>NC_045596.1:176386965-177642586 GCF_009762305.2 Zalophus californianus
TGCCTGACATCTATCTGACTGGTTGGTAATTGGGCCATAGAGGTTGTTAAATATTTTGAATATCATCCCTGCATACGGGTCCTCATATGCAGAGGGTTGCAAATATATAGGACTCTACTATGTTGAAAGCTCCATGGAATCACATAGTGAATAATAATAGCTCTGTTATTTGTCACAACACTGAAAATGTCACAGACTTTCCATAAATACTAATCAGCCTGTTAGGTGCAGTGTGTACTCATGAAGTACCATCATTGATTCCCAAGATCTCATTAAAAATGGTAAGTAGTATTAATAGCATTACAATCATTGATGGAGCCACCCCCTGGGTGCCCAGAGCCCCTGTGGTTCTAGAGCCAGATAGAAGGCAGCATTCTGTGTTGGGCTCTGTATCTAGAGGGCCCAGGATCATACCACAGTCTTCCTTGGGAGAGCTCCATGCCACCCCAAGAGCTCCCAAGGAGGAGGGCTTATGAACGCTAGTGATCCATATCTTTATAGCATGTCACCTCAGCACCTAACTTGGACAGAATATTTGAACATCAGTTGGCAGTTACAGCACTGTCCCTTGGATTTACAGCTCAAGTGTACTTACACTTTGTTAAAGGGATCATCTGTTCCATTATCACAGATTGGTTTTATTGTATTCCCTTTCTAGTTTTGTAGAAAAAAGCAAAGAAAATGGATGGAATGTGGCTAATGTGGGTAATTATCTTTACAATTCTCACCACTACAGTACTCTCAAATTCATTCTATTATTTTTCTTTTGGCTCTCTGAGAAACAAATCTCTTAGGAAGTTTGAACTTACTGAAAATCTTCAGTCTTCAGCCAACCCTTTCTAAAAAGCAAAGGAATCATTATGGCTTTTCTCAAGCACAAAAAGAGGTGCTCAACTTTAATTATACAAAGCGTTTATTGATTTGGCTGACTTAGTATCTTAAGCCTTGATTAACATTAGAAACTTAGAATCCTCGCTATTCAGGCCTGGAGAGGTGGAGGAGAGCCAAAGAGGTCAGCTACCAAGGCTAGCCAGCATTAGAGCAGGAGAAGGCTTCAGGGTGACAGAAGCATGAGTTAAGACAAGGAACCCAGTGGCTCTTGGTGACAACTGAGAGCACTCAGGGTGCTTATCGATCATGTCAAATCAAAACAGATATAAATACTCAGCAAGTCAGAGCTTATTAAAAAAACTTCTTTCAAAGGTGCACTGCAATAACATGGTAAGAATGATATCAATTCATTCATTTATCAGGTACATATTAAAATGCTTCTCAGTGTCCCCAACAAACGTAGCCAATGGAACCCCTGTGGAACCCACTTAGAGCCTCCCACCCTCAGTTTATCTGACTTGAAAGTCTGGGTTCTCCCTATTTTGTTTCCTATTTTACTTTCCTTAGAATGCCTGGCTTCTAGGTTGCCAGGGATATTCAGATATTACTGACTCAGCTGCAGAGACTCTGCCCATTGTGATTTATTACAAGTAAGTGCCATGGGAAACAAGTGTGTGTAAAAGGGTAGTTGAAAAAAACCCTTGCTGACAACCACATTTCACTATTATTTCCCCCTTGTAATGCAAGAGTCTTGACCTTACCCATCTGTGATAATGAAATACGGTCACATATTTATACCCAAGCGTCTACCTTTTCACTTGCAGAATGATTAAGAAGTCCAAGCTTTTCCTAGGTTTCTCCTCTCCAAATACACTCCAGAACTCCCAGGGTTGCTTATGCGTTTTAATGAATCAGTCCTCCCTGCCCACTGCTGGAAGAGTAAGATCTCAGAAATGTTGTGAGGAGCACACTCCACTATCCTCTGATGTTGAGAAGTCCTGGTCTGTTTTCTTGGGTGTCTCTGGCTCTAGGGCCTCCCGAAAGTCCCTCACCCTGCTGCAGCCAAGCCCTGGCAGTCCTAAAAGATGGCCCCTGATTAGGTATCATCACCTGCTGGTGGGCTTGAGTGTAATTATTCAATCTGGAAAATAAAACAGTAAAATATATAAGGATGTTAACAGAAACTACATCAGCTACCTTCCCTCTTGACGTCGTTCCATGCTAATATTCTCAAAAGTCATCCTTAGAGCAACAAGAGGCAAATGTCATAAGGATTCTTATTTTTCAGTCTTGGTGGCTTTGTTCCATTCATGGTAAAGCTTTTCTAAATAAAATGGAAATTATAATATTCACTTGAAAGACGTGAAATGTTGCAACTGACAGTAATTTTAGGCATAAGGTTGTCTAACCTCCTAATTTTATAGCTGAGAAAATAGTTACCTCTCATGTCATATACCAGTGGTCCACGTCTTGAGCCCAGGCATGAGGATACCAGTTCAGAATCTATCTCCGCAAATGTCTAGCCAATGCTATTTTGAAGAGGAGATTGAAGAGTCTTCCATGCTTGAGTTACCCCATTGTTAAATGAGCCTGCCTTTCCAAAATTCAGGTTTTGAAGTGGGATGGAGTGATAAGGAAGGGGAGAGGTGGGAAGAGGTATTCTGGTTCTTCTTTGGATGATTGTTGGTGGTGCCATAATTCTTTCTCAGAGTGAATGAAAACTTCCTCAGAGCATCGGCTTCGCTCTCAGCAATAATGCCACTGTATTCATAGGAAGGCTCACAGTTGACAAACATGTACACGTGCATTCTTCCACTTGATGATTGCAACACACTTGAGAGGGTGATCATATAGGTACCATGTATTTGTAGAAAAGAACCTGAAGCTGAAGAAGGTGAACTGATTTGTTCAATTTCTTTCCGATCATACATGATAGAGCTGGCCCCCAATTCAAATATTTTGGTTCTGAGTATGGTACTCTTTCCAGTAGAAAGAGGTGAATCTTTCTCGTTCACACCATATTTGCCCATTGACTGCCACTTTTATCTCAGATCAGTCACTTCCCTCGCTCTGCACTGTACCACATGGGATATTTCCCAGATTCCCTTGCTCCATGGCCCCCTGGTGGGCACAGTCAATGGGAGACACTTATGGGGAGGCGGGGGCGGGGGTGGGGAAGGGAGAAGCCAGCATAATTCTCCACCTCTCTAAGCTTCCTGTGGCATCCCTGGGCTGTGGTCTCCATAGCTCTGTCTCCTGCCAGGCAGCCCTTTCCTGGGTGTCTGGGCTTTGAAAATATCATCTCCTCCTGTTGAAACTCCAGCCCCAGGAGAGATAAATGATTTCCTAATTTCTGGGGTGCTTCATTATGTCCTGCTTATTTTCTCTGTCCTTCCATAATCTTTGCCCTTGATTCCCGATATTAAATTCCCTTCATCTAAAAGACCTACAGCAGATGCTAACTGATAAAATATGTGAGATTAATTGAGATTGAGATTCTTTAAAAAACTGTTTATAAAGGCAACTGGCACCTTCATTGGACAAGCCTTGGCCACGGAGGGAGTTTGTCAGACATTTTATGGGCATGTATTTTGATCCTTGGCCTCAAAGAAACCACCTTAATAGTACCATTTTTGGTATCCTCGGTTATCTGAAACTATACAAAATTTACCAAGGTGAAGTTTCCTTCACCTGCCCCTTCTGCCCCCTGCCCCCACCATATACAGAGAATGTTGGCTGGGTCTTCGTATTTCAAAGCCACAACTAGCAAAAAGCAATAAGGGTACAGATGCAGCCTGCATTTCTTGGTAGAGGTTTTATCTTTTTTTACCTATCTCTATTCTAATAAATTAAAATTTATCTAATTCTAATTTTGACATTAACTTCAGATTTCTTTGAATCAGTGGTTCTCAAATTCTAGAATGCATCAGAATCACCTGGAGGGCTTATTAAAGCAGAGACAGCTAGCCCCCTTCAGAGTTTCTGATTCAGTAGGTCTGGGATGGGGCCCAAGATTTTGTATAGTTTTAGCTAGATTTTTTTTTTTATTGTGGTAAAATGTATTTAATAAAATTTATAATTTTACCCAGTTTGAGCATACAATTAGGTAGCAATAAGAACTTTCATAATGTTATGCAACCATCACCACTATTGATTTCCAAGCTTTTTCACCATCCCTAACAGAAACTCTTTATCTATTAAATAACAATTCCCCATAACTCACACCCCCCCCCACCACCGGCCCCTGGTGACCTCTAATCTACTTTCCATCTTTATGAACTTGCCTATTCTAGGAAACGCATACAAGTGGAATTATACACTATTTGTCCCTTCACGTCTGGCTTATTTCATTTAGCATAATGTGTTCTTGGTTCATCCATGTTGTAACATGTGTCAGGATTTCCTTCCTTTTTAAGGCTGAATAATATCCCAGTGTAGGTATATGCCGCATTTTATTTAATGCATTCATCTCTTGATGGGCATTTGGGTCATTTCTACCTTCTCACTATTGTAACTAATGCTGCTATGAACACTGGCATAAGAGTATCTATTTAGTTTTCTGCTTTCAATTCTTTTTGGATACACAGGTACATAGAAATGGAATTGCTGGATCATTCGGCAATTCCATTGAAATTTCGGAGGAACTGTCATGTCATTTTCCACAGTGGCTGCCCCATTTTATATTCCCACCAGCAATGTATGAGGGTTTTAATTTCTCCACATCGTCGCCATACTTGCTATTTCCCTTTTTTTCAAAAAAGATAATTTTCATTCTAATGGGTGTGAGGCAGTACCTCATTGTGGTTTTGATGTGCACGTCCCTAATGGTTAGTGTTCCGTGGGTCTCATGCCTTTTACGGTAGTGCCCCCATCAGTCATGTCTGAAGCCCTTGTCTGGGCAAATATCACACTTGCAAGGAGCTCCACAGACATTTCCCCCTCTGGACCTGTACTTATGGTGGCTGGCTCTTGTGGTTCTTACTATGATCACAGGACACACTTCAGCAGAAACCATCGACTTTGAGGAACAATATTTATTACTCACAAGTCCTGGAGGATACAGCGCTCACCCCAAGGGCTACCCAGCAAGGTTGCCGGTAAAGGGAGAGAGAAGGAACACAGACCTGGGTCTGCCTTTATTAGGGTGGAGGGTTTGGGTGCCTCAGGGTTTCTTGGGTTCACTCTTCCTTAGCAAATTTAAAACATAAGAACAGGAATCAGCGCATGGGAAGGGAGAAGCGGGGGTCACCCAAGTGGTCAGTGATCTGGGTTGCCAGGGCTTTCTAAAAGGGGCACTTTGTGGGAGGATGCGGCCTCATTCCTTATCTGGTTGGTTTGCTAGTAACTGTGTCCTAGAGCCAGCAATATTATTTAAGATGGGTGTCTTTTGAGGTGTGCCTGGGTGGCGCAGTCAGTTAAGTGTCCCACTCTTGGTTTCGGCTCAGGTTGTGATCTCAGGGTCATGAGATGGAGACCCGTGTTGGGCTCTACGCTCAGTGTAGGGGAGTCTGCTTGAGGCTCTCTCTCTCCCTCTCCTTCTGTGCCTCCCTGCCCTGCTCTCTCCCTCTCAAATAAATAAATAAATCTTCAAAAAAAAAAAAAAAGATGGGTTTCTTTTGAAATGGGTACCTCAGTCTTCAAGGCCTAATGTCAGGCACTTACACTGTAACTGGTGATGTTGAATACCTCTTCATGTGTTTATTGGCCTTCAATATATATACATGTATATAATATATGATATATATTTTATATACAGCATATAAAATATGTATATATATATATTTTTTGAGAAATGTCGATGCAAGTCCTATGCCTATTTTTGAATTGGGTTGTTTGGGTTTTTTGTTGTTGTTGGATGATCCACATTTTAACCAAGTTTCCAGGTGATGCTGATCTGAGAATCACACGCTGAGGATCACTGTTTTAGATGAGATTATATATATCAAGTGATTAAATGCCAGCCTAGTTTGTGATACAGAAGTTGGACAAAATTTGCGGGGTACCCGGTTTTAATTACTTCTTGGGTATCAGGCTTTTGATAAATCATCTTCTGTGGATTTATGGGATTTTGATAGATTCTCTTGTTCTCCATGCAGCAACAGTGGAAGTCAAGGCAGACCTGAAATTTTAAAATCCCAGTACTACATCACCTAACACCTTCAAACCCCCAGAGATCATTATCTGCATACCTTATAGCACCCTGGGAAATACACATCTTACTAAAGCTGTACGGGATGTTACTACTGACCTGAAGATTTAGAAAACTCTTGTTTGGATATCAGCATGGGGCCTCAAAACTCCTGACCAGCAGGAATCATTTTATACGTATGGCTTTTTAAAAGAAATACAAATTATCTTGAAGAACCTTTGCTTATTAGACTGAGTTGGAAGAATTATCATTGGCCATGTGAATATGTAATTACCATGATTTATTTGTCAAGTACTGAACATAGGTAAATTTCCTGCACTTTTATTGAATTTGAGAAGTTAATTAGTATGACTATTAAGCAAAACCCAGAGATCATTATATATGAAATATTTCCCTATAATTCTAATAAACTGATTTAAAAACCAATTAGGCTTGAAATTTCACTTAATAAACCCCAAACATTTTCCCTTTGGTTAATGGGTCTCTGTACTTCTCCTTCTCACTAAAAATATTCTAGGACTGTTTAAAAGGTTTATAACAGCTCTTGTTGGTCATACATAATTAAGTTTATTTTCTGTGAAAATCTGTGGAAATGTCCTTCAGAATTAATGGAAACATACAATTTGTCTTATTAGTGTTACTTAGTATTTATGTAGCCCTTCATATTTCTAAAGTACTGTATAATCACTAGCTCCTTCTGAACTATTTTTATGTCATTCATTATACTGTCCTTTTGATACAATCTGTGATTTACTTCTGTCATGGCTTTTGATCTATTTCAAGAGAAAAATAGAATAAGATGGGCTCTTGTAATACCCTGGGTTGGGGGTTCCCAAGATCACCCCTAGGTTTGATGATTCACTAAGGAGACCCGCAGGATTTAACATCTAGCCACACTGACAACTATGATTTATTACAGCTAAAGGATGTAAAGCACAATTAGCCAAGGGAAAAGGCGTGTGAGATGAAGTCTGTGGGAGACCAGATGCAGGTTTCCAAGGGTCCTCTCCCACTGGATTTGTGCAGAATGCACTTAATTCCCCCAACAACAAGTTGTGACAACATTTGTAAAATGTTGTCTATCAAGGAAGCTCATTAGAGACTTAATGCCTAAGGTTTTTATTGAAAGCTGGTCACAGAGGCAAACTTTGCCTGGCATGTACCATATATCCAGGCTGCCAGAAAGAACTAGCAGGCGTTCAGCATTGTAATGATTAATTTTATGTGTCAACGTGACTGGGCCACAGTGCCCAGATAGTTGGTCAAACATCTGATGTTTCTGTGAAGGTGTTTTGGATGAGGTTTACATTTAAACTGGTGGACTTTGAGTAAAGCAGATTTATTCCCCATAATGTTGGCAGGCCCTATCTAATCAGTTGAAGGCTAGGGCAAAGGACAAAAACAAAAGACTGACCGCTCCCAAGCAAAAAGAAATTCTGCCAGCAGATGGCCTTTGGACTTGAATTGCAACATTGGCTCTTCCTGGATCTCAAGCCTAATGGTCTACCTGCAGATCCGCAAATTTTGGTTTTGCCAGCTTCCATAATCATGTGAGTCAATTCCTTAAAATGAAAAAATGAATCTTTCTTCTCTCTCTTTCTCCCCCTCTATATCATATCTCATATCATATCTCATATATATATATATACACACACATATATATGTCTCCTATTGCTTTTGTTTCTCTGTAGAACCTAATATAAGTATATACCATATTGTTTGTACAGTTTAGACAGAGTGAGCCCCTCTGCTTGCTTAATGGTGGGAACACTCCTGAAATACAAATTCCCAGATGCCAGCCCAGGATGTAAAGTTAAAAAATCTAATCTTGCAGCAGAGCCTTTCCAAGAATAGAAGGTCGGGTCTGCTGGGTTAAACCTTTTCTCATATACCCCCACCTCATATACTATATATAGAAAGAGACAAAAGGTAAGGGGTGGGGGAGGTTTTCTTGTCTCTTTGCTGGATCCTTGTAAATGTGTACCTTGTTTAAAAACTGGGTCGGGGGGGAGTGGGGGAGAATTTCTTGTGTCCATGGGACTAGAGGAACATTCTTGTTACGTATAAAACCATAAACTGGCTAAAGCATTCCCTATACTTGTCTCCTGTTACTGTTTAGAATTTCCAATCTAACCTAACATCAGACTGCATTCTCCAAATAAAAGAAGTTCTTATCAGGCCATGGCAGGGAAAATGGTGGATGGGAAGAAGGGAGAGGAGAAACCCTGAGAAACCGCAGCGAGCTGGAGCCGCCGGGGTACCTGCAGGAGAAGCAGAAAAACCTGTGAAAACTAAGACTGTTTCTTTCAGTAATGGAGGGCAAAATTCCAGTCACAGTGCTGAGACATGATCAGCTGAAGAAGAAGCTGCAGACCTCCCAGCAAAGCCCATGAAGATCTCCAAGTTAGGATTTGCCATAGGTAGTCAGATGACAAAGAAAGACTCAGCCATATCCATCAAACTTGGATAAAGTGAGCCTTAAGAAACTGTTCCAACGCTTGCTCCAAAAACCTTTTCAGTAGCAGCAGCTTTTAATGAAGATGAAGATAGTAGCCAGAGGAAATGCCTCCAGAAGCAAAGATGAGGATGAAGAATATTGGAAGGGCTACACCAACATCAGCAGGACCAAACTCCTTCAGTAAAGGAAAGCCTGGTTTTTCTGATCACCAGAAGCTCTGGGAGTGAAATATAAAATCTTATCTTGGAAATGTCCATGACCAAGACAATTAAATGGTGTGTTTTGAAATTGGGGTGTGGGGTGGATGTAAAGTTAAAAGAAACAGTTTCCTTTTTCAAAGAATGCTGGGGTGCCTGGGTGGCTCAGTTGGTTAAGCGACTGCCTTTGGCTCAGGTCATGGTCCTGGAGTCCCGGGATCGAGTCCCGCATCGGGCTCCCTGCTCGGCAGGGAGCCTGCTTCTCCCTCTGACCTCCCCCCTCTCATGTTCTATCTCTCTCAAATAAAAAAAAAAAAATCTAAAGAATGGTATAATGGTATAAGACTATCTTTGGAGCCACTGTTTTTTTTATGATTGAGTGGTACACTCATTGAGAGTTTGAAATTAGAGCTAATTTATGTTTTGTATACAGATTTCAAGACATTTGCTAGTTTTTTTGGGGGGGTCTTAGTTTTTTTATATTTTTTATTGTTATGTTAATCACCATACATTACATCATTAGTTCTTGATGTAGTGTTCCATGATTCATTGTTTGTGCATAACACCCAGTGCTCCACGCAGAATGTGACATTTGCTAGTTTTGTAGCTTCATATGATTAGTGTCCAAAGGCTACCGATAATAAAAACTCAGAAATGGTAAAAATAAAAAAAAAAGAAGTTGGTATCAAAAAAGGTCGATCCACCTTTGTAGTCTTCAGATCTTGCCACTTGCAGGCTCTGTCTTGTGATTTTTTCAATAGACAACATAACTTTTCTTTTAACTTCACAGGAATTTCCATGCTTGAATGTGCCCTGAGTGATGAAGCATGACAAGAACTAGCACCCAGTAGTCTTCAGAATAAAAACGGTTTGACAGCCGTTCCTCCAGGGACTTGCCCGTCGCCTGCAAGCCAGCAGCACTGAAGATGCCCCTGGGATGCAAGGATGGTGACTTTCCAGGCAGAAGCAGTGTTTTCAGAATCTGCACTTGTTTACTCAACAGATCCACATAAAGAAGCAGACATGGATGGGTAGGGGCAAAACACACGTTCAAATGCTTTGCCATCTCAAACTTTCATTTTTTTTTCTCAACATTTTGACAATGTCTTCTTCACTCGTCTCCCTGTGTCTTCTCTCCCCCATTTCCAATTTATTTCATATGTTGCCATAAGAATTTTTCTATGAACACGAATCTAGTCATATTGTCGCCCTCGATCTCCACTCACTGTGTCTGGTCCACTGAATAAATTCTCAAGCCCTTGGCCTTGCATTGAGAGAATATCAGAGTGTGGCCTGAATTTACCCTCCTAGCCATATTTCTAGTCACCTCCTCATCAAGGGTGGGTCAGTCATTCCTCTTTGATCCCCAAATCTAAGAATCCCTCAGGCTCTAACGTTGTGTGGTTTTGTAAGATCTACTATCAATAGGATATGTACTTTTCAACTAAACTTTGTATTGAAATACACAAATGAGTGCATGCGCCTTAAATGTGTCACTTGGTCAATTTTCAAAATGAACATACCACTGTCACCATCACCATCAAGAAACAGACCATCACCAGCACCGCCCATAAGCCTCTCCAGACCCTCTCCCACTCACCCCCTGCCCCCTGCCTTCTATCACCTCTGATTCGTTTTTTCTGTTTACCAGCTCTGTAGGCATGGAATCATACAATATGAATTCTTTTGTATCTGGCTTCTTTTGCTCAATATATGTTTGTAAGGTTGATCTGTGTCAATGTAACAATCATTGGCTGTTCTCATTGCTGTGTCTATTCCAATTTACCCATTTTACTTTGACCGACATTAGATTGTTCTCATTGTTTGGCTATTAAGAATGGTGCTGCTCTAAACCTTCTTGTATGAGTGTTTTGGTAACTGCGTGCATACGTTACTGTAGGATGTATAGCTAGGAGTAAAATTACTGGGACACAGGGGTATAAATGTCCCTAGCTTTAGTAGATACTACCAAGCAATTTACTAAAATAGTGCCAACTTATATTCCCAGAGGCAATGAATGGGTTTTCCTTCACTCCAACACTTGGCAGTGTGGCTATTTTTCATATTAATCCTCTTGGAGGATGTGTAGTGATATCTCATTGGGGTTTTAATTTATGTTCCCTAGTGACAAGTGATGTTGACAAACTTTTCATGTTTATTTTTTTTCTTTTGTGAGGTGTTCATTCAAGTTTTTTGCCCATTTTTTTCTATTGATTTTAGGATTTATTTATCTACTAGGAGTTATATACCCTTTATATAGGAAATTTTGTACACATACACACGCATGTGTGTACATCTGTCTCGTTCTTTGTCTTGTCTTTTCACTCCCAGTGTTATTTTTTGATAGACACAAGTTCTTAATTTTAATGACGTCTAATACTTTCATTTTTTTTTTTCTTTATGGTCAGTGCTTTTGTGCCCCATTGAGAAATCTGCTGGCCTTAAGTTTATCAAGATATTCTCCCATCTAGAGATCTAAATCGGAAATCTTCTAGATTTGATTTTTGCTTATGATGTGAGGCGGGAATCAGACTACGGCTTTTGCATATGGATATTCATTTGGCCCAATTTACTGAAAAATCCATCATTTCTCCTTCGCGCTGCAGAGTCATCTTTCTCATAAGTCAGGTAGCTGCATTTGTTGTGAGTCTACTTTTGGATTCTCTACTGGGTTCCACCAGTCTGTTTACCTACCCTGTGCCAACACCACATTGTCTTCATTACTGTGGCTTTATAGCAAGTGGTGACATTTGGTGGTGCAAGTCCTTCGGCTTTGTTCTTCAAAGTGGTCTTGGCTATTCCATTCCAAATGCAGGTGCATTTTCATATAAACTTTAGAATAAGTTTGTCACTTTTCACAAAAGTAAACCTTCTGGGATTTTGATTGATATTTCATTGGATCTATATATCTATTTGTGAGAGAATTTGCATTTTTATTATATCAAATTTTCCAACTGGTGCATATGGTTTATTCATTTATTTAGGACTGCTTTAATTTTCATAAAAATGATTTATAGTTCTCTATGAAGAGGTCTAGGCTAACATATTGTTTAGGATTTCAGTATCTATGCTCACGAGAGCTACTGCCGTGTAATTTTCCTTTCTGTAATGTCACTGTTAGGTTATGTTGGCCTCATAAAATGAGTTAAGAAGTATTTCTACTCTTATATTCTGTGGAAGAGTTTGTTAAGACTGGTATTACCCCTTCCCTAAGTATGTTTAGATGAATTTACTAATGGGGCCATCTAATATCTAACATCCCATCTTTGTGAGAGAGTTTTAAATTGCAGATAGATACCTGTTTGAAATTTTAAATGTAATTTTCCGTCAGCTTATTAAATTGTGTTTTTATTTGGATGTGTACATTTTGTCTAAACCGTAACTTTGTTAATATAATGCTGTTCATAGTATTTTATCAGCTTTTCTTAAGTTTATTTATAATCTCTATACCCAACACGGGGCTCAAACTCATGACCCAAGATCAAGAGTTCTATGCTCTACTGACTGAGCCAGGCAGGCGCCCCAACAAAAAAAGATGTTCATCAGCTTTTTAACATCTGTTTAATCTACAATGATGTCCTTTTTTATTTCCAATATTCATCATGTCTTATCTCTCTTTTTCTAATTAGTTGTGCTAAATATCTATCACCTTTAAATATCTTTCAAAAAACCAACTTTTGGCATTGTTGATTTTCTTTGCTTTATATTTTCGATTTCATTAATCTCCCCCCTTTGTTAGTTCATTTCTTCTCATTTGGATTTAATTCGCTGTGTTTTTAAAAATTATTTGTGATGGACACTAATAAGATATGCATTTAAAACACTTTATAATGTCACGTGTTATCATTCACCTTTTCCCCCCTTGTGTTTTGTGGGACCAGAAGCCCGTGTTTTCCAATGAAGATCCCCTAACAAACTAGAGATATAGTTTGTTAATACGAAAACCTTATTCTTTTCAGCAGGTAGCTTCTATGGTGTAGAGCTGTGACCATATTATAATTGTTAATGTAACAATTCAAAAATATTACCTAGTGGCCTGGATAATGGGGACCTTCTTTTACGCACCCAAGTTTCTCCATAGTAGGAAGTGACGTAACAGTCAGAAGAACTGAACACTGGGCAATAGCCTTGGACAATATTTCATTTTTCATCTCCTTTTGAGATTAACCTATTAATAGGACTGTGTTAGTTTCCTAGGGCTGCCACGACTAAGTAACAGCAACTCGGTGGTTTAGGACAACAGAAATTTATTGTCCCACAGTTCTGGAGGCTGGAAGTCTGAGATCCAAGTATCGGCAGGAGAGCGCTTCCACTGAAACCTATTGGGAAAGGATCCTTCCTTGCCTCTTTCCTAGCTTCTGGAAGTTTGCCAGCAATCTTTGGTGTTCCTTGACTTATAGATGTATCACTCCAATCTTGCATCTTCACAGGGCTATCTCCCTCTTTGTATGTCTGTCTCTGTATTCAACCTTCCCCCTTTTCTAGAGAGTAGGGCAGGGGCAGATGGAGAGGGAGAGAGAGAATCTTAAGCAGGCCCCATGCCCAGCACGGAGTGATGGAGGACTGGATCTCATGACCCTGAGATCATGACCTGAGCTGAAATCAAGTCAGACACTTAACCGACTGAGCCACCCAGGCACCCCTCAATTTTCCCCTTCTTAAGGACACCAGTCATATTTGATTAGGCCCTACCCTTATGACCTCATTCTAAATTGATTACCTCTGCAAAGATGCCATTTCCAAAATAGGTTATATTCTGAGGTACTGGGGTTAGGACTCCAATATGTCTTTTTTGAGGGATATAATTCAACGTATGACAAAGACAATCTCGGTGCTTGGTGAGATGGCTCCACGGATGGACAAATGGAAAGCCACACAATGGAGTGGGGAAGGAAAAGCATCCCATAGACAGGCAGCCAAAACACTCTCCTCGCATATGGAGACAGATTGTTTCCACGGCTGAAGAGCTGCTCCCCAGACTCACCAGCCTTCTTGGGCAATACCATTTCCAACATGTGGTCATACCCGCTTTAGTCCTTGGAGTGAACATCTGATCACACGTAGCTCCCATATGCACAAAGTAATTTGGTCCTGGGATTCAGATATCACCGAGGGGAACCCTGG
Organism: Zalophus californianus; assembly: GCF_009762305.2. NCBI lineage: Eukaryota > Metazoa > Chordata > Mammalia > Carnivora > Otariidae > Zalophus > Zalophus californianus. The sequence continues at coordinate 176,400,725 of NC_045596.1, forward strand.
CTCAGGCTTGTGAGACCAGATTGTATAAATTGCTTTCAAACCTATACATGTTAAACTAAATCCATATTTTCAAGGTGGCAGTAACCTTAGGAGAAAAGTAGTTTTTAAGAACATGGTCGGCAGCAAATGTATGTACTTCTAGAATACGTCGAAGCTTCTCTCCGGCACCTCTTAACCTTTCAGAAATTTAGTACCTACGCTGCTTCTGTGATCCTGGGTCATTTTCTGCAATGTTTCTCAATTGCAGTTTAGCAGGATCACCCTCTAGACAGCATCCATAGATTTTTTTTAAGACCTGAAAGCAGCGGGGCCAATGAACCACTAAAAATAGCTACATTCGTGGTTCAATTAAATCCAACTTGACATCCTTAGTGCATCTGTAATGCGATAATAATGATGATCTACCTCATAGCGCTGTTGTGAGAAATAACAAATGAGTGATTGTAAAGCACTCTGAAAATAGAAAGGGCCCAATAAAAGCTTGTAATTGCTAACGGTAATCATTTGCAAGTGACCTAGAAATTACTAAGTTATAGCACTCATCTTGTCACCAGTTCTTCTTGTGTAATGTTCGGATTTCCAGCCCCAAGCTCTGTGTTGAGAAATTTATGTTGCTACACTGCAGCCTGAGGGAGCTTTCTAAGGAAAATACTTAAAAGCAATCAATCCCTGTATAGTGTCCAGGGTAACTGTATATCCCTGTATAGATACTATCCCTGTATCACTGGCCTTTAAAATGTTTCTTTCTTCCCTGTAGTTGAAATTAGAGATAAATTCTTGATATTCATTCATTCATTCATTCAGCTGTCATTCAGAGGCTTCCACTCAGGAGGAACACCATGCCTCTCCCTTGAGGATCGTCCTGCTCCCTTCTACGTTGCTTTCTTAAAAGAACTGCGATAATGGGTAAACTGCCCCACTGCCTTATTTCATCAACGTCCTTTGTCCTTCCTCTTTATAAAAAGCTCACCAGGAGAGGCCGATCTTTAACCAAACCCAGGAGGATTTACTCTATCCCCTCAGCTATCTAGGGACCAGAATGAGTAACTGGTAACTGGGCACCAGAAAAATGTGCAATAATCCATTAGGGTTTCATGTCTGCTGGGCCTGGAACGCTCTCCGCAAAGAGTATGGAACCCTTCCTGCAGGTTCGACTTCATCCCGAAACTAACAATGGTTCTAGTTAGAGGAATGTCCGCGTCAGGCCTTGGGTTATTAGTCCAACAGTCCTTGCTGCCTCCACATCCTGGTTCCCTATTTTCTCCTCCTTCCCGTGTCTTAGTGAATAAGGTGCTAATTCATCTCCCAGTTCCTTGGAGGCAGGATTCTTCTTAGTTCCGGGGCATTTTCTGAAGATTGGATTTTTCATCTTGAGACCTGGAGCCTCTTTGTGATTAAAGAGTCCCTCAAGCCACGTCTCCTAGTCCTCAGGCCTAACCTTTTTCCTTTTTTTCCCCCCCTTTTTATTGTTATGTTAATTACCATACGTTACATCATTTGTTTTTGATGTAGTGTTCTATGACTCATTGTTTGTGCATAACACCCAGTGCTCCATGCGGAATGTGCCCTCTTTAATACCCATCACCAGGCTAACCCATCCCCCACCCCCTCCCCTCTAGAACCCTCAGTTTGTTTTTCAGAGTCCAACGTCTCTCATGGTTCGTCTCCCCCTCTGACTTACTCCCCTTCATTTTTTCCCCTCCTGCTATCTTCTTCTTCTTTTTTTTTCTTAACATATATTGCATTATTTGTTTCAGAAGTACAGGTCTGTGATTCAACAGTCTTGCACAATTCACAGCGCTCACCATAGCACATACCCTCCCCAGTGTCTAGCGCCCAGCCACCCCATCCCTCCCACTCCCCCACCACTCCAGCAACCCTCAGTTTGTTTCCTGAGATTAAGAATTCCTCATATCAGTGAGGTCATATGATACATGTCTTTCTCTGATTGACTTATTTCACTCAGCATAACACCGTCCAGTTCTATCCACGTCGTTTTAAATGGTAAGATCTCATTCCTTTTGATGGCTGCATAATATTCCATTGTGTATATAGACCACCTCTTCTTTATCCATTCATCTGTCGATGGACATCTTGGCTCCTTCCACAGTTTGGCTATTGTGGACATTGCTGCTATAAACATTGGGGTGCACGTACCCCTTCGGATCCCTACATTTGTATCTTTGGGGTAAATACCCAGTAGTGCAATTGCTGGATCGTATGGTAGCTCTAATTTCAACTGTTTCAGCAACCTCCATACTGTTTTCCAGAGTGGTTGCACCAGCTTGCATTCCCACCAACAGTGTAGGAGGGTTCCCCTTTCTCCACACCCCCGCCAACATCTGTCGTTTCCTGACTTGTTAATTTTAGCCATTCTGACGGGTGTGAGGTGGTATCTCATGGAGGTTTTGATTTGGATTTCCCTGATGCCGAGCGATGTTGAGCACTTTTTCATGTGTCTGTTGGGCCTAACCCTTTTTCTAATGGTTTCTATTCCACAGTGGAGAGCTCAGCTTCAGCTTTTTCTGCCCCTTCCTGACACACAACCCTGGACCTGGAAGTGTTTGAAATGGCCAGTTCGTGGTACTTGAATCTGCCTATTCACTCCTTCCTTTCCTCCCTGCCTGCCACAAATATTAAGTCCCTTCTCTGATCTCAGCACAGTGCTTGACCCTGGGGACATGAAGGTTTTCATAACATTTCAATCCTTATGCAGCTGTCTCTAGAATCACCAAACATTAGCTGGATCCCTGGGGGGGACCCACCACTACTTTGCAGCCTGTGAGGTGCAACGCATGTAAAGATAAGGTCAGGTAAGGCCAGGGTTTGAAGCTAGCACTTCAGAAAGTGGCTGCTCCCTGGGCACTCAGCAGAGCAGCTGACCACGGGCTCTGAGCAGCTTGGATCTCTCTGTTCTGACTCTGGACTCATTGAGCTTCCTCTTAGCTTTGCCTTGCGATCGGCTGGATCGGCTGTCTCCTCGGAGCATACTCTGACCCCGCAAGTGGCTATTTTTCCTGCTCAGCACATCCTGTAATTCCTGCAATCATTCCTAGCTTCTGTAAAGGGCTTTGACTGTAACCATGAATGTTTCTTTTGGGTCTGATTTTCCCAAGGCCCCAGAAGGAAGTACTTTACTCTCCAATTTCTTGCATTTGACCTGTTGAATCTGTTTTAGGAGCTCAGGTCAAGTATGGGGATCCTAGCACCCAGAGATTCAGATCTTACTGCCTGTACTTCCAACCCGCTTCGCCAGCTGGACCCATCCCCCTGCCGCCACCAGAGCTTGGGTTTTAGCACCGAGGGGAGGGGGCAGTGATTGCTACCTTAAGGGTTGCATGACGTAGTAGAAAGGAGTGCTGGGCGCCATTGGTTTGGAATCTGGCTCCACCACCTACTAGTTGTGTGATTTGGGACAACTGACTTGACACCCATGAAACTCAAATTCAACTCTGTAATCAAGGGAGATAAAATCTATTTCAGCAGGTTGTTGTGAATATTAAATAAGGTGGCTCGGGCAGTTAAGCATCTACCTTCAGCTCAGATCCTGATCCCAGAGTCCTAGGATCGAGCCCCACCCCTGCGGCAGGCTCCCCACTTAGGGGAGAGTCAGCTTCTGCCTCTCCCTCTGCCCCTCACCAGCCCCCACAGCCATGCTCTCTCTCTCTCTCAAAAAAATAAATAAAATCTTAAAAAAAAAGTAAGTATAAAGTACTAGTGCAAGGCCTGGCATATAGTAAGTGCTCACAGACATTGGTTCCTTTATAATGTTTAGAGCTGTTGCTTCAAATCTGCATCATCAGCTAGACTTCTCAAATCTCTGAAAGGTTTGGATTTTGTCTACTTCAGACTGCACATTACTGTCATCATCATTAAATGCATTTCTAACCTGGACACAGGGAAAAAGAGACCACAGATTAAAATCAACCAAGATTAGCAAGCCCAAGGGAAGAGTGTGGTTTTTATAGATTTCCTTAAATTCACGTGACTCAGAATGACGTCACCTAACCATGCTAATAGTAAATAACTGTTAATCCCCAGCAAAGAGTAGAATGCTCTGTCTTGATACTTACGTAATTTAGAAATCAGCCGCTGGGTCTAGGTCAGCTGTGACCTTCAAAGTGCCTGTTTTCTAAACTCTAGGGTTTGGAGAGAATCACAATTTTTTAAAAGTGATTGCTGAGGGAGGCTTCATAAAGCTCTAGTTCAGTACAATTATGAGGTGAGATTCTAGGGCTGCTAACCTGGCAGTCCTGTGACCCCCAAGGACAAATTAATTTAAAGCGAATGAAGAAGAACTACAATTATTACCTTTTGGAAGGCCAAGGAGTGCGTGTTAGGAACAAAGTGTGCAATCAAATGCTAATGATGGTTCGGCAGGCTGAGCGTTTCTGAATACTTTAGGTACACAAATTGCTTTTGGTTGATATAACTCTGTTTCTAAGTGAAATTTGCTCCTCAGGGGAAGCGTAAAAGAAAAATGTAAGTCTTCTCTTTGGGTCTACTGTTCAGGGGAAAATGGCACCATTTTCACATAATGAGGTATAAGGTAGGAGAGGGGGCTGGTTATATCACACGTATTTATGTCCGTTTTGTCACTGGGCATTAGGGATGGCATCGAATAAGCTCATCTGAGCATTACTATGGATTGTGATTGCCATTAAACAAATACATTGTGGTGGTTATATTTGGAATATAAATCTGCAGATGACACAGCAAAGATAGAGTGAGTTCCTTTTGAATTGACACCAAAGGAAGATAGAAGCCAGTTCCTCAACTCTTCTAATCAGAGCAGGGACTGTGTGCCCCTTTCAAGTACCCTTGGGGCTAAGTAATTTGATGTTTCCTGGAAATACAAGTGATGAAATATTGTAATAAAACAATAAGTATACTTTAGATTTGTAAGGTATTTTTTTCAATAGTTTAAGGTTCTTTCATGTGCTTTCTGTCCTTTTAAAAAATAAACCTGGAAGCATTTTCCATTTATGTCTCTGTATATTAGAATAAAAATAGTTTGTATTTTATTGATCCTACACTATGGGATTATTCACTCTAAGACATTCCTCTAGGGAGAAGGAAAGGCCTTTGAATGCTTAACCATGGTCCTAGAATCTGTAATCCATGGCTTTTAGTAAATTCCCAGCTGCTGCTTTGCTTGAGGTGGATTTAGGCAAGTACTTTTACCTTGCTGGACTTCCGTTTGTCTCTGCAGGCAACGGGGGTTACTGCAGGAAAAGGTGTCCAGTTGCTTAGCAAGCACTATTACCTGTGCGGTGTGGCACCCGGTGCCCCAGGAGTTCCACATGGGCCTCCTCCCAGGGTGTGAGGGAATGCAAAAGATGCTGGCAGATACCCCCAGCAAGAATCCACCTATCCTTGCCCTTTGTACCTGCACCTTGGGTTACCCCAGACTCCTCCACAAGCCTCTAGCCTCAGATAGGAGTAGACATCTGGACTGCTCAGTTACTTTGGTGGAAATAGCCATGGAAGCAGCCCCCCTATAAACGTGGGCAGGCATTGAATTGCTGTGTCTTATGCAGGTGCTCATGAGATTCATTGGAAAGGCTATGTCATCTTTAACACACCAAAATTTGAAGCCTTCTCTGAGCCAGTGTTGCAAATTGAGATCTTGGTGGATCTGTTTTTCCCAATCTGTTTTCTTCATTTTGTTGTCTCACGTTTTATCCCTCTGAAAGGAAGGAATAAACAAAGTGCTCATCTCAAAAAATAATCAACGACTAGACCCAATAAGTTCACAATTTTACACCCCAAAGCTATAACCAGCCCCCTCTCCTACCTTATGCAATTGTGTATGTTTTTGAAAGCCAGCTCTTTATATTTACATGTGGTTGACAAAAATGATCAGATCCACATAATAAAATCTCCTATATTTCTCATTCTTCCTCAACTCCTCCTACCTTTTGGAATAACAAAGGACTTTAGGATAAAAAGAAATTTCCAGTGCTGCCCAGAATGGGCAGTACCAACTCACATCTTAAATTGGATGCATTTTCTTCTCAACTAAGATCTCTTCTCCTATCCATGTTTATAGCATTTTGAGCTCTGAGTTTCATCTTATCATACCACGGCATTCCAGTCTAATCCTTACCACTAAATCACAGTCCTGAACTGATTCAACAGGTTGAAGGGACTCCACATGGGTGGATTTGCTGGTGAGCAGCTTTCTTTGATCTCTCTAAGAAACTGAAGTTAACATGCTTGCCTTTGAGTTCCTGCCAGTCTTTTATTTGCGAAATCTGAACAGAGATCTCTCCACTTGACAGTGTATATATTAGGGAGGCTTCCAAACAGCATCTAAAAAGACAAAGCTGCCAAGAGATAGTAAACAACATTCAATAAATAGAACCTGTTTTGGAGAATGCCTTCTGGTGTTGTATGTTTTGATGCAGTACTTGGAAATGTTCCCAGTCGGTTAATAATTGGTGGGCTATTCGAACATACTGAGACGCAGATATGCAACTTCAGGTGGGGAAACTTTTATTTGTCCTTGTTTACCCCCTTTTTTGCCCCCATAGCGTTATTTGTTGTCATAGCATTCTAATGGTGTGTCCTTCAAAAGTAATTCCAGGGTCTAAACATATCCAAAGATACGTTTTAGTATCCGGATGGATTCCACACACTCTCCAAGGAATTCCTCAGGGTTGACAAGATCAGGTATTTTGAAGTTAATCTACGCAAAAGAGACTGGATGGGAACATTTTTATTTATTTTTTATTTTTATTTTTTTGAAGATTTTATTTATTTATTTGACAGAGAGAGAGAGAGAGAGACAGCGAGAGAGAGAACACAAGCAGGGGGAGTGGGAGAGGGAGAAGCAGGCTTCCCCCCGAGCAGGGAGCCTGACGTGGGACTCAACCCCAGGACTCTGGGATCATGACCTGAGCTGAAGGCAGACGCTTAACGACTGAGCCACCCAGGCGCCCCTGGATGGGAACATTTTTAGAAAACAGTTGCTTTATTTATAAAGCAGTGTCTCTAATTGGACAGACAAGCGAGAGGATGAATGACTCCTATTTTCTTGGCAGATAGGGGGCTTTCTCCTGTGATCGGGAAAGTTCGGCCCAAATCTCTCCTTATTCTGGGATGGGGCTGGTCGGGGCTGTGCAAGCAACAGAGCCTCCCTTTGTTCCTGAGCCCCACAGGACGGTAGCTGCGACAGCTGACAAGCCCCCAGTGTTTCCGTCAGGCCCGGGGAAGGGAAAGCCTGGTGCAGAGCTGCGGGCAGAAAAGCAGAAGGGCTGAGTTTTAATTAATCAACAAAGTAATTAGGTAAGGCACAAGGTGGCTTGCAAAGGTACACAGCATACACCAGTGTAGAGAGAGAACAGGGAAATCAAGAGGAGTGGTGGGTGGAGGAGGAAAGAAATGAAGGGGCGGAGGATTGAGATGAAGCTAGGGGTGAAACTGGCACCAAAAATACAGCGATAAAGCCCAGGTCACATCAGGAGGGCAGTATGATCCTTGACGCTTAAGACAGGAACAAGCTGGGCGCCTGGGTGGCTCAGATGGTTGAGCGTCTGCCTTCGGCTCAGGTCAGGATCCCAGGGTCCTGGGATCGAGCCGCGCATCGGGCTCCCGGCTCAGCGGGGAGCCTGCTTCTCCCTCTGCTTCTCTCTCTCTCTCTCTGTCTCTCATGAATAAATAAAAAAATAAAAATCTTTAAAAAAAAAAAAAAGACAGGAACAAGCCTGGTCTCCGGGGCTGATGGCTGTCCTCTATCTTCCAGCCACAGAGAAATGCTTCTCACAGGGTTGTTTTTTTTTTTTTTTTTTAATTTTATTTGAGAGAGAGAGAGAGATAGGCTGGAGAGGGACAGAGTGTGTGTGTGTGTGAGAGAGAGAGAAGAGAATTCCAAGCAGATCTCAGGTCCAGTGCAGGGCCTGATGTGGGGCTCGATCGCACGACCCTGAGATCATGACCTGAGCTGAAACCAAGAGTCAGAGTTTAATCGACTGAGCCGCCCAGTTTTTATCTGGAATATCTGCTATCTTATTCCTACATCAAACACAGTGATCAGACTTTCTGTGGTTATTTGGTTTAGTTCTTTCAATGTAGGCAGGAGAAAGATCACATTCTCTAAGTCAAATAGGTGTGACAAAGCTGTCTCTCTGAGCCTCCCAACAATCTAGCACTGTGTTCTTGGTCTTCATCTCTCCCATTTCTCTCTTTAGCTCTCTGGACAGGAAGGAGGACAAAGAAAAGGGAAAAAAATATTCGTGTTTTTCTTACCGTCTGTGAAGTGCTGGGCTGAGAGATTTTCGTAGGGTATTTCCTTCGATCCTCACAACAAACGTAGGAGGGAGGTACTGCTTCCCCCATTTTCCCCCATTTCTAGAGGGAGAAAGAGGCCGGCAGAGGTTTCTAAATTTACTTGATATTGGTATGTGTCAGATGCAGGGTTTGGACCTGCAGCTGACTTCGATGATAAATCTAATACAGCTATAATTTCTGCTTAAATCAATCAGTTGGTAAGATCTTTCTAAGATCTATCTCGTGCCCGGCCCCAGAGATATTCCATAATTCCACCAGGCTCTCTCATCTGTTTGCTCACGCTCAGCATGGGGAGAATAGAGGATAAAAGAGGAGTCAAAGGGATTTGATCTTTTTTATATTCCAGTGATATTTCATTTCACTACTTCATTATATTTTTTCCCCCGATCATCCTCCCTAAAGCAGTATACTGGTCAGGATATTAAAAATGAGCAGAAAACCTTCCCCCCCCCCCGCCCCCCGGCTACTCTTTATCTAAGCAAGTCATAGCTAGCTAGAGGCAATTTCAATCCATTTTTTGAGAAAAGACTGTCTGCCTTGGCGTGTTTTTATCCATAACACCATCAGGCTGTACATGAATCCAGGACAGAGTGTCTTCATTGTATTATGTGGGAGAGAAATAGAGTCAAAGTCATCTTAACTTTGTAATGAATAGCATTTTGTCAGAGTGAATATTTGGCTCATGGGATGTTAAAGGAGAAACAGGACTAAAATGCTTTAAGAGTCCAGAGACTTGCACACAGCAAAATGAATTTATTGCTTTTAGTCGGGTTCCCAATGGACAGCACATAATGAAACTCACGATCTGATAAGGCCGCCTTGCTGGAGGAGGCTCGCTGGCAGGAAGAAGCGGCATACTGAATACGGGGCTCTCAGGAAACCTGAGAGCCTGCCGCACAAGTGGGGGATTTCTCCCCGGCCGGGGCGAGTTGACAGGCGGAATAAATGTGTGAGAAACTTGGTGGGGGTGGGGGTGTCGTGGGCCTATCCGTTGCCCTTCTCGAGACCATTCATTTTCAAGGTTGGCTGTGCAAATATTATGAGACACACTGAGCACAAATAGGACACTGACAGCCTGATTGTACTTGGATGAGCTAGAAAATGAATCACGCCAATTTGGTTCCCAAAGGGGGTGTTTTTTTTAAAGACGCGGAGACCCAAATAAGATCTCTGGAATAACCAAGAAAATTAATTTGGCACCTCTGACTTCCAACCACGAGCCCACTCATTGGGCAGAAGAAAACTGACAGAAAGGGAAGGACAAATAAGACTTGGAAGAGGTGTGTAGGGGGCTAATGTGTGTGTGCGTGTGCGTGTGTGCGTGCGTGCGCGTGTGTGTGTGTGCGTGTGTGTGTGCGTGTGTGTGTGCGCGTGCGCCAAAGGACAGAATTGTCGTAGGGAGGGGTTTTCGGTTTTGGCAAGGTTAACCATTCCCATAGCCTCGAAGATGGGGAAGAGCCCAAAAAACTCATAGCATAAACAATTTCAAAACTAGGAAAACAGGAGTGGAAGGTGAGAAACATAAATATCTTATTTAGAGGTAATCCTAATGAGTATCAATTGAGACGAAGAGACAAATCCATACCCTGCTTTCTTCTCAGAGATAAGAGGCATATCTTGAAGCTTACATCTCATCGTTCACCCTATTTATGTATGTGTAATAATAAATCATTTAATTAGCTTTGCGTATATTCCACTGGATTGAATGTTGATAGATAGAAACCATATTACCAGGGGAGTACAAATTGGGACAGCACTTTGGAAAAGTTGGTATTATCTCCTAAAGTTGAACCTTAATATACCCTAATACCTAGCAGTTCCACTTTGAGGCATATAGCCATGATAAGCTCTTGCACATACCCAGCTGGGGATATGTATAAGATGTTCCCAATGCTAAAACCTGGGAACAAATGCTTTTAACTGAAGAGAACAAAGAAATGGTAGATTCACATAAAGGATATGATACAGTAATCAAACGAGCCACAGCAATTTTCCAACAGGATGGTTAAATCTCGGCAGTATATTATGCAAGTGGAAAAAAAACCTCAAGTCTGATCAAAATGAATATACCTTCTTTGTAAAGTTAAAAGCAATCAAAATGATATACTTTAAAGGACTACATAGATCTACAGAGAACACACACATGTATATAGGAAAGCCTGGGAATGACGATCACAGAATTCAGGACCATTTGGGATAGGCTGGCGGGACTATGTGGTGGGATGGGGGTTGTCAAGGTCCTGGCTTTTCCTTTGGGTGCTGGGTTTGCAGGTGCTTTATACAGGTGACTAAAGAAGAAATAAATAGAAATGGGCCATGCATGGGCCAGTGTTGAGAGTGTGACCAAGGATTATGATGATGAATCCGATTATAGTCACCTGAGCTCCAAAGGGAAAACCAATAAATAAATAAATGGATAAATGAACAAAAGAATGGATAAATAAATAAGTAAATAAATGAAAGAAAGAAATCATGCTCATCCCAGAACACTTCATTTAGTACAGGGTGTTTAACAGGATTTCATAACCATGCTGATGGAATAAAATATATGAATCTAATCAGGCTCCTTGGTGATAACGTTACTCATAATTAGTACTCCAAGCAGAGTGATTCTTACATGCTGGTCCAAGTTTTTGAGTCTCGAATCAAGCACTGGCATAATTCATGGGAAGAAATGACGTTTTTCTGAATATCCCGACATTTATTTCTTTCAATATTTTATCATGAAAATTTCAAATATATAGCAATATGGGAAGAACTTTACAATGAACATTCTTATATGTACCACCTAGATTCTGCCATTAACATTTTACTCGACTCACATCTCCATCCAACCTTTTATCTATCCATCTATCTCAGGGTTTTTTTTTGCTGTATTTCAAAATAAATTGCAAACATCTGGATATGTCTCCCTCCGTACTTTAGCATTCATATCTTTAACTAGTTCCCGCATTTATTTTCATTTTTGACTCACAGGGGCTATAGATGAAAACAATTAAGGCATTTCTGGAGTGAGAAAGAAAAGGGAATGTCAAGTAGATTTGAAATTGACAGCAGTAAAAAGAATGTGGCTCTCAAAACAATGCTTTTTAAGGGAGCGCACTCGGGCATCTCACGGGCAGCATGACCAGGGAACAGGGTGCTGTTCTGCCAGGCAAGGAAGACAAGTAGATCCTGAATGTGGCCCGAGAGAAACATAATTCAGAGCTAGGCAGTGCAAAGGCAAATGCACGTGAGGAACTGTTGAGAAACAAAATCAAAAGCCCAGAGCCCTGGGTAGCCTCCCTGTCAGTTTATGTGGATTCTACAAAGGAGCACATACAGTGCTCCTATAGCACGGTACTCAGCTTCTGTTCTCAGCTGAACTGGCTGTGATCCTTCAGATGGGAGAAGCCCAGGGGTGGTGCCAGGGATGCATTTGGTCGAGCGTCCAACTCTCGGTTTCAGCTCAGGGCACGATCTCAGGGTCATGAGATCGAGCCCCACGCTGGGCTCTGCGCTCAGCATAGTCTGCTTGAGATTCTCTCTCCCTTTCCCCCTGCCCCTCCCACCTGTGCTTTCTCTCTCTAAAATAAAATAAATAAACAAATAAAATAAAAGATAAGCGAAGCCCTAGTACGACTCTCACAAGCAAACGTGACAAGCCTTGGCAAGGCATTTTTTACCCCAACACAACATCATGATTACCTGACCAAGGGGGGCAAAATTAGTATAGCTACCACTCTCCCAAATCAGTGCCCTCCAGCCAAGGACTGCCGGGTGGTGGGAGGGGCCTCAGTTCCATGCTCTTCGAAATCCAATTCAGAAGAGGAGACTATCGAGTAAGTTACTATCGCCCCAGTTCAGCCCATCGTATAGACCTTCCACCTGCCACCAAAGAATTGCTCTTCTGGATCAGTTCTGCCAAAATCATCTAAGAAAACCAATTCTTGGTATTGGGGGCTATTATCGGAGAACTCCAGTTAACACCCACATGACTTAAGGAGCACAGATGTAACCTGGAAGTGGGCATACGTATTAGCTTGTAAGATTAATAATCCGTCCCTTAGAAGGGGACAATACTTGAAAACACGGGTCAGCAAGCGACTGTTAGCATGTCAGATCCAACCCACAGTCTGCTTCTATAAATAAAGTTTTAGTGAGGGGTGCCTGGCTGGCTCAGTTGGTGGAGCATTCGACTCTTGATCTCAGAGTCATGAGTTCAAGCCCCACCTTGGGTGGGGAGCCTACTGAAAAAAAATTATAAAAAATAAAAGTAAAAAATAAAGTGTTCATGGAACACAGCCATACTCACTAATTTATGTGTTGTCCATGGCTGCTTTCATACTCAGCAACAGTGTTGAGTAGTTGCAATGGAAATTACATGGCTTGCAAAGCCCAAAATGTGGACTCACGGGCCCTTTAAGAAACAGTTTGTGAAGCCCTGGGCTTAATGCGGTGGCTTCCCGGAAAGGTACGGGTTTGATGGGGTGGGGAGCTATCTGTGAAGGTGAAGCGTTGCTTTCCAGATAGTCCTATGGAGTCCCCGGTGCACACTCACTTCATCAACCAAAAAAAGTCTGCTCCCATTGTTTCTTAACACTTTGGGTTTCTGCATCATTTGAACAAAGAGTTCCACAGCTTTTCAAAGTTAAACCAACCAAACACCATCTGCAGCAGTGATTCTCAATCCTGCCTGCACAATAGGATTGTCTAGGACTTTTTAAAACATCCAGCAGTCTGCCCTGCAATTGAAATAAAAGACCTATTGATTCTATGACACATCTGGGTTGGAGAATCGCACGAGGGGAGAGCAAGGAGGTCAGTGCCCCAGTGAGGTCCCCCAGAGGGAGGCCTTGGACAGGAATGGGTGTGAACGAGAGCGCTGGAAGGCAGACGGGCATGACAGGAGGGAACCCCAAGGGGCAAGAGAGACACAGAATCTAGGAGATGAATCAGGGCTTTCACAGGTCAAAGTCTCTTAAAGTTGATGTACAGTTAACTCTTGCATCTTAATTGACAGTGCAAGTCAGCTTAATATATTCCCTCCTGGCCACTCAAACACCGATAGCTGCAGTAAAAGGTACAAATTGGGAACATATTTAAAGCTGGCCTTGATTTAAAAGAATAACTTAATGAGAACTTTAAAACATGCAAGGCCACCGCACAATCATCCTGTACCTAATCCATCCTTGGGGCCTTGCGGGAGGTCATTTCGCTATTGGAGAAGGGCATAAAATGGCATCAAGGGAGGAAACCAGGACAAAAAATAATGCCTTGGTTACCACTGGTAGGAACCTAGGCTACATTCTCTTCTCATGTGAGAGGCTCTTGAGCAGGTTTCCTAGTGATGCTCTAAAACTTTCCCCCCAGGGTTTTTGAAGCTCAGAGGGTCAGCTACGCACCAGGGAGCGAGGGAGTATGGAGGGGCTAGGTTAGGATGTTCCTGTGGGGGTGGAGCTGGTGACCTCTAAAGTCTTCTCTGATAGGAAGGATCTTTGATTCTACCCATAAGCAACAGAGATCCCGCGTAAGCCGAGGGGAGAAAATTCTCCTTTCCCCTTGAGAGTAGTGCCTTAAGCAAACTGGCCCTCTAGAGAGTGCCTACCCCTACCTACTGGGACTCGCAGTTCCCAATACAGGGCGGGAAAGACAAATGAAACTCTGAAATAGTTGTGAAGAGATTCTTTTTTATATTTTTGAGGTATAATTGATACATAACATTAATTTCAGGTGTATAGCATAAAGATTCGCTATTTGTATACATTGCAAAATGATCGCCGCAGTAAGTCTCATTATAATAGCCATCATGGCACACAGTTACTGATTATTTTTTCTTGTGATGAGAACTTTCAAGATCCACGCTCTTAGCAACTTTCCAACACGTGATACAGTATTATGAACCATCGTTGCCATGCTGTACATCACATCCCTAGGACTCCTTTATTTTATAGCTGGAAGGTTGTACCTTTTGACCCTCTTCACCAATTTCATCCACTCCTCTTGGAAGAGATTCCTTTTGAAAGCCCACCAGACGTGCTGGAGGTGGGGGTGGGGAGGAGGGGGTTGAGTGGATGCACACACAGGTGAGAAGAGCAGGGGCAGAGCCCCAAACGTGCTTTCTTCTCGCCCTTTAGACTTGGAATTTCTTTTTTTTTTTTTTTTTTTGAGAGAGAGAGAGAGAGCCCGCGAGTGCAAGCAGGTGGGGGGGGGGGTGCAGAGGGAGAGGGAGAGAGAGAATCTCAAGCAGGCTCCATGCTCGGCACAGAACCCAATGGGGGGCTTGATCTTAAGACCCTGAGATCACGACCTGAGCTGAAATCAAGAGTTGAACGCTTAACTGACTGAGCCACCCGGGCGCCCCTAGACTTGGAATTTCTATTTTCCTCTAGAATGCCTTTCATCATCCCATCCTGCCAGATTTTACCCATATTTCGAGACCATTTTAAAAGGTCATTTCCACTGTGCGGTCTCCTTGGATGGTCCCTGGCAAAGCTGGTCACTCCTGTCTTGTTTCCTCGGCACTCAGTTGCTTTCTCTCATTTCAGCAGTGTTATGATGTGTCTTTAAGTTCGTCCCCAACCTGGCTGTGAGCTCCTCAGGACATGGGTACTACCTTCCTTCTCCCGGTCCCCTGCTTGCCCAGCCATACAATGCAAGCCTATGAAACAAGTCTACCCATTGCTCTGTTTGGTTTAACCACTATCTTAAAACTGTGCTTAAATTGCCTCCTATAAAGAGGAGGTAGGTATATGCCAGGCATTGTGGTCTGTGTTGGGGATGCAAAGGTGAATGGAAAACAGTTTCTAGTCTCCAGGGTGTTATGGTTTAGTGGGGAGACTCACAGAACTAGAGAGAAGCAAGTTGAACTACTTTAGAAGCAGGAGCAAGGCAGTGTGCGAGCAAAGAAGGATGCGCTTACCTTTCCTGGGTATTCCGGGAAAGACTGCCTGGCAAGATTAGGAAAATTTAGGCAAAGTCCTAACAGTGAATCTTTGTGGGGAGGGCTGGGAAGGGGTTGGGTTGGGATGGGAGACCGGGAGGTAGATGGGTGGGGGGACCTTTTAGAGTGTTTAGGTCTAGAATCATGGGGGTGGGCAAAGAGTCCAGAAACGTACTCTCGGCCGGTCACTCTGAGAGGAGTTACTCTCTTTTCTTGGACCATTACAGTTCTGGGGATGACCACTCCTTCAGCCCACTGGCTGATTTGATTGGCAACCCCCATCTTTCAGGGACCATCGAGAGAAAAAGCTAAAAAGGAAAACCTGTAAAATTAGTCGATTTTACACAACCCAGCAGGCAGTAATAAGGCTCCTGCATCATTTTGTCAGAGAGAGGCCAGTAATTTTAGGGTGGGAACTGATCCATTTACACAATGAGAGAATTTCCCTCATGCACAAAGTGTTCTATAGCAATTTGTGGCCTCACAGAATGCCATTTATAGTCCCTGCAGTGGCAGGAAAATTAGGGGGCAGAGTGATTATTAGTCTAATCGCAGAGCAGAAAGATGCATTGGTCATACTGGTCTACTTTGCCTTTCATGCCTGCAGGGACTGCTCTACTTGGTTTTCAGCATTGAAGGAACAAAGTGGAAAGAGCCCGTCAGTTCCTCTCTTAGATACTATCTTCCAGCTTGAATCCTCATCGGCTGCTAACTAGAGTCTAAGGTCTGAAGTCATTACCCAGAGCAATGCTCCATCTTCACTGAAAAAAGAAAGAAATCTCTTAAATCCTTCTTTGGAGAGTCAACTTGAGCTCAGGAAGCTGGGTCTCAATGAAAATGAAATCCCAAAGAAGCCCTGACTATTTTGCACAAAGCCTCCTCATCATCTTTCTAAACTGTTCATTTAAATGTTGTATTTTATTCTTGCTGAATACTTGGATGGTTCCCAATTTGCAGTTTGCAAGGAAGAAATAAACATGATCTTCCTGTCTGGATTGCAAGGAGAGGTATTCATAGCAGGATCTCCCTTTGTTGTGCTCAGCTAATTGCTAATTATGTAGTGATGGATGTAAATCACACAGTTGGTATTCCAGGCTCACAGTCTCCCAATCCATTTCTTCTACTTAAAGGAGAAAGGCTGAAATATTAAAGAGATTACCAACCATATCTTTATGCATGAAAATAAAGTCTAACTGGGTGGAATAACCCTTTGGAAGAGCGGAAGAGCCTTGGGGAGAAGGAAGATACCAGAGGTGGGTCCCACCCAGACTCTGCCCTGATTTTACAGCAGAGGGTTATGGGGAAAGTGTGCTGTGAGTCTCAGTCAACATGGAAGGAGGAATGGGTGCTCCAACACCCCTAGTCTCCAAATGTTTTGTTCAGAGAGGAAGAAATGTAGTACTAGCGATCTTGTGGGGGGCAAAGGCAAAAACGAAATGAGATAAAATTAAATTTCCTTATAACCTGCAGCCCAGGGACAAGCACTTGAGGCAAGTGGAGTATAACCTTCCTCCAGGAAACTCCCAACTGTCTTCATGCTTTGCTAGAGGGAAAAACAACCTTAGTTTGACAATAGCTAGCCCTCCAGGACCTGTGAGTCTTCTTTAGCATATGAAAGTCATTTTGGAAACTTCCCTCTGTCTTTACTTGCCCCAACTCCGAAGTATATAGTCAGTTGCTCCTCACAACCCGGGTGCAGCTCTTTGTGCCCATGGGTCCCATCCCGGTGCTTTAATAAAACCACATTTTTGCACCAAGGACGTCTCAAGGATTCTTTCTTGGCCATCGGTTCCGAACCCTACCACTTCGACCCGCGTCAGTAATATTATGCCTTTGAAATGCGTGTTGAATGTTAAGCTTTTTTCACTACCTCCTTGAATTGTCTAATGACAAAATTATTGAGGGGGGTCGTGTTGTTAACTCCATTTTGTACAGATTAAATTAAAAACCTGCGACGCCTGGGTGGCTCAATCGGTTAAGCATCTACCTTCGGCTCAGGTCATGATCCCAGGGTCCTGGGATCGAGCCCCACGTCAGGCTCCTTGTTCAGCGGGGAGCCTGCTTCTCCCTCTGCTGCTCCCCCTGCTTGTGCTCTCTCTCTGCCTCTCTTTCTCTGACAAATAAATAAATAAAATCTTAAAACAAAAAACAAAAAACAAGAAAAGCCAATGATGCAGCTAAGTCACCCTGCTAGCTGATGGTAATGGAGGCAGATCCCAGCATCACATTTGTCATCTGTCTCGTCCTGCTATGGCCACAGCCAGGTGACTATCTTCCTTAGCATTATTTTTATGGGATTTGGAATTTGGGTTTGTAGGTTCATTTTGAATGGGGAGGTTTTTATTTATGACTTGTTTTTCTTCCTTTCTAGTGTGTCCTTGATGCTGAGAAAGTAAATATTAGCTCAGAATAGGAAAGTAAAATATCTGCCCGGCTAATTATCATTCTGGGATAACAGAGAACCAATAAAGCCAACTGCAAAGTTAAGAGGGAACAATATTTCCCCAAGGACACCCTGACACTGTAAAATGTCACAACAACCCCAGGTTGTAAGGCATCTTTCTTTCACTTATTCACTGAGAAGCCTTGTTTCCTAAAATCATAGATTGTCTAAAATTTTGCGGTATGAAATTATATCAGCAAGAACGAGCTTTCCGCTTTTGCCTGGAAGATGAGTCAGTTTGCAGCCTCATTGACCAATCCAGGCACAGAGGTTCAGATCAAGGGTTTCTACACACATTGCACGTTAACTTAACTCTGCAGTTTCCAAGAGAATAAGACCCCGAGTCCACTTCCTGGTGCCTACCGTCTATACACAGTCCTGCTTAGCGCTGAGCCTATCTCAACACTGGTTCATTGCACAGAAAGATAGCATTTCATACCTGCCAGGATGGCTATCTTTTTTTTTTTTTAAGATTTTATTTATTTATTCATGAGAGACAGAGGGAGAGAGAGAGAGAGAGAGAGAGAAGCAGAGGGAGAAGCAGGCTCCCAAGGAGCAGGGAGCCCGATGCGGGGCTCGATCCCAGGACCCTGGGATCATGACCTGAGCCGAAGGCAGACGCTCAACCATCTGAGCCACCCAGGCGCCCGCAGGATGGCTATCTTTAAAAGCATGGCAAATAGCAAGTATCGGTGAGGATGGGGAGAAATTGTAGCCCGCGTGCATTGCTAGCAGGAATGTAAAATCGTGCAGCTACTGGGAAAACAGCTTGGCAGTTCTTCAAAAAGCACAAGGCTTTTTTTTTTTTTTACCATATGGTCCAGCAATTCCACTTCTGCATATATGCCCAAAAGGATGGAAAGCAGGGACTCAAACAGGTATTTGTATACCAGGGTTCGTAGGAGCATTACTCCTGATAGCCAAAATGTGGAAACAACCCACGTGTCCATCGATTAATGAATGAAAAAACAAAATGTGATATATACATACAACGGAATATTATTGAGCCTGAAAAAGGAAAGAAATTCTGAGACATGTCACAACATGGATGAACCTTGAGGACATTATGCCAAGTAAAACCAGGCCGTCCCAGAAGGACAGATACTGAATGATCCCACCTGTACGAGATCCTAGAGTAGTCACAGAGACAGAAAGTAGGAGAGTGGTTGCCAGGGACCAGGACGGGTGTTGGAGGGGAAGTAGGGAGAGGAGGCGTTAATTTTGAAGAGATACGGAATTTCAGTTGTGCAAAATGAAGAGTTCTGGGGATGAATGGATGGCGGGGATGGTTGTACAAAATGTGAATGGACCTAATGCCACTGAACGCCTAATACACTTCTAAATGGTTAAGATAGTTAAAAAACAAACAAACAAAAAACCTCTTTGTTTAAATGCCATTTGACCTCCACCCTTCCCCAGTCTTGTACTAATTCTATTTTTCCCTTTTGTTTGGTGAGACACTCACCATTCTTCTGGGATGCTGCCACCTCATATCGATAAGACAATAAACTTGACTTTACCAGACTATATGTTGGTCCCTGGTGAACTTTGGTTTATGGGACTGCGAAAGTAGTCACTCTTCTCTGTCTGGCAAACCAGATCTTATTATAATGGACTTTGGGGAATACTGGCACACGGTGACCTTGGGAGATATTGCAGATCAGTCCACTGAGGCAGAGGGAAAACTAAATTCAGGCCCCAGTTGAGGACTAGTTTATTCTCCCCTCTCTCAGGGCCCCGAGTGTCCATAAGCCATGGCTCTAGGCAGAGAGGCTGGGCAGCAATGTGTTCAGCATCATTTCCAAGAACAGAGGAGCCCGGGATGCCTGGGTGGCTCCGTGGGTTAAGCATCTGCCTTCGGCTCAGGTCATGGTCCTGGGGTCCTGGGATCGAGCCCCATGTCGGGCCCCCTGCTCAGTGGGGATCTTGCTTCTCCTTCTGCCTGCCGCTCCCCTTGCTTGTGCTCTCTCTCTCTCTCTGTCTGACAAATAAATAAATAAAATCTTAAAAAAAAAAAAAAGAACAGAGGAGCCCACACTCGTCCCTGCGCTCTCCATCCACCTGGCTGCAGGCCCATCTAGGGAAAGCACTGCTCATCCTTGTCATTCTGAAATGGTGACTTTTCAGGCAACACTGCTGACTTCCTGGCCCCGATCCCAGCTGGGCTTCAGCCTCTGACTCCCACTATTCTGAAGTCCTGTTTTGCTTCTGGTCCACAGAGATATCTATCTTGTTTTGTTCATATTGACTACACCCATTTGGTTATCTCTCATTGCTGTTGGGTTTTTTTTTTCTCATTGCTGTTGGTTTTGATCAGGGGTTGAGGATGAGAAAGAGGGAATACGGCAAAGCATGAAGATACTGTGTCCAAGAAGTTCTGGTTCAAAAACTTTGACAACACTGAGCTCTAAAAGACTAGGGAGCCTCTCAGCCATAGAATTTAAAATGAAAATACCACTAGGGCGCCTGGTGGCTCAGTGGATTAAGTGTTCGACTCTTGGTTTCAGCTCAGGTCATGATCTCAGGGTCCTGAGATGGAGCCGCGTGTCAGGCTTGGTGCTCAGCATAGAGTCTGCTTGTCCCTCTCCCTCTCCTTCTCCCCACACTCTCTTTCTCATAAATAAATAAAATCTTTGGAAAAAGGAGAAAATGAAAATACTACTAAGCTATCAAATAGCTGCAAAACCATCTATAAAATAGGTGCAAAAACAATATTCTGATTCTCTAAAATGAAGGCTACTTTGTTTTTTCAGGGGGGTAGAATATCAACCCTCAAATTCTTTCCATTTTCTTTGCTGTCTCCACTTTGCTGGTTTCACCAATGAGGTGACCCAATATGGCACCACCACAAGTGGGTAAGTATATACAGGTCTTGTATAGTAGTACCCTAATCCTGGTAATTGGTGAGATGATCAGTTTGAGGAATAGTGACTTTGGCCTGGAGGACAATAAATAGTGTTAATTTTTGGATTTTACAGTAAGGACTGTCAACTAAAATCATGAGCAACCAATAACATGATTAACAGTTGCATACCCAGTCTTAAGTAACTCTTCCAATGCCAAGCTTCAATTCTGGTCTACTTTGGTCAGCTGTGCGTTTGATGGAAAACAAACAAACAAGCTCGATTGTTCTTAGCGCCTACCTCGGCAAAATTTGAAGTTAGCAAAGTTACTTTATGGTGCTTTTCCTTTTTCTTACACAATTCTTTTTTCTTTCTTCGGGTATCTCTTCTATGTCTTGTTCATGTAGACCCTTGGAAAGAAACTGAGGCACAGTGTAGGGGAAAGGCACTAGATGGGGAGTTCAACACATTGGACTTGAGTTCCAGTTCAGCCAACAGTTAGCACTGTGACCTTGGATGGTATCTTTGGGTCTCAATTTAACTTATCCAATAAATTTTAGGAAAAGGAGTAGTTACACCACTAAGATCTCTTTTGGGTGCACATTTCAGTAGTTTTAAGATATATCGTTCCCACTAGTATGTTAGCTGATGAAGAGTCATTTTTCTCTCAGAGACTTAACAGGGAAATCTTGGAAACCAGAGAATTTTCAAATCCTTAGCTATTTAACGATGATAATTTCAGGCACCATGGTAAGTTGATGGAGAAATATTTTTCTGTGGCAATCTTTCAAGAGACCCTTAAATCACACACAAAAAATTGATTTATTGATTTGAAAATCCAGAGTGGGGAATGAAAGGGAAACATGATTTTTAATTTGCTAGCTTAATTACGTCCACCAGTTTGAAATGTTGACTGTGCATCAGGCACTGATGTGACGGCTCAGTGATCCCCTTCTCTTTGAAAAAAGTGCATTCTATGTCACTCTCCATTTTTCTTCCATTTTCCTCTTGTGTTTATGACATTCACGATATACATTGCTTGTAGTTAAATTTATGTTGCTAAATAATACCATTGTAAATTAGGTACCGCCATTCCCTGGTCTTGTTTAGATCTCATCAGTGGAGCTCTATTAACTGCGAGATATTTTCAGTCACAGATAAATTGCTCTGTTCAATATGCATTTCAGTAATTTTCTGATTTAGACATGTGGCTGGTAATGGGCATAATAATTCAGGAAGGGTGAGTTGAGGGGAGGGAATATCCTGAAAGGATTGTATCTTTAGCAACATCCCCAAAGAGGCACTATTTTCCACTACGCGGCGTCTTCGTATATTTGAATAAATAAAAGTTAATTATCTTTATAAAACAGTGTTAGAGATGGTGTCAGCGATTTTGTTCTCTTTGTATATTCTGCTGTCAGTTTGAATTCAGATTGGCTTGGCAAGGA
Organism: Zalophus californianus; assembly: GCF_009762305.2. Taxonomy (NCBI): domain Eukaryota; kingdom Metazoa; phylum Chordata; class Mammalia; order Carnivora; family Otariidae; genus Zalophus; species Zalophus californianus. Next base: position 176,422,673 of record NC_045596.1, read on the forward strand.
GTTTTGCCCCAGGGGCCCATTTTAGTAGCGGCATTTCTGATTTGTCATAATTTACTGGAAAACATGAACTATTAAAACTCGGATTTCAGAGGCCAACTCTTGGAAGAAAGGCATCGATGGTTGGATTTGTGCCTTGATTTCTGCTTGTGGTCTCTCAAGTCTTCGTTTTTTCATAAAGTCTTTCCTGGTAATTTCCTTTGTGTTTATATATATATATTTTTCCACCTTTTTCAAGAGTATGGGTGACTTGACGGAGAGACTTAGTTTACTTAAAGCGTCCAATCCAGTATGCACAGTTAGTATGTGCATGCCAGATTAAATAGACTTTTCTATCTAAACCCAGAAACACAGTACTTGTCTAAAGAATAACACACACACACACACACACACACACACACACACACACCCCTGAGAAGTGGTTTATTGATTGGTTGCTTTGTTTTCAAAATGCCAAACAAATGGTCTGAATGATTTTTTTCCCATTATTGAATTTATATATGTGTATGTGGGGGTAGGGAGGTAGGCATTTAATCAACTATCCTGACAGGTTGTTTTTGCCTTCTGAAAACAGTTTTAAATAAAAAAAAAAAAATCTGGATCTATTAACTGATATGAAATTCCTTTAACCCCATGCACTGCATAACATGTGGTATGTGTATGGGTTTTCACATGCACACAATATTGAAATTATAAAAGGGAAAAGAACTTGACCATTCTTTTTAAGGTGCTTTTCTCTCTTTTGAAAAAAATAGTCATACATGTTATGAAAAGTAAACACTATAGAAAATAATAAAATAACCAAAAAAGTCATTTTCTTTAACCCCCTGGAACTACTTTCCAGAAAAAATAAGTATTAACTGCTCCTTATACAGCCTTCCAGAGATGTTTAATGGACACACACACACATACAAACATTCTATAGACTGTTCATTGCTTGAATGTTGACGATAATGAACATCTTTTCATATCAGCAAATGTACTTCTATCTTTTTCATTTTAATGGCTGTAAAATAATAGTTCCTGGTATGAACGTATCAAATTTAAACAGTCTCATATTATTTTAAATCTAATACTTGCTCTTATAAACAAAGCCATGTATGAACATCCATAACCTTGCACACTTGCATAAAGTATATTTATTTTAAATTTTGGTAGATACTGTTAAAAGAGAATGCCAATTTACATTTCCACCAATAGTATTTGAAAGTGTCTGTTTCCTTATATCCTTACCAATGCTGAGCTTTATCAAGATTTAAAATTTTTTGCCAATCTGATATATGGAATTTGATGTCTCTACTGTTTTGAGATGTCTTTCTTTAATTATGAACAATGTTGAATCCATTTTTTATATTTATTGGCCACTTACATTTCTTTGGTCTATGAGCTTCCTATTCATACTTTTTACCCATTTCAATTGTTGTCTTATGGATTTGTAAGAGTTTTTGTGTATAATAAGGAAATTAGTCCACCGTGATATTCATTTGTTCATTATTAAAAAACTATTTATTGAGTGGCTATTGTGCTGCAGGCATTAGAGATAGTGCAATGAACAAAATAAATACAATCCTTGCTCTCATCGAACTTACATTTATTGGGAAGAGACAAAAAATAAACAAGGTAAATAAGCAATGTAGATAGTACGTAGGCTAAATGAGGAGATGTGGTAAGAGCTTTTGAGAAAGGTCTTGTGATTGCTTCTATTCTCTCAGCAAGGTAGAAGACAACATCATTTACTGAAGGTGAGGGACAGCAGGATGTTGGAGGTTTGAGGAGAGAGGACAAGTATGAAATAGTTGCATATGACAGAGGGAGAGGAAATGGACCGGGGACATGGAGAATGACTGCCCTGAAACACCAGGAAAATGATGTGATTAGTCTTGAGTGTAATGTGACACCAGTCACCACATTTAGGTGTTGTTGTTGCTGTTGTTGTTGGAGTCAAGTTCAACTGCACAGCTACACATGGGGAGTTAGTGGAAAGAGGGATCTTGCCACATGTATTTTGGTGCAGGTAATATACAAAATACCACAAGTGAGTGGCTTAAATGGAAATTTATTTTCTCCCAGTTCCGGGGGTTAGGAGTCCAAGACGAAGGTGCCAGCAGGTCGGTTTTTCGTGAGACCTCTGTCCTTGACTTGCAGATAGCCGCCTTCATTCTGTGCCCCACATAGCCTTATCTCTGTGCACATGCATCCCTGGTATCTTGTCCTCTTCTTCTGAGGACACAAATTCTATTGGATTAGGACCCCACCCTTATGACCTCTTAATTATCTCTGTAATGACCCTATCTCCAAATATCGTCACATTGGGGTGAGGGCTTCAACATATGACTTTGGGGGGGGTGCATAATTTAGTCCACAACACCAGAAATAGTTTGAAGAAGTAAGAGGGGACCAGTGAGTTGAAGACAGATGCAAGGGAATGATTATAATGATGAAACATGGAATTTAAGGTAAGTAAGAAGGGAATTAAAAACTATAGGTGAGTAAAAGTTAGTTTAATGTTCCTCCTTATCTCTGTAGTAAAAGTCAAGGAAATGTTGGAGGCGGGAAACTAGAGAGAGCCAGGTGGAAATAAAGGAACAGGTAGTAAAAGAGCATAATGCCTGGTATTGGACCGGGGAGGGGTTGCAGTTATTGGTAATGAGGTATTTGACCATGGGAGAGTCAGGAGCTGGGATAAGGTGAAGGACAAGATCGTTGGAGGAAAAGAGGAAAAGAATGCAGAGGTCAGAAGGTTACAAGGACCACCTCTGCATATGTTGAAATCACAAAGAATTATGACAAGCATAGTGTTAAGGAGAGGAAAAGAAGCCAGCTGGGGCCTCAAAAGTCTTTGGGAAATGGAGCGAGGTGGTCTGGGCCAATGAATGACTGTGACAAAGGGGGCCGGTTTTAGGACACGAGTTCTGAAGTTGGGGAGAAATAACCAGTCATGACAAGGAGAGGCAGGAGGACATCCACCTGATTTCCAGGTCTAGAGATTAGGAAGGGAAGAGGGAAAACAGATGCCCCTGGATAGGGCTGAGAGGAAGCGCTGTGCTCAAGGTCAGCCGGGTTGCAGTGAGAGCAGGAAGTTGATGGACACACTCAGAGAAAAAACTAAGCGTATCGGAGCTCTGCATTTGACTGGCAGCATGGTGGGGCAGTTTTAGGAATTAGGGACGGGTGATGAGTGGGGCCAGGAGTGGGAGTGAGGGTCTAGATAATGAGGGAAATCTGGGCTTCTTGAGGTGATCCAGATAAATGGGGTTACAGATAATAATGGAAATTATTGTTAATGATCTCAAAGAGGTTAATGGGGGTGAAGCTCTGAGAGTGGGGCAAGGGGGAGTGGGGGACTGAAACTGGGAAAAGGGAACTTTGTCATGAGCATAAAAAGTTTTAGGGTAACTTTTAACTCCTGCTGTTAGGAATGTTGAGGCCAGGTGTAGGGTGGTCATATACAATACTCAGATTGCTTTTGATTTTATGAATATATATTTATATTACAAATATTTGCCAAAGTTTTTATGTGGTCAAATTTATCAATATTTTTTCTGCTATGGCTTTCAGTAATTTTTATGCTTGGGAATATCTTTCCTATTTCAAAATCATAAATTTTTTTGAGAAAAACATTTTAAAACTGTTTTATTTTATTATTTTTGTTATCTTTCATTTGGAGTTCAATCCAGGTGTTTTGGATTAACGAGTATGTAGGTATCTGGGTATTTGTTCTTTTCTACATGGCCAGCTTAACACTCCAACACCATTCATCAAAGAGTCCATCCTTTTTCTATGTTTTGAAATATCCTCAGTTGCCTTTTGAATGTTTACTTATTGTGGATTCACACCTTTTCCCTCTCGGTTCTTAACCAAGACTGGGACTATTTTTCAGTTCATAGCCTTTTTAAAGCTTCTGTGTTCTTAGCCTTCAGCCTCCTGGCTTGAAACAAAAAGCTGAAAACAAACGTCTTCTACCTTCAAAATCCAGATGTATCCTTGATCATGAAGCGTCTTGGATAGTTGGCTTGCACCTGGTGCTGGGACATTCATGAGGATGCTGCCATCTGTGTTTTGGGGGAAAGGTGTGAAATAGCTCCTGAAGAAAAGCCCTCTCCGTCAGTGTGCTCTTTCCTAATGACTTGATTTTGACCAACAGACTTTTCCCAGAAGAACATTAGAATGCAGAGCCGTGGGAAAAATGGAATATGATATCTATAGTCCATTTACAGAATGGCAGCCCCAATAGGTGTTTCTATTTTGAAGTCAAACTGGAGGCATTGCTGTGGTAAACCAGGGGACAACCAGCTCGAGGAGCATTACCTGTTGCAAACCCACAAACTACCTTTAGTTTTGCTTGTTTCTTATATTTAAAGTCCTCTCACTTCTTCAATCCTTAAGTATTGCCTTAAAGTTATAAAACTTTTAATTCTGAAGCAGAGGGCAGAACACTAAACGGCATTGTCCTAGAGAAATGAGTAATGGGCCCGCATCACTGACACCTGCAATCCATCCTGTCAGATGGAAGCCCTACTCCCCATTCCCTTCCCACGCTCTTGTTCATCCTGTATGCTCCAGAGAGTCACTGTGGTCTTCCTGCCTCCAGCTCTCTCCCTCCTAAGCCGTGGTCCAGATGGTCTCCCCAGTTCTCTCTCCAGTATGCAAATGAGAGCAGGTGGCTCCCTGCTGAGGAAGTTCTCCTGACTCTCCACTGGCTGGAGCCTGGCACCCCCAACCTACAGTTTTAGCTGGATTTCCTGCCATTCCCCTCCAGACACCCCACTGTTGATCTCTCTCTGGCTCCATGTTGTCACATGCCGGGTCTTGTTTACAGAGGTCCCCAGGCCCAGTGATACAATCTTCCCAAACCAGGGAGATATGGCCAGATCCTGTAAGGCTTAGCTCAAATGTCACCATCTCTGTGGAGTCCTCTCTCTACTCCCTCCAAGAGAATCCATCACTTTCTCAGTATTCCTATAGAACTGAGTTTATATCATTATGAAAACAGTGCCCGCGATTTTTTAGGGGGTTGATTCCGACACTGGTTCTGGCGCTGGACTGGGATGCTTTGTCGGTGGAACCATGTTGAACCAGCAGAGCTGTCCTCTGCTGAGCACATGCACCATCTCGTGTTATCCTCCGCACAATCCTGTGTGGCAGACGTTTTTATAATCTTCGTTTTCAGAAAAGAAATGGGGCCTTAAACAGATTAAGTAATTAACTTGCACACCGATTGGATATTCACTCAGTATATCCTGTGCCTGGGACTCAATCCCTTTGTGGGACTCCGAAGCTTCTGAATGAATGAAAGAGCTGCGTGCCACCCAGTGACTTCTTGCAGCGAAATTTCCTTGTGTGGGAGGTCCATATGGCACCAAGAGCTTCTTACAGTCTGTGTGACCTTGGGCGAGTTACCAGATATCTCTGAGTCTTTGGGCTTGCATCTGTAAAACTAAGATAATGAACTGCTTAACTACCTCACAGGGCTTTTGAGAGGATTAAAGAAAACAATGTATGCAAAAGACATAAAGGCCCCCAGAATAAGTTAGTAAGAGATTTTGTCTTCTCTTTTCCCTCATCACCTATTCCATGAAGACAATGGATCCTCCTCAGAGGCCTATCTGGCTGCTCTGACCAGAGAGGAAACCAAGCAGGAGCTCCAGAGATAAATATCCAATGGGATGACAGGTGGAGGCAGAATTATCTATCGCTTGTACCATTTCCAGAAGGATCCCAAATAAATAATGATCTTAATATACCATATCATTGCTTTTATCTCCTATATGTATTTTGGGGGGAGGGATGACCTCATAGAGTGCCCTAGAAAGGGGGAAGCGACCAGAAATTCTCTCTTGCTTCTCCTAAAGGGACTATCATTTCTTGCCACAAGTTCTCACAGTGTGCACTCTGGCTTTCAAGTTCAAGAGAAAAAGAGCCCCTTAGAGATTCTTTTCTTTTGCTTTTTTGGCACCGCTAGCACCATGATCAAATGACTTCAATGTTTTGTGTCTGGCAATAAGACTGCAGTTCTTGTGGCTGGTGAAAGGAGATGGGGAAGGAAAGGTGGTTCAGCACTTTTGGAGTGTGGTTTTAAAGAACTTTGTGTCTTTATCTCGTTCAACTCTCAGATATGAAGTATATGTTTAAGACTAAGACATGTGAGGAACTAGGGCATTCGGGTGAGAACAGTTCCTGGAGCATTATAAGCTCTTCTAGACTAGTGGCAGAGGCAAACAGGTAAAACATGGCAGCTACCTTGGATGGTTGGTAATTTGAGATGGGTAAACATGGAGTGTCGAGGCAGTGCCAGAAAAGATGCCTAGCCCATCTGGGAATCTGGGAATGGGTTGGTAGTGGGCAGAAGCTGCCAGAGAAGGTATCCCGGGGTCAAGTCTTGGAAGGTGACCAGTTAGTCAGACTGAGAAGGAACACGCGGTCTGTCTTTCTTTCTTTTTTTTTTAAAGATTTTATTTATTTATTTGACAGAGAGAGAACACAAGCAGCATGGGTGGGAGAGGGAGAAGCAGGCTTCCCGCTGAGCAGGGAGCCCGATGCGGGGCTCTCGATCCCAGGACCCTGGAACCATGACCTGAGCCGAAGGCAGACGCTTAACAACTGAGCCACCCAGGTGCCCCATATGGTCTTTCTTATCCTAAGAGTCAAACCTGCTTTTGGAAAGTCTTTCCTGAGTACTTAATCCTGTTACAAGCTCCACAGACAGTATTTAATTTCATTTTCACACTAACCTTGTGAGATACACATTTTAGAAATAAAGACCTAAAGATATTTGGGGCCAATTTTTCTAACGTTCTACTGCTAGTCAAGGGAGAGGTTGGGATTTGAATCCAGGTCAGACTTCGAAATATTTGGTCTTTTATTGGGCCAAGCTAATTTTACATAGTTCCCAGCAATATCCATTCAGCACAGAGCAATTATATTGATCACCAAGACATCATAGAATCTTAAGATTGAACTGAGATATAATTTACATATGAATGTTTTGGGGACTTATTTGACAAGAACAAGGAAGGAATCTTTCTGTTTGTGTTTCAAGGTTGTATTGATGTAAACGGCATCCGTGAGAATATGAACTATTTTGGCCAAAAAGTGTATATGGATTAGGTCTGAAAAATAATGCAAAGCATATGCCATTATCAGAGTTGAATTTGTGTTATTCTAATTCTGTGCCCTATGCTATGAATCTAAACCAAGTTAGGCGTATCGGTGTGTATGTGCACTTAAATTAAAATTTCAATTAAGTGTGGGTGCCTGGGTGGCTCAGACGGTTAAGCGTCTGCCTTCGGCTCAGGTCATGATCCCGGGGTCCTGGGATCGAGTCCCACATCGGGCTCCCTGCTCCTTGGGAGCCTCCTTCTCCCTCTGCTTCTCTCTCTCTCTCTCTCTCTCTGTCTCTCAGGAATAAATAAATTTAAAAAAATCTTTAAAATTTCAATTAAGTGTAAAAAATTGATTAAGATCCATGTGACACTTTTTTTGTTCTGTCACATCACTCAAGCTTCATAATACCCCTGTGAATGTCCCTGTTACCTGTTGTTAGTAAGGTGGGTAGCATCTTCACCTTATAGATGAGGAACTGCAGGTCCGTAACTCACTCAAAGTCCTAGCTGAGGGCAGTGGCGAAATTATCATGAGGACACAGCAGTTTCAGAAGCACAAGGAAATTTATGAGCCAGGCACTTGCTTGGAATTTTCACCCAATTTCTATTTAATTTCTAGAATAGCCCTGGAACGTAGGTGCCTCCCCTACCTTTGGAAATGGAAAAACTGAAGCTGAGAGATGCAATAGGACCATGGGAAGAGTATGACATGGCTGGGTTCGCACGTGAGCCCCGTTTTCCAAAACCACACATCGTCCTGCACATTCCTGAGAGCTACCTATATTTTCCAGCTGTATCCCAACAGCATAGTGTCCATCACACTGAGGGTGTTCTTTTATGCCCTCTTTTGTGGAACGCCTAAGTGATCACAGACTGTGTACTTCAGTGACTAGCAAGGAAGGCAACAGGAATACTAACAATAGTGGAGGGGAGTTGGTCCACTGCTACGGGAGAAGGCAAGGCCATGGGAGTGAAATGCTACCAAATAAAAGCTCATCTGGAAAAAAGAAGTAGCAAAAGTATTATTGCAAATATACCTGAGTTCTCTCCTCAGAGTCCATCAGCATGGCGTTCAAGTGCTTCTCTGGGCCCCCAGCTGCCTTGCTTATAGAAGTGCTCTGACTTTGCCCTTACCCCCAACATCCTTAAACAAAACACCCTTGCCCATTGTCTGTCTCTGCAAGAATTTCAAGGTCTCTCCAAACAATATCTAGGCTAGTGCCCCAATACAAAATACCTTTCCTTATTTAGTTATTGAGATGCCATTTGTCATAGATGACTCTCTGCTACTGGATCACGTTGGCTTTGATTGGATTCTCAGTTTTGCAGCAAACTTGATTAAATAGTTATTCTGCACAAGAGAGGACATTATGAACTTTCCATCTGATGGCAGAGAAAACCCACCGTCATGTGACGTTCTCCACACCCAAGGGTTCTGGTCCTGGGTTCCGGTTCTGCCCACAAATCACTGTCTGGATGAGCCAGGCTACTGAGCATCTTACCCTGGACATCTGTAAGTCTAAGACATTCTCTGGATCTGTCTATGGCCCAATTGTGTCCTTATGGGATATTCAGGAATATGTGGGAGTGTATGGGGTCATCAAAATGATTGAGGGGATGCCAGTGTCATTTAGCCCTTAAGGACGAGGGATGATAAATGCCATGCAATGCAGGGGTCAGTCTCCTGCCACAAGAACACATATTCAGACTAAGATTGGAACTGTCTCTCCATTGAGAAACACGGATTGAAATCCTCCCCAGTTTTTGTGTTCTCTAATTTTAAGACAGTGACTGAGAGGCAAATTACAGTTCTGTTAACTTCGACAAAGTCAACAAGCAAGGATGTTAAATGTAGGCTAGCTACTGGCAAAATGCCTTCCAACAAGCAGAAACAACAACAAAATGGGAGTATTCATTACTAGTGCTCTTTGCAATGCACACTGGCAAAGAGGTTGCCAAAATACCATTCATTATTGTAGCACATTTTCTATTAATTATCATAGATGGTTTCTAAGGCAAGAGCTGGAATGCCACATGGAACATTAATTCTGCTAATGAATTCAGTGACTGTATGTTCCCAAGCTTCTTACCATGATCTTAGCTTCATATCACTTTGGATCCTATGAAAAAGTGCCCAAGACTTGGTAAACTTGCCTTTATACCATTGAGCTTCTTTAATAACAGAAGAGCTATATGCTCCAGACTTAGTGCTGTCTAATGATTTCATTTTGCCATTAAAGCTAATTGTCAATAAGGATAATGAAAATGACTCTGAGACATTTTTTTAAAGATTTTATTTATTTATTTGAGAGAGAGAGAATGAGAGATAGAGAGCACGAGAGGGAAGAGGGTCAGAGGGAGAAGCAGACTCCCTGCTGAGCAGGGAGCCCGATGCGGGACTCCATCCCAGGACTCCAGGATCATGACCTGAGCCGAAGGCAGTCGCTTAACCAACTGAGCCACCCAGGAGCCCAACTCTGAGACATTTTAGTAATGTGAGTCATCATAAGCCTCTTGGTAAAAAGATGCTAGTTGACAGAGCCATCCCAGGCCAGCTCTATTGCTGTTCAGAAAGCATATCACTTGTAGCCCTTTGTGCCTTGTGAGATTATAGGGTTCTAAAACTTTTGATTTATTTATTTATTTGAGAGAGAGAGAGACAGCATGAGCAGGCGGGGCAGAGGGAGAGGGAGAAGCAGGCTCCCCACTAAGGAGGGAGACAGACGTGGAACTCGATCCCAGGACCCTGGGATCATGACCTGAGCCAAAGGCAGACGCTTAACTGACTGAGCCACCCAGGTACCCCTCCAAAGCTTTTTAAAGACAATAAAATCTATTTTAAAATATAGGCATACACACAAATGTTGTTACTGACCAAAGCAAAGTTTTGAAATATAACTCCCATTTCATTCCATTGAGGAATAGGTAAAGGAACCTACTCCTCCCACATTTGGGCCTGGGGCTAGGAACACTGGTGGGGTCTCTTTCTTGCCCACTTTTTAAGGCTACTTGGCCTCATTTCCTCATTTTCTCTGGGCTTGAGTATCCATTAGCCTCACCACATGTTTGATCCACCCATGGCCAGCTCCATTACCCCAACAAAACCTCGATTTTGTTTGGAGCAGCCGTGAGTCCAGCCTCGGTTAATGGATTGTGACTGATCATGATCAGTCATGACAAGCCTGGTCCCCAATTGTCCAGCTTTTTTTTGCAGAGAAGAGTTGCCATGTTCACTAGTTACGGTGATGAGATCTTGACCTAGAGGGAATTCCTTTGTAGGGCTTTCTAGGAAAGCTCCTTATATGAAAAAACAAAACATGATGCCTGGAGACAGAGCAGCCATGAGGTGACCACGAGGTGGGGCAGAATGATTTAAATAACCTGCTTCCCTATGGCATCTTAACATGTTTGTCTAGACCTATCTGCTCAACTTAGGACTTCTTGGAATGTATAAAAAAAAACAAAATCAAGTTTTTATATGTGAAACACTCCTTCCTTCTCCAGCTGGTGGAGATTTGGCTGCATCGAGCTTATCTGGATAAAGTAGCCTCTGCCATTGTCCCAGATGGGCTTCAAGGAGCCAAAGTGTCATATGATAGGAATGTAAAAATGTCAGGACTGGACATCCCCAAAGTATCACTTCCATAAGAAAATGATACAGCTGGGAGAAGAAAAGAAAACAAATGGATTAAATTGAATTGAATTGAACATATGGGAATATAGTTGTGAGTTGAGTTGTACATATGTCATATTATGCAAGTGACTAAAGAGGGTATAATGGTACTTCCCAAAGGAAATAATTCACATTTTTTATTATTGCGTTTTAAAGTACACCGGAAAAAACAATGGACCTTAGTCAACATTTCTGAATCCTATTTATACTCCACAATTTTACTCAGTCTCTCTTGAGTGCCAGTTTCTCAACTATAAAATGGGGATAATAACTCATGTCTCGTCTACACAGAATTGCTGTAGAAATCAAGTAAGATGAAATGTACAAAATCCCATCTTATACTATATTTGCTATGCAAATGTGAGATGCCATCAACATCATCATAATGATATTCCAAGTTTTACAAAACAGATGTGATCATAATTGTCATCCTATCAATTTGGCTTTGAAGACAAATCTTTGGTTTATTTCCACTGAAGTAGCCTCTGCCAGGGTGGGTGTTCTCCCACAAGATAGATGTTGATGCTTGGATTCTCTGAGTCTCCCTCCACAGGGCTCCTTGAGACAAATACCAGTATGGGTCTGCCCTTGATTGCATTCAAAGAAACAATCCTTACTATTCCCAGAACTTCGAGCAAAAAGGGGTTCCATATTGAATAGTGCAGAACCAAATGATGAGCTGAATCATCAGATCCTTCTTCTGCAGCTGGAACAGGAGAAAAGCCAGAGATGGATGGGATAACAGAGAGGCCCAGAGGTGAAGAAGTACAAAGAGAAAAAGCAGTGAACAGAAGCCAGGGACAGTCAGAGCCATGAGGAAGCGGAAACTGAGAGAGAGAGAGAGAGAGAGAGAGCAGAGAGACGTGGTTGCAGCGCTTGGCAGTGGCCGAAGCGAAGGATAGACAGGAGCCAGGCCCTGTGAATGACAGAGTAAAGCAGCGATCGGCGAGGGGATGACAAGGCAAGTTGTCCCATGATTGTCACATTTATTCCAGGTTTGTCAGACTAGAGCAGAGAGCCACTGCTGTGTTCTGATCAGCGCCGAGGTCCCTGCAGTTCCAAAAGGGACTGAATGAGCAGCATTCAGAGATTCCTGTTTATTTTTCCTCTTGTATTTCTTATCGTCTATCATCTGGTGTAACCTAAACCTACCTCTGCCCAATCAACCTGCAAAGAGCTAATATAGTCTCCATTGATCTATTTACGTGTGCTCATAGGTTACTTGTGAATATTTTAAATGAGAGGATATATTTGTCCTGTTTGGTAATTTTTCCCCTCACATATATCATAAATATCTTCCCATATTAATAAATATACTTTTATAAGTTTCAATGGTGGATCCAATGTGTGCAGAAAACTTCCTCTTCTTGCCTAATATACAGAGAAATGACAGATGAAATAATGAAAGGATATGAAAACTATATAAGTGTGCTTAAAAATAGGAAAGAAGGGGCCCCTAGGGGGCAAAGTCGGTTAAGCCTCTGATTCTTGGTTTCTGCTTAGGTGATGATTCTCAGGGTGGTGAGATCGAGCCCCATGTTGGCTCCACACTCAGCGGGGAGTCTGTTTTAGTTTCTCTCTCCTTCTGCCCACCCACCCCTTGTGTGTGCGTGCTCTCTCTCAAATAAATAATCTTAAAAAAAAGATAGGAAAAGAAAATCATTGTGAACAGAAACCAAAGGAACCCAAAGTATTCTGGGAAAGGAGCATAAGTAGAAGAAAATCATTGTGAACAGAAACCAAAGGAACCCAAAGCATTCTGGGAAAGGAGCATAAGTAGCAGCATGGGGAGGCTGACACTTTGTGGTCCACAAGGAGACGCCAATATATACCATATATAGAGGGAAGCTGGAAAACTATGTAACGTTGGAAGTGGAGAACATGCTTCATAGTAGACAGAGGCTGGGAAGTAGCCTGGCAGCACAGTGTGAAATGGACCTGTTGCCAGGCTCCAGGAGAGGAAACAGATTCTCTCAAGATGGGGACCCGACCCATGTGACTTCAGGTCTAGGGCTTGGAAATACACCATCTCTGTGGGGAGGGCCCAGAGTCGAGTCAGCTGCTCAGCACCATATGCTCAGTAGGGCTGGCGGGAGCCAATCCTGAAACCAAAAATTTCTAACAACAGCAGGGAACTTCCTACCAGGGACAAGATGTATTACAAAACCATAGCAAATCAAACAGTGTGGCATGGGGGTAAAAGAACAAATAGATCAATGATAGAGGTCAAAGAGCTCAGAAGCAAATCCGTGCACACCATGGCAACTGGATTTATGATAAAGATGGCTTTATAAATCAGTGGGGGAAAGGATCTATTGTTTAATAAATAGTATAGGGACACTTGGTTTTCAAAACAAACAAAAAATTGGGGCACCCGGGTGGCTCAGTTGGTTAAATGTCCAGCTCTTGATTTCTGCTCAAGTCATGATCTCAGGGTTGTGAGATCGAGCCCCAGGTTGGGCTCCACACTGAGTGTGGAGCCTGCTTAAGATTCTCTCTCCCCCTCTCCCTCTGCCCCTACCCACCTCTCTCTCTCTCTCTCTCAGTCTAGAAAAAGCAATTATCCAAACCTCACAACATACATACATACACAATTCCAGACAGAATAAGGTTTTAAACAAGAGAAAAAAATAAATTTAGGGCAACTGGAATAAAATGTAGAATATTTTTGTAATAAATAAGGAATAATTAATACAGTAAGTAATATTAAAAGCATAAGCTCTAAAAAAACTTTTAAAATTTGACTACATCAATACTGTAGAAATATTTTGGTATCAAAGACATCATCATAAAGTGAAAAGGCAAGATATAAATTAGATATTTATATCTAATTTTTATATTATATATATATCTATTATATTTTACCTAACTGATTACAGTTAGACAAAATATTAGCATCTGGAGGACCACTGCCCAACAGAAAGCAAAGGCAAGCCATGCATACTTTTTCATTGTGATAAAAGATCATGTAACATGAGATCTACTCACTTATCAAATTTTTAAGTGTGTAAGACAGTATTGTTAACAATATGTACGTTTTGTACAGCAGATCGCTAGAACTTTTTCATCTTGTGTGGCTGAAACTCTATCCTATACATGAGATCCGCTCACTGAATAAGAATTCCCCATTTCTCCTTCTCCCATCCCCCGTCAGCCTCCAGTCTACTTTCTGCTCCTATGAATTTGACTACTTTAGATACCTCATATCAATAGGATCATGCATTATTTGTCCTCCTGTGACTGGCTTATTTCACTTAGCATAATGTCCTCACAGTTCATCCATGTTGTAGTATAGGACAGGAGTTACTTCTTTCTGAAGGCCGAAAAGTATTTAGTTGTATGTATAAATCACATTTTGTTTCTGCATATATCTGTCAATGGACATTCAGCTTGTTTCCACCTCTTGACTGTTGTAAATAATGCTGCAGTGAGCACAGGAGCACAAACATCCTTCAAGATCTTGTTTTCAATTCCTTTGGATAAATACCCAGAAGTGGGGTTGCTGATCAAATGATAGTTCTATTTTTTTTTTTTTTTAATTTTGGGGAGGAACTCTACAGCGTTTCCCCCGTGGTGGCTGTACCAAATTTATATTCCCACCAACAATGCACAAGCATTCTAATTTCTCCACATCCTTGCCAACACTTGTTGTTTCTTGTTTTTGATTTTAGCCATTTTGACAGGTGTGGTTTCGATTTACATTTCCCTGATGGTGAGTGATACTGAGCATCTTTTCATATTACCTGTTGGCTATCTCTATGTACTCTTTGGAGAAATGTCTAATCAAGTCTTTGCCCATTCTTAAATCGGATTATCTCTTTCTTGTCACTGTTTCTTATTTCTACAAAAAAATGCCACTGGGGTTTTGACGTAGATTGAATCTATAGATTGCTTTGGGAAGTATGGACATTTTAGCAATATTAAATCTTCTGAACAATGAACACAGGATATCTTTCCATTTCTTTACATCTTCTTTAATTTCTTTCAGTAATGTGCAGTTTTCAGTGTGTAAGTCTTTCACCTCCTTGGTTAACTTTATCCTAAGTATTTTATTATTTTTTGGATGCTCTTGTAAACGAGATTGTTTTCTTACTTTACTTCTTGGGTTATTCATTCACTCTTTTCATCTTGTTTTTCTTTCTACTCCTTCTCTGATTGATTAATTGCAAACGACCAACTTTTGAGTTTACTATTCTTCCTTCTGTTTGATCAAGTCTGTTGAACCCCTCTAGTGAATTTTTTTAACTCAGTTGCTGTATTTTTAGCTCCAGAATTTTGATTCTTTTTTAAAAATATTTTTTCTGTATTTTTGTTGATATTCTCATTTTTGTTGATGCATCATTTTCCTGAGCTCATCGAGTTTCTTTACAATAGTTATTTTGAATTATTTTTCAGGGAATTTAAATACCTCCATTTTTTTAAGGGTTGGTTTTCAGAGATTTATTTTGTTCCTTTGACTGGATCATGGTTTCCTGTTTCTTTAGGTGCCTTGTAACTTTGTGTTTGTATTTGAAAAAATAGCCACCTCTCTTAGTCTTTATGGATTTGCTTCATACAGAAAAAGACCTTCACCAGTCAGTCCAATTAGAGATTCTGGAGGCCTCTCAAACCTTTTCTGTGAATGCATCCTTTCTGGACTTATGTCCAATTCCAATTAGTTAAATTTCAACTAGAAGGATCTGCCAGTCTCTTTTTTCAGGAGCTCATAATCCCTTACTCTGGTTCTCTGGAGGTCCTCTGGAGCTGCCACACACTGCCCAGCTCTCTATTGTTCTCAGCAGTCCTCTAGCTTCTGGAGCATTCCAACTCTATCAGTACTCTGGGTCAGATGACACAGAAATCAGTCCCTCAAGTAGCCTGTGAGAAGCCAGAATGTTGGACACACGCTCCACTCTATTCGCCCCTCCTTCCACTCCAGAGAGAGGCCTCTGAGCTGTAGCAGTCTCTGTCTGTTATACAATGGGTCTTTTGGAGCTGCAGCAGGCTACCCAGATCTCCTTTGTTTCCCACAGCCCCCAGGCATCTAGAATATGTAGGATTCCATCTGTGCTCTGAAACAGGTGTATCAGAAAGCAGTCCTTTGGGAAGCCCTCTGAACAGGTGGGGCATTAAATGGGGGCTCCCACTCTTTCTCTCCCCAAGGAAAAGCTACAGTTTAGAGGTTTCTTCCACTTGCTCTGTGCTGATCTGAAGAGAGGGCAATGGCAAGTGAGGGAGCGACAGCCCAAACATTCGCTTTTGTTCGCAGCTACCACCACCAACTCAGCACCCTTTCCTATTATATGCTTGGATTCAGGCAAAACAGAAACCAGTTCCTCAGGCAGCCCCTGGAAAGTCTGAACGTTAGATATGTACATGTTCCAGTCTTCTATTTCCCTTCCCCAGGAGAAGCCAGGAGCTGGGAGTTTCTCCTGTTTGCACTAGGCTGAGCTGGGCAGGAGGGAATATCGTGAGTGAGTGCCCCGCATTTTCCTCCCGGCTTTGGTGTAACTGGTTTCACATTTGCCTGAGGTGCAGGGGTCTCTGAACTATTTTCTAGATTCCTCACACAAGGAATTGATCCATGTATTGTTGAATTAGTGTCTCCTTGGGAGGCAGGAGGGGATGGCGCTCCTCTTCCCCGCATTTGCTCACCGTGTGTATTTTCAAATTTTCTAGTAACCACGTGAAGAAGTAGCTTAAAAAAATTATTCTAGTAGTCTCTTGTAAGAAGAAACAAGTGAAAGATGGCGGAGGAGTAGGAGACCTGGATTTCTGTCTGGTCTCAGGAATTCAGCTGAATAGGGATCAAACCATTGTGAACACCTACGAACTCAACAGGAGACCGAAGAAAAGAATAGCAGCAACTCTCCGAACAGAGAAGCGACCACTTACTGGAAGGTAGGACGTGCGGAGAAGTGAATCGGAGGCGATATTCGGGAGGATAGACGGCGGGGGAGGGGGCCTCCGTGGGCCGCTTCTGGCAAGTGCTAGAGCCGCGGGGCACAAAATCGGACCTTTTAGAGTCGGCTCCGCTGAGGGACGTCGCTCCAGTGGCTAAGCGGGGGGGTGGAACCCTCGTGGGACAGGGTGGTCTCAGGACCCTCAGGGTCACAGAAAGACCGGGGGTGCCTGAGTGCGGCAGAGCTCCCAGGTATCGCAGCGGGGAAGCCGGCTGCAGAGACGGAGCCAAGGCGCGGGCTCTCAGCTCGGGGTTGCCATAAACTGTGATCCGCGGCCCAGTTGGGCCACTGCTCCCCCAGCAGGGACCCAACAAGCGGCAGATCCGGGGAGACTCCCCTTCCTCCCCCGGGAGGAGCGGCGCGGGAGCGCACTGCAGGGAACTGCTGGGTTTGGAGACTCCACACGGGGTCGGGTGCCAGAGATAGAAACGCTCGGTCACAGGCTGGGTGAGCACGGAGTGCGGCCGGAGACGGGGGAGACGGGAGTGACTGACTGCTTTTCTCTAGGGGCTCACTGAGGAGTGGGGGCCCGAGTTCTCGGCTCCTCCAGGATGGAGTTCGGGAGGCCGCCATCTCACTCTTGTCCTCCAAAGCTGTACCGAGAGCTTGCAGGGAACAAAAGCTCCCGAGAGCAAACCCAAGCAGCTTGCTTAGCCCGGACCGGCAAAGGCGGGACAATTCCGCCTCCAGCAAAGACATTTGGGAACCACGGCAACAGGCCCCTCCCCCAGAAGATCAGCACGAACAGCCAGCCAAGACCAAGTTTACCGATCATGAGAATGGCCGAACTCCAGCGCTAGAGGAATACTGCACATAGAATCCATGGTTTTTTTACCATGATTCTTTAGTCTTTCAAAGTTAATTTTTTTAACTGTCTTTTTTTTTTAATTTTTCTTTTTCTCCTTTTCAACCAACATCTTATCAATCCCCTTTTTAAAAGATATTTTTTATTTTTCATTTTTAGAGTAATATTCTATCCCTTCATAGTAGTTACCCTTATTTTTGCTATATATATATATATATATATAAGTTGTTCTCTCTTCAAAATTTTGAGATACAGTTTCTTCTAACAGATCAAAATATACCCTAAATCTCTAGCGTATGGCTTTGTTCTAGTCTCCTGCCTGATCACATTCTCTCCTTTTTTTTTAAATCCCTTTCTTTCTTTTTTCAACCAACTTCTTATCAATTCCTTTTATAAAATCTTTTATAATTGTCATCTTTACAGTCATATTCCATCCCTTCATTGTATTAACCCTCATTTTTGTGCATCTATAAGGTTTTCTTTCTTTAAAATTTTGGGAGACACTTTCTTCTAACAGACCAAAATATGCCCAAAATCTAGTGTGTGGCACTGATCTATGCACCAGCCTGATGATATTTGATCATATTCTGGTTTTTTGTTTTGTTTTTGTTTTTATCTTTATCTTTTTTTTTCTTTTTCTTTTTTCTTTCTTTCCCTTTCTTTTCCCCCAGTGTCAGGTCTTTTCTCATTTGTTTAGTGTATATTTTCTGGGGACACTGTTACCCTGTTAACATTTTGTTCTCTCATTCATCTATTCTCTGGACAAAATGACAAGACAGAAAAAAATCACCTCAACAAAAGGAACAAGAGGCAGTACTGACTGCCAGGGACCTAATCAATACGGGCATTCGTATGATGTCAGACCTAGAGTTCAGAATGATGATTTTAAAGATACTAGCTGGGCTTAAAAAAAGCATGGAAGTTATTAGAGAAACCCTTTCTGGAGAGATAAAAAAGCTAAAAACTAACCAAGTCAAAATCAAAAAGGCTATTAATGAGGCGCAATAAAAAATGGAGGCTCTAACTGCTAGGATAAGTGAGGCAGAAGAGAGAATTAGTGATATAGAAGACCAAATGATGGAAAATAAGGAAACTGAGAAAAAGAGAGATACACAACTACTGGATCACAAGGACAGAATTTGAGAGATAAGCAATACCATAAGACGAAACAACATTAGAATAATTGGGATCCCAGAAGAAGAAGAAAGAGAGGAGAGGGGCAGAAGCTATTTTGGAGTAAATTATAGAAGACAGCTTTCCTAATTTGGGGAAGGAAGCAGGCATCAAAATCCAGGAGGCACAGAGAATGCCTCTCAAAATCAATAAAAATAGGTCAACACCCCGACATCTAATAGTAAAACTTACGAGTCTCAGAGACAAAGAGAAAATCCTGAAAGCAGTTCGGGAGAAGAGATACATTACCTACAATGGTAGAAACATTAGATTGGCAACAGACCTATCCACAGAGACCTGGCAGGCCAGAAAGGACAGGCATGATAGATTCAGAGAACTAAATGAGAAAAATATGCAGCCAAGAATACTATATCCAACTAGGCTGTCACTGAAAATAGAAGGGGAGATCAAAAGCTTCCAGGACAAACAAAAACTAAAGGAATTTACAAACATGAAACCAGCCCTACAAGAAATATTGAAAGGGGTCCTCTAAGCAAAGAGAGAGCCTAAAAGCAACATAGACCAGAAAGGAACACAGACAATATACAGTCACAGTCACCTTACAGGCAATACAATGGCACTAAATCCATATCTTTCAGTAGTTACCCTGAACGTAAATGGGCCAAATGCCCCAATCAAAAGACACAGGCTATCAGATTGGATTAAAAAACAAGATCCATCGATATGCTGTCTGCAAGAGACTCATTTTAGACCCAAAGACACCCCCAGATTGAAAGTGAGGGGGTAGAAAACGATTTACCATGCTAATGGACACCAAAAGAAAGCTGAGGTGGCAATCCTTATATCAGACAAATTAGAATTTAAACCAAAGACTGTAATAAGAGATGAGGAAGGACACTATATCGTACTTAAAGGGTCTATCCAACAAGAAGATCTAACAATTGTAAATATCTATGCCCCTAACATGGGAGCAGCCAATTATATAAGGCAGTTCATAACAAAAGCAAAGAAACACATTGACAACAACACAATAATAGTGGGGGACTTTAACACCCCCCTGACTGAAATGGACAGATCATCTAAGCAAAAGATCAACAAGGAAATAAAGACTTTAAATGACACACTGGACCAAATGGACTTCACAGATATATTCAGAACATTCCATCGCAAAGCAACAGAATACACATTCTTCTCTAGTGCCCATGGAACATTCTCCAGAATTGATCACATCCTAGGTCACAAATCAGGTCTCAACCGGTAGCAAAAGAATGAAATCATTCCCTGCATATTTTCAGACCACAATGCTTTGAAACTAGAACTCAATCACAAGAGGAAAGTTGGCAAGAACTCAAATACATGGAGGCTAAAGAGCATCCTACTAATGAATGAATGGGTCAACCAGGAAATTAAAGAAGAATTTAAAAAATTCATGGAAACAAATGAAAATGAAAACACAACTGTTCAAAATCTTTGGGATACAGCAGAGGCAGTCCTAAGAGAAAAGTATATAACAATACAAGCCTTTCTCAAGGAGCAAGAAAGGTCTCAAATACACAACCTAACCCTACACCTAATGGAGCTAGAGAAAGAACAGCAAATAAAGCCTAAACCCAACAAGGGAAGAGAAATAATAAAGATTAGAGCAGAAATCAATGAAATAGAAACCAAAAGAACAGTAGAACAGATCAACAAAACTAGGAGCTGGTTCTTTGAAAGAATTACCAAGATTGATAAACCCCTGGCCAGACTGATCAAAAAGAAAAGAGAAATGGCCCAAATCAACAAAATCATGAATGAAAGAAGAGAGATCACAACCAACACCAAAGAAATACAAACGATTATAAGAACATATTATGAGGGCGCCTGGGTGGCTCAGTTGGTTAAGCAACTGCCTTCAGCTCAGGTCAAGATCCTGGAGTCCTGGGATCGAGTCCCGCTTCAGGATCCCTGCTCAGCGGGGAGTCTGCTTCTCCCTCTGACCCTCTTCCCTCTCGTGCTCTCTATCTCTCATTCTCTCTCTCTCAAATAAATAAATAAATAATCATAAAAAAAAGAAATATTAAAAAAAAGAACATATTATGAGCAACGATATGCCAGCAAATTAGATAACCTGGAAGAATGGATGCATTCCTAGAGATGTATCAACTACCAAAATTGAACCAGGAAGAAATAGAAAACCTGAACAGACCTATAACTGCTAAGGAAATTGAAGCAGTCATCAAAAATCTCCCAACAAACAAGAGTCCAGGGCCAGATGGCTTCCCAGGGGAATTCTACCAAACATTTCAAGAAGAATTAATACCTACCCTTCTGAAACTGTTCCAAAAAATAGAAATGGAAGGAAAACTTCCAAACTTGTTTTATGAGGCCACCATTACCTTGATCCCCACACCAGACAAAGACCCCATCAAAAAGGAGAATTACAGACCAATATCCTTGATGAACATGGATGCAAAAATTCTCACCAAAATATTAGCCAATAGGATCCAACAGTACATTAAAAGGATTATTCACCACGACCAAGTGGGATTTATCCCTGGGCTACATCCACAAATCAATCAATGTGATACAATACATTAACAAAAGAAAGAACAAGAACCATGTGATCCTCTCAATAGATGCAGAAAAAGCATTTGACAAAGTACAGCATCCTTTCTTGATCAAAACTGTTCAGAGTATAGGGATAGAGGGTACATACCTCAATATCATAAAATCCATCTGTGAAAAACCCACAGCGAATAACATTCTCAATGGGGAAAAAACTGAGAGCTTCCCCCTAAGGTCAGGAACATGGCAGGGATGTCCACTATCACCATTGCTATTCAGCATAGTATTAGAAGTCCTAGCCACAGCAATCAGACAACAAAAAGAAATCAAAGGCATCCAAGTCAGCAAAGAAGAAGTCAAACTCTCACTCTTTGCAGATGATATGATACGTTATGTGGAAAATCCAAAAGACTCCACCCCAAACCTGCTAGAACTCATACAGGAATTCAGTAAAGTGGCAGGATATAAAATCAATGCACAGAAATCAGTGGCATTCCTATACACCAACAACAAGACAGAAGAAAGAGAAATTAAGGAGTTGATCTCATTTACAATTTCATCCAAAACCATAAGATACCTAGGAATAAATCTAACCAAGGAGGCAAAGAATCTGTACTCAGAAAACTATAAAATACTCATGAAAGAAATTGAGGAAGACACAAAGAAATGGAAAAACGTTCCATGCTCATGGATTGGAAGAACAAAGATTGTGAAGATGTCAATGCTACCTAGAGCAATCTACACATTCAATGCAATCCCCATCAAAATACCATCCACTTTTTTCAAAGAAATGGAACAAATAATCCTAAAATATGTATGGAACCAGAAGAGACCCCGAATAGCCAGAGGAATGTTGAAAAAGAAAAGCAAAGCTGGCGGCATCACAACTCCGGACTTCCAGCTCTATTACAAAGCTGTCATCATTAAGACAGTATGGCACTGGCACAAAAACAGACACATAGATCAATGGAACAGAATAGAGAGCCCAGAAATGGACCCTCAACTCTATGGCTAACTAACCTTCGACAAAGCAGGAAAGAATGTCCAATGGAAAAAAGACAGTCTCTTCAACAAATGGTGTTGGGAAAATTGGACAGCCACATGCAGAAGAATGAAACTGGACCATTTCCTTACACCACACACAAAAATAGACTCAAAATGGTTGAAAGACCTAAATGTGAGACAGGAGTCCATCAATATCCTAAAGGAGAACACAGGCAGCAACCTGTTCAACCTCAGTTGCAGCAACTTCTTCTTAGAAACATCGCCAAAGGCAAGGGAAGCAAGGGCAAACATGAACTATTGGGACCTCATCAAGATAAAAAGCTTTTGCACAGCAAAAGAAACAGTCCACAAAACCAAAAGACAACAGACAGAATGGGAGAAGGTATTTGCAAATGACATATCAGATAAAAGACTAGTATCCAAAATCTATAAAGAACTTATGAAACTCAACACCCAAAGAACAGATGATCCAATCAAGAAATGGGCAGAAGACATGAACAGACATTTTTCCAAAGAAGACATCCAAATGGCCAACAGACACATGAAAAAGTGTTCAACATCGCTCAGCATCAGGGAAATCCAAATCAAAACCTCAATGAGATACCACCTCACACCAGTCAGAATGGCTAAAATTAACAAGTCAGGAAACGACAGATATTGGCGGGGATGTGGAGAAAGGGGAACCCTCCTACACTGTTGGTGGGAATGCAAGTTGGTGTGTCCACTCTGGAAAAGAGCATGGAGGTTCCTCAAAAAGTTGAAAATAGAGCTACCCTATGACCCAGCAATTGCACTACTGGGTATTTACCCCAAAGATACAAATGTAGGGATCCGAAGGGGTATGTGCACCCCAATGTTTATAGCAGCAATGTCCACAATAGGCAAACTGTGGAAAGAGCCAATATGTCCATCGACAGATGAATGGATAAAGAAGATGTGGTATATATACACAATGGAATATTATGCAGCCATCAAAAGGAATGAGATCTTGCCATTTGCAAACGATGTGGATGGAACTGGAGGGTGTTATGCTGAGTGAAATAAGTCAGTCAGAGAAAGACACGTATCATATGACCTCACTGATATGAGGAATTCTTAATCTCAGGAAACAAACTGAGGTTTGTTGGAGTGGGGGTGGGTGGGAGGGATGGGGTGGCTGGGTGATAGACACTGGTTAGGGTATGTGCTATGGTGAGCACTGTGAAGTGTGCAAGACTGTTGAATCACAGATCTGTACCTCTGAAACAAATAATATATTATATGTTAAAAAAAAAAGAGAGAAGAAGAAGAAGATAGCAGGAGGAGAAGAATGAAGGGGGCAGAAATCAGAGAAATGAACCATGAGAGACGATGGACCTGAAAAACAGACTGAGGGTTCTAGAGGGGAGGGGGTTGGGAGGATGGGTTAGCCTGGTGATGGGTATTAAAGAGGGCACGTTCTGCATGGAGCACTGGGTGTTATATGCAAACAATGAATCATGGAACACTACATCAAGAACTAATGATGTAATGTATGATGATTAACATAACATAATAAAAAAAATAAAGTGAACTACAAAAAAAAAGAAGAAACAAGGGAAATTAGTTTTAATAATGTCGTTTAGTGAAACCACTATATCGTAAATAGTATTATTTCAACAGGTAATCAATAGAAAATTATTATATTTTACATTCTGTATTTTGTACCAAGTTTTTGAAACCCAGCGTCTATTTTACACTTGGAGCACATCTCAATTTAGACTAACCACAATTCAGGTGGTCAACCCTGATTAGCAGCTAGTATATTGGACAGCATAGATGTATAATATAAAAGTTACTCCTATGAACAAATTTTAAAAAGCCAACCAAAATAATAATTTCAGGCCATTCAGAGAGGAGAAAATCTGAATAACCATAAACATATGGAAAGATGTTTTTCTTCCATGGATTGAGAAATACAAATTAGAACAATAAGATACTCTTTTTCATTTACTGGATTATCAAGGAGTTTAAGGGAGAAAAAGCATTGTGGAACTTTTGCGTGGTTCTTTCTGTGGCTGCCTTTTTTCCAACAGAAGGGAGCATTCTTTCCCCCTTCCACCTGATAATGAGCTAATCTGCATTTACGTCTGTATTGGAAAGTAATGATAAGATGGTCATATTACTTTGTTTCTTGTAATTGTTGATGAGCCTCTGATTGTATCGTTTGATCCATCAAATTTCATCAACATCTAGTTTTTTAAAAACAAAAATACAGTTTAAATTTGACTTTAAATTTCTCTCAAAAGTAAATTTTCTTCTTCAGTAAAATTTCCACCCATCTTTAATTGTAGTGAATGATCTGTAAGCAATTGCGTACAGGAATTAATCTTGGGAGAATTCTTTTTGTAAGCCATCCCTTTAAATGCTATCATAATCCGTTTGAAAATTCAGGCCTCCACAGAGTGCGTATTTTTAGACAGGGGCTCACCTACAATGGGTAAAATGTATCAGGCTACCAGCTTTAAGATCTGTCCATACATCTGCCTGTGTTTAGTCTTAGTCAAGCAGTCATTGATGAGAACAAGAATTCCTTTTGGTGCTTGAATAAAAGGAGGAAGGGAATTGCCCTTAAAATAAAGACAAAAAGAAAAAAAGAAGGGAAATGTTTTACCCCCTGGGTATTGTCATTCGAGAAGAGACCAGAATACAACCATGCTAAAGAACGGATGTCATTGAAATAAGAAATCTGGGCCAGACCAGCCCAGGGCACAAGGAATTGTGGGAATCCAATGCTTCTGAATATCACTTAAAAGGGCTCCACCAGGCACACACACCTTAAAATCATGTTCCTAATTGTTCTTCCTTTTCTTTTTTTCTTTTGCAAATCACAAAGAAGAAGGGGGAAAAAAGCCCAGCAGGAAGAGCCAGCTGCTGAGTCTGTTAGGAGAAGAAAGAGCATGGATATGATATTAATTTTGCTTCATTATCTCTCCCTCTACAAACGGCTGGCTGGCAGGTGAACACTCTGCCCAGAAAATCTGGGGAGTTTTGATCAGGAATAGCAGTCTGTATGGTGAGGCTATATTACCTAAAAATCTCCATGAGCAAGGATAGGAGAAAGAAACCAAAGCCTATATTATTTCCATCAATTCTCCACAGCAATGGCTTGCCAGTAGATTGGGGCAAGATAACAGCTCTGCTCTCCTCAACTGGGGATGTTCAGCTCCCAGAATACAGGCACATTAAAGAGAAACTGAAACATGTACTGTGATTACTTCTGGGGAAGAAAACAGGCTTCAAGCTGTACTTACATCAATATTTGTAGCAGGGGAGGTCTTTGCACAGGCTATTGTACTTGTCTCTCTCTCTGCCAGTCTGTCACATGCACGCACATGCACAGAGGACCACGAATCATTGCTCAAAGCACAGAGATTCCGATCTGCCACTCCTGAAACGCAGATGATGACATTGGGGAAAAGCCAGAGAATGAGAATTCCTGTTATTTTATTTTCTAAAAAAGATTTTATTTAGTCATTTATTTGAGAGAGAGAGAGAATGAGAGTGAGTGCAGAGCATAGAGCCCCGTGTGGGGCTCGATCCCATGACTGCAAGATCATGACTGGAGCTGAAGCCAAGAATCGGGCACTTCAACCAATGGAGCTGCCACCCAGGCACCCCGAGAATTCCCCTTTTAAAGCAAAAGGCAGAGTTCGTTTTTCTGGGAACATCCAATCTCCCTAGGAAGACAGAAAGAGTGGTCCACGTTTTTTTGCTTTTACCAGCTAGAATTGCTCTGACCACATAGCTGGCCCAACCAGCTACCTTTGGGGCCCTTTTAAGTGTTTTGATTGAAAATCATGTCATGCATACCAGCATTTCCCTGTTTTAGACAGCTCACACATGCTACCACCACTTTTCAGCCCAGACAACCACCTCCTCTCCAAGGGTTAAACGTCATGGCCCTGGGTCCCTTCTGGCCATTTAGTAGCTCAAGCTTAGTTAGCAATGCACGTTAGGGCTCTGGTCTTGCACTTGATTTTCACGGGGCAAAGTCATTGGCCGGGGGAAGAAAGGCGTTATCTGCTGCCTCTGCTGGTCTGGTAAAGATCATGCACTCTCAGTTCTACCTCCCTCACTAGTCAGTCATGATGGGGAGACAAGAGTCCATTGCTAGAGTGGGCACGTGGTTGGTGGGGTCCAAGATGAGAACTGTTGCTATAAACCCATTTGCTCTCCAGAGCCCCGGGCACCTGTGTGCCTGCAGGGTTGAAGACATCTCTTAGTTCCTGAGATGCTGCCTCTCCCTATGTCAGAATCTTACAGGCTGTTTTGTTTGTTTGTTTAAAGATTTTATTTATTTATTTGACAGAGAGAGTGAGCACAAACAGAGAGCAGCAGAGGGAGAGGGAGAAGCAGGCTCCCCACTGAGCAGAGAGCCCCACATGGGACTCGATCCCAAGACCCTGGGATCATGACCAAAGCAGAAGACCGATGCTCAACCAACTGAGCCACCCCGGCACCCCTAGGCTGTTATTTTGAATGCAGATCCTTGGATCTCACCTCAGCTTTATTACCCAGATAAATTACCCAGAAGAAACTTCTCGTGCCATAAAGATGTGACTAGAAGTCTGTATGCTAACAGAAAGAGAATAACCTAGGAGGAGGAGTCTAACAA
Source organism: Zalophus californianus (assembly GCF_009762305.2). Taxonomy (NCBI): domain Eukaryota; kingdom Metazoa; phylum Chordata; class Mammalia; order Carnivora; family Otariidae; genus Zalophus; species Zalophus californianus. The sequence continues at coordinate 176,449,515 of NC_045596.1, forward strand.
TGACTAAGAACTCAAGCTCTGGCGGGGGCGGAATCGGAGGGGGAGATGAACCACGAGAGACGATGGACTCTGAGAAACAAACTGAGGGTTCTAGAGGGGAGGGGGGTGGGGGGATGGGTTAGCCTGGTGGTGGGTATTAAAGAGGGCACGTTCTGCATGGAGCACTGGGTGTTAAACGCAAACAATGAATCATGGAACACTACATCAAAAACTAATGATGTAATGTATGGTGATTAACATAACATAATAATAATAAAAAAAGAACTCAAGCTCTGGTGATTACCTGTTCCTTCCCTTGATATTGGTGTGATCTTGGGGGAAATTACTTAACTTTCCTCTGCATCATCTGTCAAGTGGTGAAAACGGCCTTAATGCCCACCTCAGAGAAGGATTTAATTAGTAAGTCCATTTAACACGCCTAGAACAGTGCCAGCTACATAGGAAGGTTTAATACATGCTAGCTATTACTGCTATTATATAACAAGCACCATCTGCTTTTTGCTCAGCCCCACAGAATCAACCTAGGTTTGGAGCTTTGTGTTGTTCCCCCAACCTGTTTTCCTCAAACATAGACCCTCTCAACTCCTGTCATTCCAAGCCTTCATTGGGTACCAGGAACAGGTGTCTGACCTGGTTGCTGCCTGTCCTTCAGGCATAATGAGCTGGTCATTGAGAGGAGGGATGCTGCTGATTGCCCGAGGAGTGCCTACTCTCCATACGGGGAGAAAGGAATTTTCTGTCACTGGGGCCCAACTATAGAAATGGAAGTTCCTAGTTGTTCAGTATAATTCAGTGTTGATAACCATTCAATCCTCGCAGAGGTTACGAGGCTAGTTTGGACATGCACGTTAGAAAAAAGGACCCTTCTCTTAAACACTTGCCCTTTGGGTGACCAGCTGTCCCACTTTCTCCTGGACTGTCCTGGTTCTAACACTAAACGTCCTGGATCTCAGGAAACCCCTCTGTCCTGGATAAACCAATATGGTTGGTCCCCCTGTGTCCAATAGATACTAGGTTAGGTCTCCAAGAAACTACAGAGAAATGCTCAGTTGGACTCCCAGCTGTGAGGCAGGGTCTTAACTGGGGCCTGGGTCTAGCCATACTAAACTTCAGAAGTATGAAGCTCAAAACAGGAGGGCCTCACGACTGTGTTGGTTGAGAGCACCAAGGTGTGGAAAACACACCAGCACTTTCTGTTTGCAAGGCTTACATAGAGCAGAATGATAATGAATGCTTCATATTTTCTGTGACATGATAGGGATCTGAGGAATTCCACAATATGGTGCTTTGTGTAAGGCACTCAGAACTCGGATCCTCCAGTCTGTCATGTTTTCTGATGTGAATAATAGCAACAGCTATAAATATCAATGCTTCCCCGGGGCCTGGAGATTTATATGCTGACTGCATTTCAGTCAGAAAATGGCAGAAGGGTTTGATTTCCTATTTCCCCAGAAGAAGAGATTTGGGAGGGAGAAAACAAGGATGTAGGTTTTATAGAGTCGTAGAAATTACAAATGTTGCCAAGGTAGTTAATCAACAACCAAAGCCAACATAAAATCTCATCCTGTGTCTGCGCTTATATCCCTCTAACCCCAGTGGGCGTGAGTAATAATATCGAAATGAAAGAAATTACCTGAAGGAAATTGCCTGAATGGGACTGCTATAACAGGAGGGTAGGGCTTACTTAATTAAGGCACAGTTTAATTATTGCTATAACTTAAGGAAATGAAGTGTCATGCAATAAGATGAGGGTAGGAGAGGTTTGGGTCCTGTCGGATAACAATTAATTTCAAATAGTTTGGGGAAGGGGGAGGCATGATTAAATACAGGAGCAGCCGACAAGTGAATCCTCAGGGAAGTGCATTTCTAACTAAATGGAAAGGAGTCTAAGAGGACTTGGGGGAAAATCATGATAGCTTTGCTGGGGAGAAGAGGGAGGATGGTCTCTGGTTCGGAATAGGAGCCCAAAGGCTGAGCTCTGGGCTCTGCCTCTTCAACGGGATCACGGGTGCTCCTGGCGACAGGCCAGGAAGTGGTGAGCCCACAACAGCAGGGCTGTTCTCAAAGGCCCAGGAGTTGCCTCTGGTCTTGGACTTGCACTGTGGTCCCTGTGGTCACCAGGGAGCCATGGGGCCCTAGTGCAAAATCCAAATGGGGCCTGCCCTCTCCCAGCAAGGATGCTCTCTACCTCCAGTTTTTCCTTTTCTTTCGTTTGTCAGCTGGGAAGGAAAATTCTCATTTCTTACCTACCTCAAAAGAAAACTAGAATATGAAACAACATACAAAACTACCAGGGAGGGAAGAGAGTTATCTCGCTAAGGGATGAAAACGAGAATAAGAATATAAAGTATTGATCTTCCATTTAAGAGAATTGTCTTAAGCAGATGAGAATGAGAAGAAAGAAGGGAAAGATCTTAATTCACTCAGGAATATATATATTCCTAAAATTAAAATATATATATATTTTTTTCAATTTAATTTATTATTTTGAAAGAATTTCACAGCTACGAGAAAGCTCAAGAGCAATTCCCAGAGGATTCTCATATACTCTTCCCCCCAGTTCACCAGTTTGTTAATGTTGTTCTTCATTTGTTCTCTCGCTCTCTCCACACACACACCACACACACATATCACGGGGATGACATCACCGTGCTTATTACTTCAACGTGTATTTTCTGGAAACACAGGTATTCTTTTATGTAACCATAATGCAGTTACACAACTTGGAAATGTAACAGTGACTACTACTTTATCAGACCCATATTCCAAGATGGTCAGTTGTTCCAATAATGAGCTTTATACAGGTTTTTCCCTCCAATTTAGGAATCACGGTCTAGGATCAGGTATCATGTTAAATTGTCATGTCTCTTTACTCTCCTTCAATTTGAATTATTTCTCAAGACTTTATCTTTCATTTTCATAACACTGGCATTTTTGTAGAGAAAATGCCAGTTATTTTATTTTATTTTTTATTTTTTAAAAAAACATTTTATTTTTTTAATTTTTTTTTAAGGATTTTATTTGTTTATTTGAGAGAGAGAGAATGAGAGACAGAGAGCACGAGAGGGAAGAGAGTCAGAGGGAGAAGCAGACTCCCTGCTGAGCAGGGAGCCCGATGCGGGACTCGATCCCGGGACTCCAGGATTATGACCTGAGCTGAAGGCAGTCGCTTAACCAACTGAGCCACCCAGGTGCCCACATTTTATTTTTTTTAAAGATTTATTTATCTGAGGGGGGCAGGGAGGGGCAGAGGGAGAGAGAATCTTAAGCAGTCTCGACGCCCAGCACAGAACCAGACATGGGGCTCAATCTCACGACCCTGAGATCACGACCTGAGCCAAAATCAAGAGTTGGATGCTTAACCGACTGAACCACCCAGGTGCCCCAAGGCCAGTTATTTTATAGAATGGTTTTCAATATGGGTTGGTCTGAAGTTTCTTCACCATTAGGTTCAGTTTATGCACCGAAGGCCAGAATACCACAAAACTGAGACTGAGTCATCCTCGGGGATTGTATCCGGAGGCCCACGAGGCCCCTCTGCCCCTCATTACCCATGTCACCAATCCAGTTTCTCCATGGTATAATTATTATTTTTCCTCTTATGACGAATCAGTATTCTGGGGGGAGACACATTAACACCAAATACATATCCTGATCTCATCACATTCCCTTTCTACCCCTCAGATTTCACATCTATTGATGATTCTTGCCTGAAATAATCTTTATTGTGATCGTTGAAAACAGTGGTTTTCAACCCCAAAACTCCCCACACATTTATTGGTTGGCAGGGCTGATGCAGTTAAAAAATCACTATTTTTGAAGAAAGGCACGAACTGTGAAAATTTCTACACGGGGATGTCAGCCATTCTAAGTAAATTATTATCACATATGAAAACTCAGGGATATAAGAGAGGCACCCCGCAGCTCACAAAAACTCCACTGTCACCGTCTGACTCCTCAGAAGAGTTTTTAAAGCACTTACTTCTTTGACTTTGATTTGAAATCACCATCACTCAGTAGAACTTCACTATGGCCCTTGTGGGCATTTGATGGATTATGACATAACCAGTGGGCTGGTGAGGGAGACCATGGAAGCCCCCCTGTTGCCAGGCAATGGAGGTCACGAGGTCAGTAATTTCTCCCACCACGGATCATTAGGTACAAAAGGAATCTATATGCATCATTCCAAGGGATCAGGGGCTTGGTCACAAAGGAGTGAGCTCTTGAAATGTTGGATGTCCAAGGTTTAAAACAAAGGTTCTACAAGCCCTATGACACCCGAGGGCTGTGGATCTTGGCTTTGAATTCATGAGCGGTAGTAATTTCTCCCCTCCACTGTGGGTTTTGAGTGATTGCCTTATCCACTCATTCCTCTCAAGAAATTCTACTTGCTACCTGCACTTCTTTCTCTTATTCTTCGCTCTTATGCCCAGTGGTTTCAATGCTGGGCCTAAAATCAGACATATGTGGATTTAAATCCTTCCCTGCCATGTCCTAGGGGTGTACCTGGTGCCCCTGGTTCCTTGACCACAAAATGGGGATGCTATTGGTAGCGACTTCATATGAAGATGACACAACATATGTAAAGAGCAGTCCAAAGTGTTTGCTATCTTGATCGTGAAGCCTATTAAAGAAGCTGTTTTTATTATTCAAACTCACTATTTTTAAATTTGTCAGTGACACAAGTTGTTAGAGTAAATTGGGAAACATGATGAAAACAACTGGCAATGATCCCATTAGCCAAAACAATCCACTTTGGTCATTGTTGTATTTCTATTCATTCTTTTTTTAAAAATATGTTTTTGAACTCTACTTTCATTCCTTTGCATTTTTGCATTGAACTTGTTAGTACTACAAAATAGCTTTGTAATTACTATTTTTAATGACTGTGATAATTTCATTGACAAGATGAAATGTGATTTGCTCATTGGTTGACCTATCAATGAATATTGAGGTGATTTTAAAGTTCTGCTGTTAGTAATATCTCTGCAATGACCAGTATTTTTCAGTCTTCTTTCTCGGTGTTTTGGATAATTCCTTAAGATACACTTTTACAAGTAGAATTACCGAGTCAAAAGATACAGACTTTTCTTGGCTCTTACTATACATTATAAACAGTTTCACTGAAAAGATTATTCCAATTTGCAATGTCACCAGCCACAGATAATTTGGAATTGTTTTTTATGACAGAGGGTTTCTTTCTTTCTTTGGTTCTTAAATGTTTGAAAAAATTTAATAATAAGAGCACTATAGCTTGAAATAGTATATTACATCTAGCCCTCTGATAGCATTTCTCATTTTTCCCTTGGTTACTTGTCTACCTAGTGGCAGAGACTACTGATTGGGCCCTCATATTCATTCCCCTCTTCCTCCTTGGTGACAGAGTTTCCGACTTTTAGCCCGGCATATGGCCGATGAGAATAAAGATGATACTTTCCAGTTTTCTTTGCAGCTGCTTCAGCATCTCTCACAAAGCTGCAGTCAAGGTGACACTTAGGGCTGGGGGCTCTCCTGAGGCTTGATTGGGGAAGGATCCACATTCAAATTCATGTAGTTTTTGGCAGGATTCAGTTCCCTGTGGACTTGAGGGCCTCCAATCTTTGCCAACTGTTGACCAAAAGCTACCCTTGGTTCCTTGTCCGGTAGACCTCGTTGAATGCCTGCTTCTTCAACAAAACCAGTAAGGGGGAGTGCCACTAGAGAGTATGAAGTTATGATCTTCTATAACAGAAGTCATATCCCATCACCTTTGGCATGTTCTATTTGTTAGAAATAAATGATAAGTTCTGCTCACACTCAGGGAGAAGAATTTATATAAAGGTGTGAATACCAAAAGGTGGGGGTGTTTGGGGACCATTTTAGAGTCTGTCCATCACAGAGTGGGCATAAAAGTGACATGCTCAATTTCAGGAAATTGTCCTTAAAAGGAGAGTGTGTGCCTTTCTCCATACTTGCTAAAATACGCATGTGATGGCTGGAGCCTAAGTAGCTATTTTGTACCACAAAGAGGTAACTTCATATTGAGTATGACAGAGCAACATAATAATAGAATTAACCCTGGATTTTTAAATGTGTGTGTGTATGTGTGTGTCTGTGTGTGTGAGAGAGAGAGAAACAGAAAACACTTCACTCTTATTTTGGATTTCCAGTCACTTGGAACCATACCAAATCTTAACTGATAGACTGTTTATTGTGCCAATTTAGTCATTATATATTTTTATAAAATTATTCTGTTAAGATCTTCTCAAGTATTATGTACTTTTACATAGTATAGCTTCTATTTTAAAATCTCTGTGTCGGGTATAAGATTATATTTACTGTTATATTTTTTGTTCATGAAATTTTTCTGAGTTGTATCCATTATACATTTTTTTTCAATGACCCAGCCCGTGGCTTATTTATTCATGTATGTTTATATGAGTGCAGGATATTAGAAAGAGCATACTTCAGGGGATGGAATATAGTGGAAATAGGGTGATGTCTGGAGTCAGACAGACCTGGCCTCAAATTCCTTTCACAACTTAAAAGCTGTGAAGACTGGGACCAGTTCCCCATCTTCTCTTATACTCAGTTTCCTCATCTGTAAAATAAAATAATAAAAGCCCATTTGTAACATTGTAGAGATTAGAGAAAGTTCATAAAAGAACCTGACTTATAGTAGTCACTTATTATGAGAAAGATGTCATTATTTCTGCTCCTAACTTTATTATTTCTTTCCTTGGGACAATTTTTTTTTTCTCAAAAATCTTAAGAGCTTCATGTATTTTTTCTTCTTTAATTAAACAATTAGTGTTTATGAATTTATTTCTAAATCCCGCTTGGCCTCATTTCCTGCTTCGATATGTATTCATTATTTTCTCAATGATACGTTATTGTATTACCGATTTCCTCCTCTGTCCAATGGTCACTAGAAGATTTTTTTAAAAGTTCCAAATGGCTGGGTTTTGTTGTAGTTGTTGTTGTTGTTATAAACAAATTGCTTTTAGTTTTATTGCATTGTGATTAGGGAATGTGGCCTACCCAATTTCTACTCTTTTGAATTTATTGAGATGGTCTTCATTTCCAACAATATGATTAGTACCTGGGATATGTTCTATGATCTCTCACAAAGACCTACTTTCTGTAGAAGAGAATAGTAGCAGGGGTCCCAGTGAGACGAAAATTCAGGTTCAATAACGCCAGAGCAGGAAGTTAGGCAATACCAGCCACCAGCCGTGTGTGTGGCAAGAAGCCTGTGGGCAGCCTGAAATCCGTCCATAATGGGCTCTAGTCGTATGCAGGCACACTTACAGGATTGAGGTCCATCCAGATTGCTGGGTGGAATTAGTTCAATAAAAGCACTCTACAAGAGAACAGCATCAGGCATGTGGGCTGGATTCGGCATTAGACTCTGACCAGGGAACTGCTCTTTAGAGCAAGTGCTACCAGGTGCAGGCGCCCGGGGATGCTGGAGTGCCCTAGAATTTAGATAATGTTCCTCGGAGCTCCTTCTAAGGCTCCATGGTCTGGGAAGTGGAGGTTAAAATATTGTCACCTGAGTCAAAGAAATGCATCTGTTTCCTTTTCTTCTTCTCTCCTCTGCAGAGAGGACATCTAAAGGGAGGCTCAGTACTGCAATAGGGCAGACACGTAACTAACAGAAATCAGTAAAGTTACAGAACAGGGGCATGAACTGTACTCAAGGCAATGCCCCTCCTCTCTCAGAGGAGAGCCCCAAGCACTGGCCATCCACGGAGGAGGCCACGTTGGGATGCTGATGGTCAAGGTGGTCAGGGATGATGTGCACTGAGCACCTACCTTGGAGCAGACACTGTGGTCGGCACTTTGCATGCATTATCACAGACAGCTGTCTTTATTATCCCATTTTACAGATGAGGGAACGGAGGCTCAAATAAATGAAGTATTTATCTTCTTAAGATAACCAAAGAGCTAAGAACTGAAGACTGCTTCTAGAACCTTACCTTTTATGCTATGATGCTTCCTTCCTAAAGACACACAGACCAGCCATTGCAGGACCACACCAAGGATCCCATTCTTGGAAAGATGATAAATACATACATGTTTGCATATACATTTATGTAAATATATTCAATATTATTTTTAAAGTTATATTACTCAAATACATTGTTAAATTTCAGGGGCACCTGTTTGCTCTCTCATCAGCTGTTGTGGCTTATAAAAATGGTTGCAATATCTCCTTTCATTCTCATGGTTTTGCTCTAGGTTTTTTGTTACTTTTTTTTTTATCCAAAAGAAATGACAGTTTGCTGTTGCTATGTCTTTAGTTTTTTCTTGTATTTTTTTATAGAATTGTTATTTTACACACTGACTGTATGCTACATGTCAAAAGTACACACATGCATGCACACACATTTGGAGGTTTTTCCACATCGCATCACTCCTGTACTTACATGCTATCACAATTGTGTGGACTCTTGGTCAGGTATGAGAAGATCGTATGCCATCTTGTACTCTAAATATAGAGTAAGCAAGAGAAATAGTATTTCTCCGTATAAGCTCTGCTGTCTTTTAAAATGTGAACCCTTATTCATTGTCTCTAAAATCTGACTCATTGTTCCATAAATATTCATTTTAATGCTTTTTATCGTGCTTTTCAGTGGTTCTTGGCTAAATGAGGGACCTTTGGATAATAAGGGGACCTTTGGGTGATTTGGGGTGTTGGGATGTAGCAGGGAAGTTTCAGGTCCTGATGTAATTTCATATTGCCCCATAATATTTGTATTAAAACATACTTACCAACTTCGAACATACAATGGTGGCGAAGCTTCAAATACTTCCTACAATGCTCAGAAGTCAGAATCTATCCAAGTGAGTCAAGATGTCCAAAACACCACACCAGGTTGCAAAGAAACAATTGGATGATGATCCACGAAGTCTGCCACTGTTCTTGCATGATTGCCTTCATTCTCCAATAAGCTTTCAGGTTTATTCCATGCTATCAATGGATGAAGATATGGAACAGGGATAGGATCTGGGCTCGGGAGGTGTCATTCTAATCCTAAAGACTCTGCAACCCCTTGTCAAGTAGCTGGTGGGCTGCCTGTAAGAAGGAGCTTCTGTCTTCTAATATCTTCCTTATCCAGAGGGTCCTAAGTACTAACACTCCTGGCCAGTGGAAATACTGAACACTTCGCCAGAGCTGTTGCTGATCTGTCAGCAGGGATGCAAATGCTTCAGGCACATGAATTTTCCTGCCATTTAGAAGTGCTATGTGAATCAAAGTTCTCTTATGTGTCAAGACCAGAGGCCGATGCTCAGATGCAAGATTGCCTTGTCTGACCTGAAAAGGAAGACAGAAAACGCCTATTTTTCTGTAGATGGACCTGACTTCAAAAATTATCTTCCAGGATATCTTGGATTTCCTGTTTAAATGTTCAGAAAAGGTAAGAAGAGATCGCCCCCAGAACAGGCGTGTCGTATTGAGATGTGAATCATCTGCTGTCCACCTGCTCTCATTTTCTCACCATAGACAAGACACAAGTTTCACACCGAGAGGGACTTGAGATGAGAGCCTTTGCTGTGTAGTTCTGGAAGATATTTTTGTATAATTCGTGTTGTGTAAAGATGCCACTTTTGATATATCAAGTAAGGCAAACGTTGATAGGGATCCTTCTAAGGAAGCAGAACTTGCCAGGCTTGTTGAGTTGAGGCCAATTCCCTCATCCCTGAGGGGGCCCCGATCTCTTGGGAGGAGGCAACTGCTCCTACCTTATGACAGACACCTTCGTTGCGAATGAGGTTGACTCAGCATCCTGGGCCCCCGGGGAGGTACACATGGGGAAGCTTGACTACCATTTGCTTTGGCTTTCTCTGCAGCTCCTTTTCTGGCGTGAGAATACTGTTTCTTAGAACATCTAGGTTAAAAACTAGGGGAGTATCTAAAATAAGTGAAGGTGATGAATGGGTTAGTGTATCTTGAGATTCCTCCCTAAATGGGAAAGTAAATGAGAGGCTGGGGCTGTCCCTCTGTCCCCAGTGTTTTTTGGACAGCTTCCAGGTTTGGCAAGTCTTACTGGTCTAGGAGAGCTGGGAGGAGGCTAGGACTTCTGCATGTCTTGACCAATGCTGGACTTTTCTTCCTAGTGAATTTACCAGCACATGTCTGATGGAAATCAGTGCTTGATGTCCAACTCGTCAAAGGACTGCTGACGCTACTCAGATTCATCACCATTTCTTCAGCTAAATCACACCTGGTGGATGGGGGTGAAATGCTTTTGCTGTCATCTTCCTCCCCCTCCTCCTCCTCTTCTTTTTGCTGTTTTTCAGTCTCAGCAATCAAGAGAGAGAAAAGGGATCAAATTCCGTCGCAACATCTGTTTTTTTTCAGAAGGTTTTGCTGAAAAGCTGCCAATCAGATGTAGCAAAATCCCACGTACGGAATTATCGAACCTAGAGAATAAAATTCCTTTAGCATTTTGTTCACATCTTCTTCCCTTTCCTGGAATGCCTTCTGTAGTTTGCCAGGTAAACTCAGGCTCGGAGGGGCCACAGCCTGTCAACTCCAGCAAGCCTTCAAGGAAACTTCCTTTCCTTTACTCGGCTCCTGTCTGCTCCTGCTTAGCCCCTGCATTAGGAGGCCTCTTTTCTTCCATGTTTTAGCATGTTTTGTACATACTGTTATTATAGTCCTTATCACAGCGTATCATGGTTGGTTGAAAATGAGTCCTGTCGTCTCACTTTCCAGATTCTGAACTTCTATGACTGTCTTGTTCTTCACTTTATCACCACGAGTTAGCTCTGAAGCTGGCATACTGAGCATTTGCTCACAGATGTTTGTTGAGTGGCTATCTGACTATGTGGCCCAGGGGTTTTCCTCCCTGATCCTGAATGGAGATTGTTGACCCCGAGACCCAGGGTTGCCGGTGTCTATTTGCATGAATGAATGGTACAACTTTAGAGAAGGAGATTTTCTGAGCATGCTCCAGATCGGAGGCAGGCACAGAAGGCAGGGAGGAGAGAAAGGTGTCTGTTCCCCTAGTTCTAGGCTTGGTCACTGTTCAGAGAGGAGCTGCAGGTTGAAAAGGAAAGAGCTGTTCCCTGAGGACACTGTAAGATCCTGGGCACGGGTGTGCCAGCCTGGGACCTAGAGGGCATTGTGCAGCACAGGCCTGGGGTGGGGGGTAGGGGTGTCACCCACTTCTACACTAAGAGCAGAGAGATGACTACAGGGAACATCATGCCATTTGTCCCCCTGAGGTGCAGCCTCCCAGAGACAGTGCTCTTAGAAGAAGTAATCTCACAGATCGGATGCGTACCTCAAAAGCAGGGGTGTGGCAGAGACCAGGCTCTCTTGAAAATGACTGGGGGGCAGCAAACACTAAAAAAGAGGTTGGAGGAGAGGACTCTGAGTACAGGGGAGATCCCTTCCCAGGGCTCCCAGGACAGACTGGGGACTTGGGGACAGAGGCTGAGGGCCTGCCTGCCTGCAGGTGGGGCTGCCCAGGTGGTACCATTGGGTTGAATGATAACATGGAACCTAATTTGTATTGTCTGATAGGCTTAGGAAAGCTTGGGTTATAAAGATATAATAACTAAATAGTTTTGAATAGAGGACATGTATAAAATGTGAAAAATCACATGCTGGCCAGGGTGAGGATGTGATTAGGTGCTTTTGTAGCCATGTCAAAGCATGGATTGGGTAGCTCGGGGTGGGGGCAAACTTCCCATTTCCTGTGTTTGTCAGCATGGAATCGATCATCTGAGTGGGCATTGGACATGGAGTGTTCACCTCGAAAGATTGAAATCCCGGAGGAAAAATGTGTTTGAGAGGAGGTAGGGAAGGAAGTCTTGGCAGTCCCACTGCCAGATACTTCAACAGGGAATTTACCCTGGTGATTCAACCACAGCCCCTGGTCTGGCCTTTAGCGTTTCAGGTTCAGAAAGCTGAGAAAATTGGTTCTGTCGGCACACCGAGATAAGATCAGTTTATCGGGCCCTCAGTCATCCTAACCAAGTTCACGAGAGACAGATGTGCAAATCAAAACGCCATTTTATTAATTTACAGTGACAAGTAAAATCGGCCAGGAGATCAGACACACATTCCGTCTCAAGCACATCCTCTCCCCGTGGTGAAATCTACGTGGGAAGTCAGATTCTCATCAGAAGACAGCCAGGCGAGGCTGGGATCGCAGCAGGAAGAGGCAGCAGGCTGCCTGCTTGGAATGTAAAATGAAGCCCAATGCTTCACTCTGCACTGAAGGGATGTCTCTAGAGGGACCTGACAGATCTCGATCTCGGGACAGGTCACCCGCTTTGGGCGTGCACAAGAGCTGGGCATGAACAATTCCTTCTTCCTATTGGACCCTGCGTGTCCCATACTGGCCACACTCTGGTTTGACCCGCTTTCTCCAGCCGCGTCTCTTCCACGGACTGGGTTACAACCCTGTTCTTTCTCTTCTTGGCCTTTGCTTGTACCCCTGCTGACCCAGGGGGTCCGCAAAATGGACCATTGTCCCAGGGTGACCCTGACCTAGGGTCCGCAGTGCATGTCAAGTTCTGCCGAGGGGGGGAAGCCTCAGATAGTCAGGCGTGGTCAGTGTGGAAGCCAAACCACCCCTCCGGGCTTTGCCCGTCAACCTTCAGGCCAGATCCAGTGGGGCACAGGATGCTAATGAATTGTTAATGAAGGGTGATCAATGCCTTTATCCCAGGAACAGGGGCTGCCTCTCCTGGGCAAACCTTCTGCTGCCTTCGTTGAACCCTGAGGAAGCTGCTGGTGGGAGCAGTAGATGAGAGTCAGCTGCAGTCCTAGAATCAGAGGCTCGTTCTCTCCATTGGCAGGTCCGAAATGCTCAGGATGTTAGCTGACACACCTTTGTGAAAGGAAAGGACTAGCCTACAGGTAACAGCTCTGGTTTGGTTTGTGGAGTAAGAGACCTTAACTGCATTCGCTGCCCTGGGTGCTGCCCTTGGGTCCAGCCCCCCACTGTCCCTTAAAAAAAAAGGGGGGACCTCTCTCGCAAACGGAATGACCCATGGGACTCTTCCCTTTACTTAAATCCCATTAAATAGGTAACAGTTACTGAGAACTTGTCCCGTGCCAGACTCTGTTCTAAGCCCTTTACCTATTAATTCATTTCATCTTTACAACAATCCTTTGGGGTCGGGGACAATTATTATCTTTCATGTCACAGAGGAGGAAATGAGACACAGGGAATGTAAGTAACTTGCCCAAGGTCACTAGCTAGTAAGTGGCAGACTCAGAATCCAAACTGGTCAGTCTGATTCCCAGCTTGCCCGTTCACCTGCAGTGTCAACCAGAGCAAAAAGGTTTCTCTAAATGTCGTCAACCCTCCCAATAGAATTGTTTACATCGCAGCCGATATACTAGCTCTTACTATCTGAGTTTCTAGGAATCTGCTTAAAACTTGAAGTATCTTGGGGCACCTGGGTGGCTCAGTCGTTAAGCATCTGCCTTCGGCTCAGGTCATGATCCCAGGGTCCTGGGATCGAGCCCTGCATCGGGCTCCTTGCTCCGCGGGAAGCCTGCTTCTCCCTCTCCCGCTCCCCCTGCTTGTGTTCCCTCTCTCGCTGTGTCTCTCTCTGTCAAATAAATAAATAAAATCTTAAAAAAAAAAAACCTTGAAGTATCTTAACGACCGATATTTAATTCTACTAGTCATACATCCCGGCAGAAGTCACTTATCTCTGTGGCATTCAGTTCATTTAAGATGAGAAGGGGTAGGCTTCAGAATCTCTCTGTTCCCTTCCAATGCTGACTTTTTGAGTTTACCACCATTACTACCACCACTACTTTGTATTTGTAAGGATTTTAACAATCTATCTAAATTATTTTATTTTTCCATTAAATGACCATTGAGTCACCTTTGTATCGTTTACCTTTGTATTTCCAGAAATAGCTATGACAGGGTTGGGCACAGTAGGTACTGTTTATACATTTACTAACTTGAACTGATTTTCTTTTTTTTTTTAAGATTTTATTTATTTATTTGTCAGAGAGAGAGAGAGAGCACACAGCAGGGGGAGTAGCAGAGGGAGAGGGAGAAGCAGACTCCCCGCTGAGCAGGGAGCCTGACATGAAGCTCAATCCCAGGACACTGGGATCATGACCTGAGCTGAAGGCAGATGCTCAACCAACTGAGCCACCCAGGCGCCCCTTGAACTGATTTTCATAATCATCCTGAAAGATGGGCAGACAACATTATCATCTTTACTTTATAGAAACTGAAGTTTAGAGAGCTTTAATAAATGACCCCAAATCACAGAGTTCACCCTGTGCCCTTCCTTGTTTCCGTCCATCCTGCAATGGTGTTGTAAATGCACCTGTCCTCTTAGGGGAGCAGATTCTCAAGCAATAAACAACAGTCTAGGGGGCATTTCCTAGGCCGCTGTCTGCCTGAGAAATAAGAAGATTGTGCTTGGCATAACGTAACTTTTCTAGCTACTCATTTAAGAAAACAAATTGTCCTGAGGCGGGTTTTGTAGAGCAATGGATCCAGTGAATACTGTAGGCACATGTCATTTTGAAATTGAGTAATTGGTAGCAAAAGATGAATACTTGAATGCATTTTGCTGACTGAATTAGAAATCCTCGTGTGGAACAATGACTCACACAAAATCACCCAGGAATTTAAAGCTTGAGTGACTCAGACTTCAACATTGTAGAGTATGATCGCTCCTTGTTATGGGCAAAGTAGTCCCGATTTCTGCAAACCACAAATCTAATAGAGATGAAAACAGCTTGTCAAGAGTTGGATTCACACTTTGATTAATTAGGGTTTTATATGTGATCATTAATGACTTTTGCCACCAAAGGTTTTCCAGAGAGTTACTCTTTGAGCACGAAGGAAAAAGAGTGCTAATGATCTGAAGATCAGGCCCAAGTTTTATTCCCTGAGGCTCTGTTCTCTGGGAGCTGTTCGGTTCCTCCAAGGTTCAAATTCTCCAGACTTCAAAAAGAAATGTTGGCCTCAGATGGGATGATCCACTGCAAAAATAGAGTCCCATAAATACATCAATTCTAATTATCAATGTGGCAAATCTTCCTTGGAGAAGCTTGAGTGTAGTCAGGACTGGGAAATGAATGGCAAGAGGAAGGGGTTGAAGAGACGAGGAAGTCAAAGTCACTCTGGCTGGAAAGCAAATGTGCAGCTTGAACTCCCATGGCCCATCCATTTGGATGGCCAAATGAGGAGCCTCGACATAATGTCTGGCTCTGGGAGCATGCATGCTTGCCTTTCTTCCTCGTGAAATAGCTAGGCTCCTCTGCAGCTCCTGTTCTTTTTCAGCAATGCCGTGGAGGAACAAGAAACAAATATAAAGACATAATTATGATAAGATATTGTTCATCCACTCACCCGCAGAAGTTGTCATACTCATCCAATGGATCAGGAGCAACTGGAGGGCAGGGATATTTTGTTTTACACCTCAAGCTCTTTTTCTCTCCTCCCCTCTGTCCTCCTTACTATCTACAGACAGGCTCACATTGTTTCTTCAGTGAACCTCCAGTGGGGTCCAAATAATTTTTTTAATTAGAAAATAGTCTGTTTTCCATAAATAACAGAAAGTTTAAGTTCAGAGGACCAAGATCTGCCGAGGGGCAATATGTCTAGCTAGGTATTGTATGGCTTTTGTTGCTCTTGCAAATGCGTTTTTCCCCCACATTGTGTCTTTTAATTAGTTATTTCTAATGGGTAGGAAACAATGCAGGTTTAGGTTTTGCTGCAAAAATCCTGCATAATAAAGCACCCTAAACACCCTGAATTACAACATTCATGTTTTCTCATGGTCTGTGGGTCACATGGGGGTGGCTCACATCGGCTGGACTTGGCCCTTCTTTGAGCTGAGGGCCCATCTGCCTGGGGCAACTTTGGTATTCATCCTTGGGCCTGGGGTGAAGGGCAGCAGTGATCTGGGGGAGGAGTTCTTTCCCTGGTGATGGCAGAAGTACTAGGAGTCCAGCAGAAAAATCACATGCTTTCTAAGGCCTGTGGTAGGTTGAATTATGTGCCCCCCCAAAGATGTGTTGAAACCCTCATGCTCCCCCTCTCCTATCTGTGAATGTGGCCTTATTTGGAAATAAGGTCTTTGCAGATGTCATCAAGTTAAGATGAGGTTATGCTGGTTTGAGATGGATCCTAGTCCAATGACTGGTGTCCTAAAGACAAGAGAAATCTGGACACAGACACACAGGGAGAAGACCATAGGATGATGGAGACGGGGACTGGAGTTAACTCCAAGGGTTCCTGGCAACCGCCAAAAGCTAGCAGAGAGATGTGGGGCACATTCTCCCTTTGAGCCGGCAAGAAGGAACTAATCAATCCTGTGCTTACCTGGATTTTGGACTTCTGGCCTGCAAAACTCTTGAGAGAATAAATTTCTGTTGCTGTGAGCCACCAAGTTTGTAGGAATTCACTCTGACATCCCCAGGAGATGAATACAAGGCCCCAGCCTGTCATTTCTATCCACATTTTATTGGCCAAAGCACGTCATAGGGCCAAGCCAAAAGTCAAGGGGCAGAAAGAAGATGCTGAAGCATTCTGAGGCCATGACAGGGGTGTGGATATAGGGAAAGGAGGGAGTTTTGGGGTAACTATGTAATCTAGCACCCATAAGATTCAGAAACCCTTGTATTCTGAAGTATCTTGAGGCAAGGTGGTAGTGTCTAATGATTATCCGTGTGGGTCTTGTATGAAGAAAGTTTTGGGCTTGCATCCTCATTCTGGCATTTCCTACTGGTATGATCTCAGGCAAATTACTTAACCTCCAAGCATCATTTCCTTTATTTGTCAAATGAGAAAATTAATAGTGCCTGTCTCACAGGACTCTTGTTAAGGTTACGTGAACTGATGTTGGTGAAGTGTTTCAGCTGACATATAGTAGGGGCTGATCAGCGTTACCTCTTACATTATTATCGCTGTAATACAGCTTACAAACAGAGGCAGTATTTTTTTTTAGAGACTTTAAAAGTGAGGTGAAGATGGGCTTTGCAAAGGTTGTGAGGTTTAAAGTTTGATTTATGAAGCAGAGTTTAAGATATGTTAATGACCCTTTGGGTAGGCATGGGTTGTATTTCACCAGGAAAGAGAAGAGCCTATTTGCCTGGAGAACAGCCAGTTCGTTTGAGATGACATTAAACTGAGTATAAAGGTGGGGGTGAGATAAAATTCCCAACTACAGAGCAATAAGGGGCTTTGTCAGGGTATTCACACGGGACAACGCTGAAGGAGGGGGGGCGGGGCGACACAAAATACTACGTGGGGCATTTGACATCCACAGGTTGCAGAGCCTTGGAACAAAGTGGACATAACATAAAGATATAATCTCAGGGGTCGATTGCCTCAACTGGAACTCAGAATATTAGTGGGGGAGGGGCAGACATGCCTTTTTCAAAGGGAACCAGCTTATGTGGAAGACGTATGGGGTGACCCTATGTGTCCAGGAATATTTACCTACTGGGCTTGCCACACCCCCAGGGAAGCTGGTGGAGAACCTGTGGGAAGAGGTCAAAGAAGAGAGACACAGATGGCATTCTTATTGAGTTTTATTTACATCATATGATTAGATGAACAAAGGGTATTCGGTCGTCTTTAGCAAAGTTCAGCTAGGATAAAGGGAATAGTGGGAACATGTGAAGAAATGGAAAGCACTTTAACTTCCGGAACATTGGAGGTTCCTCATTAAGCTGAAAGCAGCAGGAACAACCAACTTCTGACCTTCCTTAGAAAAGATGAAGCAAACAAGGGAACTGTTATTAGAATTTTATTTTTGCAGACAATGAAGCATTTGTTGGGGGAAGCATATTATATTGATAAAAGATAGCTAAATCTTATTGAGGACTTATGATGGGTCAGCCACTTATCTAAATCATTACATGCTTTATCACATTTAGTCCTTGCAACGACTTTATGAGGTTAGTACCTTTAATCTTCATTTTACGGGTGAGGAAAAGAGGCTAAGCCAATTGCTGAAGGTCACAGAGGAGGTGGCAGAACTGATTTCAGAGAGCATGCTCTTCCCCCTTGAGTCATGCTGCACTCACTGCCTAGAGAGTGGGTCAGTCACTGCTACTTATGAGCATGGGAGACTTTTGGAAGAAGGTGACACCCAGGGGTCCAGTGGATGGTGACAGGAACCAGCCATCTGGTGCCAAGGGACCAGGAAACCTGAGCTCAAGTGGCCTATGATGTAGGATTAGGAAATGCGCCAAAGTGTGCATTAGCAAATCCATGCTTTCACCCACTGAACGCCTTTGTTTAAGGAATGACAACTGTCCTCTTGTTATGTGTACTGAAGTCATCATTTCCTGAGCCTATCATGCAGTTTTGTACTTTTGGACCTTTGAAAAGCTGTTCCACTGCTTGGAATATCATTTTGCCTCTCCTCTACCTGGCAAACTTCTATTCTTCTTCCAAGGCTCAGCTCAAGTGGCATCCCCTCTTCTAAGGTTTCCTCTGTCTCCTTGACTAGCTGTGAGCCCTTGGGGACAGAAACAGTGTCTTCCTCACCGTATCTGCACTCTCTATCACTAGCAGAAAGCTTGGCATAGTTACATATCAGTGCACATTGGGTGGATATACACATCAACATAAGTCCATATGTTAGTCACCATAAAATGATCAAAATGATGTAAGTGGCACACAGGGCTATTTGTCTAGTATCTTGAAGACATGCTATTGCCTATTCTAATTGGAAGGCAAAAGTTAAAGAAGCATGCAACCTATTTTCTTTTGAAAGAAAATTTGTCTTGCTGTTTTATGCAAGCAGGTAAAATACACTCATAAAACAATCTGTTCTGAAAGTGGCAAATGTTTCAGGAAAATTTCAATGGAATAAGCTCTTTGTGATTTCATTACTTAACCCTCTATAAAAATGACTGGAAAGACAAAAGATGTACATGAGGGAAATGGTTCCAAATATTACAGAAGGAAGCAGAATAGCTGAACAGAAATTTGTCATTAAGAAAGATTTATGCAAATCTCAAGAGTGCCTTAAAAGTTAATCTTAAAAAAGAAATCCCTCTAGTCTGAGCAGATTATGCTTAAGAAAATCTTTTTGAGTAAATCCATGGAAAAAAATATTTCATAATTTAAAGGAAAATAGTATACACTTAGAATAGCAATTTAGGATTAATTGTTTTAGGTAAAGTCACACCAAAAATATTTCTCATTGATATATCCTGCTTACCTGTTTTCTAGGTTCTTTGTGAGAGTTCTTATTTCAGCTAAAATGTGTTAGTTACAATGAGTCAGCCAAGTTCATTTTTCAAGCAAGATAATATATTAGAAAAGAGAACTGTTCTCCTTGGAGATGAGCCAATGAAATGTTGGATTGTCAGAGTTCATGGAATAGGAAATGATGGGGTCCAAATATATATTTGCTCAGGTTGGGATAGAACAAAAGCAGTTACAATAAATAAATCTCATTACTGGTTGATTCATACACTTGCTCTAATCAACTAAGAAGAAAATGAGCCACTAACATGGAGAAATGTGAATTTTAAGCATTTATGTATCTCATGGTCTCTGTACAAGGTTTGGAAGGAGTGAACATTAATTTTTGAGTCCACACCAGACATATGTGCCAAACATGGCCTCCTCAGGGCCTGGGCAGCTCTGTGCTGTCATCTCTTCTCTTTGTAAGGTATTTGTATGGAGGCCTTAGAGACTAAAATGGTCTAGATGTAGACATTTTAGAATTGGAAGGATCTTTAAAGATTATTACAAAAGCTACTATTTACTGAGTGCTTCCTCTGTTCCTGTCACTGTGGAAAGCACTCCACATGCATTATCTCATTCAATTCTCAGAGCAACCCTACAAAGTCAGTATGATTAGCTCCAGGCTTACAGATAAGGAACCTAAGGCTTAGAGAAGTAAATGCTCCAGGTCTTATAGCTGGTAAGTGGTAGACCTGGAATTAGGAGGCAGGTCAGATCCTGGGGTCTCCCTTGGACATGAACACTGTAATTATTAGATGCTACTACACATTTAAATTTCTCTTACAAAAATCCTACTAGGTGAGCCAGTCCATATTTGAGTACTCTCATGATACTATGAGCCCTGTAAGGTCACAGATGGTGGTATGTATTTTTTCTTACAATGGCACACACTATCTATAGCAATACAGCCTTGCCTGCCAGTCATATTTGTTGAAAGAACAAATCCCCTTACTTGCATATCAAATTTTCATGTGTTTAGAAGTTGAGAGAATCTGTATGATTATATCATTCTTCCGCCCCTTTGAAAACCATAGCTTTTAACAGATGGGAAAACATAAGTCTAAAAGGAATGAATGAGTTGACCAATATCCTACAGCAGTGGAATATTACCTCAGGTCACCTCTCTTCCAGCTCTACTCATGGGGCCAAAAGACATCTCTTTACTCTGTCTCTGATCTTCTGCAGCTTCTCCCTCGGTCTCTCTGTGTCTCCCTGGCTTTACCCATCTCTGTATCCCAGAATCCAGAAGACTCTTGAAAATATTGATTGATTAGATGGATGAATCACAAAAATATGTCATTTTTATCCAAAACACCGTTATCCTCTTTTTAGATCTGAGACCACTCTCTGCGTTATAAATTTCTGTAAGCCACACTTTCATGACACAATGGGAAAGCTACAGAAAAGAATAGTCACCTTAAACTCTTAAGTCTGGTGTTGTTTTTATGTTTTAATCCCTGAGAAATGGGATCTGTTGTAGCTCATTTTCTTCCTTTCCTATTGATTCATATAGGTGAGGGTACTGTTTAGGACTCTGCCCTTACATCAGTCTTCTAGAGAACCCCTAAAACATTCAGGGGCAATGCACACATGGAGTGAGAATGTGTAGAATTCCATCTTTCCTGAGAACAGCTGACAGTCTTAGACACAGAGCTCCTTGTGTTCTGCGGCAAAATGAAAGGATTTCCCCCTGGCAAATCCCAAGGCCTCCATTCTGTTAAAAAAAAAAAAATACAGGCCATGTTCAATAGCAGGTGCAGAATCGCTGATGGAATTCCAGCTCTAAGGGCCATATTGCAGGGTTTTCATGCCTGTAAATGTGCCGCTTTACTCTTTAGGAAGATTTCAAGGCTAAATTTGGGAAACACGAGAAGGCAAACACCCCATGCCCAACTAAACGGGCTAATTTGTGGGCTCTCTTGGCATAGTCCCCTCCTTGTTTTGGCCATGAGGTGGTTAAAGCACCTCGAATGAGTCCTGCCATGTTTTATCCAAAAGTATGATTGCAGGCAGCACCAGACATCTGCTGTGAGGCAACAATCCAATGTTAGCTATAGGGATGGAGAAAGCGTCTCAACATGACACAAATTCAAGACAGTCTTAGAGCCACCTTACCTCGCAGGAATCACCAGGAAGAGACATTTCAGAGTTCCATGCCCGTCAGCATCTTCCCACCCTACCTGATTACAGAGACAACTGTGCTGGCAGGCTGCACACGTGGGAATGTCTCAGGATGTTCCATTCTCTCATGTGCAGAGCTTCCAAAGATGAGAAGCATGGAGTCTGCTCTTCGTCCCCAATCCTTTTAGGTTGCACCAAAAAAGGAAAAAAAAAGAAAAGCAAAAAGAAAGATAACTACTCCTCCCACCCCGGAAGGGTAGCGGAAGGAACAGAAGGCAGGAAGAGCTAAAAGCTTGTGTCACCCAGAGCTATGGGAGAAAGTGATGAAGGTGAAGAAGGGCGAGGTGAGGTACTTAAATTGTCCCATTCACACAGTGTGGGCTCTAATTCCTTTATGTATTAGTTCTCTCAGCCCTCGTTATATTTGGGCTTCATTTGGCTTGGAAGAGGTAGTGTCCCTGCTCTGCACAATTTTTCCAGGTAATTCTGATTCTGAAGAAGATTTTCTAGGTCATGGGCATAATGGGCCATTTTTCTTCACAATCCAGAAAGCTCCACTATGTTCTCTAGTCAACGTGCCAGGAGGAGGTGGACCTATAGTTACCAAAGTTGGGGGACCGGGGACCCATTATTGCTCAACACTTAACAGTTTAAAGGGGCTTTTCCACTTTATGATTTTTTTCTCCTGGAGGCCCTGTGAGAGAGGTGCCACATGAAGTCTGCCTGTTTTATGGAAGAGGGAAGAGAGCGACTTTGCTGGGGCCTCATGAGGGGCTCATGAGGGGCAGAGGAGGCCTGAAGGCATGTTTCCCAACCCAGCCATCCTGTTCAGCCTGCTCTCCAGGCTTGTTTCCCTAATAAGTTCCCTTTGCTTCCTGCTAGGGTGGTATGAAGGTGTGCTGGAGGGTAGGACTGCAAAGGAAAGGCAAGACCATGCAACTGCAAGAGACCATGGGTCAAGAGTTGGCTCCTTTCATATGTGTGCTCCCCACAACCAGCAGCCTGGGAGCTGCCCCTCTGCTCCCCCCTGCCAGGCTCACTTTGGGACTTTGGGAGCTAGGTGCAGCTCAGCCCTCAAGTGAATACTCTTTACTTTTTGTCATGTTTATCACTCTACTAAGCCCACATCTTCACCAACATTGCCCGCTGAGTCTCTGAGATATATGGTGAATCCTTCTTTCTCTAAATAAAAATTCTATTTTTATTCAATTATTATGCTCATTGGTTTTTAAAATAACCATAGATCACTAAGAAGATCACCTTGGGTGGGGGGGATCAGTTTCTGGTCCCACCCCCTCTCTCTCTAGTTTTCTTTTTTAGAAACGAGCCCTTTTATCTCTTGTAGGGAAGTCATCTGATATTTATCCCCATGTTTTCTGTATACTATGCATTTTCTGCTATTTCTTAGTGCATGGCATCTATGACTCTGTTAAGGTGGGTACGGATTTATTCTCCTACATCTCCCCTGTTTACCCTCCCCCTTTCTCCAATACAGTTCTATTACAATTTTTTAACATTACTATGAATGTAATACATAAATAAAGCTTACCAATGAGTCAAATACTGTGATTCATTTTTGTATTCATTATCAGTTGCTATAAATTACATAAAAACCTAGCAATAAAACAATATTTAACATTTATTATCTTATCTGTGGGTCTCAAATTTGAGAACAGCTTAGCCGGGTGGCTATGGCTTCGGAGCTCAGTCAAGATGTCAACCTAATGACATGTCTGTCCCACATGCAAAATTCACTGGCTCCCCTCCCAAGGTTGCTCAAAGTCTCATCTAACCATCAGTTAGAAGTCCAGAATCTCATTGTTGAAATCAAGCTCAGGGAAGATGAATCTCCTCAGGGGTGGTTCCTTGAAAATATTTCTTCAAATACAGCTCCTCTCAATCTGAAGACCTGTGAACTAAAGAAACAAGTTGTCTGCAGGCCACACACCCAACATACATTGGTGGGACAGGTATATAATAACTCCCCTGTCAAAAAGTGAGGGAAGAGGAGACAGGAGTCAATGGTCCATAGCAATTCTTAAATTTAGCACTTGACAAGATGCACTTGACCATTCCTTGATTAAGACTCAGAGCCTGGGAAGAATTCTCCTTGGCTCTTGGCCTGAGCATTTCTTTCTAGGTACTGAGTCACTCTTCCATTTCCATGATAGGTAGACTTTGTTTGCAGGTGAGAAGCCTTCTTTATGATTTGTTCTATTTCTATTCCTTTCAGTCCGAGCTGGAGGTGTTCTTGCCAATACAGTTCTCATAAAAACTTTATAGATCTCCTGTGAACCTTAATGGAGATTCATGCCATGGGACAAAAGCCACCTGCAGAAATCCCTGTGGGATTAGCTCTTTTTTACCTTGGGATTTTGCTGAGATAACTGAAGGACAGAATCCCTATGTTGCTTGGAGGCCTTCTTTTACTGAACAGTTTTCTGAGGCATTGCCTTAGATACTTCTGAAGTTTTACTCCTTTTTTGTTTGTTTTTTTTCACAACCACATAGTCAGCTTCACGTTTATCCTGACTTACTTTGCTTTCCTGACTTTGCCTGGATTTGATCTTTGCCTGGGAACCATTTCATAGTTTTAAAATCATTAGCCATCTGGAGATGCTGGGAATTTCTGGACTAGTGAGTATCATCTCTTTTTGGTTTAAATAAAACAAAAGCTATCTCTCTACTCTCACATGTCACTCCTGAGCTAGACTGCAAACTTCATTAGCTCCATTTTCCATGTTGCCCCAGGCAACAGCATTGTTAAACTTTCTGTTCCTATGTAACAAGAGCTGCCTTTCCTCCAATTTCCAATTATAGTTCCCCACTTTTTTAGGTTTTCCCCACTATCCTCCTCAAAGGCAATCATGGTTCTACTAACAGTATCTTTCATATCTTCTAGGCTTTCACTAACATTCCTCTGAAGGTCCTTCCAGCTTCAGCCAAAGTCTAGATCCACACCCACATTTTTAAGGTTTTTATTATAGCTGCACCCCACTTGCAGGTACCAAAACCTTCATAAGCCAGATTTATCCTAAAACCTAGTGCCTTAAAGCAGTGATATGCATTTATTATCTTATATAGTTTCTGTGGGTCAGGAATTCAGGAGGAACTTAGGTCAGAAGTTTGGGCTCAGGGTCTCATGAACTTGCAGTCAAGGTGTTGACTGGGGAATGAAGTCATCTGAGGGCTTGACTGGAGCTATATCAATGATGGCTCACTCACGTGATTGGCAAGTTTTGTGGGCTGTTGGCTGTCTCTTTGTTCTCAGGCTGCTTGGGTGTCATGGAAGCTGGCTTCCTGCAGAGCAATTGATTTCAGAGAGTAGGCTAAAAGTCTCAGTGTCTTTTATAACTTAGCCTCAAACTCACTTGCCATTATTTTCACAAAATCACGGTTGTTACATGATTATTCTTAATGAATGAGGGAGGAGATTATATAAGGGCCGTGAAAACAAAGAATTGGGGATCAGTGAGCACCTCTCGGAAGGTGGCTATTACTATTTTTTTCCTGTAATTAATAATTACCTAATTTGTTTATTTGTTTAATTTTATATATATTAATCTCTATTTTTCCCCAAATGTTTCAACATCTTTCAAACACCTAGGAATTTTTTTTCCAAACTTCAAAATATATCAGATTATGTACCACTTACCATTTTTTTTTCTAATATGGACATCTCCCTTCCACATCCCTCTATCTTTTGCCTCCATCTGGGCTAGTTCTTTCCTAGGCTTGATGCACAGTTTTCCTCCTAGGACTTCCCTTCACCATTATTCTACATTGCAACTCTTGTTTTCTGGACCCCGGGTCTTTCTCTTTGTTGAGTTTCTCTTTCATTTCACCAGAGCACAGGCTCCAGGAGTTTGGGAAACAGTACATGAGAAATAAAGTTTTTGAGTTCTGTGTGTTTGAAACTGTCTCTATTCTACCCTCACTCAGTCCTTGCCTGTCTACTCCTACTTAACATCAAAGAGTTAGGGGCACCTGGGTGGCTCAGTTGGGTTAAGCATCTGACTCTTGATTTTGGCTCAGGTCATGATCTTGGGATCGTGAGATAGAGCCCCGAGTCAGGCTCTGCACTGGGCATGGAGTCTGCTTAAGATTCTCTTTCCCTCTCCCTCTGCCCCTCCCCCACCAAAAAAACCAACACAACACAACAACAACATTGAAGAGTTAAAATGATGACTATGACCTTGGTGCATGTGGGTGGAGTTTGTCAAATTGTAGGCTTCTTTGGTAGGTGTCAGGGAGCAAGTGGGCTTTTTTTTTCCATTGCTGGATTCTCATTTTCCACTGTACAGACATCACTCCTCTGGGGCCACTCAGGTTCTCCAGAGAAGAGTATTCCAACCTCCTCCCTGGGGTAGAAGGGGGCATATACCCCTGGCTGCTGCATTCTGGGAGCAGGGCCAAAACAAAGAACTGAGGGCTTCACATGTACTATATAGGCCCATAATCATCCCAGTTGTAGCACCAAGCTTCCCCTGCCCTAAACTGTGCTGTGGGCCACCCATCTCCAGCTCAATTTCTCCAGAAAACTAAGCAGAATCCCCCCTTTTCTCATTGGAGAGTGAGTAGAGATGGGATTATATGACTCTTCAGAGTAGGGTCGGTCCTGTTGGTTCAACACCTCAATGCTGACCCTTTTAAAGAGCTCACCTGTTCACCAGGCCCCATCGCCAACCTGGCTGCAACCTTCTACACCTACGTTCCTCTTCTAAGCTAATTTAGTCCCTCATGGGTCAGTCTGCTCAGGCTGCCACAACTAACTACTATAGACTGGGTGGCTTACACAGTAGACATTTATTTCTCATGGTTCTGAAGGCTGGAAGTCCAAGATGAAGGTGCCAGCATGATTAGGTTCTGGTGAAAACCTTCTTCCTGGCTTATAGGTGGCTGCCATGCCATGTGCTCACATGACCTCTTCTTTGTATGCACACACTGAGGAGAGAGAGATCTCTGGTCTCTCTTCCTCTTCTTATTATGAGATATCTGATCAAGGCATACTCTTAGGACCTCATTTAACCTTAATTACCTCCCCAGAGGCCCCGTCTCCAAATGCCACCTCATTGGAAGTTATACTTCAGCGTATGCATTTTGGTGGGGGACACAATTCAATCCATAGCACCCCATCTGCTTTCTTTATCCCCTCAATTTATAGAAATCTTGTAGTTTTTTATTTTTGCCCTTTCATTTTTATTCTTTTTGCCTATGGGTTAATGTCTATTTTCAGTTGCTTTTTGTTTGTTTGTTTGTTTTATTTAAATTCAAGTTAGTTAACATATAGTGATATAGTATATTATTAATTTGGGGGTAGAATTTAGTGATTCATCAGCTGGATATAACAGCCAGTGCTCATTCCATCAAGTGCCCTCCTTTCAATTTCTTTACTATTGTTTTAATTGGGGTTTTGGAAAGGAAACAAAGCTGAACACATTTGGTCATTTCTCCATGTGTAACCATAAGTCCAAGCAGAGGATTCCAACTTGTAAAACAAAAACTGTGGCACAAAAGTTCAAAACAAAAGGAAGCCAACCTATAAACACCCCAGACTTGGGGAAACAGGGGAACCTAATGATGTTGCCCCAAATGAGCGTGCCCTTTTCCAGCTCCAGTCTTGCAGAAGATGAATCTTTACACCTTCACCGAACAGGAAAGCACTGTCTCTTCTCCAGCTCCCAGCTCCCTTTCAAGCATCTGTAGCCTGTGTTGCCAGCATGGGTGCCAGAGCCAAGGAGAGCAGATGGTTTTCGAGCCCTGATTAATCACTGCTCTTCCTTCACTTAGCTTTCCAGCTGTGCTTCACTTTCTCCTTCCTGCCGTGGAATCAACTCTGCTGGTTCCTTTTCTTCCAGGGAAAATGTAAGAAGCACTCCTGTCTTTTACTAAATCTCTTATGCCCACCAGCTCCACGTTGCCCATGGTCAGCACTGTTTTGGGGCCTTGTCTCAGAGCCCCCTGTAGGCTATAATTTTCTTCTTCTATGGCATGAGGAAAATCTATTCTTGTCCAGCTCTTTGGCCTCTGATGGGATGGCGTGGCCAACAGCAAGCAGAAAGTCAAACTAAAGGAGCTGTCCATGGGTCTGAGAAGGCTTTCTGTATGTCTTCTAGAGTTGGACACAAGAAGGAAGGCACCTCTAAGCTTTTTAGCTCCCTTTTCAGCTTTATCTCTAAGTCACATGGCACATTGGAAACCAAAATGGAGTCATCAACGATGAAGCATTAGAGTGTGGCAATTGGTTGGTTAGATTTGTTAGTGCTGAAATGGTACATTTTGGCACATGGTCTTGGTGGTGGAGTAACCTCTCTCAGCTCTTTTCTCTATGCAATGGTTCTGAATCATAGACGTGCAACAAGATCGCCTTGGGGGGTGCATGGGTGGCTCAGTCAGTTAAACGTCTGACTCTTGATTTCAGCTCAGGTCATGAGAATCAAGCCCTGCATCGGTTCTGTGCTGAGCACAGAGTCTGCTGGAGAATCCCTCTCTCTCTCTCTCTCTCTCTCTCTGCCCCTCCCCGAGCTCACACGCACAAGTGTGTGCCCATGCTCCCTCTCGCACACGTTCTCTCTCGGTCTCTCTCTCTCTCAAATAAATAAATAAAACCTAAAAAAGTCACCTTGGGAATTTTGTCATAAGACAGTATGTCCAGATCGCACCCTAAGAGTTTATTAGAGTCATTTGTACTTTGGAATAGATTTACAGGTGATTTTGGTTAAGAAGCGTTGCTCTAAAGAAATATCTTTAAAGTGAGAGAGGCAGTACAGTTGAATAATTATTAAAAAATATAAACTCTGGATACCTGCATACAGGTTCTGGCCCCAGCTAAGTTGCTTCTCTCATTAGTAGAGAGATCATATAATTTATTGTCCACATTAGGATACATTTGAGAGTAGAAGAGGGAGCTATTAATAAGTATATCAGAACAAGAGGCATAAATTGAAACTGTCCGGACAAACCGGTCACCCTACTCATTAGCCAAATGAAAGATTGGAGTAGACAACTCTGAGGTCCCTTTCAGATTTATGATTCTATAATTCATGACCACTGGGACAAGCGCAAAATATGTTTTCATTGCAAATGTATGCAGGACAGAGTTGTTTAGGTCATCTAGGCTCAGGGAGACTAAAAAGGCAAACACACGCAGCTTAGAGGCTGGAGCCCTGGTCAGCACGGAGGCTAGCAGGCCAGGCGGAGACAGCACACAGGACTGGGTGACCCTCCCCCAGCAAAGGCACCACAAGGCATGGGGCAGGGGCAGATTCACAACCAAGGTTTGTTGGAGCCAACCACTAACTGCCATCAGAACCCCAAGGATAGAAATAAATGTCACTTGAGGTCTCTTGACATTTGTACGCACTTCCGGGTCATATTCCAAAATGACATTCTGAGACATTTAGACACTCGGCTGTATTATCTTCCAATATGTTCCACAATGAGTTATACTGCTATTTCCTTGGTGCCTCACATGTGACACAATTAGGAAAAAGGGCCCTTAGGTCCATCAAATGTTCTGGTTAATTATATGTTAGCATGTAGGGCACCTGGGTGGCTCAGTCGGTTAAGCGTCCGACTTCCGCTCAGGTCATGATCCCAGAGTTCCAGGATAGAGACCCATGTCGGGCTCCCTGCTCAGCGGAGAGTCTGCTTCTCCCTCTCCCCATCTAGTCGTGCTCTCTCTCACTCTCTCTCAAATAAATAAAATCTTAAAAAAAAAGTCAGCATGTAGACTGCACACAGCAATTAGACTTCACACAAATTACCAGTTTTCCAAAAATCACAATAATAAAATAATACCCCCCCAAAATCCCTCAAACTCTGATCATTTTATCCATCGTATTTTAGAAAGCACTCCAGGACTCTGTATTGTCATCATAAGGATGTCACACTGTAGCTGTGATAGGTCAGCCTAATGGAACCTGGGATATCGACAAGTACGTTGGTGCTCAAGAAGTATGCATCAGGAGGATATTTAGGGCGAGGTGTCAGACGGGGAGCAGAAGCGAGCAGAGGACACTACCAGCATGCAGCCGGCACTCACTCTGTGGTCTCAGGGAAATGCCCTGAACTTGCTTGTTTGCACGGTTTGGGCGTCATGGAGTTGGCAGAGATGTGGGGACAGAGACACACTCAGATAAGATGGAAGGCAGAGAAAGGGAAGTGGGGGTAGAGGGAGAGGGAGGGGGAAGCAGGGGGGGGAAGGAGAGGGGACAGAGAATGTGAGACAGAAAGAGAGAGACAGGGAGAGAAAAAGGAGGAGGGGGAGGGGACGAAAAGAGAGACTCAAACATAGAAACGGAGAAACAGAAAGATGGAGAGAGATACCAGTGAGGAGAGGGGGCAAGGTACGGGAGCCAAGTTAGGTGTCCGTGCGCGCACATACACACACATATTAGTGTGTCTCTGGGGCAACAAGAAGATAAAGCCTAGGTTTGAATTTTTAGTCAAAACCTCAAAAGTCTTGTGTCAGAACACAGGAAATAACCCGGCTCACATAGTTCGCTGAAGCTATTTTGATGAACGCAATCCGGTTCATTTCACGTACATCCAGGTTCATGCTGCCTGGAAGGAAATTGCACATTGCGACTCTGCTTTCGGGGTGTAATCAGACGCACTGGCATTGATGGAAAGCTTCTCGCCACTGCTCTAGGAGGAAGCCAGCCGATTGCGAACAGCTCTGTTTCCATGACCGCGGCTGTGTCGTTCGTTTGTCAGAATGCGTGCCCTGCATGCATTTGGGATGCGAACATGCTTAGCCAAGGATTAGAATTCTCCTGGCTGCAAAATGGTTTTTGCTTCTTACTGATTCTTACCTGTGGCGGAGAACAGTAGCACAGCAAGGAAATATGGCTATTGTCTGGCTAGGAGTCATTTTCAGAGAGCCTTGGAGGGGTGCCTGTCCCTGAGAGAATGGAGGAGGAGAAGGAAGCCAAGAGGTCATCGTTTGGCTCATCAGCTGACAAGGGGTTGATGTGACCAGAATGGCCAGCATGAGGCTGGTGTCTTTAGGACAGGCTTTGAAAACAGATAACAAACACTCCCTTTCACCTGAGGAAATGCATACTTCTCATCCCTATGCGCTTCAAGAAAGGCCCCATGGACCTAGAGGAGGTCCAGGGATGGGCCAGGGAAATGGCCAGGGGACTGGAGGACTGGGCAGGTGGGACTGTTAGTCCAGAGCGGCAGAGGCAAAGAAGGGATGGGACAGATCTCTGAAACAAAGAAAGGGGTAGGGAGGGAGACTGTGGGCTTGATCGCAAGATTCTTGGATGTCAACCCTTGAAGGTTTAGAAAGGTCACGTTAGGAGAAAGAAATAAAAGCATGAAGTTTTGGAGGGAATGGGGAACTTAGGAAACGTGTCGGTGGTGGCTAAACACCACTAATCACCACCCCATCGATGCTCATTGGCTTTGGGCATGAACTCTCCTGATTCAATCCAAGCAGGTGGTTATGAATTTGTCTCTCTGTCAGTGCTTAGTCCATACCCTGGTATTTGCCCTAGGATACAGTATATAGGGAATTTGCCCAACAAAATTTGGACACCTGGTGAAAGGTGTCACACTGCCAAGTGGCAGGTACAGAGCAAGAGAAAGGAAGGGCAGTGTCCTGGAAGTGAGCTTAATAAATGTCATGCAGAAAGAGCCAGCATGGACTAAGACAGAGAATTGGGACGGTGGCACAGGAAAAGATTCTAGGGAAGCCCTGAGTCATCACGGAGGCCAAGGAGGATCCCTCCCTCGGACATCTCCGACCTGGGAGGGTTGGGCATGTTCGAGATACTTCATGTCATTGCAATGTTCCTAAAGATAGAAGATCAAGTGTATCCAAATCCTCTTGCTTGGTGAAGCTATTCAGGAAATAGAATGGTGAAGCATTGCGAGGAGCACAGGATAGACATGATGGAAATCACCATTCTGGGGTAGATGGGCCCCCTCTCTCTACCCTTTCTCCAGCCCTATGGCCTCCTGACACTTGCCAGGCTTCCTAGTCTGTGTATTTGTCCAACTGTGCTGCTAGATCGTGAGCTCCGCCATGGCAGAAGCTCGGTGTCACTCATCAACAAATTCGCTTGGCTTTTCTCGGGGTTGGATGAATAGACCGCCATCACTCTGGCTATAGTTGGGGCATACGGTGGTCCGTGTGCCCTCCATAGGCTTTATCTGTCCTTTCAAGGGCACTTAGTGCCCTCCCCGAAACTCCTCCATTGCTCTGTCCTCAGGCCCAGAAATATCCTTAGAGAGGATGGGACAAACGTTTAGAGAACACAGAAGTCCCCATTTCACAGAGGAGAAAACGGAGGTCCAGACAAGGAAAGTCAAGTCAAGCCCAAGTCCATCCCATGGGGAATCTGTGCTACCCCGAAGATCTGAACTCAGACGATCCCGGCATCACTGCTCTTGTTGCTAGGCAGCGCCCCATCAGATGCTCGATGGTTGCCCACATTCTAAAACAGACCACATTAATTGATTTAGTCACTTTTGCCTTTGTGGGAGAGGGAGGGTGGAGCTGAAGTGGAGAGAGTTGGCGCTACGTCAACGCTTTCAGAGATAAGCTGTCCCACCAGGTTAGTGTCAATGACGGTTGTGGAGGGTGAGGTGGGCGGCTGGGAGAGACCGGGAGGGAAGGAGGCAGGCTGCAGGGGAGGGAGGAGCCGAGCGGGCCTGCCCAGGGCTCCTCGTTGCTCTTTGCTTACGAAGTTCAGTGTCAACTAGCAAGGCTCCTTAGCCAGACGTTTCGGGTCTTTTCAGATATGTGCCCAGCCTGCTTTTCTAGCTGGACTTTTCCTAAATGGCGGTGTTAAGAGCGCCTGCGTTTCTGCAGCAGATCAGAATTCTCAAATAACTTTCACATCCACTATTTAGTTTGATTTTTCCGGGGACTCTATGAGGGAGGAAGGGGTGCCAAGAAAGGAAAACCTGGGGCCTCAGCAGCCTGTTGACTTTGCCAGGGCCTCGTGCAGGGTCGGTGCCGACACCACCTCTCCTGGCTGTTGTCTGGTTCTCTCCCTGCCCACGTGTCCCCTCGCTGCCTTGTTCACTCACCCCTGTCCCTGCCTCCACTCAGAATTCCCACCCCTCTCTGGCCTGCTGAGTGAATCCCTTTCCCTCAACACCTGGTTCAAGGCCCACTTCCTCCACGAAATCTTCCTTGAAGTCTCCGGCCCTTTGCTCTCCCAGTCCT
This sequence comes from Zalophus californianus, assembly GCF_009762305.2. Taxonomy (NCBI): domain Eukaryota; kingdom Metazoa; phylum Chordata; class Mammalia; order Carnivora; family Otariidae; genus Zalophus; species Zalophus californianus. Next base: position 176,482,020 of record NC_045596.1, read on the forward strand.
GGCACCTTTAGCCTGCTCAGGTGGCCCCTAAAATGGGCTTTCTTGGATGACTAGAAACTTCTTTGTGTTCATGTCTGTCTCACTGGAGGGTGTGGGTACAACATGCCTCTGTTTACCCACAAAGCCTCACCCGGGGCCCGGCTTTTGGTCAGAACTTGTTGGTGGCCAACACCTCCCCCAGGGGTGTGACAAGAAGTGTGAGCCCAGCTGGTGTGTCTCAGATGTAAAGATCCAGGCAGCCCCTGCTGCCCACCTTCTAGAGAAACCACCCCTGAGACGGGGACCTCAGATTTCGTCAATATTTTTCCACTAAGAGCACCAGTTTGCACTGATATTTGGAAGGCAACTGATTTCCAGAAGTACATCCCAGAGGAGGGCTGGTGGGATTATGGCAAAGGGGAAGCAACTTCATAAAACTTCTCAGTGAGCTGTCACAACTGAAAATACCTCCAGCTACCTGGAAACCTGTAAGGAGATTCGACTGGAGCTCAGGTGAATGATATTTGATGAGCCACCAGTCTTTAGAGGAAAAGCCATGCTTGGATTGGCACAGGCTTGCCCAAGATAAAACAGAATTCCAAAAACTACATAATTCAAAAAGTTCTGAGTCAAAAGTTGAGATAGTTCCTAGACTTTGAACTATGCCAAAAGAAGTGCCTTAGAGTTTGTTGCTTTTGGAGAAGAGCATGCTTACAAATAGGATGAACGACTTCATGAAGTTTTCTTATTTTATTACTTTTAATCCACTGATGTGATTCATTTCTTGATTTACTCATTCACTCAGCAGTGATATTTTTCTGCATTTTCTCTGTGCTGGGCACTGCTCAAAAACTTGAGGTACAACTTGAGGGGGCATTATCCTTGTGCACAAGCAACTCTTGTTCTGGTAGATTGTTCTTATGTGGTGAGCAGAAGAGATTATTTCTGTTTTACAAAAGAGGAGGCACAATTTCAGAGAAACTTGGAGAATTTCCCTTGTCACATCTCAAATATATAATGAAGCTTTTAAGAGGTTGCTGTGAGAACCCTCTCCCCTTCTCTCAAACTTGACAACAATCCCCAAAGAGCTATAATTTATCATGTAAACAAGTAGTTCTGAACTTGACACCTGTATTCTCCTTCCCTGAATCACAGTAGATCTTAAAGTCCAGAATAAATTGAGGGCTTGAATTCAGGTCTGCACAACTTCACAGAGTTCAAAGTTGTATGGCCAAACTCTATTGCCTCCCACAGTGCTTGTGGGGGACAAGACTTTTAGCCTGAGAACCAGCATGTCCCAGATCTAGGTACACAAGTCAGTTTCTATAAAGAAAAGGAACACTTTCTTGGCTACAAAAAAACGAATCTTAAGGTCAGGGATATTCCCGAAGAACCTACCCAGCACAAGTCTGGAGTGCTGGGTAGTTCATTTTAAGGTCATTTGAGACTAGTTTATACCTTCCTCAAGTTTAATTGGTTCATTCATTCCCACCCCGTCCCAACTCCCTGATATGAAAGAAGCATCTATTACTGACATAGAAGAACAGAAAGATATCTCCTCCAATTTGATGTTCGGTTCTGTTCTGAGAATGACAACAGGAGAATCAACCCTCGAAAAGAGAAAAATCAACCCGGCCCTCCTCTGAAGGATGCCGCACCCATATACGGAAAGAGATGGAACTGTCTCTTTAGAGGACGCACATGTTGATTTAAAAGCAGGCTTTTATCCCAGGGTCCTGGGATCGAGCCCCAGGTCCGGCTCCCTGCTCAGCAGGGAGCCTACTTCTGCCTGCCACTCTGCCTATTTGTGCTATCTCTCTGTCAAATAAATAAATAAAATCTTTAAAAAAGAAATAAATAAAAGTGGACTTTGTCCATGTTGTTGCCCTAGACGGCACATGGATTCCATGGAGCACTGCCTTGATGTGCCCAATTCCCAGCTCTGTTTTCATGTTTGCAAGTGGAGATCAGGAGGCCGGGTGGAGGGAAGCGTGACTGTTCCCGGATGATAACTTACTGCACGCTGTGTAACGGGATCGTTTCAGAGGCTGGATGCCTGATTGATTTGTCCTTTTCTTGTCTTCGAGAATTCATGTATAAAATGTTTTCGAGGATTGCTAATGTCATGCTGATGAATCTCTTCAAATGCTCTCTTCTTTGGGGGAGTAAATAGCTATCATCTCCTCTTGCCACGATATTGCTCTTTTCCGATGGCATTTTGTGGAATAAACAGGCAACATTTCTCTTCGACTTCCCTTATGCAGACACAGGCATGCGCACACACACACAGGTACACACATGTGTGTGAGCACACCCCCCCACACACACAAACACTGGTTTAGATTTTTTTTGCCCTCTAGTCCACTTTTAAAGGAGTCTCTTTTTTAAGGATGGACTTTTAACTTTTTACAACCTGATCTGTCAGTCAACTCTCCTCAAATACATTCCTTTTGCAGAACAACGGGGCTGGAAGTTCAAAGGCTTTTTACCTTAGCACACTGTTGGGCATAAAGCAGGCAATCAAACTATTGGCTAATTGAGGTATCCACGGTGGGGAGAAAGCATTCCCTAAGCCATGGACAGGGGATGTCTTCTTCCTGGAAGAACAGCAAAGTAATTTGGGGAAGACTGTCAAGGAGGATAGATAACTTGGTTGACAGACAGGCCTTAAGGAATTACTGTTCAGACCACGAACTCTGGAACCAAGTAGAAGGCAATTCTAATCCTATCTCTGCTGTTTACTGACACTGTGACCTCGAGCAAGCTGCTTAACATTTCTAGGCCTCCATGTCTTCATCTGTAAAGTGGAGACAATATGACTACTTACTTCACAGAGCTTTTGTGAGAAGGTCATGATAGAATTGTGTACAGGGCTCAGCAGCTCAACACTCAGTTGAGCCCTTATCATTCTCATAATTGTTAGAGTAACACAGAGACCACCCAGTGGGATGGAAGGATGGTTCCCTTAGGAGCCAGAAACCTGGGAACCTGCATTTCCAGTCTCGTGTAGAAGGGAGCTGTGCCTGTCACTAATACCACACACAGCTTCTCATTCTCTGGTGCTGCTCAAATGGCAGGAGAGTTGCACATCCTCTCTTCCCACAAGAATCCAAGAAGCAAAAAGTCAAAGTTTGATGAAGAGTGTTTCTGCTTAATTGATGGAGTAAGATATCTTTATGGGCTTTTCTTAAAATGCTTGGGGCTGAGTTGGAGAAAAGCCATTAAGGACATTTTCGGAGGAGAGATGTTCAGCAAGCTTCACTAGAAGAGATTGGACCATCTTTCTCTTTTGAAAAGCTTTTTGTAAGGAGCTACCGATGAGCCACAAACAACTAGATCCATCACTTTGGCAGGATGGTTTTCCCAGGGCCCTCAAGCACCAACTGTAACCTTAAATGGCGACCTCTACTTCTCTGGGACAATTTCATAGAAAAACAGGAGAAGCAAAACCACTTTTCACAACGTTTCACTTCTTATTAAGTCTGTATGGAACAGTGAAACAACTTGAGAGAATAGGATAATATAACACTTCAACCGTTTCGATGAGGATTTCCTTCCATTGCTTACTGATATACCTTCTCTTTTTACCTAGCACAGGTGCGCTAAGGATGACTATTTCCAACTTCCTTCTACTTAATATTATGCTGTATGTATGCTCTCATGAGCTGACATGGCTTACAAACTCATCATTTGTAATATTGCTCAGCTGTGGGTTTTCTATCTATATGTCGTAAAACTAGAACTATAGAGTGATAGAGCTGCAGAGGTCTTGGAGCTGAAGGCTCTTATTAATAAGAGCCAATTTATACCAAACCCTTACTGTGTGCCAGGCACAATGCGCTAAGTGATTTATACATTGATTTGAACGTTCCAATAATCCTATGAGGTAGGTTCTACTCATCTCTCCATTTTACAGGGAAGGATGTTGGGGATAAAGATGTAAATGTCTTGCTCAGAGTCATGCAGCTGGTAGGGCAGAGATGCAAACATAGGCTTGACGGAGTCTACACCATACTCAACCACTGTGCTGTGAGCTGGGTACCATGCAGTCCTTAGTTTTCAGGTGAGGATCCTGGACACCCAGAGGAGAAATGCAAGTTCACTCAGAGTCCTTTCGTTAGTGGCAGTCAGTGTTGGAATCCAGCTCTCTGGTCTCCCAGACCCCCGTCCCTCCATTATATACATCACTCTACCTCCTGGATAGGAGGATACAGGTATAGGATACTCTTGTATCCTTCTGGAACTCTCTTTTCTTTGTGTTTGAGAAATTCACACTGAGTACTTTGATGTAATTAAAAATTAAATGTTTATATAAGCTGCTTTAAAAATGACATAGTTTCTGTTTTCCAGCCCTTCTCTTCTGGTCTCATTCTCTTGGGGCAATCTAAATTTGCAGAATTGGGGGCGCCTGGATGGGTCAGTGGTTAAGTGTCTGCCTTCGGCTCAGGTCATGATCCCGGGATCCTGGGATTGAGCCCCGTGTCAGGCTCCCTGCTTAGTGGGGAGTCTGCTTCTCCCTCTCCTCCTTGCTCATGCCCTCTCTTGCTATCTCTGTCTCTCTCTCTCTCAAATAACTAAATACAATCTTAGAAAAAATAAATAAATTTGCAGAATTGTTAGATTCAGAAAGTTCTCTTCCAAAAAGCCATCTCCCCCTAAACACACTGCCCGAGAACTCTTTCGGATTCTTTGAATAACAGCTCTGAGGCACCAAGTTCCTTGGGGCTAGAGAACACACCATTCAGCTCTTTGGTGGTTAGCCTTTGTCTCTTCAGAAAGCAGAATAAAAGACACGTGTCCTGCCCGCAATGGAACCTATGAAGAAAACGATCAGATAAAAAAATGTGCCCAGATTCAAGCTTAATTTTATTTGGCTTATTTTTAGCCTGTTCCTTGTGGTCTAGATATAGCCCTGGTAGATCCTTAAACAAATGATCTCAACGTTTATTCCACATACCTGTCAAATATCTCATTAGGACTTATCAGATCAGGGGATCTCTGCTTGGATCCCTAGAGCAAAGTGATGGATGAAATCTGCTCCTTGTGTGTGTGTCACTGTTTATTTACTTTCTGAATGATTTCATATTACAAGAAGACTCTGGAAGGGTTGTTAATTATCCCTGTAATCTAATTTATTGCTTCAGGCACCTGATATGTTCTATACCTTAGATAATGTTAATTTTATTCTTTTGTGAGCTGAGCCTGGTGTTCGCGGGAAGCTATAAGATGTAATTTATTTCTCCCCACTTGCCTTCTAAATACTAACTCTATTGAAAAATGATTAAATAGATTATGTAAATCATGGTCATTGCATCCACTTTAAAGGTTAATCCTGCCATCATGTAGCCAGATAATTAATTTGAATTTGTTCCTGAGCACCAATTCTCAGGGAAGCCAAGGTGTAATGGTTTGCAGTGCCCTATTATGGGTGTTACCGCATGCTCGCCTGCGATAAAATTTGGAAGAAACAAATCTCAAGGCTCTGAGAACAAAAGTTCCTTAGGGCCATTGAAAGGCCCAGTCCATCACTGGACTAGACCTACCCTTTCTCCAGAATTTTGGGAGATAGTTTTATGGACCATCCTTGTCTTCTTTGAGTTTTCTCAAGTGTCACTTCCCTTCTTGGGAAGCCAGACTTGGATTGATTTAGAAAATTCTGGGCCAGCTCCTCTGCTTCAAACAGAAAACCTTACCCATTTTCAGAAATATCCCAAGCCTGGAGAGGTCTTATCAGATGCTTTGATAGCTTCAGCTGTCCAGGGCCATACTCTCTGCTTGAGCACACCCACTGACTAGCCCCCTCTCCCCTCCCTGGTAGGGAGTCAGCCACCAGCCACAGAACTCTCTCCTCCCTGGTTGATAAAGCCCCGTGAGTCCTTTTCATGGTTTCATGGGAAACCTACTGCTAATACCTCTTCTGAACCCACCTCCTCACTCAGGAATGGGGCCAGGTGATGGGGAGCTTGAAGCTTATCTAATTCTTCATGGGACTTCTTTACGAAAAGGAATATAAAAATACAAATTCAAAATGAAAACACAAACAAGAATATGTCTTTAGAATGTGAATAGAAAGCACAATCAGTCATAAATTTTAAAAAGCCAACCGATACCATAAGCATCACAAAAGTCATAAAAATAACAATATTTTTATTATTTAATCGTCTGAAACCCTTTTATAATACATTCCTCCTGATTTTTCTGGCTGTCTACTCTTTGATCACTTTATATGACAACAGTTTTGCAATGATTTTTCTATAGAGAGAATAACAAGATAGTTTAGTCTTCCCTGTACCACAGGTCATCAGAATTTGTTTCTTATTTATGAGAGTTGGATGGACTAAAAGATACCAACTCCACCCACATAGTACAGCTTCGGGTTTGGGTCCTTCGGACATAAGATTTCTGATAAATTCTATTTTGTTCAATTCCCATCAAAAAAGAAATAAAAAGGGGCACCTGGGTGGCTCAGTCGTTAAGCATCTGCCTTCGGCTCAGGTCATGGTCCCAGGGTCCTGGGATCGAGCCCTGCATCGGGCTCCGTGCTTCTCGGGAAGCCTGCTTCTCCCTCTCCCACTCCCCCTGCTTGTGCTCCCTCTCTTGCTGTGTCTCTCTCCGTTGAATAAATAAATAAAATCTTTAAAAAAAAAAGAAATAAAAATGTAAGGTGAGTTTATAGTTTGTATGTTTATATATATAGGCATATAGTTGTATACGTGGCATTACTGAGAATATTCCTGACAAAGAGAGCTACTGCTTTGATTAGGCTTTGATGAGAACCAAATCCTCTGGTTCTATTCATCTGATGATTAGAATTTTCCTAGCCTAGCTCTGGTTCCACACATTTTAAAGGTTATTTCTTCCCCACGATCCAGATCCTTTCCTGCCCATCACTGGAGAACTCGTTCATATCTTGGTGTGACCCTAGCCTTGCATGTTAGTGCAGCACCCATGTGATAGGTATGTTCTAGAAACCATCCCGACATGGAATGACTGACTATTCATGGAAATGACTGAAATCCATATTAATATGTCCCCTTAGCCAGATCCCCCAGAAGGACTTTGGACATTTCAGGGCCACCTGACATATGGGCAAGTAGAGCAATGGAATAAAGAGAATCATCAACCTTAATTAATTTCAGTTAAAACACATGTCCCCCCTAGTATTACCAATCATGCGATCATATGAATACCTTGTCAGTGCACTGTGTAGGCTCTTGGAAAGGGGGCCTTTGGGGGTGAGGGGCCCTCAGCCTTCCGCAGCCTTGGGTATGTGCCTCTCTCTGCCTGTGGAGTCCACTGGGGCGGCATCTTCTCCTTCGCCCCTGCCAGCATCTCATCCTGCTCTTTCCCAGCTCACAGTACTGGACCATAGCTTTGCCTCCTCGGAGTCATTTCTGTTTGTGTCTTCTCTCGGGTTATTTCCCCCTCCCTCTCTGGGACCCTTTCATCTCTCTAAGGATCCAGAGCATGCAGAAGGATTCCGCCAAATCCTTCACCTTCTCCCAAGTCAGGTGTCTGTGGCTTTGCGTCTACAGCATCCATGATTGGTGAATGTCTCAGCAGAGTGACACCTCACAGACCTGTCTGCTAGTCACTGGCATGTTCCTGCACAGTTTACTTCTCACGGGCCCAACTGGAGCCCTCTGGTTTGGTCTCAGGAAACTGCCCAGCACGTGCCATTTGGGCTCCAGGAATGCCCCCTTAGGCCCATGTCTCCCCTCCCTGTTAGTTATAACCCATCTAAGAGGCTATTCAGCAAAAAACACTGACTTTCCTTCCCCCATAGTCTTTCCCAACCTCCTTCACAGGCAATGATAGCTGAGTAGAATATTTTAAACCTCTCTCCTATTCCTGCTTTTTTGCCTTAAGAGATCTTTCCTTTCCTCCTGGGTTTTTCTGACTGTAGACTTGCTCTGGTCTCACCAACCTCTTCAAAATTGCGCTCATTCTTGGAGACAGTAGAGCAGAGTGCAAAGAGCATATCTCTGGAGGCAATAGTCCTGAGAAATCCCGCCCATCATTGCTTGGCTGTGTGTCCTTGGGTAAGTTACATAGCATCTCTGAGCATCAGCTTCCTTGTCAATATCATGGAAATAACAGCAGCTGTGAGACTGCATGTGATGTGTGCAAAACTCATAAAACAGCATCCGGTGGCTAGTAGTTGATCGTGAAATGCTGATGATGGTGGTGATGATGCTAAGATCTCAGTTTTCCTTGGCGGGGGCGGCGAGGGGGAGGGCTGTCCTCACATTGCCTTTTCCCTAAAAAATCCTTTAGAGGCAGGATCCCACACCCCACCATGCCCACCCCTCTCCCTAGCTTCATTTTTGTGAAGCGTATAAAATACTTCTCTGGTCCTTTGTGTATAAAAACAGCAACAAGATCTACAGATTGAAATCTAAAAATGTTCTGAGTCAGGCTGGCAGGCAGAGTCTTGTCCGTTCAGCCAAAAAGAACTGTTGTCTGACCACCTCGAGTAAATATTCTCTTCCCTCAGTTTTAAAAGTTGTTATGATTGTGAACAGTCCCAGTGGTGGCAGCAAAAATCTCACTGTCGTCTGCTGGATGAGGGGGGGATTCACAGCAAATGTGCCAAGGATTCAAATGCAAATGAGCACGGGGCCAGCCTGTACTTGCTTTGCCTCTACTCTCAGTAAACCTGGTTTCTCCCTACCACACTCACGCTATGCACAGTTAAGATACTTAATTTATTCTGTCAAAGTAATTTTTTTCCTTTTTGACTCTGCCCATATTCCCCACCTTTGCAAAAACCAGACGTTCTTTCACTATGTTGTTTCATTTCTGCCCCTGTGGCCAAAGCTCCCCTCACTTGTGCTTCTGCCAACTCACCCACTGTGCCTTCATTCTGTGCCCAGCTCACTCTGGGTGCTTCTCCCTCTCCTGTGGCTTTTATAGCTATTCTCCTTTCTCTTTTAAGTTTATTTATTTATTTATTTATTTTTGTAATGTCTACCCATAACATGGGGCTCTAACTCACAACCTCAAGATCAAGACACATGCTCTTCCGACTGAGCCCACCAGGCTCACCCAGCTGTTCTCTTCTCCTCCCCTCCAGACCTCTTGCCCTGGTCCTGCAAAAAAGCACCCAGGACGTAGCAGACCGTGGGCACCTGCGGAGGACCAGGAAAATTGGATGTGCCAGGATGTGATCTCAGATCTTGAGGTTTGCAAATTTTACTGAAGTCTAACATACATACAGAAAAGTATGTGTAGACCATACGTCCAGAGCTCAGTGAGTTTTCACAACATGAGCACACCCATGTAACCAGCGTCCAGACCAAGAAATGGATCATCAGAACACGGCTGGAAACCCACAGCCCTCTCCTTCATGATCTTTTCCAGTCCTTACCCCTTCCTCTCAAGGGTAACCACTATCCGGACTTGTAGACCATAGTTTTGCCTAATATTGAGTTTGACATTAATAGAATCATAGAACATATACTTTTCTGAGTCTTGTTTTCTTCCACTAGGTTTGTAGTAGTTATCCACATCGTTCATTTTTTGTTTTGTTAAGATTTTTCTTCTTTTAGGTAATCTCTACAGCCAACGTGAGGCTCGAACCCACAACCCCAAGATCGAGTCGCACGCTCTACCGACTGAGACAGCCAGGCGCCCCATGTCGCCCCATGCACCCCATACAGCAGAGAAGTGCACTTCGTCTGCTGTATGAATACACTAGCATTTGTTTATCCATTCTGCAGTAAATGGATATTTGCGTTGTTTTCTGTTTGGGGCTATGAACATTCTGTCACATATTGTTTGGTGAATAGATGGGCGCATTTCTGTTGGATACATGCTTGTGAGTGGTGCCATTGTCTCACAGTGTAGCATTCTTGGCTTTTAATGAGGCTATTTGGATAACCAGGAATATCTGGAAGTGGGCTGAAAATCTTGGTAACTCGGTGTGAACTGAATGGTGTCCTCCCAGATTTATACTCTGAAGCCCAGATTTATACCCAGTGTGATTGCATTTTTGAAGATGAGGCTTTTAGGAGGTAATTAAGGTTAAGTGAGGTCATCTGAGTTGGGTCCTAGTCCGATGGGACTAGTGTGCTCATAGGAAGAGGGACCTCTCTCTTTCTTCCCGCACATACACCGAGGAAAGGCCACGTGAGCATGCAGCATGAGCAGGCAGCCATCTGCAAGCTAGGAAGAGTGCTCTCACCCGAAACAGACCCAGCTGGACTCTTATTGTTCCAACGCTTGAATCCAGCCATGCCTGCAGTCTACCCTTTGGACTTTCACTTATGTGAGCCAGTGATTTGGTCTTTTATACAAGAGCTAGTTGTTGCGTTTCTGTCACTGTACAGTGAAAAGGTCTTGACTAATTCTCCTACCCTCAAGAATAACTAATGTCAGTCAATACAAGGAAGTATTTTTTTTTAAAGCTTTAGAGAAGAGGGCTCTTGCTCTTTTACCTGTTTCAGTAGTGAAAGTCCTCCTTCTATCGATTCCTCTAAATCTCTCCTGTAGCAATTTAACTAGGCTTCCTTTGTTCTTTTCCCAGTGATGTGCAAGATAGCTGGTTACCATCTTCCACACAGCAATCTTTGTATACATTGTGACAATTAATGGGTTACTTTGAAGCCAGATCCCTCCAGGCTGAGAAATTCTAGTAGCTTATGTCTATCTCAAAGATCTTTTTTAACTCGTTTCTCTCTGAATTACAGAATTTTGACCTTTTTCATTTGATCTGAAGGGGGGGAGGTTTCCAGAAACCAGAGGTTTTTATTGAAAAAAAAATTACTCCAGCCATAAAAAAATCCTATTACTATAATTTCAATACTTAACGAACTGAGCCACCCAGGGGTCCCCTATAATTTCAATACTAAATAAATGTTGAAGTAAACAAGGCACAAAAAATTTCAGGGAGAAATAAACTGTAAATACGTGTATCAACAACCATTTTTTGGTTAGTTGGCAATCTTCTGGGCACCTGGATGACTCAGTAGGTTAAGCGTCTGCCTTAGGGACCCTGGGATCGAGTCCCACATTGGGCTCCTTGCTCAGCGGAGAGCCTGCTTCTCCCTCTGCCGCTCCTCTTGCTCATGCTCTCTCTCTCACACACACAAAAATAAATAAATAAAATCTTTAAAAAAATAAATAATAACGTAAATAAAAGTAGATGGCAATCTTCTGGGGATGCAGTTAGCCACTGGGTTTTGCCATCCCCTCAATGTGTTGTCCAAATGAAGGAGGTGAGGGAGCCTTTGATTCTGTGAGGTGGAGGCTTTCTGTCGCTCATCACTGCCCATCTTCGTCCTCAAAAACAGAATTGGTTCCTCTGGGTCCCTTTGGAAATAAGCTTTTAGAGAATCAGGCCAAAGGGACTAAAATTTCTGGGACCATGTCTCATTCCAGGAAGCCTTAATTAAAGAGTGGGAGGTATAGATTTCCTTAAAGAAAGACCTCTCTTAACGGTCTATTTTTAACCTTAATGAATGTGCTGTTAATTAAAAAGTCTTTGGATAAGCCCCGAGGACTTGCCATGACATTATTGTTTTCTACATTTAACCTGGGAACATAATACAAAATGCTTGTTAAATTTAAAGAGAACTTCCTCTTGGTAAAATAATGTTCAGAATAATTAACTTTTAATTCGCTTTAATTACTTTTAAACATATATACATTTTCAAACACCCCAATAACCCACTGTGCTTCCCCCATCTTGGCGTGTTTCCCCAAGATAGCTGCTATGTCTGTCCACAGCAACCTGTTGTCTTACGGGCGTGTCCAACAGAAACTGCACTCTTCTTTTTTCCATCCTTTCTTCTCCTTCTGTCACTTCTACATATGTCCAATCATAGGTTTTAGTAATTTAATTAATGGAATACTACCACTTGCTGAAAGAACAGTATCCATTCCTTGTTAGCGAAATTATTTTGAAGCAAATGAAACACTTAGAAAAGCGGTTTTCATCCCTGTCTGCACATTAGCATTACCTGCTTGAAAAAATTACTGGCATCCTGGTTCCATCCCCGGAGGTTCTGACTTCCTGGGAGTGGGAGGGAGGGCAGGAGCTATTAGCATGTTTTACAGCTTCTCCCCCTTTTAACCAGCAGTCAAGGTTAGGATTCACTGGTTCAGAGGCGGAAAGAAATCACACCACCCGTTCACAAGCAACTCCCCAGCAAGCAGCATGGCTTCATGGAAAGAGCACAGGATTCAGAGTTGAGGATTTTAATCCTCCCTCTACTCTGTCCACCATTTGGACTTGATTATGTTCTTGGCATCTTTGTGCATCGTATCTTCACTGGTAAAATTGGGATAACTGTGCCCATTTTACAGAGTTGTTTTTGAGGAAAAGAAATACCCAGTATATACGAGGGGCACCTCGGTAGCAGGAGCCTTCTTTAATGTAGCATGTCACTCTGCCTGAAAAAAAAGTTTTCTCCTTGTTCCCCTTGTTTACTTCCACTGTGCCAATAGGAACCCAAACCCACCCTGTTCCTGGAGACCCTGAATGTGTGTGAATGGCCTTGGAAGCTGTACTGAGGTTGCAGTCTTGGGGTTTAGAAATCCAGATACCTGTTACTTGCAAGCTGAAGCAGTGTGGGGCAGTGAAATGAGTCTGAAGGTCTGAGTCCAGCTTTTTCACAAACGGTGACTGGAAAGGTTACTGACTAGCTCTGGGTCCCAGCACTTCTTGATTTTTAGGATGGGATTAGATTTGATGCTCTATTCCACTCAACAACATGAGTCTATGGGCTTTAAAGAGCATTCAAGACTCAAATCAGATAAGCCTGCAAATATTCTTACCTGTCTAGAGGAGAAAACAGTGCCCAAGCATCGTCTGCCCAAGAAGAGAGTGGACTCTGGAAAACTGCTTCTTTTGCAATTAGTAGTGGAAAGGGACCCCATCCTGACCTTTGGAGACAGTGTGCGCAGTCAGTCTCCATGAGAATAAGTTCTCAGGATTGACCTTAAGGTCTTATTTTGTATTGAGTCCATAGGAAATCTGGAATACAATTGCCCATGCAACATTTTTTTGCAATAATTTTGAGATTATTAGTATTGGCTGGACCTTAGAGACACTCTAGGTCAAAGGTTTTCAAACGGAGTATGCCAAAGTCAGGAATGATGCAGGTTATCTGATCCTGGGATCACACTCTCAGGACCCCTAGCCTAGGTCTTACACCCAAACCTCCTGTGATTCGCTAAGAATCACATGGAGCACGTGTTAAAAATACTAATTCCCAGATACCTCTCCTGAAAAGTCTAATTCAGTAGATTTGCTATGAGTCCAGGCCATTTGTCCTTCCTTCCTTCCCTCCATTCTCCCTTCCTCCCTCCTTCCTTCTTTCCTTCCTTCCTTCCTTCCTTCCTTCCTTCCTTCCTTCCTTCCTCCCTCCCTCCTTCCTTCTTTCCTTCCTTCCTTCCTTCCGTCCTTCCTTCCTTCCTTCCTTCCTTCCTCCCTCATTGCAAAAGGATCACTTGGGGGAGCTTTTAACAAACACTGATCCCCAGTGTTTAACAAACATTGATCCCCTACTCCCACTCATCAGATTCTGATTCTGAAGAGTAGGGCTGGGAGACTGCATTTTTAAATCTTCTCAGGTGTTTCTGAAGTGTAGCCAAGTTGTCTCAGGTTGTAGGTGAGGGTCCCAGGGAGGTTGAGGTGTTGCTCTAGGTGAGTGGCAGAAGCGGTAGTCGATCCTGCAGGGCTGAAGTCCCCGTGCGTGGCTGCACTGCCATATTCCTTTCTGCCTGGCCAGACAGAGGCAATGGCTATTTCTTTGGCCACTGACTTTCACACGGAGTAGCCCAAGGAAGTGGCTACTGAACTAAGTTCTGACACTGATTCTCTGACACCAACTGTGTGTCCCCCCACCCAACTGAATTGTGATACCAACTACCTGGAATTAGCATCAGGTCTCACCAGTTAAAAGACAAGGTCCCCAGTTCTTTTAAAAGATCAACAAAATTGATAAACCTTTAACTAGACTCATCAAAAGAGGGGGGGGTTTATGGATGGCTCAGTCAGTTGAGTGACCGACTCTTGGTTTCGGCTCAGGTCATGATCTCTAGGTTGTGGGATGGAGACCTATGTTGGGCTCCACACTCAGCGGGGAGTGTGCTTGTCCCTCTCTCTCTGTCCTCCCTCTGCTCATGCATTCTCTCTCTTAAATAAATATTTTAAAAAGAGACAGAGAGAGAAAGAGAGAGAAGACTCAAATAAAAACAGAAATGAAAGAGAAATAACAACTGACATCACAGAAATACAAAGGATTGTAAGAGAATATTATGAAAAATTATATGCAACAAACTGGACAACTAGAAAAAAATGGATAAATTCCTAGAAACATATAACCTCCCAAAACTGAATCAGGAAGAAATAGAAAATTTGAACAGACTGATTGAATAAGTAATCAAAAAACTTCCAACAAACCAAAGTCCAGGACTAGAGTCTTCACAGGTGAATTCTACCAAACATTTAAAGAAGAGTTAATACATATTCTTCACAAACTATTCCAAAAAACTGAAGGAGGGAAACTTCCAATTCATTCTATGAGGCCAGTATCACCCTCATACCAAAACCAGATAAAGACACTACAAAAAAAAAGAGAGAACTACAGGCCAATATCTCTGATGAACATAGATGCAAGAATCCTCAACAAAATATTAGTAAACTGAATCCAACAACACTTTAAAAAAAATCATTCACCACGATCAAGTGGGATTTCTTCCCAGGTTGAAAAGGTGGTTCAATATTCATAAATCAATGTGATTTGATAAATCACATCAATAAGAGAAAGGATAAAATCCATATGTTCATTTTAATAGATGCAGAAAAAGCATTCGACAAAACACAACATCCATTCATTATAAAAACCCTCCACAGAAAGGTTTAGAGGGAACATATGTCAACATAATAAAGGCCATTTATGAAAAATCCACAGTAACATCATATTCAATGTGGAAAACTGAGAGCCTTTCCCTGAGAGATCAGGAACAAGAAAAGGATGTCCACTCTCACCACTTTTATTCTACATAATACTGGAAGTCCTAGCCACAGCAATTAGACAACAAAAAGAAATCAAAGGCATCCAAATTGGTAAGGAAGAAGTCAAACTTTCACTATTTGCAAATGACGTGATACTATATTTATAAAACCCTAAAGGCTCCATCAAAAAACTACTAGAACTGATAAATGAATACAGTAAGGTCACAGGATATAAAATCAATATACATATCCATTGCCTCTCTATACACTAACAATGAAAAAGCAGGAGAAATTAAGAAAAAAATCCCATTTACAATCGCACCAAAAATAATTAAACACCCTGGAGTTTAAACTTAACCAAAGAGGTGAAAGACCTGTACTCTGAAAACTGTATGAAATACTAATGAAATAAATTGAATAGGACACAAATGGAAAGATATTCCATGCTCATGAATTAGAAGAACAAATATTGTTAAAATGTCTATACTACCCAAAGCAATCTGCACATTTAATGCAATTCCTATCAAAATACCATCAGCATTTTTCACAGAGCTAGAACAAACAATCCAAAAATTTGTAGGAAACCACAAAAAACCCAAATAACTAAAGAAATCTTGAAAAGGAACAAAACTGGTTTTATCACAATCCCAGATTTCAAGATATACTACAAAGCTGTAGTAATCAAAACAGTATGGTACTGTCATAAAGACAGACACATACATCAATGGAATACAACAGAGAGCCCAGAAATAAACCTATGATTATATAGTCAATTAATCTTTGACAAAGGAGGCAAGAATATGCGATGGGAAAAAGAGTCTCTTCAACAAATGGTGTTGGGAAAACTGGACAGTTACATGCAGAAGAATGAAACAGAACCACTTTCTTACACCATACACAAAAATAAACGCAAAATGGATTAAGGGCCTACACGTGAGACCCGAAACCATAAAAATCCTAGAAGAGAGGATAGGCAGCAATTTCTCTGACATTGGCTGTAGCAACATTTTTCTAGATAGGTCTTCCAAGGCAAGGGAAACAAAAGCAAATATGAATTATTGGGACTATCTCAAAATAAAAAGCTTCTGCCCATCAAAGGAGACCATCAATAAAACTAAAAGGCAACCTATTGATGGGAGAAGATATTTGCAAATGACATATCCAATAAAGGGTTAGTATCCAGAATATATATAAGAACTTATACCACTCAACACCAAAAAAATTGAGTAATCTAATAAAAAATGAGCAGAAGACATGAACAGACATTTCTCTAAAGAATACATACAAATGACCAACAGACACATGAAGAGACACTCAACATCACTCATCATTAGGGAAATGCAAATCAAAGCCATAAATAAGCTAACACCTCACACCTGTCAGGATGGCTAGACTCAACAACACAAGAAACGACAGGTGTTGGCAAGGATGTGGAACAAAGGACCCTCCTTAACATTGGGAATGCAGTGGGAATGCAAACTGGCAAACCACTATGGGAACCAGTATGGAGGTTCTTCAAAAAATTAAAAATAGAACCACCATATAATCCAGTAATTCCACTAATGGGTATTTACCAAAAGAATATGAGAAAATAAACCCAAAAAGATATATGCACTCCTATGTTTATTGCTACATTATTTACAACAGCCAAATTATGGAAGCAACCCAAGTGTCCATTGATAGATGAATGGATAGAGAAGATACGGCATGCATACACGGTGGAATATTACTCAGCCATAAAAATGAATGAAATCTTGTCATTTACAACGTGGATGGATCTAGAGAGTATAATGCTAGGTGAAATAGGTCAGTCAGAGAAAGACAAATACCATATGATTTCACTCATATGTAGGATTTAAGAAACAAAACAAATGAGCAAAGAAAAAAAAGAGAGAGAGAGAGAGAGAGACAAACTAAGAAACAGACTCTTAGCTATAGAGAACAAACTGGTGGTTACCAGAGGGGAGGTGGGTGGGGGTTGGGTGAAATAGGTGAAGGGGATTCAGAGCACGCTTATCATGATGAGCACTGAGTAATGTATAGCATTGTTGGATCACTATATTGTATACCTGAAACTAATATAACACTGTATGTTGTATGTTAACTATATGGAATAAAAATAAAAATAAATTCACACACACACACACACACACACACACACACACACACACACAAGGAAAGGTCTCCAGCAAGCTACCCTTACCTCAGATGCCAGTCACAGGTGGGGTCCTCAAGCTACCCACACTTCTGTCTGGCTGGGCTACAAATATGGAGCTTCCCATAATGCTTTCTGGATTGTTAATTCACTAGAACAACTCACAGAAGCCAGGAAAGTGCTATACTTCCAATCACTGTTTCCTCATAAAGGATACAAATGAATGGCCCGTGGAAGAGATACACAGGGTGAGGTCTGAAAGCGCCCCCAGAGCAGGAGCTTCTGGTACTGTGGAGTCAGGGTGCACCTCCCTCCCAGTACAGCAATATGTTCACTAAGCAGGCAGACTTATATTAGCTTTGATGTGCAATTTTTACTGGGTTTCATGACACAGGCACGATTGATGAAATCATTGACCATGTGCTTGAACTCAATCTCCAGTCCCTCTCCTCTCCCTGGTGATTGGGGGTAGGGCTGAATTTTCCAACCCTCTAATTACACGCTTGGTCTTTCTGGTATGGTCAGTCCCTTCTTGCAACTGTTTAAGCCCCCACCCCCACCCCATCACTCCATTAGCATAAACTCAGGTATGTGCAAAAGGAGCTCATTATGAGTAACACAATGCACTCCTATCACTCAAAAAATTCCAAAGATTTTTAAAGCTCTGTGCTAGGAACCTGAGACAGGGACCAGATCTATTTTTTACTGTAGTGCATGTACCCACATCCTCCCAAACTTGGCCTGCCCTATAAACACAGTTCCTTAGATTTTCACCTTCCCATCCCCAGCATCTACAGGGATTAGAGCAATTTGGCAGATTCAAATGCAGACTGCACTGCTGCTCAGCTCATTAAAAAGATGTTCTCCTTGCCTTCACAGAAACAGCCTCCAGGTTCCAATTCTACCTAGTGCCCGCCACCCCCCAAGGAACTTTTTTCCCTCTGGACATGTGTAGGAAATGTGGCTTCTGGCCAGCCTGGTCCTGACTGTAACTTGGTCATTCCAAGTAATGTTCAGAGAGACATCTGTCTCTCAGTTAATAATACCTAACTTTTGTTTACCACATTGCAACTTTCAAAATACTTTTACATTTCTACCATAGGCCCCTCAATAAACAACCCTGTGAAGTGAGCAGGGAAGAAAAGAATTATTACCATGTTACTCATTCAACAAACACTGAGTGTGTGCCATGGATGTGCCTAGCACTTTCTAGCCACCTAGGGACAAAGAGAAATGAAATTTGCTTCCTTCTCTCATCTGATTGGGGAAACCATTGTTCAGATAAATGGAGTGACTTGCGTGAAACCATGCTGGTCTTTTGACTCTTTTCTCATTGCTTTTTTTATGATGGTGGGCAGGAGGAGAAATTTTTCATTAGAAGAGTCCCACCCACGGCTAGCCTGGCAATGTGCAGGGTGAGTCAAGAGGACCTACCAAGGTCATAGTGAGTGCTTCTCTAGAATGCACAGGCCCAAGGTGGCCTTGACCTTAGATTGGTTTCCTGTGGCCCCTGTAACAAATCACCACAAAAGTGGAGGTTTAAAACACCAGACATCTGTCCTTTCACGGTTCTGGAGGTCAGAAGTCGAAAATCAGTATCACTGGCTGAAAAAACAAAAATCACTGTTCTTTGTCTCTTCCAGCTTCTAGCAGCATTCCTTGGCATTCCTATGGACACATCACTCCAATCTCAGGGCCAACATGTGTGAATTCCTCCCTACTTCATCTTCACACCACCTTCTCCTGTGTGTGTGTGTGTGTGTGTGTGTGCATGTGTGCATGGAATTTCTCTCTGTTTCTCTCTCGTAAAGAAAGACATTTAGGACAGCATTTAGGATCCCCCGCTAATCCATGGTAATCTCCCTCACCCATCTCAAGATCCTTAATTACATGTGCAAAGAGCCCTTTTCTATAGGTTCCAGGGATAGTTAGAGGCCATTCTTTAGTCTACTATATACCTGCAAACCAAAGTACACTTTGAGAAGACACCATAAATGTTTATCTTTTAATCTCCAGAGGAATTCCTCTCCTCAGCCAGAATACTGGACTTAGAGGGAGTGTGGAGGATCCAGTCCAATGGAGGTCCAGAGAAGGAAAGGCCTTTCACAGGTTACTTGTGCAGAGCTAATAACTATGGAAGGATCTGGTCTCTTGTTTTCAGTCGAAGACTTTTTTTTTGCAAAAATATTTTCCACTGAGATCAGAAATGGGCACTCTGCATATACAGGCCCCCTATCCTCTGCTCTCACTTACCTCCTGGGCCTCTCTCCAAAAGCCTGTTTTGACTCTATAGGGGAGGAAAAAATTCTCTACTCTGCTTGGTTCTTTGGCTGGTCTGATAATCAAATTAACATAGGACAGATTAGCAGGAGAAAAACAAATTTAATTACATATGTATAGGGGTCCCCTAAGAAAATGAGACCCACAGGCAGTCAGGCAACTGATGCTTACATGCCGTTCTGAGCTCAGGAGAAGTGGGTAGGGGTCCAGGACTTCAAAGAAGAGGAAGACAATTCACAGGAAAATGGGAAGAGCACATGTTTGGTAAATAAATATTTGCCATGCCACCCAAAGACAATGAGACACAGAGGAATTTGACCTCCAGACCCTGCCAAGCTTCCCCCAGGCTTACCACACCTAGTCCATATTCTTCGTAGTTATCTCTGGTGATAGTTCTCTTCCTGGACTGGGACTCTATTTAAATTCGTTTTGGGAGTTGAAGGAGAGGTACAAGGTTTTCTTGAATCTGTTGGATCTTGATTTTCCTTCAGCTCAGAATAGTCCACTTGTCAAAGTGGCACATTTTAGGCGCACATATTCTGAACCCTACCAATCACTTGCTTCCTCAACTACTGTTGCTGCAGGAGAAACCACAGGAGGTGAAGCAGGAGGTTCCAGCCTGGCCTGGGACTAGAGAGGGACAGAGTAGAAGCTGTTCATCTGGCAGTAAGAAAAATCCTGGGTCTAGTCCCAGTAGACCACTGCCAACCATTCTTTCATCCCTTCACCTCTGAGTAGAACTCCAACAGAAGTTTCCAGGTGATCTATCTCAGTGCTGCCAAGGCTGATGAGCAGCCAGAGCAAAGACACTGCCTTATCTCATTAGAGCCAGGCTCCAAGGTTAGGGCTCTGTGAATGCCGAAACAGAGGAGCCTTTGAAGTGGAAATTCAGAACTGCTGAAGGGTCTTGGTTCTCTAAAAGAAAATTTCTGCCTAGTGACTGATTAGATGGAAATTCTGGAAGTTTCATGTCACATAGCATAAAAGCCAAGTACTAGGTGCTTGCCTAGAAGGACATATATATCTGAAAGTAATCTCACCTTCCCCAAACTAGCTCCTCCTGCCCAGATGTCTGTTGGCAACCTGGTCATTCTCTATCACTGAGGCTGCAGGCCTGGGAGTGCTTTTTCATTCACCAACACTCCTGATATCTGACTGGTTGGAACATCTTAGAGATTTGACCCCTGCAATTCAGCTCACAGGAGTCCCTCCCTTTCATCTTCATTGCCCTACTTCTAGCCCTCTCGGCTTCTCTCCTCTTTATTTTAATAACGAAAGTAACAGAAGCATGTTTCAGAAAGGGCCAAGAGCCAAGGAATCCAAGGAATGCAGCTCTAGAAGCTCAAAAAGATAAGGAAACTAATTGTCCCCTAGAATCGCCTTGATTTTGGTCCAGTGAAACAGATTTTGGACTTCTTTTTTTTAAGGTTTTATTTACTTATTTATTTCAGAGAGAGAGAAGAAGAAGAGGAGGAGGGAGGCGGAAGAAGAGGAGGAGGGGAGAGGCAGAGGGAAAGAGAATATTCCAAGCAGACTCTGCCCTGAGTGTGGAGCCTGATGTGGGGCTGGATCCCATGACCTTGAGATCATGACCTGAGCTGAAATCAAGAGTCAGATGCTCAACCAACTGAGCCATCCAGGTGCCCCAGATTTTTTGACTTCTGACCTCCAGAACTGCAAGAGTATAAATGCTGTGCTTTTAAGCCATGAAATTTGTGGTAATTTGTTAAGCAGCCATAGGAAACTAATACAGGTTGTTTCCAGCTGTTTGGATTTTTGGTAAATATTTTATTACGGCTTACCTCTCAACAGGAACACCTGACTCCAACCTCCCCTAGCTTCAGCCTGTCCCACATGGCCACTCCTCTGCTCCAGGACCTTTAAGGACTCCCCAGTTCTGGAAAATGAAATCTAAATTCTTTAGCTAGAAGGCCCTCCATGCACTAGCCTCAACCCATTTTTTTTACCTTCCAATTCATTATGTTATGACCACCCCCACTCTCAGCACACATACTGCTTATATTCATTACTTGGCTTACAAGTTTTTCTATACGTGAAATGCCTTCTTTAGCCCCTCTATGCTGATGGTATTTTAGACTCCAGCTTAAATGGAATCTCTCCTAAAAAGGCCCTTCTCTATCCTCAACCCATTCTCACAGACATGTGATCTTTGCCTTCTTTGAGCATTCATAACACTTTGTGTCTCTCTTGTGGTGAATATCAATTCTATCTTGCGTTTGAGTTGCATATTTATACACTACGTACCTAGCATTTAAATAAGTTGCTGAATTATTTGCTCATTAAATATCTGTTGAATTGAACTGATATATAAACCATGCTACAGAATGAGGCTTACTTTCTGTTTGTGTTACAATTGGATACCCATGATGAGATGGAAACATCATTGGCTTTCCCAATGAAAGACAGACATCAGAAAAGGGGGCAGAAAAAACTAACTAGGCTCACATTATCCTTCCAGGTTTTTAAGTCTCATCCCTGTGTTGTGCCTTTAGAGATTCTAGAATAAATATGATAGTGGTTCATGAGTAAAGGACTTGAGAATATTTGCTGACTCCAAACTCAATGATGATTCCCCATTACAATTTGTCATGAGAAATGCTAATGCCATCTCAGGCTGAACTTACAGGAGTGCAAGCTCAGAACAAAGAGGGGATTGTCCCACAGGACCCTCAGACACATCTTCTGCTGGAGGTTTGATCAATGTGGTCACTGTTTCCCAGACCTCATTCAGCACCAGAATAACCTGCTCAGCTGTTAAAAAAAAAAAGATTTCTGGATTCTACCTTCAAGAAATTCTGAATCAACAGATTAGGGAAGAGCAGAGGAATCTACATTTTAACCAGCATAAGTTGTTTGAGGCTCACTAGTCCCCCCCAAAATCCTTAAGTTTGTTTGTAATTCTGAAATTCTATTATTCAGAGTATCTCTTTTCTGGTTCCATGGTTTCAAGCTCCCTGCTTACTGCCTCTACTCTTCTCACCATTGTCAGTCTCAAGCTTGGGTCTTCTGGTGCTCTCCCTATGGGAGAGAGAGCACCTCTAGATTGGCCAAGGGGTAAGATTTTTAGCTAAGGGTTTTAGCTAACTGGTTATTTTAGAGTTAGTCACTTCATGCATCAAGACTCAGTTTCGCCAACAGCAATGAGGGCCTCAGCAACTCAGTTTATCTTCCAGAGATGAAAGAAATGGATCTAGGATATCATCACAGTGGAAGAGCCCCCAAAGAAAAAATATGCAAGCGTTATGTCAGGTGGTCTTGAGTACCTGAAGGTGAGCAGATTCCAGGTGGCAGTGATGCAGGTAGAACTGGGGTCTTGTCAGAGCTGCTTGTGAATTCTAGAAGGAGAACTGCAAAGAAGCTGTGCTGTCCATAACCCCTTCCCCAGCCCAGGGGCAGAAGCAGCATGGGTTGCTCCCACCGCTTGGGGATGGAAAAGCTGGGGGCATAGAGAAAAGCCAGAGGCTCTGGGTATTCTGATTTCAGAGGTTTACTGCTGCCTCCTAAAGAAATAAGGCCTGGGGAGTTCGAAAAGCCCAATCCAGACAGATGACCAAGAGGAAGGAGTAATTTTTCAGCCTTAACACGATTTGTTTATGGTGTGTCCATTGTCATTAACCCCTCCGAGTGAAAGCAGACCAGTTCATTTCATTTTCTAATTATCTAGTTTATGATATCATTAAAATTGATCGAGCGTTCATCTCAACATATAACGGGCAGGCCACGTGGAGGAGGCAGTATTCCTGGAAAAATCCTGGCGGCAGGTCTGAGTGTGTTCTCCCTGTCAACGTGGAACAGCCTGGCCCCTGGCCCCACGCAGGTCATGGAACCCAACCTAGGAGAGTTGTGTGGCTACCTGTTCTCCGCACATTGTCTCTTGGTAGAGGACACCCCAGGAGTGAACCAGTGCTTGGAGTCCAAGAGGAGAGAGTAAGACACTTTGCACATGTATTTCTTCTGGATGAAAGAGAAAATGGAGAGCTTCTGTTTGGGATGATGAATAGATTTGGGAGCACAATAATGTTGAAGGTATTTAATGCCACTGAATGGTACACTTAAAAATGGTCAAAATTTTATGGGTAAATTTTATGTTATGTATTTTTCATAAATGTGTATTTTACCTTTTTTTTTTTTTGGAAATGGGTTGGCTTATCCATAGACAAGTCCAATCATCGGGAGGGAGATCACTAACACTTGCCACCTTCCTTCTTGATTTCAAATGGCACACTGAACAAGACACCTTCTGTTGACTTATCTTGGGAGCAGTGACAAAAGCTGCCTCTTATTGTAGGAACCACACAGGTGCTTATACTCGATCTAATTCCGGAGCAAATGGAGCTTCTCTGATTCCTACTACTTAAATATGTTTTGGAAATATGCTTGAACTTTTATCCTGCAGAAGATGGACCTAAAAGTTTGTCTTGGCCCACCCTACTTTTCTTGTGGAAGTGATAAACAGTTCATCCCATTAAGTATACGCAATATACTTTTTTTTGAATGCCAACTCCCCACCCCCCTTTGTCTTTCACTTCCAGAACTGAATACTTCAGTGCAGAGCTAGAAAAGGTAAAGGCTTTGGATTTGTGGCCCAGACTAACTTTACTCTGCCATCTTTGGGGCTTTGAATGTTGTCACCAGCCAGAGTTCAGAGACAAATAGAATTGCAAGGTAGGGAGAGGCCTGGAAGGTCCTCTTGTTTACTACCCATGTGATGACTGTCAGATAGTCAGTCTTTGGTCAGACACATCCAGAATGGAGTTTATTCCTGATAAAGGTCACACTCTGTGACCCTTATTCACCCTACCTCTCTAGAGAGTCCTTCAAAGTTTTAGACATAAACATATTTTGAAAGTATTTTCCACTAATCCAGAGGCTTGTCATTCTGCTTGCTCTGTATTAGGTTCAGATGGCATTAGTTTACTATTTCAGGAAGACTTTTTGAGTTCAGAAATTTCAGTTCACTTCACGATTTCAACTTGTAATTTCTAGCTGGAAATTATATATGGAAGCTGAGTCATTTCCCTCGCTCCTGGAACTTGCTGGCTGTTTCCAGGGCCTCCCTCATTATTCAAACCACTACTCATTCACATGAATACCAAAAGCATAACCCAAGGCTGTGAAAGATTTTCATTCTCACAGGTCATGAAATGCAACAGAATACTTTCTGTTTATCACCCACACTAAGGATTTACGATGGCCTAAGTGTAATATTTCTAGACACTATATTCTGAAGGAAAGCATCCTGCCCTGAGGTAAGGACAACCTCTTTATTCATATTGAAAATGATAGCAAGTAAAGGGCAAGAATTAAAAAAAAAAAAATCCCACTTTTGGAATGTTCAGAATGAAAATCTTATTAAAATCAGACTTTTAAAGTGCTTCCTTTCATTGTTCACTTGGGAAGATAATTCACAGATGGTACAGATACTCTGAAATGTTGCCTGGTCTGAAATCTTTTATCTGGAGTTTTAGAAGAGCAAAGGGTATGACATATGGAAAGGAGAAACCAGCCGTGGGAAGGCATGGCTAGGGGCAGGGACAGGAATGTAAATTATATAACTGCTTCTTGCCTCAAAATATTTCTGGTCAGTTTCTCCCCAGGGCACATCACACTTGAGTACAGGATGGAGCTTGCATTGGGGGCAATTAAGGTCTGATGTGATTCCCTGATAGTGAGGCAGAACTGCAAACCTTGCAAGTCCCAGCCCTTGACCAAAGCCACAGTCTTCTTATACACCCTTGGCTGGCAAGGATTGAACTCTGTCTCCGTCCCCAATTCATATATTGAAATCCTAACCTCCAGTATCTCAGACTATGACTTTATTTGGACGTAAGGCCATTACAAATGTAACTAGTTAAGATAGGGTCATCCTGGAATAAGCCCCTAACCCAATATGACTGGTGTCCCTTATACAAAGGGGACATTTGGGCACAGAAACAGACATGTAGAGAGGGAAGATGATGTGAAGTCACAGGTAGAATGCCATCTGCCAGGAACACCAAAGATGGCCAGTGTAACTGTCACAAGCTAGGAGAGAAACATGAAACAGATCCTTCCCTCTGTTAAACACGAGACAACGGGCCCCAAACGGAGGTGTTTATGTTAAACCCCACATCAACAAACCAAGACTTAGCTTCATTAAAGTTTTGGCTCTCCAGAAATGGAATCTTAAATCAGTCATTCAGGAACTGCTTAATGAGCATTCACCGGGTAATCTGCCTGATAGACTCGTGTCATCGCCTAAAGGAAAGTAACTTGCAATAATCAGCTTGCTTTTCGACCGAGTATAACTTCCTTGATTCTACTCCCTTCTGCCGATAAAAGTCTTTCCTTTTGTAGAGCTGCTCAGAGCTCCTTTCTCTCCGCTAGATTAGATGCTGCCTGTTTCATGAATTGGTGAATCAAGCCAATAAGATCTTTAAAATTTACTCAGTTGAATTTTGTTTTTTAATACCTCCCAGCACTCAAAAGGACACAACTCTAACCACACCTCGATCTCAGACTTCTAGCCACCTGAACCGTGAGAAAACAAACCTCTTTAGTGGAGGCCACGCACTTTATGGCACTTTGTTGTGGTGACCAGAACTGATGAAGGCAACATTCCAATGGAAAGAAAGCATCCAGTGCTGTAAATTGTTTTGCAAAGAGCCACAGAAGCTGAAATACCTAAAGGTGCAATTTTATTTTCAAAACATTTTCATTTAGAAATGTGTGGGTTTTTTTTTTTTATCATTTTCATTCTTTTTTTTTTTTTTTTTTTTTTTTAGAGATAGAGCACCAGCAGGGGAGGGGCGGAGGGAGAGGGAAAAATCTTAAGCCCATCGCAGAGCCTGATGTAGGGCTCAATCTCAGATCCCTGAGATCATGACCTGAGCAGAAATCAAGAGTCAGATGCTTAACCGACTGAGCCACCCAGGCACCCCTGAAATGTGTCTTAATATCTTGATTTCTATCCTATTGCTCATATACATTCCTCATGTGCACAGGTAGATTTGTATGTAGTTTGTAAGGTCTTTTTCTACTCCTAATTCCTTGAAAACTTCTCCAAAGACTTATGAATCTTTTTTTTAAAGATTTTATTTATTTATTTGACAGAGAGAGAGAGGGAGAAGCAGACTCCCCACCGAGCAGGAAGCCCGATGCGGGACTCGATCCCGGGACCCCAGGATCATGACCTGAGCAGAAGGCTGACGCTTAACCGACTGAGCCACCCAGACACCCAAGGACTTAAGAATCTTGATATCCCAATTCTATCACCTTAAAACACCCCATCTAAGATTCCTTATCACATGCTCCACTTTGGGCGTCTGTTTCTGTCTACCTTGAAGAGCTCCTTGCATACGTCTGTCATTTCTAAAAGTCTGTATGTCTCTGGGGTGATAATGGACAGGTCCATGGTGACTTCCCCAGGTGGGGGATGTAACCTCTCCACTCATGTGGTCCCAGTTGTTGGAAGAGGTCTGGCACAATTCTGGGGACCCTAGTGAGGGGACAAGGCAACAGGCAGCCCACACTTTTCTGTTTACATAGCACATTTGTTTTCAGGGGAGCCACGGATTCCCTTCTGCTGGCCCATTTCCAAATCGCCAACTCCAGGGGCTGCATTCTAAGCGTGGATGTTTTTGCCTTTTACTCTCACAATCTGACCCAATGCACCTTTGATGTTATTTCTTTCCCAAACAATTTTGATGTCAAGCAAATTAAAAACTTTTTATTTCTACATTTGTGTTTCTATATTTATACATATTCACTAAGCTGGCAATTTTTAGGTGAATAAGTTTGTTCCTGTAATCAGTCTGGTGAGCTACACTCTTTGACTCTTTGGGTTTTTCGCACCAGAGTTTTCTGTGGCAAAGACATGGGCAATGAAGCCTTTATTACCCAGAGGCAGCCAGGTCTCATGACGACAGTCTCAGCTCAGTGTGACCTCCCACAGAATTACAAGTCAGTTATCCTAAAAGCATGCAAAAGTCATTCAGACGTTTGCTTAACTCTTCCAAAGGCATCCAAATGGAAAGTGCAAGGCACCGCGTGTCCTATGGTCACACGTTCCCCAGTCCTCCTCACACGGGTGATTTCCTTCCCTTTACCATCTCTCCTGTACAGCACGACAGATGGACAAACTGACAAAGAACAAGGCCAGTTTGCCCCAGCCCTTCCGGCAACTCCGCGCCGTCGATCCCTGTCCCAGCCTCTTGCTGTCGGGCTGAACTTATTATCATGTCGATTAATTTAACCTCTCCTATTTAAATTGGTGGTCTTCCAACTTTGGACTGTTTATCCCATGCACAAAAACAGATAACCAGAGAGAGAGGGGGAAAGTTTTAAAATATTTAGATACTATTGATATATATGTTTTATCCATTATAAAATGTACATCGAAAATTTTAAAGTTTGAGGAAAGGTCATATTCATAATCCCTCTCTATATATTTTAAAGTATACATATTTATTGACTTTGCCCTCACTATAAAACTTGTTAATAATAATTTCTAATGAGAATGGTTATGATTGAATATATTTCATTATTTTAGAATATGTTGGCTTAGTCCTTGCGATACACTGATTCTAATTCAGGTTATAGATACAGTTCTCTCTCTCTCTCTCTCTCTCTCTCTCTCTCTCTCTCATTTCAATACTTGGCTTTATTGCTTATTGCAGCTGTAAAGTTCCCTCACCAAGATGCACAGACCCAGATGGAAGAAATGCCTCTCTCGATGCTCATTTTCATTCCACTCCACTGATTATGCAAAGGTTTTTGTTTAAATTCCGCTAGTAAATTTTGTCTTCTTTGACGTCAGTCAGTGGCTCTTCCTAAATCATCACAAGTTATCTCATTTTTGTACTTTAAACAAATAGGTTCAAAATCCACTAAAACTCTGGAAGAATTTTCAATAGATTTTTTATAATCTCCCCAAGTGTACTGATATGAGAGTTTTTATGGGTGACACACAGTTTTTTTCAGGTAAAAACAAAATCACATAAACATGGAAATGTTTCCAAATATCCCCTTTCAGATTGTTCTTTTCATAACATGCATCTCTTCGTAAAGCACTTCCTATCAGATTGGCCAATGTCTTTTCAAATCCAGTATGTCATCTCTGATTTTTAAAATACCCCATGACTGGAGCACCTGAGTGGCTCAGTCGGTTAAATGTCTGACTCTTGATTTCGGCTCAGGTCACGATCTTGGGGTCGTGAGATTGAACCCCAAGTGGGGCTCTGTGCTAGGTGTTCAGCCTGCTTAAGATTCTCTCTCTCTGTCTCCCTCTGCCCCTCCCTCCACCCCTGCTTATGCACATGCTCTCTCTTAAAAAAAAAATTAAATAAATAAAAATAAAATAAAGTAAAATACCCCATGATGTGGACAGATGAAGAACTCACTTGGAGAGTGGGAAAAAGGTCAGCTCTCCCGTGGTCTCGATATTCTCTTGTCCTTGCATGATGATTCTCTTCAAGTGACTATTTGGGTTGTTTGGACATTTTCTAGGTGAGTTTTCTATGGTAAAGATGTGAACGATTCCCTCGAAAGAGTCATTTTAAGCCACTTACTCATTTTGTGAGGATTAGTTGAGTTAAATTTAGATAACATGATCCATAAACCCATGTAGCCAGGAGCATGTCTGCCGCAGTATCTCTCAGTGACCTGACAGTTGGCATCAGCCTCCTTGAGCAAAAGGTTTCCACTGTTTTTTGAAGATACTGGGGATACCACAGGGGTTCTATGACTGGGTCTGAGACATATAGACTAAGTGAGGGTACCAATTCCAACTTGTATATCAGTAGTAGGTTAATCTTTATTTCTTAGATAAAACTAAATATAACTCTAACATTTTCTTTACACCCCAGGGGATCAATGCTGGATGCCTCATTTTGGAGATCACTAATCTAGATCAACACAACAAAATCACAGGACCCAGAGAAACTCAGAAACCTTCTTGTTGGGAAGGATGGTTGGAAAGGCTATGAAATCCTCTGAGACTTTTGTTAGATTCTGCTGTATTGGTTATAATCACTTTGGAAAACACAAGGGAGAAATGGATCACCATTGTCTGGTGAAGGAAACTCACAGCAAAGCATCAGGGCACTCAGAGAGTGTATATTACTGGGACATCTCTGTTATATTACCTCGAATCACTAAGTGAGCCTTTGTCCCATTTTCAAAAAGGTCTGCTGTCCTTCCTTTAAGGCTCCAGTGGGGCTTCTAAAGATAAGCTGGAATGTCCAATAGCAAGAGTTACCAAGTTCACCAGACTCATTTGTTAGGATTTCTTTTTGGTCAATTAAAAAAAAATAGCTTTTAAGAGCTCTCACAAAGGCTTTTGCAGAGCTCATAAAGGTAATGTTCAAACCGTCTCTAATGATTCCTTGACCATGATTAAGCAAAACTAACAAAACAGAACAAAAATTTATTTCCCAGAACTCTGGAAATATCACAAATGCTGATGAGGTTCCATCAGGTTGGGAGTGATAACTATGCTTTATTTTTCTACACACAAACACACACACACACTTATATTGGTTTGTTTCTGAGTGATGTATAAGGAAATTTAAAAAAGCTTGTGGTAGGGGTGCCTGGGTGGCTCAGTTAGTTAAGCACCTGACTCTTGCCTTCAGCTCAGGTCATGATCTCAGGTCATGGGATTGAACCGCAAGTGGGGCTCCCCGCTCAGCAGGAGTCTGCTTAAGACTCTCTCTCTTTCTCTCTTTGCCCCATACCCCACACCACCCCCGCTCTTGAAAATAAATAAATCTTAAAAAAAAAAAAGCATGTGGTAAATATATGTGCTAGTGTGAGTGGGTAGAAGTTATTAAATACTTCATGTTCTGTGAATTGAAAATAACAATGCTGTCAACTACATTGATTTTTCACGAAGTGATACTGTAGAGGCAAGTATGGTCCCAGAATCGCTCACATCAGTATCACCTGGTGAGGTCCCTCCCCTTCAAATCTGATGTGATAGAGCAGCAACACCGCCTCCTCAGGTGATTGTTGTGGCCACGGAGGTTTCAGAACCATTGCTCTGGGCTGTGCGTCCTTTATGATAAAGATATCAACCCCAATGTGGACACACTGCCGATCTGCAGCACCAGAAACAATGACGTCTTTCCTCCAGATCCGTTCATGGTTGCTGTTCATGTTAGAATACCTTCTGAGAGGAGGCACTTATTACAACAATGAATCCGTTTCCTCCCAACTCTTGGTTGTCATGATCCTGACCTGCCACCTGTATCACATTCCATCAGGTTCTGAGAATGAGGCATGGCACTTGTCAAAGACTGACACGCACTGGGGCAGAAGCTTGATAGGATAGGCTGAGCCAAAGCGCATGCACACACACACAGAGAAACACACAGTAGAGATGAATCAAAGCACAACTTTTCTAGAAAACCCTCTCAAACAAAACCAACTCTGTAAGACAGGACTTTGGACGAGCTTGGGCACTGATGGAGGTGAAGACTGTCAGGTCTGTTCTCTCTCTCTCTCTCTCTCTCTCTCCCCCTGTGGGAACAATGAGGTCAACGATAGCTTATTCAGGAGTGGGTTTCTGTGACCTGCATTTCCCAGCACCTGTTCCATAGAACACTAATCCTACCCAGTGCCCCAGGAACAAAGGGTGTTATGGTTAAAACCATGTCTTGGACATTTGAAATCCTTTTTTTTTTTTTTTTTTAAACTTTCTATTTTGAAAGAATTATAGATTTACAGGAAGTTTCAAAACAGTAAAAATGGTGCCATGTATCCTTCACCCAATTCCCCTCATGAATACATTTATATGGCTAGAGTACAATGTCAACCAGGAAATCGACAATGGTACACTGTTACTGACCGGCCTGGAGGCCTCATTCACTTTTCTGCCTTTTTTACATGCATTTATTTGTGTGTATCTAGTTCTATGCCATTTTATCCCATGTATAGATTCGTGTAACCGTGACCACAATCAAGATAGAGAACCATTCCCTCACCACAAGGGGATTCCCTTTATGTGACCCCTTTGTATTCATACCCCGCCCCCCATCTTTCCTCTGGAAACCACTGACCTGCTCTTCATCTTTGTAATCTTGTCATTTCAACAATGTTATATAAATGATCACACAGCATGTAACCTTTGAGATCGACTTTTTCACTCAGCATAATCCTCTTAAGTTTGGTCCAGGTTGTTACATGTAGCAATAGTTTACTCCCTTATATTGCTGAGTAATTAATATTCCATGGGAGCGATGTGCCATAGTTTATTTGGCCATTCACCCAGTTAAAAATATTGGGGTTGTTCCCAGTTGGGGAACAGTGGGAGTACAGTTGCTATGATCATTTGTGTACAGGGTTTTGTACAAACGTAAATTTTCATTTCTCCAAGATAAATGCCCCCAAATGTAATTGGTCATATGGCAGTTGCATGTTTAATTATAAAAGAAATGGCTAACGTACCATTTTCTATGCTCACAAAGGAAGCCTGAGAGATCCAGTTTCTCTGCACTTTCTCCAACATTTTTGTTTTTTATTTTAGCTCTCCTGATAGGTATGCAGTGACATCTCATTGTAACTTTCATTAGCAATTCCCTAATGGCTAATGAGGTTGAATGACTTTTTCTTGTGCTTATTATTCATCTGTATCTCCTCTTTGGTGAAATGTCTGTTCATGTCTTTTGCTTATTTTATGATTGGATTTTGTTGGGTTTTATTACTGTTGAGTTTCAGAGTTCTTTATGTATTCTAGGCCCAGTCCTTTGTCAGGTATGTGCTTTGCAAATATTTTCTCCCAGGGTGTAGGTTGCCTTTTCTTTCTCTTAACTGGATCTTTCATAGCACAGAGTCTTTTCATTTTGATTGAGGTCCAATGTACTTTTTCTTTTATGGATGAAGCTTCTGGTGTCACGGCTAATAACCTTTCCCTTGGTCCTGAAGATTTTATCCAATGTGTTCTAAAGTTTTATGGTTTTACTCTTACATTTAAATCTGTTTAAATGTACTATATAGTTCCAGTTTTACATTTAAATCCCTGGTTTCCTGTGACGTTAATTGTTATATAAGGCATGAGATTGAAGTCCAGGCTCGTTCTCAATGTCTTTTAACATTTTAAGGGCTGAAGTTCTGTAATCAAAGACATCTATTTTTAGATTTAAGTTGAGTTCCCCAAACTTGGCCATCTATTCATGCAGCAAATATTTGTTGGACACTTCCTGCACACAGGAACCGAAGTGGGCACTGGGCTGTAGGCACAACCTCTGGTTTTATGAACTGTTTGTATACACATGGTTGGCACCACATGCTCAGAACTGTATTTTGTGGAAATGCTTTAGGAAATTCTGCTTGAGACAACAGACAGACTCAGAGACTGAGTCAGACACCAGGGTAAGCAATGAGAGATGTGAAATCGGAAGAATGACTAGGCAAGAGGCAGCTTCCGTGGGAAACCTGGAGTCAAGAGCTGAAGAAAGGGGGACAAAGAAGAAAGGACTCAGGAGGTGGGGAGAGAACGCCAGGGACAAGGCACGTTGTGGTGGACTGAGTTGTCTGGGCCCACTCCCTCCTTTGCTCCTGACGACCTTGCATGCCTTTTCTTTTCTTATTTGCTGGGCTCCTCAATGTTGATGTCCAACTACCACCAGCTATGTCATGGATATGTGAGTAGGTACATTATGTATATACAGTTAACCCTTGAACAACATGGCAGGGGCTCTGACCCTCATGCAGTCAACAATCCACGTGTAACTTTTGATCCCCCCAAAGTTTAACTACCAGTAGCTTTCTGTTGATGGGAAGCCTCACCGATAACATTAACAGTCAATTAACACATATTTTGTATATGTATTATACATTGAATTCTTACAGTAAAGCTAGAGAAAAGAAAATCTTATTAGGACAACCATAAGAGGGGTGCCTGGGTGGCTTAGTCGGTTAAGTATCCGACTCTTGGTTTTGGTTCGAGTTCTGATCTCGGGGTCGTGAGACCAAGTCCTGCCTTGGGCTCCACGCTCAGTGCAGAGCCTGCTTCAGTTTCTCTCCTCCTTTCCCTCTGCCTCCTTACTCTCTAAAATAAATAAATAAATCTTAAAAAAAAAAAGACAACCGTAAGAAAGAGAAAATACATTTGTAGTAGTGGTTGTGTTTATCAAAAAAAAAAAATCCTCACATAAGCAGCCCCGTGGAGCTCAAACCCATGTTGTTCAAGGGTCATATATATATATGTATGTGTATATGTGTATAATTAATACATATAGGTATATTTGTCAGTATATATACGTGTGACACATGTAACACACATATACGGATATGTACTATACATATACACACTTGTTTTTTGTGTTGTTTTGTTGTTTTCTGGAAAGATTTCATTCATTTATTTGAAAGAGAGAGAGCAAAGCAGGGGGAGTGGGAGAGGGAGAAGCAGGCTCCCAGCCGAGCAGGGATCATGGGATCATGACCTGAGCTGAAGGCAGACGCTTAACCGACTGAGCCACCCAGGGGCCCCTACACACTTGTTGTTAATGTAAAATTGTTTCCTAGTCCACAGCAGTTTGTAGGTAAAAACCAATGGTCCCAGCAACTCTCACAAACACTTATCTGGCATTTCCAGACGCCTCACATCCTTTCCCATCGTTACTGAAGTCCTCAGGGTCACCATGTGCTCCCTGGTCTTTCCTGATGACTCTAAGAATGACGTCTGCACTCTTTCCTGTTGCAGCTCACAGTGGCAACACCTCACATGGGTGTGTGGAGGCTGGGGTCCCGGGGGCTGCTGGTGATGTCACCGGCTCTACTCTGCCCCCCGCACCGGGAGGACTCGTATTCTTGTTACAGCAATGCCTCTGGTGCAGAAAGCAATAGCTGGGAGTATTTTCTCTATTTCTTTTCTTCTCTTTCTCTCTAAGATGTGGACATTGATCTCTGGGGCTGGCCTTGAAGTACAGTGTCCATGATTCCATCACCTTGCTCTCTGACCTTGACTCATGATCTAAGAACCAAAGTGTGTCCTTGCTTGTCTTCCTGAGGCACATCGGCCCTTCTTATAGATAACATTTCCTGGGGGTCCTCCTGTCATTTAGAGACGCTCTTACTTATCTGAATCATAGTTCTGGTTCCTGCCATTGACAAAGGAACCCACTGTTTCGAATTTAGAAGCAGGTAAATTCTGAAAGTAAGTTGGTACACTGGTCATTTAGAATTAGGGCCTCACAGCCCACAGCTACGAAATTATACATAATGGCAAGGTTCCCAGGCCGATCCCCCAAAAACCTATTTATCCCAAATGTAGCTAAACTGAGGTAATAAAGCTATAGGCAACCTAACCATTCTCAGCAATGCGTTTCCCTTGGAATGCATGTCTTATACCAACTGGGACGCCAAGGAGGTAGAGTGAAATAAAGCTGAAACGCGAATGTATCTTGTTGTTGGGATTTCGTAGCCTGTAAACCAGGACACTGAGGGTGGAGAAATGTTGGATGGAGATGTCCACGGAGTCGTTTACCAAAGCCTGGGAGCCTCCAAAAGAACGTGTAAAATTATAATTTAGTTCTATGGAAGTAGAGCCTCAATTTAATACCTTCTACCAAAGCCCTGGCATGTCCGTCATCTTGGAATGAGGTCGAAGCTGAAGAATCGAGAGAGGATGAAGGCCCTGCTGCAGGGGGCGGTGCCAGGCTCTGGAGCATGCCCAGAAACAGGCAGGCAGAAATGCAGTCGGGGCTCTGACCGAGCATACTGTTGGCCACCTCTTTTGGGACGCTGTTTTAATCTATTTCGATTACAACTACAGCATGCTCTCTGTTCCTAACAGATGGCTTTCTCTTATCAATTTGCCCACCCCCCATTTCTCTGTGCAAGAACAACCTTATCTCACACTGATCAAGAGAACAGGCCATTAAAGGAAAAATTACATTAGGGAGAGATTGTCTTTAAAACTGACCAGATGGCAAAGAGGCTTCTCGAGGAAGGGGGGAAAAGTAAGGGATTGAACACCTACTAGGTGCCCGTCACCATGCTATGTCTTTTCACATGAATACCTTTATCATCCTCCTAAAAATCCCGGGACATGGTCATTATCATCCCTGTTCAGTTGTTGAAAACGGAAGCTGGAGGGGTTATGTTAGACTGAGA
Organism: Zalophus californianus; assembly: GCF_009762305.2. Taxonomy (NCBI): domain Eukaryota; kingdom Metazoa; phylum Chordata; class Mammalia; order Carnivora; family Otariidae; genus Zalophus; species Zalophus californianus. The sequence continues at coordinate 176,517,515 of NC_045596.1, forward strand.
ACCTTGGACCAATTGTAAGGATTCAAACACAACTTCTGGCTCCAGAGTGAGGCTCTTTCCCTACCTTTATACCTCCTACCATTGGAATAGAGCATTTCACTGTCCTAGAAACAGATGCACGTTACTCACTGGCTTTCACCCAGTTAAAAAAAAATATTCAAAAAGCAAGGATGACCCCATTTCTTCTTAACTATATTTAACACAGGGAAGGTGATAAATGTGCAAAGCAGATTTGGTTTTGAGTAGGCTTAGCTGTACATGGCTGGTCAAACTGAACGAGAAGCCGCAGTTTCCTGAGAGCCCGGGCAGACACTGGGCTCTCTTGAAATTGAGGGTGAGCTAGCCAATGCTCAGGAGGAATGGGCCCACCCATTAGTTTGCCTCTGTGTGGTGCCCGGCTCAGTGCCAAAAAGAAGAGAAGATTACATGTATTATTTGATAGTAGAAACAGGGGAAAGAAAAAAAAAAAAACAACAACCAAACAACAACAAAACAAGCCAGTGCTGCAGAGAAAGTGTTTTGAGCTTTTCAGATTACAAGAAAAGGGAGCAGTAACATTCACTCTGACAGCACCAAAATTAAATCTAGCCACAAAATCATATCAAAGCCAGTATATAGAGAAGAGCTGTGTTTCCAGTTAGAAGACACACACACACACACACACACACACACACGCACACACAAACACACACACAAATTCGATTTCTTTCCAGTTCAGTCTCTTGGCTCTCCCTCCTCCTAGCGCCTGCGCTGCGTTAGACTCTCCCCTAGTGGAAGGCTGGGGCATTTCAGCCCCGACAATCATCTGATTCAGAACAACAGAAAGGTCTCAGGATTTCCATTTAAAAATGTTTCCTTAGTTGGAGGTGAGCAAAAACTGAAGCCTAAACGAGTGGATTTTTATGGACTGCAGGCAACAAACAGTGGAACTCTTTGCCTCCCCTCGGGTTCATGCTCAAGAAACCCTGATAGAACACATACCTTGGGAAGCACAGATACATCTGCACAGCCCTATTCATGTCTGTGCACACATCAGTTTCTCTCTGTCCCTCGCCTCCAAGGGGACCCAACCACAAAATGTGCCCCAGGGTGTGGTAAAGACAGCACGCGGTGTAGACCTGCTAGGCTCTGACTCGGTTGGGTAGAATTCCACCGTGGCAACTGCACTGGCTTTCTGCTTGAGGGTTGGCCTTGGTTTGCGTTTAAAGGGCTGCTCACAAGATCTGTCAAGTGACAGTTTGGTATGACCCCCTCTGATTTTACTAACAGGTTTGCAACCCAAGCTAAACATGAGGAAGTCACTTGCTCCAGCCAGGGAGAGGGTTGAGCATATGATGGCCACAAGGAAGAACGGGACACGTTCATGGTGGCAAGCTGGCCGCCAGCCTGACCAGAGAGCGATCCTCAAGGAGAACGGGCTGTCTCTGCGCTGATGTGCTGGAAAGAGCAGGGAGTACAGGTCACGCCACTAGCCAAACCCAGCCACCTCGGGAGCTATGCAACTCACTCACTCGGACCCCTTGCAGGACACCGAACGCTCTCAAGAAGAAGGAATGAAAGAACTAAACACAATTTCCAGGCTGGAAACTCTTTATGTCACAGATCTCAGTACAGGTTGCCCTTCTGAATTCAAAAGCAGTGGAGCTTTTGATATTAGAGAACAAGAAAATTACCGCAGAGAGAAGGCCATTTGGGTAATAGTTGAAAATCTTCTGGGGAATATTTATCCTCATTAATTTGTTGGCAGGAGGGGGACATAAGGTACAAGGAAAGTCATCACACAGTGGTCTGATACAGTTTCCAGCTCCCACAGACAGAAACATTCTTGTGATGTAGGGGTGTGTGCCAATATCAGTACTGAGAGAAAGAAAGAACGTTGATAAGGCACGTCAGGCCCTGACTTTTGGGAACTGGACAATATACAGGTGGAATGTTCTGAAATTAGCACATTAGCTTAAGTACGGAAGAGGTGACAGCTCAGGGACACTTGAGAAGAGGTTGCGGGAGCTGGAGATACGGTAGATGCCAGAAGCAGAGAGGCCCTGCCTCCCCAGGACCTTGGGCCCGGGGTTAGCCCTGGGCTTCGCTGCACCCGAATGAAGGAGAGTCTCCAGAGAGCGAGGAGAGGAGGCAGTGGAGGCCCAGGAAGTCTTGCTGGGGAGGGCTCGCCAGGGTCCTTCTGGCAGAGAGGAACTTGTGCCCACACTTGGGAGGCTGCAGAAGCGGGGAAGCAGAGATGAGCAAGAAGTTAAGGCCAGTGAGCCAGACAAGGGCATCTGAAGGGACCTGGGGATGAGCAGGTCTGGGGGACGAATGGGTGGCCAGTGATGGACAAACTCATGGACCAGGCGCTGGAGCCAGGCTTGGCTTGGGTGTGCTGGCGGCAGCCTCCTCATGGAGGGCTGGCTGGATGTGGATCACCGAGGCACCCCTGTACTGCGGAGGTGTCGGCCAAACCTCCCTTTAGGACCACCCAGAGTGGTGTGCCCGAAGCAACCCACTGCTGGTGTGGGTCCTGGTTGGGTGTTCACAGTACCCTTGAGCGAAGTCAGTTACAGAGATGACCCAGAGCGTCATTCTGTTCCCGCCTGGGGCCGTCCCCCTAAATCCATGCCAAACGGAGACCTTGACAATACGGGAAGAGGAAGTATGTGAATGCGGGTTGGCCCAGTGGCGGCTGTGGAATCTGTTTTGTCAAGCCATCATGGATTAGCTCTGATTGGTTTGGTTGGGTGGGAAAGTTGTTAGTTAACCAGAACCTGAGAAGAGGAGAGAGCTTTGTAAAAATCTCCCTCATACTAGTACTTGGCCCTAAACTCTAGAGAAGCTCCCGTCTCTCTCCAGGGGGGTCCTAACAGGTCATCTCCCCATATCCCCCGCCCCCATGCCACTTCACTGTGCAGGGGATAAGGATCACGTGTATAAGCTCCCGGAGGACAGGCACCGTGGGACGTAATCCCTTATGGCCAATATGGCATTGTCTAATATGGCTGCCAGCAGCTATGGGTGACTACTCAGAATTGAGATGTGCTGAATTCAAAGACCTCAGATGAAAGTGTAATGTGAAATAACTCATTAGGATGATTTTATGTCAATTACATATTGAAGTGATAATATTTTCGTGAAATAAAATAGAGTATTAACATAATTTTTCCATTTCCTTTTACTTTTTAGAGAATAAGCTTTGTATTTTAGAGCAGTTTTAGGTTCGCAGGAAAATTGAGTGGAAAGTACCGAGAGTTCCTGTCTAACCCCTGTCCCCGCACACGGCCGCTTCCCCCACTATGGACATCCCGCACCAGAATGGTCCATTTGTTACAGCTGATGAACCCACAATGACTTCATTATCACCCAGAGTTCATATCATTTTACCTCTTAATGTGGCTACTTGAAAACTTTAAAACTCCATTTGAGGCCTTCTATTTCTTTTGGGTAGCACCGTCTTGTACCTTTTCGGGTGGCAAATCTAAAACAAAAACTTGTATCTAGGTTGGGCAATAAGCCCACACTCATTGAAGAAGAAACCGATCTCAGAATTTCTGAGATCTTAACAGAATTAAAAGCTGACCTTTGTCCCTTCTTTTTACAGCTAGTTAGGAAGGAAATTACTCAGAGGAAGATCTCCACGTACTCTTATCACCTGACAGCCTTGTCGCAGACCCAGACTGACTTTCAACCCATACTCTGACATTTGACGTGGCTCGCTGAGCTGAGACAGGAATCCCTCTGGAAAGAAAAAGACCAGTTTCAAGTGCCTCTGGGGGCTTCTAGCTTTCTGGCCCTGTTCCCTCAAAAGGCCAGTTTCAATCTCGAATCCCACAGGTCTTGTGCTAGAGCAACTTCTGCCCTACATCCCTGCAGGGGCCAAGTCAGCCAGGGAGAGTCAGAGTGAAGGTTAGGGGGTGTGGCTGTCACTCTCTTGGCTCCTGTGAAGCTTCACTGAATACTTGCCTTGGAGATTTTTTTTCCTACATCACTTTCTGCTTGGCTGGAGTTATATGGAAGACTTGTGCCATTAGCAGATTGGCTTCCCACACCCCACACAGACCAGCTCATGTACTTACTCCCAGCGCTCACAGAATACCTCATTTCCAAAGTTGGCCGGCATTTCAGGGCAGAATCAGTGTGAGCCTCTGTCCAAGGCCTGGTGAGACAGGCCTGTTTGCCTAAGAGGATTAAACAGAAGACAGTCAGCCATGCGTCCACCGAGACCATTTAATGACTTCGGCTCTAATCTCCTAGGCCTTGTCAGCAACCACCGGTCACAACTGAGTTTCTTCTTAACTGCTTTGTCTTTCTTTACTTCCCTCTCACAAACCCCGTCTCTATTCTTCTGAAGAATCCCTCCCCCGTCCTCAGAGCTCAGGTTCTGCTTCTCTCTCCACCGGTGTGGGCTCCTCAGTGACCCCCTTTGGAGCCTTTTGTCATTTCAAACGGGAAGTAGAAGGGTACCACAGGATCACATCATCATTGCGGAAGAATTTACCTAAGCAGAACATTTCCCATCACAAAAGAACTGTCTCAGTTGGAGAAAATAGTCAATGTCTGGGCTTGTGAGCCATCTCTGTCCCCAACTTTTCTATGGCTGGGAAGACCCAGCTACCTGCCGGCCACCTCGTGATGCTGTTTCAATATTCTTTTCACCTAGTGCTTTGAACACCGACTTTGATCCAAAGGCCAGGCTCGAAAGTCGCTTTTCTCACAGTGCCCTTCTGTATCGTTGAGACAGTTTAATGGTTTCCTCCTTTGGTAATGGGGCTGCCTTTCCCCTCCGGTCAGGGAGACGTTTGAAAGTATGTCAGTTGCAAAAAAGAAAATCCCAACTAACATACTGGTGTCTTATTTAAGTTTTTTGCATTAGATTTATTAGTAACACTGGTCTGTGTGTGCATGCTACACCATCACTGTCAAGTTTTGGCGTCAATGCTATTCTGGTTTTAAAAGAAAACGTTGGAAGCACTTATTTTCCTTACCCTAGAAAAGTTCTTAAAGCATTAGAATGATCTATTTCTTAGAGATTTAAAATAATTCTTATGTGAAATGATCTGGGCCTGGCAGCCAGACAATGCCTCGGCTTCATACACACTAACTCCTTAGTATTCACGTTTGTGTGCGTAGACTTGAACATGGAGTTTTCTTTTAATTTTCTCCAACTTTGGATGGAGATTCTCCTTTCTAATTTTCCTTTCCAATTCTCCTTTTTGATTTTCCATGCTTGTATTTTGTACCTCTTTTGGGGGGAAAGGGGATATGAAGGGTTTTTCTATTTTGTTTAAAAAACATTATATCTTGGCTTCATTTTTTTCCTGCCAAATATCTAATTTTTAAAACTGTATCCGTTTCAACTCTCATCATTAATCATTTCTTCCTTTTGACTTCTGTAATTCCCTTGTGTTCTTTTTCAAACTTCTTGAGTTGAATAATGAATGCATTATTTTGATTATTTTTTATTTGGTAATGCTAAGTGCTTAAGCCTAAAAATTTTCCGCTAAGCCCTGCTTTAATCACAACCGTAGGTTATGAAGCATAGCTTTAAACATTTATTTATAATTACCATTGTCTAGGTTTTCTGCACAAATGTAATGGGCTCTGCTCTGAATACCTTCTTATTTGAAGGTTTTGGCTTTCCCTTTTACGGTGAGCAGGGCTGGGGGGGTTGGTCTTAGAAGGCACAGGTAGCTTGGCCTAGGGTTCCATCCCAGGACACCCACACACCCCGGCCACTCTGACGTGGCAAACTTTAGAACACCACTATAGAAATGGGCTTTCTTTCTTCTGTGTTATCTCCAAGAATTTAAATCTAATGGTGTTGCATATAGCACTCTCGGTTGGGTTTTATAGAGTTCTTTCAACTTCCTTTCAGAGATGGTAGCATCCTGCTTTGGATCTGGAGAGTCAATATTTATTGAGTGCTGGGCACTCGTCTGCTTGTTAGTGTTCCTTGCTCTTGTTACTCTCACTCGGCCCGTTCCAGATATCCTTCAGAATGGTTTGGGATATGTAGATATTATTTTGGGTGTGTTCCAAAAACGGAAAGAGACACGCAGCATTTTATCCCACCATCTGTTTTCAGATGTATTGGTACTTAATTTGTTGAAGAGTACTTGAAAACTTTTCTAGACTCACGAAGCTCATATACAACTTAAGTTTGATTTCCAAGAGACCACTTTCATGAAGACAAAAAGAATTCTCTCAGCTGACACATTTCCTGAGCACTAGCTGATCTTTCATATCCTAAGTAATATTCACCCTCTATGCCTCTGACTTTCCATTAAACAAGTACAGTTGATTGGCCTGATTTATTCTGTTGAAAACACGGGGCACACAGGGCTGGTAATAAAAGGGGGATGGCTGACTTCTGCTCTTGTCCAAGGAGAATACCCAGACTCTAGCCCTTTGTAGACTTGACTTTGAATTTGAAAATGTGCTTAGTGTCTCCTGTGATTACCTGAGGCTGTCTAAGGTGGTCTGGCAACAAGAGCTCATGGGAAAGGCCATTAGGTATATCAATGTGCCCGTTGTCTGGTCTCTTTTTTAAACCTGCACAAATTGCTTTGGTCAGCAATGAGCCTGAGTAAGAGGGGCCATAGGTCTTTGGGTCATGCTGTTCCTATGGCTTCCCTGAGTAAGGGGGGCCATAGGTCTTTGGGTCATGCTGTTCCTATGGCTTCCCTGAATAAGACCTAACTCCAAAGAAACAGAATCAAGAACTAATCATAAATCACACTGGAAGTTTTATATAAAAGCATAGAATAATCAGACAGAGTAGAGAGTGTCTCAATCGGAGTTTTGCTTGGGGCCCACTAGCTCATCAGCTTGTATGCCTCCCTCATCCTGTGCTGGATGCCATGGGCTCTCAGTGAGCAGCTGGGAGATCGAGGCCAACTCTGCTTTCAGGGAAGCCAAAGGCAGTGCCAGGTGAGTTTGTAGACACTTTTCAGCTACCTGCCTTATGTTAGGATGCCTCAAAATACCTCCAGGCCAGAGATCTGCTTCCTATGCTGGGTCCGACTTTTGAAACAGAAAATCCTCCTGAAATAAGCATTGGTAGGCTCTCCTTTAGGGATGAAGCAAATGCAAGCATTTTGGCCCTGGCTCTATACAGCTTTGAGTTATGTTATGCCTTTGAATTTCGCCTTTATTTCTAGCACTTTCTGAAAGAGGACCAGGATATCTTCCAAGACAGATGGCTCTTCTATTTACTTTTTCAAAGGAAGGTGTAGAAAACAGGAGAAAAGGTGATCAGAGAGATGGCGGTGGGAACGCATGATCTCCAAAAAGCCTGGGGATCGGGTGAAGCAAGAGTTCAGACACAGGACAGTCCACACACAGATAAGAACTCTACACATATCGCTGGGAGATCCACAACTGACTTCCAGAAAATGCTTCCCTCTGGACCTAGCTCTCCTAAGAGGCAAGGTTCATCTAGCTGGCCATGAAGTCAGCAGATAGAGATAATAGCAACACTAAACTTTTCCCTGCACAGACCAGCCTGATGCTTCTGGAGAACTGACAGAGGCTCTGGGCTAAAGATTACTTCTCCTTCTAGAATTATCTTTGAAACACTACATCTGACTTTCATCCTGAGGGCATTTATCAAGCTCCAGTGGACAGGCCACAGAAGAAAACACTTAGGGATTTCATAAAGCATGGAATCTAGTAGAAGATATTCATACAGAAAACTGGGATCCCAACGGGTTGTATCTTTAATGTAGGCATGAATTAGATATATGCCAACTTCTTCCCCCCCTACCACCACTACACTAAACATCAAGGAATATCGCCTTTCTTCCATCTTAGTACTTGGGTAAGGGAACAAAATCTCTGCCTTGATTACTCATAAACACAAGGTCATCATATAATTTTCCAACCTCAATTCACACTACCTGGGTAGTCCCAAGAAATAAGCTCAAGTTGAGAATTAGTGGAGGGTTACTGGCTTGGCAGCAGCCCTAGGCTCATAACACTAAGAAAAATGAAGCCTCTCAGATTCATCTCAAAGAATTTCCATTGATCACCAGCACAGATCACAGAACTCACAAAGATACCAACATAATACCACTGCGGCGGGCGGGGGGCGGGGGGGAGACAGGAGATTCAGCTTCCAAGAGGTTTCAGATACTGGATTATCAGCCAAAGAATATAAAACAAGTAGTTTAAACCATGAAAAAAAATTGAGGGTCTAGGTTAGTTTTTTAGGGCCATCAACAACAGATATTTATTTGCTCACAGTTCTAGAGGCTAGAAGTCCAAGATCAAGGTGTCACTAGGATTAATTTCTTCTGAGGCATCTCGCCTGGGCTTGTAGATAGTCATCTTCCCTCTGTCTTCACGTGGTCGTCCCACTGTGTTATGTCTGTGTCCTAATCTCTTCCGATAAGGGCACCAGTCATATTGGATTAGGACCCACTCCAGTGATCTCATTTAACCTTAATTACTTCTTTAAAGGCCCCATTCCTTATGCAGTCACATTCTGAGGCACTGGGGGTTAGGATTTCAATAGATTAATTTTGAGCAGACACATTTCAGCCCACACAAGCTATATAGAATATAAGTGAGGAACAGAAATTTATAAAAAGTTTCAAGCGATTTTTGAAAAAATATCCAACTAGAATTTCTAGAAATGAAAAATATTATAACTGTTTTTGTAAGCCTCGATGGAGGGTATAAGAGAAGTTTAGCACAGCTGAAGAAATAATTAGACATCTGGAAGACAGACCAGCAGTTTACCTATTTCACAGTGCAGAAAGAGAAAGGGAAATGATCAGAATTGAGAAAAGGCTTCAATCCTCAGACTTAAACATCCCAGGAACCCAAGCAGGCTTTGCAAAAGAGGAGAAAAGAAAAGAAAAGAAGAAACATACCCCAGATAGGGCTAAAACACTAAAGCCAGGGAACATCTAAAAAGCAGGCAGAGAAAACGGATTACTTACAAAGGAATGACAAACTTACAACCGACTTCTTAATAGCAATCATGGGAGTTGGAAGACAGCGGAAACATTTTTAATATGAGGAAAGTAGCTACCAGCCTCAAAACACACGTGAAGTGAAAATACCGTTCAAAAACAAGAGTGAAGTAGACACCTTGAGGTAAGAAAAAACAGACTGTGATTTAAAGGGAATTCTAAGGGCTTGTTTGAAGCAGAGGCAAGTCGTGTATAAATATTGAGATGAAAAACGGCACAATGAGCCAAGAAAGTGGCACATGTATGAGTAAATACAAAAAATGTTGACTTTACAAAACAATGGCAACATAAATGAAATATGCAGGACCAGCAGCAGAGAAATCAGTAGGGGTAACAGGATTAAAGTGTCCTAAGGCCACTAGAATGTGCAGAAGGAAGGAAACTTATTAATTAAGTTTAGCATATGGTAAGTGAAGTATGCTTGTTAACAGTCCTGGAGAAGCTCTAGAAGAGAATTACATTTATGACTTCCAAAGTGGTAGGAATAAATAAAAGGAAGTCAGTCTCAAAGAAGGCAAAAAACGAGAAGAGATCTGGAGGCAGTTACAGAACACAAAATAAGATAAAAAGATAAAATATTTCAGTGATTCCTTTACCTGAAGACCTGCTAAAAGTCTCAGTCAAAGTCAAAAATGACAGACTGGATTTAAAATATCTAGTTCAACACTCTTTCAACAGGTAATTGGATTAGGACCCACCCCAGTGATCTCATTTAACCTTAATTACTTCTTTAAAGTAAGACAGTCTAAGACAGAAGGCTCAAAAGATTCCAAGCACAGAATGAAAAAAAAAAAAACAAAACAACACAAGAGACAAATCTAAAAGCATTTCTGTTGTAGATTACTTTAGTTTAATTTCCTGTTTGGAACTTTGTTAATTTTGTTAGGCCCCTTTTAACCTCTTAAGTTAGATGTTTAAGCCACTAATTTTTAGCCTTCTTTCTTAATATAGGAACTTAAAACAATAAATTCCCTCCCACATAGCACATTAATTTATAGCCTATACATTTGGAGGGAGAGGAGGATTTTTTTTTTTTTACTATGTACCATTTTGCATTGAAAAATATTTAATGGCATGGGGATACACTTTTAATAACGTGTTGTTAAGTATAAAAATCAAACAAAGTGTGAGCTGTATGATTCAATTATCCCCCAAAAGACACAGCTCTATATTATTTGTGTCGTCCACGTACAGAAAAAGGACAAGAAGGAAATATAAGCAACAGTTAACTCAGGGTAGCAGGGCTCCAGGTGCTAGCTGGAGGTATAGCTTCTCTATACCTTTCTATAATTCCTGTGTGCCTTTCCATATTTCCATAATGAAAGTGAATTATTTTGGGCGCCTGGGTGGCTCGGTTGGTTAAGCGACTGCCTTCTGCTCAGGTCATGGTCCCCGAGTCCCAGGATGGAGTCCTGCATCGGGCTCCCTGCTCGGCAGGGAGTCTGCTTCTCCCTCTGACCTTCTTCCCTCTCACGTGCTCTCTATCTCTCACTCTCTCTCTCTCAAATAAATAAATAAATCTTAAAAAAAAAGAAAGTGAATTATTTTTTATAATCAGAAAAGATTCATAAAACATCAAAGCAACCAACACCCGAAGCCATATGCTGGGGGGGCTGGCTCATGTTGTTCCGAATAAGCATTATTGGATTTCTCATTAGTGTCCCAACCTTGTGGACATGAACAGACACCTGGGAGATAATCAATGTGCCCCCAATGAACTTGCCTCCTCCGCTGGGGGGCTAAGAGCTGACCTGTGCCTGGTTTTGTGATCTCACGTGCCTTCTGCTGTGCTACATGCAGTCTCATTCTCCTCTCCCCCAGAGACAAGAATGTGGGGACAGTATATTCAATAGTCTGTAATACACATTCGATATTGGGATTTCAAAAGAGTAACACAAAATGCACTGGGAATCTGAGTGTTTCACATGGCATGTACACAATTTCTTATGACATTTTCCTATTGCTCTGTTTTCCTTTTAAGCCTGATTTGTTCTTTCCCTAGCTGGGCTTGCTTCTAGAGAGAAGAAAAAGGAAATGGATTTTCTGATGAAATCGCAGGAGAAAACTCTGATGACATTGGAAAAGATTTCCCTCATTTGTGCACTGTTGACTTGGAAGGTACGTCTCCTCATCTTCAGAAGTGAGAATAATGCTTAATTCCTCTGAAATCCTGAGATGAGAAATGATAGATTCCCAGAAAGATTATTACTGAAACATGGGATTTTCTCTCAGTGTGGGTCTGAGTCTGTCCGTCCGTCTGACCATCCATCCCTCCATCCATCCATTCATCCATCCACCTATCCACTCAATCTAATGAATATATGTAGAAAAACAATTACACATCCTGCATAATAATGCTGCAGGGAAGGGAATGAGATATTAGCCTTGCCCTTGAGAGGCTCACGAGCAAACAAAGAGAAGCATGTACAGAACTAATTTTAATGCAAGTTAGACTAAGTGCTAGTGTTTATCATCTGAATGTGAAATGCTGGGGGAGGGGTAATACAAGAGCATTAAGTTATTTCCCCTGCCTTAAAGTGATGGATAATCTCACTGGGGATAGAGAAGGTAACCCCAAGAAACAGTCATATAACAAATTCTGATGATTTTCCCTCGAGTGACCTTGGACCCAGAGTTCAAGGGGAACAAGCTAAGAGAAGTGCATTCCCTATCCTCAGATGTGCTTTTCCCCAGGTCCTCTGAGGCGACAATGGTAGCCTCGGTGAAAACGCGCATCTCCTCTGTGTGGGGGCAGGTCTGCTAGCAAAGGGTTTTACAGGCTGTTTTCCTCAGCTTCTTACCTGCTCAGATGAAATTCCCAGGCCTCACGAGACCCATTGCTTAACCAGGGTGAAGCTCAGTTCCACATAGGACTGACCAGACTGGCACTTTAAGGCAGTAAGCAGGTCGATGCCCCAACTGTCCCAGGAGCCCATTTTCTAGACCAGCTCTGCCCCACAGAACTTTCTGCCATGATGAAAGTAGACTGTGCAATACAGCGGTCCCTCTCTCATGTGGTCAGTGAGTGCCTGAAATGTGGCTAGTGAGACTTATGGATGAAATGCTTCATTTTATTTCATCTTCATTGTAATAAATTTAATTCAAAGGAAATGCCTTAATTTTCTTTAATTCAAATTTAAATCATGGCTACTGGATTGGACAGCAGAGTTCTAGATCATGAAGCTCAAGGACATGCGAGGGGAAGAGTTGTTCTTGAACTAATAGGTGCCCTGGTAATTCACAGAATCACTTAGACACCAAAGTGGGTAAAACCGGACCTTGGCTTTCAATAGTCAGATGGGCTCATGGCACAGGGTTCAGCTTCTCCTCTCCTCTCCACCTCCATGCCCAGCTGCAATCCAATGGTTTCAAATATTTGTACCCCAATGAAACAAAGGACTCACAAGACCACTCAACCCAAATTCCATTAGCCTGAATGCTAACCCCCTGTCCTCTACTTTTGCTACTTCAAGACTTCCCATCAGGGTGAATGAAAAGATCAGTATACTTTCAGTGGCACATCAATAAAGCCTGGTATGGGACCCAAGAATCTCTGAATTGTTAAAAAATATATCTAGGTCATTCTCCCATGCTTTTGGAAATGACGTCGCTTCACACCAGAAGTAGAAGCACCGTATAGAACTTATTATAATGGGAGCGTTTACTCAGATAACAAATATTTATTGAGCACACAGTATGAGGTAGGCATGAGTATAAGTTAGGGAAATCGCAGTGAACAAGACAGGCAAGATTGCTGTCATGTGGTCTAGTGGGAGACAAAAATAAACCATGAACAAATAAAAAGATAAATTCAAGTAGAGAATGTTCACTGATGTGTGGAAAACAAACAACGTAAGGAGAGAGAGAAGGGCTGGGCTTAGGAGCTGCTTTAAACTGTGTGGTCAGAGAAGGTCTGTCTTCAAAGGTGATGCTGAAACTGAGTCTAATTATGTGGAAGTCTGGGGGGAAAAGCATACTAGGCAGAAGGAACAGCAAGTGCAAAGACCCTGAGGCAACAATAAGCCAGGGCTGTCTGAGGGCTGAAAGAAGGCTAGGGTGAATGAATCTAGTGACTGAGCTGAGCTGGTCGGCAAGAAGCACAGGGGTCAGATCACATCGGGTCTTACATACAGGGCAGGTAGCTTAAATTGTATTCTGTAATGTGATTAGAAAAAAAAAGAAGATAGTAGGAAGGGAGAAATGAAGGGGGGAAATCAGAGGGGGAGACGAACCATGAGAGACGATGGACTCTGAGAAACAAACTGAGGGTTTTAGGGGAGGGGGTGGGGGGATGGGTTAGCCTGGTGATGGGTACTAAAGAGGGCACGTACTGCATGGAGCAGTGGGTGTTACATGCCAACAATGAATCATGGAACACTACATCAAAAACTAATGATGTGATGTATGGTGATTAACCTAACATAAGAAAACAAAATTAAAAAAAAAGAAAGAAACCGTTAGCAAGATTTAAGAAAGAAAGTGATATGGTTGATTTCCACTTTTAAGAGATTATTTTGCCTGTCAGGTGGAGAATGCATTATAGGAGGACAAGTGTGGAAAAGTCTGGAAGTGGGATAGAGGTTCTTGCCATGGGCTAGGCGGGAGATAAGAACTTAAATCAGAGCTGCCGCAGCGGAGGCAGTGACGTGTAGCCAGATTCTCGGATTTATACTGAAGTTAGAGCCACTAGGACTGGCTGACCGAATGTGGGGTCCTTTTTAAAAAAGAGCCAAAGACAAATGATTTTCAAGATTTGAATGTGAGCAACTGGGTAGGTGATGGTGCCATTTGCCTCACAGAGGAGCCCCAGGAGGGAAGAAATCGGCTTTGGAAGGACAGTAAGAGTTTACTTTTGGCCGTTTAAATCTGAGATGTCTATTGGACATCCAGGCAGAGATGTCATATCATCAGTTTCCTTAGGGGAAAGATAAGGACTCGAAAGATAGATTTGGGAGTCATGACTCCATAGAGGGTATGAAACCACAAGAGGTCACTGGATAGAGCGTGGAGAAAAGAATGGGGTGCATTGGGGTGGGGAATGAGAGAAGAGGAGTAAAGGGAAGGGAAGAGAAGAGAAGAGATCCGGAGATGGAATCCTGGGAGATCTCACATTAAGAGGGTGAGCAGAAGAGAATGGGAAAAGCAGTAATGTGGTCAGAGGAAAACAGAAAAGGTGGTGTCATGGGGCCCTAGAGAAGATAAAGTTTGCAAAAGGAGGGAGGCGTCCACGGTGACAATAGCGGCTGGGGTTTTCTATAAGATGGATCAGAGAACTGACTTCTGGATTAAGTAAGAGGAAGTCCACGATCCCACTCTCATCGAGGTGGGACTGAAAAAGCCACCTGGGAGAGGAGGGGACTGGAAGAGAGGAAATAAAGACGGTGGTAATAGATCATTTGTGAGGAATTTCACATTAAGGGGAAACGGAGAGATGAGCCATGGTCAGATGGGAAGGGAAGGTCAAGGAAATTTTTTGTTTTGTTTTTGTTTTTAACAGGAGCCTTTTCAAGTCAGAGGTCTATGTCAGTGGGTACGACCCGAGTAGGAAGGATTTTGATGGTGCAAAATGATGAGCAAGTCTCACGATTCTATGAGCAATCGGTCTGTGGGCACCTGGAGAATCCTTCCACACCACTGCTTGTCTGTGAGCCACACAGTGAGAACCACGTCTATGGACACCCTCGAGTTTCCATGTGTGAAAACAGAGGCTTTTCGTGGGATTGGACAATGGGAGTGTGGCCGCTAACAGCTTGACCTCATGGTCTTTTAACAACTCCTGGGTTGTAATATCATCAGTTGGCATAAACCTTACCACCCAGGGAAACATGCTGTGCGTGATACGGCCCCTGGAGGACCGAGTGACTCACCAAGCCTGGTGCTCCCTTGAGTGAGAGCCAAACACAGCGCACTCCCCTCGGACTCCATCTGCTACTGCGACTCAGTGCCAATTCTGGGCCCCTACATGGAATGGTCAGACCTTTCTCGTCATTGGCTTACTTAGCTGGGATCAGCCTCTTTTTACCACTGGTTGTCCTTTTAGCCGTTCCCAATTATTCTCTTTCAGGCAGTGAACACTCAGGAAGTCCCAGGAACTCAGTATGGGTGGGCTGGTTCCTTCCCTGGTCTCTTTCCTGGTGATTCCTCCTGAATCGCTCTGCTGTAAGCAGTCAAAAGGACATATGTGGGTGGGGATAGAACCAGGCACACTCTACACATCAACACAGGTATGTTGCTACAGAGCCAGGCCTGTGAGCGGCTTTCTCCCAAAGGGATAGACTATTTCTGCCCTCCCTCCAAACCCCAAAGCACAGGATTTTTCAACAGGGGCCTCCAAAGACCTGGTAAGGACCTTGATAGATCAAACGGCTACGCTCCAGATCAAGGACAGAATAACATAGGCCAGGGACCCAGATCCACCTGCAGAGTCCAGTTTGCCAGGAATCAATGCGTGTCACTGTCCACCCGGAGAGCTGAGGGCTGCTTTCTAAATGGCACGACGGGCTGCACTTGCAGCCTTTCTTGGGAACAACATCTCCCTGGCCTTGCCCACAACACTGCCAGGAATCCACGCTGGTGAGCGCGCACTCCCACCCCAGGATGCCCAGGCTGAGAAAAGAGTATCTCAGTACTGTGCTGGAATAACTTACAGGACCACAGCCCTGAGAGCCATTTGTGGTTAAAATGAAGTTTGCTTACCCAAGACAGAGAGCTACGGTGATCGCTGTTCCTGTAGGAAGCCATTTGGGCAAATACTAGAAAGCACAGCTGTGGGGTGCCCTGCAGCGAAACTGCCTTCTCTTTGCTTTCACAGGAGCTGTGTTTGAATGAGAGCGCTTCAGTGGCCAATGGGGGACAATAGAAAGAAAGATCAGATGTCGCCATGTAAGCATTAAATAACTTGCAACTCCAGGAAATACCACTGAGGCAGGAAGTCAAACCAACAGCCTGGTGCTGGCAGGTTCTGGACTGGAATCTTGCCGGGCTTTTTTTTTTTCCTCTTAAATTCTGGAGGGACTTGGGGAAAGGGATTACTATGGAATTGCAAAGCAGCTGATGTAATAATTTATAAGCAATATCAACTGAAATAGTGATTTGGCCATGGTTTGTGAGTCATAATAGAATAATAACATTGTACCCATCACACAAATAATTATGAATGGGAAAGAGCCTGACAAGGACAGAAGGCTTAAATCAAAATGAGCAAAAGAATAGAAGCAAGAGGCTCTGGAAGGGTGCCTTTGGCCTCCGCATGTTCTCATCAAAATGGACTCTCTGCTACCCCTTCAGCTGAGAATTTAACCCTTGGGGTGCAAAACCTCATAGTGGTGGCTGGCCAGGACACTGGGAAAGGCTCAGCAAAGTGAAGTAGGGTACAATCATATTCTGGTTCTGGTGCAAAGATCCAAGGGGATGTGTAAGGTGTGCAGGAAACAATTACCAGGTCCCTGGGGGCTTGGTTTAGCTAATGCAGTCAGCTACCATGGAATTTCTGGACCACTTCGCTTTAAACAGCCCTTGTGCATCGCACAGGGGACCCCTGTGTGGAAGAAATGGTGAAGCTGGTCTTCAGCAGCTGTCCTTCCCTTTGTCTTCCTTCCCCCAACCCCCCATAACTAGCACCCTCATAAGCGCTCATACCTTTGAGGAAGCAGAGCGGCCCTTTGAAAAGCAGTAGGAGTTTGGGCTAGCAGCCTGGGCTTAAGACACAGCACAACTGACTTTGTGTGACCTTGAGCAAGTTATTTCACACCTCCAGACTCAAGTTTACCCGTCTGTAAAGTGGGGACCTCAATATCCTACATAGTAGGGTTGCCATGATAATTTAATGATCCAATACATGTAAGGAACTCAGTATAATACAGTTCCTGGCATGAAGGACACTCATTGCGTGTTAGCTATTTCACGTTTTGATAAATCTAGAGCCACTGGTAAATTAGTGTGTTTCTGAGCAGGTCTCCCAAAGGTGCTTACTCCTTAGAAACAGCTGGGTTGGAGGGCGAATGGTGAGCCCAAAGAAATGAATATCCGATCCTGATCTTTCAAGGCCTGTGTCCGCTGGGAGACCTCTTAGGCAGGTGCCTTCAAATGATGACAAAGTCTTTTCTACTTGGACATAAGGTCAGCCTTGGCTCCAGATTCCTGGGTGCGCTTTGTGTGGCTGTTGGTGACACCCCATCTTGTCCACATGCCCTTTGAGGATCCAGCTAGAAATCCAGAAACCGGATTTACTGAGGGCCACAGAGAATGGACCTAGATTCTCCCAGGGCCCCCTCTCCCTATGAGTATGGGGCTCCCTCCAGCAGTGAGGGGCCTCACTCAGATATTTGTCCTCAGCAGGGCCACTGCTCAGACCCAGTCTAAGCAGAATTGCCCTGTGCAGGACTCTCTGCTGGGCTCGGAGTTGGCTTGAGGTTCTTTTCCCCTCTGCCCCTACCCACCCCTCAAATAAATAAATAAAATCTTAAAAAACAAAACAACAAAAAACAGGTCAACCTTCAAAACAAACTCCACCTTCTTTCTGTCTTTAAAACTACTTTGCATCAAAAACGCGTCATGAAGGCTCATGGGCGTGGTGGACAGCCCCCGGGGAAATCCAGGGTGTCTGAGGGCATTGGGAGCGATCAGAACCCCGAGCCCTTTCAGGGGAACAGCCGGCATAGATGCTCTTTGTGACTGTGGCCACTTTTATTCCAGCCTCGCAGTCAGAGCCTCCCCCAGAAGCTACCAACATTTAGAAACTACCTGTGCTGTGGTTTGGGACCCGAAATGGAACAAGATCAGTTCACATTGCAATCCGTCTTGGAATGAAATGGCTGCTGCAGCACCAGAAGAAAATTGTTCCATTAAAGTCAAAGGCAAACCTCAATTCAAAGGACAGAAAGGCCAGAGCCTTGAGCTGCGGGGCTCAGGGTCTCAGCCAGGATGGCATTTAAACACATGGCTCCCCCCATAATACTCAGCGCCTGTGCCTCTAAACTCCCTTTCTCTCCCTTGCTTTCCCCTCGCAGTTACTTAGAATCATCCACCAGCGTTTTAACCCCAGCTACATTCTATTCTCAGACTGGCTGAATTCACCCTCTTCTTCCAAGGAAGTTATGCCTCCCCCTCCGCCCATCCTCAGACGTGGTCCCCAACCTCTGAACCACAACCACATTGAAAATAGGGATCACCTCATCCAACACCCAGGAGAAAACCCTGGAGGACAGCTATTTTGCTGCGCACACATGTCTCTGGATTCCCCGGAGCATGTTAGGAATGCAGAAGCTTGGGCTCCACCCAGACTCGCTGAACGAGAATCTGTATCTTAAGATGCCGTGGGAGTGGAATCCACAGGAAATTCGAGAAGTCCACGCTCTCAGGGTAAAGGCTGGGTGCGGGCCCTCAATAGCTAACTGTCAAGTCAGTGAGCGACTCCTTCTTATCTCTCTGGCCTGGCCTTCGTCCTCTCTGGACTGGCTACTGTTCGTGGGCACAGAAAGCAAACTACCATGAACATTCATTATTTGTCTCCCCAGACCCACTTAGTTCTCTACAAAACCATTAATACTTTGATATGACTCATAGGATGGTCAATCTGAATTTCTGAATCAAACATAAACACTTGATTTTCTGCTGTTTTGGATTCTTGGCGTCACTGTTTTAACAGCTCTAGTACGTTGGGCATTATCCTCGGTTAAATGCACACTTTCTATATTTTTAAAACGGAGGATTAGAGGATGTTAACCTTAAAAGGGAACTTAGGGGTCATTAAGATCAACTTCCTCCCTTGACAGGTGCAGAAACTGAGTCAGGGTAGATAGAGTCTTAGCCTTAGACAAGTTCACGCGTATCAGAGTGGCAGGAACCCACACCTTTACACTCCCGTGTGTGTGTTCTGTGGTGCAGCACACCGATCCGTGCTGCCCTGGGCTGGTTAGCTGATTGCACCAGGGGTCTGGCCTGGTAACTTGTCACCTCTAACCAAGGAGAGAGGACTGGGAGCTGAATGGAACTTCTCCTGGACTTCCTTCTGAGCCCTGCTCCAAGCACCCTGGTGGGAGAGGAGAGTGAATGAAATGGGAGCCTTCGTGGTTTGTTCTCACGGTCATAATAAAATGCTGCTTAAGGAGTCTGCAACCTATCCCACCTACCAGGGACCTCAAGGGGGAGCATTCTGATTAGACGTCCAGAACCACAGAGAGGGCGTATCACCCGCGGATCACTCAATTCTTTGTGCGATAACCAGACTTCAAATACGGCTTTGCCTCTCCATCTTCTATGTGTTTTCACAACGCCGAAGGGCCACCAGGAGTAGAAACACTCGGGAATCAAGCTCCCGGGCTCTGATTAGTTAACTCATTCAACTAACTGCGGGGCAGGAGGATGCCCCTGGAGGGCAAGAGCTATGGGGTCTTCCTGAATGTCATTGACCTTGGGCACATGGAGCCCTCTATGTCTGCAGCTCCCCAGAAGCCAATGTTACCTCATCACCACCAGCCCCGCATCCACCCACAGCATTCGTCAATGCCTCCTGGGCCAAGCCTGGGCTAGGTGTTTTGGGTCTGTTACTAACACCCGCCACTAGCCTTTTTCACTGATATGCATTCCGAGGCCCAGGCTGTGTGATCTTTATCCCCGTGAGATCAAGTTAGAATATGCATTGGGGCGGAACAGAAATCATAAAGTATGAAGCCTGAGGATTATGTGAAAGACAGAAAGGAGCATCTCCAGGTTGACCGAGAGGATGGCCCAGGCATAAATATGCAATATTTATATTACATATTCTGATACATATTTTCTTTTTTAAATCTCTAGTTAAATATTTTATTTACTTTAAATAAAAAGAGATGTGTTGAATACAGATTAGCTGGAGCTCATACCCACGCACGACACAAATATGTATGTGTATATATATATCTCCTATCTCATACCTATTTCACATATGAAAATAAACCTCTATATGTATATTTATATGCACACAGAATCTCTGGGACTCTGGGCCTCAGCTGCTCGCACTCCCTAAGGATATTTCTCTCGGGCTGTGCTTCCTTTCTGGCATCCCCACAGGCCTAGAAAGGAGGAAGCAGATGTCAGGAGCACTCATTTTCCCAGAGAAGAGGACTAACTGAGAAAAGAAACAAAACCAATGCCAACTGTAATGAGTCGGTCCGTCCATGAGGTGGTGGTGCGAGTACAACGGACATAGGAGGGAGTAAGGTCAGGGCAGAGAGACGTGCCAGTCACATGGGTCATGGAATAATAAATCCATGCCCCCTCCACAGACTCCCATCCCCGTGACGGGCAGATGCCTGGCCTTGGCCTCCCGTGGGTAGGAGATTTCGCAAACAGAGCTGCTCAGCTCCTAGACTCAGCCCAACTGGAGGCTTGGAAGCAGCCCAAGGAAAGGGACCACGAAAAGCTATGAGGAGTGCTGGCCACATCCAGCGGACTCAAGTGGAAGGCTCCCATGGCACCAGGACACCCTTCTGCACTCCCTGGCCTGGGGAGGGTGTCTTCTCTGGGCTCTGACAGCTGTGGGGAGCGTTCCAGCCCACGCACCAAGCCTGGCCCGGACTATCCAGGAGCCCTTGGCCTCCTCGGCAAGCTTCTTCCGCCTTCTCAGCACACACCTGGAGGCTCCAGCGGGGCAGAGTCGGCAGAGGCAGGACCCAGGTCAGCAAAAGAGCTCCGCATACTGGAAACATTCCCCAACCTGACCCTTTGTGAGCAACTGCTGCCGAAGCCTGAACCACTCTGAAACGGATATTCCCTCTCTGCATGATCTTTGAGGAAAGAAAAGATGCTATGAAAATAACTCACTCCTAAAACCTTCCCTGGGGCCACCGTCTTGCTTTCTGGTTTTATGAAGTTCCATTTCCATGTGAAAAAAAAGTAGCCTGTCTTCACCAGAGAGAAGGGAAAAGACACCTCGGTTGACTCTGTCTGCTATGAGCCAGGCACTTCACATTGTCACTCTCAGTCCGTCAAAGACCCTGCTCTTCGGGACTTCATGGGACGGGGAGGGGGCAGCAAGTGAGGCTCTGCAAGGCCACAGTCCTGTGTCAGGTACAGAGGTGGTGCAAACCCAGATCCCTTTGGCTTCCTTCACTCCATTGCCTGTTACGCAGATGCTAACAACTGGCTTTTGAATAAAAATAGTAACAATGATATAATAACACCCCTGCACATTTGGGTGGCCCTTTCCAGTACACAAAGGCTTTTCGGTTGCCCAAGACCTGCTCAGACAAATCCTAGCACTGAGGCCCACCCCCTTCTGCTCTAATTCTCTCCCCCATTCGTCTCACCAGCCCCAAGCGATGGGTAACCCCTCTGAGCTGGTCCTCGCTCCCCAGCCCACTGTAAGCCTGCTGACTGATTGCTGGTTGGCTGCCGCCGATGTCCCTGCCCTTGGGGCTTCTGGGGTCATAGATCCTGGGTGGCCCCAGCAGGATGGGGTGCTAGAAGGGGGCTGCTCCATGTAAGCAAATTTGGCCTCTCAGTTTTACCCAGGGCCAGCCTTGGCTGATGCCGAGCAAAATGTCAGTGATGAGGGTGCTCCTCAGCACAGCCTGCCTTCCTTTCCCACCTGCCAACAAAGGTGGTCTTTTGGTCAAAGCCCTTAAATTTGGAAGGTAAGTCTTTTTTAAAAGATTTTATTTATTTATTTTAGAGAGTGAGAGAGAGAGAGAGAGAGAGAGAGCACAAGCAGGGGGAGGGGCAGAGAGAGAGGGTGCGGGGAAAGAATCTCAAGCAGACTCCCTGCTGAGTGTGGATCCTGACACAGGGCTTGATCTCACGAACCTGAGATCATGGCCTGAGCCGAGATCATGACCTGAGCCAAAACCAAGAGTTGACTGATTAATGCTTAACCGACTGAGCCACCCAGGCACCCCGGAAAATAAGTCTTACCTGTAACTCCAAAGTTAAATTGGACCCAAGAGTAAATTGGATCTGCATGGAAGAGGAACCAGAAATCTAATGAGCTCTGGGGTACTTTGAGTTTGCTATGTAACGGTAATATAATGGCGGAAATTTATTGGGTTCTTACTGCAGAACAAGCTCTATTCTAAGTGCTTCACTCTATCAACTTCTTGCTTCACAGCCCTGTCCAATCCATACTATTTGTGCCCAGAAGGCACAAAGAGATGTAGTGACGTGGCCAAGATCCCACAGCTAGTAAAAGAAGTACAAATTCAAATTCGTAACCACCTCTCCATAATGCCAAAATGGCCCCTGACCTCCCACAACCATGCTGGACTTCTTAGGGGCTCTGAAACTCCACTGAGATCCTGTTATTTAGGGAGATCTCAGCTGGGATCCGACCCTTGGGAGAAGCCCCAGGACAAACCAATCTCCATGGACCAAATGGGTAGAGAAGTACTATTGGTGGTAGCCTATCATGAGTCTTGAAGCTCTTCTTATCTTCAATGTGTCTTATTTTGCTCCCAAATCTTTCCTTCCTTGTCTGCCGCTCAGCTACTCATCTCCAGTGCGGCCAATTGAGAGAAGGAGGTCAGAGTACCCCAAGTCATGACTCTACATTGTGTTCAAGTTTTGTTTATTTCAAGGTCAACAGTGGCGAGAATGAAGCAGTGTCCACCCTGGGGGACCATATCAAAGTATATCCTTCATCTTAATCCCTTTGGGCTGCTATAACAAAATATTACAGACTGGGTGGCTTATAAAGGACAGAAATTTACTGCTTACAGTTCTGGAGGCTGTAAGTCCAAGATCAGGGTGCCAGCATGATGGGGTGAGGGCCTTCTTCCAGACCACGGACTTCCTGTTGTAGCCTCACATGACAGAAGGGGCTGAGGAGCTCTCCCAAGGCCCTTTCATAAGAATACTAATCCCATTCATGAGAGCTCCATCCTCAGGACCTAATCACCCCAAAGGCCCCACCTCTTAATACCACTGGCTTTGGGGGTTAGGATTTCGACGTATGCATTTTGGGGTGGGGGGAGAAACAAACACTCAGACCATAGAACTCTTTAGTCTTCATTGTGGCCTCCCGACTCAGACTCCAGCCTGCAGCGTACATGGGTGAATTGTACCGTGTTCACCCTTATCTTGGCAATATGGCCATGTGGTCGTTTTGTATATTGGCCTTTTTGGCCCCAGGACACAGGAAATGGGTTTAATTGAAGCTATAAAGTGAATTTGTCAGGAACACAGAACAACCTCGCTGCATATGCTCACTCTTAACAGACACCATCAATCTAATTAGAGAGTTTGAATTATTCAAGTCCTAACCACTTAGAGCTGCAGGTCACCCAGGCTCCATGCACACGTGCCAGGGTGGCACTGGATTAGGACACAGCTGGCTCACAACTGGCTGTGACTGTGGACCCCCCAATTTGTTTGATTATAACTCATCTCAATCACGAAGTCCCAGTGCTCTTTTCCAGGCCTGATCTTGCCAACAGGAGCTCTGAATTGGCTCAGGTCCTGGATTCTGGTCCTACTTCCACAGTTGACTCTTGGGTTCTTTGGTCAGTTCTTTTTCTTCTCGGTGCCTCCATATTCCCACCTGTACTGTGTAGCCCCAAATATTTGCTTAGGATCATTTTAGCAGCTATGAAGTGTCCTGGGAGCTTTGAATGAAAGACGCTCTATTAAAGCTTAGGAACCAGGGGACGACTCTGGCCCCATCCACACTGCTGAGCCCTGCAGGAGACAGACTGGACCCATTCATCCTTCATACAGTTCCTAATTTTATTCTAAAGCCTCACTGTTGGCCAAGGCTTGTCAGAGAACCGAGCAGTCTTAGCACTTTCAAAGTATCTTCTCTTTCATAGGATGGCTTTTTTTCTTTTTTCTTTCTATTTTTTTTTTACCATTGCATATTAGCAAAGGTAAAACTATCATGCAGGAAAAAGAACAGCCATGAAAGCAAGAGGCCCTTCCCAAGCGAGATCTGCTTATTAGACCATTAAAAAGGTCAAGGGGGCCATTTTGCCTCGATTTGGGATTTATACTATTGGTATAGTGGGCACTTCTGGGGCCCACCCTCCATGAAGAGAGGGTGCCATTTCTGCATGTATTTTTACATGCAGGAGAGCGGAACTGAGAATGGATGGTATGGTATGTCCAAGGCTGGCTAGGCTTAAGTGCGAGTGTTTTTGCTCCTCTCACGTGGCCCCACTGTTGCAACCCATAACCTGCACCTGTCTTGAGGTTGTAATGATGCCATCTTAGAGCTCACATCTCCAGCCTCCCTGAATGCTGGGACTCTCTCTCTACCTTCCCAAACCCCTGTCTCCAGGAGCACTTAAGAAAGAACAGTGGGTCTGTACTTACTCTTCTTGGATCCATGTGGCCCCCTTCTTCTTTGAACTCCTTACTTGCCCTTGGAGTCAGGTGTCCTACCTGGATATTATCGCCAAGCTGTGGACCTATAAGAGACTCAGCAGTGAGTCACTTCCTCGGGGCCTGTCTCCACTCCCTGTATGATGAGCGAGAATGCAGATGCTCAGTCACCATGGCCTCTAGCATTGCTCTGTGTCGGGGTGAGCAGAGTATGGCTTCCCTTTGCTCTTGGGGGGAAATGCAAACATCTTACGCAAACTTACTGAAGACTTACGTGATCTGGTCTGTGTCTTCCTGTTTGATCTCATTTCCTCTCACCTACTTGTTTGCTCACCAAGCCTAGCCACACTATTGTCCTTTTGTTTCTCAGACTCATCCACATTCATTCCTACTTTAGGGCTTTTTCCTTTTGCTGACCCCTTGACCTAGTATGCTTGGCAGACCAAAATTGGTTTGTTCACCTCTTATTACTCAGATATTTGCTTAAATGTCATTTCTCAGAGGTGAATTCCTGGTGTATCTTGTCTAGAATTGCCCTTCCCACTCAGATCACTTACAGTTTGTACATCTTCATTGTCTTCATACTTTTAAAACCATTGACAATTATTGATGCTAAATGTGTCTCTGTCCCTCCAACACTAGAATAGAGATTCGACGAGCAGGGACCCAGTCCGATACCCTCTGTGCCCTACTGCCAATACTATGTAATGTACCTGGTACTCAGTAGTCTTCCTATGTAAATGTTTGTTGAATGACTCCGTGAATGAACACACTAGAAATATTTGTTGTGGACTCTAAGAGGTTGCCAGTGAGCTTTATCTCTCACACCTCAAAGTCTCTAACATCATCGAGAGTCCCATCCCAACCCCTCGCTTGACCAATGGAAGGCCACAGTGCTGGACCTGGGCTGGTCGGCAGTGACCCAGTCAAGGGGGCTGCATGGGGCTTGCCTATGGCCAGTAGGCCATGAAAGAAAGTGTGAGCCAAGAAGTAACCTCCAGAGAGTCCCACTGGGCCACTACTTGGAGGATAGGTGGAAAGAGAAGATCTTGGGATGAAGCAAAGGATTTAAGTGGGGAAACCAGGTGAGAATGAGAGCCTGGAGCAATTTCCGGAGCCAAGGGAACAGAGCTGAAGGAACCTGGCCATGGGCCCTTTGTCAGAAGGCCTTGTTTTGATGAAGGAGTTGTTAGAGTCACTTGGTTCAGATCCACAATGACCTCCACTCTTCTTGGAGACACGGATGGCTGTGGCTACACCTTGATCTACTGCCAAGGACCCAGTGCTAGCCCCCCGCAGTGGGTTCTAGGTGGGGCGTGGGGGAGTGCTTTGCTGATGACCTTTCTTGCTGCTGCGCAGAGGGTGGATTTAGAAGAGAAGTTCTCATAAGGAGACCACCAAAGAGATGATTTGGCTGTCCAGAAACAAGCAGACAAGAGTTGGCAATGGCAATGGCAGAAGGAAGAGAAAGAGATTCAGGCAAGAGGAATTACTGATTCAGATTTGAGAACATTTAAGTTAGATCAGATTAGACTGATGGAACGGGGAAGAAGGAAGACCCCGTGAGGCCTGAGGGGATCGGAGCTTGTTCAGCTAGGCAGAGGCTGTTGTATGTCTCGACTATGGACAGCCCGGGGAAGGACGGGTCGGAGAAGGGTAATGTGATTTATCTCTGGACAGGCTCAATTTGACAAATTCATAAGCCCACGAGAGATTTTTTCCATAAACGGATGGAAATATAAGCCTAGAGCACACGGGAATGGAAGAAATTGCATTATTTTGAATAAAATGAGGATCCTAAGAGTAACCAAGAATTTTAATGGAAGGAGAGGGAACCAGGAGGACATTTTTCACTTGAATAAAACTAATGCTGATTGAGGTAAAGCTTGAAGCTGGAAGACAGTTTCTTATTCAAATGGAAGGTTTGAGATTTAATTTTCAGAACTGATCAGGTGGTTTCGGAAATCAGCTCTTTGCCCTACAAAGAGAGAGAGCTCAGGAGTATCCCTCAAGGGGCAGAGGCCCAGAGACCAAAACCCAAAGGGCCAGATCAGGAAAATATAGTTCTTTCCCATAAGAAAAGGAGAAGTCTCCCGTTCAATGCAGCTGTCTTCACCATAACCACCTGTGAAGAACATTTTGTGCATGTCATTCTGGGGAAAAAAATCATATTTTAAAAAAATCACGTTATTAATACTAAACATGAAAGCAAAAACAAATTAAGGTCTCCTTTTGCCTCCATGTAAAGAAAAACAAAGTGTCAGAAATAAAAACAAGATAACACACAAAGATGGAAAAGCAGATCAAACCTCAGTGAGCACACACGAAACTAACACGAATAATTGCTAACTCTGCGAAGTAGAATACAGAACAAAAGGAGTCCTACAAGAATCCCTCTACCCCCCGCCCCCCCCATTTTTTTTTTAAATGTGAGGAAAGAAAATAATATTTCACAGGCCAGTGTTTCAGCAATGAGAGACTATTCATGCTGTGGCCTGGGGCCCTTCTTGCTGAGTTCCTGACATAAGCTCTGGGCCAGGGCTGAAAATATCAAGGAATGGGAACAATCAGGAGATAGGGGTGAGGCTAGCAGGCAGCGTGTGGGGTAAGGCGGGTGGGAAGCAGGGCAGGTCTTAGTGAAGAACAGGAGGGGAAGCTCCTGGGGTCAGAGAGCAGAGCTGATGGCCTTGAAGGGCTGGAGCCCCTGCTGTGGCCTCACAGGCTACCTCCACCTTCCCCTGGAAACGGGCGTTTTCCTCTAGAAATGTAGAGTGAGAGAGTGGATGCTCATATTTCTTGAAGGTCTTTGAAGGCCTCCAGACAGTGTGGACCAGGAAGTAGGAGGGGGTTTGGTAGTCAAATCAACTTGAGGGATACTGGCTATAAAACCTCTTTTGAATTCACAATGCTCATTTGCACATTCAAGGCTCTGAGAAGTCCTGCTTTTAAAGAAGCCTGTTTAATTAACCCCACAGAACATGCCCAAAAGCTAGAGACCCACAAAACATGCTTTATTTTTGCTGCTTTCAGGTTATTATTCTAAACAACAAGGATAATATTAATGGTCACAAATTTGATTTGGCTGATCTGATGGGCTGGCCCCATCTCCTCTCACTGTCCTCTGTTTCAACTTGCCTGTTATATTGAAGGGAACAATTTTCTCCGAGGAAGATTTCTGAGTAGTTACATGGAAAACTGCAGTACTCATTATCAATGTTTCTGTAGAACATCCTGTATGTTGCAAGCACTTTCACAGAAATCCTATTACTTACCATCTCTCACTATAATATAGTGGTATCATGTAGGAAGCTGAGCTGGTTCCATTCTAGAAGCGCAACAAAAACAAGTTTGGTGCCCGGGCAGTTTAAATCAGCAAGCTAAAGCTTTAGGATGATTAGATCCCTACTTGCCACAGCGGCTTTGCTGGTCAAGAGTCCACTCCCTGGCTGCTTTGGAGGCGTTTCTCCCACTGATTCCTTCTCACGTTTGACGTCTAATTTCTCGACTACCCCTAGGATGCTGGCTAAGCAGGTAGTTTTATATTTATATTGGAAGACCTAAAATTCATATTATTTTTCAGTTCCTTGCTGAGTTATCTGATTATTATACCATTGCCAACAGGATCAAGACCAAATGCCTCAACTTGCCTTCATATCAGACAGCAACCCCGCTTCCCGACATCATGGCCGATCACTTTCCAGCATTGTGTTCCAGTTCCCCCCAACCACCTGCCTTTTCCCTAATCAGCCATGCTTCCTCCAAATCCTGCCCCTCAACACACCCAGGCTGTGTTCTGTTCCTGGCTGTCCTTTCTTTCCTCCTCCTGCAAGATCTGCCCTAACACCCGGGGGGCAGAGCTAGTCGCTTCTTTCTCCGGGTCCCGCAGGGCTCTGTACCTAGTGTTAGATAGTGCCAAGCAGTTTGAAATTGTCCATGTATCTTTTTGGTGCTTCCTGAAGGCAGGGAGGGCATTAATTTCATGCATCATTGGGAGCCCCTGGGCTCGCACAGTGGTTGATAGCACGTAGATGATGCTGAAGACACACTCATGAATGGATGATTCATTTAGACCCTGTGTTTGACTGCACAATGTCTGGATTTAAAAGCTTGCCAGCAACCAACGGAGCATGGTGAGAAGGAGGAACCAAAGCCGGCGCTGACCACACCAGTGGGCGGGGGGTAGGACAGGCTTGGGCCCAGTGGTGCCTAGGAAAAACCTCAGGGAGGGTGGGAAGAGGTATATACGAGATTTTTTAAAAAATGCTTTTCAAAAGGAGAAAAATGGATTAAGAGAGGATGAGAAACATAGCCCAGAGGAAGAATGCATTCCAAGTGGGTCACACAGGTTGGAAGAGGGATGAAGAGACAAGACAAAGGACAGTACCCAGGTCCACCTGCTGGGGTGGGGGATGGGGTTCCTCCCACATCCCCAGGGTCTCTCCTTGGCTCAGGGACCACATGGCAGGGTGGGGTGGGGTGGGTGGCAAGCTGAACACATGGCACACCTTCAGCCTTCACAGGATAGATGGGGCTCATTGCTTCTCCCAGAGAGGAAAGAAAGCTAACAAATTCTTTGTTACCAGCTTTTCACCCACTTTTATGATGTTTCCTCTTCATATTAATCTTTGATTATTTGATTAAGATCTCTAGGAATAGCTTGGTTCATTCTGAACTCAGTCCACCCTTGCTAACTGTCCTAAGAATTCCTGAACTCCAAGGGACCTCCACCAAGTGTCCAGACATTCTGCTCAGTCATGCAAACAGCCCCTGGTAATTCCAGGCCAGTAGAGAAGGCGAGGAGCAAACAGGGCAAGCAGTGGAGATGGTGCTTTCTTTCTGAGATGATCCATACCAGGGAGTCGGAGCCAGTCATTGCATGATGTTTGTTTACAAAACTGCTTTCCCTTTTTTAAGCCTAAAAATCCAGCTTGTGCGCAAAAGGAGACCACAGGTGATTGCAATTAAAAAGGACTTCAGAGTTAGTTTACTTAGCTCTTCCTGTCTTCTTAGCTCATCCTTCCTTCCCACAAGGTGGAAATCAACCTCGGAGGAAGTGGAATTCAAACAGCTATAACAGATTTCATAGAAGTCTGCTGCTACTCTCCTCTGGAGAACTTAGGCTCGGTTTAAGGTACTTTTAGATCGCCATCATTTTCTGGTTTCTTCCTTTAGAAGCGGGACAGCAAATGCAAGGATGGGAACAGAAGTAAGAGGAACAGGCTGAAGCAATGGACACAAAAGAAGAGTGGGTGGGAGAGCCTGCCTGAGCTTATTTAGATAATGCCACTTGTTTAAGAAACCAATCCTTGTGCAGAGGAAACACCACCAAATATTGAAGAATTACGGGAAAACATTGAGTTGCCCACTCCTTAAAACGGACTCATCAACAGATCCAGTGATAAGGATACATATCTTAATTGCTAACTCAATAAACACCTACTCGGTACTAAGTCCATGGGGATTACATTAAAAGTAAGGATATAAATAGGAACAATGAGAAGACTGACATTTATTGAGGGCTATGGCTTTCCAGGCGCTGGGCCAAGTATTAGCTTATTTAACCTCAAGAGTAAGTACGAATGTTTGCCTATTTTATTTTATTTTACTTTATTTATTTATTTTTTAATGTAAGGGTTCACGCCCAACGTGGGGCTTGAACCTCACGACCCTGAGATCAGAGTCACATGCTCTACTGACTGAGCCAGCCAGGCGCCCCCTGCCCATTTTCTAGGTAAGGAAACCAGGACTTAGGACAATGAAGTAACTTGCCCCAGGCCACCCTGGGAGGTGGCAGTGCTGAGTGTCTGGCTCAGCTCAGCCTGAATTCCTGACCATTTTTGTTCTAGTGACTCCTGTGAGACTGGATCACCGGAACTTGGAGTCGAATGGTTTGAGGCACACCCGAACAGAGTCCGTACGATTAGGACTTCCAATGGGAAAGGGGATGGTTCAGGGAAAGTCACAGGAAGGTGACACCAGGGCAGGAGCTTAAAGGATGAGGAAGGGAGATGGGTGAGGGAAAGCTGGCTTTCGGCACAGTGCCAGGATAAACAGGAGGCATCCCTACCCGATGCTGCAGAGGAAGCAAATGGCGCTAGAGTTAGGTCAACCACACCCCAAGGCCTCTGATTTCAGCCTAAAACCGGTTCAAGAAAGAGAACAATCTTGACATGATCAGAATGAGGAGCGAGACCTGTAGACCACTGGGGAAAATGGCCCATGGCCATCAGAGCGCAATCCTCATGTAGGCTGGTCCATTGCCACCTTCCCAGGGAGCCACCTGGACGTTGCTCTGGGGGAGATTGGATGGGCGCGTGTGAGGGTGGGTGCAGCTAGAGAAAGCTGCCCAGAACCAGGGAAGTCACTGAAGACAGTGTCAGTGAGTGCATCTTCCTGAGAGCAGCCTCCTGTTCCCGGGCCCATGGCTATATCCAGCCTCACCAGCTGAACACAAACGATATGCCGCAGCCAGGGCATCCGGAAGAAAGACAAAATAAAGGCTGCGTCCACAGGGGCTCCTCACGCCCAAGGCTCTGCTCATCACCCTGTGTTTGCTTAGGTAAGTCATCGAGTTCCCAGGACAAAGACCAAAAATCACGGTCCCCGGTCACCTGTGCGGCCCTAGGCCCCGCTCATCGTCCCTCACTTCTCCTTACAGAGGCATTCCTTTTCTCTCCCCCACCTACCAGATTTCCTCCTTTTACCATTGTCTGTTGTTTAATGGTGTCGCATGCTCCCTCTTTCTTCTTCTAGTCTCTTCCATCGGCCTTTGGTGGACTGGCTCCCTGGTGGGCAGCTCCAGACCCAGGCTTTTGCTCTGGAAAGGCAACATCCCCTAGTGGTCACAGACCACCTAAATCTGAATTTCCTCGGGGAGCCCGGCTAATGCAGAGCCCTGGGCCCCGCCCCAGATCCACCAAAGCCAAGGTGCTGAACCGGAAGCTGCTTTTCAAACAACTCTTCCAGGGCACGTTTTGTGCATTACAAATTTGAGAACCACTGCCCTGGGGACAAAAAGCCTGGAAACTTTCGGGTCTCTGAGGGCCTCCTCCCTCTTTCCCCTGCAACCTTCTCTGGTACCTGCAGATGCAGAGTAGAGAGGCCCAGAGACAGCACAGGGTTTATCTTTCTCTTGCTTTGCGTTTACTTCTCTGTCTCCTCTGCTAGTCCCTCAGTCTCTGAGGATGGGAGTCATGCTCGACTCAGCTCTCAGACCCTGGGCCTCGGGTGGCGCATGGTCACCGTGGAGCCTTCACCCATGTTTGTGGAATGAATAAATTCTTGATGGAGGGAGCATTCCCCTCCTTCCCTCCATCCCTCCCTCCCTCCCATTTCTTCCCCCACACTCTCCTCCTCTCCTTTCTCTTGGGGGCCCTCTTGGCCTTGGGCACGAAACACAAATGTTTTAAGAGATGGTTAATGTTTAAAGGGAGACAGACAGAGGCATGGCAATAGTGGGTTGCTCAACGGACAAACAAATCCACCTTCCTCTGTTCTTTCCTAAGCCAAGAGGAAGCAGCCAAAAGTCGGTCACTCACCCAGCAGTGGCTCAGACAGGCCGTCCTGCACAGCAATTGTGCAATGTTGCTGCAGCCGCCTGAGGCTATAAATAGTCTATCAAGAAGCCCCATCTGGGATTGGACAGGCCCAGTGGGTTGCCCCTTCAAACAAGTGGAGAAATTCCTTTTTTTTATAGAATCTAAGCCTGGGGCCAAGTATTCCATCTTCACCTTTGAGTTCTACCTGCTGCCTCAGGTTACGACTACACGTTAGGGTCTCTGTGGGGCTCCAACTCTTCCTGCTTACTATTAGCTGATATGTCACCCCGGTCCCGCTGATGTCGTGATGATAATGGAGATGTAATTCGTTAGCAGACCCTCCCATTTTTCCTTATTTCTACAGCCCCTACTCTTGTCTAGTCTCTTCTTATCTCTTGTGTGGGGGCCACCGTTCTGCTTTCCATATTGATTGGTGGCCCTACCTCTCTCCAGTCTACAGGATCAATTCTCCTACACATTGGTGTTTTTCGTGCTTGTCCCTGTTTAGAATTTTTTCAATGACTTCCCATTGCTTAAAAGAGTGGCCTCCAGGGCTTTCAATGCATATTAATGTATATATGTATTTATAAGTTAAATACATGTGCTACTAACGATCCATAGGAAATATTAGAAAAGCTTCCTTTCATTGTTAATTTCTGACAAACACAAATTACTATAGGAGTTCTAATATTTTCTACTCCGGTGGGTCATGTTGAGTATCCCACAGTGGACACCACTGAGGAGAGCTGAGATTAAATCAGTTTGCTGGGTCGTCAAAGCCTTACAAAACCTAGTTCCAGGACATTCATTCACTCACTCAACGTTTCTTAGACACTATGATGGCCAGGCACTGGGCTAGGCTCAGAGGGTAATAATAAGTAGTCATGGCTCCTACAGATGAGGACCTCTCTCAGACTAATGGAGAAGATAAATACTTAAGTAAATAACTCTTTGAGAGTCATATGGACCATCATAGAAGTTTGCACAAGACATTAATGGAGGAGAGAGAAAAGAAATAACTGCCTGGGAGAGTCGGGAAAGGTTTCACAAGGACCATTTGAGCTGGGTCTTGAAGGATGAGTAGAAGTTCATCATGTCACAGAAAAGAAAAAGGACCCTCCAAGCACAGGGGAAAACATAGGCAAAAGCAAAAAGGTAAAAAAAAAAGAATGTAGTACATTTGAAGAGTGACAAGAAGTTCTCAGAGGCTGGTGGGGTATGTGGGGAGTGACAGAAGATGGGGCTTGGAAGGGAAAGTTGAGATCAAATCGTGGAAGACCTTGTCTGCCACACCAATAAGTTTGGATTTTATCCTGAAGTTAGCAGGAGTTGTGAGATGTTTTGACAAACTATATTCCCCTCAAATGTGTTCTTACCTGTCTTCTCTAGAGGAGTAATGGAATATGAAGTAGGAAGAAGGAAGTCAGCTGTTTCTCAGGGCAGGTGTGGTACACCTTCCCTTCTATTCCCTGTATGTGCTACTCATCGGCTAGCTTTTCACTTCCAAAGTATTTTCCTTCACACCTGAAAATGGTGCAGAGGACTGCCATCTCTACAATGGGCGCCTTGGGATGGTCTGCCCAGGAGGATGCCAGACGCATCCTAAGCCATCTACACTTTCCCTCTTGTGACAAAGGGCAGGCATTTATAAGATCCTTGGTCTATGTTTGCAATGGCCTGCGTTCAAAGCCTGGGACTCTCCTCTGCATAGGAGAGCTTTACTCTGCGTACTGCTAAAACAGTAGTGTTGAACTTTTGGCCCTGTGTGCTAACAAAATGAAAAAATCATTCGGAGGGAAAACATAGTATTGAATTAGAAATGATAGAGATCCTCATCTGAAGTGGAAAAAGACTTCCCAAGGTCATAAAACTGAAACGACACACCTGAGGTGTAGCTTTGTGGGGCTGTGACCATCAGGGCAACTGACATCCTGGGAAACAACGGGGTGTAGTAGACAATGGACTGAACAGAATCAGACAGCAGTGCTGGTCTTAGCTCTGAGCACCAGTCGTCTTCTTGAAAAGCTCACACCCTTTCTGGGTCTCCATATCCCCCTCTGTCAAAAGAAGGTACGAGATGGTTGCTATCTCAGAAACTGGTTCCAAAGTGTTGCACCTACTTTCTCCTATCTCCACAGAAGACCAACAAAAGCAAAATTTATCAGGTCAGCACTGCCTCTTTCTGGTATGGGTACGTTTGCAATCGGGCCACTTTCGTTCTTCTGGGCTAGATAATGATACTGATCTGCAGTTTTAATTTGGAAATTCTTCAGAAGGGAAGAGAATGAAGCAAACATTCTTTGTGCTCTGCCTTTCTCATCCAGGCCACATTCTGCAGCTCTGCTAATGTCTTCAAACAAGAAATGAGGACAAGGTGGGCGCCTGGGTGGCTCAGTTGGTTAAGCGACTGCCTTCGGCTCAGGTCATGATCCTGGAGTCCGGAGATCGAGTC
The DNA here is from genome assembly GCF_009762305.2 of Zalophus californianus. Taxonomy (NCBI): domain Eukaryota; kingdom Metazoa; phylum Chordata; class Mammalia; order Carnivora; family Otariidae; genus Zalophus; species Zalophus californianus. Next base: position 176,551,759 of record NC_045596.1, read on the forward strand.
CCGCATCGGGCTCCTTGCTCAGCAGGGAGTCCGCTTCTCCCTCTGACCCTCTTCCCCCTCGTGCTCTCTATCTCGCATTCTCTCTCTCTCTCAAATAAATAAATAAAATCTTAAAAAAAAAAAGAAAGAAATGAGGACAAGGAAAGAGGAAAGGGACAGGCAAGGGGAAGCGGGGACCTGACACCTCATCAGAGGCGGAAGGAACGAGAAATCATCACTCCACCCAATCGTGAAAGTTGACTCTAGTGCCTCGAGTACTGTGTTTAAATATTCTCCTCTTTGCAAATGAGAGTGATAACGTCAGCTGATCTCATTAGGGTATTACAGAGGAAATAATGACAGAACTTCAAAACGCGTGGTCAACAAAGTCCTGGTGTGCGCCAGTTGTCACAAGCAACATGAACTGCTTCTTACATGGGTAGTAGTTGCCCCCAGATAAGGTCCTTCGCCCCATTTTTCCTGCAGGTGCTATGCCCGGGCAGCATTAGCTCGATAGGCAGGATGGTCTGCACAGGGTTTCGTTAGTACAGGGGCCCAGCGAACCTCTTAAGTCAAGTTGAGGCTGAAGGCCGGCCTCCAGTTGAAGGCTACTAAGCAAGTCAGCAAGGATGCTCTAGTCTGGGCAAGGAAGAGCTCTGTGAGCAGCAAGAGATTCTAGCAGCTCTTGAACAAGATGGTCTTAGGTTCAAGGAATTTCACTAGCGGAGGTTCCAAGAAAGACAACAGATATGTATATTTATTTATAGTCATATATTACTGATATATCATTTATTTATTAATACTTATTTATACTTAGATGTATCACAACCACTGGAGGGCTGACCCTACCTCGGGCCCTCACCTGCACTCTGTCTGGAGCAGAGGTTGGCAAACTCTCTCCTGTGTTCCAAATCCTGCCCAGGGTGTGTTTTCGTGCAACCCATGAGCTGAAATGATTTTTACATTTTTAAAGGGTTGCAAAAAAATCCACGGAGAAGAAAAAATAACGGAGACCTTATGTGATACACAAAGCCTAAAGAATTTACTAGGGGGCCCTTTGTGGGCAAGCTTGCCCATCCTGGATCTCAAAGCCTTATTGGTCGCTCGTGTATAACATGATTTATGGTTTTTTGTTTTGTTTTGTTTTGTTTTGTTTTTTGTCATTTCATCCTTACAGCCACCCCGTGAAGCAGGTAGGACGGTTGTTATGATGTCCATTTTAAAGGGTGAGGACACAGTAGCCCGGGAACAGTTACATAACTGCTCCAGGGTCACGGCCATGGTCATAAGGCTGGGAATAGACCCGAGGTCTCATTCCTCATCCGGGACTCTCTTATCAGTACATCCCCAAATCACTGACCCAGCTCATCTTCACAGGGCAAAAAAAAAAAAAAAAAAAAAAAGGTTGAACTGCATCCTTTGATTCAAGGGTATTGGGTCTGTCCACCCTTTCTAGGAAGGCAGCTCAGTGGAGGGAAATCAAGAAGAGTATTTGGAAATGCTAGAAATGTTTAACTAGCCTCATTAGAGATTTAAGCAGGTCAGGCAAGAAAAGTTCACCTTCCCTGGCAGCCCATGCAGCCCCCCGGCGCTGCTCCGAGCGGGGCCACCACGCACACCCAGGGGCCGCGTCCCTCCCCTGCCTTCCGCATTCCCTTGCGCTCCCTTCTGCGCCGTGAGCATGCGCGGCGGGGAGCAGCTGCGGGCCGTGAATGACCGCATTATCCTCCCGCGGGCTGTCAGCAGCTTCCCCGCCACGGTCGGGGCGGCAGCGGCAGCGGCAGCGGCAGCTGGTGGGGAGCGCCCGCGTCCCTGATGTAAACAGCCAGCCGGCCTGAGTAGCAGCTTGTTCTCCTGGGCAAGGTCTCCCTGACCCGGGGAACGCCCCCACCCCCCACCGCCGCCCCAGGCCTGAAGAGGGGTTTTGTGCCCTTGAGTCAGACCTTAATCCCCTTGCATGCTACCGAGGTAGAGACCTGAAATAAAGACCCCACGTAAGGCTGGTGTCTGCGTCACCTGCAGGCAGGAGGGACCGGGCGCTGCCAAGACACAAGGCCTGTCTGCCTGTCGGGGGTGATTTAGGAAGTTTCCATACTGGGCGCCGTGAGGGGCTCTTCTAAGAATTCGCACTTTCAAGTCCTCAAACGTCTTCCTACCTGCCTGCTGTGGCGTAACAGAGTGCCACCCTCAGAGACAGTCCCCTAAGAAGCAAATCGGTTGGGTCATTCCTAATTTAGTCATTTCGGTCATTTAGTAAGTTAGTCCTTACACTGTGCCCAGACCTGGCCGCTAGGGAAGGAGAAGAGAGAGGGGAAAAGGAGGAAGACAGGCAGAAGTGGCCTCCTGCTGAAGCAGTCGGAGCCTGGGAGCTCAGAGGATGTGGATGTAGTTGCAAAGGAAGGGGGTCAAGGTCAGGGGGAGGCCGTAGCCCTGGGGGGGGGAGGTGCCCAGCATGGCTGATGTCTTGCTCTCCTTGTATCTGGCTTTGAGATGTCCTCCTATGTCCCTTTTACAGTGCCTCTAACCTAAGAGAATCTTCTCTCTGCCTCCTTGTCCAGTCACCTTCCTCCCATCTGCACCCCAGCCGGGGCCCTGTCCTCCCTCCTTGAGCTCGCAGAGGTGCCTTTGCACGCCTAGTTCCGGATCCTATCCTAAAGAGTGCATTGACCATCAACTCCTTTCTCAGGACTCGTCCGTGCCTTGCACTTCTACTGACCCTTCTTTCTTTCGCCCTTGAATTCCGATGTTCAGAGCCCTGCCCTCCTTCTGACAGGGGCCTGAGAGCCACTTGAGGGAAGGGCCCTGTCTGACTAGGTAGCACCCACCCCAGTCCCTTGTCCAGAGCAGACCTGCAATTAGTATGGAGCCACTGTACTATTTCCTCATAGTTCTTCCAGCCAGATGTTAAGAAAATCTTTTAAAAGCCTAGGTAAGGGCCAGCTCGGGGACTGAGAATAGGTCGAAATCTAAAAGAGATTTCTTCTAATCCAGAACATTAAAAAAAAATTAATATTCTTCAGGCCACTGGTTGCATCAGACACTAACAGACATTTCCAAACTTGTTAGCAATCCACCCATCTGATACTTCGGCCAATGCAAACACTGCTAGCGATAGGGGAGAAGAAAGATCCTCCTTTTTCTTTCAAAGTCATTCACATATAAAGATCAGCCAGGATTTACAGAAGACAATCCTTACAAAGGGGCTCACATGCTTGAGCTCCAAAGCCACGTTTTTCTTTCTCAGTGTACTTTGTAGGTCCCCTTATTATACCTGCCAAGAGAGGCAACCTGCTGTGTCTGCTTATTGCTGACTCATTGTGATTTCAACTCCGCAAATAACCACAAAAAGCTGTTTTAATGAGATTTGAAAGTGCAGCTGTGAAAATTGAAAACTACCCAACACCAACCCCCCCCACCCCCCCCCCAACGACCTGAGAATATTGCACTGAAGTGTTCTTGTCATTCACAAGGATTCTAGGTCTGACCGGTCGGTTTACGGTAGAGGGAAAGGGCCACGGGTAGGAAGGATGAACCGCCATTGGCCTGCCTCGGATTGCCAGGGACACCTTTGGGAGAATTACATAGAAAATGTTTGCAAGGGGCCCCTGGTAGTGCCTGCAAGCAGGAGGTGCTCCATAAATGCTGGTTGTCCTGTTTGCACGCCCTTCCCTTCTCCTATGAGTAGGGTTCATTGAGGTGTTTAGTCTTCTTCAATATGGAACTTAGAGAATGAATGCTTTCAGAGTGCTGAGTGATTAAATAAATGCATCCAGCCGGACACTAAAAGAAACCATGCATGGGCCAAAGATGGCAGTGTGTCACAAATGAGGAGTTAGGATGAATCCAATCCTATTACTGAAATGTACTAAAAATAAAAATATAAATTAATCTATCCTTTATTGTGGCGATCAATCACTGAGGCCCCAACTGTCCTATTAATAGGAAGTCAAGTATCTCCCTCTTGAGAGCCTCCATTTCTCATTCAAAAAGGATTCCTGTGGCTCAGGGCTAGCTCAGTACAAAGGTGCTGAGGCTCAGTCTGGTTTGAGGCCAGGCACAGAGGGAGCTGAGACTCTCAAAAGTCAGCTCCAGGCTCTGAATGTCTGTGCAACCCAGTATTAAAGACGTAGCTTCCGGTGGCACGGTCCACGGACACTTGCCCATGCAGTGGGAGTGTCCTGCATTTCTGCTTCTGAACTCAGATATTTAAACTCTTGTATCAGCCACGTGCTGTGCAGAAGCCAGTCTTCCCTCAGGTTCAGGGATCCTGAAAGATGGGGTTTGAAAGATGCCCACCTATGCAGCAGGCAAGTCACGGAGATGAGCGAGGTGGACTGGATTTAAGAAAATTAGCACACGGGCTTCATTTTGATCGAAGTTTAATGCCTGCGGGTTATACATAAATATGTGTAATATTGAATCTACTTTATATGAAAATCTAAATTCATATAAAAATCTAAATCTAAATCTATCTAAAAATGCAAATTGAGAGCAAACAGTATTTAATAATTAAGCAAAACTTTCTTTTTATAAATCATTTCTTCTTTAATATAAATCTGGGTATCTGACACCTTTTCTTCTGTACCAAAATGTCCACGTCTAGTCCTCTACTATGTGCTCCAAACATGAATAGAATACTTGCACTTTCAGAATTCTGCTACTCCAATATTGTCATGTTTAGTTTTTAGTACTACTTTTTCCTACAATTCAATAATGTCATCTATAGTGCTTTCTTTATCCTATTAGGATTAATTGAGGAAAGTAAACTCAACAGAGTTACTTCATTTTCATTAAGTTTGAAATACACTTTTTGGAGCCTAGTCTTCAAATCCACAAGTTTGAGAATGAAGTTCAGACTATCACTTTCATTTCTGGAAAATGTATTCCAGTGTTGTTAAGTGAACCAGATAATTCCCCACAAAGTGAGTTTCTTAGAGGTAATTTTTTTATAAATGAGTGAATTGAAACTTACATTTTTTAAACTATAGTGTATAATATCTATACTATACTCATGGACACTCTTAAAGAGAAAGATTCCAAGTGTTTCAATGGTCTAGTTTTTTGTGGGTTGGTGTGGAGAGTTTTCCTTGGGTCACATGAACAAGTCAGTTTATTCCATCAATTCAAAGAACCCTTCCCAATTCAAAACCACCTAAACCGATCCACCCAAACTTCACGAAATACAACAGATTATGGTATCAGTGCTTGAAAGGGGTCACACAAGTGATCGTACAACCAGTAGCTCAGGCCACAGAAGGGTATCCAATGCTGGTGTTAATTATTACATCCCTGACAGTTTCCAGCCCTAACCTTTTACTAGTAAGCAATTGTTGGCGATTAACATCATGAATAGGCATAAATTCTATGTCCTTATAAATGTTGCCTTACTAAGTTTCATTAAAAGTCTGACATCAACACCAACCTGATCACAGATCACAGCCTGTAACCATGTTGACTAATAATGACCAGCTTACATTCAAACTATCAAGACTGTCTTGGCACCCCAAAATGTCATTTTCTGATCATTATCGTTATCATAATGGTATCATACCCAAGTGGTCTTCCAGCCCATGAATCTTAATCAACTCCATGAAAAAAATATATGTACACTAACATACTAACTCATCAGATATACAAGAAAACTCTAGAAATTATTTAACTTTCTTACATAACTTTTGCTGTAGATTTTTAGCATACTTTTAAAACACTAAGCAACAGGATTTCTGGCTGCTTCTGTTTGGGTTATATTATGTCTGTTGCATTTAATAGATACTGTTTAATAAACTCACTACCTAAACCATCTGTTAGCTGTCATCTTTGTTTCTTTTTTGGTGCCCAGGCAAAATTTTCCTTTAATGTATAGTGGCCTTTACCTACAGTGTCATTTAATGTATTTACATTCTTTTTTAAAAATGCTCTAAAATGCGTGTCCTCTTTCTAGTTTAGAGCTTTTCAATCATGCATCTTTTCCATACTGGTCACACACATTTATGACCACATTTTATTGCACAACTTACGTTCTTTTTGACACAGAACACAACTTTCTCAGAGTATCTTTCTTTTCAGAAGAGCAATGAGTGGGAGTTCAGTCTAGCTGGTGTGTGATACTGAAACTAGGCAACTTCTCCGGGTCTCAAGTTACTTCCCCTTACATGATGGCCAGTCACTGGGTGACCTCTAAGGTCTTGCCAATTCTAAAATTTAAAGATGTTATGACCCAAGGGCGCCTGGGTGCTCAGTTGGTTTAAGCGACTGCCTTCGGCTCAGGTCATGATCCTGGAGTCCCGGGATCGAGTCCCACATCGGGCTCCCTGCTCAGCAGGGAGTCTGCTTCTCCCTCTGACCCTCTTCCCTCTCGTGCTCTCTAGCTCTCATTCTCTCTCTCTCAAATAAATAAATAAAATCTTTAAAAAAAAATGTTATGACCAAAGTCCTAATGGATCTTGTGACCTCAGATGCCTCCTCTACCTTAGAGGCATGCTGCCTGGAAGAGGGACTTTTCCCCAAGGGCAGTGAGCTGCCGGTGGGCATAGAGACTCGCAACAAAGCAGCAGAATTAGGATCTGTCCCAGCTTTACCTAACCTAGATGCGATCTCTGCAGAGCATTTCGTTGGTTTTCACTTTGTGTCCACCTATATATAAGGTAGAGAAAGGGAAGCAGGAAAACAGGAGAAATGGAGGTGGGAGAGGATCTAATGTCTTGCACCTACTGCAAATCAGCAGTATGCTAGTTCTTCAATATACACGGTCTCATTTAATCCTCTCAATGAAACTGTGCACGCCAGCGACATTATTATCCCCACTTTACAGATAAGGAAGAGAAGGGCAGAGAAGCCAAGTCTTCTGGCCAAGGTGATACAGTTAGCAGCAGACCCAGGACTGGGCATCCCGGTTCAGCCTCAAAGCTGTACCTACTAACCACTGCATGATTCTTGGTTCCGGTGCTCAGCCGTTCTTGCTAGGGAGCTTTCTTGGGTCGCCCATCTCCTGAGTCAACTACACTAAACAAGAATGCTCTATTCTCTTATGCTTATTGGGCCTGGAGACCACAGATTAACCTTGGGTTCACTGGACTGGAGGCCAGATGAAGGATGAAGAGCGTGGTGTAAGGGTAAACAAAACCTAGAAGCTGAAGGCCCAAGCAGAGTCCTGGGTCCAGGCTGGGTGAGTCTATAGGAGGCAGGGTCTAGGAGAGGCTGGCCATCAAAGACCAACCAGGAGAGGCAGTGAGCCAGTCCAGGGCACAAGGCCTCACTGGACTTGGGGGCTGTGGCACCTTGTGTCTCAACTCTAAAGCAGTGACTGTCAGAGACTCAAATTCGTTCCAGGAGATGGAGAAACCAACCAAACCATCAGACTGATTTTATACCATCTGACACCTGTGCTGGCTTGTATTAACACAGCATCAGTAGTACGATAAAGTGAGAGGTAACCTCCTGATAGCATTTGGCATTTTCTTCTCTCTCACTCTCTCCCCCCTCCCTCCCTCCATCACCCTTCTTTTGTTTTGTTCTTTCTTTCCCCTCTCATTTCCCTACTAATGTTTATTATGAACACTGAAAAAAAAATAAGAGAAAAGGAGAACGAAAGAAAGAAAGAAAGAAAGAAAGAAAGAAAGAAAGAAAGAAAGAAAGAAAGAAAGAAGACCAAGAAAGAAAGAAAGAAAGAAAGAAAGAAAGAAAGAAGAAAGAAAGAAAGAAGAAAGACCAAGAAAGAAAGAAAGAAAGAAAGAAAGAAAGAAAGAAAGAAAGAAAGAAAGAAAGAAAAGAAAGAAAGAAAGAAAGAGACTCAAAGAAAGAAAGAAAGAAAGAAGAAAGACCAAGAGAAGGTCTTACAATGAGAAGCTACAATTGGCCACCTGCCCTTCTCAGTGCTTACCCTAGTTTGCAGAAGTGAATGCTTTCTGCTCTTAATTCTGGTGGTTACCAATCTGACTCTAAATTTACATACTACTTCCTGATTTATTAATTGAAGATGCTGTCTAATCACTTGGAGGATTTAATGCACTTTATCCTATCTTCTTCTCCTCTCCCCAGTTTTGGATGATTCTTTTTGTTCTACTATTCATTTCCTTTGTACCTTTGAGTAATAATGTAAACATATATTTTTATAATCTATCAGCTTTAGATCGTACCTCTTTTTTCCAGCTTTACTGAGATATAATAGACATATAACTGTAAATTTAAGGTGTGCAACGTGATGATTTGGTATACATGTATAGTATGAAATGATTACCACATATTAGTTACCATGTCCATCTTCACTTCCTATAGTTACATGTTCTCTGTGGGGAGAACATTTAAGATCTACTTACTCTCTTAGCAATTTTCAATCACCATGCTATATGTTAGATCCCCAGAACTTATTCATCTTATAATTGAAAGTTTGTATCCTTGGACCAACATCTGGTCATTTCCCTGACTCACCAAACTCTAGCGTTTGGTGGTGAGTCAGGGAAATGACCAGATGTTGGTCCAACATGGCAGAATACCTTTCTTTTTTTTAATGGCTGAATGATACTCAATATTAATATTCAATATTCAATTATACACATATATATTTTTAAAGATTTTATTCGTCCACCTGACAGAGAGAGACAGTGAGAGCAGGAACACAAGCAGGGGGAGTGGGAGAGGGAGAAGCAGACTTCCTGCTGAGCAGGGAGCCCGATGCGGGGCTCGATCCCAGGACCCTGGGATCATGACCTGAGCTGAAGGCAGACGCTTAACGACTGAGCCACCCAGGCGCCCCAATTATATTTTTTGAGGAAACTCCATACTATTTTCCATAATAGCTGTACCAATTTACATGGAAAGTGCCTCTCAATTCCTAGCGAAATTAGATTTAGATATGAGTGCTCCACCCTTCTTCTCCCCACAGCCTTCTCATTTTCTGACATGTGGAATTTGTTTTTACACTATCAAGGTTGATCATACCACATTTTTTATAAACATGTTTAAGTCTTCTGTGTTCTGTGAGGCTGATTTTCAAGGTTAGAAACCAATAAAGTTTATGTTACTATAAATTGAAATTATTAATACATTAATCCATTCTTTCCCTAAATACTGAGGCAGGCCCCTAGCTGATAATATACTATGGGCCCAATATCATAAAGCTGTGCCTTCAAGTTAAATGGATTTCCTTCATTACATTCATCGGTGTCCCATTTGGTGGGGCTGTTTGATGGGTAGGCTTCCCTTTGGTGTGAGCAGAAAGAGGATTCTGGCTAGGAAGCTCTCGAATGTCAAAAGCAAGGGGTAGTTACACAGACAGCTAGAAGCCTAATTCTCAGAAAGAACATTCGACCTCTGTAGAGAAGGGAGTTCTGATTTTTGCCTGGAGTTTGATGGCCCAGATTCCAAACTGGGATGGGGGGGGGGGGGGGCGGGGAGTGTGGGGCGCCACCAACTGGCCAGTTCATCTGCAGACAATTTCAGTGATTTCTGCAACCCCATCCCTCCACCCTCACCACCATTCTGGAATATGGCTTCATTGATCCAATTATCCATCAATGTTTCACCTCTACTGAAAATATGTTGGGATCTCTCCTACAACTGCCTTGACTGTTTTGAATTTATTCCTTCGTTTCTATTTTACTGAGGTCTCTGAAAAGAGACATAAGACATGGTCGTATGTATTTTATTTTGTTCCTGATTATAACACAGTTCAGGTCTGTTATATAGAGAAATTTCAAACAATCAAGAAAACTATAAAAAGAAATGGAAAAATCCATAAAATCTTGCAACATGGAGATAACCACTGTTAATATTCTGATGAAAGTCTTTCCTAGATCTTCCAGCTTTTCTGGCTCTGTGTGGAATTTCCAGAGGCAGACTTTTATCTCTGAGTCTTCACTCCTTGGGAGCCATTAAGCTAAAGGTAGGAACAAATAAAGAGGATGCTCTTCACTTTCCGTGTTACAGCCACCATCCAAGGCTTTCCTTGGAGAAGAAGGAGTCTGGGTATACGATTTTTCCCTTGGGTTGTCCCCTCCTTCTCTACTTTATTTTTTTTTTTTAAAGATTTTATTTATTTATTTGAGAGAGAGAGAATGAGAGATAGAGAGCACGAGAGGGAAGAGGGTCAGAGGGAGAAGCAGACTCCCTGCTGAGCAGGGAGCCTGACGTGGGACTCGATCCCGGGACTCCAGGACCATGACCTGAGCCGAAGGCAGTCGCTTAACCAACTGAGCCACCCAGGCGCCCTCCTTCTCTACTTTAATTGCTTCTGGCTTTTGGAGCATCTTATGGTGGAGACATTTATCTCCCAAACATTCCATGTCCTTTTGCAGAGAAGGCTTTCTAGAACCAATTTTTCTGGGTTCTTCTTTTTCTGGGTCAGAGTGAGCATATGAACTATCAGATTGATTGGTTTCTGAAGCTTCAGATAAGGCTGCCGAGTATTATTATGAGTTAAATAATGAGTTAAATAAACACCCATCGAGTCTCTTTTTACTGATGAGTGGGTCTTCTCTCGGAATACAGGGGTCCTGGTGTGGAAGGGAGCGGGCTTCGGGACAGGACCTGGTCATGATTAGAGAATCTGAGAGTGAAATGCTCAGGGAATATTCATCCTTACCATCCTTTTTCCCTTTAGGAACAAGGTTTTTCTTTTTTCCCCCCTATTTCGCTGGAACTGTGTTTGCTCACTTGTTTCGGACATGAGTTGGGAAAGAGACAAGTTTGGCTCTTCTCCAGCTGATTGCTGCACCAGCTAGGGTAGCAAGAAATTAGTTTGCCTTCTGCTGTATGGGGTGACCCACAAGGTCAGAGACAAGAGAACTCTCCATGGGCGTGGAACTTGCAGACTCAGTTACTGCCCTTCTTTACATGAGGGACCCATGCAGGCACCCACGTGAAGGCATCAGAGGGCTTGTGCTTCTCCGGGCCATCAGTCAACTCCTCGAGTCTGGGCTTTGCTTCTGACTTGGCCCAAGCTCCTGGCAGAGAACAGGCTGCAGAGTGGGGAGGTCCTCAGTCTCTCAGCCACAGACAGGCTTAAAGGAACAAAGCCATCACATCCGCTCTCTGAGGAGGACTTTGGAACTTTCCTTGTGTTCATTCTTTTCTCCTCCACCCCCTTGTGGGACACTTTAGACCAACTGTCCTCAGGACGGCTGAGGCTCTGTGCCCAGGGTAGGGAAGTGCAGAGAGGACAGACCTCTCCTGGGGACGACAGCTTGGTAATGGCGTCACTCTCTTACCATTTGGTGGTTAAGACTGTCCCAGGGATCGGGAGACAGAAGTTTCTTACTCTGGATGCACAGATGATTGGAGTGTTCTTTGAGACTTTGTTTGAATCTCACTTTTTCTGAGTCATGGTCCTTGTGGAGATGGACCATCTTCTGGTTATTTTGGAAGTGAATTCCTCTATAAGAAATGTGTCTGTTCTGAATTTGTTCTTGTGACCAAAAATTCCGTAGCTACAGCCTGGCAATTAAACCTTTCAAACATTTTTTTTTTTTCTTTGCAATGCATTAGATGATTGAATGGAGAGATCAAATATGGAAATAGAAACACAAAATTAAAAGTCATCTTGCCAAGCTTCCTGCACCCAGGAAAGAGCTGGTTATAGAGCAAGGGTTCCTGGAGAACAACGCCTTATTCCTCTATACGCAACTCCCTTCCCTTATTCAGGGTAGGTTTCTTGGACCCTGAGAGGCAGAATTGAGCTCACTGGTCTTCGTGGTACATACTGTATTCCTTATTGCGCCATTCTGTAATTCTTTGTTTTTGTCTTTCTTCCCTATTAGAATTTGAGCCCCTTGAGCGTAAGGATTCTTATCCATTTTTGTCTTTCTGTCACTGAATATAGCACCTTACTCATAAGCTTTTAAGAAGTATGTCAAACAGGGGCGCCTGGGTGGCTCGGTTGTTAAATGACTGACTCATGATTTTGGCTCAGGTCATGATCTCCTGAGTCAGGGGTTCCAGCCCCAAGCTGGGGTCCATGCTCAGCATGGAGTCTGCTGGAGATTCTCTCCCTCTGCCCCTCCCCCCACTTTCACATATGGACATACATGCTTGATCTCTCTCTCTCTCTCTCAAATAAATACATCTTTAAAAAAATTTTTAAAGTTTGTTAAATGAACAAGTGAATGAATGAATGAATGGCATGTAGATCATAGACTTTCCTTCCCAGCTCAAAAGTCCAAAAAGGAAGTTGACTCTGGAAATATGTTGTCAGTAATAACAAAAAATAACAGCTATAATTTATTGAGCACTAGTGCGTGCCAGAGATCATGCTAAGTACTTTCTGCATAGTATCTCATTTAATCTGGATCCCTCCCTCAAATAAGCATATATTATTATATGATCTCAGAGTGGGTTGTTACTTCCCCATTGTGGTACCCATCACACTTACAGATAATTTTCTACTGTCTTTCCTTTGATCGAAGGTCCCTGAGGGCAGAAATGCTACCTTTATTTACATGATGCTGAGTCATCCAGCATGTAGCCCGTATAATGTGTGCCATGTAATAAATACTGAATTAATATTTTTTATTTTAATGAATTCTTCAAATCCCCAAGTGTTGAGTGTTATTGCAAGTACTCTTTAGTATAATTGCAATCCTGAGTGTCTCTGTTCCTTTCCATTCCTCAGACGGAACATAAAGGTAACTAGCCAATTTTCCCTGTGGTAGCTGAAAATATTGATGGCCTCTATTATCACCTTTAGGTTACTGTACCTCGAAACTTAGAAGAGCGTGTCCCCCTGACGCCCCCGCCCCCCGCTCCCTGATTGTTTATCCTTCTGGTCACCATTGACACACCTGTGTTGCTGTCTCCACCAACATGATATCGCTTCTAGGCATTGACACTGTTGCTTTGGGATCCCAGGTACTAAAAGAACTAGAATAAAGTAAGCACCTGCAGGAATAAGACAGGGCAGGACAGGGTTCAGAGCAGAAAGTGCAAGAGTCTGATGTTGAGACCACCAGTCCCAGGTCTGAAAGCTTAGAAAGCCAAAGGCACCCTCGCGTCCCTCAAAGGAGATAGGTGGATCCTCTCTGCCACCAATCAGAGGGGACTTCCCTTTGACTTCAGCTAGATTCTATTCCCAGCCCATTTTCCCCTCTGTCGGACTCAGCATTTCTATCCTAATAGGATTGCCTGCCTTTGTCTGAGGTTTGTTCTGTTTATTGGGGCTCCTTGCTATCATCACAGGTCTCAACTTCTCATTGTTCTATTTCCAGAGGCAGCCACCTCCTTGTGGTCTATTCCCACTGCCAGGACAGAGTCAAGCAATTTCCATAAAGTGGGCTAGGAGCATTCCCATTATACCTGGGCGCTGAACCAAGTTTCTGAAAATGGCACGTTCTCTGAACGCTATGCCCCCTTTCACCTTCATGAATTCCAGAAATGCAGATTACCCCCACAGATCCTGGACACGCTGCCATTGTGGTAGGGGGCATCGGGAATCTAACCATTTCAGAACGAAATTGGCCAAGAGTGGCAGGGGCGTGCTTTCAACTGGCACTGGCCATGTTTGGCATCCTAGGCTTGTTGTTGGGATCACGTAGAGGAACAGCGGCGACTCACAGTTTCCATTTTAATAATAAACTGCAGATGCCTATTTAAAGCACCCAGACATTTATTTCAAAGCTAGGGAGGCAGCCTCGAGCAGTGGAAACAAGCAGGACTAGGAGGTGGGAGTCTTCGTCACTCGATGTGGGATCTTAAGTGTCACGCAATCTCCTTGGACTCAGTTTTCTGAGTTCCTATAACATGCAGGGCTTGATGGGAAGGAGGTGTTAGCTGACGCCATGGTGACTGGTAATCATTTTGCAATTTTAAATGTATCAAGTGTTATGCACTTTAAATGTACAAAATGTTGTATGTCAATGACATCACAGTAACGAGCCTGGAGGGAATGAGGGGGCTGACTGGTTCACCTCTGAGATTCCTCTTAGAGCAAACACTAGGGTTCTTTGAAGGTCTTTTATTGCTCAAGTGAGAATCACTTCAATCTCAAGGCAACCTACCTGCCCTTTGCCTGCCATGCTCTCCTGTCCTGTGGTATTGGGAAGCTATTTCTTCAGACCCAAGAACCTGGACTTGAACCAGACCCCAGGTCTTCTACCTTGGAAGACAGGTAGGTCTCTTTTTGTGAGCTTTCACAGCCAATTTCCAGTACTGCTGAAACTACCTTGTCCACTCTGAGTCAAAATACGCAGCTTCATGAAATAGGATAACAGCCTCAAACGGAAATAAAACAGGTGTCTTGTGAGAGATCATCTTTGCTGTTTACACAAGATAGTCTATGCTTTTTAAAAAAGATTGTTTAATTACAAGAGGAATTCATTCTCATATGAAATTTGGAAAACTCCGATAAGTTTAGGGAAAAGCGTAAAATCATTCTTAATCTCATAATTCTACCCCTCCCACAGAGAAACTATTCATATTTTGATGTATTCTCCACTTTATATGCAGTTTTTTACATTGTTGAGATCATGCTGCTTGTTATTATTTCAACCTTTTTCCCCCACTTAAGATTGCATAATGGGCATTTCCTCATGTCATTGAAGCCATATCTAAATAATATTTTAATGGCCTCATAATATTCTCTGTTGTGGACATTGTCCTGAAGTTGACCGGTTAAGGTCATTTGTGATTTTATTCTTTTTGTTTTTTTAAATTTTTATAAGTAATGCTAAGATGAACATCCATATTCATATATCTCTGAAAACTTCAGATTATTTCCTTAAAATTCATCCTTAGAAATGAGTTATTAAATTAAAAAGTATAAATAGTTTTAAGACTCTCGATGCTGTTTTGGTCTTAATTTTTCAAACACATTTTATGACTTAACATCATTTTTTTTCTTGTAAAGAATATCATCTCCATTTCAGTCATGAGAAAACTTTCACTTTTCCTGAAACAGTACTGGCCTAAACCTCCTCCGAGAAAACATCAAAGAACCCTTCGTCAACAACTGTCAATCAGCTTCGAGAATGCCTGTCTGACCCCAAGTCTCTCCAAGTCCCCAGGATACTTACCTTCAACGTCGTTGTGAAATGGGAGATTCTAAAAAAGTAAAGACAATGGTTCTTGACTGTAGGGAATAGAAAATGAGTGAGTGCAAAAAATCTGAAACTGTATTTATCAGCATCTCTATTTGATACCCTGCACTTGAGCCACATTTAAAAATAATAGGACCAGCTCTCATTAGGCCAAGCTGTGTGACTTTGGGTGTGTTCCATAACCTGGCTGTGGTCCAGGCTCCTCCAGTGTAATGAGAGAAGAGTGAACCAAATGACTTATTAGGTGTTTGCAGGCCAGCATGATCCCACATTTTTTCATACCATGAGGATCGTGAGGTCCCGTCCTAAAGCTACTCTGAAACAATTTTGAGTTTGAGATTTTCCTCAAAATGACAATTATGGCAAATGGCCAACTTGGGGGTGTAGGATGTTGCAGAATGGTGTATAGAGGAAGAGTATGAATTGAAGCTTTGCTAATTATTAGCCATGTGTGTCTTTAGGTCAAGGACTTAAATACGTTGAGCATTAACGGCAGAAGGACTGATAACTGATAACAGACCCTATTCCCTGTGACCACTGGAGGATTAGGTTAGATAATTCATGGGACTTTCACACAGGAAGCACACAGGAAATGTTGTGAGAACGGCCAAGTTTACTGTGTCAAAATGATCATTGCTCCCAGCGCAATGGGGAAAACAGTTTCAGGGACGTTGCCCATTGACAAAAACCACACAGCACGTTAGTAACGACACCACAAATCACCTGTGGTCTGCTTGCCCCAGTTTACTCTTTCATCGCCACACGTTTCAGGAACTGAGTGAAGACAAAGATGTCTAATGGAAGCTCAGGCAAAGAGATCATTGTCTTCCTAACCACGGTCCAAAGCCGACTGCCAGCATTATGTGCATCCAATCATATTTCATCCAAGCAAGAGGGAAAAGACCTGAGTAGACACCGCTGTCTAAGAAGGACAAGTCCTGAACTCTTCTGTCTGATGTTCAGGATCTCTCTTAGCTTGGTCTCAGTCTAGCTCTCCATGCTCACCCCCTGCCACAGGCCCCAGGGGCTTTGGGTTGCACTCAAGCCCCTAGTATGGCATTCTCCCCGACACGGGGACTTCACCCCGGCCCTACTGGAGCCACTGCCTTCTTTCAGAAGACCTTCTCCCTAGGCTACCTGGCAGCTTCCTCCTCATCCTTCAAGGCCCAGCCCAAATGATGGTCCTTCCTGGACGAAGGCTTCTTCTTCTCAGACATATCCATGGTTCCCGGCCCTGGCTGGGTAACCAAGACACCCATGTTTATCATGTTACATAATGATAAGCTTCAGGACATGTGGATACAGGAGGTCCCCCTCCTCTGGCAACTCCAGCATAACTGAGGGTGGGTCAAGTCTTCCAAAGCTGGGCAAGGTTTTCTTCTGCAATGCCTCAGAAATCCAGAGAGTCAAACTTAACACAAACACATGCTTCTTCTTCTTCTTCTTTTGTTAGAGAGCGAGAGAGAGCAAGTAGGCACATGCAAGTGAGTGGGGGAGAGGCAGGGGGAGAGGGAGAGAGAAAATCTTAAGAAGGCTCCTCCATCAGCACAGAGCCTGATGCAGGGTTCAATCTCACCACCCCAAGATCATGACCTGAGCCGAAATCAAGAGTCAGATGCTTAACTGCCTGAGCCACCCAGGTGTCCCAGGTTGCTCTTCTAAGAAGAGAGCTAGAAGGAAAATGTTATTTCTATTTTTTTTTTGTTTTATTCAACAGCAAATGCAAGTAAGAAACAAATCTTAAACACATCGCCATGCCACAATCATTATTTATATTTTTCTCCCACTGTTACAATGGGAATCCTTTTTTTTTTTTCATCTTCGGAATCCCAAAGCCTCTGGCAGGGTATATTAGATATGCATGGTAGCTGTTCTGTGGTTCCTTAAGTGCTCTGACAATGAGTTATTTAACCGAATAGCCAATACTGTGCTCAGTAATTTGTGCGGTGCCCTGGAGACTTTCAAGACACACCTGCCTTTCAGCTGAATTCAGATGCAGCTACAACACTTGGCCTTTTCAACCCCTGAGATGCTCATTCTATTAAGTATTAAGTATTAGTATTAAAAAGGTAAGGTGTATTAAGGCCCCACAGAGGTCTCTGTGGTTCTTTGCACCTGCATTCCACACTCTTCTGATGTGTGTTTGTTTCAACATAAGGTTATCCCTTCTCATTTCTGCCTAAGCTCCACCATGCTTAGACAGGTCCCGCTCCTCCTGACGCCTTCCGGCCACATGGAGGCTTTCTAATACATAGTCTCCTCTGTTTTCCTTTAGTGGCTTTGTGTTTGCATGTCTTATCTCCTCTGTAAGATTCTAGGTTCCCGCCCGAGGGGGTTTCTCATCTTCTTTTCAACTCTTTGGAGTACTTAGCAGATTGCTAGGCAAACAACAGGCACTTAATAAATATTTCATTCATGAGTATAAACATTCTTCACATTCCAACAGATGATATTGGGATCCTCTAATCTCGTGACTCAAGTGTGATCTGGACCAGCAGCAACAGCATCTTCTGGAAACTTGGTGGAAATGCAGATGCAGGCCTGTCCCAGACCTACCAACACAGAATCTGCATTTTCCTAAGACCTGCAGGAGACCAGTATTCATGAGAAGCAGGGCACTCAATGACACTAAGAGTCAAAGTCTCCATCTTCTCTGCCTCACTTGGTCCCCTGCCTTTGCTTCCCCCATCCCTGGCTCTTCTCACATCCCCTCACCCTTGCGCTCCACGCCCCACCCCAGGGCATCACTTCAACCATTTTCTTTCCAATATCCCAATGCTCTCACTCCTCTAGGATCTCTCTTCCTGCCCACAAAATGCCAACAGTTCACTTTCTCCATTCTTTGCTATTGTTCTTCGAGCCTCCGGCACCTACCGCGCTACTAATACAAGGCAGGACCCCCTGTTTGGTCAAATCAATGCACACCTTCCTCATCCAACTGCCATGTGAGAGGTATTCAGCAGGAAATCTGAATTCAATCTTCTCTTGGATGGCTTATAGCTCTTATTGCCTTTTCTGTTTATCAACTCGCTCCTAACGGAACAGGAGTTAAGAATTCATTGGTCAGCAAAAAATGTGGGGTGGCAGAGAAATCTGTGCTCTTCATTTATAGATTCAGCTGCTAGAAAGAATTTGAGAACCGAGCCGTCTTCATTAGTCAAGCCTAAACTTTAACTGAAGGAAAGTATGGCTCATTTTAAGGCAATCAAACATAAAAAAAATCATACTTAGAAGAAGGAATGGCAGGGTTCGCTTTAGACGATAATTCTTCCACTTAAAAAAAAATTCAAAAGATCTTTAAACTAGTAGTCTTTAAAGTGCCTTTAAAAATTACATTTGTTCATCTCTTGATAAGAGCACAGATGTCTTGAAATTCAGGGGAGACTTATTTTCAGTTTGAGTTGCTGTATTTTATGTGGAATCCAGGAACAAGCTGGTTTGGGGCTTGAATTATGGAGAAAATCATTTCAATTCCCCACCCCCCACATCTTGTAGCAGGACCAAAGCAGTCAAGTACTTCTGCTGAAGATCATCTTACTTTTTGACTCATTTCCTACCTGAGGCTTGATTACAATGATAATTTTCTTTAGACATTTTCAAAAGTGATTGTTCATAACAAAAAGAGTTATATTGGACAGTCCTCCTTAAGGCCAAGGGCTGACAATAATTGGGTCGTTTGATTTCTATTCATTTTTCTTAAATCTCTGATTGCTTACACAATAACTTTCTTCCCCAATCCATTAGTCTAACAATTCATATCAATATTTTATTTTTAATGGTTGACTACTCATTTCATTAAAAATGTAAGTGCATTAGCTCTGTGTAGAATGATTCCATTGGGATAGGCTTATTTAAATATTCATAACATAAAAATTAATAAATCTGAGTACAGTGTTTGCATTTTAAAAAGTCAGGCTACTGTCAGGTGTTTTTGGTCCTAGATGAGATTCACTAAATTAAAAGCCTTGAGCATCATCTTTTTATTGATTCTTCTTTGCAATAAAACAGTGCAACAGTGATGCTATGAGAACAGAATTACTACCCAATAATTCATTGGTTCTCTCAACTTCATCCACTGAAAACAAGTTGCCCTTCCCTTGTCTTTCATGCTACTCCCCATTCCTATCACTTAGATTCCAACTACTACATCATTCTGTCTGAAATCAAAGAAGTCAAACTTTGGTTATGAATAGTATTCACTTCCATTTTATTCAGCCTCTCTCTTTTCCCTCAACCTCCACCACCACCAAAGTAAAACTAATGAATCATAATGGTGTACAGTAAGAACTCCAGGGACAACTTCTTCCCTTGGGCTTGCTCTCAATTGGAGGAAGAAGCACACATCTTACAGGGGGTAAAGGCTGTTGTATGTTGGTTTATGAGCATATATAGCCTTAGAATCAGCAAATTTGACAAATCTGTATAATGGGTTAGGAGGTGGAAGAATCCAACTAGAACAGGGCATCTCTGATAAGCTACCAAAGGTGTCCTTAAATTTACATCACTCACAAAAATTAACTTGGAATGGATTAAAGACTTAAATGGGAATGTAAATTGGTGCAGCCACTACGGAAAACAGTGTGGAGGTTCTCCAAAAAATTAAAAATAAAACTTCCATATGATCCAGGAACCCCATTTCTGGGTTGAAATAATGACTAGTGAAAGCACTATTCTAAAGCTATATCTGCAGTCTAATTATCATTGCAGCATTATTCACATTAGCCAAGATTTGAAACAAACCAAGTATCTATCTATGGATGATTCGATAAAGAAAATGTGCTGTGTGTGTGTGTGTATATATATATATATATATATATATATATATATAGGAATATTATTTGGCCTTAAAAAGGAAGGAAATCCTGCCATTTGTGACAACATGAGTGAAACTAGAGAACATTCTGCTAAGTGAAATAAGCCAAACAGAAAAAGACACATACTGCATGGTATCTCTTATACATGGAATCTAAAAAATAATACTAATGAAGTCAAACTCTTAGAACCAGAGAGCAGAACAGGGGGAAATGGGGAGATGTTGGTCAGAGGATAGAAACTTGCAGTTACAAGATGAACAACTCCTGAGGACCTAAGGTATAGCATGGTGATTGTATTATAATTGGTATTATACTTATATAAAATTATATAAAATATAATGTATTATAATTATAATATATATAATATATACGGTATTATAATACCGTATTATATCCTTGAAATTTGCTAAGAGAGTAAATCTTAAGCGATCATACCACACACACACACACACACACACACACACACACAAAAGAGGTGATGGATATGTTAACTTGATTGGTGATCATTTCACAATATAGAGGTATATCAAATCATTACATTCATACATACAATTCAAATATATACAATTCTATTTGTCATACATACTTCCGTAAACCTGGGGAGGGGAATAAAAAGAAGTGAGGGAAGCCAAACAGTGCAGGGCATCACTGATAAGCTACCAAAGACCTGAAAATACCATTCAGAATTAAGGACACCAGCGTAGTCAAGGTGTGCCCTCCCCCAAGAACCCCCAACAACCTAGTCTGGGATTACTGTTTTCTCACACTCAACATCAAATCACTTCTGTTAGCAAATCTTGGCTGGATCGGACAGAAAAGGCCTCTGCTAGAAATATGAGCGGGCCACCTGCAAGAGTGCGACCCAGGGGGATGACATTTTGCAGCCTCCAACAGTCCCGCCCACACTAGTTTGGATAATGTTTGTGAACAGGGTTACTGGGAAGAACACAGAATTTGGAATCAGGAGACTGAACTTCTAACCCTTATCTATTAAATCTCTAAATTCCTTTCCAGTTCTGAAATTATGGATACAAAGAGGTCTCTGAAAGAGAAAACTCAGGACTGGACTGGAAATAGGTGGTACAAAGTGACCCCATCTTACCCCATAGGGACCCAGACCACACGCCCTCATTTAGAACCCTTAGAGAGCCTCAGAATCCTTCTCTACCTACTCCTTTGGTCAGACCCTACAAAATGCTCATAATTGATTCATGAGTTGAAACTCACTTGCCATCTCTGAAGATGAATGATTAACAAAGGAGAAAAAGTCATCTCCATTAGGTGAAGCAGGGCAGAGCACGCCAGTACCAACTTCCAGGTACCCGAGGCCTCCACAGACTTTGGAGGTCAAAGCTCGGGTCTGAGGCTGAAAGGAAAGAGAAGTCATCAGAATAGCAAAGACAAGATCCCCAAGTTTGTTTGAAATGGCCCTTGAAGTCAAGCACACAGACACTTCGGTGTTGAGTTCTCAGAGATGCAGAGTTATGTTTGTGATTCTGGTCGTCCTTTATAAATTAAATTCTTCTCTTGGGCCAAGCAAGGAGAGAAAATACTCAAATATCTATACCTTGTGTTTATTTGATTTTCCTGGAAACTTAGAAAATTCCATTGTTCTATTATAAATGAGGCAGCTGTGGAATCAATATACACAGCAGAGAGACAGATGGCGGATAGTCGCTCACTGCATGAGTACACAGAGGCGATGAATGTCTAAGATATACAAAGCATTGAATGTTTAGAGAGTGTGTATGTATTATATGCAGCTGAAAACTCCTGGCCTCATCTACTCCAGAGTTTCTCCAAATGTGGTTTACAAACCCACATTCTGCCCCAGAACCTTCTGGTGTCTGAATGGGGACCCCACTGTAGACCTCCCGACCCGGTCTCTCCCAGACTCTCCCAAGACTGCTTCTGGGACAGGATGTCTTACTGGTCGGCAGGAGTCTCTTGAAGCAACAAATGTTACTCTGTGACTCTGGGGACCTAAGTGTGTGCTTCTATGCATAACCGTATTTCATTGCAAATGTAAATGCATTTTAGACTTAACAGTGGATTTAACTCCTTTTCATCCCTCTCTTCCTCTATCAGCCAGCGGTGGCTTTAATAAAGTTGCTGTTGCTTTTTTTCATTAGTCCTTCCTTCTGGGTTTGTAGCACATGAAATTTAGCTACAGTGAAGTTTCCAGAATCATCCTTTGTTACATCTGGACTTGCTTCTTCCTGCTAAGTCATTATGGCCTCCTTACAGTTTTCTGGCTGTGCCCTTGACACAATTATAACGGTCCTGATTTTCTGAAATCGAATAATTCAATGGGCAAGAATGAGCTACAGTAAAATGAACAAGAGCAATGCTGCATATTTATACCCTTCTCCTCTCATCTGGAGGCAACCCACAAATTTAAGCTGGTATGATTAAGCCAGAGCACAGTGGAGCTCTTCATCATTACGGGAAAGCAGGCCCCTTGGAAGAGTAAATTATGGCACCTGTTTAGTTGCATTAAAATCGCTACCCAAAAGGTATAGATAATAATTAAGTGATACACCATAAGTGACAGAAACCGAAGGGAGAATTTCAGAAGTTAAATGTACTAAAGGTCTCAAGTTGGCCAGGGCTCCGAGCACAGAGCCTTAATTTGTGGAGTCCGGTGATGGCTGCACATGATAAAGGACTAACAAATCGAAGAACCCTCTAGCATCAGTTCAGGACCAGAGAGTGGAAGGTTGCTGTCCTCTGAAGAACTACCTGGAGCATTCTGCACAAACAAGGTGGGCCAATACCCTGCATGTGAAAACAGTCCATGACCTCAGGATTCAAAATGCTAAGCCAAGCTCCTGAAAATGCTGATCATCCAATGCATTTTGGGGTGTAGAGTGATTTTCTCTTGGAGAGCTCTTTCCCCTTAGCCTAGGCATCCTCTGTGCTGTCCTTTGGGAAAAGAACTGTTGTCAAAATTTCTGATAACAGGAGAACCTTGCAGATTTTATCATGCTACACATTGTTCTGTACAACCCTGGAGTCAGAATTTATGGCAGGTCTTCTGTAGGATTAAGGATGGAGATACAACACAGCTAGAGATGCTCAGGCCTCTGCTTTCCTAGGACCCCCTTGGACACAGTAGAAAGATTTGACGAGGCTGCAAGCCCTGCTTTAAGCTGTGTGGATGGCAGATGTGGACAAAGGGGATCAGAGTACTTAGCCTGATTCCTGAAGAGAAACCATAAACCCCTAGCATGGTGGATGATAACAGTTATTGGGCACTTTCCATGTATCCATATTACTACTAC
Organism: Zalophus californianus; assembly: GCF_009762305.2. Lineage (NCBI taxonomy): Eukaryota > Metazoa > Chordata > Mammalia > Carnivora > Otariidae > Zalophus > Zalophus californianus. The sequence goes on from NC_045596.1 coordinate 176,574,859, forward strand.
TGCTAATAATAACATATATGCCCCTAATCTCATCTGGCATAAGTCCTGCAGGAAGCCCATGAGGTTCACATGATCATCTCTATTAAATAGAAAATTGCAGTGTAGGGAATTAAGGCTCTTCCTCAAGGTCCTGCAGTCGGGTTCTAAAGAACCCTGCTCTTGACTCCTGGTCCACATGTCTTCTATTTTCAGGGCATGATGGTACTTAGGACTCACAGTTGTTCGGTATGGTGGGCGGCCTGACTCACCACTACCCTATTTTATGGATGAGGATTGGAGGCCAAGGGCGCTGCAAGGCGTTGCAGGCCAGAGATGTTGCCTGCAAGGACACCTCCGACTAGACAGCTCCAGACTCCCATCCAGGTCACCTTGGTGGATAATGGTGGTGAGGCTGCGGAGGGGGGCCTTCCAGGGTGGGAAGGGACCTTTAACACAACAAACACTGGCTGAGACCCGCGTGGGTCAGACCCTAATACAAGGCCTCGCCCAGTGCTACCTCGGCCCGGAGCTAACATTACCCCAACCCTGCTGCGGTTGCGCAGACAGGACCTCAAACCTTCAGCCAAAGGATGCATTCAGACGGAACTGAGTGACAAAATGTGTGGCTCAGACAATAATGGGTGGCCTGAAGGGGCAGAAGAAATCAGCGTGAGCCCTAGTGGTTGGGAAAGGTCTCCCAGAGGAAGGGGATTTGAGATGCATAGAAAATATGGTGGTATCTGGAGATGCTAAGAATTACTTAATACTCACCTTTTTACCCCATACTCCCAAAAGTTCTCTCTGTGTTAGACACGATGGAGAGGCTGAAGAAATATAAAATACATTTTCTAGTCTTAAGTGACTTAGAGCCTAGTTGGTGAAATAGAACATACAGGAAATGACAGTGATCAATACTAGCCAATATCCAATTAAGGGCTAAATTGTGTTTCATTATCTCTAAATAGCATGGAGTTTCGGAAGACCAGAGATCAGTAAGGGGGAGGACAGTCAGAAAAAGCTTCCTGTGGGGGGTGGTATTTGAGCTGAGGCTTCAAGAATGCAGGGGTCAGCCGGAGGGTATAACGTCCGTAAGTGCATGCAATGGGGAGAGGGACCTGGTGTGTTCGTGAGTCAGTGAGCAGTGGAATAGGCAAGGATGCTGGCAAGCTTCGGTAACGTCTCCACATTTGGGGGCTGGAATAAACTGGGTCCCTCAAATTTACCAAAGTAATTTGGAATTCAGGTTGCTACTCTATGAGTGAAACCATGAAACCCGCACCCAGAGGATCAAAGCAAGAAGTATAAAATCATTGAAGAGAGACTGATTCCAGCCCTGCAGCATTCAGCAATAACAGGGACTTCGGTTTTTTTCTTCATCTCTAAAGAGAGGGCCATCAGAAAGAGGGACGGTCAACCACGGAGCTAGGAACATCATAGGGTGAGTGTCCCCTATGCCTGTCTCAGCTGTCCACTCTGAGTGGCTGGTGTCGGTGTCATTTTTAATCAGAGCAGCCTCTGTGAGCATAGCTAGGATGGGTCTTTCCCCAAGAAGGACTCCTTTCCTCTCACAGGTGAGGTGGTTGAACACCTGAAATTGATGATCAAAGCCAGACTATGACAAAATCACCCCATAAAGCCACTCTCTAGGGATGTGCTTGTTAGCCATCTGGCTCCCCTGAGTGACCCCAGGACCAGTGCACATGCCTCACTGGCTGGGCACTATACAACTCCAGGGGTGTCATCACCCACTCCCATGCACAAGTGCACCTGGAAACTGCGTGATCCCTTAAATGAGTTTCCATTTAAACTCAAATGAATATATTAGGAAGGCTCTCAGCAATTCTCAGTGCTGGAGAGCTAAGTTAGAGGCCCCTTCTGGGCCCCCTGGGCTCTGGCAGCTGAATGAGCGCAATCACCGGCATCAGGAACCACATATGAACAGGGAATGAATTCCCCTTCACCACCATCATGGGGGAAAATACTCCACATTCACTTCCTATCTTTAACAGAGCTCCGGGTTCTGGCAACTGTCAGAAAATCATCAGTGTCCCCAGCCTTGCACACACAAGAGACAAGACTGCAGGACCAGCTACTGCAGATACTTGAAAATTTCAGGCTCGGCTTATCTGACCTGACATTGACCTGACTTCAGAGACAGTCTTGTTTCCTTGGTTCATTTCATGCCAGAAAATTCTGCTGTTTTCTAAATGACCAGCCAATACTGCTGGGCAATGCAGGGCTCCTGGTGTCAAGGTTGAGGCAAATAGCCCCAGGAATCTTGAATAGAAACAAGGACGGGCCCGACAAAGAGGAGGTGGTTCTTGAGAGCGTGGGGTCTTTCACAGAACATTTTACGTGGTGGAAGGGACATGCCCCCATTATCCGAACAAAGGCATGATCCATGGCACCTCATCAATGATACCTGTCCCCTCAGTGGAAGGAAGCCAAGAGTCCTTTCATGCCAGCTAGTCAAGGTGTCAGGAACCTTGAGAGGAAGAGAACAGACAATGGGAAGTTAAGAGTAGGAGGGAGAAATTCTGTGTGTGTGTGTGTGTGTGTGCGCGCGTGTGTGTGTGTGTGTGCGTGTGTGCGCGTGTGTGTGTGTGCGTGAGAATGTGTGTTGGATCGGGGGATGGTTAGGATAAAGAAGGGTAAAGGGTCTTGTTGAAACTGTTTGGGAACTGGGAGGGGGCCTCGTATACTATACCTGTTTTCTCCCTCAGAATTCGAAATCCACAGAAAGACACAGTCAACAGAGAGCCGCACGTCAGCTTTACTGCAAGTAAGCTGGCTGCTGAGGGTTACTGAAGATCTGTAGCCTAAAGGTTTACTAACTCGGTCTCTGAAATGCCCAAGCAGATGGGAGAGCTCAGCGGTCCTCCCTAACGGGGCTTGACCCTTCCATAGGCAGTGGAGCACCAGGATGGATCCACCCTACCTGCAGGCAGATGTGGAAGGAGAAACCAGGAAGGACTGAGCCACAAAGACCAAGATTCTTCTCCTAATACAGTGACCATACAACTGACTCCCTCCTAAGACTGAGGGGTTGGATATAACTAAGGTAACGTTAAAAGTAGCACCTTCTCGTGGAAGTACACACCCAGGGGGAAAGGTCCATCCACCTCCTAACACGTTCTCTGCAAACACAAAGCAACGACTAGAATCCCCCATCACTGCAAAGCTTCCCTCATCTGCAATGACCGACACCGACCAGGAACACGTACCTCTTGGAGAGTCCTGTAGACTTCCAAGATACACCTTGGTGCTACTGCTGTCACCAGGCTTGGTTTCCCAGGCCCAGAGAGGCCTCCCTGTTGCCATGGTGCACAGTGAGTTATCAGAAGGGTCAGAAGAAGAAAAGTGTCTATATAGGTAAAGAGGGCACCCCCCCCAAACTTCTCTGGGCTCCTGGTGCTCACTGAGTGTTGGTCTTACCTCCAGACCAGAATATTCACTCCTTGAGGGCAGGACACACGCATGGCTTTCTTAAAATTGTTCCTGTTCCTCCTCAGTTTGTATTCATGATGGTTCAGGGATTTGGTCCCCGTCCATCCCATGTGACTAACAACTGGCAGACAGAGAGTAACCAGGACTCTCCCCACTCACCCTTATTGCCGTCATCAAATCCCACATGTGGAAGGTCACCTTGTCCAATCTCCCACCCCGCGCCCCCTGAAAAATCCCCTCAGAGAGGCAGGGGTGGTAGTGGGGAGTTGGGAGAAGAAGGTCAAAACGTACAAACCTCCCGTTAAAAGATGAATTAGTCCTGGGGATGTAATGCACAGCATGGTGACTAAGTCACCAACGCTGTATTTTATATTTGAAAAGTTGCTGAGAGCATAGATCTTAAAAGCGCTCATCCCAAGAAAATAATTATGAATATTTGGAGGTGATGAATGTTAACTTATCATGATAATCATTTTACAATATATACATATATCAAATCTGTTTGTTGTACAGCTAAAAAAGATACAAAGTCAGTTCTATTCCAATAAAACTGAACAAAAATAAAAAAAAAATTCTCCCGACAATTCCTTCCAGACAGTTGTCTGTATAACTCTGTTTTCCACACCTCCTTTAGCAATGGTGCTATATCCCGTATTCATTTTAGGACCATAATCTCAAGTATATGAACACTTTGTAGTGAGTGGGATTGTGTTTAAGTTCCTCTTAAGCTTAACTGGTGCCTTACCGCCTCTTTTAAAATGCCTGTGATGTTGCAAATCTTTCCACAATATGGTGGAGGAGTTGAGGTTCTCCTTGCTGAGCCAACCTGGGGGGTTAATCTGAGACAGGATGAGGTTAATGGGCCGAGGTTGTATATTGAGATGTCGGTGGGGGTGACAGTGAGAAGCCAGGTCAAGAACACAGAGGAGCAGCTCCAGGTTGCTAGGCCATGGACAAAAAGAAGAGGTTGGAGTTGGGGAGGGTTTCCGTAGGGCCCAGAGTCATGAACAGAAAGCAGATGGGAGCGGAGATGTCCCGGGCATCAATTCAACCCTCTTCACGTAAGAAGGTTGCAGGGTGATTGTTAGTCTTCAGTTTTCCGCCCCATGCTGTATGAGCACGGGAACCTGGAAATAACCACAGGCCTTGCAACACCCAGCAGACTAATTCTGAACCTCACAGTCCTATGTGAAAAGACTTTACATCTATTCAAGACATTAATTACGTCTGTGAAGTACTTCCACGTCCTAAAAATGGTAGTAAAATGTTGAATGAGGTAGAGCCCCAAGGATATAGATGGAATAGAAACTAGGGTTATTGGCACCCGAGTTCCGGAAAGTTTGGTGTAATAGCATTTAATCTTATTTTCCAGCATCTCGGCCACTGTGATGATGTTTACCAAGAGTGGGGAGCTCTTCTTGAAAATCTCCACCCGATCTGAGACAATGCTGCTCGCTCCCTGATGGAAGTAAATGAGGTCAATCTTGCTTCTTTGTGTCACTTTGGAGGGTATACAAGATGGAGGACAGAACGTGACTTTAGGAAATGATGCTGCCTGTGAGTCCAGTTTATTTTTGGGCTCCTGAGGCTCGAGCATTCACTCACCAGAAGAAAATAAACACATACGAGGTAACTGAATCCGTGAACTGCATTCTGACCACCGTTCCTACCTCTTTTCCCTTTGCCCTTTAGTATAGTTGAAATGTCCCGGTTTGCGCTAGAAAACAAGTCTGTGTTTGTTGATGAAATCCAATTGTATGGCTAGGATGGTGTTCATAAATCCTCTGAATTCAGTCCTCTGGAATTTTCCCAGATTGAAATCAAATACTCACACTCCTGCCTGGCTTTCAAATTCCAAGTCAGCAGTATCTGCCATCACACACAGCCTGTATGTGACATTTTTTGTGGGAGGTTATCATAGCATAAGGACTGTGCAAGTACTCAGGGCTTATCTAATCGGGTTTTCTTGACACTTGTTTTATTGCATTCAAATCTCACTGCCTGATCAAGTGACTGCACTGGTTAGTGAGTTGTTGGAAAAGAGCTTCCTGACAAATCTCTGCCCTTGTTTTAAACCCATTCTCCCACGAGTTAGAGGAGTTTGGCTTCCTGGTCTGGGCTACATTGTTCCCGGCTGATCACTGACTCAGGAACCTGAGCCCCAAACCATCTCTCCAGTTTGAGGAAACATTGTTGAATGCGGTAGGTGTTTGGTCGAGAAGATTCTTAAGGTCCCTCCCACGTCTTGCTATCAAGGATTCTACAATCCAGTTGCCACAACAGTTAGCACAATTCCTCCCTGCTCCCTGCCACCAAAATAGGCATTCGGTAAATATTTGTGGGGCACCTGGCTGGCTCAGTCAATTAAGCATCCGACTCTTGATTACGGCTTAGGTCATGATCTCAGGGTCCTTGGATCGAGCCCTGCGTCAGGCTCCATGCTCAGCGCAGAGCCTGTTTGGGATACTCTCTCCGCTTCTCCCCCTGCCCCTACCCCTGCTCATGCACACTCTCTCTCTCTAAAATAAGTAAATAAAATATTTAAAAATAAGTATAAATATTTGTGGAACAAATGAATAAGTGAAAAAACGAATGGATGAATCAACAAATAGAATTGTCAAGTGACTGTGGTCCCAAGTCCTTCTCCCAGTCCCTCCCTGGGAAACCATTCTGCTTTGGATAAAAACTCATGCAAGAAAGGACACCCGGTGCCAGGTATGCTCCCTGATAGGCCAGAGTTCCAGGGGAGGCAAACAGACTTTGCTCTGGGGGTTCTTGCATCAGGGAGATATAACTGATCCCCTTCAAAACAGATAGGATTAGCACTTGCACCCATCAGGATGCCTAGCATTCAGAAAAAGGGAAATAAGTGTTGGCAGGGGTGTGGAGAAATTGGAGCTCTTGTACACTGCTGATGCGAGGGAAGGTCACGAAGCTAACAGGTGCACAGAAGGCACTGGGATGCGTTTGCTTTGAAGATCTATCTTGACTGCAAAATAAACAGAACTTCCTCCATGGAGCTTATGTATTCAGGGATCTCTTCAAGGCATTTGACATCAAATTCTAATCTTCTGCCTATCAGAATCCTGCACTTCTCCCATAGCCCCCTAGGCAGTCTTTCAAGAACACTTTCCCATAGTTTGACATTTGATCTGGCATCCTTGGCATAAAATCACTATCTGCAAGTATCACGAGGCGTTTCCCCTACCTGGGCAAATTCACGCATATCATTTTTACTTTAGATGTGAGGTTAATCTCTTCAGGGCCCCATTTAGCACAGAGATAGCCATACATCTCCTGATTTTATGGCTGCAGAAGTCACTACATCAAACCATCCACCGGCTTTTTCTGAGCAAAATGATCCCTCTGTGTAATTAATCTTGACCACTCTCCTGCCAAAACCGGGCATGTTCTGCTCTGCCTGTTGCACTCCCTTGAAGCTTGAAAGGTGGCAACAAAGGGCCCTCAATCCTGATTTCCACCCCCGAGCCATTCACCCATGGACTTCTGTTGTTCTTGGCATTCCTGCAAGTGTGCTGTTAATTAAACTCACCAAATTAGTATTTTTCAGGCCGTGGCTGCCTCAGGGTGCCAAGGGCAGGCCATGCACATTCTGCCTACTGTCTATCTGTGATTTCCAGAACTCTGTCTCTGGAAGAGGGAGCCTTGAGTTCCCAGGCCTGGTGGCGTGTTCACCCAACTGCAGCTGGGGAGAAGTAAGGGCGCCTACTGGTTAGGGATATGGGCTCAGAGAGACTGCTGGGGTTTCAAGGCTGGCTTCACCATGAACAAGTCCCGTTGGTCATTTTCCTCACCTATAAAATGGGGATAATAGTAGTATACCTACCCTTAAGTGATTGGGGTTAAATGGATTCTACCATGTAAAGCATTTAATATAGTTTTGAAGGGGCACCTGGGTGGCTCAGTCAGCTAAGCGTCTGACTCTTGACTTCGACTCAGGTCATGACCTCAGGGTTGTGAGATCGAGCCCCACCTTGGGCTCTGTGCTGAGTGGGGAGCCTGGTTACGATTCTCTCTCTTCCTCTCCTTCTGCCCCTACCCTCCACCCCTGCAAAAATACTTAGAAGTGTTGGAGATAGAGTAAGAACTCAATATACACTAATCCGTACCACTCTTAGTATTATTAATATGTACCTGGATTTACAGAGCAATTCACCAAAATGCTAACCTTTAAAAATTTCCCGGCAGTACCTTGTCAGCATCCACAATTTAAGTACTCAGGTGACAATCCTTGGCCTTCCCCAAATTCCCTATAAATCTGCAGAGGCTGCAGTAACTTGGAAGTCAAAGATTATGAATGTTCAACTGCCAGAGTTTTTGAGTCACTTACTCCTACATCAATTGTTTGAAGAGTACTTCATAATTTACAGAAAACTCTGTATTATATTACCTGACTGCACTCATAGCTCTCACCTCCTGCCATATCGATTGAGCTCTTTGATATCACATGACTCCTGGTGCTCCTTTTGCACGTGCCTTTCTCTTCATGGGGCATGGCTCCTTTCATAACTCCTCACGTGGCTCATCCTTCTAGACCTTTAGGCATTGGCTTAGGCTTCTCCTCCACTGGGGACCTTCCCAGGGGGTCCTGGCCCAGTCTGCATGACAGCATCTTGTATTTGTCACATACTATTGTCGTAACATGTTCCTTTTCCCTGCTAGACCCTAAATTCCTTGAGGACAGAGAATGCTGTTTCTTCTGTTCTCTCTGGTCCTTACCACAATATTCGGCATCTCAGGAGTGTTTAGAAATCAATGAACCATCCATTGAGGGACACAGAACTGAACAGGGAGGGTCCTTAAAGAGGATAAAGAGTCAACATGACTGGGCAATTTGGAAAAGGCTCCACAGCACAAGTGACATGTGGAACGGAGACTTTAAAGGTAAGAATGATTTTGACAAGCAGAAGAGGGAAAGCAAGGGTCTCCAGACTGAAGAACTATCAGGAGCCAGACTCAGGTTAGAGGTGTGCTGAGGCAACACCTGGAGGGTGGGGTCCTAGAGGGAGGGAGCAGTGGGCTGGAAGGTGAGGCTCATATGACCAGTCAGATGATGAAGGATGCTTTGCACCAGGAAGAGGTTGGGACTTATTCTGCCAAGAATGGGGATCAATTAAAGTATTTGAAGCAGGAGAGTGTTTTAGAAAGATTACGCCTGAAACAGCGAGGTGCAGGGGTACAAGGTAAATTTATTCCCAATTGTAATCAGAGAGATGGAACTTGCTCCTCCGTTGACCTCCACTCTGCCTCATACCCATCAGCTTCCTCAGGCAACAGACCTCTGTGGGCAGTGTCCCTGTTCCCACTCACCAGGTCACAATGCTGGGGCGTGGTGCTGAGGCCAGCCTTTCTTGAGAACTACAGTGGACACAGGCAGGAGGAAAGAGAAGGGTTTGCTCCCCTCCTTGGAAAAGCACTTTGGAGTGTGACCAGAGGCTTGCCTTCCCAACCTCCAAGACCTACTACTCTGTTTTCAGGATATTTGGAATCTGAAGAGAAGGGAAGAATGCCAAGTCATGTGAGAAGTTCAAAATCAGGAATATCAAATCAATAGGGAGAACTATCTTGGCTCTTACAATTGTCTTGGGATTGTGAAGAGCTAACAGTTTTGGACTGCCAGTGAGAGAAATTTCTAGAAAAAAGTATTCACAATATTTTTCACTCAGGAACTTATAATTTAAGATACTGATGGCAACACAAATACAGGTATGCCTCAGTTTAAGAAAACCCAATTTAAAAAAATTCTGAACTTTGGGATGGGATGTTAAGGGTAGACAAATGGGTGCCTGGGTGGCTCAGTCGGTCAAGTGTCCAACTCTTGATTTCGGCTCAGGTCATGATCTCAGGGTGGTGAGACTGAGCCCCGTGTTGGGCTCTGTGCTTAGCACGGAGTCTGCTTGTCCCTCTCCCTTCCCCTCTGCCCTCCCCACCCTCTCAAAAATGAATAAATAAAATCTTAAAAAAAAAAAGAGTATGCCAAACAAAAATGTAACTTTTCCAGTCCTGGTCTCAGGAACACCTCTCTGACACTGTCTAGTCGATCTTGAGCAGCTCATTTCACCCATCTGGGCTTGGGTTTCCCTTCATTTCAACTCTTTCCTTAATTCTGGCAGCAAGTATTTGCATTCTGAAAACTTTCTTGATTTATTCATCGATGCCCTTACCTGTAAACTTAAAGTACATCTAGCACCATTTCTCAAGATGCTGACAACTCATCTGAGCAGGGGGGCGGGGGGTGGATGTAACTGGGGCACTTCAATCACGCAGAGCTTTAATCCTTTAAATATTGGGGAGGTGGGCAGCTTCATTTTGCTCAAAGAACACCTCTGGTGCTGGTCATCATCACATGACCAAAGCCGGGAGGTGCCCGTAATGGGGGCTCCTTCGGTGGCAGCAAGAACCTCCTCTTGTACATGAATTTGTTGATATGAAAATCACGCTTCTGATACTCCTTGCAGATCAGCACTTGTGTCTGTCAGTTTTTCAAAAGCCTCTGTTGATGGGAGCTCAACTCTTGCTTGCTAACAAGGATCTGAAAGTGGTTTGAAATAACTTGAACAAATTTTTCAAGATGTTCTGCCTTTTAGGAATATGCAGCAAATATTAATATCATTAAAATTAATTGTGCCAAACATACTCTCACAAGTTAAATTGAATTGTCAGTTCTGCATAATAAAAGGTTAAAAATATGTGTTGCACAAGGAATAAATTTAACCCGATTATTTGACTCAAAATTAAATTAAAGACTGAATGCACTTACATTTTAATACGTTTTACGTTGTTATATGACTTCCCTTAGAGTCATTTATATCTAAGCCATATTTCTTTAAAACAGGTAATGTAAATTTGCTACCTCTAGTGTCTTTTATATCCCCCAAACACATGATATTTCTTCCATATAACTTTGTTTTCTGGTGATAATAGTTCATGCATTTTAGTATTTCTAACGTTTGCTCTCTCTCTCAGATTCACATGGAGGACAATCTATTTCCACACTGTCTTTCATTTGGGTTACCCTAGTGGCCACATTAGCAAATGCTGGAGATCCTCGTCCTCACTGCTCCCTGTGCAACAGACCCTGTAGAGCAGAATGGCCAGACAGAAGAAAGGGACGGCTGGCCCGGGTTTTTATTTGCTAAGTAAAGCAACCTTATCTCAGAGCCCTGCTACCGTTCTTGGAACTCCACCTCCGCCTGTTCTCCCCTTTCTCTCTGCGGCCTCTTCTTACTATTGCTCCTGCCTGCGGCCTTGCTCACTCGCTTGTTCCTGTGGTCCCCACCCACACTTGCCCAGCACGCAGCGCTGAACTTATGGACAGGATGCTCCCCACTGCAGACACCCAACTCTACCCTTGGATGGCTAAGCTTCCCTCTCGCTCCTTGGGTTCAGGCTTTTGCCAAATATTTCCTATGTCTGTCACGTCCACGTGCTCCGCTCTTCGCTGAGGACGGCAAAAGGAATTCACCCTCGTCCCGGAGCACCTTTTATTCGTGGTGATGTGTGACCAAAGCCCAGGGATGAAACTAACAGGAGAGGGAACTGAAAGGCCATGACTTCTTAATGTGAGAATCACACTTCCAAGACCACACCAAAACGTCCCATGTGCCTGCAGACCATCCAGACCCTACAGGATATGGATCTGCTTTCTTACTGCTGAGTCACTATTTCATTAAATGAGCTGGACTCCAAAGAGCACAGGCAGAAAGCAACTACATGATTTTTTCTGTGCTAAGTTGAGCGCTGCTTCTTCTTTCCTCCTGGATGGAACCCCAGGCCGTTCCTATGAGATTCACAAGCCTCATTTTTCAGATAATAAAAATGTCCAGGTCAATCCAATTATCAATTTGGCAGACAACTGAAACCCCTCTTTTCCCACCATTTGGGCCCAATACCAGATTAGGAGCTGGTGGTGAGGTCAGCTCTGTGGTTGGCTGCCTCACTCTTTTCAGTCCTCCTGCCTAAGTCAGGCTTCCCCAGAACCAGAAGAGAGGGAAAGAAAAGGAAGGAATAAGAAAGGGCTTGCTTGGGCGCCTGGGTGGCTCAGTTGGTTAAGCAACTGCCTTCGGCTCAGGTCATGATCCCGGAGTCCTGGGATCGAGTCCCACATCAGGCTCCCGGCTCAGCGGGGAGCCTGCTTCTCCCTCTGATCTTCTCCCCTCTCATACTGTTTCTCTCTCTCTCTCTCAAATAAATAAATAAAATCTTTAAAAAAAAAAAAAAAGAAAGGGCTTGCTTGGTTGTCACCATTACAGTCTGGTGTCAGGCTGATTCTTTGACCTGTGCAACAGGTCTTGTGGGTTCTCTTGGCACCTTGCTTAACATCACGGGGATCTCCAACTTGAGCTCTTTCGAAGAAGTCACAGTCGTAGGCAGTTGGCCACTCTCCCCTCCCATGCCCATCGTCGGGGTACACCCCATGTCAGGGAACATTTGCCTCTTCACTCTCTCTTTACTCCGCTTCCTGGCAGGGGAGCTCCAACCCCCATCTTCTCTTTGGGCTTTACAGATGGAAGGCAGATACCAGTCTACACCCACCCGATTCTGGGTCACACAGATGAATCTCTCTAAGTGGTTTCTAAAGTCTGTCTCACTTTGCTTAAGGTGAGGGGAAAATATCCCTTCTCTTCCTCCCAAGCTAGGTTGCCAACTTTCTTCACGCTAATAAATTCCTGGCCTCCTCTTTTAAGCCCTTGAAGTGGGTGGCAGAACAAGTTTTGGACCACCCTTTTGCCAGTCCCACACAGATGATCTAGCACCTTCTTTAGGGTAGTTCTCACTTTGGGGCCTAGCCCAAATTTCAATACAGGAGGAGTATCATGTAAATATCCCATTACAGTTACTACTTAGGAAACCATATGAGGGTGTTGAAAAGTCATTTTTAGTTGGAGAGCTTCTAGAAATCTAACTGTGCTAAATTTTGCCTTATTTTTACTCCTGAATTTATTCCTCAGGAGAGTGAGGAATCACATAAGGACTACTGCTCTGGACTTCACAGGAATACTGGACACAATGAGATGAACTCCTCCTAATTTTGGAAAGGAGATTTCAAAGGGGAAAATGTGCATTTCGAATGTTCCCATGTGGAGGCACTAAAAGGGAAATGGGGTATGAGGCACTCTGAGTGTCAGAATTATGTATGACAAGTGCTCCGATGAAAAAGACAAGGGGCAGGTCTCTCAGGAGAGCCATGTGGTAGTAGAGTGGATCCTGTTAAGCTGGGTACCAGAAGGACGTGAGCATAGGTGGAAGGAGACCACATCCCAAGACACATGGAGAGGGGTGGCCCGAACCTGGAAGGGAAGCAGAAGGAGAGTCAGAGGCCAGGGTGAGCTGAAGCTTGTGAACCAATCAGAACAGCACTCATTCCGTGTTTAACGCAAATAACTCCACTGCATGCTAGGCTCTGTTCTACACACTTATATTTGAATGAGTCTGAACATCACAACAACTCGGTACGGCTATTATCCCCATTTCACAGGGGGAGAAATGGAGGTGCGGACAGTTAAAGCAACTTGCCCACAGTCAGACAACTAGAAAGTGGCAAAGTCGCGGTTCAATCCCAGGTGCCCAGGCTTCAGAGACTGCACCCTGAACCCCCACCTGCTGACTCCCTGTTTGTTCATCCATTCTGAGCTCTACCAGCAGCTCTGATCCTCTGAGTGTGTGAATTATGCTTGGCTCACATTTATAATCCCAGCATTTAGCTCAATGCCTGGTGTGCAGCACACACTCCAAGTGTGTTGAATTCAACTGACCAAGTGTAACAGGTAGGATGAGCCCCTCCTATGTCCTATTTTTTTTTTAAGATTTTATTTACTTATTTTAGAGAGAGAGAGCAGGGAGAAGGGCAGACAGAGAGGAAGAGAGAGAATCTCAAGCAGACTCTGCACTGAATGTGGAGTCCAGCACCAGGCTCAATCTTTTTTTTATTGTTATGTTAATCACCATACATTACATCATTAGTTTTTGATGTAGCGTTCCATGATTCATTGTTTGTGCATAACACCCAGTGCTCCACGCAGAACGTGCCCTCTTTAATACCCATCACCAGGCTAACCCATCCCCCCAACCCCTCCCCTCTAGAACCCTCAGTTTGTTTTTCAGAGTCCATCGTCTCTCATGGTTCGTCTCCCCCTCCGACTTACTCCCCTTCATTCTTCCCCTCCTGCTATCTTCCTCTTTTTTCTTTTTTTTTAACATATGTTGCATTATTTGTTTCACAAGTACAAATCTGTGATTCAACAGTCTTGCACAATTCACAGCGCTCACCATAGCACATGCCCTCCCCAGTGTCTATCACCCAGCCACCCCATCCCTCCCACCCCCCACCACTCCAGCAACCCTCAGTTTGTTTCCTGAGATTAAGAATTCCTCATATCAGTGAGGTCATATGATACATGTCTTTCTCTGATTGACTTATTTCACTCAGCATAACACCCTCCAGTTCCATCCACGTCGTTGCAAATGGCAAGATCTCATTCCTTTTGATGGCTGCATAATATTCCATTGTGTATATATACCACATCTTCTTTATACCAGGCTCAATCTTATGACCCTGATATTAGAACCTGAGCCAAAATCAAGAGTCAGATGCTCAACTGACTGAACCACCCAGGCCCCCCATCCTATGTCCTGTTTTTGCTAAAGCTTCCAAAGCAAAGATAATGGGTAAGTATTATCTACTTTCTAGAGAGAAGGGCTGGCCACATCCACCTTGAACTTAGAGGAGGCCAAGCAGGCCCAACAACCACTAATGCATATGGTTCATGGCTCTTAGGAAAGAAGGAAGATTTCCTTGGAGGGAGTATGTAGGTCTAGAGACCAATGGTGGCTCTCTCCTCCCCTCCCCTTCCTCCCCACAGCCACCCAAGATAAGTGAATAAGGATCCTAGGGAACTACTGGTGAAGATTAAAGTGTTTTTAGGGAGTGGGGGCTGAGACCTCACTTGCTGACCAGGTCCTGGCTCCTCTACCCGAACTCTCAGGCCTTCCCCATGCTGTGGCATGACAAGCACAGGAAGGCTCCTGGGAGAGCATGAAATACAGCCCTTGGGTTTATGGGTCATGAGACTGGGGCTTGACTCTCTGTTGAAGCAGCCTGAAGGCAGGAGTTGGCTGCCTGTGGCTGCAAGAGAAGAAAGAGAAATGGGAACAACGCCTTGCTAACGACACAGCTCGGAGAAAATCACAGAACCACCGGCGCCTGCCCTGGGCCTGGCTCCGGAGTAATGGGAAGTAGCAGAGAGCACACAGGAGGTGCGGGAGAAGGAGCAAGTCTGACCCGAGGTCAGGGCGCAGTTTGGAGAGAACAGAGAGGCTTCTGCTGGACGGAGGGAGTGGAGTTTTTTTTGGATTGTGCTGGACTTTCTGATGATTGAAAGTGACCAGAGTGCAGGGATCTGCTCCAGATGACACCAGGCATGGGGAAGGGGGAGCTGATGGAACTGGCCTAGGGGAGGCCACAGTGGGAGGAGCACAGAGCTGTTTCCTGACTTCATCCTACCAAATCCACCCTGTTCAGTAACGCGTCACACGAAGAACTGGCAGGAATGTTCACAGAGAATATCCAGGTTTCCAATTCTAAGATACACAGTTTTTAAAAAAAAATTTAGTATTTCTGAAATCCAATGCCTTGTAAATCCAAGTGCCCATTTATTATTTTTCCCCCGAAAATGTTTTTTGAATTGATGCTGTCTTAAAATGTATTGTGCATGTTAGGATTGAGACTTTTATAAATGGAGGCATTTTTGAGGTTTGTAAGTGCTCTCGCTTGAGTGATTGCACGTTGAACAGTTACTCTCTGACCTTCCAGCTCTAGGAAGTTGGGTTGTCCAGCCTGGGTTGGGGTATCAGAAAAAGGGCAGGATAGGAGTGAACAGTGATTGGCCTGAGACCATAGGCAGAAAGCACAGGGACTGCCCACGTTCCTGGCAAAAGACGCTGGGGAACTACAGCCCAACCCAAGGGTTTGAGACCAAAGCGGGAGGTGAGGGTGAGAATCTGATCTGGAGTAAAGAGTTGGCCTCACGGGATTGTGAGAGTGAGTCTTGAGAGGTTTTTAAAGGAAGGAACCTTAAAAATTAAAAAAAAAAAATTTTTTAAATTTTTTTAAAAATTAAAAAAAAAGATTTTTAAAGGAAGGAAACTTAAAAATTTTTTTAAACTTTTTAAAAAAAATTTAAAAAAATACCTAGTGTGTCCATGTCTTGGCTATTGTGAATAAGGCTGCAATGAATATGGGAGTGCTGATATCTCATCAGGGTAGTGATTTTGTTTCCTTTGGATATATACCCAGAAGTGGGATTGCCAGATCCAGTTCTATTTTTCAGTTTTGGAGGAACCTCCATCCTGTTTTCCACAGTGGCCATGCCGGTTTGCATTCCCACCAGCAGTGCGTGAGGGTCCCTTTCTCCACAGCCTTCCCAACACTTGTTATCTCTGTGATGTGGTTAATGTTAACTAAACTTATGGTGGCAATCATTTTGCAATATCCACGTATGTCACATCATTATGTTGTACATCTTGGAATAATACAATGTTGTATGTCCATTATATCACAATAAAACTGGAAAAAATAAGCCATGACAAATTTTTTTTAAAAGACTAGTAAGTGACTTTGGTTGATTCTATGGACAGAAAGAGAAGCTAAGGAGACTGAGAAGGAATGGATGGTCACAACTACCTAAATTTAGCCTAAGAAAAAATTAAGTTGAATACTATAAAATAGGGTTAAGCAACTTGTTCAAAGACTCACAACTCATAACCAATAGCATGAATCACCTCCTATTTTTCTTCAATTTTATCACTTAATGCAAAAAGTCTTCAAAAGGAAAGGGATAAGACGAAGATGCCTGAAGGAGGAGCAAGCTTAGGATGGTCAAGAAATAGCAAGAAAACATCTAGCTCCAGAACAGAGATATGGCCTTCTGACACAGACACTCCTCTTGTTGAGGCCAAGGACCGACTTTGCCATTGCATGACATACGATTTTGTGCCAAGCCTCGGGAAGGTTTAAGAACCCTACCAGCATGGTGCCTTGGGCAATCACCAGCAACAGGACCTGTCTGCCCCCACAAAGCTGCCTCTACTACATGAGTGTTGCCCTCCCCAGCCCAGAGGTGATCTTACAGTGTCCGGGAAGAATTAGAGACAGATCCCAGAACCCTTGCTATAACCTTTGAGATGTCACAGAGAAGACGATCTCCCAGATTTCAAAAAAGAAACAGGAGGATTTTTATTTCCTGACAAAATTCTAGAATTGAATATTAAATAAAGGAACTGAGGCTCCTTAGGAAATAAGGATCTGAGAGTCCACAGAAGCAAGTCATGCAACACTAAACTCATTATTTTTTCATAGCGTTAGTATCCTGGCATGTAAGGGGAATTCACAGACAGAGTAAGGCATTGGCTAAAGTTCCTTACAAGTAGGTAGAAATATATTCATTGAATGAAATATTGTTTGGTAAACTCATATGTGATTGAAAACCTGTACCCAAAGAGAAAAGGCTCCTTTGTGAGTAGATATTAATAAATCATTGTCAAAAGAGAAGGAATACTTATTTATTTATTTATTTTATTACTTTTATTGCAGTCAAAATTCTTATTAATGATTTGAGGCAATAGAAAAATATCTATTGGTGGAATTTCCTGGCATTTCTGACAAGACAATGATTATTTGGGAAAATAACATGTATGATCTTTATTTGTGGGTATGGATAATTTAAACTCCCTGTTATGAGGTTTGTAGGGCATCCTAACTTATACCCTGAATCTTGCTTTGGGTGAT
Organism: Zalophus californianus; assembly: GCF_009762305.2. Classification (NCBI taxonomy): domain Eukaryota; kingdom Metazoa; phylum Chordata; class Mammalia; order Carnivora; family Otariidae; genus Zalophus; species Zalophus californianus. The sequence goes on from NC_045596.1 coordinate 176,592,092, forward strand.
GGAAGTGGGGACTTCTGTGTGGGGGATACCACTTTTGACTATTGCAAATCCTTGGATGGTACATTATGTATATTGCTTCACAGCCTTAAAATTTGTATGAAGTTCAAAGTATCATCTGATCAATCTTTGTGTTGCTTTTGGTTGTTTCTTCTAACTAAACATTCTCAATTCTTTTGAGGCATAGTATGTCATGCCATTCAGAATTTTAGCCCCCTACACTCTGTTCTCGGAACATGTTCTAGCTTATCTATGTCCTTAAGATGTGACACCTGATTATCAATTCCAATACTCTAGGTAAGGTTTAATCACCTGAGAGCACAGGGTAATGATGTCCAGCCTTGATCTAGAAACTATTCTATTAAAACAGCCTAATATCACATCAGCTCCTTAGTACGTGCTTCATACATCTGGTTTCTACTGACTTGTAAACTAAAGTTCCTAAGTGTTTTTCATTTGAACTGCTGTTGAAAGACGTATTCTTGTCTCTCTCGTCCCCCTTGAATTTTTGGAAACGAAATGCATGGCTCTACATTTATTCCTGTTATATTTTCACTCACTAATTTTAGCTTACTACTTCAGTCTTTAAAAATTTAAATGGATCATCAGTGTATTAGTTTAGCACAAGTCATCCGCATTCATTCAACAAAAATTTGATTGCTTACGAGATGCTGGCCACGGCAGAAGCAACAGATATTTAAGTTATGAGTTCCAAATATTTATAACCTGCCATAGAACCAATATCTTTTAGAAGAAATGATTAAGGAATTCTAGAGAGTGGGAACACATCCCTACTTCCAGCAGATTTCTCTCTAAGCATCACTTTGTCAGGGAGGGTTGTCCTGAAACAGGTCACCAAGAGCCCCCTCGCACTCTGCTCACCAGCTCCCAATCCTGCTCATTGCAGATAAAGAGTAGGTTCACATTTTCCTAATAGCCTAAATGAGCTCTTTTAGAAACTAGATCTTCAAATGACCCTAGTCATATCGACTTTCCTGGAGGCACATGTCAGCTCTCATCTCTTTGATGTTGGTGGCTTGAACTTTTTGCCCTTCCATTGATTTATCACTTGAATTAATCAATAAGGAACAGCCAGGCATTACTTGGGGGGCACGGTAGCAGGAGCTCATTTCTCAGAATGAAGAGAACGGGTGTTTCCTAAAGCCTAGCTGTGTGATCGAGAGCAAGTCATTCCACGTCTCTGAGCTTTGGCTTCTCTCTCTAGCAGAATAACCATGATTCTTCCTTTCGCACGAGAGACATTAAAAGTGCTCCAGTTTGGGCACAACGAGAAAAGTGATTATAGTTGAACAAATAGTTGTAAGGAGAATCCTCATGCAACCACTGGGAGAGCCTTTAGGAATTGCTCCAAATGCTCAGGTTGAAAGTTCAATGCCAAAGCAAACTCACTGATGCCAGGCTGTCCACTCACAGAAGCTGAGCACCCATCTGGCTGACTTCTCTCTCCCAAGCCTGGAAAGTGTAAATGCCACCAGCATGCTGGGTGGTCCTGCCTTGCCCTGGCTCCAAAAGAGCAAGATGGAGAACCTTCCCAAAGGAGCAGGAGAACAAGGGGGCTCACTGAGGTCGCTGTAGACTTCAGCCAGGAGTCCAGCACTGCCTTCTGTCCTACTGGAAAGGCCAGCCCCAAGAAGACCTGAGAAACATGAACACACATCTTTGGAGCTCTTCCAGCTTCTTCTCAGGTGTCCCTCTCCACCACCTGATTGCCTTCTTTTTAATAAGGACAGGAATGCAGATTCATGGATAAGTCTAGGTGAACATGGAACTCACAGCAAGACATCTCTCTGTAAGCCCCCAAACTTATCCATTGTCATCATCATTATTGATGACAGTTTAATGCCACCTCTTTCCTGGAAGGATATTTAGCATGTTCTAATGATTCCGAATTGACTTCTAGAAACATACGGTGCCACTGAAAAAGCAAAGGGTACCTTTTCCTGTCCAGCCCACGGGGCTGCCTTAGCTAGCCTGCCTCTCCAAAAGCAAAGATGGATTGGGGGGTGTCAGGAGGTGAGACTGCATTCTCTTTACTCCATTATCCCCGTTACCTAGTATCTGTTGTCCTAAGATGCCAGTGGGCTTTGGTGAGTTTGAGAGAGTCCACAGCCTTGGGTGAGTTTGAGAGAGTCCGGCCCAGAGCATGCGGAGAAGTGATGAAGGGCGTGTCCTCTGGAGCTGCTCTCTGGGCCTCAGTTCTCTCATCTGTAAAATGGAAATAATAATGATAATAGACTGTTCCCCCTTTTTTGAGTACTTCTTTGCTTGGCTTCCAGGATAACAGTTTGTTCTGGTTTTCCTTCTACCTCACTAGTTACCTCTTTACCTCCATTCAGGATTCCTCCTCATTTTCTAGACGTTCGCAGGCCCAGAGCTAGTGCTGGGACTTCTCCTCTAAGCACACTCACACTCAGTTCATCTGCCTGGTCTGTGACTCTAAATGCTCTCTCTACCCTCTGTTCTTTGCCAGCCCGGACTCCTCCCTCAACCTGCAGACTGACACCCCGAAACCCACCTCAAGCTCTGTACTTTGAGGGGTCATGAGTCTCTCCAATTCAATGATACCCGAAACGGAGCTTCCCATTCCACTTCTTGCCCCAAATAGTTCCCGCTGGCAATTGCTGTCATCTCAGTAAATGCCAACGCTAGCCTTGTGGTTGCTCGGGACGAAATGCTTGGAGTCCTCTATGATGTCCCTGTTCCTCTCACGTATCATAGCCAATCCATCAGCAAATCCCGTGGACGCTCCCTTCCCAATAGCAGCAGCTATTGAGCACTTCTCACCTCCGCTGCTGTCTCCACAGACCACAGCCCCCTGCTCTTCTTGCGGGGATTACTGTACTAGCCATTGAATTGGTTCCTGGCTTTTCACACTGATGTTCTCCAGTCTTTTCAACATGGCAGCTGGAGGCTGCTTTTATTTTTTTATTTTTTACCTAAAAAAAAAAAAAAGATTTACTTATTTATTTATGTGAGAGATTGAGAGAAAGAGCGTAAGCAGGAGGGGCAGAGGGAGAGGCAGAGAGAGTCTCAAGCGGACTCTGTGCTGAGTCCGGAGCCCGACGAGGGCCTCAATCTCATGTCCCTGAGATCACTACCCTGAAATCACCATCTTGAAATCACGACCTGAGTGGAAACCAAGAGTCAGAGGCTTAACCAACTGTGCCACCCAGGCGCCCCTGGAGGCTGCTTTTTAAACAAGTCATTCCTGTGGTCAAAGCTCTCTGCTGTGTTTCTCGTCCGAGTCAGAGGTGAAGCCTCTGTGGGTCCAGAGCCCTGTAAGGCCCTAGGCAGTCCCTCTCCCAGCTACCTCAGACCTCACGTACCGCTCTCCCTCTTGTTCACACCATTCCTTCTTTCCTTGCTTTTTCTCCGGTCTGCCAAGCATGGTCACACCTCAGGGTCTTTGTACTGGGGTTTCCTCTGACTGACCTTGTCATGGCGCCCTTCCTTGCTCAAATGCCACCTCACCGATGAGGGCAAAATACAGCGACTTCTACCACCTGTGCTGTCTCTTGCCCTCAACTTCTTTCTTTTTCTCGGTAAGACTTCATAACATCTGATATACTGTATTTTTCCTCCTTTCTTTGTGCATTGCCTGGCAACCTCCAACAGAGTGCCGTGTCCATAAAGGCAGAGGCTCTGTTTGGTTCACTGCTATAGAGGATAAATCAATGCCTGGCACACAGGAGGTGCTTAGTAAGTACTTGTTGATGAATGAATGAATGTATGTATGAATGAATGTATGAATGAAAAGAATTTATAGCAATATTTGACTCATAAGAGGTCAAGCATTGGATAAATGAATGGATAAATAGCATTTAGATTGGCACATAGGAAGCACTCAATAAATATTTGCTGAATGAACGAATGAAAGCCTCTAGAATAGTAGCAACATACAGCAAACCATATTTAATAAGCTGTCTATTATGCAAATGTCAAAATTCCATCATTAAGGGGTACTCCTCTCCTCCTTTCCCCAATACTCTTGAAGCACAAAAGAAGCTCCTAATTTGGCATTGAGAGAAGATCACTTCAGCCCATTCCTGAGATTTCCCATCTCAGGAGGCCCCAGGATCGGACCTGGGAATGCAAGGACCCTATATGGGATTGAAGCCTTTCTTGTATGTCCATATAGAGGCCTCCGTGATTTTCATCTCTTCTGACTATGGATCTCTGAATACTGGAGGTTGACAAGATCATCTGCTAGTCCCAGATGCCACATTTCCTTACTATCAGATTAAGGAGCACAAGGAAGGGAGGTAAGTCTTAAGATGTAAAAACTTTCTGCTGTTGGTCTTAGTGAAGGAAATGCCACCATTCAAGAGGTTAGCCTTTAAACCCCAAAATTATAAAACTAGGAAACTTGAATTTACAAAAAGAGTTAGCACTGCTCCAAGGACTTATCAGCTATTTGCTTGTTAGTGTGAATGCGTTCACTCAGCTTTTTCCTTCCAAACTCGTTATTGATGCCAGTCTGAAGTCAAGAATGGCCGTTTTTGCTTGGGATGGAAGAAAGACTGAACGAGAGGAATTTTATAGCCATGTCCCCAGGGGAAAGAACAGTGGAGGCGTTGTTGTAAACAGTTGGGTCTGAGAATGACAGACTAAAGCGCATAGGAGGACAGAAGTCTGGGGGTGAAGATGGGATCAAATGTAAATTTCTCCCAGTGAAAACCAGGCAGCACCCACGTTGACTGCATTCATAGCGTGAGGACAGGAAAACCAATTCTCATGACCCTGCTCCAGGGCAGTGGTTTGATGCTCATTCAGTGGGGCAGCTGGAACCCAAGGGGAACCTCTGTGTAAATGTTCCTCTAAACTTATTTTTTCTTTTCATTTCTTTGACGGGTGTCAGTTTATAAGACTATGTCAATACTCCAGCAACCCAACCGAAGCATCTGAGTGTACCGTGCTCTGTGGCCAGGGGTTGGCATTGAGTCAGTAAATGCACAGGCCTGGCAGCCATTTGTCTGCCTCTCTGCTCCTTGCTCGAACGTTTTATTGATTCTGCAGGCGTAGCGTGTCAGCTCTGCAAATGTCGGCTCCCATCTGTAAGTAGCCCTGCTGCCCCCGTTCCTGGCCTCTATCCTCCTCAAAGATCACGGGAGTGGTCTTTCCCCAGGGAGCTTCATGAATAAAGTTATACCCAGGAACCAAGTTTCAAGAAAACTCATCAAGGGAAACCTGAAAGTCGATCAATCAGGGGGCTTGTTTCTGATGTTCATTTATAGACTCTCAGTTACTTAATGCATCATCTCTAAGACCAAAGACACTTGAAGCAGAAATAATACCTTGCCAGGGCTGCTTAGAGACCCGTGATGCCCATTTGGAGCCTCAGAAAATGTAAAATAATTAACACATACCATCACCAGGTCCTTCAACGTCCTCTGCTAAGTGCTAGCCACATGGTCCTTCTTGGGCCTACCCGTAAGCCATTCCTGCCGTGGCGATGAGCCCTCACATCTCACACCAAGCCACCAGTCCGTTCTTGGTTAACTTTACCTGTCATAAAAATTCTTTATAACTGGCAATAACAGGCAACTCAAATTAATGATACATTCAAAATTACAAAATTAATTATGATTTTTTTATGACAGTAGCAATGGCCCTGACTACTCCCATTTTGGTTCTTACAAGTCCGTGGGAGTCACTGCTGATAAAATCCAAGCCTCAATGTCTACGAGAGTGGCCCCTCAACCTGCGTCAAATGCTGTGAGCCTTTTCAACAGGCAGGGCAATTTAACTTTGTTAGTAGTGCGATTACTAACAGTTACCAATGACACAGTATTTATTACGAGATGGGCATTACGCCTTATGTTGGCACATAGGTGGATCATTCCATTCCTATCACATTACCTCCATTTTTCAGATTAAAAAAAAACTACTGAGGTTAGATGACAATGTGAGTCAGTAGCAGAGCCGGGAGATGAACCGTGGTGGGTTTGATTTCCAAGCTCAGGCTCTACCCACGATGTTCCCATTAAGGGTGGTCCTATCCCCAGCCACTCTGCATGGACTCTTCAGGCCTGGGCTGGATGATAGCATCAAAGGGGAGCTCTCAGCTGACCACAGAATGAGCCCGTGACAGCCAGCACAAGGTCATTTCCCTTCTGACTTCTCTGCAGCCTAATGGAAAGGTGACCCCAACTGTCAACGCCTAAAAGAGATTCCAAGAAAGGGCTAATACACAATGACATTTCTGGATTCCCTTAAAACTTGTGATGTGTACCTTTATCTTTTATATGACATTACGTTATATAACAGCAGAATAATAGACTTTGCAAGTGAGTTGGGACTTTGCAGATCATCTAGATACATCTTCCTGATGTATCTGTTGGGAATAACCTTGCAAAGAAGGACTGAAGGTTTATGAAAAACAAACCGTACATGACTGTGGGTGGCAGGGCTGGAATAGTTGCTTTGCTGTCCGGCACCTATGGGGAAGACAAGAGAATCCAAGGCACATCCTTGCCTCAGAAGGATTTGGAGCATGGAAAAATGAACGGAGCTGAGTTAGAGTCTTCCTAAGTCCTGACAGTCTGTCTCAAAGTCCCCATGAACCTGCTCTTGCTCCATGGCTCCATATATTGAGGCAGAGGATAGAGAAATATCCCTGAACATAGAGAAGGTTCCCTGCTAGCTCCATGGAAGTAAGAAGGAAACTGCCCATTTTCCATACTTTTTCTAGAAGCCATTAAAGAGAAGAAGGGCAGAGTCAATGAAACCTACCATGTGAGGATGATGGCTACGCTCTCAAACTCTCGGGATACTCTTCCACATTGGCTGCACTGGTAGGTATCTGCTTCTTCCTCAATGAGTTCTCATCTGCAAGCCCCAGGTGTCTTACCTGCAAAGTGAGAATAACAAATGTACTTCTCTCCTAGGATTCCCGTGAAGGTTAAATAAGGTAACCCCAGTAAAACCTGTGAAAAGAAACTTGAGAAAGACTCTGGCACATAGTAAGCACTCAGCTAACAATGTCTGTCATCATTATTACCATCCTACCTACTGGTAAAAGTTAGAGACAACTTAAGGAAACACTTCCAGAAGAAAGGGGCCGGGGGAAAGCTTTGAATTGTGTTTCACTTTCTCACTTAAATGTTCTTTAACCATCTGGTATGCCAGTTTTCTTATAATCCAGGCTAGGGGGTATTTAGAGCTTGTGCTGAGCTTGAACTTGACGGAGTCTGTAGATGTATTCCCAGCCCAATAAGGGGGGCAAAGAGAGGACAAGGTGAGAATATAAATGAAGGAATTTAGGGATTCTTGTCTTGTTTCCTAGATACGTAAACTCAGAGGGACTATTTCTGTAATGTTTTCTTGTAGGAGGAAATTTTACAGAGTCCTTAGTTAATTTTGTTAATGATCTATCATTGATTGAGGATTTAATGGGCTTGATCCCTGCATACATGATCTCTTTTGATCCTCACAACCACCCATTGGGATGGGCTAATTTGTCCCATGCCGAAGCTTGTGGGGCCAGGATTTGAACCCACGGTTGTCTTACCCCAAAGCCCAGGCTCTCAATCACCCCACTACACTAAAAGGTCACCGGAGAGTCATTGGATCTGGGCCCCATCTTAAGGTTCGGAGCAATGAAGCTGAGAAAGAAAGGAGCATGTCATTGGGCTATTTCCCAGAATATCTGCCCTGGCCAATCTAGGGATCTTTGAATAAATCTCTTTAGTAAAGAGTAGTCCTTTGAAAAACAGTGTTGCAGCAATTGCACTCTAAGGAGTCCAGCCAGGCAGGTTATGGGAGCAGCTTCTAAGGGTAAGGTTCACTGAGAGAGACTTTGAAGGGGCCAGACCTGAGGTGATTCATTCCTAGGAACAAGAAGGCACATCCAAACAACCTCCAGTGTTTCCTCTTGTGACGACTATCTCGGATCCTGCCATCACCCCAGGATGCAGGACAAAGGCGCCACGGAGAAAGGGCCTTGAGCTTGCAGCTCCAGGCTCCACCAGTCCTTCATTCCACCCCAAATAAAAATGATAAAAATAACATTTGATAGGGACAACTAATATTTTCTTAACCTTTTGCTTAGAGTAAATAAAATCATCTTGAAAAACTTTATTTAAAGTGATATGAAATCTCAGTGTTTAAGAAGGTGCTTATTTTTCAAGTGCAGCTTTAAGGTAAGACCCTGGGGCTGACTTCACTGCCTACATCCAGATTTCTACCCCACATCCCAACAAGGTAATAATTCCAGAGCTAAGGCAAGATGAAGCCTCACTGAGAACAAAAAGGTTTGCTCACTAGCTTCAGGTTATAGGGGTAGGCTGGGGAGACAAGTGCTCGGGGGAGAGAACCCTCTGGACACAGGTGGGGCACAGATAGAAGGGAGTTGACAACAGACACACTGGGACAAAACAGCAGTTGTCATGAAGGCCCTGGTTTATGCACTTCTCCGAGAAGCTTCTGTGAAACAGAGTTGGTACTGCAACAGTGACCACTATCCAATTCTTCCTACAAAATTTAACATCTTGACCCAAGAGCTCTGAAAACTGAGCCTGGTTTTAAGTGTCTCTATTCTACCCTTGTGTATTTGGTTAATGCTTTTTCTGGCCCCACGTTTGATTAACTCTCTACCAGGGTATGGAATTCCACTCTGGAAATCATCTCCTGAAGGCTCTTGAAACCTTGCTCCATTGTCCTCCAGGATCCACAGTGGCTCCTGAGAAGCTTGAAGACCTTCTGGTTCTTAATACTTACTATGTGCCTAGTTCTTTCTGGAAACGTGCAGGATCTTCTCTTTAATCCCACATTCGAAAATCTGACAGTGATGTGTCTTGATATGAATCTGTTTTCATCTACTGGCCAGGCATTAGGTGGGCCCTTTCCATCTGGGAATGTATATTCTTCAATGCTGGGAAACATTTGTCAGTTATTTCATTGAGCATTTCTTCTCTCTGCTTCCTTTGCCTGGAATTTTTATTGTTTGCATGTTCATCATCCTAGACCAACAATTCTCAACCACTCTCCTGCACTAATCCTTAGATTTTTCTTTTTTCTTCCTATTCTCTTTGTCTTTTGGCTTTACTTTTTAGTTTTTTGTTGAATGCTTCATTTCTACTGCCATATTTTTAAATTTTCAAAAGCCCATTTTTGTTGTTTTCTAAAGGACCCCTTCTTTAAAAAAAAAATAGCTGCCTCTTCTTGTTTCATGAGGGAAATATTTTTTTCTTACCTCTCTGAGGGTATTCACGTTAGCTCTTTCCCAAGTTTGATTTTTTTCCTGCATGGTCTCTTTTCCCCCCAAGGTTGTTATTTCTTGCAGTTTATTTTGTTCTCTTTCTTCTGATATATGCCCATCCTTGATTGTCCATATTTATAAGGAAGGGAAACTTTGCATCTATGGTGAGCTTTGTGGAAGAACGGTGGTTCTTAACTTCAGTGTGTACTTGGGGTCTTATTGAACATAGATTTCAGGGCCCCACCCCTAGGGGTTCCCATTCTGTAGGTCTAGAGCAAGGTGCAAGAATTTGCAATTAATTTAATTAATTATTTTTTTTTTTGAGAGAGAGAGAATGGGGGTGGGGCGGGAGGAGGGGAGGGGCAGAGGGAGAGAGAGAATCATAAGCCGGCCCCATGCTCAGGGCAGAGCCTGACCCATAGCTCGGTCTCACCACCCTGAGGTCATGACCTGAGTTGAAATCAAGGGTCCAGTGCTTAACCAGCTGAGCCACCCAGGCACCCCAAGAATTTGGATTTTTATCAAATGCCCACATGGTGCTGATACTGCAGGTTTGTGGAACCACTGCCATGACTGATTGTTTTCTTGGGGACTCTCCAAGATGATCTTTAAGTATTTCCCTACGGGCTGGCCAGAGTCCTCAAACAAGGGCCTCCCAATCTCATGCTCAGGGTCTAGGCCTGGCTCCCGTATTTCGTTAGCCTAAGAGGGCTGGGTGGGAGGAGCTCATCATTCGATATGTAAGTGACCATTTGATCCCCCTGTTTTATTGTAGTATTCATGCCATCAATATTTCTGGAGTCCTCCAGTCCAGAGGCTCTCTGTTTCACACTCTCCAGAGGTAGGAACCTCCCAACCTGTGCCAGTGGGGATGAGGAACAGTCCTTCAGCTGGCCAGTGGGGAAGAGGAGATCCAGGGATCTAAAAGCTCCCTAGGCAGACTCTCAGCTGATGCTTTTAGAGCCCCACCTTGATCTCCAATTACCAGATCCCCAGTTTGGGGAATGCTGAGGTACAGTAGGTTTGCTTCTCACTTCCCATTCTGTCGGCTTGGGGATTTTCCAGGATTCTGTTGCTCCCATCTGCTCCTTCCTTTCCTCTGTCCTTGTGGGCTTACACCCCTTAAAAGCCCCCTTTACCATCATTTTAGTAGGCTTTCAAGAGGAAAGGGAGATAAATGAAAATGTTCAATCTGCTATCTTTACCCAAAAGTCCCTAACAGCATGATAAAAAGATGTGGTTTGGTATTAATTGCAGATAATTCTGAGCTTGTATTTATAAAGACAGATGTGACCTCATTGTGACCATTTCAGGTTTATGGGCTATTTTTTTCTTTCTGTTCCAAAGAAAGCTTCCTATTTCAAAATTATGTTGCTTTAAGCACATCTCTAATAATGACCCCCAGAAGAAAATACAGAGACTCTCACTTTTCTGGCTTCTCAGACTTCTATTAATTAGAAAATGCCCTCAAGAAACAGCAAAGCTCTAAATCAGATTCATTTTGATATTCAATGTAACATATTCAAGTTGTCAGAATTTTTACAATGCATCTAATGAAGTGCTCAGCATAATGAATTGTACAATTATAACAAAATGGGGTTCTAATGAGCAATTATCATTCCAAGCAAGAACATTCCAGGTTTTTTTATTCTGCTTCTCTCAAAGTGGAGCCTAACAAGTAGTTATTTAAAAAAAAAATCAATGGGGAGTATGAAGCATAGCAGCACTCAGTTGAAATGACTCGGACAAACCCAGTTTTCCTCTAAGTTGGTAGGTGGCAATATAGCTTTAAAATGGGTTCTCAGGACGGTTGGTGGGAACACAAGCTGGTGCAACCACTCTGGAAAACAGTACAGAGGTTCCTCAAAAAGTTAAAAATAGAACTACCTTATGATCCAGTAATCCTACTTCTGGGTATATATCCAAAAAAAAAAAAATGAAAATAGGATCTCAAAGAGAGAATTAAACTCCTATGTTTATTGCAGCATTATCCATAATAGCCAAGATATGAAGACAATATAAGCATCTGTCAATGGATGAATGAATAAAGAAATTGGTGTGTGTGTGTGTGTGTGTGTGTGTGTGTGTGTGTGTGTGTGGTGGAATATTATTTGACCATGAAAAAAGAAATACTGACATTTGCTACTACATGGGTGGACATTGAAGGCATTATGCTATGTGAAATAAGACAGAGAAAGACAAATACTGTATGATCTCACTTGTACATAGAGTCTAAAAAAGCTGAACTCTTAGAAATAGAGATTAGAATAGTGGTTATCAAGGGCTATGGGTAGGGGAAATGGAGAGACATTGGTCAAAGGATACAAACTTCCAGTTAGAAGATAAAAAAGCTGTAGGGATGTAATGCACGGCATGGTGATTATAGTTAATAATTCCTTATTATATACATGAAAGTTTCTAAGAGAATAGATCTTCAATGTTTTCACCACAAAAAAAGAAATTATGTGGCATGATGGGGGTATTAGTTAATGACACGGTAGTAATAATTTTGCAATATATAAGTGTATCAAATCAACATGCAATATATAAGTGTATCAACATCAACATAATCAACCCTTAAACTGGGTTCTCAGGTATGGTCCCAAGGTCTTTCCTGATCCACGTGAGCTTTCTCATATATGAGATGGAGCTGTATGGATGCAGGGGATCAGGCAGGAATTAGTAACTAGCTGATCACATGTAAATTCAATCTCTTCCATGGGACACATTCTTCCCTTCCGTCCTATGAATTTGTGGTCTCAAGCGACAACAGGAAGGTAAACGGCTCAGAGGTTCTTTGCTGCCATTAAAAATCTGAGAGAGAAAGCTCTGTGAATCATTGCTCTAGTTAAGATATAAGCTTCCCTCTGCTGAATGCCCATGTTGTATGGGCTGTGATCACTACGCTAGATGATTTGCCATGTGTGATTTTGTATTCTTACAATAATCTGCAAGGTGCATATAGATGAGAAAAGCTGAAGCTTCACAGTGCTAAGTGAAGTGGCCAAAGTCTACGGGCAAAAAAAAAACCAGAGCCAGGTGCGCCTGGCTCCACACTCCAGGTAGACTTCAAGGAGCCCCTATCTTGGCTGGACTCTTCCTGGTTTTCCTACTGATCCCGTCTGTGACCCAGATGAATCTGTTTGCTCAGGGCCTGTTTTCTGGAACCTACTTGGTACAACTCCAGGGGCGCTGATCACATTGTGGCCTAGAGATCTATAAAGTGAGTGCTCTGCTTTGACCATCTGCCTTCCTCACCGGGATGGTAAAAAATAATGAAAATTACCAGAAAACTCTAAATTGACCAGCTTAAAAAAGTAAAGAAAGTGAATTATCTCCTATAAGAGAGGTCATAGTAAGGAACACCTGTAAGCTTGGTTAAGCTAATAACTTCCCAAAGCCACTAGAGCCCTATGTTCCTCCTGTCTTCTTGCTCTGTCATCAGTTGGGCTCCCCTGGGGCTGCAAGGTGGCCACTGCTATTCCAGGCACTATAGCCAGACACAACAGCATCCAGTGGAAGAAGAGAAACAAACGTTAGTATTACTGCTCTTCAAAATCAAGGTAATGAGAAAACAGAAAAAAAGCCTCCTAAGCATGGGTCTTAGGGATGATTTTTTGGATATGACACCTAAAGCACAAGCAATGAAATAAAAAACAAATGAGTGAAACTGCATCAAACTAAAAAGCTTCTGCACAGCAAAAGAAATGATTAACAAAATGAAAAAGCAGCCTATGGAATGGGAGAAAATATTTGCAAACCATATATGTGATAAAGGGTTGATGCCGAAAATATGTAAAGAATTCATATAACTCAAGAGCTAAAAAAAAAAAAAGCAAATAATCCAATAAAAAATGGGCAAAGGACCGGAATAGACATTTTTCCAAAGAAGATATAGAAACGGCCAATGGGGACTATTCCCACACGCAGCCAACACGGTTGGTGTTTGCCGGCAGTGTGGGGTTTCTTAAAACTGTTCCCTGTGGAGCCAGTCAGCAGCCAGCATGTCTAACAGAAACAATAATAAGCTGCCCAGCAACCTGCCGCAGTTACAGAATCTGACCAAGCGGGACCCGCCAGCCTACATCAAGGAGTTTCTACAGCAGTATAATCACTACAAATCCAATGTGGAGATTTTCAAACTACAACCAAACAAACCTAGCAAAGAACGGGCAGAGCTGGTGATGTTTATGGCACAGATTGGTCACCGCAATCCAGAACATTTAAGTAATTTTCCTCAAGAGCTGAAAGATCTTCTCTCCTACAATCACACTGTCTTGGATCCAAATCTTCGAATGACATTTTGCAAAGCTTTGATTTTGCTGAGAAATAAGAATCTATTCAATCCATCAAGTTTGCTAGAACTCTTCTTTGAACTTCTGCGTTGCCATGATAAGCTTCTGCGAAAGACTTTATACACACATATTGTCACTGATATCAAGAATATAAATGCAAAACACAAGAACAATAAAGTGAATATAGTGTTGCAGAACTTCATGTACACCATGTTAAGAGACAGCAATGCAACTGCAGCCAAGATATCTTTGGATGTGATGACTGAACTCTACAGAAGAAACATCTGGAATGATGCCCAAACTGTCAATGTGATCACAACTGCATGTTTCTCTAAGGTCACCAAGATATTAGTTGCTGCTTTGACATTTTTCCTTGGGAAAGATGAAGAGGAGAAACAGGACAGTGACTCAGAAACTGAGGATGAAGGACCAACAGCAAGAGACGTGCTAGTGCAATATGCCACAGGGAAGAAAAGCTCCAAACACAAGAAAAGGTTGGAAAAGGCTATGAAAGTGCTCAAGAAGCAAAAAAAGAAGAAAAAACCAGAGGTCTTTAACTTTTCAGCTATTCATTTGATTCATGATCCCCAAGATTTTGCAGAAAAACTACTAAAGCAGCTAGAGAGCTCTACGGAGAGGTTTGAGGTGAAAATGATGCTCATGAACCTCATCTCCAGATTGGTGGGAATTCACGAGTTTTTCTCTTTAACTTCTATTCATTTGTGCAAAGGTTTCTGCAGCCTCACCAAAGAGAAGTAACAAAGATCCTTCTGTTTGCTGCCCAATCATCTCATCACTTAGTATCCCCAGATATCATTCAGTCAGTGCTCATGACTGTGGCCAACAATTTTGTCACCGACAAGAACTCTGAGGAGGTCATGACCGTAGGAATCAATGCTATAAAAGAGATAACAGCTCGATGTCCTCTAGCCATGACGGAAGAACTTCTCCAAGACCTGGCTCAGTATAAAACACGCAGAGATAAGAATGTGATGATGTCTGCTAGAGCTTTAATTCAGCTCTTCCAAACACTGAATTCTAAGATGTTGCAGAAGAAATTCCGGGGTAAGCCTACAGAGGCCTCCATAAAAGCAAGAGTGCAGAATTAGATGCTAAAGATTACATTCCAGGAGCAGAAGTTATAGAAGTTGAAAAAGAAGAGGATGCTGAAAACGATGAAGGTGGGTGGGAAAGTACCAGTCTCAGTGAGGAGGCAGATGCCAATGGTGAGTGGGTTGATGTGCACCACTCTTCTGATGAAGAACAGCAAAAAATATCCAGGAAGCTCCACAGCATGCCCATGGAGGAGCGGAAAGCCAAAGCTGCAGCCATTAGCACGAGCTTTAACTCAGGAAGACTTCCAGAAAATCCGCATGGCCCAAATGAGGTAAAAACTCGAAGCTGCCCCAGGGAAAGCCCAAAAGAGGAAATATATTGAAATCGACAGTGATGAGGAGCCCAGGGGTGAGTTACTTTCTCTTCGGGACATTAAACGCCTTCATAAGAAGCCAAAGTCTGACAAGGAGACAAGACTAGCAATGGCAATGGCTGGAAAGAGAGACCGAAAAGAGTTTGTGAGGAAGAACACCAAAATGAACCCATTTTCCAATTCCACAAATAAAGAGAAGAAAAAACAGAAGAACTTTATGATGATGTGATATAGCCATAAGGTCTGGTCAAAAAACAAGCGTTCCTTCCGAGAAAAGCAGCTGGCACTACGAGATGCACTTTTGAAAAAGAGAAAAAGAATGAAGTAATCTCCAAGCAAATTTTTCATTCCAAGAAGAATGCTAAATTTGTATCATTATTTTGAAAATTAGCTAATCACAAATGTTTATTTACATTAAAAAGTCCTGAAGCACTATATTGTGAAAAACATAGTAAAAAAAAAAAAAAGAAGAAGAAGAAAAGAAATGGCCAATGGGTACATGAAAAGGTGCTCAACATCACTAGTCATTAGGGAAATGCAAATCAAAACCAAAATGAGATATCACCTCACACCCGTTAGAATGGTTATTATCAAAAAAGACAAGAAATAACAAATGCTGGCAAGGCTGTGGAGAAAAGGGAACCCTTATGCACTGGTGGTGAGGATATAATATGGTGCAGCCACTGTGGGAAACAGTATGGAGGATCCTCAAAAACTTAAAGATAGAACTACCATATGATCCAGGCAATCTCACTTCTGGGTATATAGCCAAAAGAAATGAAATCACTATGTCAAAGAGATATCTGCACCCCTATGTTTGTTTCAACATTATTTAAAATACCAAGACATAGAAGTAATCTAAGTTTCCATTAGCAGTCCATTGACAGATGAATGGGTAAAGAAAACAAGATATATGTAATGGATATATATGTATATAAATGAATATGTGTATATATAAAGTGGATATTTATTTATTTCTATAATGAAATAGTATTCAGCCATAGAAAGAAGGAAATCTTGCCATATGCAACAACACGGATGGACCTTGAGGGCATTATGCTACGTGAAATAAGTCAGACAGAGAAAGACCTACATGTAGAATTTAAAAAACGAACAAGCAGACAAAAACCCCAACAAGCAGACAAAAACCCCAAACTCACAGGGGCACCTGGGTGGCTCAGTCGGTTAAGTGTCTGCCTTCTACTCAGGTCATGATCCCAGGGTCCTGGGATCAAGCCCCGCATCGGCCTCCCTGCTACTTGGGGAGCCTGCTTCTCCCTCTCCTTCTGCCTGCAGCTCCCCCTGCTTGTGCTCTCTCTCTCTCTCTCTCTCTCTGTCAAATAAATAAATAAAATCTTAAAAAAAAAAAAACCCAAACTCGTAGAAAAAGAGATCAGATCTGTGGTGACCAGAGGCATGGATTGGGGGAACTGGATAGAGGTGGTCAAGGTACAAACTTCCAGATATAAGATAAATAAGAAAAATAAGTACTGGAGATGTCATGTACAATGTGACAACTATAGTTCACACTGCTGTATGATGCATTTGAAAGTTCTTAAGAGAGTAGACTCTAAAAGTGCTCATCACAAGGGGGAAAAGGTATTTTTTTTGTGTCTGTATGAGATGATGGATGTTATCTAAACTTACTATAATTTTTTTGAAATATATGTAAGTCAAGTCATTATGCCGTTCATTTAAACTTATGTAGCACTGAAAGTCAATTATATCTCAATAAAACTGAAGGAAAACAATCGAGGTAACATCTCCAACAAGTTTCCTTGCAGGCCTGCGCTTACACCTCTTTGGGCAGAACTGGTCAACCTTAAACCCATCACTAAGAAGGGGTTCGGAGGTGTTGTGATTAGATTAGCCTAGTTTGGGTTTACTCCTGAGTCAGGTTAGGAAAAAGTGGCCATCTGGACAGAACCAGGCCT
Source organism: Zalophus californianus (assembly GCF_009762305.2). NCBI lineage: Eukaryota > Metazoa > Chordata > Mammalia > Carnivora > Otariidae > Zalophus > Zalophus californianus. The sequence continues at coordinate 176,608,967 of NC_045596.1, forward strand.
CTGAGAGCAGGAAGTAAGGAAAGACTGGCCATTGGATGGAGAACCAACAGCAACTTCTACTCAAGTGTGCTAAACTTCTCCGAAGACAGATCACACAAAAATCAAGGTTTTCATGTTTCTGAATTTTCTATTGTTCTCTAGACTGGGGATATGGGACTGAAAAGGGCTGGAGCTAGACCTTTGTTGAGGTGATGCAAAGAAACTAAAGAAACTTAATCTAGGTTAGGACTTCAGCTAAATTTCCATGTGTTTGGAAAGTGTTGTAATAGAGAAATGCAGTTAGCTATCAATATTACAAAGCAGCAATAGGACTGAGAATCTATGAAGAAATGGATATTTAGCTTAAAGATTAAGCTATGGGTTGTCCTCAGCTGGAACCCAAAGGTGCTGATGACAACATACACAGAGAGTTGCAGTAACTCCCTGAAATCTAATTTTCATATTCCGAGTTACACCATAGAGTTGGCAATTGCTCTGGTTCTCTCAAAAGCATTTGGATGGAGTTTTCCACCATGCTGACAAATGATGCAGCCTGCAACTCTCGTTGCTTATCACTGTGCCATTTGCAGGAGGTTTTCTCAGCTCAGTAAAGTAGGTCATATAGGGACATTTGACTCTCCCTACATGACATTTAACTTTTTTTTTAAGATTTATTTATTTATTTTAGAGACAGATGGAGAGAGAGAGAGAGCGGGGGTGGGAGAGGAGCAGAGAGGGAGAGAGAGAAATCCTCAAACGGACTCTGGGCCGAGCACGGACTTGATCTCAGGGCACCAAGGTCATGACCTGAGCCAAATCAAGAGTCTGACGCTTAACCAACTGAGCCACCCAGGCGCCCTTCTCTTGAAGAAACTGAGAGTCTATTATCAAGTCATTTTGCTTTCCACTGACCTCAGCCAACAATCAAATGCATGGAAAAGAAAACATCTCTTTTAAATATATAAATCTGATGATGTTACTACTTATTCAAAAAGGTTTCATGGCATCCTACTGCCTACAGAATAAAATTCAAACTATTTAACGAAACATCTAACACCCTTGGGAATCTGACCCTCTTTCCTCTCCACTCCGGTTTCCTCTAGTCTTACCAGATCCCTCATGTAGAATTTCTGGAAGCTGTGAACTTTCACATTCTTGTGCCTTTGTCTCACTTCACTCCTTTACTTCTACCATTTCAATACCTAGTCATCGTTTAAGACCCTAACCAAACTCAGTTCCTCTAACCGACTTCCCTTATCCTGTGTTGATTAATCAGAATGAATCAATCTCATCCATATGGGCTCCCATCTTTGTTTCCACTTCTGTTTAATGCTTTTGACAGCCACCCCCTAATAAAGATACTTCAGTGTCTTCTGATCTTTCTGGGCCACTAAATTCCTAGAAGGGAGACCAGCTATATCTTCATCAACCCCATTTCTTCTTTCTGGGCACACAGGAAGACTTCATTTTCCCCATCCTCCTCGCAGTTAGTTTGAGGCATGTGTTTGGGTTCTGACTGATGGACTGGGGTAGAAATGATGTAAGCATCTTCTGGGATGGTCTTTAAAAGCTAGTCTTTAGAAATATTTGATGAGCCTCCAGTCCTCTTTTCAACTTCTGCGGATTGAGGCCAGAATTGAGATTAGGGATCCAGATTGAGCCTGGATCCCTAAGTGATTACCTCCGAGAGAGCTGGCTACCTGCACTGGAAATTGTGTGAGTGAGAAATAAGCCACAACTACACCAAGCCACTGAGATTTGGGGATTCCTTGTTATTGCCACATAGGCTAGCTTTCTTTAATACAATTCCTAAGGTAGAGGGGACCATGTATTATTCATTTTTTATTCCTCCCGGTGCTCAGTACTTTGCATATCTTTCCAAAGTGAAATCAAGAGTGAATAAAATAGCTGTCCTAAAAATTATATATTTTCACCTAAGAAAGAACTGAAATTTCCTTAAGGGCAACATCTCTGTTTTCTGTGAACATGCGGTTAATGATTTAACAAACACGTGTCTCTGGTATCTGCCGGCAGACTTTAGCAACCAGAGAGAGGGGAAGGTGGGTGGAAGGGGTTGCTACAAGGAGAGAGGCATTCTCCCCATGGTTGACTTTCCTTCTCCAGGATACAACCTAGGGTCACCTCCGCAGCAAGGCCTTTATGACTCACCCCACTGCGGCAATACCCACTTCTCTAACATTCTCTATCTTAGCAGTTATCTTCGTAGAATTTGCCTTGGACTCTAATTATTTGCTTGGTCTGTTTGGAGCTCAGATTAGATTGGAAGCTCTGAAAGGAGAGCAACCTGTCTTGTTCACTATTGTTTCCAGGTAACTAAATCATGTCTGGCTCATGGTAGGCACACAGTCACGATGATGAGTAAGGTAAAGAAGGAGAGAGAAGAAGCACCGAGTAAAAAAAAATCACTATCTAGTGGTTGGGGTGGGAGGGGGGTGCAAACAGCTCACACTTTGAGAGCCCCCAAATCACGGTTGTACACAGCAAAATAATCAATACTACTTCCCAGAAAAGTTAAAATTATGTTTAGCAAAACATATTTAAGAAGAAAGAAACCTGACTGATGCACTAAAAATATTTCCACATACCATGGTTAAAACACTATTTCACATTTATAGAAGGAAGTTTTAGTTACCCAGAAATTCATAGGAAGGAAGTCTTAGTTAACCGGAAAAATCACCCACCCAACACAATTCCCCTAAGGGTCAAAATAAGTGAGATATCACTAATCATTCTTTCACCAATTCACTATGATTTCTCAATAAATATTTATTCTGTGTCTAGTATATACAGAACCCAGAATTTTTCCACAAGTTGCTAGAAATTCTAAACAGTAGATGACATGTTCCTCCTCCTTTTCAATGACTTATAATATAATTGAAAACATAAAGGAAAGGAAAGTGACCCTTGTCTCCTAGTTAGATCTGAGATGAGGGATCATACCCCTATTTCCATTTGGAGTCCAGTGTTGCACCTGATCTAGAACCCTAAGGAAAGTGAATTTTATACTAAACACAACCCCTATTCTCCAATCCCTACTTCTAGCCATGCACACCTCCTATTATAATACTTTTCATGAAAAGATGCAATGCATTCCACAGAGTAAATAGTCAGTGTTTGTTATGTAGTTAAACACACTCAAAGAGTTCACTTTTCTATGGATTTCCCCTTGTGAAGAGAATGTATCTTCCCTATCTTATCCTTTACCAAAGGAATGGTTTCCACATTGTCACTCAGTTCCTGCCATCTGTGGATCATCAGCCAGTAGTACTTCCCGAAACTCTCATGATCACCAGGACTTTCTAGAGACATTGGCAGCTTGTCTTCCACACTTGCCAAAATGGCTGCCTGCCCCCTCACTCCACTATGAAATGGCAGCTCCATCCTGGAATCTGGGGTGATGTTCTGAGAGGTAGAGGCTTTTCTTCCTTGATACCTATCTCAAGTGTAAAGCAAGTTGAATATTTTTTTTAAGATTTTATTTATTTGTCAGAGAGAGAGAGAGCACAAGCAGGGGAAGCAGGAGGCAGAGGGAGAAGCAGGCTCCCTGCTGAGCAAGAAGCCTGAATCGGGACTCGATCCCAGGACCCTGGGATCATGACTTGAGCCGAAGGCAGATGCTTAACACACTGAGCCACCCAGATGTCTCACAAGTTGAATGTTTCTGTTGATTTTTTTTTTTTTTTAAACTCAAGAGATTCCAGTGTGTTTCCCAGGAGGCAGCTTGGTGAAATAGAAAGAGCTCCCAATCCACAGTCCAGAAAACTTGGTTTCGTGTTCTGGGACTGCCCATAACTAAGTGTGTGATCTAGGGTACACAGGGTCTTAACCTCTTTGGGTTGGACCAAAAGGTCATCACCTTTCGACTCTAAAAAACTACAAGTGTGTTTTTCATCCTAACAGCATAGGTTCTATTGACCAATATATGGTGCTATTTATTCTTGGGGAGAAGACAGTTCATTGGGATGGCATGTGTCTCAGTGTTCTGCCTGCTGAATTGTCATCAAACAAGACAGAGCCCAGCTGTTGTCAGCTGTCCATCTGACGGCTCTAAGAAAATACCTAATATGGCAAGGTGTTTCTTTGTTATTTCTCAGTCTCCGCATCTACTTGACACTTGGGGCTTTATTTCTATGAAGGCTTTTCCAGCAAATAGGATGCTGAAATCAATAAGTCTTATGGCATTATTTAGGTTAAACAAACAGCAGTTTTGAACAGAAGCTGATTTGAACGGCTTGAATTTATTTGTATGTGAGATGATAATTAGCTGCATAATCCACTGCTTTGTTCAGGTTAGCGCTGAAATCCCATGTCCCTGGACTGTGATTAGACTTCCTAATAATCCAAAGGGCTGCTCAGAGATTATCCCCACTTCACGCTGGAGATGGACATCTGAAGGATACTTTCCCTCAAGCCTCTTGAATGTGAAGTAACGGCACTTACAAATCCTTCATTAAATAACTATTTAACTATCAAGGTCATGGAACAGAATGAAATGAAACACTCACTCAATCATTAAAGATAGGCTTTTTAAGCAACGTCATTGTTAACATCATTACTTCTGCTAACAGGAGGGGAAAAAAAATCATCACTTCGTTTCTTTTCGCCAAGTGGAAAGTTGCTTCACTGGGTTCTGGATCTAGAACTGGAGAATTTCGCTAAGTCAAAGGGGCTTATTTGGGGGTACAAACTCCCAGTCAGAAGACTGACCAGGGATAGTCCCTTCTCTGAACTAGTGGGGATGTCTGCCCTGTTTTGTTTTCTCAGGCGGGTTCATCTGGGGAACACGTTCTCCCAGTGAGCCTACCCTGTACGTTCTTTTTTGTTCCTTAAGCCACCTTCTAGAAACTGCTCATGATGCTGGTCCAGCCTGAGGAGAGATCATTCCCTCTCCATCAACACCCACCGGGTGAAAATAATCAGGTATCAATTACTTGGCTGAGTGAGGACAAAGTAATTCAACTGGACCGTGTTGCTGGCGCAATTTCTGTAGCTTGGGGTTGGCACGTATCTAGCCCTAGAAAGAGCAGCCGCAAGCTCTTTCCTTCCAACACTTGCTAATCAGAAATTCTGATAAGCAGATAATTCTGCTTATTACATTTAAAAATATATTTTTAAGTTTGTTTCCTCAGGAGAAGAATGGCATAAACTTAAGGGGGTTGTGGTAAAGGTCAGGCACTGGATGTTTCTAATGCAGGATTTTTCTAATAGCATTTTTCTAATGCTATTAATCCATAAAGCCTCCAGATACTCCACAGCGGCGTTTTGAGGGATCGCACCATCTGCCTATGTCTCAGGCATGGTGAATTACTTAGCAATGCTTTTGGGAGGCTAATTTGGACATGGTGTTGCTGTTTTTAGATATTTCACGTAGCCACCCCCCTCTTCCTCCAATGTAGCAAAGAGATGAATCTGTGGCTCCTCAGCTTTGGGCAGGAGATCATTCATGCCAGAATGTCTGGATGACATGATGAAAGTCACCTATGTTCACTTTGGCCTCTTCCTCAATCTCACAAGGAGTTGGGGGGCTAAGAAGCTACAATGTAGGGCGCCTGGGTGGCTCAGTTGGTTAAGCGCCTGCCTTCGGCTCAGGTCATGATCCCAGGGTCCTGGGATCCAGTCTCACACTGGGCTCCCTGCTCAGCGGGTAGTCTGCTTCTCCCTCTCCCTCTGCCCCCTCCTGCTCATGTGCTCACACTCTCTCTCGCTCTCTCTCTCTCTCAAATAAATAAATAAAATCTTTAAAAAAAAAAAAAAGAAGCTACAATGTATTGCCCCATTTTCTCCTCGGTTCTTTCTCCTATAGGAAATGGTATTTTAATGAGCTTCAGATGTGCCAGAAATTAGTTCAAGGGCTTAACATGTATTAACTCCTTTTATCCTCACAATCACCTATGTGGCAAGGACTATCATTGCCCCATTTTAAAGACAAGGTAAGTGAGACACAGAGGATTTAAGTAACATGTCCAGGTTCACAGCCTATAGACAGCAGGGTCAGGATTCAACCCAGGCTGTCTCACCCCACTGCCCACGCTCTTTACCCTTTCACCAATCGAAATTAGCGAGTAGGCACTAAATTCCAGCTATGTGAGGATACTAGCAATATCAGTGATATAAGGATCCTTAAGGAAAAACCATATATATGGTCTTGAACTTCCAGATCAGTTGCCTTTAGAGACTACGCTAAAGACTCCGCCAACCTTTCTGACCTAGTTTGCACTGGAAAAACTACGAATGAGCAAAGCTAGGCTGGGCTTCATTTACTCCTTGAAATCTACCCTCCACCTGGCCCCAGTCTCTACTACCTCCTTCTCTGGGAAGCCCGCATCTTTTCATAGTCCTAACCTGTATCTTCCGTCAACTCAAGTTCTCCAGATGGCTGGTCCCTGAGGCAATGAACTCATCTCTTTGGTTCTTCAAGACCTTCCTCTGGGGGAGCCTGGGTGGCTCAGTAGGTTAAGCGTCTGCTTTCGGCTCAGGTCATGATCCCAGGGTCGTAGGATTGAGCCCCACATCTGGCTCCCTGTTCAGCAGGGAGTCTGCTTCTCCCTCTCCCTCTGCCCCTCACCCCTTCACCCCCGCTTGTGCTCTATCTCTCTCTCAAATAAATAAATAAATAAATAGATAAATAAATAAATAAATAAAATAAAACAAAAAAGCCCTCCTCTGGGTTCTTCCCATTGAATGAACAAGGACTCCTGATCCCCTCCCCTCTCTCCCAACAGGCAGTTGGATGCTGGCTTTCTCCCCTCACTTCAAATTTCCCCAGACAAAACATCTCATCTCATACAGTCTCTTTTCTTTGATTACCCACTGTTTATCTCAACATAAATAGAAAGAAGGCCAAATGCTAACCACCCAATCCTGGCCCCTTAGGGTCCCATGCTGGGGTCTGTGACCCAGTTGTCTCTCTGCCTGTGGGGCTCCTTGGCCTACCTGGTCCTGCTGCCTCTTCCACCTGCAATGTGGATGCCATATGGTGGGCTATACAGGGAAGGAAAAGCTGGGCACAACTAGAGACCAGGAGGGGCATCTCACAGCGGGAAATTAGGACATCTTCCTGAGTCTACTGCGTCATTCCTGCCATTAAAGAACAACCGATACTTGTCCAAGAATCACAGGCAGGAACTTGAGTGGAGTTTCTAGAGCATGACATAGAAAATTCCTTTAATTCTGACAAATAGGGGCAAAAGTTAGACAAAATGAGAGAATGTTTAAAGAAATATATGTCTATCAGGCCACCTAAAGTTACCATAGCTACCCAACTTGTCACTCCCCACTATAGTTTATCCCCCAGTTTCTACAGTTGCTGCCTTCCTTGAATTCTCTTTTCCTTCACGTCCCATCAGCAGGTCCCTATTGGCACTACTTCCAATAAACACCCTAAAGCCTTCATGTATCTGCATCTCCTTTTCTGCCTCCCTGGTCCATGCTGCCTTCACCAGCTGGTCTCCCAGTTCCATGTTGCCCCTTCCCATCCACGCTCCACACAACAGCCAGAGCAAGCCTTTAAACACATACATCAGATCCTGTGACCACCCTGTTTAATGCCTTCCAAAGTCTCCTGATCACATAATGGAATAAAACCCAAACTCCTTACCATATACCATAGCTTGCAGAGCTCTGAGCTCTGGACTCTGCCAGCCTTTCTGACCTCATCACATGACGGTCTCCATCTTGGTCCCCAAACTGCCATCACACCAGACTCTGTCCCTTCATTGTTCTCACCTCTGGGCCCCTGCACTTGCTATCCCCTCTGCGTGGAAGACTCTTCCCCAAATAACCACATGGTTGGTACCTTCTTATCATGCAGGCCTCAACTCAGATGGTATCCGGAAAAATCACAACATTCTACAGGTTAGAACCAACACAGTTCCCACCAGTGTTGGATGGCAGTGTTTCCTAAGTGGGTTCTGAGTAAGTCTACGAAACTATCAGCGAACAGTGAACAGCATCTATTCAGTGAGAGGCCTTCTTCAACATCAAGTCTAAACTACCCATTCCTACCTGGTTCTTTGTTTTACTACATTCTTGTCATCTGCTTTCTTCATAACACCTATACCCACCTGGAATGATCTTGTTCATTTGTGCTCTGTCTTCCTCACCAGCATGAGAACTCCCTGGCTCTTGCTCACTGCTCTGTCTTCAGCATCCAGAACAGTGCCAGGGCCAGGGCCAGGGCAAAGCATAACAAAGGTTAGGAATGACAGCAAGGTACAGAAGGGCCTGAGAATAGGGAGCATTGAGTTTTCTTCCTGGTTCTCCATTTATTAGCTGTGCCAACTTGGAAATGCTACTTTGGTTTTTCCTTCACTAAGGCTTGGATGATAACGGAGATTCTCTTAAGGTCTAGATTCCATAATGAGTGGAAGGAAAAGGCTTACCTAAACAGAACCGCTTGATGCTGGGTCTTTCATAAATGGACAGAAGCAGCTATCAGGCCCTGAAATGCTTCATGATTCAAGAGAAAATGAAAAAAAAAAAAATGATTCAAGAGAAAATGTGCTTACATTCTTTTTAGTTCTAAATGCCACACACATTGTATTCTAATTCTCTTTAAATTGTTCTCTGTGTAAGGCATAGGTTGTACTAACCAATCAATCACAGCATTTTCTAGATTAGATGTGCTTGTCTTCCACCAGTGCTGGATGATTAAGTTCTGAGTTAGTCTGTGACTCCACCAATGACTGTGAAAAACCTGGCTCATCATCTGAGTTTCTTGTCTCACGGGCAGGAAGCCGAGGTCCAGAGGGTGTCATGAGATACAGAAACAGATCTTGAATCCAGGCCTCTAACTTCCAGGAGCTGTTCTCTCCTCTACCCCACACCACTGCAAACTTTATCACCAGGAGAGCCGGCTGGGCTCACGTCTCAATGGGCTATACTGGGGCCCAAACAATGCTCTTATTCTTCAGCCAATAAACGTTTGAGCGTCTACTGTCTCCCAGATACCAACCTCTTCCACAGGGTTTTCCTTCGTGGAAGAAACATCAGAGTCCCACTTCAGGAGTCCAGAGTTCTAGAAAGTCACTTGGGTCTCCCCTTCCAAAGCATAAGCCAAATAAGACCAGAAACTGTGCTTTACAACCTCAAGTCATTATAAACATACAGGGATCAGTTAATCATTAGAAAAAAATAAATCTATGAATGAATACGTTGGAGGTGGGAGACAAGAAGTAGATGTTTTCAAAGAACTGACACATATAATCTATGAAAAGCTACAATTCAAATAGGAAGCTTGAGATTCCTGTATGAATGAAAAGACTGGAATTGTTTTTTGTTTTTGTTTTTTTTTAAGTTCTTCCCCAAGTTGACAGCTGGCCAAAGAGTTTTCCAACTTACTCCCTCTTCCCTAGGTTCAGGATTAAACTATATTTGACTTGATTATATAAGAAAAAGAGAGGAGAGACTTTGGCCTGAATAAGTAACCACAGAGTCATTCTTATCTAAAAGTGGACATAGAGGTATTTTTTTCACCCCTAAAATAAGGTCAGTTCACCTACACAGACATAAAACATGCCAGTGTGGCCTGTGGCTCCTTTTTCCACGTATTTTGCCTGTGGATGCAGAGCTGACAGACTGGCCTACACTGGCCCTAGACAGAGAGAAAATCCAGGTTCCCCGGGAACTGAAAGTCTGCTTTGTCTTGGCTCAATGTTTTTGGCAAGCCAACTGCCACACAGGGTTCCCTGGTATCGATGTGGTCACCATTCTATGCAAAGCAGGGGCCTCTTTCGTGCTCCAAGGATCTAAAGGATCAAAGACCTAAGATCAAAAACCTAAGTTTAACCTCTGGTTCCCTGTGTCAAACTAGGCAGAGAGCCCTATGGCCACCCCAGAAACACCTTCCCTCTGCCCGGTCCTGGGTTTAACGCTCTGTGGCCCCTGGGGACTTCAGGGTCTACCGAGCTTGAAAGTTATACCTGGGCCTCTGATCAGCCTGATATGGAAATGCATCTTGGATCCAGACACGAAGATTTCCAATGCCAAATCAGAACCTATGGTCTGGAACATGATCTGATAAGGGTTCAGTTCTGGAGGCTTAATCACTACATTGATCACTTTGACCACTTATGGGAAACTCTAATATACTGGTTTTAAAAACTGACTTAGCACGAATGGATGGGAATATGAATCCTGGCTCTGTCGTCTGTTAACGAATCTCTCCTGGATGGATAACAACTGTAGTAAATAGATAATGCCCCCACCACCACTTACACCACTACAGATGTCCACATGTTAATGGGACATGTGACAAGGGTACCTCACATGGAAAGGGAGCAAAAATTCAATGAAGGCTATTGAGATGAGATGGTGATAGTGGATTAGTCAAGTAACCCAATGTAATAACACAGGTTGCTAGAGGTGGGAGGCAAGAGAGGCAAGAGTTGGGGTCAGAAACACAGGAGGAGATGGCACCATGAAAGCAGGGGTTGTGGTCAGAGATTTATGGGTACTATGCTGCTAGCTGGGAAATTGGAGGGCGTGGTCATGGGCCAGAGAATGCAGGCAGCCTTCAGAACCTGGACAAGGCAAGGAAAACAAGTCCCCCCTACCCCAGAGCCTCCAAAGGCACACAGCCTGGCCAGCACCCTTGACTTTAGCCAAATACAACCCATGTCAGACTTCCGACTTCCAGAACTATAAGAGCATACATTCACACTATTTTAAGCCACTACATTTGTGGCTATTCATTATAGCAACAAGAGGAAACTAATACAATAGCTAGTGTCAATCACTTCTTCCAACCGATGCACGGATGCCTCTTTGACCATGGATATGATAACCAAAACAAAATATAAACTCACTGGATGCTTGAGGAGATGAATCAAGAAGACCAAGAAAAATGGAGCGCCTGGGTAGCTCAGTCATTTAAGCATCTGACTCTTGATTTTGGCTCAGGGCATGATCTCAGGGTCATGGGATCAGGTTCCACATAGGGCTCCATGGTCAGAAGGGAGTCTGCTGGAGATTCTCTCTCTGCCCCTTCCCCCACTTGCACACAAGTGCATGCACTCTCTCTCTCTCTCTCTCTCTCTCTCTCTCTCAAATAAATAAATAAATAAATAAATAAATAAATAAATAAATCTTTTTAAAAAGAAAAAGAAGAAGGTGAAGAGAAAGATGAAGAACTCAAAAATAGAGGACCAGGAGAACAAGATATTTCATAATTTCCCCTACGACTTGCTTATTAGATTAAAAGGTAAGTAACACTGATTTTTTTTTTTTAAAAGAACTTCTAGGTTATAACTGGAATCAGTATCCAATTTGGCCCAAACTTTCTTTTTAACAACATCAATATCGGAAGCACTAAAGTAGGATCCAAGTAATGAACTTCAGATCTTACAACATGCTTTTAGTTCATGAGCCTTTCTTTCTACCATAGTTGCTCCATCAGGAACATGAACTAAACACATTAGTATTTATAAACATTCTCACACAACAATGCAATAAGAAGTACTTGAGAATTAACATTCTTTGGACTAGAGAAGTCAGTTAATTAAAATACTCATTCTCCATGCTTCTGTTTTAATCAAAGTTTTATTTGAATGTGATAATGGGTGTAGTAAATCACAATGCTGAAACAAGAGGGAATTCTTTCTGCACTAGAAATCATGAATCTTAGTGCAAATTTCATCATGCCGGAGAGCCCTTCTGTGACTCTCAACCGCTTCGCCCTACTTGATTATCTTCATTGACAATCTAAGCTTATGCTATTTATTTGCTTCTCAGGTCCTTGCCTCTTTCTTTTTGCTAAAATGCCAACCGTGCAAGGGTAGAAACTTCATCTTAATCACAGCTACCTCTATAGTACTCAGAGCAGTGCTTGGCACACAGTACATGCTCAATAAATAGCCAGTGAAGGAATAACCTATTAGGAATTAGTCAAAGGTTCTCTGGTAGGAGGGCAGGAGCCCAGCTATCATTAGATTCCCCCAATGGGCCACCACTGTGTGGAGCCTCATGTAATCCTCGTAACAACCACACTAGGATGAGGGTGTTGGTACCATTCTACACATGAAAAGATGAACGAACAACACATCTTCTCAGGTAGTTAACAAAATACAAACTAGAAGCCAGAATAATAGCCTTTTCTCTCCAGGAATGGGTGAGGATGGAAGGAGGGTCAAAGAAAATATGCAAGTGTCAGACTGACTTAACTGAGAGCAACAAGGCGGTTAGCGGGAAACCTAGACCTTTGTGGAGACTCAGCCTCACCACGGGAGGCCTCAAGTTTGCCAGTCTTACCTTGCTCTGCTCAAATGTCCGCTCCCAGCCGGGTTTTATTTCTCTTAAGAAACCAACCCGAAGTTCTTTTCCTTTCCAAGGCATTTTCTCTGCACACCCAGGCAGAGGGGACCATGGTTCTCAGAGAACAACGGGGGTATTATGTCTGTCGTATCCACGTAATGGGGTCATAGGCCCCACATGTGGGGTGAGTCACTGGTACTGGAAGTCCGCTTACCCACCAACCTCTTCACTAGCAATCCCACAAAACCTACACTTCCACTACTAGAACTCCACTTGTGGTTGCGGCATGGTGTTTTCAGAAGGCATCTGTTAAAATATAGACTTATTGATTTACTTATTTTAACTTGGAAAGGATTCGTGAACACTTATTAATGATCGGACATGAATTACTGTACAAGAGTGAAAAACATCTGAGAGCAGATTTCTGAGACAATGAACGCTTGAATAGGTAAGTTGGATTGGGGCAGGTGGGAAGAAAATAGTGGGGGGGGGGGGCGAGGAAAAAAGGGAAGGAACAGGCACTGGTTACTATATGCCAAGCAAGGATTTCAGAGTTCTGATGAAGATAAGATCTAACATGAGGTGTGATCTTCATTATCAGAGAGTCACTGTATACTTATCAGGCACATTTAACTGATCTTAATTTAAAATGAGAGAAGGAGAGAGACTGAGAGTAAACTTAAATCTATATACCATGGATACCATGGGACCCCTGCCATCCCACTTAAAGGACCGTATGTCCCAGAGTGCATGAAATGAAGGAAGCATGAAATTGTTGGTCTCGTGTCCCGGGGGCCTCTCAGAGAGTGAGCAGCTCCCTAGGCTGAGAGTGATTCTAGTGTTTAGAGGTACACATTTTCCCCCACACAATATGGTCACCAACTGGAAGACGACTACCGTGCCAGGTGTTCCATTAAAGAAACGTTATCGGCACTGGAGGAAAAAAAAAAAAACAACCCGTGTTAGACTTAGTGGCAAATAATGGTTATCTTTGAGTTATTCTTGATCCTTCTCTTTCTCCCACACCCCACATCCAACCTATCAACTCCCCCTCCAAAGCATAAACTCAATCTGTTGCGAATTTCCTCCCTGGTTTCCATGCTTCCCTCCTCCCATGCTGCCATCCCTCCCCCAACAGCTGCCAGGGAGAGTTGGAAAAGGGGATTCTGTCGCATCCTGCCCCTGCTCAGAGCCCTTCCAGCACACTTGGCAAACAAATAAGCCCTACATGATGTAATTCTCCACCTAACTGCCCAGCCCTAGCTCGGACCACTCTCCTGCTAGCCTGCCTTACTCTGGCTCATTCTCTCTTTGGGAGCTTTATTCTGGCTGGTCCCTCTGCCTGGACGCTCTTTCCTTTAATCATCACATGGAGGCTCCTTCTTGTCACTCAAATCTCCACTGAAATGCCGTCTCCTCGGAGGGGCCTTTCCTCATCATTCCCTCTCACTCTTAAGTCTGCTAGTAGTGTTTAATACTCAGCAGAAGGGTGATAACTGCCACCCTCCACCAAATGGCTGGGCCCCATTAGGGTAGGGACTTTGCCTGTCTTGATCACCTCTGGAGAAAGGTGCCTGACTCATACTAGGGGCTTCAAGTGGCACCTCCTTACGGGATTTATCAAGGACACACTTAACTATCTTCATTTTTTGCTCACTTGCTCATCATTTCAGAACCCGACCTCGGAAAAAAAAGAGTCCATTATGCAAAACAAGTAAATATTTATAGACAAGGAAATTAAGTTCTCTGAATTTTTGCTTCTTCCACTGGGAAACAAGGACTGTAATAACTACGTCACAGGATGGTTGTAAGGATTCCATGAGCTACCATATTTACTGTGCTTCAGCAAGGTGCCCGGCACACAGTAAGCCCTTAATAGTAACATCGTTGTCATCAGGATCATCTGGACAAACTTTACACATTCAAGTTTCCTTCAAAGCCGCGCTAGTGCTGACTCAGCCCACCGGTGGGCAAAGGGTCTCCCAGAACGACCAGTGACTTCTCCTTTCAGCCAGTGCTTCAACCAGGCAGGAGCTAAGAGTATATGCTTCTTCTGGTAGACATGGAAGAAAGAGTCCAGGAAACATATCCACATTTAGTTTGAGAGAAATGGGAGCTAATCTCTTTCTTTTTAAGAATTACCACCCAAGCCTAGCGTACCTTGAGCTGTTAATTCTGGCTTACTTCCCATATCCCCACAATGCCACTAGCTTGGCCCAGTTTATGCCAAGAAAGGATCGGTTTTGTATACTCAGTATTGCTTAGATAAAATGTTGATTTCAATGACAGATTTTGCAGGGAAAAAGCTAGAACCTGTGCCACTAATATTATTACAGGTGACAGGGCAATATATGCTTTCCTTAACAGGGTGAGCGTTCTTTCCTTGAAGTTACCTTCCATTTTTCAAATTCTTTGTATGTGAGTTCTCTCATATACACTGTCTCTCACTATACTTTTAGGTCTTAAAATCCCTCAAGCATCCCCTAAAGAGTCTCACATTCAGTAAAAAGATTTGGGGGGGGGAACAGTTGGATTTTGTTATTGTTTTGTTCTATTTGAGGCACGAACACAACACATTTGAGGCCACTTTTCATGATCTTAAGAAAATATCTTTTCTGCTTAAAGAGAATAGACATACAATAGACACATGAAAAAATGCTCCACATCACTTGTCACCAGGGAAATACAAATCAAAACCACAATGAGATATTACCTTATACCAGTCAGAATGGCTAAAATTAACAAGACAGGAAACAACAAATGGCAGGGATGTGGAGAAAGGGGAACCCTCCTACACTGTTGGTGGGAATGCAAGCTGGTGCAACCCCTCTGGAAAACAGTATGGAGGTTCCTCAAACAGTTGAAAAATAGAACTGCCCTATGACTCAGCAATTGCACTACTGGGTATTTACCCCAAAGATACAGATGTAGAGATCCAAAGGGGTACATGCACCCTGATGTATATAGCAGCAATGTCCACAATAGCCAAACTATGGAAGGAGCCGAGATGCCCTTCAACAGACGAATGGATAAAGAAGATGTGGTCCATATATACAATGGAATATTACTCAGCCATCAGAAAGGATGAATACCCACTATTTGCATCGACATGGATGGAACTGGAGGGGATTATGCTAAGTGAGATAAGTCAGTCAGAGAAAGACAATTATCGTGTGGTTTCATTCATGTGTGGAACATAAGAAATAGTGCAGAGGATCATAGGGGAAGGGAGGGAAACTGAAAGGGAAGAAATCAGAGAGAGAGACAAATCATGAGAGACTCTTGACTCTGGGAAACAAACTGAGGGTTGCAGAAGGGGAGGTGGGTAGGGGGATGGGGTAACTGGGTGATGGGCAATAAGGAGGGCACACGATGTGATGGGTGTTATACGCAACTAATGAATCATTGAACATTACATCAAAAACTAATGAGGTACTATATGTTGACCAATTGAATTTAAATAAAATAAATAAATAGGTAAATAAATAAGTAAATAAATAAATGGAATAGACAGTGGGTATTCTATGCTCGAGACAAGTGCTTCAACAGGTAGAGGGTCAGTCTCTACAGAATGCAAGGCCCTGTTTGGAAATAACACATATACAGGAAAAAGTATGCCCCTAATGTGTGTGTCCACTTAGGTTTAATTCAAAAGACCAATGACAAATGAGTCTTCAGTCCTTGGTGTGGCCCTGAGGGCCAGGATCCGTTAGCAGAAGAGGCTGGGCTGCACCTCACAGAGCTTGGGTCACCCTCACACTGTACTCTCAGCTCACGCAAGGCTGTGGGGACAAACCCCGTTGGCTAGATTGTTAGGAGCATCCAGGAAAACACTGGAATCAGGGTTTGAGTGGGAGATTGTTGGGTCAGAGCAGAAGAGTCAAGAATCAGACTCCCAGGATGACTAGGAATAATCTTGAAGATCTTCTAGTCCAAGCGCCCATCCAATGCCTGGATCCTCCCCACTCCATCCCACCGCTGTCCCTTCTGAGCCCAAACACCTGCCGCAGCGGGGAAGCTCCACCTCCCACGGCAGCTCTCCTCTCTGCAAAGGTCTACCTAAACTGGACTATTAGAAAACTCTGCTTATATTGATTTGAAGCTCTGTCTTCCTTTGCTTTTCTGCTCACCCTTGTGACAGTTCGAGTCCTTTCAACCTGTGAAAGCAGCTGTTTTCTTTCCTTCAGGCTAACCTTCTGTTTCCTTCAGCCTCAGCTGTTCTCACATGGATAATCTCGGGCCCTTTCACTAATCTGATTACATTTTCCAGTTTGTCTAAATCCCTTTTTAAATGCTGTGCTGAAAATGGAACTCGACACGCCACATAGGATCTGATATTTTGTACAGTGTTTCAAACCATGTGAAGTTATAAGCCCTCATTCTGTATCTCTTTCAGGGCAGTGCAAGGCGTTTGGACAACTGTGTGGCTCAGATGCCTGTTGCAGCTCTACCATCAGCTGGAATGCTTCTGTCTATTTCAGTATCCTCCCATTCATACGCATGTTTCTTGGAGTCAAGGAACATTTTAGGAGGATTTGACACCACAGAGATAGTTCCATGTGCGTCCTGTGGACTCTGGTCAACCATTTCTGATGTTCCAGCCTTAACCAGTAGCGGGGACCTCATCAGGACCTCATTCTAGGGGCACGGCTGGGTGACTGTGGGCCAAGTCATACATAGTCAGGAGGTCCTAAGGAATCCAGTTTAGGCAACTGGGGCTGGTGTTCCAGCATCTGATTTTACAGGCATGGGCATCCTTGGAAATTCTTCAGAGCTATAGGGTTGGCCATGGGAGCATGAGTCCAGAGATAAGTCAAAAACTGAAAGATCAGTCTACATGTCTGTGATAAGCTTATTACCTCGTAAGACATGCTTATTACCTCATAAAGGCCCCGACATTGTCCAGTCCAGATCCTTTCCAGCAAAGATCCAGCACATAAGTGAGCCATATCCAGAGACTGGGGACAGTTCAGAGAAACTGGGTTCCTGGATCTGAGAATTAAGAAATTAGGGTGCGCAGCAGTCCTCAGTACCAAGGAAACCAAAATGCAGGGCAGGAATCAGAACAGGAGCACTGAGGTCAGACAGACACTGACTTCAGGCTGAACTGCAGCCTGACTGAAGTTCAGCAACCTAGTTCCTTGCGGCCCGTAAGTGGAAGTGAGAAGGAGCCTCATCTTTGCTTGTCAGCCAGCAGCATCTGGGACTCAGATTCTTCTGTGTTCTCTGGCTTCCCCAGTGGAACCTCTTTCTGTCATCCTTATCACTGGGTTCCAGTACACACGGTCAGTTCAGGTACACACTTTGGTCCAAGATACTGATTAGTAACAGTTGATACATCTATAAATGTAAAATGCAAATTAGACGACTTCCATTCAGTATTTGTTTCCATTTTAAAAACCGATACCACGATTTTCCCCTTGTCTTCAAGCAAAGTCAGATGCCCCTTTAACAAATGTTCATTGTATGCTGTGTTTTCCTTTCATAACGTTTGCCACAAACACAAATAATAATTGTCTGTGTAGTAATTTGTTTGGTATCTATCGCCCTGATAGAATTTAAAGATAGGCACTATGTCTCTCTTATTCATTGACTTATTGCCTAGTACCTAACACTGGGCCTGGCACACGGTGTGCTTATAAATATTATACAAATAAATGAGCAAGACAAATCATGGTCAGAGGTGGAATTCTACTTTGTGACCAAGATTTCTCTATTAGGCCCTACATAATCCCAAAGGTTAAGAGGTTTACCAGCTGGCCCACTCCACTGACCCAACCAGCTTGAGATCAAGTGCCTGACTCACTCTCAACCTGCTGACAACATCCAGTCATCTTTGGTGTCACCTCCCTTATCCATGTTTCTGGTGTCCTTCCTCATTTTCCTGTCTTTTGAATCCAATTTCTTCCATCTCTGTTCTCTGGTATGGGTCTGGCTTTCTTATTTTAAGGACTGTGGATACTATTTTTTCTTGGTTTGTTTTATTCCTGCATAGGCTGTGGTATTCCTGTATTTGAAGGCCACCAATGTTGGGTTGTCTTTTATTCATTGAACATCTTGTGAAGTCTTATCAAGTTCCTAAAAAGTTCTTCTGCCCATCACTGAAAGGCCAGATCCTATTGCCTGGATATCTCTGGGCAAAATGCACTTTACTCATTTTTGTGATTAATCCAAGGGGCATTTTCTTCGATATTTATTTACATTATGATATAGAAAAATTTAAGACTTCCTCTTTCTCCAAAATTGACAGTAATTTTTGAGGGAGGAGCTCTTTTACAACAGAATGGAGGAGAGAGAATCGGGATGATATCTAAGGCAAGAACATCAAGATAAGCAAATTCAAAGATTATTGGCCAGTCAAGAGGCACAGGTCAGTCATGTGACTACAGACAAGTCACTTAACTTTAATGAGCCACAGCTTCCAAATCTACAAAATAAAGGAATTAGTTTCTCAAGTCCTTTCCAACTTTTATGATTCTCTAGTATTTTGAATTTTAGAAGAGAGTTCCTTATAGAAATATTATTTTAAGAATAATTGCTAACTGCTGCAGCTTGAGCTAAGTCAGAACTTTGTGTTAATTTTTTCATAGTCCAAGTTGGATTTACATTTGTGCCTTTGACAAAATAAGTATTGGCTTTTTAGATTTTTTAATTACCATGGGACCAGCGTATTGACTTGGTTCTCAGAGCAATCTTCGAGCACAGGGAACTGCTTGTAATTCTAGTAATCTTGCAGTGGGTTATTCATACTTTGGTATTTGGTTTGACATTTATTTTTCTTTTTCAGTCAAAATGATTTAAATATCATTAGCCAAAAAAAATGTACCAAAGGGTAATTGGATTGACTATTTTGGCTGTACTCAGCTATTACTTTTCAATTCATCTTTTACGGCAAAACTTCCCTTGTGAACAGGCCAAGGAGGGCTGAGTTTGAGTCTTAGTTACACCTTCCAAGCAAGTGTGGAATCTACTCTAAATATAACAGAAGCAAATCACAGGATAGGAGAACACACTTGCAAAATGGCAAATGGCTGATTTGGAACTGTCTTTGAGAGAGTGTGTGTTAGGAGAGGTCTGAATGGAGCCATTGAATTTTACTGTATGAAAAAGGAAATACCAATTCCCACAAAGTTATCTAATTTTCATTGAAAAAAATCTCCCTGCTTGATTACACATTGCACAACATGGGTTAATTTTAAGATTCAAGAAACCCAAAGGTTTCTAAGAGCTCCTCAGAGAAGACAGCAAGAATCTTTGGGGCTGTAGAGCTAACAGTCTCCAAACAGAATACTTTTCCTCCCATGGGATCAAAGCCTAGAAAAAAAAGGAAAGAGTAAGAAAGTCCCTGTCACTTAGGAATGTAAATATTTTTGGTAAACTGTTTTTTTGAAATCTACTTTTTCTAATTGAGATTCCGAATCGGGGGGAGATGGAGTTTAAATGGGAGGATTCTCCTAGTGTCATCTTATCCCTTCTTAAATATGTCAGGATATTAACGTGGGTTCAGTTAAAACCGAAAAGAAGCACTAACTGGTGGTCCTAAGCCTAAACTGATGCAGCTTTTCTCACGACTCTTCCGCTGAATTTGTGTTATGGATTTTACTTTCATGATTACCAACCAGTGCCCTGCCTTTTGGACAAAAGAAGAGTCAGCCACAATGGAGCAAAAGCAGACAATAAAGAATAAAACAAGGCAACAAAAGCAAAAGTAAACAAGTGGGACTATATCAACTAAAAAGCTTCTGGACAGCAAAAGAAGCCACCAACAAAATGAAAAGTCAACCTACTGAATGTTTGCACATCTAATAAGGGGTTAATATCCAAAATATCTAAGGAATTCATGCAACTCAATGGGAAAAAAAAAAGCAATCTGATTAAAACATACACGGAGAAATTGCAAGTATGTTTTCCCAAAGGAGACATACAAACGGCCAACAGGTACATGAAAAGGTGCTCAACACTACAAATCATCAAGGAAATGCAAGCCAAAACCACAATGAGATATCACCTCACACCTGTTAGAATAACTATTTTCAAAAAGAAAAAAATAACAGGTGTCGGCGAGGCTATGGAGAAAAGGAAACCCTTGTGCACTGTTGGTAGGAATGTAAATTGGTGCAGCCACTATGGAAATAGCATGGAGGATCCTCAAAAAATTAAAAATAGAACTCCCATACCATCCAGCAGCCCCACTTCCGGATATTTATCTGAAAGAAACAAAAAACACTATCACAAAAAGATACCTCTGTGTTCATTGCAGCATTATTTACACTAGTCAAGACATGGAAACTAAGTGTCCACCGACAGATGAATGGATAAAGAAGATGTGGTGTAAAGAATGGATTGTCCTGCCATTTGTAACAGCTTGAATGGATCTTGAGGGCATTATGCTAAGTGAAATAAGTCAGAGAAAGACAAATACTGTACAATCTCTTTTTAAGTGGAATCTTCTAAAAGAAAAAATGAACTGATACAGAGAATAGATTGGTGATTGCCAGAGGCAGGGGGTGGGAAGGTGGGCGAAATGCGTGAAGGTGGTCATAAGGTACAAACTTCCATCTGTAAAATAAGTAAGTTCTACCGACGTAATGTACAGCACAGTGACTATAGTTAACAATATTGTACTGTATATTTGAAAGTTGCTAGGAGGGTAGATCTTGAAAGATCTCATCACACACACACACACACACACACACACACACACACACACATTGTAATTATGTGTGTAACATAATGGATGTTAATTAGACTTATTGTGCTGATCATTTCAAGATATGTACATACAGCAAATCCATATGTTGTACATCTAAAACTAATACAGGGCACCTGGGTGGCTCAGATGGTTAAGCGTCTGCCTTTGGCTCAGGTCATGATCCCGGATCCTGGGATCGAGTCCCGTATCGGGCTCCCTGCTCAGCGGGAAGCCTGCTTCTCCCTCTGCCTCTCTCTCTCTCTCTCTCTGTCTCTTATGAATAAATAAATAAAATCTTTAAAAAAATAAAAATAAAACTAATACAATGTTATATGTCAACTATATCTCAATTAAACCTTTTTTAAAGAACAGAAACTTATATTCTAGTGCAGATCTCATTTTGTGGGAAGTTCATGCACTTTCACTGTCCATTCACCTCCTTTCTCAATCTCTCCAACCTCTAGAATCTCTTCCCTTTCCACAGGTCACTCTTTTCTTATCCAAGTCTTTAAACCTGACAACTCTGACCCTAGGTTTGCAACACCGACTAGCACAAGAAATGTTGGAATATTCTCCCAGGAATCCTACTCCATTCAAATTCAAGTTTAAAAAGTATATTTTCTCTCTTAAATATTGGAGGCAGACTCTGATTTCCAGTTCTGCTTGCAGGGAGCTTGGAATTTGCCACTCCACCCTAGCAACTAAAAAGCTGAACAGACTGAAAAATAAACAACTTTTACTGGATCTGTTCGAGATGGAAAAACTCTAGGCATACCACTGCCCTCAAGATGCGGGAGACAGACAGGAGAATACAGGGGTTCATGGCTTTCAGAAGCAGAAACTTGCTAGCGGGACATGCCCTGGGAACCAGTGCCAGGGTAAGAAAACCTGAACTGTAATCGAGACTCAGTTAAAAACTCCAGGGGCACCCAGTCACTGGGGAGGCCTCACAATATTATGAGATTTAACTCCAGGAGCTTGATCGGGTTCCCACAGTAAATATCAGAGAAAAATCCCCTTGTGTTTCTAGCAAGGTGGAAAGAGAACGAAACCATTTTAAAATAGGCAAGAGCACTCTGTTCTCCTTAACAAGACCCTCCCTAGTTAACCGGAGCCCAACTTAATGGGGTATCATCAGAGCCTAACTAACCTGAGGGAAAGAGAACACCCAGCTGCTGCCCACCCTAGCCATCCTGTCTCACCTACGGGATGGGGGAATGAGGAGAAAAGAATCCGAGAACACTTGCGAAGTTAAAATTCAAATTTTTTAGGCTCACTAAAGAACTGAGACCTAATCGCAGGCCTGTAGAACAGTTCCCCTCCTCCCACACCTCACCCCCACGTTACTGAAGGCTACTTACACCAGTTTCTGTCACCCAGCACATCATGCCTGGCTATCAGGCGTTAATACCACGCCAAAAGTCAGTGTCAGGTAATGCTCCGCAGTGAAGACGGTGATGACAACTCTCATGAATCCTTATGAAATAAGTCTGTGTTGCTTGATCTCCCTCTCCATTTGCAAAACTCGCTGAATTCAGCAGGAAGGAAACGTAGTGTTAAGGTCACTTGTCCTCTGTGCCAGCTTATGACCACATATAACGACCTCTGCTGCTGCCACAGATCATCCACACTGGGCTCCAGGGTGTAGCAACCATCCTGCAGGATGCCACCTTACCTTTCATCAAACCATTCTCCATAGTCATGTCCTATTATCCTCAAGCTCCCCTATACCTTTGATGATGCACTTACCACTGCTTCTCTTGGGTCTCACTCCTTCTGTGCTGCTAGAACGTTCTTTAGTGCTTTCATAAATAGGCCTTGAACACTCAGCCATCAGCCTCACCGCCACCGCCTGACCACAGCCCCCCAAGTAAAGAGTAGCTCCAAGGTCCCTGGTTACCTTAGGATGGATCAATTCTTATCATTTTTGCAGAATATTGTAGATAAGGTAAATGACTATAGGCAATGCTAGAGGTTCAAATTCCAGACACACAAATTGTCTATTCAAGTCTGTTTCTTAGCTGGTACCTGCCAATGAAGACAGCACATGTACAGTAAAGGATCTGTCTTATTTCTTTGTGGTATATTAGACTAAAACCATAGTAATAGTTCACATGTCCAGAAACTAGCCACTTGACAATCTCACTTATCTTGATCACAGCTAAAAATCAGGATGTAAGGAAAGGGGCTTCTGGGTAATGACCAGACAGGAGGAGATGGGGGCTGAGTAGAAAACAGAGATAACTCACATCCTGGGTACTGAAGGGCATCTTTTGCACAGAGAAGTGCTCCTAAGACCCTTGGTCAATGCCTATGTTCTTTTTAAATAATAGTTAAGATAACTGACTTCATTTGGTTTCCCAGTCCACAAATAATCAGCAACAAAAGCTAAGAATGAGAAAAGATAAGTCAGAAGCCAAAAATGATGATAGAGACCCCCCAAAAGAGCTATTAAAATGGGTACATAAGAAACCCACAGAGCTCAGGGGGTATTTAGTAAGTAACTCACTATCTGGCTAGCCCGAAGCTCCTTGAGGACACCTCTGCATTTTTATAACTCAGTTCCACAAGAGATGCACCCAATAGGTTTTTAATCTTTGGTTTTACAAATAGCAGACTTCAGTTATCTGTAAACTTTAATGATACTGAACACGACCCAGAAATGCCTTTAAATGAGATATTCTCAACTCCTTCATAGAGATAAAGTCTCAGGATTAATTGGCCTGTGTTGAATATACTATTTGTCTAAATTAGATGGCCCATCTCCTAAAATACACTCACTCCGGGAGGCCAGCACCAGGGAAGATTGAGTGTTCCCCTTGGTGACAAAAAAAGCAGTCAGCCAGCTTGCCCAGCGAGGAGGTGACCAGGACACTCAGGAAGCACATGCACATTTTTCTTGAGGCTGGCCAGGTGGCAATAAGCCCAAGATATGGCTGGAAAATGATTCACCTCCTGTGGCTTTTGCACTCACAAAGCTGAACGTCTTAACTGCAAAGTTGCTGAAGGAGGCAGCCCCCCCAAAAAAACACCTTCCCGCTTCTACACTTATCTAATACCGTCCTCTTTTTATGGTCAAGGTCAAGGCCCACCTGACCCACAGTACCCTCCTTGACCACAGGAGCCCTTCCTAGTCTCTCCTGCCTCTGAAGTCTGCTCATCTTACTCTCTGCAACATTTGTTTTAGTACTTGCCATAACTGTTTCATATCATCAGCTCTCATTTCCTTGCTAACTGGTGAGTGAAGTCCTGGAAGGCGTAGGCGTTCTTAGAGGCCTTTGTATCTCCCATAGCAAAGAGCATGGGGCATTGAACATAGCATGCCTTCAATAAATCTATGACTCTTTCATTCACTGAGCAGATATTTATTGACTGCCTGCTATGTGTCAGCTACACAAAATCCCTGTCCTCAGGGAGTTTGTAGTCTAGTGGGGAAAGACAGACAATAAAAGACAAATAAGAGGTAGAGTACTTTAGTGTTAAGTGCTAAGAAGAAAAAATTGCAACATACGAAACGTGGGCCATGGAGGAGGCTCTCAAAACTTCAGATTGTGGGATCGGGGAGAAGGTGATTTTTGAGTAAAGACCTGAAGAAGTCAGAGAGTGAGCCATGCAGATATCTAGGGGAAACATATTTTAGGCAGAGGGAACAGCAAACAAAAACTCTGTTAAGAAGGGCATCAACATTCCATGCTCATGGATTGGAAGAACCAACATTGTGAAGATGTCAATGCTACCTAGAGCAATCTACACATTCAGTGCAATCCCCATCAAAATACCATCCACTTTTTTCAAAGAAATGGAACAAATAATCCTAAAATTTGTATGGAACCAGAAGAGACCCCGAATAGCCAGAGGAATATTGAAAAAGAAAAGCAAAGCTGGCGGCATCACAATTCCGGACTTCCAGCTCTATTACAAAGCTGTCATCATCAAGACAGTATGGTACTGGCACAAAAACAGACACATAGATCAATGGAACAGAATCGAGAGCCCAGAAATGGACCCTCAACTCTATGGTCAACTTATCTTTGACAAAGCAGGAAAGAATGTCCAGTGGAAAAAAGACAGTCTCTTCAACAAATGGTGTTGGGAAAAGTGGACAGCCACATGCAGAAGAATGAAACTGGACCATTTCCTTACACCACACACAAAAATAGACTCCAAATGGTTGAAAGACCTAAATGTGAGACAGGAGTCCATCGAAATCCTAAAGGAGAACACAGGTAGCAACCTCTTCGACCTCAGCCGCAGCAACTTCTTCCTAGAAACATCACCAAAGGCACAGGAAGCCAGGGCAAAAATGAACTATTGGGATTTCATCAAGATAAAAAGCTTTTGCACAGCAAAAGAAACAGTCCACAAAACCAAAAGACAACCGACAGAATGGGAGAAGATATTTGCAAATGACATATCAGATAAAGGGCTAGTATCCAAAATCTATAAAGAACTTATCAAACTCAACACCCAAAGAACAAATAATCCAATCAAGAAATGGGCAGAAGCCATGAACAGACATTTTTCCAAAGAAGACATCCAAATGGCCAACAGGCACATGAAAAAGTGCTCAACATCGTTCGGCATCAGGGAAATCCAAATCAAAACCTCAATGAGATACCACCTCACACCCGTCAGAATGGCTAAAATTAACAAGTCAGGAAAAGACAGATGTTGGCGGGGATGTGGAGAAAGGGGAACCCTCCTACACTGCTGGTGGGAATGCAAGCTCGTGCAACCCCTCTGGAAAACAGTATGGAGGTTCCTCAAACAGTTGAAATTAGAGCTACCATTCGATCCAGCAATTGCACTACTGGGTATTTACCCCAAAGATACAAATGTAGGGACCCGAAGGGGTACGTGCACCCCAATGTTTATAGCAGCAATGTCCACAATAGCCAAACTGTGGAAAGAGCCAAGATGTCCATCGACAGATGAATGGATAAAGAAGATGTGGTATATATACACAATGGCATATTATGCAGCCATCAAAAGGAATGAGATCTTGCCATTTGCAACGACGTGGATGGAACTGGAGGCTGTTATGCTGAGTGAAATAAGTAAATCAGAGAAAGATATGTATCATATGACCTCACTGATATGAGGAATTCTTAATCTCAGGAACAAACTGAGGGTTGCTGGAGTGGTCGGGGGTGGGAGGGATGGGGTGGCTGGGTGATAGACATTGGGGAAGATATGTGCTACGGTGAGCGCTGTGAATTGTGTAAGACTGTTGAATCACAGATCTGTACTTCTGAAACAAATAACGCAACATATTTTAAGAAAAAAGAAAAAGAAGAAGATAGCAGGAGAGGAAGAATGAAGGGGAGTAAGTCAGAGGGGGAGACGAACCAGGAGAGATGATGGACTCCGAAAAACAAACTGAGGTTTCTGGAGGGGAGGAGGGTGGGGGGATGGGTTAGCCTGGTGATGGGTATTGAGGAGGGCAGATTCTGCATGGAGCACTGGGTGTTATGAACAAACAATGAATCATGGAACAGTACACCAAAACAAATTATGTAATATATGGTGATTAACATAACAATAAAAAAATTAAAAAAAAAAAGAAGGGCATCAACAGGCACTATAGTTGAACCCCAGAGAGCAGGACTTTTCGAGTTGAGATATATATTTATTTATTAAATAAATAAATGTACATTTATATCAACTCAAAAAGTCTTGCCTGTTATATATAATATAGACTATATATTATAATATATAATAAGGATAGTATTAACACACTATTGTTAGCTTTTCAAGTATATATATATATATATCGAGGTATATGGTGATATATATTATACACACACACAGTGATTTAATAAGACTGGTGTTAACAGACACTACTGTTGAATCCCTGAGAGTAGAATTTTTTTAAGCTGTAAGAACATGAGCCATATTAAACAAAGCACTACCCAGAACTTAGAGGGCTAAACTGAGAGTCTTAAACTTTTTTTTGCCCTTGGCCATATTGACGGGTGATATCATTTCTTAGATTATCAGCCCCTGGGCACTTTTGTTTGCCAAAGCAGAAGCAACTTTGGCCTTAACAGATGCAAGAATAGTCCCACTTGGGGCAAGTTATCAATGAGGCAAGTACTTTCATTATTAGCTCCTGCCAGAAATTATAGTCAGGATACCTCCTTAGATACAAGATAAATTGACAGTGGGAATTTTGCCAATCATGAGATTTGACTTTCAGCTAGTCTGGAGTTGCCCCAGAGAGGCTCAATCTGATTGGTTATGCAGGTTACATTGCCTAGCCAATAAGAATCCAGTAGTCCCCTTTATCCACGGGAGATACCTTCCAGTACACCCAGTGGATGCCTGAAACCAGCTAGCACCAAACCCTATGTATCTAGTGTATTTTTCCCATACATGTACACTGATGATAAAGCTTAACTTAAAAATTAGGTGCACTAAGAGACTAATCATAGGACAATTATAACAATATACTCTAATAAAAGTTATGTGAATGTGGTCTCTCGCTCTCGCTCTCAAAATATCTTATTGTTCGACACGCACCCTTGTTCTTGTGATGATGCGACCTGATAAAATGTCTGCTTAATGAAAGGAAGTGGCCTTCGTGATGTAGGCGTTGCGCCTTCGTGTTGGGTTACACTTGACCTCCTGATAGTATGTCAGGGGGAAGAGCACCTGCCTCTGGACCTTGGTTGACCGCAGGTAACTGAAACCTCAGAAAGTGAAACCACAACCACAGATAAGAGGGGACTACCGGATTCAAAAGACCAGCGGAAGCAATTTTGTCCAACCTGGCAATGCAGCGCCTTCTAGCAAGGAAGGTCGAAACAAAGTGCGAATGTACTATTGTAACTTCCCTCTCCTTCTCCAGTGGGCCCAATGACCCTCTTGCTTACTTCCCTTTTCTTAAAGACCTGAAGTAATAAGAGCATCAAGATTTCCGTCCTTTGGGAACCACTGCATGAGATCATTCCTCACTCATCTCTATGACCTCCCCACCCAGGGCCCATGAACAGCCGCAATTCTCAGCGGCTCAGCTACTTCAGCCTTGGCAGAGGGTCTTGCTTCTCACTCCACCGTTCTCTTTGCCCCTCTCTTCTCTTCTGGAACTCCAGAGCTGAATCTTTGAAAGTTAGTTTCTGCCAAGACTTTTTTTCTTTCTTTCTTTCTTTTTTTTTTTTTTAACATCTTGTATCTGTGACACTGCCAAGCTGGGATTGACTTACCAAATAAAAGGACATTAGAAATCCACAGAGTCAGATCAATCTTTAATGAAAAACCAACAAACATAAAAAGCTGCCACTAGGCAGCTACGGGTTGAAGGCAACTCCAGCTAATTGGCATCCAAAGCACTTTCACTTGCTGCCAAGTCCAAGAGAACTGGCTCTCAACACTGCTGTACCAAATTAGGCCAGTTCTCCATAGGGCTTGTGTTGCTATGTTGCTAATTAGGGTGATGCAGAGAATGCCTGTCCAAATGGAGTTTCTTCTGGGCAGAGAGGCTCCCCGAAACTGGAAAGTTTGTAAATGTTCCCTGAAACTCTAACTGCCATTTTGTAACTTGCATTGATCAGTGGTGAGGAAATTACAAACTGGTCTCTGTTCTCACTAAATGGTGCAATAGCAACTCTCCAATGCTTTGGGGGTTAAAAGGATGGAGTCATCTTCAGACAAAGAAATGTAATTTATAGTGGTGGAGCAATATAAAATGATTTATGAAATCTGGGTCTTTTAAAAGATAGAAATACAATGATTCTCTCTGTGAACTTCCGATTCTCAGAGTTTTTCTAATCAACTGATTTTTGAAGCAATTTTTCTCGCCCCTAGCTACCCGTTAGGTGGGGAGGTGGGGTACTGGCACCCAACTCAGATCAAGCATTCAGAACCTCTTGGAGATGGAGCTGACATCAGTCATGTTCCTCCAAATCTCTCTAGTTGATTGTAATATGAAGCTGGTTTTGAGAACTACTGTCCCACAGGAATCAAGTTTGTTATTTAAAACAACTTTATAAACATAGAATGAGAAAAAGAATTGTTCTTTAGGTCTTTGAAAAAATCTGATTATTACAATCCTTGCTTAACCTCAAGGCTTTGGATATACTCTCTCATGGAGTACTTTTTATCTGCAAAATGAATATTTTTCTCAGGGATGTTGAGAAAATGAGTAGGAGCACTATATTAGTTTGCTCAGGCTACCATAACAAAGTACCGCAGACTGGATGCCTTAAAGCACAGAAGTTTATTTTCTTCTAAGTTCTGGAGGCTAGAAGTCCAAGATCAGGGTCAACAGGATTATTTCTTCTGAGGCCTCTCTCCTTAGCTTCTTGATGACCATCTTCTGTGTATATCTTCACATGGTCACCCTGCTGTATAGCTCTGTGTCCTATACCCTCTTGTTTTAAGGACTCCAGTCACAGGGAGCAAGGTCCACCCAACATAACCTAATCTTATTTTAATTACTCACTTTAAAAACCCTATTTCCAAATAACAGTGAGCTCCTGAGGTCACTGGAGGCTAGGACTCCAACATATGAACTGGGGAAAGAGGGGACATAATTTAGCCCATAATAGGAACTTTTAAATAATAGTGGATCTGGGGGGGGGCGGCGCATGGGGTGAACATTCTTTTTAAAACAAGTTTATTTTTTAAAAAAAGTTTTGAGAATAAACTCAAAAGTTGCCTGGGCATGTGTAATATAAAGATCTTGAACCATAGCCCATCATGATGGGAAGATCATGCCAAAGGAAGGAAGTCTCAGGCCCCACTGAAACCCCGGTGCTTGGGTATTCCAGGAGATGCCTTGTAAAGATGTGAAAGATCACTTACTCATTTGAATTCTTCAATTGCCTCCATTGTTCAGAGTGCCCCAGACAGCCTATGGTGCTCTACATGCATGATGTAATAGACTTTCCCTTCCCAAGAGGTCTCTCCTTTCTTGGCTCTTCAAGCTGCTCATAAAATTTATATTAGTATACAATGCATACATCCTTGGTACTCTTGAATTACAGATAACTGCTTAGTTGAAATCCTAAAAAATAATTTTTTTAAATCCACTCCCTCAATTTCTGGGAAATACCACCTCAATGGGTTTGACCTTAAGCTCTGAGTTTAACTTTTATAAAACTCATCATTTCTAGAGAAGGGAAGATGAAGAAGAATAGGGAAGTGAAACAGAGAGGTGTGTGTGGTGTAAGTGTGTGTATGTGTGGCGTCAGCATGTGGGGTGGGGGAGGCAGGAGGTGCACAGATAAGGGAACACAGAACCAGGGAAAGTCAGACATAGGCCACGGCACTGTTGTGGAGGATGCCATCTACCGGGGTTGTGGACTTAGAAGACCTGTACTAGGCAGGTGATATTCTGATTCTGAGCTACTATTTGAATCAATCTCCCAGTCCCTTTACTTCACCTGCCACAAGAGCAGAGGTGATCACCATTGGCGGCAGATTCTGTGCTCCAAATCAATCACTGTACCATTCCTTCAAAAAATTGTTTCTGAGAATCGAATGTGTGCCTAGCACTGTCCAGAGAGCTGTGGCAACACACAAAGGTGCAAGATATGCCCACTAATCTCTTTTTTAAAGATTTTATTAATGTATTTGAAAGAGAGAGAGAGAGAGAACATGGGGAGGGGGAGGGGCAGAGGGAGAAGCAGACTCCCCGCTCAGCAGGGAGCCCGATGCAGGGCTCAATGCCAGGACCCCATGGTCATGACCTGAGCCAAAGGCAGACGCTTGACTGACTGAGCCACCCAGGCGCCCCAGTATACATCCAAATCTCAATGAGCTTCGAGTTTAGCTGAGCAGACAAGATAAACACAAGTTCAAAGACAAACCCCATGACACTTATAGATCCATGCAAAGGCTATCCGAAGGTGATGGTATATAATTGCCCATGTAGGGCCCTAAAAGAAAATTTCAGTTCTTTCAGAATTGGAGGCTGCAGTAAGAGATGTGAATTCAGAGCTGCCCTCATAGGCTGCTCTCAGGGCCAGGAAAATTGGGAGAGAAACTTTGAGAATGGAAGGGCCAGGACAAAATGGACTAGCCGTTGTTGTTGGTTTCCTCACTGGTTCATTTTAGAATGCATTCATGAGATTTGGGTTTCAGTAGAAAAGCACTGAACACATTTATAATAAAATGCAAGCCAAATTTCAGTCAATTTCTCAGGTTCTGTCAGGTCTTTCAACCCCGTCCCCACTCCAAACAAACAGGCAAACACACACATGACTTAATGGCCAGCTCACACTATGATCACTGTCAATGGGAAACTAGATCCTGGCTAGGGACACAGTTATTTAAAAGAATCCAATTTGGTCCTCGATATAAACTGGTCATTACAGAACATGTGAGACCTGACCCTTCTTCAGGAACCTGCCCAGCCTGGCTAAAATTGGCCTCCTGAATTAGACGTTGCTAGGGAGAGAAAACACACCATGAGCTGAGAGATTTTCAAAAGTCTTTTCTTTCTCTAAAAGGAAACTAGGCCAAAATCAGCAACCAGAGTAGACTCAAGTTTATAAAAGCTATCTAGATTCTACCTCAGGAATGTGAAGGAAATTCAGGTCTTTCTTAAGCAGTATCTTTTTGTCCAATTTGCTTTTAAAAAAAATTTTTTTTAAGCTGCTGTTGAGTTTGGATTACCATTCCTTTGCTGCTATTTTTTTTTAATTCTGTTACTTGAAAATAAAAGCCAAGTATGTGGAATACCATAGGAGATGATTGTTTTAAACAAGGAAGACTTTTCCTCGCTTCTCTGTCCCAGGCTTCTACATTGGGGCACTGTACTGACCTGCTCTTCGGACCTTGGAATGCGTGAGCAACGGGGGCATGAGGTGCCTGTCCTTTATCACTCAGAGAGCAGGGCATTTCTCCATTCAGTGGCTGGGCCAGCAAACCATTGTGCAACCTATTTTACCCACACTATTTACCCCACACTATTGCCACGCTGTTTTTTCCTTTGATTCATAGGGAAAATACATCCTTCTAAATGGTAAGTCCACTCTTGTAAGAAAGCTGAAACACTTGCATGGTTTTTGGCTAGTGACTAACTAGGTTTCCTTGTTCCTTGCTCTTCTGGGTAGGCAACAGAGGTGAATTATAGATGAACTCGGAAGATGAGTAAGAATTCCACACCGCCCCCTGCCCATTTCTATACTTTTTCCTCCTCCCCTTTCTGCTCTACCTCTTAGAAACACATCCAGTTAGGAGCAGTGTCTAAGACCTGTTCTCTCCCTTCTAGAACCTCCACCTTCACCTAACTCTTACACCTCTCTGGCAATAAAGCCATCATGAAAAAGCCTGTGTCATGCCACTTTCTTGATGGCAAATTCCTTCTGGCTTTCCAATCAGGAAGACCTAATGGGAGTGAACACAGATAACTCCATGAACCAGCCAGACAACTCCACTGTGTGGATTTGGTGGCATTTTTGTATCCGCCCAGAGATCTTGGCACAGGCCTGGTGTAATGGGATTACTGTTAGCCTACTCCAGCTCACTGTTACCCTATGAGAATACTGACCCAATGTTATTTTAGAAGTTTTCAAGGGAAGCTCAAACTCAGGAGTTTTATGTAAGATGTTCTAATTTTCCAAGGTTGGCTTAAGTTTTTAAAGCATTGTGAAAGCCAAACAAAATATGTCTGAGGGTCAGGGCACCTGGGTGGCTCAGTCTGTTAAGCTTCTCCCTTTGGCTCAAGTCATGATCCCAAGGTCCTACTCAGCCGGGAGCCTGTTTCTCCCTCTGCTTCCCACTCATGCTCTCCGTCTCACTCTCTCTCAATAATAAATAAATAAATAAATAAATAAATAAATAAAATCTTTAAAAAAAAATGTCTAAGGGTCATGTTTAACCTCAGGCTACCAATGTGAAACTTCTGCCACGTTCATGGCCCCCATCTTGAGGGGGATTAATACCTCCTGTTTCCATACGAATTGATAGTTAATGGAAACATGTGGAACATTTACTCTAAGGTCTACCTGGTTGCCTTTCAAACTTTAAAAATGCAACAGAGAGGTATGAGTGCTGGTGGTTAGCAAGATTAACTATAGCTCAATTCTATACTCTGTGTTTGTGTGACAGACAGCACGCTAACCACGTACTGGACACAAAATGGTGAATGCCTACTTTGCCTGGGTGGGGAGAAGGGGATACAACAGGGCACGAATCTCCACTTCTCTCTTCTCCCTCAGCTGACAAAGCATAGGTGGGCTTAGTTAAGGAGGTATCAGGCTAGGCTGAAGCAGCCTAGACTTTTCCGATTGGGTGGATCTGGGGGGAAACTACGGAGTGAGCCATATGCATAAACTCTCATTCAACCCAAACATCAGCTGGGGTAATATATGGCACGGAAATTATAGCAAATTGCTCTTCAATTTGGGTTCATCTGCCTGCCTTTCTTTTTTTTTTTTTTTAAGATTTTATTTATTTATTTGAGAGAGAGAGAGCGCACGAGATCCAAGAGGGTCAGAGGGAGAAGCAGACTCCCTGCTGAGCAGGGAGCCCGATGCGGGACTCGATCCCGGGACTCCAAGATCATGACCTGAGCCGAAGGCAGTCGCTTAACCAACTGAGCCACCCAGGCGCCCTCTCCCTGCGTTTCTAGACACCGTCTTTCATCTCTTGTCCCTTCTCAGGCTCCTATGTCCTCACTAGGTATACACACGCTGCTCTCTGGCTGTCCAATACTGCCTCTTGTTTCCCCCTCTTTTCACACACCAACACACCAGGCCTTGTTTCAAAATGTCCCCTGGTTCCTCCCCAACCCACTTTGCTCTAACTATCCAATTACAATAGAGGGAAGTTAGAGGGCACTTCAGTCTCTAGAGTAACACTGTCTAAGACAAATATTATGTGAGCCACAAATGTGAGCCACAGATGTAATTTTAAATTTTCTACTAGCCACATTTTAACAAGTAGAAAGAAACAGACAAAAACAATTTTAACAGATTTTATTTAACTCAGTATGCCCCAAATATTATTTCCACATGCAATCAAGACTTTTAAGGTTGTTAATGAGATATTTTATATTCTTTTCTTTTCTTTTCTTTGTACTCAGGCTTTGAGTATTTTATACTTAAAGCATAATCTTAATGTGAACCAGCCACATTTCAAGTGTTTCAAAGCCATATGAGGCTAGTGACTATAGTTTAATAGCATAGCTCTAGAATTTGAAGGAAGAAATTTCCCTAATATAGTGATCAGATTTCAACCTCCAAATCTTCATCACTGAGACAAACAATGCAATTGCTTAAAATATCCTATACTGACACATTTGAATAAAAATTCAAAATGCTTTTGACAAATGAAAATGGTTAATTGGCTCTTTTTTTTTTTTTAAGATTTTATTTATTTATTTGAGAGAGAGAATGAGAGATAGAGAGCATGAGAGGGAAGAGGGCCAGAGGGAGAAGCAGACTCCCCGCCGAGCAGGGAGCCCGATGTGGGACTCGATCCCGGGACTCCAGGATCATGACCTGAGCTGAAGGCAGTCGCTTAACCAACTGAGCCACCCAGGGGTCCCAATGGTTAATTGGCTCTTACAAAATAAAAGTCAATTAGGCTAACTGCAAAATTTTTATATTCAGGCTCAAAAAAGTCAAACACAAATATAAAATGAGGGAGATCAGCTTGACAATTCACGTAAAAAAAAATCTGTTTTTAAGTTAATCACAGTTTCCTCAGAGCTCTATTGTAACAGGATTTTTTTTTTAATTGCTACAATCTATATTGATTACAATCTTAGATTGTAACTATATTGTTACCTAGAACACAGGAAATAATTGGTCAAACCTAAAGCTCAATTAAAAAGTGCATCAGCCATGTCAGGGTCCAGGGCTCCAAACTATAAGATGCTCAATATCATAGAATATAAGAAGATGGAGAAAATGGCATTTACTAGAATTCTTAGTTGACTTTAATGCTCTCTGATAAGCTCATTGGCATGAGAGCTGAGCTTTCTGAAGACATGTTTGAGTTATAAGTGAGGGTCACTAACTAGTTTTCAAGGAGGTGGTGTTGTTATCTATAGGACTTGTGTTCCCTGGGTAAGGTGTTCATGCTTAGGTAAGAACTGAACTGATCAGGGCAATAAAGAGGACCAGAGCTGCTGCTAGCTAACCTTTCCAACCTTAGTCCGGGTAACAGACAAATATTTAGGGCACATCCATTTGAAGAAGCATAAAATTGTTAACCGGCCTAGCGTACCTATAATGTCCTCTTTAGGCCACATCCAGAGAAGTGTGCTAAATTATAAATATAGCATTTCAGGATGAACCCGGACAAACTAGTTTCTGATGAGTGATAGGGAAAGATGATATGGATGATGAGCAGTTGCTCAATTTTCCCATGAGCGTTTGAAGAACTAAAGATGTTTGACCTGTTCAAAGGATTCTCATGGGAAAGATGGAGTAGATTCATCCTATATTCTGATTCCCTGGATACCAGCTGGGAGTCTAACAATTCAATTCGATTCTAACCCTAGCTACCAAGCATCAGCAACAAATTCCAAGCTGAGGGATCTCAGTTCCCACAAGACCGTCCTCAATTCAGCTGCCAGTACAGGGTCCCCAGGTTGCCCACGTTTCTCCCTGACTTAGCTAAAAATTCAGAGGTTCCCACAACTATTCCCCTCAGGGTTGATAATTTGCTAGAATAATTCACAGAACTCAGGAAAATGCTATACTTACTATTACAACTCATTTTAAAGGATACAAATGAACAGCCAGATTAAGAGATCTATAGGGCTAGGTCTGAAATGGTCCTGCATACAGAAACCTCTGTCTTCCTGGAGTTGGGGTGTGCTACCCTCCTGGCACATGGATGTGTTTGTCAACTTGGAATCTCCCCAACCCCTTCATTTATGAGTGTTTATAGAGATTTCATTACTGGGGCATGATTAATTAATCACTGGCCAGTGGTTATTGAACTCAATCTGCACCTCCCCCACCCCTCCCCTGAGGTCAGTGTGGTGGAGCTGAAAGCTCTAGCCCTCTAATGATGGCTTGGCCTTTGGACTCCATCCTGCAGTTATCTAGAGGTCCCACTTTAAGTCACCTCACTAGCATAAACTCAGGTGTGATAGAAAGGGGCTCATTATGAATAACAAAAACAGTCCTACCACTCAGGAAATTCCAAGGATTTTAGGAGCTCTGTGAGAGGAACCAGGGACAAAGGTGAAACATATTTCTTACTATACCACACTGTGATGGTTACTTTAATGCACCAACTTGACTGGGCTAAGGAATGCCCAGGTAGCTGGTCAAACATGATTCCTGGGCGTGTCTGTGAGGGTATTTCAGGAGGAGATTAGCATTTGAATCAGTAGACCAAATAAAAAAGATTCACCCTCACCAATGTGGGCTGCCATTATCCAATCCACTGAGGACCCCAACAGAACAAAAAGGCAGAGGAAGGGTAAATTCTCGCTCTCTCTTCTTGAGTTGGATGTTTGTCGTCTCCTGCCCTTGGACATGACAGCTCCTAGTTCTCAGGCATTTGGACTCAGACTGTATCATGGCACAGGCTTTCCTGATTCTCCAGTTTGCAGACAGCCATAGACTGTGGGACTTCTCAGCCTCCAGAACTGCATGAGACAATTCCTATAATAAATCTCTTATACATGCATTGTTTCTGTTTCTAGAGAACACTGACTAATATGCATATATATTATCCCCAGCATAGATAACTCGATGGAAATTATAAGGAGACAAGTTTTAATTAAATATCAGAAAGGACCTTAAAATTAGAATTCCGTTAATCAAAAGTTGGTTTTGTCCCTTGGGTACTGAGACAATGAGCTCCTTCATTTCCAGGTATATACAGAGGTAGGCTACATTTGTCAGGGTTGTAGAGATTCTTGCTTTTATTTTTAATAGTTGAGCCCAAATACCTTTAAGATCTCCTCACCAGCCCTAACAGTCTGAACTATTTAAAAAAAAGGGGGGGGGGGGTTAGGATTTACATTTTAAAAGAAATCTTTTAAAATGTCAAAGTAGATCTAAATCACATGAAGAAATTTCAGGTTTTTCAGGTACCTTGCCAAATATCAAAATGACACCTGTGCTTGTCCTCAACCCCAAGCAGGAAATCCATGGAGTCAGCATTTCAGCTCCACACCAGTGGTGTTGCTTCACCAGCTCAATCCCCACCCCCAACTTTGTAAACTCCTGCACAGATTCCTCTTAAACAAGCAGAGTTAGGGCTGGAGCAAGTATGAGGGATGGCACAGGAAAATCTGACTAATTGGAAGAAGTGTAGAGAATCTTCCATGAAAGGCAAACTTATTGGCCAGTGCTTTCTTTTGTCTTTGGGAAAGCTCAAACTAATCAGGTCAGAAGGCGTACTAGTTGTTTGGTTAGCCAATGACTCCTCTCCAGGAATGCACGTAATTATGACTGGACAAACCAAAATTCAGGTCACCTTTGTTAAAAACAAGGAAATTGTTTGATTGGCTATCGTTTAAGTGTTTGCTTTATTTGGAAAAACCTAATTGGCTATTTGTGATTGGGTATCCTTAGGTTTCGGTTTTTTAACCTTGAGGCATTTACGGGTTTATGTGTTGGTTTGCTCAGTAGGCTGCTAAGGTATTAGAACCACCTCAGTCTAAGGGTCCCCTTGTTTAATCAATTTAACACTTTCTACTTTTATAACCAAATACCTTTGATTATTGGACTCCTAAGCTGCTCCAGGGCCTCACTGAACTGTAATCTGCTTTGTCTTCAAAATACAGAAGTAGTGAAATTGTTCTTCAGGGGACAAGCCAACAAGAGTATTGCTGCTATGTGCTGCTAGCACTGAAAGTATATGTTAATATGTACTTAATATGTCAGCTTAGAAGAATGACATACTGATGAAACAGAAGACCTCTAAATTTTCAAACCCAATGGTCACTTCTTGGCTTCACCTTTCTCAACTTCTCAATAGCATTTGATCTACTTCACCACTCCCTGCTTCTTGAGTTAATTTGTTTTCTAGGCTTCCTTAAGAAAGGGGTGTGGAACCCTTGTGGTAGATGTATTCTTGTTCCAACTACTCACTGCCTATCCCTGTGAGAGAATTACATCTTTCCCTCCAGTCACAACAAG
The DNA here is from genome assembly GCF_009762305.2 of Zalophus californianus. NCBI lineage: Eukaryota > Metazoa > Chordata > Mammalia > Carnivora > Otariidae > Zalophus > Zalophus californianus. Next base: position 176,646,968 of record NC_045596.1, read on the forward strand.
CTTGACCATGGAAATAAGTGAAAGAGACAGATGCCGCACATCTCCCTATGTTTAATATATGGGATTCAGGAATTCCTAAATCGCCTTCTTAATCGACCGCAGATATCTGAAACGAATTTTGGAGAGTCCTCCTTTTATCTTAGGACATTGATTTTCATTAGGTTACAAATCCTCTTGGGTGATGAAACCCTTAGAGATATTTGAAAGGATGAGGAAGTTAACATGTATTGAATACCTAATACATGACGAGCCCTAGAGTGGAAACTTTACGTGCATTATATTACTCCGTCATCACAATCCTATCATCATTCCCATTTTACAGATGGAAAAATGAAAGCTCACAGAAGTTAGGTAAACCCATCTCTTACCAATGGTCAAACAAAATAATTGGTTACTGCGATTTGACCTGAGTCTGTATGTGTCCTAAGCCCTAGTTCCTTCCACTCTATTTTATTGGCTTCTCCTTTTGTCATAGACATTTAGGTGAGAATGAAGGTTGTGATGGAGAGGAGAGGGGCGGGAAGATAGCAGATGCCTTTATGGATGAGCCCTATGGACCCAGGATGAGGAAGGAAGCTGGTCACATTGCCTGAGAATCCTAGACATTTAGAACTGGAAAGGACCTAAGATACCATGTGGCCCAACCAGTCAACGTTACATGTAATGAAATAGAGAGCCAGAGAAAAGACCTAACCTTTCCCAATGTGGAGGGTAATTATTTAGATATTTCACTAATAAGATTTTGCTAGATTATACTATGATTACAAACAACTCTAGCCCCCAAATCTTCGTAGGTTACAATAAAGATTTATTTTGACCTCACGTTGCACACTGGCTGTGGGTTGGCTCTAGAATATGGCTCTGCATAAGCAGCAAGTTGGCTGTGGGTCTGTTTCATAAGAATCAAGGCTGAAGGAGCAGGCTCTATTTGGAACATATGAATCTCACGGCACAGGGGAAAAAGTAAGGGGAGCCAATGGAAACACAGTGCTCAGAAGGGTTATCATGTCATGTCTGCTCATATTCTATTGATCAAAGCAAGTCTCAGCTAAGCACGACATCAGTGGGACAGAAAAATATATTTTTCACAAGGGAGCATGGCAAGTCATAGCAATGGGTGGGGATGTCTAACCCTTTTGTAGAAAGAGAGAATGAATAACTGGGAACAATAATACAATCTACTACAGATATTAATATGTGTTTCATTCATACCGAATTTTGCCATTCCCAGTGAAGATGGTAGCCCAACTGTTGCACTTGCTTGCCTCAGAAGGGTTTGTGTTGCCAAGGTAAAGCCTAGCTTGCTGGTTTTGATTTTAGAAAGCCTAAGCTGCTTGAGATGTCTCAGGGTTGGGTGGGGAGGAGGTAAGGAGAGAGGCGAGTGCCTTGGAGAAAAAAGAAGGGGAGCAGCTATAAGCAAAGGAGAGAAATTTTATTCTTCAAGCTTGAAAAAGAAGAGGATTTGCCAGCAGGGGGATGAGGGGGTGTGTTTGTGGTGTTGAAGCAGAAGAGGTGAATACCTGGTCTCAATGGTTGTGAGATTCACTTGAACTTTGCTCCTTTGTGGGCGGTGGGGGTGGCAAAATCTCGTAAGAGCATGCTTCTGAGGTGTTCTTGGGGAGGCCAAGGATATGAGCCTCAGGGAGAAGTCCAGCTTGGTTCAGTCTCAGTTACCCATGTGCTCAAAGAACAAAATCCTTTTCCTAAGGTTTTGGATGGTATAAGACCCCAAGGACCTACACAACACCCTGAGATATAGTGCAGAGGGAAACCATCATACCATCAAAATTACTACCACCTAGTGGGATGGGGAGCAGAATACACTGGATCTAAAGAAATACAGTAAGTAAGACATTTCTTCCATCTCATATTGTGGAATAAAATTTATACATCAAGATCTCACAGCTGGTAAGGGATAAAACAATACCTTAAACTTTCATTTAAACAAATGTTCATCATCCTCTGTGCCAGGCCCTTTGTATTGGTTTGCTGGGGCTGCCATGACAAAGTACCACAAACTATGCGGCTTAAACAAAAGAAATTTATTGTCTCTTATTTCTGAAGTCTGCAAGTCCAAGATCAAAGCAGAGCCATGCTCCCTCTGAAGGCACTGGGGAAGGATCTGTTCCAGGCCTCTCTCCTAGCTACTGGTAATTCCTTGGCTTGTGGCGATGTAACTCCAATCTTCACATGGCATTTTCCCTGTATGTGGATCTATGTCCAAATTTCCCCTTTTTATAAGTATGCCAGTCAAGGGGCACCTGGGTGGCTCAGACGTTAAGCATCTCCCTTTGGCTGAAGTCATGATCCCAGGGTCCTGGGATTGAGCCCCGCATCAGGCTCCCTGCTCCGCGGGGAGTCTGCTTCTCCCTCTCCCACTCCCCCTGCTTGTGTTCCCTCTCTTGCTGTGTCTCTCTCTGTCAAATAAATAAATAAAATCTTTAAAAAAAACACATAAGTATGTCAGTCACACTGGATTAGGGGCCCACCCTATCCCAGTATGACCTCATTGTAACTAATCACATCTGCAATGACCCAATTTCCAAATAAGTTCACATTCACAGGGGTTAGGACTTCAATATATAAATTTGAAGGAAACACAATTAAAACTGTAATACTCTCTGAGAGGCGTTGGGGTATAATGCTACTGACACAGTCATGGTCCCTGACCTCATGAGGTCAACCATTTGGGAGAGGGCAGATGCTGAGTCTGTCAGCGTGAATATGAGGCAGATTCCAGTTCTATTTCAACTTCCTGTCTCTCAGCCATTTGGGGGTTAGTTTCTAATTAAACAAACATTAGCAACACTCTTAAAAGCCTTTACTGATACCAGGCAGCCTTTGGTGCTGTGCACACCCACCTCATCCTCTCCCCTAAGAAAAAAGTCAACAGCTTTCCCTTTGTGATGTGGCTTTGGCCAAAGAATGCATCCTATAGGAACATTCTCAGAATGATGAAGTTAATGTATTTGTTGTTTCAAGTTAATTGGACAGCTGATGTAGTATTTCCAAGAGCAGAAGAAAGCCAGCAAACTCTGGTGCCCCAGTGGCCCCCAGCTACCACCCTGGCAGTGGTCAAGGTGGCCTGAGGACTGGGGATGGCATCTTCACAACTTTTAGGAAATCTTTCTTAAGGTGAGGCATCAATTCTCTCTCTCAAGCTCATTCCATGCCAAGCACATATACACATGAGGCTCCCTTAAATTACTCCGTCCAACTCTATCTCCTTGCCTTTCTCATCCTTGTAAAGAGAAAAGCAGCTTCCTTGCATGGATTGAGCCACCTGTAGAACTTAAGAAAAAGTTCTTGAGAACCTGAAATTGAGAAGATGCACCTGGCAAAGGATGATCCCAATGCATTTCATGAACATTCTCCCACTTTGCGTCTTTCCTGCACCAAATGATAATTTTTCTCCAATGCAATGAAATGCTCCTGGGACCAGTTGATTTATGTAGAATCTGGAGTTAGACAACGGTTAAATGCCTTTAAACATGTTAAATACTATGAGTTTGTCTTACATCTGGCCACTTTCTTTAAAAAAAAAAAATTGAAGGTGAAATGAGCTAGGAAGTCCAGTCCACAGCTACAGCTCTGGTTGGACATCTCAAATGCCCTCAGCCTGTCTGTTGCCTCCTTTTCTCGAGGGGCATATTTCTCTTCAGGGTTCTAGGGTCACAAAAACAGTCTGGTTCACCAGAGAGCGCCTCTGGCCAAAGGCCCCCTGCCTGGTGAACCAGGTAAGGTGGCCCCGCCTCTTTGGCCTGGACACTGGCGATTTCCCTTGGCCATGAGGCTAGGCCTAGGACAAAGGAAATGGATCATCTGCATGGTTGTTCCTTCACCTCCCCCTCCTTCCTGTTCAAGGATATCAACAATTGTTCTCTACAGACAAGCCCTGTCTTTTCCATGCCCTGTTCATCTAATTAAGTGGTCATTGGATATACCTTTCAACATTCTGCCTCAGACATTTTGGGAATGCTCAAGTTCAACGAGAGGCATATCAAAGAGGCATCACAGTATGGGTTGAGAGCTCGGGCAGTGGAACTGGATGACCTAGGTTTGAATTCTTTTTTTGCCACTTGCTACCTATATTAAGTCAAATGATTTAATTGATCTGTCTTTTTACTCATATTGATATTTTATAATATTAATAATATTAATTCATAATTAGTAATATTACTAAGAGCACCACATATGATTTCACCTTGGTCTAGGTGGGTTTGGGATTGTGTCAGTTTCTTTTTCTATTTTTTTTTTAATTGAAGATGGAGTTTTTGTATCTATTTTTCCATGTTTTGGGTGGGATTCAGAGGAAGGGGAAAGAGAAAAATGTGTTTACTCCTCTATGCAGTAAGTGGCAATTTTCTGATCACAATCCCCAAATTACCCCAAGTTCTAGTAGAGAAATTACATTTCAACGTATTCACTCCGTAACATTCTGGCCCTTTGCCTTATCCCTCTTCTCCACAGAGGAACCAACATCTTCAGCCACTGCAGGCAGCTGGACCTGAGCATGACATGCTACCTGTCGGGGGAGGGAAGAGGCTGATGTGACTACGAGATTCAGAGAAATGGACTGAAGTAATAAACATTAACGTAACAACAGTAATGATGGCGGCCATTGATTGAGTGCCTAGTATGCGCAAAACTCCATACTAGGGATTTTGAATGTATTGTCTCACTTAATTCTCCCCATTTTACAGGTGAGAATACTGAGGCCCAGAGAAGTTGACAAACTTTTCTAAGCAATGAAATGGCAGAGTTGGGATCAGAACCTACAAGGCCCCTACCTCTTGCTCATAGATTTTTCTATTTCCCAGTTCCCCTCCAAGCAGGAGTGAAGGAATCTGTCTCATTTGACTCTCAGGGATCAAGATTGCAGCTTGGCTCCCTGCCCTGGAAAAGTAAGTCTTCCCTCACCGTCCCCCTTCATGAAAACGAATTAATTATGGATATTCTCAAGCAAGTTACTAGGAGAGGAATAAACACTTGCCATATTTTGTCTGCCCTGCATCCAAACCCTTATCTCAAGTTCTACCTTTATGTAAGCTTTCATGGAAAGCAGCTAGGATACGGTCATAGCTCACTCTTGCCTAAGATTTTTAGGCTGGAGCAGTGACTCTTAGGAGCAGGACAATTTAGAACTCATCCTGGTGGCATCACTGGCAACATTCAGGGTCCAATGACACTCATAAGCAGCAGTGGTGACCACAGCACCCTCTCCAACCTGTACCCATGTGTGGTGGTCTAGCCTGTGCCAACCATCCACTTCCCTTGGCACCTGTCAGATTCTTCATCCTCCCTATTAACTCTGTTAGCTACCCCATATTCTATCAGTAAGTTCCCTTTCTGCTTATAATAACTAGAGTTCGTTGTTCACAAGTAGTGTAGGGGCATGAACAATTACAGACACACAAGTTAAATAGAGCCAGCTTCATCCAGCTTAGGAAGAGATAAATCTTACTTTGAGATTTTTCAGCTGCAGGGGTCAGCCTGCATGATCCATCTCCCCCACCTCGTCAAAAAAAAAAAAAAAAAGTCATCCTTTACACATTCTAAATTACTTATCCTTTCACTCTGCTGAGCTGTTCTTTAGAAGAACTGCAATGAAAAAATAGGTTTTGAGCAAGAAGTGGAGGAGATGTAAGTGGTGTTAAAGACTGTGGCAAATGGGAAGAGTTCAGTGTGAAGGCCAAAGGCAAACCATCTTGCTCATTGTAGAACTGTGAATCCTCTCTATCAGGAATTTGGTTGAGTTTGTTGATGTTGTGTTTCTTTAGCTTATTGCCACAGCTGCATCTTGGGACAGGGCTAAGTCGGTCCAGTTAACAATGGCCAAATGGAGCAGTTTGGAAGGGGCCGCAACCTGCCTAGACCTATCCCCGGGGGAAGGAGGTGGCGAAGAGCTGCAGGTGTGGGGAAACAGCCTGTTGTGGTAGAGAAAACATGAGAAACCAGGCGAAGGCCCAATGGGAGCTAGCAGCATGTTTGGTGTTGGGGCTGGCCGTCCTTTCCTCAGCCATGGGGCATTCCTGATTCCCAGCAAACATCCATTAGATAAGCAATGCAGCAGGACGCATAGGCCCAACCCTTGTGTGGAGCCAAGGGTGAGTTCAGGACTCCTGTGAAGAGCAATACAGGGTCCAGCTTCTAAAGAGACTACAGAACCCCAAGCTTTACAAAATAGTGATCTAGAGATAAAGAAAATAGGGCAAACACCAGTCATCAGACTTGGGCACAAAGGAAAGCAGAGTCGCCAGCAAAAATGGATTTGATGTAAGTACTAGAACCTTCCATCTCTGCTGTCTGCAGTCAAGGTCATTGCTGGGGCAAGGGAAGCAGCAGGGCCAGGTCCACAAATGGAAGCCTCATGTTCAGACAGAAAAAGAACACTGTGAAGACTGAACAACCATTGGTTATGCATCTTGCCTCGTTTAGTCTTTTCCTACAAAATATAGCATCAGACATCTGGAAAAATCCTACAGGATGAGCTGGTCTATGTCCCATCTAAAGACCAGTAAGGAAAGCCAGAAGCGCTCCAATAGAGTCTTTTGCTTTTATTTGTTTTAGGGAAAGATTCTAAAACTTCCCTCTGTATCTGATTCCACTGCTTATTTTCTACTTTTGTTTTATGTGTGACTCAAAAATCTCAATTTTGATTGAAATTTGTTCAAGTATACACATGAAATTATGTGTATACTTATCAGTACTCTCAAAGATATTCCTTATTTGCTTCAAGTTCAAAGTTATGTCACCTTATTCAACAATGCAGAATTTATGTAACATTTTAGGTTTTGAGGATTCAAAAATAAATAAAATACAGTCCCACATTTGGGAAACCTAGGGTATAGTGTGTAGCTGCCTTTTTTCAAGACAAATCAGTCCCAATTCCTACAAACTTGTTCAAAAATTTGAAAAGGAGAGGAAGGTGGCATATGATAGTGGAAGGATAAGGGGAAAGGACAAGAAAGGTAGAAAAGCATGCAGGCATGAGCCCCGTTATTCCTGTTTATGGGGTTGGCTATCTCCTCGCGCAGAAGACTAGGGTTCCCATGGTGGGACACATACTGGTCCTCAGCACTCCTTTCACACCAATCTGACACACACAAAGAAAGAAAGTGTGATTTACTCCCTGACTGATTGACTGACACAGGGTGGTTTGTGTGTAATAAACGATCACCCATATGACTTTTGCCTCACTTACTGAGAAGAGCAACAAAGATACACATATACACATATAAAACTCCCCCCCGACACACACACAGGTATGGAAATATTTATAAATATAAAATCAAAGGCAAAAAATTATATAGGAAATTATGTACTCATCTTCTATGTATCAAAAAGTAATCAGAAACAAAAGTATAAGGCAAATGACCACCAACATGATAAGAGCTCTTACATAGACAAAGGGCTCTGATAATTCAAGAATAAAAAGATTAACACAATAGCTAAACTGACACAAGAGATTAATAGAAATTCACAAAAGAAAAAGCACAAATAGTAAACATGTATGGGAAAAAAATTCAATCTCCTTACTAAGCAAATTAATTTAAATTATAACAAAATTATTCAAAGGAGATACCAATTTGCCTTTATTAAATTGACTAATATTTTACACAAGCCTCAACATAAGCAAAAGTGTGGTGATGTGGGCATTCTCAGATACTATTATAAAGGGGCATATTGGGACAGCCTTACTGGAGGGCCGCCTTCTCAGGCAAGTCACAACCTCTCTGGATCCCAATTTGCTTGTCCGTGTAAAGAAGGAGAAGATCTCAAAGGGCTGTTTACATTGAACTGGCTGTGATTTCTTACACCAGTTCTTAAGCTTCAAGTCAACGGAACATTCCAGGGTACCCTGTGACTGAAATCTAGCAAACTGTCTTCAGTCAAGCCAATGGAAGAATGTCCAAAATGATATACTTTTTTCTCCAACATTTCTTTTATAAGACCTTTAGTACCTGCAAGGGTAAAAGTAGGACAAATCAACTAATAAGTTGCAAGCAAATATGAACATAAACGCCTTGAAGAATTTCGACTTTCTTAGCTCAACAGTTTGCTGGATTATGTTTTCATTGATGATGTTGCTTGTGGACATATGTGTTTATAATTTGATGTTACAAACATCATATGGCCATACTTTCCACTCATAAGTTATTCCTACTTGTTATGATGGGATTAAGCATAAATATTTTATGCCATTCCACAGGGAATGTCATGATTTCTTCATGTCTCTTCACTTCAACCACTCAGCATTCTTTCAGTTGATATTTATATAGTGCTCCTTACAAGCTAGACACTGTTCTGGGCTGGAGATATAATCATGAGCAAAACAAAGTCCCCATTCTCATGGAGCTTGCATTCTTGTGGGAGAAAACAGACCATAAACAATGTAAGATAAATATCTAACATAATAGATGGTGATAAATAAAGCAGAAGAAAAATTCAGCAGGGTGAGGAGGATAAGGAACAATAGGGGTAGAGAGTGGCAATGAGATTGCTGTAATTTACAGGATGGTCAAGGGGGGGGTCTCACTAATAAGGGGATATTTAAGCAGAGTCCCAGAAGACAAAGGATAAGACAGCACTTATCTAAGGGAAGAACATTCCAATTAGAGGGAAGAGCAAGGCCCTGAGGTGGGAGCATGCTTAGCATTTCAAAGGACAGCAGGGAGGCCTCTTTGGGCAGAGCAGAGAGAGTAAGGGTGATATTGGTGAGTGGTGAGGGCAGCTCATGTAAGGCTTTGTAGGTAGGGTGACCATGCATTTTATCTAAGATAGCCTTGTTTATGCCTAATGTTCTTGAATAATTCATAATAACTCTCCCTTTAAGTCTCAAACTGTCCCTGTTTGTAGGACAAATTATATCGTCACTCTACTTATGGACCATTGTATGGATTTTGGCTTTTGCTCTAAGCGAAGGGAGGAGCCACTGAAGGATTTAAAGCAAAAAAGCAACGTGTTCTGACTTTTACTTAAAAGGAAGAAGGCTTTGGTAGAAGAAGGGAGATCAGTTAGAGGCTGCTGCAATTTAAGCAAGGCAAGAAATAATGGTGGCTTAGGCTGGGACAGAAGGAATAAAGAAGTGGTGGAACTCTGAATATATTTTAAAGGTCTATAGGGCCTATAGAATATATCTTATATTTTAGAGTCTATAATATATTTTAGAGTCTATAGGATGTACTTAGAGATTTCACTGGACAGTGAGACAAAGAACAGAGTCATGATGACTCCAGAGGAATGTGTTTGGAACCCCGGATTTATTATGTGTTTGGTTTCTACAGAACCTTCACACATCATGGGCCTTGACTGCTTGAAGTCTAGATCTTGGCACACTTGCCATTGATGTGAACAAAACATTTATTACCAAAAACAGATAATCTGGTAAATAGAGATTATGGTCTTGGAACCCAAAGACCTACCAAATGAGGAATAATATGCTTTGGGCATCTTTCTGGAGTCTCGAATTCTAACTGGCACAACCTCTACAGATGGTTTAAGGCTGTCCAAAGCTGCGGCTGATTCACAGAGGTGATGGGGCTCAAAGGACATATGCTTCGTCACCTCTCTGACTCCAGGGGGAGCCACTCTTTAGCTTTGGGAGAAAATGCAGCTTGCTGGATCTGGTTAACCCCCTTTGGACTGCACATGTAATTCTACACAGCCATTCTCCAGCAAAGCAAATACATAGAGTAGATGATTTCTGCTTTGTGTCAGGGTCTCGGTGATGATGAGTCTGTCCTGCCATTCAGGATTGAGGGAAGATCACTGAAGACTGCTAACATTGTCAAGTGTTTAGGTGTGACATATGCCTGGTCCAAATCCCAAAACTATAAAGAGTATTAAACAGTGTTAAATAATTCAGAAACTTATTGTATCTGGAACTTTGATGCCACATTAATGGGATTACCTGATCACGTTCTATAGAACCCTATACCGCTATTATTTGATTTTCCATTTAGCCAATGAGATATATGGTAAATACTGTCCTACCAGAGTAACCGAAGTCATTGACCACTGCTACTTCTCTCTCCATTTATTTGTCTTTCATCTCTTTATTTCCATCAGAGAAGTTTTATAGGTTTCTTCAAGATTTTTCACATTTTTTTAAGTATATCGTATTTTATGATTTCACTGCTACTGTAAATGGGTCTCCTTTCCATTAAATTTCCATTAAATTTTCTAACAGATAATGGATGTGTGAAGAAAAGCAACTGGGTTTTGTACCTATTTTTTCTCTACATTTTACTGACCGTACTTATTGGTTTCAAATATTTTTTTCAGCTTATCATCTTGGATTTTCTCTGTATGAAAATATATCATTGGAAAATAATTATGTTTATATCTTCCTTCCATATATAAAATATGTTTTATTCCAATTCCTCCCATATTTCACTGATTATGGTCTCCAGAACAAGGTTGGATGCTAGTAGCAAGGGGGCAGTCCTGCCTTATTTCTGACTTTTATAGAATTCCTTTATTAATTCACTATTTAATACAGTGGTTACTATTGGCTTCTGCTATATACTCATTGCCTTTTCAATAAAGCTTCTTTCGATTTCTAGTTCACTAAGAATTTTTATTAGCATTAGTTGGGGTTTTAGAACACTGATGAATATCACTCTACCTGCTCCCCACTTTGAGTCTAGAACTAATTCTGAACACAAGAATCAGACTGATACAGATCAAAACACCAGCTTAATTGGCAAGACTAACCAGAATATGTGGCATAGATGTGTGGACTCAAGTGGCTCCTTAATTATTCACCTAGAAATAAACTCACCCAGGTGAAGGTGGGTAATGGCAAGCCTCCTCCACAGAGACATAGCTGCCCTGGTAAATATAATAGCACATGAAGGAAAGCATTCCAGAAAGTAACCCATCTAAAACAGAGAGATCAGAAGGAGCAGAGGCAAGGGACCTGTTTTTTCTTCAACATTCACCAAACATTCCCATGGGAGGAAGATAAGGAGAGAGGACAGACACAATACTGTTAGAAATTCCTTTATGGAAAGAGGAGACCCACTAAATAGAGGTCCCCCTCACGAAAATGGTTAGTCAATTTTGCCGAAAGATTGTTAGGCGTCAGAATTCGTTATCTATTGCTACATAACAAATTACCACCAACTTAACCACTTAACACAACACACATTTATTGTCTCATAGTTTCTATGAGTGAGGAATCCAGACATGGCTTAACTGGGTCCTCTGTTCAGGGTCTCATATGCAGTCAAGGTGTTGGCCGGGGCTGGGGTCTCATGTGAAGGCTTAACTGGGGAAAGATTTGCTTCCAAGCTCACTTACGTAGCTGTTGGCAGGAATCAGGTTACTTTGGGCTATTGACCTGAGGGCCTCAGTTCCTAGCTGGCACTTGACCAGAGGCCACCCTCAGTTCCTTGCCATGTGGACTTCCCCCCAACATGGCAACTTGCCTCATCAAAGCCAGCAAGGGGGAGAGTCTGCTACTAAGAGGGAAGTCAGAATCTTTTATAACTTAATCAAGGAAATGCCATCTCCCTCCATGTTGCTAAATTGTTGTTAGAAGCAAATTAATCAAGAGAAAGGGATTACACAAAGTGAAAACCAGAAGACGAAGATCAGTGGGGGCCATCTGGGAGGTTGCCTAGCAGAGGCATCTATAAATAAGACATAACTAACACATTCCTTAATTTTGAACTATTCTCAAATTCCTGAAAGAAAACTTGCTTGAATCATGACATGTTATTCCTTTGACTTCTAGATTAAATTGCTAATATTGTGTAGGATATTTACATATATGTTTACATATTTGTATTTGTTTATGTATTTGGTCTATAATTTTTGCCATTTGGGTTTGGAATCTGGATTTTATACATATATATGATATTATATATTGTGTATACATGTGTGTGTGTGTGTCACATCTCCCTTTCTCATTCTTAACATTGCACGCATATGTCTTCTGAAGTGTTTTTGTGGCCAGATTTACCAGCAGTATGTATGTCTCTCTGGACATTTTAAGAAACTGGCTGTATGGTTTTGTCAATTTTAATTTTTTTTTAATTCTCTATTAAATTATTTTTCCAACTTTATTTTTGTCTCTTTTTTTAAATAGATTTTTGAGTTAGATTTTAGTTAATTTTCACTTTTCTTATTTGATCACAAAATAATTTAAGGTTATGAATTCTTCTTGAGTATAGCTTTACCTGTGTCAACACCTGCAGATCCTGATGTGTGCTACATGATTTTCATAATTCCTGAGTAGGCTGGATTTTAGATTTGATTTCCTTACTTACTCAAGAGTAAGTATGATAAAAAGCAGTTTTGCTTTGGTTTTTAAGTTATTAGACCACTTTTGTCACCTTCTAATAGTTAATTTCCATTTTATTATATTGCAGTAAAATAATATATCCTATAATAGTGCTAATTTTTGCACTGTATTTAGATTCTCTCTGTGACTTAGTACATGGTCAACTTTTGCAAATATTCATTGGAGATTTGAAAAAAACTGTGAAGAAAAAAATTTTATATGTCTACAATTAAGTTTATTATATATTCAAAACATTTATGGTCTTATTTATTTTTAAACTACTTAATCTGTTTAACACTGAAAGAGTAATATTATAATCTACCACTAATATCTAAATCTATTAGATTATAAGCTTTCTAACAGTTTTATTGCCTTATATATATTTTTGCCATGTTAGTAAATAAAGCTTTATGACTATGATAGGTTTTGTGTGATTGTATCTTTTATTATTTTTAATTATCATATTGTCCCATTTAGATAATTTTGTTCTTATTTTTCCTTTGTATGATAATCTTGCCATCCTGCTGTATTTTTTATTGTCCTAGTATATCTTGTCCCATCCCTTTATTTTAACCTTAATATGACTTATTTTTTAAGTGCTATCTTATAACAGATATGCAGCTAAATTGTTTTTGAAACAATCTAAGAGTCTTTGTTTTGACAGATCTTAACCTACTCATGTTGACTGATTTTACTTACTTGTGCTGTTAAAAATATAGTGCAAATATCTTGGACCCACGAGATGGTGAGCTCATATATTCCATCAAGTTTTTCTCACTTGTGATTTTATCTAGAGCTGGTCCTGCTGAAAATTATCAACTCTGTCCTGAATAAACATAGGACCTTGGTGAACTTCTTAGGGCAAGAAAACTGGGTTTTAACTGCCTCAACTTAGATCGATTACTGGCATCCAATGCTTAAATGAAATGGAGGCAAGGAGTAGAGATCCGTGGGCTGTTTTCTGAATTGAAAAAACCACATTGACAGTATTTCAGTACATGTCAGTTCTTCTGCAGTGATGACACACAGCAATGTTGTCCTATAGCCTGTCTTAAAGGGCCCAGAGCAACAATTTTAGAGTACTGGAGTACAGAGAAATACTAAGGAAGCTGCATTTGTCAATTCTGTCTTTTCTTTAACAGGGGGCTAGCATCCTTGCCCAGCAGAAAGTATCTTTGAGGATAATCTCAACAGATCTCCAGGTCTCCAGAAAACTTGTGCATTCTTCTTGCCCTAACTTCTTTAGAAATTAGACAGAAGTCCATGCTTTGCATGTTGGAAGCTCTGATGTTTCCCTATGCTGTTAATACAAAAAGTTAAACTAGACAAAAGACAAGGTTGAAGGAAAATAGATGGATTGGATAACAGTCTTCTTTTGGCCTGCCTGGGATAGTCTAAATAAAATTAAAGAAAGAGAAAATGATATATTGTGATCCCACCCCCCCAACCTCCCCCTGTAAGGGTTACTTGAAAGAAGCCTCTAATAAATGTGGAATCTTAAGTAAGAAATAAGACAGCCTTGCCATGTCTCTGGAAGAATAATAAAGTTTTCTTTACCATAGAGAGCTATTAGGGGTGATAACGTAAAGAAGGAAAGGTGAGGAGTTTTAAAATGACATGTTTAAGTTCACATATCATTTCTCACTTTTATAACTACCTCCAGGCACTTAAGAAGGTGAGATGTTACATGATTTTATGTATATTCTAGGATAAAGCAGGTATATAAATATATGAGGACTAGGATTCTCATTGTCAGAGAAAAGAGTTACAAACGAGAAAGGAGGAAGACAAGAACGAGCCCCATGGGTTTGGAGGGGAGTTGGGTGTAGCAGGCATTTAGGGTTTTTAATATGTGCCTAGGTGGACAGAAACAGAAACAGATGTGTGTCCATAATGTATATACTTCCTATCTCTGCCCACCGGGAGAGCCCCGAAGGAGTGACATCCCAAAAGCAATGAGAACAACCAGTTCTAAGAGCTTAGATTCTAAATACCATTTTCCCAAAAAAGGAACAGCCTTCCTTGAAGAACTGGCTAACTCCGGGGCTGGGACAAGGAAAGGACAAGATGAGCCTGCAACATTTTCACATGTCAGAAAACAGGGCAGTCTCCAAAGAATGATAGGAACACGTCATAAGGACACAGGAACCTCTTTGAAGGGACTCCCAATAGCCAAATCTGGGGTAATTCGAACAAGAAAATAAATCACAGTGGTAACGAATTATATAAGTCATAGAAAAAAATAAGAATCAAAAGCCCATACTGATATAAATAAACAACTTTATAATAAATAAATAAGGGAGAAGAGGAAGTTCTTCCTTTCTGTATAATTTCAAGTGATAAACATAGAAAGAATGATAAAATTAAGAACATCCCTGTAATAATTGCCTCAGGTAAACATAAGGAAGCTAAAAGTAGTAGGTATCAAAGTATCTCCCCATCAGATTAAAAAACAGGGAAAAAATAACTATAGTGAAGGAGCCCGGCAGGCATCATCTTAACCAGGTAATCAAAGTGAACCTTACCGGTAATGGGACACATCAACATCTTGATATACACACAAAAAATGCACACCTGAATTTAATCATGAGGGACCACCAGACTAACCCAAACTGAGGGATATTCTACAATATAACTAGCCTGTACTTTTGCAAAAATGTCAAGGTCATGAAAGACAAAAAAAAAAAAAAAAAAAAAGCTGAGGAACCACTGCAGATTAAAGGAAATGAAGGAGACAGGAAGATGAAATGCCAGGTGAGATCCTTCATTGGATTCTGGACCAGGAAAAGAACCTTTAATGGGACAACTGGCAAAATGTGAATGTCTGAACATTAGGTAATGACACTGTATCAATGTTAATTGCCTGATCTTGATCACTGTGGCTATGTAAGATGTTAAATTTGGGGACTCTGGGTAAAGGATATGTGGTATTTTTTTATATTTTTTAACCCTGAAATTATTTCAAAATGAAAGTTCAAAAAAAAGAAAAAAAATGCTCCAAGCAATATTTTTCTGTAGATGAATAAATACGTCCCGGCTGCTTCGCCCTTTCCTTACGGTTTTGAGCTTGGAAATTCACTGGGCTGTGATATCTCTGTACCTTAAACATGTATGACAGTAATTTAGGCTCCCAGAGGCTGAGAGTCCAGGTGAGGTGATACACCCCATGGACTCAGTCATAGTCATAGTCATGGGGCAATTCAAGGAACTCAGAAGTTTCTATATTGGTGATGCCATGAAAAAGAAAGTTAGAAGTGTATGCAAAGGGACAAGCAAAATTCTTGTCTTTTTACCTTAGTATATTTTCTTTTTGCTTTCTGGCCACATTGAACTAAATCTACATGAGGTCCAATCTCTTCAAAATACAGGCTGACAAAAGACATGTTTATGATAACTGGAGTTAGGCCTCTAGTGGAAACTTCTGAGAATGGTCGGGTAGGGGGCTGGGGAGGGGATAGGTTATGGCTTCCAGGCTCTCACTCCCAACTTGGAGAAAATCTACTGACCAAAATCTGTAGCCAGGCAGACAAACTCTCAAGTGCTCTCTGAAAGGAGCCCAAGAATCTGGCCTTCAGTAGAGGATGAAACTGATTCTCGTTCCCAGGTAACTGGTCATCCTCAGGGATCCTCCAAAGACCAGAAGGAGTGTGGAGAGAAAGAGCCCAAGAGCCAAGAGTGGACCTTCTTTCTCCCCAGGCACCTTGCTGTGCTGTCCACTTCTCCTGCAAGACTGCATCTCTGCTGCAGTTCAGAGGTTCCAGAACTTTCTTCTTTGTATTCTCATTCCTTGAAGTCCTGGTCACCCCATTCTATCTAAATGAATGTAGCTTTCATTTAGACCCAATATTTGATGTTTCCTTATAAAGGTTGTTTTGGCTGTGGGTTCAGTTCATACTAAATCTGACAGATTTATTCTAAAATCCTCACCTATGTGGAAAAATTCAGTGTACACTAATTCTCCTCTGAATCACTGAGATTGTATAGATATGAGAATATAGGATAGCTACTATATGGGTAACATTAGGAATATTTATGTTTTATCAATGTGAAATAAGCAGCAACGGGTCCCCTTGCACATTTCTTGCATTTTTAATATAACCAGAGCTGCACAGCAGGTCTGGTGGAAGAAATCCCTGCTGTATTAGTTTTCTGCTACAGATATGGAAAATCATTAGATTTTTGCTGGGGCAGGACATCCTATCTTTCTGTTTAGACCTTCAGGCGTTGCGTGTGTACCTGGACTCCCAAGTAGATGAGATGCTGCCCTCATGATCCAGGCACTCCGCTAGAGGCTTTATACAACCTCGACAGAAAAATACGCAAGACCCGTGAGCAGTGCTAATGGAATGCCATTTGTACCAACCTCTCAATTTTCTTGTAGGTGAGGAATCAAAATGGCAATCGGTAAATTTAAATTTTAATTTGAACCCTTCTTCTACCAACACTAAACTTCCTCTGGAGACAAGCCTGCTTGGTCATCTGCATGCATGACAAGCTCCCAACTTCTGCTGCTATGCTGCTTGCTACAGAGTGAAAAATGTGTTTAAACTTGAACATTTTTCTTTTTTTTTAAGGAAAAAAATAATCTAAGACACTAAGATGGGGTAGTTTTTCCCAAAAGGACATGCACAAATGGAGAGTTTTCAATGAATACCGGTAAGTCTCAATTTGAAATGAAAGATTAACAGCTACGTAAGCCAGTGACAGATGTTACAACCCAATATAACGCAGCCTCATATGCCATGGGCCTCCCTCCCAATAGAACTAAAGCAGAGCTGCTTGTTAATATAGAAAACATCTCCCGTCTTCTTCCACTTGAAAGGAGCCATTTGGTTTCCTCAATACCAGACTGGTTGTTTTAAACACTAGCTATAATTTATTGTCTTGGCATGGGCTTTTGCGGGTGCGGGGAGAGACTTACTGTTGAATTTTATTCATATAAATCTCATTACTTTTTAATTATTTTGCAGCAAAAAAAAAATTGAAGACAGCACTGAAATACACAAGCGATTCTAAGATACAGAGAAATAACAGAAAGCCATATAAAGAGCATTTTTAAAGCCTCGGCTCATCTAAACCAGGCAACATTCATGCAAATGAGGCAGATGAGGGATAAGAAGACACTGGAGGTAAATGCTCTGCTGGGGGTCCACCAATCAGTAGAAAGGTAAACACCCATCAGTAGGAACACCCGAATCAGAACTAGGAGTTCTGGAAAACCAGGCCAAAACAAAGAACAGAAAGGTAGGGGGCAGTGGAACCAGATGTTCTTTGCCATGGTGAAATGTTAAAGTTCTGAGATAGTCCATAGTTTAGACGTAGGTTGATTCTATTTCTCATCTCTTCTGGCAATGTTATTTCAGAGAATTAACATGGTGAATTTGAATGGAACAATGTCAAATGTAAACCCCTTTTTAACTGTCTTGAACCTTAACTTATACATATATCAAAAATATAAGGGGCGCCTGGGTGGCTCAGTCGGTTGTGTCTGCCTTCGGCTCAGGTCATGATCCCGGGGTCCTGGGATCGAGCCCCGCATCGGGCTCCCTGCTCCGCGGGAGGCCTGCTTCTCCCTCTCCCGCTCCCCCTGCTTGTGTTCCCTCTCTCGCTGTGCCTCTCTCTGTCAAGTAAATAAATAAAATCTTTAAATATATATGTGTGTGTGTGTGTGTGTGTGTGTGTGTATTCATTTAATAAGGTTCCTGTGGTTTAAAAAATAATTGTGACCTACTTTGAAGAATCTCAAAACGCACAGAAGATAAAACTAGGATAGGTTAACGAGGAGGCCCGTTTATCTGCAAACACAAAAGCAGCTCTCTTAGACATTTTCTTGGTTGTTTTCTTACAATGAGTTATTGGAACTTGAGTTGGAGAACTATTGGTTTGGAGGTACAATGGGAAAGAACATGGGAAAGCCAAAGCATTCCAAGGCATTGGAAAACCAAAAGGGTAGGAAAATTTTTATTTCAATGATTTCTAGCTTGACTGTTAATATTATACCATGTTATTTATTTGCTTCATGGCATTTATCACAATCTGTAAACCATTCAATCCATTTATTAGCCAGCTTATTCCCCTCCTCTGAGACACAAGCCTTGTTCAGGGTTCTAAAGCCAGAGTTTCACCCAGAGCCTGACACATGGCAGACAAGCACTTGGAGATGATTTTTTTTTAACGAATAAATAAGGATGTGAATGAAAGAAATTCATAATCAATAAGTCAATACAGAATCAACAAGGAATCAATGAGTAAGTACATCGATGGAAAATAAAATTCAAATTTTTTAAAATTTCATGCTTTTTTTTATTGCAGGCACTCCTACCATATGAAGACTGGGTCGTCTCTAATGTTCCGTAACTAAGTGATATCATCTTGAGCGTCTCCCATGGATCACCGTACCTATGACATAGGTATACCCATCACCAACACACGTCTTTAAGGACTGTTGCTTCTAACTGTTTTCAGTTGGGTCTACTCTAGAATGACCCCGGAGGCTTTATATGTTTTATTTTTCTGAAGTTTCCATCTGCATGGCAAAACCTCCTAAACTAACGTTTTGGACTGAGTCACTGAGATAGCGAGCAAAAACATTTCATGTACCTTCTTATTCTCAATTAGCTGAGGAAACATTTCTTAAAACTCTGTGGGGAAAAAATCACTCCTCAGAAGCCTAGCTGGAACTGAAGAGAAAGTTGTCTAATGAAAGTATTGGTTGTCAGAAGACAGAAGTTATTTGACAGCAAGTTTAGGTTTTTATGGTATCATTGCAACCTCATTTTACAAGTAGGAACTTGACAAGCGATTTGAGTAAGGACATTGGGGCGGCTTGGTAATGGGGGCTCCTGACCGAACATGCCTGTTCAGTCACTCCGAGCCACTTCCTAAAACGGAGCTCCAGCCGCCATCTGTGACAAGAAGTCTCCAGCCATCTCGGTCCTGAAAAGCCGGGAGGCGCCAGAGCTCCAAAGTCAAGAGAAGCCTCCCTAGGGCTGATGGCACTTGGGGAACAGAGAGGAAAATGAGTGCAGTGCTGGACTGCCCAGGCTAGAAGGGACTTTCAATTTATAAAGGAGTAACTGGGACCCAGAGAGGTAAAGCGACTCATAGAAGATGAAATCCTGGTAGAAAAATAATTGGCAGGCAGGATAAAGATCTTAAGAGGGTAGAAACAGAAGGTCATGTTTGACTGTGAAACAGACTCGTCAAATCCTTCTGTCCAGTGGATATTGTCCAGAAAGCCCTCAGCCTAAAAGTCATTCTCTCTCTGGAGCAGACTACCTACCCCCTTCCCCACTGCCGCACAAGCAGAAAGGAGACGAAAAGAGAATTACACTGAAGCAAGTACATGAGACATTTGGCATCTGCACAGATCTGAGTGGGAGTACATTACAGAAAGCCAGCCCTAGAGTATTTGAAATATAGTTCATGAAACCGGGACATTCCATTCTAAACTTGATTCAACTGCCCTCAGATGCAGGGACATTTTTTGCAGTTGGTGGGAAAGCTCTGATCATGTCAACGAGAGCATCCTGACTCCAAGCTGCAGGACCCAGGGAGGAGGTGTAGCAGTAACAGAAAACCATGACCACAAGGAGGAAGGTCCGGATGGACACGACAGAGACATTGCCTTCAGCCACTGTGGGCCAAGGGTTTCACAGTGATGCCCAGCGCCTGGATCTGTCACCTGCCCAGCTGTGAACCTCAGTGTGCTTTTTGGCAGGCATTGGTAAGGCACACGGTATTGGCTAAGGGCCCTGGTAAATTGTATAGACGTTGATTCCATATCAGAGCTTCTGTTTTTCTCATCTAATCCGTTTAGAGGTAAGTCCCCATTTCCCCCTGACCCCCACATTTTTTCTTAAGATTTTACGTATTTATTTGACAGAGAGAGACACAGCGAGAGAGGGAACACAAGCGGGGGGGAGTGGGAGAGGGAGAAGCAGGCTGCCCGCGGAGCGGGGAGCCCGTTGCGGGGCTCGATCCCACGACCCTGGGACCATGACCTGAGCCAAAAGCAGAATCACTACAAAGACAGCCTGTATTGTGGGGCAAATAATCTCACAGGTCTGTGTGATTGGGGTGGGGAAGAGGAAAGCTGAGTATACAATAAAGCAGTGTTTTCCAGCCTTCTCTGATGATAAGAATCATCCGAGATACTTGTTAAAACTACAAATTCCTGGGCCCCATCCCAGACCCACTGAATCAGAATCTTCAAGTTGGATTCCAGCTATAAAGTTTTAAAACAACAATCTTCCAGAGGGTAAGAGATCAGTATCCAAGTACATGTCCATCTTTCCCAAAAGCTGCCTGGTAACGCTGATTACAATATCAAACAAGTAGTTGAGTATGGTAATTCTGTTGGACTCTGAAAGGGGAGCTCAAATGTTTATTCCAAGGACAGCCATTCGGTTAGTTGCAAATGAGGCAGCTAATTGTTAGGGGACACTGGTAGGAGCACTTGGAATGGAATCAGAGACATGACACCTGTGGGACTTGGGCAGAACTGAGCTAAGGGCACAGGTCATAAATACGACATGGGGGAGGGGAAGAGCTTCTGCATACCCACGTCACAGTGCTCCTTCCAATGTCCCACCCCGCCAAAAAAGCGTAACTTTTCAGAACATCATAGACTATGGACCCAGTTTATAACACAGGGCTTTACTGGTTCTTTGGCAGTGAAAACATCACCAAGTTTGCATCACAGTGGAAACTGAAAACAAAGGAAAGTTCTGTACTAGCTCCTAGAGAAACCTGTCTTTACCACCTGGAGCTTCTAGTCTCAGGTGCAGGATCTACTGCAAGCACCCAAGCTGATAAAAAGGGAAGATCCTGGGGGTATCAGTGGAGACTGAGATGGGTAACAGGTTCACAAGAGGAAGTTAGCTCTGACTCTGAGATCGGGGTCCCCCGTTGTTTTGTGCTTGATGAAGTTTCCAGCCCGTACTTCCTACCCAGCTCCCACTAGAACAGGTTCTCGGAGAACTGCCCCTCATTCGCTTCTAACCTGCCTACTGCATGCTCAGTTACAACAAGTAAGAGTGTTAACACTACCATCTGTGGGAGTGATTCCTTGTTCAATGTTATTTATTTATTCTCTTTATTTAAATACCTCTCTTTATTTCAATAGTTCAACCCAATATCTTAAGTACCTTCATTTCAATTTACACCAAAGAAGAAAAATAAGAAACATTTCTTTGCAAAGCTCAATCAACGCTCTTCATTTGTTGAAAAGTGGGGTTTTCTTGTATTTGTACATGCCTTCCACTCCAATAGTTTAAACATTGATTCATACCCAATTCACTCTGCCAGATTTTCCATTGCTTTCCTTTCTCATTGTTGAAGGATTAATAGATTGTGTCTAACCAAAGTCATTTAGAAGGCACTGGTGTGGGTGGAGGAGAAAGTGGGACTGCCTCAAAACCATGCAGTCCGTGTTTAAAGAAATTTCCATGTACATCTAAATTCTCGGCTAACGCACATGGGCTCAGATACATCAGTCTGTTTCAATCACCACTTCCTTCAGATCTGCATGGCTGAGGCAGAGCCCATCGTTCTAAATGAACGTTATTCAAGTCACTGATGAAAAGCACAAACAGGGCGCCTGGGTGGCTCAGTTGGTTAAGCGACTGCCTTCGGCTCAGGTCATGATCCCGGAGTCCCGGGATCGAGTCCAACATCGGGCTCCCTGCTGAGCAGGGAGTCTGCTTCTCCCTCTGACCCTACCCCCTCTTGGGCTCTCTCTCACTCTCTCTCTCTCTCTCAAATAAATAAATAAAATCTTTAAAAAAAAAAAAAGCACAAACAATTGTAAATCCCTTTTGCTATTGCAACATTTCACCTGCTGCGGCTGGATTGTGGTTCGACAGAAAAGGAAGAACTAACCACTCGGGGTCTGGGCATGGAGAATGAGGCAGGAAGAGGACTGGAAATATGGGAAGAACGGACTATGTCTATGAAGGTCCATATGTTTTTAATAAGATTTGATTCTCAAAACTGCCCAAACTTAGCACACATTTGTGATTCCTTAAAATATATATACTTGACTAAAAACCTCTGCCGAATTTTTGGCAAACACGTATTCTACAGAGGAAAGTAGGTTTTTCAAGGGCTTCGTCTCTCTGGTTTGGCCATCATAGAAATGACTTCTGCTATAAAAGAATTAGAGGGACACATTTAAAGGCTACATGAAGCTTTCAAGCCTGAAAGTGAGATTTGCACCCAGGAGAAACATAAAGGATAAGGGTATAACTCCACCTTTAGTGCTAGGGAGAAATGCGATGCCCAAAACAATTTTAAGCAACAGGAAGTACATTAGTTTCCCAAGGCTTCCTGGTAGTCCTGATCATCCGCGGGTCATTGTGTCAAAATAATAGAGATAGAAAGCCATATTATTCATAGAGATAGAGCTACACGTACCAATATTTGATCTGGATTCCACACAGCAAATGCCTAGGTACCGTAGTATGTGGGAAAGTACTAGGGAGAAATGAACCTAAAGCAGTAACCCTAGAAATAGGGAGAAAAGCTAAACCAGTACAAACAATGGCTCGCAAATTAATCCCACGGCAAGTTCTTAGGAAGCTGGCATCATGGAGACCTGCAGCTCCTCACAGAGAGCCACAGTGATTGGAATAGGTGTGCACTGGCCCTGGTGGTGACTCACAGGGTCCATGAGGCTGAGAAGATGTAATAATAATGATAATTCAGTGATTAGAGTTTATCAGGCGTTTACTATCCTTCCAGGCTAAGGGCTTGACATTCATCATCTCATATAATCCACATAATATCTCATATAATCCAGGCCATTTTACAGATTAAGAAACAAGGTTTTGTGAGGTAAAGAAAGTTGCTCAAGGACACACAACTGGTTAGTAGCACATAACGTTCCTGGTAGAACTTTCTGGAACTTCCTGATGTTACAGAGTATCAGAGCTCTACCATTTCCAACTTTATGCTGCAGTCAAGCAGGAATATTGCCCCCTTGCTCAGAAAACCTTGCCCCATCTACCTTTGCTAGCTCACTTCTATTTACCTCTCCATTTCAGTTCAAATGCAAGGTCTTCTGGAAACCTTCTGCTCCTTGATAATCTCACGGCCCCTTCCACTTCCCTGATATAGAACTTGACTCTCAATACTGTGAATTCCTGATGACTTAGGATCTGCCCCAGAAGACTACCTACCCTCTTGGAAGGCATAAATCTAATCTATGCTCCCTACTGTTGTACCATGGTGTTAAACACGGTGTCTGAAATGGATGAGTCCTCTAACTGCTCCAATTTACTGTTGAGGCAATGAAAATTCAGTAAGGTGATGGAGCTTGCCGTGTGCCACACAGGAAGCTGGAGCACACACAGAGAAAACCCAGGTCTCCTAACTCTTGGGTGGGGCACTTTCCACTTTGCTGCCACCACTTCCTCCTCCTTCTTCTTCTTCTTTTTTTTTTTAAGATTCTATTTATTTATTTTTGTGAAAGAACGGAGAAAGAGAAAGGGAGAAAGCAAAAGAGGGGGGAGGGGCAGAGGGAGAAGCAAACTCCCCGCTGAGCGGGGAGCCCGATGCAGGACTCGATCCCAGGAGCCTTGGATCATGAGCTGAACAAAAGGCAGATGCTTAATCGACTGAGCCACCCAGGCGCCACTATGGCTCCTCACCATCTAAATCCTCCCGGCCTTAGAGTTCCTCTCCTGCCTTGTCCTTGCTCACCCTGACTCAGAGGGTCTATCAAGATCTAAAGCATTCACCAGATCATTGATCACAGGCCACCTTGCGCTTGAAATTCCACTGTGGTTTCCACTTGCTTTTTAAAGCTCTCCCACCCATAGCGAATGCTCTTCAGCACCCCCATCTACACCTCCATTTCACTTGTGGTCTGGAGTAGGAGTTCAAGCCAATATTGATCTGATTTTGTTGCACCAGGCAAAGCACAGACTGTCCCTCCTTTTTCCTAGGGTTATAATAGCAAAACAATCAACTGAGATCTCCCCACCCCAAGATTGCCAGAGAGCGCAAAGTGGATTCCCATTCCGCATTCTTGCTGTAGTTCTAAAAATGCTAATACTTAGTACCCAGCAATTCTAGTCCTAGTGGCCCAGTGTTTTCTGACACCTGTCTCCTCCCCTACTATATGTATTGATTTAATGAGGCGCCATAACCATCTCCCTGAGAGCTAGTCACACCAATTCAGCAGATTACCTCCGGAAACACTGCAGGCCGGTCAGGTTAACGAATGAGAACAAATAACGCGGAGGTTTCAAAGCCGCTACCGAATGGAAGGCTAGAGGAAGGAAATAGAACAGAAAGGAGAGGAAGAGCTTCAAGGAAGCCACTGAGCTGTCTGCAAATCCTGGAACACAGGAGCCAACAGACAGGCAATGGCACAGAGAGCAAAGTAGGCAGGGCTCGCCACCCTGATTGTGTCCAGCTGTCGTTCTGACCCTCAGGCAAGAGAAATAAGGGGAAAACACAGCCTGTTCCATACACACTGTCCCAAAGAGGAGACAATACTAAAATATAGTATCGAAGTGTAAAAAAAAAAAAAAAAACTCTGGTTGTAGGAGAAAAATCTTGGCCCATTTGATTGCTCTTTTATGCAGTAAATACATTCATTCATCACTTAGCCAGCATATCTCTTTGAAATTCTATAAAATGCTGTCTACTTCAGCTTGAAATATCTGTGCTTGGACAAGAATGTGCAGTTTAAGCACAAAAGCTTTAAAATGCCACAGGAGTAATATCAAAAATCAGCTTAAGAACTTAATGCAACAAGACTAAAGACCAATAAATCCCAAGTATGAGTGCGTGTGTGCATTTTAATAAGAGAATTCTTGAGGACAGTATTAACAGTTTGGCTTGTCAAATATAAGATACTTTCCAGTGTCTTATGTTCATAATTGTAATAAAAGGTCTTATTATAAATTTTACAGTCAGGGGCAGGGGGGAGGGCATTTTGGATTAAAGAGTTTTATTAAGGAGGTTGATTTAAGAGTCCTGGAAAAATTTACCATTGACTTTTCCAGCTCAAATGTAGGATTTGAAGTAAGGCAGTTGAGTCTTGCCTTTTACATTTTTTTTTTCCAAACAGCTTTTGGGTTTTAAAATTGGTGGTTACATGGGAAGCTCCCACAACTTTTCTTGCCTTGCCCTTATTTGTTTAATTGATCAGAGACACAGTATTTACATTAATATTCATCCACACATTTACCTCTAAGTGTTTAGGAATAATCAACTGTATTTTTTGGTGTTCGGGAAAAGAACATTCCCTTCCAAACCTTCACTTCAAACACACAAGTTCCCATTCAACATTGCAGCAGGTGATGAGTAAAGATTGGAGCATCTCAGCTCCTAGAGGTATTGCAGGGAGACTATCATCAGACTCACACGGTCAAAAGGTAGACTGAAAGCAGGGCATTGGGCCAGGTTGGCTCTCAAGGGATATGAATTTGCTTTCCTGCATCCCCAAGTGGATGGGACAGAGTTAGAGCAAAAGCTATTTAGACTCCATGACAACTGAAATGTCCTATCAGATGGCAACATTGTCCATGGACAGAGGAGAAAAATAGACAAAGCATTTATTGCTTCCTGAAATCATGAGTAAATCGCCTTCCCCCTAGGATGAAATCAGGGTGAGTTATTTACTCTCCACTTACTGTTATTGGAAACACAAACACACACACTCTTAACTGTTAAAACAACTGAATTATACTTATAATGCTTGCCTTCCATCCCTAGGAAGGCCAGGCAGGGGCAACTCAGCCACTGTAGGCACTCAGGACAAAGTACTGGAAAGGTCACCCTACTGAAGTTTTACATAAGCCCCTGGGGTGTCACTAAAGACAAAAACTTTGCAATAGGATTTGAATGTTAATCAGGAAAGAGGCCTAAGTTACAGCATCTCATGTGGTCACTCTGCAACTCATCTTCTTTCCTGGGACTCAAAGGGTGTCATCACTCTGTGTGTGTGTGTGTGTGTGTGTGTGTGTGTGTGTGTGTGTGTGTGTGGACAGAGAACACATTGCTTTCTGCAGTCCCCTTTGGCTCATAAGCAAGCGCTTGTTTACAAGAAAAGGAAAAGTGGCTCTTATAGCACCTTATATTGACAAAACAAGCCATCCAAAGTGTATCATTGATCAGCTTCCTGACAGCTCAATATCAAAAGGTCAAAACCAGAGAGGGGAAGAAAACAGACTGGGGAAAAGCCAGCCGCAGTGGCCAAAGTGCTAAGTGCTAAGTCATTATCTCTGCTCGTCCCCAAAGGTGGGGAAGCGGGATCCCATTTGTTATCTCCTGACATTTATTTCTAGACTCAAACAAATTTGTATCCAAAAAGACCATGAACTGTCTCCAGTACTTTCCCTTCATTTTAGTATTGAGAAAGCTGAGCCCCAAGTAGGTTTGGGGGTTACCCGACCTTCTCACAGTCTTAACTGGTGGTAACTAAGTAAGAGGGCCCAGCTTGCCTGGCTTTCTCTCAGTTTGGGCAATACGAAGCAGCAGTGAGAGCTGCAGGGTAGGGGCAAGAACCTATTCCCAGCCTTGTCCTGTGGTGGTGATGACCATGTGCTTGTGTCGATGTGTTAATGGTGATCAACATTGCCGTAGAAGTTTGACATTTTAATCCTCCTATTAAAATGCATCCCTATTCCTTTTGTTTTTTTAAGATTCACTTATTTATTTGAGAGAGGGAGAGAGACAGTGTGCAGGAAGGGCAGAAGGAGAGGGAGAGAACCAGACTTTGCTAAGGGCAGGGCCCAATGCAGGGCTCGATCTCATGACCCTGAGATCATGACCTGAGCTGAAATCAAGAGTCGGACGCCCAACCGACTGAGTCACCCAGGTGCCCCCACATCCCTGTCGAGAAACCGAGGCTCTGAGAGCTGAGGCAACTTACCAAATTACCTAGCTCCTAAGAGACTCTAAATTTTACTCCCCTGCTTCCCTTTCTGCTATGTCCAATATCTCAAACAGGTCAACTTATTACACAGACGTGCAACTCCTACAAGGTAAAGGAAAAGAAAAAGAAAACAAACAGAAAGCTTCATATTCCTACTCCTGACAAGCTACAGTGAGGCTGACCCATGACACATACACACACACACACACCACACACATACACCTATCTGTTAAAACAATTGAACAGTACATAGAATGCTTGTTTTATATCAGTTTTCTACACGAAGGCAAATATTTATTATTACAGTGCAAATTGAATTGAAATTCAAGTGAGATCCTTCAAAGAACTACATGATTTCACCCTGATTCATGGACTACCATTACTGTCACGTGTTTCTTTAACTTTTAGGAATGTCTAAAACTCACACTCCTTAGTGGAAAAATAAGATGAAGTTGCTTTCGTTACTGCAGACTACTGGCAAGTATCCATACTTTAACCTTTCTATTAAGTCATGGTTCATCCGTATTTCCCTAGCATTTCTTGGTTGAAAAGGAAAATCTGATATATTGTGCACCTGAAACTAATATAATAGTATATGTTAACTATACTGGAATTAAAGAGAAAGAAAGAAAGAAAACAAAAATCTGACCCTAAGCAAGCACCAAGCACTGGTCTTCACATTTGTAGCCTCTCTGTCCAAGGCAGAGGATTAAAATAGTCAGATGCAGCCCCTTTGAGACCTGCTCCCAGATGTTGTTTTGGACAACAGCAGTAATTCCAAACCAGGGTGTCTGGTCTCTGAGCTGTGCTCAGAGCAGATTTATATCATGTAAATGGATGTTCTCATTAACATACTGGTACATTAGCCAAAACTCAGGGACATGCAAAATGTATTAGGTAATTTATAGTCCAACATGTTTCCTGTGGCAGAGGCAGAGAAACATTTCCAAAATAAATGTCATTTTAATTCTTAATCTAAAAAGAATCTCCATAACCCCCACTAGTTTTCCCCTTTATAATTTTGCATTATCACCTCTAGCGGAGCAGGACATTATAAAACTGTGACAACCTTCTGCCCCTGCTGATACCACTTTGGGCAAGATTCAACACTGCTCAGCATGACAATCACATCTCTCAAATGCACAGAAGTACTTTAAATTCCCTGGAATTACATAAATGTAAAAATTTGGCATTATTGTGTGGACTATGTTAGTATACTTTCAATCAGTAATAATTGCCATTGCTAAAAATGATCTTTAATGGTTGTATGTATTTACCACGTTTAAAATACTCATGACATTGCATTGTGGAAATAAAAGAGAAATGGAAAAACCCTCATTACCTGCAGAACTATGGTTCTGAGTAACTATAACTATGTTTAAAAAATGATGCAGTGGAATTAGTAGTAAAAAAAAAAAAACAAATTATCAAAATCAGACACCACCAAAAAAGAAAATTACAAAACAATATCCCTGATAAACATAGATGAAAAATCCTCAGTGAAATATCAGCAAATCAAATTCAACAATATGTAAAAAGGACAATATACCATTATCAAGAGGGCTTTATTCTAGGACTAAGAATTCATGGATGGCTCAAAATCTACAAATAATCAACATGAAACATCACATTATCAAAACAAAGGCTAAAAATCATATGATTATCTCAATGGATGCAGAAAAAGCATTTGGTAAAATTTAATATCCATTTATGATAAAAACTCTCAACAGGGTGGGTATACAAGAAACATATCTCAACATAATAAAGGGCATATATGACAAACTTACAGCTAACATCACATTCAATGGTGAAAAGCTAAAAGCTTTTCCTCTAGCATCAGGAATAAGACAAGGGTGCCCATTCTCACCACTTTTATTCCATATAGTATTGGCAGTCCTAACCACTGCAATTAGGCAAGAAAAAGAAATAAAAGACACCTAAGTTAAAAGGGAAGAAGTAAAACTGTCACGATTGCAGATGACATAGTACTATATATAAAAAAGACTACACACACACACACACACACAAAACTATCAGAACTAATAAATTAATTCAGTAAATTTGCAGGATACAAAATTAACACAGAAATTTGTTGTGTTCCTATGCACTAATAATGAATTATCAGAAAGAGAAACTAAGAAAACAATCCCATTTACAATTGCATCAAAAAGAATAAAACACCTAGAAATAAACTTAACCAAAGAGGTAAAAGAACTATACTTTGAAAACTAAAAAGACATAGATGAAAGAAATTGAAGATGACATACATAAATGGAAAAATATATCATGCTCATGGATTGGAAGAATTAATATTGTTAAAATGTCCACACTACTAAAAATGATCTACAGATTCAATGCAATCCCCATCAAAATACCA
The DNA here is from genome assembly GCF_009762305.2 of Zalophus californianus. Classification (NCBI taxonomy): domain Eukaryota; kingdom Metazoa; phylum Chordata; class Mammalia; order Carnivora; family Otariidae; genus Zalophus; species Zalophus californianus. The sequence continues at coordinate 176,676,527 of NC_045596.1, forward strand.
AAGGCATTTTTCAAAGAATTAGAATAAAGAATCCTAGAATTTGCATGGAGCCATAAATGACCCAAAATAGCCAAAGCCATGTTGAGAAAAATGAACAAAGCTGGAGGTACTACAAAGCGGTCGTAATTAAAACAGTATGGCATTGTCATAAAAGCAGACACATAGATTGACAGAACAAAATAGAGGGCCCAGAAATAAACCCATGTGTATATTGTCAATCTATGACAAAGGATGAAAAAATATACAACGGGGGAAAAGACAGACTCTTCAACAAATGGTGTTGAGAATACTAGACAGCCACATGCAAAAGAATGAAAGTAGACCTGGGGGACCTGGGTGGCTCAGTCGGTTAAGTGTCCAACTCTTGATTTCTGCTCAGGTCACGATCTCAGGGTCATGAGATTGAGCCCCACATTGGACTCTGCTGGGTGTGCAGCCTGCTTAAGTTTCTCTCTATCCCCCTCTGCCCCTCCCCTCATGCTCTCTCTCTCTCAAAAAAAAAAAAAAAAAGAAAGAAAGAAAAAAAAATTTAAAAGAATGACAGGTGCCTGGGTGGTTCAGTCGGTTGGGCGTCTGCCTTCAGCAGACGGGGTCGTGGGATTGAGCCTTGAGTCAGGCTCCCCGCTCAATGGGAGAGTCTGCTTCTTCCTTTCCCTCTGCCCCTACCCCCACTCGTGCTGTCTCTCTCTTGCTCACTCTCTCAAATAAAAAAAATAAATTTTTTTTTAAAAAAAGAATGAAACTGGACCACTATCTTATATCATATACAAAATTAATCTCAAAACAGATCAAAGACTTGAATGTAAGACCTGAAACCCAAAACTCCTAGAAGAAAACATAGGCAGTAAGCTCCTAGCAATATTTTTATGGACGAGTTTCTTCAGGCCAGGCCAACAAAAACTAAAATAAACAAAGGGAATTACATCAAACTAAAAAGCTTCTGCACAGTGAAGGAAAAAATCAACAAAATGAATAGGCAACCTACTGAATGGAAGATGATATTCGCAAATCATACAACCAATAGGAGGTTAATATCCAAAATGTATAAAGAACTTACACAAGTTAATATAAAAAAAAAACTGATTGAAAAATGGGCCAAGGACTTGAATAGACATTCCTCCAAAGAAGACATCCAGACGACAAAGAGACACATGAAAAGATGCTCAACATCACTCATCATCAGGGACATGCAAATCAAAACCACAATGAGATGTCACCTCACACCTGTCAGATAGGAATTATCAAAAAGACAAAAAATAACAAGCATTGGCAAAGATGCAGAGAAAAGGGAACTTTCATAAACTGTTGGTAGGAAGGCAAACTGGTGCAGCCACTATGGAAAACAGTATGGAGGTTTCTCAAAAGACTAAAAATAGAACTAATATACAATGCAGCAATTGCACTTCTGGATATTTATCCAAAGACAATGAAAACATCAATTTAAAGAGATATATGCACCTCTATGTTCATTGCAGCAATATTTACAATAACCAAGATATGGAAGTAAAGCAACCTAAATGTACATCGATGGATGAATGGATAAAGAAGATATTATATATACATATATATAGTGGAATATTACCATAATACATAAAATAAAATGAGATCTTGCCATTTGCAACAACATCGATGGACCTAGAGGGTATATATGCTAAGTGAAATAAGTCGGACAAAGATAAATACAGTATTTTTCCCCTTATATGTGGAATTAAAAAAAAAAAACAAAGAAAATGAAAACAGGAACAGACTCATAGATATGGAGAACAAACTGATAGTTGCCACAGGGGAGTGGTGTGGGGGTGATGGACAAAATAGGCAAAGGGGATTAAAAGAGACAAATTTCAGTTTTAAAGTAAATAAATCATGAGAATGTAATGTACAGGATAGGGAATATAGTCAATAAAATTGCAATAGTTTTGTATGGGGACAGATGGTGACTAGACTTATGGGGATCATTTCATAATGAATAAAAATAATGAATTTTTTTCATTTGACAAAAGAGGCACAGAATTTAATGCAGGTGACTGCAGTTTCTGCTGGTAGAAATTGCCAATAGCAGATAATATTTAAGACTTTTCTGTCTTAATTCAGCAAAGTATTATCTATCATCAAGGTTGCCCCTGGCCTCTAGGGCCTTTGCGCTAATTAGAAAAAATGTTCTTTGGCCTGCACCCTTCCCCCATCCCCACCCTGCAGCCTATGGATATGTGTGTGTGTCCCAGGAAGGAGGGTGTCAGCTTGATTTCAGCCTTCCACCAAACTGACAGGCGCCCTTTTGCAACACACAAAATGCACACTCCTTTACAAAGACCTTGTCTGTCTCCGGAAGTAAGGAAATTAAGGAACAAATCAATAAATTATGGTCTATCCGCATGATGGAATATTAGGAAGTCATCAGAATTGTGTTTTACAGAATATTTATTCAAACTATTCTTTAACTATATCAAGGGAATAGTCATGATATAATGTTAAGTTAGAGAAGTAGATCCTAAAGCCAAAAATGTAATAGGATTCCGATTTTATGAACAAATAATCAGATGTAAATAAAACAAGGAGGTGCACACCAAAATGTTCTCAATTGCTATCTCTGGACAATACCATTATGGCTAACTAATTATTTTTATATTAATAAACTTCTTCATTCAAAAGATTTTCTTCAATAAGCACAAACTACTTGTATAATAAAAATGAATTCCAAATAGCAAAGAAATATCTATAATACCATCTGCTTTTCAATCCAGGAAATAATACCATCTAGTTACTCATTCTGATTCTAAATCTATCCAATTAAGGACACATAGAGATGCTGAAGTAACAAGACAGCAATTCATTGTTTCTCCAAAACTATGATCTCCTTAAGGACAGGAAAGGACTCTCGAGGGGTTTTAAAAAGAAGAAAGGTACAGTTTAAAGCAGGGGAGGAGGGTATGAATTCCATCTCCAACAGCGATTAGAATATGACCTTGGAAAAATTATTTAACCTTTTTGATTGTGTTCCTCCTTTTCGTGATAGGGTTAAGCATGTCTACCTTAAAGACTGCTCCGAGCATAAAATGAGCCCATAAACACATCATGTGGTGCCTGGGACTTAATATGTATACAGTAATTTAGGTCTTGTTATAGTGATCTCATATACCTTACCTGTCCCTAGCCCACAGCCTTGCACATAGTAGTAGCTCAATAAATGTCACAATCAATATGTTGAGTTAGATTTAGAAGATGCCTGACAGTCTCAGAGAGGAAATCTCAAATGTTATATGGTGCGGTAAACCCTGTAGGAATTGCCTTGTTAGAACAGACCCTAGATTGTGTAGACAAGCACAGAGCCTCTCCAAAAGATCACCACCACTACTCCTGACCATATAGTTGATGGCTTGTTATGTGTGTTAATATATGATGTCAACTCCTGGGCTCTGCACCCTCTGTGGATGGCCTTTTAAAAGCACAATTCTCACTGGGTGGGAAAGGGAACTCCGAGCTGATGGATGAATCTGGACTCCCTTCGAAAGCCCTTTTTATTAATCACCGAGGTCAGCCACCCTTGGAATATTAGTAATAATAATGACAAACACACTGCACTAAGGAGGTGCTGGGCACCATTATAAACACCTTACTTATGCCCCTCCCCCCCATATAATACATGAGGACCTCGGCAGGAAACCCCCTGCAGGGGAGAGAACCTCTCTGAGGTTTGACTCCCTGAATGTTCTGATCTCTGTCAGGACAGGAATTTGTGGTGATATCAGGGGAGGGCAAGACCAGACCAGCCCCTCCTGAGACCGGGGACACAGGATACTCATCATGTGGGAGCAGGAAGACCAGGAGACGAGATTCACAAAAAGTTGGATGAGTTCTCTGGGGCCATAATGTAGCTCGTGCCATTTAGGAGGTTTCAGGGCTAGTATGGAAATTCCACTCCTCTCTGCGGACTCAGACACTTCACCGTGGAATCCTGACAATTTTTACATCATCTTTATTTTCTCTAACTCCTCCTGGCATTTTGCTTCTGTTCTTTTTGAAAATAGCAGCCAACCTGGGGGGAAAGTATTCCCTGCTCCGTCCTGACCCCTCTGACTTGGGAACACTTGGAGAGAGGGAGGCCACCTCCCACAGGGCAGGACTGTACAGGTGACAGCCAGGGGTAGGTTCACGTGAGTTTAAGAAAGTCAAGAGAAGGTGCCTCTCACTTGCCTGGGACCCTTCCAAAATCTTGCACCAACCTCTGTATTATTCATTTATTTGCTTCCTATCTAGAGGGCAGAAACTGTGTCTAAGCGGGTGGTGTCAGACTGAATTGTTAGTGTATCCTTAGCTCATGGCTCCCTGGAAAATATTCCAGTGGGTTTGTGTTGTGGGGAATGGGGGGGGGCGTGGTGGTGAACATCTTAGAATAACAAACAAACAAAATCCTTAAGGTGATTTCTCAAAACACTCAAGGCCCTCATTTGCCCTGATTTATCAACCTGCTCCGGACTTTGGAAAGTTCCGAGAAACTCTTCCCTGTGCCTTGCTGCATCCTAGCCGCTAGCATTAATAAAATGACCTCATTCAGAAAAAGCAGAATAAAATGTTTTATATTCAGCATTATTACAACCACATACATATTTTATGTACCCAGGAAGAAAATACATCAAAATGCTACCAGCCATTATATTAGATTTTTTCCCCCAAATTTTCTTTAATATACATGTATTACTTTAAGGGACACAATAAATTTGGCGGGGGGAGAACATTTTATTAGTGGCTGTGTCCCCAGTACAGGACCTACTGGAAAGCACACAATATATGTTATTTGAAATGAATAATCCATAGGGAGAGATGGGGATGCCAGGCTTGTCAACGGTACCGAGCAGAATCCACAGAAGCTGCAAGGCTGTCTTGGTAGAAACTGCTGTCACTCTTCTCGAACCATTGTCATTAAACTCTTTCTCTATACAATTATTTCCCTGGCTATTTGTATGGGTCCAGCAAGAAGGTAAAGACCCATAGAACACACTATGTTTCTGCTTTAAGTGACAATGAACAAACTACTTCTTTTCCCTAAAATTCTGAACCACCTAAGTTCTTATGCAATGTTGATGTTGACTTGTTCAGCTTTATTATTAGTATTCATTTGCACAACAGAAAAATATGCCTCTCGTTTCAGCCAGATGGGCAAGTATCAACTCAAACCAAGTCCGTAACAAAAATTCTGATTTAATTCCAACCACCCGAGGGTCCCCTCCGTGGGATAAATTGGCCTAGCAAATCTTGTGTATTGATATTAAATATTGTAACCTAGAAGTGGTGAAACAGCTGTTGTGGGGGGGGGGTGGCGGTGCAAAGCAGAGAGAGAGAGATGCAAGCTAAAGCAAGGTTTATTAAAGTTTCCATATCTTTACCAGGGAGACCAGCCGAGGTCACCGGCCCTGGTCATGCTGAGCCAATGCCAACTTCAACAACCTTTTAATCAGTCTGCCTTTTCTCTGTCTGTTCTCTGTTTCTTCTCTCTCCGTACTCTTCTCCTTCCAGTGGCTCCTCAGCCTTGAGATGATTTCTCTCCACTTTTGCCTAGACCAGATGTCTATGGTTGGTAAGACTTGTGGTTCCTTTGGTTCCCACCAAAAGGAGATGACCATAAACAATCCAGGTTAAAAGCCACATAGTGGAAAACATCTCTGTGGTAACTCTTGGGACTTGGCAGAATCAGGTTTATACCAGTCCAACCACAGAATGGCTCCATGCAGGATTTAGGTCAGCCCCTGGTTTTTATATGAAGATCCAGTGACCCACAGGTTTGCCTAAGGCCACAAAGCTAGTTTGTGGCTGAACAGACTAGAAGCCCAAATGCCTCCCCAATTCCTTCAGTCCCTAGTGGAGAGCAACTGAGTATCATCCATGGGTGACTCTGAAAAATCTCAGGCACTCTGGTAGTTCAGCAGATGCTTGGGTGCCTCATGGTGACTCTGGATGGCCTTTTCCATCATCGAAGTCCATCTGTCACAGATATGTCGAAGTATTATTTACTAGGGCGCTTGTTGAGTGGAATGATGATAACCAAGAACTCACAGTAAGATGAAACCTTGTTAATGAAGAAAATGTGGCAGATGGTATTTTCCAAAGATGCTCACAATAATATTTCCAGACCCTCATGCTCTTCCAGAACATTGCCAATCTCCCATTATGAGGTAGAGTCTATGTCCTCTCCTCTGTACCTGGGCAGGCCTTTGTAATGGCCTGGACCAATACAGCGTCACAAGACTTCTGAGGGTGGGTCATAAAAGGCTAAATGGCTTCTGGTTGTCTCTCTCCCTCCCTCTCTCCATGCACCTTTGGATCTCTGAGCTGCCATGGAAGAAGTCAGGCTATTCTGACATTGAGAGGCATAAAAAGAAAGAGTTGCCTCTTGAGCAGCCCCAGCTGTTACAGACTTCCCAGCCCAAATGGCAGACATGCGAGTGAGTCTTCAGAGGATTGCAGTCCCAGCTTCTGTCTGCCCTGCAACCACACCCAACCAAAGGCCAGTAAGTGCTGGAGGCAAGGACAAGGCACAGTATGTCCTGAGGAGAAGAGGGTGGTGGGCTGGGGTCAAGGCACAGTATGTCCTATAGAGAAGAGGGTGGTGGGCTGGGGTCAAGGTTGTCTTCACAGAGAGGGTACGACTCGGCTTGGGTCTTGAAGCATGAACAAGAGCCCACCAGACAGACAAAGGAAGAGGCTGTCCAGGCAGGGGCAGAAGCAGAGGGGGTGGAGAGGCTTGAAACTGCCACAGGAAGACACAAGAAGTTCTGGGGGTAGAAATAAAGGACTGAGTTTATAGAGCCAAGGAAGGACATGGCAAACAGAAACCATGATCTGCTTTTCACTCGAGAAAGATCATTCTGGCTACAGTGGAGTGGGCAAGGTGGGGGTGGTGACATCAGTTAACACTATGGAAATAGTTCAGGTGAGAGACAATCAAAGCCCCAAGTGAAGGCAGCAGCAGTTGAGGAGAGAAGGTGACAGCAAGGAAAAAGAGAAAGTCAGAAAAGATCTGATCACCTGTTAGGGGTAAGAGGGAAGAAGTCTGAAGTGCATCCAGGTTTCGAGCTCAGAGAATGGGTTGGCTGATGGTGCCCCTCACGGAGCTTTAGATCGCAAGTGGCTGGAGGGCAGGTGGACTCATGCTTCCCCCCAACCCCCATCTCTGTGCTCCCAGGGGGGATGCGCAGGGACCAGGAGGACGTGCAGGTCTCATCAGCAACAGGAGCACTTTTTTAAAGATTTTAATTTATTTGACGGGGGGGGGGGGAGAAGCAGACGCCCCACTCGATCCCAGGATCCCAGCATCATGACCCGAGCCGAAGGCAGATGCCCAACTGACTGAGCCACCCAGGCGCCCCAACAGAGGCCTTTTTAAGTCCAGAAAAATGAGCGAGGCTTGGAAGGGTAAATACTCTATGTATAAAGGAAGAGTGAGGACAGAATCGTGAGGGGTACCAGCCGTTGATGGCTGGACAGAGGAAGCAGACCCTGGACACGACAATGGAAAGAAAGCAGAGACACAGAAGACAAGTCCAGGGACCAAATAGCTGAGAGCTCACCCATCCCTCATGCAAAAATATCAGCTCTGAGGGGAGGGATGCTTGTCTCTGGATGGAGTCCAGATGTTTCCCCCTTGCCCTTCTCTGGGTCCCTTCACAGCTCCTCACTGTACAACATTCAAAGAAATGCATGGGCCAGCATGAAGCCCTGATGGCTGATTTATCACTTAGGGTTAATAATGACAATGCAACACTGTGTTACTTTTTTTCCCAGTTTACCCAAAACCACTGTAATGGTTTGGGCTAGGAGCTCACATAATTCTTTAGGTATTCATCAGAATGTTCAGTAAGAACACACTTGAAATTCAGGAAGCAGAGTGTTGTGGTCTTTGGATGTGGCCCAACTGATATAGTAACCAAATCTGCAGGTATATCCAAATTCCTCACGGGCACACACGATGAGTGAGCTTGCACATTTTTTAGAATAACCTAAGGAATCCTGAGATCTGCCAGCACTTGATTAATATTGATAGGTCCCTTCCTGGAAATGTTGGACTTTGAAAGCACCTTGGATGTCATCAACTCTGACCTCTACAGACTTTGGGTGTATCATTAGATGGCAGAGGACAGGGAGTTTTAATTCCACTGGAAGCAGACAAATAGGGGAAACTTGATTCTTTGCAGAGCTGACCTGCAGGTGTATATAAATTATTCATGAGGACTCACCTCGGGGGGTAAAGGTGGGTTGGCCACTGATGAATCATAGACTTTCTCTCAACTAGAGTGCCTGTGGCCAGGAGTCTCATTTTCCAGATGAAGAAACAAAGGACAACAGAAGTTAACCAACTCGCCCAAGGTCAAACCCAAGATAGAGCCGGAGCCGGGATGATTCCTGGCATCGAATCCCTCGGTGTCCATTTCCGGGCCGTCCCAGGTTTTGTCTTACGTGTTTTATGTCAAATGTCGTAGATACAGAAAGCAGATGATGTTGACAGATGCTTTTCCACCATCGGCAGCCCCTTGCATTTGGGGATTTTCTTTAAAGCTTTTCCAGTGTTCCCTGAATGCAGCTGTGGAATATGAAAACAAAATGCATACATGCATATGGGCAATCTAATACAACTTAGAGATAAGGTGCTTATTGTACTCTTAAGATGGGGTTGGGAAATTAAGTGAAATTTTATCCACAGAAAGCAAATGTAATTGTTAAACTGCTTCTCAAAATCTAATTATTTTTATTTCTTGAGATAAAGCATCACCGTCAGTTATTAGGAACTTGCCGATTACAGTCTAAAGTTGTTGGCTCCAAGCACAGTGCTCCCTTGAGCAGGCAGCAGACAGGAATGCCAACATCTGCTTGAATACCGCACTCTGACCACAGACCTGCTGCTCTCCTATGGGTCCATGAGACCTTCTATTCCTTTAGCCCAGCTGGCTTTTTTCAGGCTTTGTTCTCTTCTGCATCTCCAGTATAAAGAAATGGCTCCCACCTACCCTCTCCTCTGTACAGGCCTTTCTTCTCTTGGCTTCCATGGCACCAAAGATAGCAAAGAGTTTTTCTCTCAAGAGCCAAATCTGATTAATTAGTGTTGCTTCCTGGAGCATGGTGTTGGGAAGGATTCTGAGAAAATTGTCACGATCGACTAGTGATATCTGTAGTGGGTAGAGTGAGCAAGAGTGGTGGTAACTGGTAGATCTGCTATCTGCCATAGCTGAAGGCGGTTTTCCACTGTCTGCCTCCTCGTTTAATCTTTTAAATGCTAGACTAGAAAAGTGTCTGGTACATTACAGTGTACAATGTCCACGCTCAGAGATTTTTAGTTGATTTCTGCATTTCAGTGCTCTCTCTCCCTTAACACTCCCTTCCGCTGTTCCAACTACAGCTGCCATATACCCAGCTCTTCAATCTGTATCCCTGACCTGAATATCCACCTGCCTGACGGACAACTCCACCCAGATGGCACACCAGCCTCTCAAGTGCAAAATTTCTATAACCAGATTTGTCGGTACCTACTTACCGGACCGGGAGCGGAAATTTCAGCCTGGCTCCTTCAGAAACAGGCTGGGTGTCCAGCTCCCGCAACACGTCCATGGCAGCACCACCGAGAGGCAACCTTCGAATCTGGGATCTTAGGGGGTGCTGGTGACAGCTGGACAGTGAGGTGTCTTTGGTGACTCTCAGGCTGCTTCTCATTGTTTGCGAGTGTCTCTAGGGCAATATGCACAGTTTGAGAGTTTTATGGTTTAGGAATAGCTTCTTTTATTTTTTTTAAGTTTTTGTTTATCTATTTGAAAGAGAGAGAGCTTGAGAGAGAGAGAGCACAAGCAAGGGGGGAAGGGCAGAGGGAGATGGAGAAGGAGACTCCCCACTGAGCAGGGAGCCCGATGCGGGGCTTGATCCCAGGACCCCGAGATCGTGACCTGAGCCGAAGGCGGACTCTTAAGGGACTGAGCCACCCAGGCGCCCCAGGAATAGCTTATTTTAGAGGATTAGGCCAAGTGGTGTGGATGTGATTACTAAAGACCTAAGTGCCCTGCCCATAACCACAATTATCCCTTTATTAAAACGGATGGTGTTTGTATCAGAGACAGAAGCTTCATAGACTAAAATGCAGGCAACCTTGAAATGTGGTCAGGAACAAGGAGACTACACATTCTCTTGGTGAAGGGGGCCAAATTCTACAAACACATCTTTGGCCAGCATGTAACTTGATAGAAACCCTTCATCTCCAGAAAGAGGTTTTGTGAGTAGCCTTCTATTTTACCATTTGTAGAAGGAGCAGTTGAAAGGCCCTCGTCATTCTGTCCAATGCTCCCATGAAGCCCTTGAGCGACCTCCGTGTTGCACTGTGACAGAGATACCTAGTAGGACAGTACCAGAGCCGGAGTCCGAGTTTCCGCATTTCATCTTTTAATGTCTTCAGCATCTTCCAGAGTGCTGTCTGATAGCTGCTTCCAGAGCCTTCAGGAGAAGAGAGAGATTGCCAAGCCCAGTAGTTAATGTTTGGTTCTATAAACATACAGCCATCTGCTGGTTTGCTTCAGTGACTGAGAAAGAATCATTTAGCTGCTGTTGGGATCAAAACAGAGAAGCTACATGGGCGATTCCATCCTGGGTTCAGTCCAGCAGCCCCAGTCATCCCATTATGAAAGATCCCAACGTGGTGGCCTGTGGCTCTATGCTTCCTTCGCTCTGCCCAGTGTCAGAGCCAACGTGACAAGGATCCTGGCTTGCTTTCTCGGCAGCCTCAGCCCTGACTGGCACATATAGGCATTCAACCAATTATACTGAATGAATGAATGAGTGAGTGAATGAATGAGTTTTGATTCTACAAAGACAAAAACTTTCTAATTTTATTTATTTATTTATTTATTTATTTATTTATTTGGCTTAAAGCAATAGAAATTTATTCTCTCACAGTTCTGGAGGCCGGAAATCCAAAATCCAGGTGTCAGCAGGGACAGACTTGCTTCGAAGCCTCTAGGGTAGGAGTCTTCTTTGCCTTTTCCAGCCCCTGGTGGCTCTAGGTGTCCCTTAACTTGTGGCTGCATCACTTCCATTTCGGCCTCCATCTTTATATGGCCCTCTCCTCTGTGTTTCTGTTTTCAAAAGAAGTAAGAGTTTTCCTCTTTCAGGGACGCCTGGGTGGCTCAGTCGGTTAAGCGTCTGCCTTCGGCTCAGGTCATGATCCTGGGGTCCTGGGATCGAGTCCTCCACAGGAAGCCTGCTTCTCCCTCTGCCTCTCCCCCTGCTCGTGCTTTCTCTCTCTTTCTCTCTCAAATAAATAAATAAAATCTTTAAAAAAATAAAAAAATTAATTAAAAAAAAAGGAGTCGTCCCTTTCAAACCTGCACAAAATGTTAATGTGGGTGGGTTTGTGTCTAGTACTAGAGCTGGTATCAAGTGAAGCATTTGAGTGTTGCACAAGAACAGCTGTTCTGGTGTGCTTTCATTCCTTACCAATAAGCCTTGAACTCTTTGATTTCATCTCTTCCATTTGGTTCCACCTCTTCCATTGCAGCTTGCTTCTAGCCTTGCGTGGAAGAAGGCACCCCTCTGATTGTCCAGTCCTAGGAAAATGTTTCTGTCCTTGCTCTCTATGGAGGCCAAACATTACACAGAATTAAACCATGCATAACATAGGTCCCAATGCTGCTAGACTTTATTTTCTAAAATTTCAGTCATGCTCGGGGCGCCTGGGTGGCTCAGTCATTAAGCGTCTGCCTTCGGCTCAGGTCATGATCCCAGGGTCCTGGGATCGAGCCCCACGTCAGGCTCCCTGCTCCGCGAGAAGCCTGCTTCTCCCTCTCCCTCTCCCCCTGCTTGTGTTCCTTCTCTCGCTATCTCTCTCTGTCAAATAAATAAATAAAATCTTTTCTTAAAAAGTTTAAAAAAAATAAAATAAAATTTCAGTCATGTTCACCTATTATGTTTTTTTTTTTCACCTTCACTCCTTGCCATATAGTAAAATGCAATTTTGCAGCAAACACTAGTTCTCAGGTCAGTCTGGGAAATGCCAGGTTAAAAATACATAGCCAGCTTTCCTCACTGCAGGATTTGTCAGAACCTTTAGAATGCTCCCAAGCACTGGGACTCGCCAATGTTTGTCAGAGTCTCCAGATGTATTTGATCCCAGAAACCTTCCCTCTGGACTAGCGTTTTGGCCAAGGCACTTTGGAGAGCCGTAACATACAAGCTTCTTCGTTGTTTTTCCTTGTTTCTTTATCACCTCTTTTCTCCAGCGTTTCTTTAGATGTAAAAATGATCTTCCTTTATCCAGTTTTGGTTGTCTCTTAATCAAAAGGTCTGATTTAAACAAATGGATATTAAATACATTTGAAATTAAAATTAAATAAAATACATTTCAGTGTTTGGCAGATAGAGCGAGGCCCCAGAGGACCCCGGGAGGGCAGTCACATCCCATGTTCCACCTGCCCTGGGAGAGGAGTAGGAAAACTTCACTGGCAGCTGGTGGCATGAGCCAGGGTCTGGAGGTGCTTCTCTTCTGCCTCATTGTTCCGTAACCGGCAGTGATCAGAAAAACACTAGAAACACATATCCCAGTAAAAAATTTTCCAGAATCCTTATAACCCTAAACTCATGCCTTCCCAGAGTTCTTGGGAGCCTTGCAATTTTCAGTACTTGCTTCTGCAACATTTATAAAAATGCCAGATAGCACATATTCATGTCTTAAATTGGAGTGAATTAGAATTAAAGTTAATTTTTGCTTGGGTAGGATGTCTTTGAGGTTGGTGTGACCCCCTTGAGAAAATCGTCTCTCTGGAGATCCCAGGAGCCCTCAAGGCACAAAGGTCCGTGGAAGATAAAATTCATGTCCAGGATGACCCACTGGCCAACTGTGCTCCCCCCACCCCCTCCCCAGTCACCACCCCTGTCCTGATGCCTTGCAAGGGTCACAGCTTCACACACCGTATGACAAGGGCCAGCCTTGGCTGGGGGCTGTGGAAGGGGGGTGCCCAAGATGAGAGGACGAGCATCAGTCACCAGGAACCTCCCCTCCCTTACACAAACCACAGACCCAAGTGTGACACCCCTTTTGCCCATTGCAGCTCTGCGCCCCCGGGTTGTGACAAAGCCAGAGAAGCCAGCAGATTGCTAGCTGCCCTGTCCCCGAGGTAGTCACCCATCCTAAAGCAGTTTTGAGTAAATGAATTCCTCTGGGTTTACTGTGCAGTTTTGAGTAAAAGAATTCCTCAGGGTTCACTATGAAATTTCCTACCTTCACTGTGTTTATAGCAGGTTGTTTCGCTTATTTATTTTATAGGCTGTCTCGGGATGTAGGGTGTACTTAAGAATTGTCTGGGGTCAGAGGACTTCTTTCTATGTCTGCCTTCCTCCTGAAAACAGAGATGTTTGGCATCTGTTCATCCATTGTGTGGCCTTTCCCTTTTACCCTGCACAAGCCTCAGAAACCTTCTCCCCCACGTGTCCCCAGTCTTCCTTCCTTTTCTCCAGCCCTATGGTTTCCTTCTCCACCTCCCCAGATTTCCTTCTGGCCCACTCTGCTGTAGCCATCCAGGGAGGTTACAAACCTCTCGCCCTCCAGCCTGAGCTACAGTGACCAAGAACCTAATTATCCTTCCGTTACTGCCTGCCTGTGAATGAGGCGGTTGTCCTGGTGGTCCAACCAAATTGAAGGCTATGCTTGCAAACTCCACAATTTATTCTGCTGGGGCCCCAGGTAAGGCCCTGAAGTTTAATTTGGCAAACTGAGGAAGCAAGACCAGAAGTCCTTGAGGTGGGACTATCAGCCTTTTTCATCTGGTTGCTATGAGCTGTAGCATGGGCTTTGGGGACAGATTTGACTTTGAATCAAGATTCTGCATTCTGCAGCTGTGTGACCTCAGGAGAGTTAGCTAACTTCACTGGGCCTTGGTTTTCTTACCTCTGAAGGGGAGTTAATAGAAATAGCTATGTTCCAGGCTCCTGGTATAAAGTAGGCAGAGTGCCTGGTACTGAGCTCAAGAACTGAATGCCCCAGGGAATGCTGGGTGGCCCAGTTGGTTAAGCGTCTGTCTTCGGCTCAGGTCATGGTCCCAGGGTCCAGGGATCGAGTCCTGCATCAGGCTCCCTGCTCAGCGGGAAGCCTGCTTCTCCCTCTCCCACTCCCCCTGCTTGTGTTCCCTCTCTCTCTGTCTGACAAATAAAGTCTTTAAAAAAAAAAAAAAAAAAAAACCTGAAAGCCTTGACCATTTAGATTGGGCCCACAAAGTATAAAGACAGAAATGAAGCTGAAGAGCTGGCAGGAGGGCTCACCCCCATGGAGGTTCTTGTTCTCGATCTGCATGAGTTGCACCCATGATGGAGCCAAGGGCCAACCAGAGTGGCCGGCACTGCCCACCGGATCAGGCACGGGCGCATCGTCTTGGAGACTCCAGCTCAGGTGATTCCTCCTCATCTGAAATGAAACCATGATGAATTTGTTTCTTGCCTGGCACCAAGGGAGCCTATTCCTCTGCCCTCCCTGCCAGTGACTGTCATATGTGAGGGAGGGGAAAGAGCACCACCAAGATCCCTGGAGGGGCTCTGGGCTGTCCTTCCTGGCCAAGAGACGGCATCTTATTAGCTTCCAGAAGTGGGGTTGGTGACGGTGGTGAAGGGGAAGGCAAAGGAGAGGAAATACTAATTTCTTTCCTCCTGGTTTGGAAATACAAGATAGCATGCTGTCTTCCACACGAGGTATGAAACCCGCTACAGATAATAATCAAAACACTGGCTCTGGTGATCTCTGCCCTGTACCCATTTCCTGTGACAGAAAATGCTCCTTGACAGAGAAGTGAGCATGGAGCCAGGCTGGCCCATCTCTCTGGCCACAGTTAACAGTCCATCAGTGTCCCCCGTGGAATTTTGTTTACTAACGTCAGGGGGAGAGATCCCTTCTCTCCTCTCTGCACTTGAAGTGGCACGGGTATTGGCCCACAGAGTGGGTAGCAACGTTTCCCACAGTGTGGAGAAATTAATCCTAGGACCAACCCCAACCCTGACTTCCTGGTATGTGGTTGTATGAACCAACTTATTTTTTTTTCTTTTTATTTGTTTGATTAAGCTCTTTTGCAACTTAATGAGTTGCTGACTTACCCAAGTACAAGTAAAAGAGCTGTGGAATCTTCAAATGCAGGCTGTGACCTTGACCCCTGTTTGATGACAGGATGCCAGGTATCATGAGCCAAGTCTGCTTGTTTAGAAGAAAAATGTTCTTTGTACTAGAGCCCTTAAACGTTAAATCTCTGAAGAATTCTGAAGAAGAACTGGCTGGAGGCACATCACCTGTGTCCTCAGACTCTTCTGCACTGATTACCTTTGGTTGTCAGGAGCTTTGAGGCGCCATGTTGAAGGTGCTTCTCCACATACTGGAAATTCACTAGCCTTTTGATTAGTGGGTATTTATTAGCTTTGCATTTGGCCATCCCATGGGCTCTGGGCACTGGCCTACATAAGCCTCTCCCTCACATAAGAACCCTGGCTTGCGTGGGCCTGTCGATAGATCTTGCCCATCAGAGCCTGCCTGGTGGTGAATGCAGAAAATTCAGGAGCCTCATTAGTCCCAACTCAAATAGTACCTGAATCTCTGGCTTTAAACAAGTGATGGCAACCTTCTGGGTCTCTGTTTCTTCACCTAGAAACAGGGGGTGCTGGACTAAAGAACACAAAGTCCCTTTAACTCTCCGAGCCTATTATTTTTCAATATGATTTGTAAACTGAAGTCTTGGCATTTGGAGTGAAGTCACGGAGCCGAAACTTGGTATGTTGAGCTCTTCCACCTGAGCAAACACTACACCCAAAAAATGTAAATTCCCACCAGCAAGGAAACAATAGGACCACCCTTGGAGTGAGAGAGGTGAAGTTCAAACCTCAGGGGCCTCGGGCAGGAGACCTTTCTCAGCAGCAAATAAGACTAGCACTGCCAGCTGTCAGGATCATTGAAACCAAAGAGAAACGGGAGCATAAAATAGACTTTTATATGTAACATTAGCATCTCATCAGGGAACTAAGTTAGCATAGTGGATTAGATATAACTACTTTTTCTTTTTTTGAGTACCAGTCAGTCTCATTGCTGTATTTTGTGATGTGAGGGAAAATTGGGAAGTGTTAGGAAAAGGGGTCATGTACACATGAAAGTCGACTGGGCTGAATACAAAATTCTTTTAGATGCTTCTCCCAAGTGTTCTGACAGTGCTACAAAGAGGTCAGAAGTCAGGCTGCTATTTTTCTCCCATCAACAACTTGTTTGGGGGGTTAATCATTTCCTACCTGGATACTTG
Organism: Zalophus californianus; assembly: GCF_009762305.2. Lineage (NCBI taxonomy): Eukaryota > Metazoa > Chordata > Mammalia > Carnivora > Otariidae > Zalophus > Zalophus californianus. The sequence continues at coordinate 176,692,813 of NC_045596.1, forward strand.
CAGCACTTCTGGGTTTTGTCCTTGTAATTAAAAAAAAAAAAGGTCATTAGTATGTGTCTAGGTATGGGTCTTTTGAGATTGATTTTCTCTGAAATATGTGAACCTTTTCAGTCTATTTACTTTGGTCTCTTTCCAGCTTGGAAATGTTTTCTTCAGTCAAGTTATCACTTCTGTTTCTATTCTGGGTTTTTATTTTCCTTAGTAATACTATAATTCTTAAATTGGATTCCCAATTGGATTCAGTAGGTCTTTTTTCAGTAATTCTTTGCTCGTTTATTTCTACTTCAGTGTTCTTTTCCCATACATCCCAGTAGACCTTGCAGGATCATTGTCTACGCGGTCAGTTTTGCTGATTTCCACATCCATGATGATGGCATTTAATTCTTCTACTGCATTTTTGGCCATACATTCTTATCTATCTCATCTCTCTTCATAGCTCATTTTTTTTTTAAGATTTTATTTATTTATTAAAGAGAGAGAGCACAAGCACGGGGAGCAGCAGAGGAAGAGGGAGAAGCAGGCTTCCCACCGAGCAGGGAGCCCATTGCAGGGCTCAATCCCAGGACCCTGGGATCAGGACCCAAGCCGAAGGCAGACGCCCAACCAACTGAGCCACCCAGGCAGCCCCTTCATAGCTCATCTTGCAGACTTCTTTTAAGACCTGTTTTGTTTTTTTTTTTAGAGAAGTTTCAGGTTTGCAATAAAATTGAGAAGAAGACGCAGAGATTTCCTAAATACCCCTTGCCTCCACACCCGCACAGCCTCCCTCATGATCTATACCGCTCACCAGAATGGTACGTTTTTCCCGAGGACGAAACATTGACACATCATAATCCCCCGGGGTCAATAGAGTCTTTACCTTGGGTTCACTCTTAGTGTTGTACATTCTACGGGGTTAGAACAAATGTATAGTGACCTACATCCATCATTAGAAAACCATACAGAGTATTTTCACTACCCTAAAAATCCTCCGTGCTCTGCCGCAGCATCTCCCACCCACCTCGTTCTGGCAACCATCGACCCTTTTACTGCCTCCAGAATTGTGCCTTTTCCAGACTGTCATTCAGTATGTGGCCCTTTCAGATGGGCTTCTTTCACATAGTAACATGCATTTAAGTTTCTGCTGTGTCTTTTCATGACTCGATAGCTCATTTCTTTTTAGTGCTGAATAATATTCTGTTTTCTGTATGTACCATGGCTTATTTATCCATTCACCTACAGAAGGACATGCTGGTTGATTCCAAGCTTTGACAATTGTGAATAAAGCTGTTGTTAAAATCCACGTGCAGACTTTTGTGTGGACCTAAACATTTAACTCTTTTGGGTAGAGACCCAGAAGTGTATGGTAAGAGTATGTTCAGTTTTGCAAGAAAACATCTTGCTCTGGTGTTAGAAATCAGTGGGTAATTCCTTTTCTCTGGTAGGCAGTTGGGAATGGAAGGGGCTTCTGTAACACTAGTAGATGAACACTATGGCAATTTATTAAACTATGCACTTAAAAGTTGCTCACTTTTCAAAATGTGTGCTATGCTTTACTAAACGTTTACTACAAAAAAATTATTATATGGCAGAACTACCTACGAAAGCAATGAACTGTATAGGATAAATTCATGTATTGCTAAATAAATTTTTCTTAATTAAAAAAGAAAAGGAATCATCTCCTTAACTTTTCATCTGCATCTTTTCTCTGTGTGTGGTTTTCTGTAATTCATAAAGACTATGTCTTCTAGTGATCAAAGATCTCTTAAATGTCTCCTTTGTTTCCTGTGGTAAGCCCGTTTCAGAGGTTGGCTCCTTTTCAGCCTTTAGAAATAACTGTTTCTCTTTTTCATAAGCTACATTTTTGTTGTTGTTCCTGTTCACCAACCCTCAAATAAGGGGGTATTTGGCAAACTAGTGATGCTCTTGGAATATTTACCATATGCCTGGTAGTTTATAAATATGTCAGCATAGAAATTTGGGCTTTATTCTAATACACCCCAACACCTTGCACTCTAGCAAAGCAGGTCTTTTTTTTTTTTTTTTCCCCTAAAGTCCTGGTTCTATTCGCCCTAAGGAGGTGCCAACATCTTCTTCACATTTCTGGAGTCCCTGAAGAAATTGTCCCTGTACAAGGCATTGTTTGGGAATTCTGCATCCATGCAGAAAGTGTCCAGAACTACTCAAGAGTGGGAGAGATTTAGAACCTGGTGCTTGAATGGGTTTGCAGAAAGTTCCAGCCCAGAGAGGGGTGAATCTCCTGTGAGCTGTGGGATCTGAAGTTTTTGCAGGTGACAGAAACTGATTCCCTGCTTACATGAAAGAGGCTTAGATCAGGGGGTACACGAGCCTCACAGCAGGCCTGCTAAAGCGGGCAGTAGCTCTGGTGGGTGGTGAAGACTGAGCCCCTACAGAGGATCGGCTTCAGAAGGAGCAGCATCAAGGGCAGTAACCACAGAGTTTAAGAACAAAGGACTTGCTCCCAATTTGAGGATCTACATAAGCCAACCGATACTAAGTTTCTTGCTGGCTTGGGTGAGGGGAGTGTTCAGATCCAGATTTTATTGCATTAAGAATAATCAAGAAATGTGACTTCCCTTTCACATGGATTCTGTGGAGGAAGTCATCCTGATTACACGTACAATGTTCCTGGAAATCTTCAGAGTAATTCGGCCAAGCAGTATTCCCATGTTAACAGCTTTGGAAACAGAGGTACAAAGTCGGGAATAATTTTCCCAAGGTCCACAGCCTGTGGTGCAGAATCGGTATTCAAATCCAGGACCACCAGATGGCCAAGCCCTTAGCCACTGTTTGTCATTACTCCAGGCTCTGAGGGTTATGTGAGTCTTCATCTTTTTATGTGTCTTCCAGCAGGAAGTTAAACTAGAAACTTCCTGGTATATTTTGGTAATATACTTCTTCTTATAACATTTGGACTTTGGACTGTCCCTGAAAATTGATGGAAAATGCTGATTTATAAGAAAGAAATGCTTACTAATCTTAGGAGAGAGAAATTTCTAGATTTTACAAATTAAGGAGCAATGCCAAAAAAAAGAAAGAAAGAAAGAAGAAGGAAAAAGAAGCAAAGTCAAAAGCAGGGAAGAAAGGAGAAGTTACTGCACTGTTTGGAGCAATGAACCTTGAGAAAGATAGGAGGCAACAGACCCTACATTTAGGGGGACTTTGCATAGGAGGTGACTGAAGAATTAACAGAAGAAAATAGGAACGATGCCAAATATCTTTGCTAAGGTTTAATACATAGCTATATCAATTTCCAAGGCTTAGAGGGAAGCAATGTCAAAGTTGGGCTTTGTATATTTTATAGTCCTGGCTACTCACCAAGTAAGACTCATACTAATAGTTAGTTACCTGGTTGTTGTTTTTAGTGAAGTGTAATTTTATAACAAACCTGAGTAGCCTTTGTAACAAATGCTCCATTGTCCTCTACATTGGGTTCTGCAGTAGGTGAAATAACCACATTGGATGATGGGTCCCCCTCTGCCCTCAGAAATTTGTGCTCCTCGAGAGCACAGGCAAGGCAAGGGGCAGAGAAGGAATATTCCCCATATGGCCCACATGGGATGACTTCCTAGCTTTGAATTCTCAATTTCTAGCTCCCAAACAGCCACAGGCTCCATGTGGAGAAATTGTTACCACGAGCTTCTCGAAAGAAAAATGCAGTCTTTAAGTCCCAATCCCCTAGAGGATATCGAATGATCCTAAGGAAAAACCACGAAGGAAGGCAGTTCAGCTTCTGACTCTAAATTTCGAAAAGAGGAGTGATGGAAAATTCAAGGTTGCTAGAGAACATGGTGGTGTACATTCAGAAATCATTGTGCATAAATATTTAGTATTTTTCCTCATCCCTCAAGTGAGTCATTGTTTTCTTATCACAAATCCTATCGTTGCCCGTTTCTAAGAGTGCTGTCCAGGCAGTTTTGTAAATAGCAGGACGAAACCAGCTAACATACAGTTGCTTATACAAAACCCAAAGTGCAGCATCCAAGGCATCTGACTCCAGAGGCTGGTGGCAGAAACATCCCGGACCTACGGTATAAGGCACGCCATGGCCAATTGGGCTGTCACAATCCTACAAACAGCGTGACATACTGTTCCCCTCCAAAAAATGCGTGCCACTTGTCATGAAATTCTGGATGTTATACATTGGATCATATGTATATAGTTACATGTTTAAATATAATTTATGATCCCACCAGTCATGAACAGGGGACCAATGAGCAAAGAAGATAAATATATACAGAGTTCTGCCTAATTTCTTTTAAGCCTGTGGCGAAGTTATTCCCTCCTTCCTAGCCTCTGCACCTTCTCTCTGACCAGCCACGACTTAATACCATTTAAGTCAATAATATGGGTTATGAAGTCCCCATTCATAACACAAATTGGTTGTGTACTTTGAGATTCAAAGCCAAAGCAAAAGATGAGGTAGGTAGCTATTTTCACCCAGGCACTGAGCAGACGATTCATTAGTAAAAATTCTCATATGGCCTTTTTTTTTTTTTTTTGGTAAGATGAGGTGTAATTTGCCCAAAATCCGCAAACCAAGACTTAATTAGGATTATTTAATTCTTATTTTTCCCCGAAAGTGGGAATGAAAAATCAACACTGCTCTTTCTAAAAACAATTTGGCAGTATAAATCAAGAGTCTAAAGAATGTCTGTACTCATGGTCTGTACTCTGGGAAATAGGGCTATAGGAAATAACCAGGGATGTGGACAAAGATTTTAATATAAAGATGCTTATCAAAGTCTATTAAAAGTAGAGAAAATTGGGGGGGAATCTAAGTGTTCCACAAGAAGAATATAGTTAAAGTTTGATCTTTGTATGAAAGAATATTATGCAGCAATTAAGAAGCATGTCAGAAAAAATATGGCAATATTAATATACTCAAAGTGAGAAGCAGTCATGAGTAAAAAATTAAGACATTACACTTTCTTATTCTATGATCCTGATAATATAATGTTTTTGCATAGAATCAATACTGAAAGAAAGATAGTGAATTATACTGGTCGTTATTTTTGGGTGGTGCTGATTCTATTTTCCTATTTATGTTTTTCTGTATTTTCCACAATGTCTACACTGATCTTGTATTAGTTTTATAATCATAAAAAATAATAAGGTATTATAGCGGGTTCATACAAAGCAGTGCAGGAGGTATGAAGCTGGGGAAACTTCTCTGCATTTGTAGCTTTTAAAACAGTGGTACCTTGTAAGAGACTCTTAACGATAGATAGCGAACAAATTGAGGGTTGCTGGAGGGGAGGTGGGTGGGGGATGGGCTAAATGGGTGATGGGGATTAAGTAAGGCACTTGTAGTGATGAGCACTGGGTGTTATATGTAAGTGATGAATCCCTAAATTCTACTCTTGAAATCAATATTGCACTACATGTTAACTCACTAGAATTTAAATAAAAATTTGGAATAAAAACTAAATAATTAAATAATTAAATTAAATTAAATTAAAAAGTGATACATTAACCTCACTCGGGAACTCAAAAGCCCTCAAAAGTGAGAAAAATGCCTTAATGGAATCTAGGAGCTTTGATGTGTAAACTATTCAAGGTCTTCTCCCAAGCTAAGGACACATTCTCCATAGACAAGAGGCTCGTGGAATCCCTCTATTAGTATTCATCTGCCTATCCCATAAAACATGACCTAGCAAGTCATTTTCAGTCAAATCTGAAAGAGGGGCAGAGGGCCCCAGGTAACATAATGCGCCCAGAACATGTCTGAAGCTCTGACAGGTGCAAACAACTCCACTTGTCTAAATATAATTTCACTTAGGCAGTTTGGAAACAGCCTTTCCCACTTTCTATTCTGATCAGGCAAAAGAATGTTCTCTTCTTCAGTTCAGACTCTTGATGCTGGTTATTTATATTTAGAGGCACTGTGCAATAATTTTTATTCAAAGAGAAGGAAAGTTAGAATGCTAAGAAGAAAAAAAAAATTTCTTCCAAAATCTGGGATCAAGTTAAGACCTAGGTTTGGGCTATTTTTTTTTTAAAGATTTTATTTATTTATTTGAGAGAGAGAGAGAGCACATGAGAGGAGGGAGGGTCAGAGGGAGAAGCGGGGAGCCTGATGCGGGACTTGATCCTGGAACTCCAGGATCATGACCTGAGCCGAAGGCAGTCGCCCAACCAACTGAGCCACCCAGGTGCCCGGTTTAGGCTATTTTTGAAATGTGTTTAGTTGTGGGGCACCTGGGTGGCTCAGTCGTTAAGCGTCTGCCTTTGGCTCAGGTCAGGATCCCAGGGTCCTGGGATCGAGCCCCGCATTGGGATCCCCGCTCTGCGGGAAGCCTGCTTCTCCCTCTTCCACTCCCCCTGCTTGTGTTCCCCCTCTCGCTGTGTCTCTCTCTGTCAAATAAATAAATAAAATTTAAAAAAAAAAATGTGTTCAGTTGAGAAGGAGATAAGATATTAATAGTATTTTTTTCAAACTTTCTGGATGAACAAAAAGCTGATGTTAACATATGCATAAAGAAACATTGTCTAATATTTAAGCCAGAAAGAAGACTTAATTCTTAATCAGTAGAGTGGAAATTCTTTGGAGAGACATACAGAACCCTGCTCCTTTGCCAATTGCCACCATGCTTTCTCCCATTACCCCTAAACTCTGACTCCCCCTTCAGGATCCTGCTCAATGCTCACTTCCCTAGAAGCCTCAGCTGACCTTCATTTCCCATCCCACATCCATGGCCACACATGCGCAGTCTTCCTCTTGGCTCCCAAAATACAGAGACTTACCTTATACACATTTATCCTACATCATCATTTATTAACCTAAGAGCTTCTTGAGAGTAAGATTATATTTCACTGATTTTCCACTTCTAGGACCCCCGTTTACGGTACTCAATAATGTGTTGTTAAATGAGTAAACAAATGTGTAAGAGAGGATTGAAGAAGTCACAGATGAGCCCGAGTGCAAGGAAGATAGCCACCAAATAGCCACTAAAAGCCACCAAAAAGAAAGTTTGTGGGAAAAAGATAATTAGCTTTGCTTAGCTACTGCTAGGCTTTTGGTTTATTTCTATGGGGAGGGTTGGCTTACTAAATGAAACTAAGGCTGAAATTCAATGCCAGATATTATAAAAGGGACTTGGTATGCGTTGACTGAAAGGTTGACACTTTCCTTTTTTACTTTTTTTTCTACTATAAAATGAGGGTGAGGCAAGATCCTACGGAACTAAGGCCAGTCCAGCTCTCAGGTTCTGGGGTCCTGGACCTGCTGAGTTCGGCTGGAACAGCCCTCCAGAGCTTGCATCCCAGGCCTAGTCTGATCGCTAAGGAGACTGTGCTCTCTTCAAACTCACAGACGCCACACTCCCACCTACCAAGACTATGGTGAGGCACAACTAAGTTTAGCCCCACTCTCCTGCTCTGGAATAGTCCTCTAAACCACAGGGGAAATGATTTTCCCATGGTTTCCTAGGTCTATGTAAGGAAGATCCTCCCAAACCTTAATGCTCTAAGGTTGTATTTACTTGTCCCAACTCCTTCCCGGTTTGGTTCAGATCACCCTTTGCCTGCATTCATTTTGCAATACCGTTGGCTCTTCATCTTTGCCCACTCCTCTAGCATGCTCACTATGCTTGAGAAACATAGCCAACCCACTTGGCTTCAAAAATCAACAGACTCATCAGCTAATAAAGGGGGTTTAGAGTTGGCAAAGGGAAATATTGTATTTGCCAACCGCCTACCAATAGCTGATTTCAGAGGTGGTCCTTTATCAGACATGCCCATGAAAAAAGAAAGAAGAGGACTAATAATTGCCCTTCAGACAGGAAGACAGTGTCTTGAGCTCAAGGCCTGTATTGGATTAAGGCAACCTACCAGTGTTTTAGTTTTACATTTCTAGTAAAATTAGAATTTGCTCTCACATCCCTTAAAAGCAGAAATTCTCAAATGCCATGTTCAACATAATGAATTGTCCTGAAGCTAAATATATCCAATGTGAAGGAATGGTCTTTTCTCTGATATTACGTTTGTTAGTTTGTTTTTATTGTTAAAGGGTATTTTTTTTTTAAATAAAAGTTCGGTAACAGAAGATGGTAATTTTAATGTCTTGGCATTTTAATAAGCTGGCAACCCTCTGTCGATTTCCAAAATTCATTAAAACTAGAAAACTAGGATGCTCATCCCTAAAGTGGCTAGCTCAGAGCTGAGCACCAAGAGGATTAATACATGATTATATGAATATGCATTTAAACCGATCTCATCTGAGAGGAAGGGGCTGGTCGCTTCTGGATGCATCACTCTCTACAGACCTCAAGGTGTATCATAAAGATCATGGGGGCCCTGCAGGTACAGGTAGTTGTAGCAGATTCAAGTCAGGTAATTGCCTCTGAAATATACCTACCTGTATACCTATATACGTGGCACTCTGAGAGATGGCCCCAGTAACAACTTTATCTTTTTTAAAGGTTTTGTTTATTGATTGATTTGAGAGAGAGAGAGAGCACAAGCAGGGGGAGCAAGAGGCAGAGGGAGAGGGAGAAGCAGGCTCCCCGCTGAGCAGGGAGCCCCATGGGGGACTCGATTCCAGGACCCTGGGGTCATGACCTGAGCCAAAGGCAGACGCCCAACGACTGAGCCACCCAGGCGCGGCCCGCCCCCCCCCCCCCCCAGTAACAACTTTATAAGACGATGTTACTGTATCCCTTTCACAGGAACACCTGGACTCCTGACGAGCACAAAGCCAGCGTCAGTAATTACGTGTTTTCAACACGATCCTTAGAGCTGGAGATCCCCATCCCAGAGAGCCTCCACCTAACACGGAGGCAAACAACACCTGGTACTCTCCTGGGGCTTCTCTGGGATTGGCATGTGATGGGGAAGTTACCCGTCATCGGTGAAGCCCCCGGCTAAAGCCTTACTATGAAGGCGGGCGGCTGGACGGCGTGGATGCAACCGCAACTACTACTGCGCCTGTAGGAAGGCTTTGCCCGGCCAAGACTTTGCCTAGGAAGAAGGAATTTGGCAAGCCACCCGCCTTCTTGCTGTAACGCGACGCTCTTCTGTAGGAAGGTGCCTCTGCCCCCTGGCGCCGGTCCCCAGGCTCCTGATGAAACAGTGACCCCACTGCCCCCTGCCCAGCCCCCTGGGCTACAGCCCTAGCACTCCCGGCGCGCAGCCAATCACGTGGCGAAGCGGTGCTATCCCGGACGGCGGCTCCACCGCCATTGGCCGACGGCTCGCGTCCCGAGCGCTCCCATTGGCCGTGGGGGGCGTTCACGTGGAAGGGGTTCCGGGATGGCTTCCCAGGTGGGGAGAGGTGCCAGAAAGTTAAAGGGAGCAGCGCGGCGGCCGGGAGCCTGAGTCCGGGTGACCGGCCACCGGGAGGAGGCGAGCGGGCTGCTCTCGCGCACGGACGGATGCGTCTGCCCGCCGAGGGCGCGGACCTGAGTCCCGGTCCCGGCTCCTGCCGTCGCCGCCGCTGCTCGTGCCACCCCCGCGAGGATGCTGCCGCGGGCTGGCGCATCTGGACGTCGGGGCTTATGAGCTGTACCAGGTACGTCCGTCCCCAAGCCCTCCAGTCCCAGAGCAGGGCCGAGAAACGGCGGCGAGGGGCGCGCGCGTGGTGGAGACCTGCTTTGATTCCTTTCACCTGCACTTTCGCCGTCCAACTTGCGGTTACACTCCCGCGATGAAACACTCTAGACGGGGGCGAGGCGGCTATTGCTTTCAGGTGGAAAGAGTAATCCAGGGACCAGAGGCGGGATGGAGCCTGGCCGGATCCACGTGTTCCACTGAAGTGCGGGTCTGGCCGCCAGGGGTGGTTGAGGGGGCCTGGGGCTGGGACTGCTGTGCAGAGTTCGAACCTGAGACAGGCGCTTCCAGCCTGGGGCCCGACTCTTCCGGAGGGTGTCCCCGAAGTTGGGCGGTGGGCACTGGAGTACAAGGAAAAGGCTTCCCCGTAATACGCGAGGAAACACACTGGGGAGTCTCTCAGGCCGCCGAGCGCGATGGGACCCAGAGCCAGCCCCGGTGCACGGTCCCCGGTCCCCAGGCAGGGGCTGTCGCGGGCCGGAGGGGGCGTAGCTGCCGCGCGGGGACGCTCGCGCGGCGCGGCTCCGACCCGGGTTGCCCGGCCGCCCCGCCCCCGTGTGATAACTTGGGCTCCTCCTCCTCGTCGTCCTCCTCCCCCTGCCGGTCATAGCTCCGGGAACGGAGTGCCAGCCCTGCCTCCCGGACACACGACGCTCACGTAGTCCGGTGGCGGCCGCCTCCCCTGACATCTCCCTCCAGGCTCTCCGATGCAGCGAGCCAGCTGGAGAGGGGGCTTCCCCACGGCCCAAAAGGTGGGTGCGGGACAAGGCGAAGGAGGCTCACGGAGTGCTTGGGGGCGGGGTGCAGGCCGGTTGGACCGAGGGGGGCAGGGTCGCCCTGGCCTGTGGGATCTTCCAAGTCTGGAAGCTCTGGCCTTACTCCTGCCTCCTGCCCTGTTCATGCCACCCTTTTGAACCAGAGAAGGGGATGTGGAGGGGACTTGCTAGCCAAGGAGCGGGTATAGGGCCCGGAACGGCATACCAGAAGAGTTGGGGCCCGTCTGGGTATTGTTCACTGCAGACAAGGAGAAAACCAAGGACAAACTGGACTTGAAGACTTGGAGAGTTGCTGAAAGGTGTTGGAGCCTGTGGTCTGTGTGGCCAGGCCTCCCTGGGAGACCCAGGGTCTGGGAGAAGAGAAGTTAGGGCTTTGAGCAGGGGTGGGGAGAAGAGGAAATGGTTCATATGGTAGGGTTGTCCAGCAGCCAAGACTAAAGTTGAAGACAGCCCGTGGACTCACCACAAAAGCAAAGTAGAGGTATTTAGGGGAAAGTGAGAGGGAAGAGAAGAGAAGAGAAGTCAGTGGGCATTATTAACAACCAGGAGTCAGAGCTAGAAGGGACCTCGGAGGAGAAGCCTAAGCCCAGAAAAATTCAGTGACTTGCTTCAAGTGGCACAGCTAGGGGGAGGCCTTCCTAGGCTAGTGCTCTGTGTTTCATGTTGGGCATTTTTAGATCGCAAGTACTGTAGCGTTTTAACCTAACCTCCTTCCTGTGATAGTCTGTGTGTGTGCGCGCACGCGTGTGTGTCTCAAAGATGCTTTAGATGATGGTAACAGGATAGAAGAGCGCAAGTGGCTTTGAGGGCTGTGAATAAGGGCCCTGTGATCGGAGTACAAAGGATAATATGTCGACTTTATTTATACTGTGTCAGCCAAACCTGTTGGGAGTAAAGTAATGCCAAAGGGTAGATGGACATGTCTTTTTTAAAAAGTATAACCTGGTAACCTGGTTGTGGATGCTTACCTAGTACAGTTTCAGTGTTCCTGGTGGGTTCTTGGTGCATCTGATTTTTCTGTATTTCCTATCAGAGTATGAGAATGGAGGGGAAATGTCTTGGCCTCAATCCTGAAAAAAGATTTACTTCCTATAAAAGGCACAGTCAAAAAGCCACTAGCTCAGCTGCCTGAGACTGTGAAGGTCATGTGGTTATTTTCTATACAGGTCTATAGTGTCCTCAAGAAACACCACCACAACCTGAGGAGCTGTCCTGAGAAGGTGTGTTATTTGTCACTAGCGGAACAGGGAGAGTATTTATGCAAAACTATCCCTGTTCGCTTCAGTTTTCATGGAGTGTTGGGGTTTGCCCTCTTTTGACCAGGAACACTGAAATCCACCCTTGGGCATGGTCCATTCCCTCGTGGAGCAAAAGTGATCTCTTAGGCATCTATTTGGAAGTCAAGTTTTTGAGAATCTGACTAACAGCCACTTATACTCTTATGATCTCGTCCTGCAGCAAACTGATAGTGAATCCTATGTCATACTCTGCTGGTTCAAATGTGTGTCTCTGTCTTCTCCTTCTGGCTTTTTCCCTGGCCAACCTTGGTGACTCATATTCCCCGGCCTGGGAAAGGGCTGAGCAGCCAGGAGAACCTGTCAGGAGAGGAGGCCTGAGGTATAGCCTGTGCATACAGTGTTGGCACTGATCATTTTTATGCCATTTGTGGATAAAACACCTGCCCGGCTGCCTTCCTTTCAGATACTTAGGAAACTTACCTTGTCCATCTCCATTGCTAGGAGTACTTCTGGGTGATGATCATCCCTGTCACAGCCCACTGGGGAATTCCTGAGCAGAGGGTCAGGAAGGCCTGCATCAAATCAGCATTTGCTACACTGATTCTCGAAGAACAATCCGGTTCATAAAAGCTGGAATCTACCTGTGAGGATAGGCAAGTGGCCAACAGTCAGATCGTACCCTGTTTGAGGCCACAAGGGTTAACGTCCTCACCTCCAGTGATCGTGTCACTTAAATAGTGAAGGGATGCTGAGGCCATAGCCCTGTTAGGAACCCTCGGGCCACCAGGTAGTTAACTTTATTTTTGCCTTTCGTGGAAGAAGGTTGCAAAACCAATGAGGCTCTAGCGTGTGCCGGTGGAATTGTTTAATGAGCTGGGTCTGAGCAGAACCTCACCTTCCCACCCCCAGTTCCAATAGTTCTTAACAGTTTGGTATAAAAGGGATCTCAGGGAGGGCGCCTGGGTGGCTCAGTTGGTTAAGCGACTGCCTTCGGCTCAGGTCATGATCCTGGAGTCCCGGGATCGAGTCCCACATCAGGCTCCCTGCTTGGTGGGGAGTCTGTTTCTCCCTCTGATCCTTCCCCTCTCATGCTCTCTCTCTCTCATTCTCTCTCAAATAAATAAATAAAATCTTAAAAAAAAAAGCGGGGGGGGGGTGGATCTCAGGGGCAAATGTACACCCGCTGGGTCCAAACAGTGAAACTTTACCAAGGTCTTCAACTAAGTCTTTTTCATCCATAAGATTAAAAGTTGAGAGTGACTTTAGTCAACTGCAAGTGAGCAGCTTCTTTCACTGATCCACTTGTTTTAGAATTCTGTTTCCACAGTATCTTGAGAGTTTCCCAACCTTTTTCTAATGAGCTGTTTTAACGTTGTGTGGGGAAGCACGTATGAGGTGCAGGAAAGCACGTATTGAGGCTGGTCTGCAGGCTTGAAGGGACAGACAAGAGGACAGAGAACTTAAAGTTGACCTTGTGCTGACTCAGGCAAGGAGGAAGGGCGGTAGGGTCAGAGGAGGAACCCAGCCTCCCTCTGTTCACGCCCAGGTTGTCAAGGGTGGGCACCGTGGGAGGGGCTGGGATGCAAGGCTTTGCCTACTTTGGGGGTATTTTTAATCCACATTTAATTTAAAAAAAAACAAAAACAACTACCTGTGTTAACATTAGAGCTGAAAGTATCGTTAGGGTACATTCTAAAGAAGTTTTCAGTGGACAGGGGCGAAGTAAAATTCATGTACTTTGTAAGTACAGGGTTGTTTTGTTTTGTTTTGTTTCACGTTGAACCCATCTGCCAACCCACTGACCCTCTGTAAAGCTGTCTTGCCCATTTCCGTGAGAACTTTTCCTTTCCAGAACAATTGCATGGGTACAAAAACAGATAATAGAAAGCAAATTTGCTCCTAAAATTTTCACTTGTTGATTTTATGAGAGGGGAAACAGTAAGATAAATCTCCTTTAAAATATAGATTTAGATAAGTACGTTGTGCCAATAAATTATTGTTTTGTGTCTCTGAATGTGTTTTTCTAATCATTCATCACCAAGTGGTTCCTGCATCCTAGGGAATGGCTGTATGTCTTTTGGAAAATGAGATCAAACCCAATGTGTCTTTGTTCTTATTTTTCCTTATATATTTGATGAATCAAATTCAGAAGTTGAAAACGAGGTATTTATTGGACGGAACCAGTGGTCTCAGCTCCTGTCAGAAGATGAGCAACATTTTGCCTATTGCTTCTCCTTAACTATCACCATCACCCTGAAGCCCCCCACCAGTGGGCAGAACTAGGCGAGGCCTGAGAGCAAGCACCCCAAAAAACCACCACATACCTACACCTTTGCCATAGTAAGGGGGGAGAGGTTTGGGACCTAGTCCAGATCCTGTGTTCTGCAGTTCTCAGACTACGGATTTTAAGCCTGGTTTCATCACTGACTTCTTCGGGTAGCCCATTGTAACTATCCAATCAGAATATAAATTTGCTATGGTAATTAGATGATAAAAATTGCTTGGCTTTGTGAAGCAGTAGTGTCGGATGGGGTAGGTTTTTGGCCAATCTTAAATATTCGAGGCATTTTATTAGATTCATTTTTTTCTCCCTGATTATAGAAGTGATGTTATTTTTAAAAATACCACACAGGAAAACAAATTTCCTGAAATCACATCACCTGGATATTCGGACAATTTCAAGTATATCTCTAGTCTTTTTTCTGTACATATGCCTAATATTTTCCCCCAAGTCTAGTCTCTATGTACAATTTTATCTTCTCTATTTTTTACATTAAAAATATATCATAAATTTTTTCCATGCCACTTAAACCTTTTATCCAAAATTTTTTTTTGGTTTTAATAATGATGAAAATTTTTTTCCTGGTTTTAATAATGATACAAAATTTTGTCACTGGATGTTGTATACCTAATTTAACCAGATACCTGTTATTGGTCCTTTAGGTTTTCTCACCTTTTCCTCCCCATAATGTTGCATTGAACATTTTAGTACTTTAACCCCCACGCATTAACTCCTTAAGATTAATACCTGTATGTGATATTAGAACTAAAAATGATAATATTTAGAAAGGTTGTGCTGATTTAGACTAACCCATGTCTTCATATTATTTTTAAAAAGTCTTTACTAACTCACGAGGTAAAAACAGGCATTGTTTCCTAATCTAAATTCTTTGATCATAAGGTTGGACATTTTGCATATTTCTAGGACATTTTTAAGTTTTTTTTCATGAATTTTCCATTCATGCTCTTTGCTCATTTTTTTAAGTGGACTCTTTGATTTTGTTATTGTTTTGTAAGAACTCTTTGTATATGAAGGTATTAACTGTTTGCTGCCATACTTTTTGTAAAATGTTTTCCCAGTTTGTCTTTAAGTTTTTGGTTTTACTTTTTTTTTTACTTAGAGAAAAATACTGTTTTTATGAAGTCAGATTTAACCTGATCTTGAACACAATTCTCTTTGCCTTTTATTCTTATAGAGGTTATCTTCGCTATAGAAAAAAACAAATATCCACCTATATGAAAGGTTTTAAAAAAACTAAATTATTGGCATTTTTTAAAAGATACACTGGCATATAAAAATCTAGTGTACAGGTTTGTGTCTGTCTTCACATTTGAATTCCAGTGTCTAGCATACTACCTGGCGTATAGTAAAACCCAATTGATATTTATGGGATGAATTCATTTCTTCTGGGGCTCCTGGGTGGCTCAGTCAGTTAAGCATCTGCCTTTGGCTCAGATCATGATCCCAGGGTCCTGGGATCGAGCCCCACGTCGGGCTCCCTGCCCAGTGGGGAGTCTGCTTCTCCCTTCTCTCTTGCCCTCTGTCCCTCTCCCCGCTTTAGCCCTCTCTCAAATAAATAAATAAAATCTTTAAAAAAAGGAATTCATTTCTTTTTATCATATTAGAGCATTATCTACCAAAGTATGTGTCTCAGAACATGTGTTCTGCAAGATGCTCCATAAAAAAAGCATTTCTTGGGGCACCTGGGTGGCTCAGTCGGTTAAACGGCTGCCTTCAGCTCAGGTCATGATCCCAGAGTCCTGGGATTGAGCCCCACGTCGGGCTCCCTGCTCAGTGGAGAGCCTGCGTCTCCCTCTCCCTCTGCCTGCCCTCTCTGCCTACTTGTGCTCTCTCTCTCTCTCTCTGTGTCAAATAAATAAATAAAATCTTTAAAAAAAAAAAAAAAGCATTCCTTGGTCAGATCACTTTGGGAACTCCTGCAGACCGCACGGTTTTGTTATTCCCCAAGGCTCTCTAGCGGGCTGAGGGCCCCAAGAAATCCTGATGGAAATACCTGTGATTTTAGTTTTAAAACCAGCGGCTCCCTACTTTTTTGTTTGTTTTAACCTTCACCCTCTTCCCCCACTCACACACTTTACACACTTAATCTCTCCTGAAACCAAGGTCACACTGGCGCACACTTGAGTTAATGCCGAGCTGCCGCCGTGTGGGCCAAGACGAAGGCAGACACTGTTTGCCAGCCCTGGTTGGCGTGATGCCTTGAACGTCCATCTGATCTGGTTGCTGTTTCTTTCTCTTCCCCTTCGGCCAGGGTTCTAGCTTATTCGTCTAACCCCATGATGGCAGTGGACATAGCGTGCAGATACAGCTGCATGGCCCCTTCCCTGCGCCAAGAGAGGTTTGCCTTCAAGACCTCACCGAAGCCAAGCGAACCACTGAGGCCGTGCATCCAGCTGAGCAGCAAGAATGCAGCCAGCGGGATGGTGGCCCCCACCGTCCAGGAGAAAAAGGTGAAAAAGCGGGTGTCCTTCGCAGACAACCAAGGGCTGGCCCTGACAATGGTCAAAGTGTTCTCAGAATTCGATGACCCGTTAGATATTCCGCTGAACATCACCGAGCTCCTAGACAACATTGTGAGCTTGACGACAGCAGAGAGTGAGAGCTTTGTTTTGGATTTCACGCAGCCTTCCACTGATTACTTAGACTTTAGAAACCGGCTTCAGACCGACCACGTATGCCTTGAAAACTGTGTCCTGAAGGACAAAGCCCTCGCAGGCACAGTGAAGGTGCAGAACCTGGCGTTTGAGAAGATGGTGAAAATAAGAATGACATTCGACACCTGGAAAAGCTTCACAGACTTTCCCTGTCGCTATGTGAAGGACACTTACGCCGGCTCAGACAGGGATACGTTCTCCTTTGACATTAGCTTGCCTGAGAAAATTCAGTCGTATGAGAGGATGGAGTTTGCTGTGTGCTTTGAGTGCAGTGGGCAGACATACTGGGACAGCAACAAAGGCAAAAACTATAGAATCATCCAAGCCGAACTAAAATCCACTCAGGGCACCGCCGAGCCACCAAACGGGCCCGATTTCGGAATATCCTTTGACCAGTTTGGGAGCCCTCGGTGTTCCTACGGTCTGTTTCCGGAGTGGCCGAGTTATTTAGGATACGAAAAGCTGGGGCCCTACTATTAGTGATGGCATGTGTCGGAGCACGGCTGAGCAGGTGCGGAGAAGCCTCGCTGCGGTCACGGGCGCATGGAGACAGAAGCCAGGAGGAACGCTCAACTGCCATTCAGCACAGTCTTCGAAAAGAAAGGATCCTATTCAGTTGTTTTCTTAAGCCAGCAAAGCCAGCCAGGTTTTAGATCACAGGACTGGTTTCACACTCAGAGTAGATGTGGGGTGCTGGTCGGCTGGGCGCCCAGGGCGGCCACGGGGGTCGGAGCAGGACCCAGGCCCACGGGCATTGCCGGGGATGCTGGAGGACAGTGGCTTCGTAACGAGGCCACCAGGGGCGCACCCCGGCTGCCTAGAAGAGCGGCTCCTGCCCCTTGGGATGTGGACAGTCACCTGGAAGTCACTCCATCCCCAGCCACCTCCCATGGGACCCTTGCCGTTCATCTCTGGGCGCTCCCCACCCAGCCGGGTCCTTCCTGCCTGTCACTGCTGTTCCTTGTGTCAACGTACCCCACACTTTAGCTCTGTGGTTTTTGTTGGTTTTTTTTTTTTTTGCATTTTTTTTCTTCACGGTTCATCTGATGTTCAGGAAAAGATAAGGCAAATGAACCTGTGACAGAAACAGGCGCTTCCTCTTTCTGACCCCACATATATGGGTTCCAGCAGAGAGGGACATACCAGTTATCCAAAGTAACTGGCTCCTGTGCCGGGTTCCAGACTGCAGACTTCTGACAGGACCGCAAGGGGACACCTGGGGCTTTTCCTCTTGGCTTTTGGGGGAGCTTTCGAAGTACTCACTCCTATCCTGAGTCACCAGACAGCCTAATTACAAGATTTGCTGGAACTTGCTCGGCTGGTTTGCAGGCATCTCATTCTTCCCAGAGGGACTTTAGACTCTCCTTTTCTAGAGAGCCCTGCTCCATGCTGTGTCCAGGACATCTTGATTTGCAGATCCAATGGATCCTCAAAGCCTTCGGTAGATGTTTGCTTTGACTTTGACTATGATCTGCGCTATCCAGGACTCTTTGCAAGCACCCAGGGACTTTGATGTGGGTGTTCTTATTTATGGTGTGTGAGTATATATAAAAGGGATAGGGGAGAAAACCCTCACCAAGTTTTCATATTTTATTTTCAAAGTGTGGCAACTCTGAAATATCAGAGAAGAATTGTTCTTACCCATATTGGACCATGAATTTAAAAGTCTCTTGGTTCATACTGTCACGAGACTCCTGGGACATTCACTGACAGATGGATCCCCAAACCCTGTAATTCTTCTGGGGTGAGATTGGTTTGTACTTGGGGGTGTTTAAAAAATATTTTTACATATGTATTGGGAGAAGGTTGGGTTTTTTTTTTTTTCTGTTTTGCTTTTGGAGCTTAATTAAATGACTGTCTCGTTTTTCCATTTGCCTGATTTTAGTAAAGTGAGATTTTCCCAAGCGAGGCAGGAAGAGGGATCCACAGCTGCCTGGATTTGGAGGCCCAGCCACTGGACTCCGCAAGCAGAGAGTCATCTTTTGCTTGCATATTCCAGATCAATTGGAAAAGGCCTCCTGGCTTCTGCAGCTTTGTCAGTTAGTGTCAGGCAGGAATGGAGTGTCTTGGCTCCTAGAGTTTTGTGGTTGGTTTTTTGTTCCCCTTCTTTTTTTAACTTTACCATGTTTTGACTTTTTAAATGTTCTTAAGTGATGTTTGATGTAATTCTTGTTCCTAAAACTGGCTGTTACTCGTCTGTGATCTAGTGCTTTATTTTATGCCTCTCCCAGATGGGTAGGACTTGGGGATCCCATAATATAATTTATGGGAAAATCGCATTTTTATCTTATGCTGAAATTGGGCAGAATTGTGTTTTATCGAGACATATCTACATCAGATACACAAACGGTACTTTCAGTGTTAACAAATCTGATGATCAGAACTATCGATAGTGCAAATCAAAACCGAATGGAAGCAAACCATTTTATATAGGTCGTGAATTTATCTTGTTTTGAGAAGTCCAGTCCCTCCTCCTCCAAGTCAAGAAAGATACTAGGTGCACTGTCATTTATGTGTTACCAGACTGCAAGTAACAAGATCATTCTGTATTCAAAAGAAAAATGCCTCAAGAGACTCCTGTTTGGTTTTCAGTAATGGTGATCTTAAGACATTCCTGTGTCAAAATTTGAAATATGGTAATTCAGCAATAAGTAGCTCTTAAAAACAGCTATAAGCCCTCCCCTCCCCCATTCTTTACTCCCAGCTCACCCCAGCTTTTTTGCTGGGGGCACTGGTTGCAAATCCCCCGCCGGTGCACCTGGGATGCTCGCCCTACCAGGCAAGTCGTCACCTGCCTCAAAGACCCTTCTCTGACTAGAGAATGTGGTTGCGAGACTTCCCTGTCAGCCTCATCATTCAGGGAGGCAGGGGCATCTGAAGAATACCGTCTTTTATTCACCAGTCTCTCTCCCTTGGGCCCAGTTCTGTCCCAGGATATCAACAGATGGTCCCAGGATCTGCAGAACCCCTCCTTATTTCAGAGCTCACCATCAGTAAGTAGGTCTACACACTTCAGACAGTGACAGGTTTCTTGGTTGGAGAGAGACGTCACTGTAACCTGACTTGGGGGTTTGCCCCTCACACAGCTGTTGGTGATGGTGACGAATGTCCCCCAGCCCCAGTGTCCTTTCCAAGTTGCCCCCCGAAGGACGGGCCTCCCACCACTAGTGCCCTTGTCCAGAAATGGGGAAGCAGCTCCATTTTGTTTCATATTTATTTCCCCCAAATGCCCTGGGGAGCATTCGCAAATTAGGTGCAATAAATAAGCTGGACTGTAGAAAGATACATAATAAATAAGCCTTCAGTGTTTCTTGGAAGATAGGAAGCATTTGAATGGGTTCCTTTTTATTTTTGGAAGTATTCTGATGAAAGGGGAAGTGGTGAGAAATAATGGGAGTTCTGTAGTTCTCCAGAAATTAAAGCAATTTCAGAGTCAAGGTAGAATTTATTTTTTCTCTAAGGTTTCATTTTAATGGTGGAAAACATTACTCTTTCAGTGTTTTTTAAAGATGTAAATTTCGAATGGCTAAAAGAATGTTTTGTGGTTTTGATCTTTGTGTATAATTTGCTTTTTAAAAACAAGCATTATTTGTAGTCACTTGGATGTTCAATGGGTTATAGATATGTTTAGAAACCAAAAAAGAGTCGGCTCATTTTTTAAAAGGGCCCGTTTTCCAGGTCTTCCCCCTCAGTGGACAGTGAATGAAAAATCTTGATTGTTGATTTGTTTCCTCTTCGAAAATTCCTCCTCTGGGTGCGGTTTGCCAGAGCAGGCCCCGTGGCCCTCTGCTCTGGGGTGGGGGGGGGGGGGGTCCCAATCACTGAAACCGAGGAGGAAGAGTCATAAGCCTGATATGATCTTACCGGGTCTCGAAGACATTCTGGTGGCTTCTCTGCGCTTCCCAAAGTGGACACGTGGGACTGGGAAGGGTGTCTGTGGTTTGGGGCGGCTTTTCCTCGGTATGGTTGGAAAGCCGGGAATGTTTTTGGCGGTTTCAGTGCTCAGTTCCTAGAGCCTGCTGGACCTAGGAGGACTCCCAAGAAGGCAGCTGTGAGGGCGGTGTTTCACTTTTACTCCAGTGTGAATGGAGAACCGAAGGCTCGTCTGCACCTGATGCCTCCAAGTGTGAATGGAGAACCGAAGGCTCGTCTGCACCCGATGCCTCCAAGTGCCTTGTCAAGAAATGTCTGCATGTTTAAAAAACAAATATTTTTGTACACAGCGTTTAAAGGGAAATGCACTTTAAAATCACAAGAATGGATGTTTTTTGTGTGGTGTAAGAGAGTGGTTGGTTTGTATCTCAAAACGCAAAAATGTAATAAAGGTAGAAAGCACAAAACTGAAACTGTTCTATTTTAAAATGGACTCTCTTCTGGGAGTCAGAGGCTGGTGAGAATTTGGTTTTTTTTATCATTTTCTTCTTTTTTTTTTAATTTTAAGTAATCTATACCCCCAACATGGGGCTCGAGCTCACAACCCCAAGATCAAGAGTCATGCACTCCACCGACTGAGCCAGCCAGGTCCCTGGGGAGAGAATTATTTTCAATTAGTGTGTTTCCACATAGGGAATGTAGGTTTTCAAAGGGCTAGATCTCAATCAGGGGCTGAGTTAGAAAGCTGAGACACACAGGGAGGTGGTCATTACGGTTTAGCTGTCCCAGCGGTGAAGGCCGGTCACAGCTAAGGGCTAGAGAAACACAGGGCCAGTGTTGTTCCGAATCCATCTTCACTGATCTGAGGGCATGTCTCCTACCCTCTCACTTGCTTGTGAAGCATATTTTGGGCTGACTGTTTTGACAGGTGGGAAAACCGTAAACATGGCCGTGGTGGCTTTTACCTGCTTGTTCCGACAGACTGTAACCGGCAAAGCCAACCAGCTCCTGGTGGGGCCTCTGTTCCTTTGGATGTCAGACACTCATCCTAAGTAAAATTTCCAGAGATGTTTTATTTCAGAGTTAGATGGGATGGAGGGAGAGGCAAATTGCTGCCAGACGTTTCCTGTAACTCAGTGTGCGCGACGCTGCAAAGACCCATGGGAAAGAAGAGCACAGCAAACCTCAGCACCTAGTGAGTAAATGCAGAAAAGGAGCTACGCACATACCTGCCTCTCTCAAGACGGTCAAACACTGCCCACAGTTAGCCTTCGCAGAAACGGGACGGGGGAAGAGTCAACGGTGGTTTTCTTTATGAATGTCTATTTGAGATTCAGTATGGTTTTCATAATCATTCCATAATTCTAACTTGTGAGACAGATATCTCAGAGATGTCTGGAGGGGAAAAACAACAACAGCAGCAGCAGCAGCAGCACAAAACACTCCTAGGGCAACGTCCCCAGACTAGCAAATATCCAGCTCTGAATTATTCAGTTGAATGTTTACAGCTTATCTACCGTGTGCAAGGCGGTGCAGCCCCTCTAAGAGATATTCCTGTTTTAGATGAATCCCCTGACAGCCAGGAAAAAGCAGTGTGTCCTGCTGACTGTCTGTATTAGGAGTCAGGAGGCCTGGGTCCTGGCCTTGACTCTGCTGTCCCCTGTCAAGTCTCTTACCAAAGGGGCTCTGAGTGTTTGTAGCCGGGATAAGACCACCAGGGGATCTAGTGGTGCCCCAAGTACTTAAGAGTCAGCCAATATGTTCATTTTAAAAATGCTTCTAAATATAAACTGGTAAGAAATACCACGTACACCACTTGCATTCTTCACAAGAATCACAGGAATGAATAGCATTCCAGACAACAGCTTGGACTACCTAAAATCAGTGTTCAAGCTGAAGAGACAGCAGCTCGTGTTCATGGGTAAAGATCCGAAGGCCCTCTGTGTGTGTCCTAAAGTCACAGAGCCAGTCTGTGACAAAGCCAGGAGGACCACGTGGGTCCTTTATTCTTTCTCCAAGAACTCTCCCCCCTGGCACTGGAGTCACGCTCGCAGAACTGACGCTGAAGTGGTCAATTCTGAAAAGTCAGTCCCTCCCTCTGGAGAGATGCAGTCCCCGGGGGAGGAGTGAACACGCTCGTCTCAGTTTTTTTTTTTTTAAAGATCTTATTTATGTATTTGACAGCAAGAGAGAGCACAAGCGGGGAGGGGCAGGGGGGGGGTGAAGCAGGACCCTGGGATCGTGACCTGAGCCAAAGGCAGCCACCCAGACGCCCCAACACACTCGTTTTTAGATGCAAATGGCACATCCCTCCCAAAGGCTTCCTCAGCATCTGTGAGGCCCACAGGCCACGTGAAAGCATAAATGCAAACAGTACGTGATCTGGGTATCCAAGGGCCCAACTGGATGTGATGGGTGGCAGGAAACCGCCAAAGGGGCCTGTGGCTACAGAGGCATTCCAGCCCATAGGCAGGACTCGTGGTGTCGGCGTCATCTTCCACCAGAAGAGAAGGCCTTTGTCATGGCGCAGAAAGGCTCTGATCCTCCCTCCTCTCCCTTCCCCACAAAGAGCCCTTGGTGAGGAGAGGGAGAGGGTATCTCAGCAGAGATCTGTGTCCACGAGGGATTCTCCGGTAGGTGACATGTTTAGTTGGCGTCATTCATCTCACAAACACGGATGTCCCTCCGTAACCTTGGGCCGTCGGCTGGACCTGAATTTGACAAAGGTAAGATGAGGATGTATAATGCTCATTTTCCTCTGGGATCAAAAACATTAGGGCACCTGGGTGGCTCAGTTGGTTAAGCGACTGCCTTCGACTCAGGTCATGATCCTGGAGTCCCGGGATCGAGTCCCGCATCGGGCTCCCTGCTCGGCAGGGAGTCTGCTTCTCCCTCTGACCCAACCCCCTCTCATGCTCTCTCTGTCTCTCATTCTCTCAAATAAATAAGTAAAATTAAAAAAAAAAACATTAATAATGATCTGGGATCCCAGCCCTCCACCCCAAAATGCAAGATCGGTTGATTAGGTCAGGGGTTGGCAACCTTTGTCTAAAAAGGGCCAGATAGTAAATATTTTAGGCTTTGCAGGCCACCTGCAGCCTCTGTCACATATTCTTCTGAAAACAAAACAAAACAAAACAAAACCTTTAAACATGTAAAAACTGTTCTTTTAGGAAACAGCTGTGGGCTATACAAAAATAGAAAATCAGGCCAAGGGCTAGACTTGAACTGTTGGCCACAGTGTGCTGACCGTGGTTGAAAAGTTGTCTAGGAAGAGTGAGACTTCAGAGCAGACTCGCAGACCCTCAGTGGAGACCCAGAGTCAACTCATCAGTTGGTTCATTTAGAGACCCTATAGTTGATGGTCCAAATGGGAATGCTTTCAAGAAGGAGCAAGGGTGCTATAAATTACCACGGAGCACTCCATATGAGCTACGAGCAGCCCGAGCAAACCCTGCTGAGTGAGCCCTGCCCGTGCTCCCCCATCCTGGGCCTCTGGGATCCTCTCAGACCTTTGGGCGGCCCAGAGAGCCCAGGCTGGTCATGGGCTGGGATCAGTTCTGGCTGGATAGTCCTTCTTTTCTTTTGGATGATTTATAACAGAGTGGTGATTTCGTCTGTGGTTTAGATGTGTTTATGTTGGTTAGGTTTTCTGTTCCCTAATTGTAGTGCAGATGGCCAAAGGCCCTCTGGAAACTCCAGTCAATTCGAAGAGGAAAGGGGTTATTAATGGTTTGGACATAAGTCCCACCACCTCTTTCCCCCCGTCCCCGTCCCTACCCAATCGGGCATGGCAGAGCTCCCTGAGAAACTGTTTACTGCGACAGAGGCTGTATCTAGCCGTACTGCAGGCCCCTGGCCTCAGGCCTCACAAAGTAACCCTGACGGGCTCCTGGGAACTTGGCCAACTACACGGTCTCAGCTCATCTTTCTCTGGCCCAGCGAGCTCGAGAGGCCTTAAGAAGCACAGGAAATCAAGGAGGTGGGAATTCCTCTCCCTTCCTGCTGGCCACCTCTGTGATGCAGACATATATGCTCTTCCTTTTAAATCTGTCGCCGCCGCCTCCTGGCCTTCACCGTCAGCTAGAACTGAAGGAAGGTCAGCAATGCCGAGGAAACCCTCGTGTTCGTGCTGTGGGGACTTGGGGAGGTTGTTATGAAGCCCCAGCATACCCAAAGGGAACTCCACCACCAAAGGGGAGGTGAAGTTTTCTGAGAAAGTAGGAACACCACACATCACAATGTGCGCTGTGACAGCTGATGACAAAGAGAAATCACTCACTACTGCCGGGTCCACCCCCAGGGCCACCTAGTTACTTGTCCTTTGGTAGATACCTTGGTCCCATTTGAATGTGGAACTAGCTAGGTGACATTTCACGGATCTTATTATCACACCGTTTTATCAAAAACTACGTGATTATTCGTCATTTGCCATTAATCAATTATCTATCGAAACAAACACTGACACATTCCCCCAGAGATTTTCGTAAGTTCTTTTTGCACACTGTTTTGCACATTTGCTCATGCAATCAAGCATCTGTTCATCTGAATTCTCCAGTCTCCAGTTGCTCTGCCGTCAGCTGATCAATCGCCCCACCACCTTGAATCCTCATGCCTTGTATTACTCATGCGCTATCATTACACACACACACACACTGAGAAGAAAAATCAAAGACAAATCAATTTCTTTCCAAAAATCCCTCTCACACGGGTTCATTTTTCCGCTCTCAAAGGGGCAGTTTCGGCCCCAGGCCTTCAGGCCAGGCGCTCTCTGTCCTAGCCAGGACTAAGGGCAGCACCGAATGAGCACCACAGCCTGCAGGAGCTAGGGCAGGAAAGGAAGAGTGGCACAAGGCATCTGTCCTCCTTCCCAGCGTCTCTCATTCCGTCTAGGTGTCCCTGCTATCTCCCCAGACAGGGAGTGTAGGGGTAACGGGGGGCAGCCACCTCAGACAGGACCAGCTGGTGGTTTTCACATTTTTACCAAGCATCGGAATCTGCTCCTAAACTAAATCTGATGTGAACCCAATTAGTAACGTAAGTAGAAAAGGTGCTGGCCAAGGTGGAAATTGCAGGAAGCAGGGGACCACACCCATTTCCCCCTCCCTGGACTCCTGAGAAACTTCCTAAGAGCCCTGGGACCCAGAAATAGGGGTGAGAACCTTTTCCTTAGAGCGCAGAAGTTACAAGTTTCCTGCCTCGTATGCTAGTGAATGTAGTTCAAGGATATCCTGTAAAATAAAACAAAAGCTGACAAACAAAATAAAACAAAACTTCTATGGGAGCGAAACACAGTTTAACCCCCATATGATGCAAAAGGACTTGGTTATGTTTTGGTTCTATTACCGAAGATAATTATTATCCTCTTTCACAAAAAAAATCATTGGCTTGTTCACAAGGACCGCATTGGAGTTGCCTGTTACCATTCCTAAGTGTCTCGCATTTACGTACAAAAATTGAACTTCCGGACAAGGCAACTTCTATTCCATACTAACAATAATACACAAAACAAAACTACCGAGTGCTTCTATGGGCAAGGTGGCAGTCGGGGCCAAGTGCTTCGGGGAATATAGAAAGAGATCATTGTCACCAAGCTATATACAATCTCTCTGGTGGTCATGTTGGCCTTTTCTTCTCCTGAACTGCACATGCTTTCACTCCATTTACTTGCACCAAACTAAGCCCAGGGGCACCTGGGTGGCCCAGGGGTTAAGCAGCTAACTCTTGGTTTCAGCTCAGGTCATGATCTCGGGGCCGTGTATTGGAGCCCCGCAGCCAGCTCCGCGCTCAGCAGGGAGTCTGCTTGTGGATTTTCTCTCCCTCTGCCCCTCCGGCTCATACTCTCGCGCTAAAATAAATAAATAAATCTTTAAAAAAACAAAAAAAGAAGAAAGAAAAAACCTAAGCCCAGACAGACAGCCCTCAGGTTTCCTTTTTAATCTCAGGAAACAAACAGGGTTGCTGGAGTGGTGGGGGGTGGGAGGGATGGGGTGGCTGGGTGATAGACATTGGGGAGGGTATGTGCTATGGTGAGCGCTGTGAATTGTGCAAGACTGTTGAATCATAGATCTGTACCTCTGAAACAAATAATGCAATATATGTTAAGAAAAAAAAAAGAAGAAGAAGGTAACAGGAGGGGAAGAATGAAGGGGGGGAGTCAGAGGGGGAGACGAACCACGAGAGAGGATGGACTCTGAAAAACAAACTGAGGGTTCTAGAGGGGAGGGGGTGGGGGGATGGGTTAGCCTGGTGATGGGTATTAAAGAGGGCACGTTCTGCATGGAGCACTGGGTGTTATACGCAAACAATGAATCCTGGAACACTACATCAAAAACTAATGATGTAATGTATGGTGATTAACATAACAGTAAAAAATTTAAAGGGAAAAAGATAAATAATTAAACTTATGGGGCACCTGGGTGGCTCAGTCAGTCAAGTGTCTGCCTTTGGCTCAGGTCATGATCCCAGGGTCCTGGGATCGAGCCCTATGTCGGGCTCTCTGCTTAGCAGGGCATCTGCTTCTCCCTCTCCCTCTGCTGCTCCCCCTGCTTGTGCTCTCTCTCTCTCTCTCTCTCTCCCTCTGTCAGATATATAAAATTTTTTTTAAATCTTTAAAAAAATTAAACTTGTTATTTTGAGATAATTGTAGATTCGCATGCAATTTTAAGAAATAACGAGAACCAGGGTACTGTTTACCAAGATTTCCCCAATGGTAACATCTGGTGAAAGTATAATACGTCACAGTCAGGATGCTGACATTGATGTGGTCAAGACATCACAAAGGCCTCCTATGTTGTCCTTTTATAGGCACACTGCCTCGCTCCCTCTGCCCCTCTTCCCCTCCCCTACCACCATTCCACCCTGGGCCTTGACCCCTGGTAACCACGAATCTGGTGTCCCTCATGTATAATTTTGTACTTTTGAGAATGTTATATAAATGGAATCATACGGTATGTAACCTTTGGGGATTGGCTTTTTCCACTCAGCATACTTCCCAGAAGATCCATCCAAGTCGTTTCATGTATCAATTTGTTCCTTTTTATTGCTGAGTATATTCCATGGTATAGACATTCCAGTTTGCTTAGCAATTACTATCTTTTTTTTTTTTTTAAGATTTTATTTATTTATTTGACAGAGAGAGACACAGCGAGAGAGGGAACACAAGCAGGGGGAGTGGGAGAGGGAGAAGCAGGCTCCCCGCTGAGCAGGGAGCCCGACGTGGGGCTCGATCCCAGGACCCTGAGATCATGACCTGAGCCGAAGGCAGACGCTTAACCGACTGAGCCACCCAGGCGCCCCTAGCAATTACTATCTTGAAGAGCCCTTGAGTTGCTTCTAGTTTAGGCCGATTACAAATAAAACTGTTATGAACGTTCACTTACAGGTTTTTACGTGAACGTAAGTTTTCATTTATCTGCGGTCAATGCCCAAGAGTGATATTGCAGGGTCATATGGTAGAGCCATGTTTAGTTTTGTACTAAACTGACAAACTGTTTTCCAGAGTGGCTGTACCATTTTACACCACCCGCCATGGACACAATTTCTTCGCATCCTCACCAGCTTTGGGGGGTGTCACGATTTTTTATTTTAGCCATTTTGAGAGGTGTATAGTGCTATCTCATTGTGCTTTTAATCTGCATTGCCCTGATGGCAGATTAAGCTGAATACTCTTTCATAGACGGTTTGGTTGCTATCTATGTACCTTCCGTGGTGAAAAAGCCATTCATGTCTTTTGCCCATTTTCTAATTGGATTGTTTGGAGATTTTTTTGTTCTTTAACCGTTGAGTTTTGAGAACTCTTTAGATATTCTAGATACCAACCCTTTGTCCTATGTGTAGTTTGAACATACTTTCTCTTAATCTTTAGCTTCCCTTTGCATCGTCTTCACATGGGCTTTCTCGGAGCAAAAAAATTTTACTTTTTAACAATTTACCATTTTTTCCCTTTATGGATGCTTTTATTTGGTCAAGTCTAAGAATTCTTTGCCTAGCCCCAGATCCCAAAGAGTTTTCCCCTATGTTCTCTTCTAAAAGTTTTAGTTTTGCACTTTAAATTTATTTTTTTTAAAGATTTATTTATTTATTTGTCAGAAAGAGAGAGAGAGAGCACAAGCAGGGGGAGGGGCAGAGGCAGAGGGAGAAACAGACTCCCCGCCGAGCAGGGAGCCCGAAGCAGGACTCGATCCTAGGACCCTGGGATCATGACCTGAACCGAAGGCAGACGCTTAACGACTGAGCCACCCAGGAGTCCCTGCATTTTAAATTTAAATATATGATTCATTTTGAGTTCATTTTTTATAAGGTGGGAGGCTTAGGTGCAGGCTCTTTCCTTCTGTCTATAGAAACCCACCTGCTTCAACACCACTCGTTGAAAAGGCTGTCCTCCTTCCGTGGAATTGCTTTTGTACCTTTGTCAAAAAGCAGCTGGGCCTATTTGTGTGGGTTTCTGTTCTGTTCCATCGGGATGTGTGTCTACCCCTCTGCCGTTACCACACAGCCTTGACTACTGCAGCTCTATAGTAAGACCTAATGTCCAAAGAGTGATTCTTCCCACTTTATTTTTCTTTTTCACAACTGTTTTAGTGATTCTAAGGATGTTTTTTCATACGAATTTTAGAACAACCTACAGCAGCAGCTGTTATGTAAGGGGCTTTGTGCTGTTCTTCCTGTAACTGCACAGGCTCTCACGTGCGCGCGCGCACACACACACACACACACACACACACACACCCTGATAAAGCGAGGTTTGGAGCTTAGTATCCAGAGAGAGGTCTTTCTAGTGTTATCATGGACTATACTTTCACTCTCTGTTTTCCTTGTCGCTTTGCCATCTTTGTGCTGTGGTTCAGGATGTGGCTATGAATCATAATATTTCATAAGGACCGAGTGAAAAAATCTCGAGAACCACAGACTAAGAGATCATGGCGTCCAACCCGCATGAGGCTGGGGAGATTAGGAGAGTTGCTGAAAGTTGATCAGGGTTTCTGGCAGAAGCCAGCCTCCTACCAGGGCCCTGACTGCAGTCCCGAGCCTGGATGTCCTGCTACTCGGCTCTGAACTTGAAGTAGCACAATCCACAGCGGGGCCATTTGCCCACCTAGGTCATTCTTGCATCAGTTCTATTAGCCTATGTATCAGAGGCAGGGAGGGAGGGGAAGTGAAATAGAAAAGGGCTTTATTTCTGTCTCTGACTCTTTTAACCAGTTTAGTACTTTACAGATTCCAGTCCTATCTAAAATGTAAACGATGGAGGTGACCAGTAGACTATAGAAAAATAGACAAGAGCCCTAACTCAGTGTTACGGTAATGGTCTAGCTGAAGGAAAAAAAAACAAAAACAAAAACAAGCCTTGAGCCACCAGCTACTAATGGGCCACTAATTGCAAGTCACTGTGGGTGATTGCCTAAGTGTGCCATCCTGCCCCTTGCCCTCAAGGAGCTTACAATCAGCTTGGAAGGGCTAGCAAATACTTATTGCCCAAGTGACGGGAAATGTGAGTTCATCATTAAGTAACCATCATCCTGACTATAGGAACACATTTATTTTTCCGGGGCTCATTTCAACAGAAGTCAATACCGCCTCGAGGATGAATAGTATAACCTCTTGATGAGAACCACTGAAAAATCAATTGTTTGTTTTTGTTCTTCTTTCATTAGGCATGATGCATGTCTAGACCAGTTGACAAGCATTCTGCTGATTTAGCAACATAAAAATCAGTGCTGACAGCCCTATTCCTGGTGCTATGGCCGAGGCCAAAAGGCACTGCAGAATGCACAAGCACACCCCACTCCCACACTCCTGGCAATAATTATAGTCCTGATGTAGACTTAGAGACACAGAAGACCCTTTGATGTCAGTAGTCCTACCGTATTGGTGGATGGGCTGTCTCGCGGTGCATCCTCGAGCCAAGAAGTAACTATGGCAGATCATTGCAATTGAGCCTTTGCTACTTCTTCTCATTAAGAAACACAGATCGGACTTTCTTCCTCTTCTTTCTAATTTACTTCCAGCAGTCATTGGGCAGGTGCAAGCAGGGACTATCAGGGCCTGGGCCAGGATAGCCTTGGAATGAGGTGGCAGGGGCAGCTGGGGACAGCTAGTAATGACAACATTTAAAGGGCAGTGTCAGAGCATGGCAGAGGGGCAGCCTCATATAGTTGGGGCGGTGGCGGCATACAGGGAATTGAGCAAGGAAACATGCTAAGGATAGTGGGAGCAGAGAAACAGAAGGAAGAACAGATGTAACGGTACGTGTGCGTGCATACATACAGATATGGGTAGGTATGTGTGTATGTAGAAAAGTACACGCACTTCTGAGCGCTGTCCACTGAGAGGGCCTGTGAGAAGCAACACTCCAGGAACAAAGGGCACACTCAGCACCCAGATCTTGGCTTCTCAATATCACTCTTCATGAAAAAGGAATCAAGGTCTCTTAGAGAACTCACGGATCCAGAGCTGGAGCAGGGAAACTACACGGTAGGCCAGGAGCAGCTTGTTGTAGAGAAAGTGCTCGAGGATGATGGGCACGAGTCAAAAGGACACAGAAGCCGGGCTCAAGGGGCTTCTGGTGTCAAAATCTAGGTCAATTTGAACATCAAAATAATTAGCGATAATAATGCATTATAACCCTTTGAAGAATAATTCGTTTATAAGCAAACAAGTGAAACTTAAGAATGGGAGATGAGAAAGTTCCTCCTTGCAATAGAGTGCCAACTAATAAATATGTAAGGAATGATACAATTAGAAATGGTCCCAGCTGGTAAACATCATAGTGATAATAAACTCAGGCAAGGAACCTCAATGGGTGCTAATGCAGGTAAGGGAAAGCCGAATGAGTAACGGATATTTACATGGTACTTATTAATTATAAAAGAAAAATGTAACTTGACAGTGGAGAAACGGGGCAGGCACTATCTTAATCAAGTGATCAAAGTGACCACTGGGACACAAAGTTAATGGAACAAGGTGACAGCAGGGGCCACCTGCTAGGGAGCAGCAATAAGAACACAATATCACTTTTGTGACATTCCTGCTCAAAGCGCATAACGTGGGGCTAGCCATAAGGAAGCACGGAGCAAACCCATGTGAAGGGTCATAGAGGTCAAGGACCTGAAACCCATTGCAGGACGAGAGAAACTAGATCACGTGATCCAGACTTGGCCTCGGCTAGCAAGCACATCATGGGTGAAAGGGGGCTTGGGTGAAAGGTATAGAGTGTTCCATTCCTGCAGCTTTTCTGCAAGTTTGAAATTGGTCCCAAAGTCATTGTTTCTAAGTGAAACCAGCTTAACAACTATAAACTGTGACAGGGACTTGAGTGACAGTAATGCGTATATCAGTCTGCAGATAGATGCGGGTCTGCAAAGCTCCCATTCTCCATCAGGAGGAGGAGATGGAGTCATATGTCAGCCGCCTCCCCACGCACGTGGCACTTCCCCTGGTGGGTCGGTGCAAGCCTGGCTTGCTCCTTGAAGGAAGGAGGCCATTGATTTATGTTCTCCACCAAGCTCCCCCCGCCCCCCGCCGCTGTCATCAGGGACAGACACTTAGAACAGCACTGGTATAAACGACAGTGAAACACGGATTGAAACTTCCTAAAGGAGGCAGTGAAATTGGAGTTGTCTCTTGTGAGAGAGTCAGAGGTAAAAATAATCATAATTGTATGATCTTAGGTGTCCAGTTCAGGGCTTACTCCTCGAGGCGTTTTGGACGAAGTGATCAGCACTGGCCAGAGCCGGCATGGGCCACGAGGATCAGCCCAGGAACCTCATGGACTTATTCTGGTTTCCATCTCTTGGCATCCCCATAATCCTCAAAGGAGGGGAATGCCTCTCCACACTCCCATAGTTCATCATTGATTCTTCACCAAATGAGCACTGGTTAGACACTTGTCGTGGAGAAGGAAAAATACCAATCAAAGAAGCATGTTTAAGTGAATTAGTGAAGGGAAAATGTTTCACCCAACTTGAAGAAAACCTACCTTGTACCTAAAAGAGATGTTGCTTGAAAATATCATGCTTAGAGTTTATGTCTAGCAAACTGAAAAACAAGCATCTGCCCTTATTTTTAAAAGTTCTTGGCTGAGGGCCCCTGGGTGGTTCAGTCGGTTAAGTGTCTGTCTTCGGCTCAGGTCATGATCCCGGGGTCCTGGGATGGAGCCCCACATCGGGCTCCCCGCTCAGTGGGGAGCCTGCTTCTCCCTCTCCCTCTCTCTCTGCCCCTCCCCCTGCTCATGCTCGTGCTATCTCAAATAAATAAAAAAAAAATCTTTAAAAAAAATAAAAAATAAAAGTTCTTGGCCATCTATTTCCTTTTTGTTTTTTAAGATTTATTTATTTATTTGAGAGAGAGTGTGTACGAGCAGGGGAAAGGGCAGAGGGAGAGGGAGACTCTCAAGCAGATTCCTTGCTGAGTGTGGATGCGGGGCTCAACAAGGGGCTTGATCTCACGACCCCAAGATCATGACCTGAACCGAAATCAAGAGCCAGACGCTTAACCAACTGAGCCACTCAAGCACTCCTTTGGTCATCTACTTCTTAATAATTGTCTTATTTGAGCAAAATCCTTGTTGGCATGTCCCTCTCACAGTTCTTCATGCTAGTTATACATTTTGCCTTTTTGGTGGATTCTACTTGCTCCTTCCAAAATGGTATGAGCCTTTTTTTCTTTTCTTTTCTTTTTTCTTTTTTTTTTTTTTTTTACTTTCTTGTGTTTATACACCAGCCCATACTGTTCTGCTTCTGTTGCCAAGAACGTACATTGCCAGGGTAAATAAGATCACCTGATTTGTCCACTGCAGTTCAGAGATGCAGGAACTCCAAGATCCAACAGCTTGGGGGTGGCACACCAAGCTGGTCACATGGCCTTTGGGGCCATCC
The DNA here is from genome assembly GCF_009762305.2 of Zalophus californianus. Lineage (NCBI taxonomy): Eukaryota > Metazoa > Chordata > Mammalia > Carnivora > Otariidae > Zalophus > Zalophus californianus. Next base: position 176,726,083 of record NC_045596.1, read on the forward strand.
AAGTCCACCGGTGGGAGGAATGATCAGAGGAACCAGCGGGATCTTCAGTGCCCAGCATGGTCAGCAACTGCCACGCACCTGGGAAGAATATAAACACCACCACTACTTTGACCCAGTGAATCAATTGTCCTTGCTGCGCTAGTTCATCTGTCGCATCTGGAGGTGACACCAAACATGGGGACATCTGCCCAGGGCTGGGTGTTCCCTCCTTGCTAGCATTGTTTGTCCTGGATCTGCAGAAAGTGTTTCATCAGCCCTGCCATGGGCTACAGCATGTGTGTGCAGCATGCATGTGAAACAGAGCCCTGGAGAGGACAGAGAGGGTTTTCAGAGATCAGCAGGAACCCTGAAGAAGAGATCATGTTGCTGGACATGTGGTGACAGCCAGGGAAGTCAAGGCCCTAGGGATGGAGCTGTATGCGAGGTCCAGTTTCATTTGGAAACTTGAAAAAAACACTACACTGCTTGATGTGGGTTCTCCATCATCTGGCTGCCGCCTCCCTCCATAGCCTCCATTAGCCAGATCCACTGCCACTCACTGACTCACCGTCCACCCATGCCAAGTTGCTTGGCGGTCCCCACATTACCCACGCTCTTTCCTACCTCTGGGCATTGCTCATAAAATTCCTTCTCCCCTGTTACTAAAGGCCCAGTCCTTGGCTTGTAGAGACACTCAGACATAGTTGTTGAGCTGAGCCAGTGAGACCTCAGGCCCCTTTTCTTGTGAACTGCACAGGCTACTAGCGTTTACTTGTTGCCCATTCTTTAAGGCTTCTTCTTGATCTCTTTCCCATAAATGAGAGACCTGACATATCTCAGCAATAGGTTAATTCCATCTCAGAGACATAGATGCTGGTCAGAATTTTAACCTGGAGGAAACAACCCTTTGTATTAGATTTAGCCAACAACACAACACAGCCCATTCAAATATCTCAGCTAATGAAAGGAATTGCCTCATCTGAACTAAAGAATACCCAGGGTGTGACGATGACTATGCCCGGGTTAACAAAGCACTAATCATCATGGTTCTTAGCTGCTATGGTAATTTTCTCTATTGACTTGATTCCCATGGATGAGGGTACCACGGCTCTGTCCTTCCCCCTCATTAAGGCAACCTTATAAATTATCATCCAAACTAGGACACTCTTAAAGGTCAGCAGGATTGATATTAATAGTTACTCCAATACAACATGTATAGAAGGACAGTTTCTGGACAATGGGGCTATATGGCCACACTACCCCTCAGGCTTCATGGTGTCCCACACAAATAGGCCCTCAACAAGTGATTCCCAACTGAATGTACTTGGGTTTTTTTCTCCCCGGTTTCAACTTATGGTCCTTGAGAGCTGGGCTGATGTCTAATGCTTCTTGTAGATTGCTATAATAGTTGCTCAAAAAATACCTGTTGATTGACTTAAGATGAGATGTTCTTCCCAAGTGAAAACTTCCCCTGAGTAGCTGTAAAGGTAACAATAGAACTTTGCTGAGAAGTTAGGGCTAGAATATTTGGGTGGATCTTTAGCATAGAGAAAATAGCGTTAACTATGAACTAAAACTCTCCTAAAATAATGTATCGAAGAAAACTCAAGTCAATGATGAGACCTGAAATATTTCCTTAAGATGGTGAAATCCTCCTGTCTCTTGCTGAGCTGGAACAAGATAAAGGTTATGGGCTTTTACTAATCTTAGTACTTTGTCAAGTGTGAGAGGAAGTAGGAGAGGAGCTTGGAGATTATTTTGTTTAGGAAAAAAAAGTAATAAAATCAATCATTTTAGGCAATGCCAGCTTTGGAATGATCACTGGACGCAATAATAGTAAAAAGACAGACACAGACCACAAACACAAGACAGAACCTTGGACCACCTGTCACTCCCATTGCCTGACCTTACAGATGAGAAAATGACCCAGAGCAGTTAAATGACATCCAGCTACCTGTTGCCATTCTGGGAAACTCTTGCTGTGAGAATTTAACAGCACTTAACTATCCATCAGTGATTACTGCCACAGTCCTGGGAAACTTAAATCTTCGTTCTAAGGCATGAATTGTCACCTTTTAGATAGAGAAGTGGAAACTTTTCAAAAGTTTTGCCAAGATGAGGGCCTTCCTTATTCTTTGCTGGCTCTACCCCCTACCAGGTCCAAGTTAGCAAATGTGGGTCAGCTCTTGGAAGCAACAGAAGTATGAAGAAGGCAAATAGAAGTTGTAAGCAAAAGTGGTGACATCTGGCCCCTCCCGGAGTGAAAGTCTGCCCTTTCCATCTTTGGCACATAGATGGTAAAATGTCAACATCTGATGTAGATATCCCCAGAATGAACTGGAGAGTTCTGTCTCCAAGTGCACTGAGGACATCAGTTTATGACAAGTCAGAAAGCTCCATTTAAATACTGTTATAGTATTATCAGTGACCAGAAACATCACCTTCATAAAGTCACTTTATTTTTCCAAGCCTCTCCTAATATTTCAAGGGTCTTTGCTGACACAAAGTTATGAAAGGCAACACCTTGGCATCTGTCATTCGAACGGCCCACAGAAAGGTTCAATTAATTTCCCAAAGTTACACGGTGAGTCAAAAGGACAATACCGTTTATGCTCCTAACCTCCTACTAGAGCCATTTCTGGAAGAAGAAGAATGTGAAGGCCTCTCCTGGCTGTGTCCCAAACTGCCATTCTCAAAAAAACAGCTCCAACACTATGAGTACGCACCATATACTCTTTCTACACCACATTCCCCCCCACCAAACAGGATGCTTTTTCCAGCATGATTATTAAAAATAGGGGGAAAGGGGGGGGGGGGTGGCGCCTGGGTGGCTCAGTTGGTTAAGCGTCTGCCTTTGGCTTGGGTCATGATCCCGGAGTCTTGGGGTCGTCTTGCATTGGGCTCCCTGCTCAGCGGAGAGTCTGCTCTCCCCTCTGCCCCTCACCCTGCTCTTGTGCTCTCTCTCACTCTCTCTCAAATAAATAAATAAAATCTTTAAAAAAAAAAATAAGAAAAAAAGAGCCAGATAGGGTTGAGGGAGGGGAGAGACAGACCTTGGAGATTCCAGAAACTGACAAGATTCTGGTGCTAAGAAGGCATTTTAGTCAGGACTTTAATTCTTCAATTTATTTGATAATAAAAACTTGTAGACTGATGAATTCCTCAGAGAACAGGTCCCACATCCAACCTACCGTGATGTGAATCTAGGGTTGAGCATAGTGACTGAAAGGCAGGCGTGGAAACTGAGTCCCACAAGGAAATTAAAAATGTAAACAATCTTTTCCTCCCCACCCTGAACAGGTTACGCAGGTAGATCCTTTCTATAGGTGGGAAAGTTTAACCACCCAACCCCAGAGCACAAGCCACCAAGAGAGATGCCTATTGTACATTTGAGCTTGGTCCCTCTGTAGGAATTAGAGCCCTAGAAGCAAAAGCTGGCCTAGCTAGATCAAGGTACCCCTAAGTAACGACAGATAGGCCAGCAGCACTGATTGGGCAAAGAGGCTTTAGCTGGAGTGAGAGACCAAAGAGCACCATTTTAAGATCCTGGGTTTCTTGGGCGCCTGGGTGGCTCAGTTGGTTAAGCGACTGCCTTCGGCTCAGGTCATGATCCTGGAGTCCCGGGATCGAGTCCCACATCGGGCTTCCTGCTCGGCGGGGAGTCTGCTTCTCCCTCTGACCCTCTTCCCTCTCATGCTTTCTATCTCTCATTCTCTCTCTCTCTCTCAAATAAATAAATAAAATCTTTAAAAAAAAAAAAAAAGATCCTGGGTTTCTTATTTGCGTTTAGTTTCTGGAAGATATCTGGGGAGTAAAGTTATCAATGACACGTACTCTGGATACTATTTTTTTTTAATTTTTTATTGTTATGTTAATCACCATACATTACATCATTAGTTTGTGAGGTAGTGTTCCATGATTCATTGTTTGTGCATAACACCCAGTGCTCCATGCAGAATGTGCCCTCTTTAATACCCATCACCAGGCTAACCCCTGCCCCCACCCTCCTCCCCTCTAGAACCCTCAGTTTGTTTTTTAGAGTCCATCATCTCTCATGGTTTGTCTCCCCCTCCAACTTACTCCCCTTCATTCTTCCCCTCCTGCTATCTTCTTTTTTCTTTGTTTTTTTAACATATGTTGCATTATTTGTTTCAGAGGTACAGATCTGTGATTCAACAGTCTTGCACAATTCACAGCGCTCACCATAGCACATACCCGACTACTCTGGATACTATTAAATTCATGGTTCACAAGCAAGATTTGCGCAAGAAGCTTCTTTCTAGCTCCTGGCCACCAAAAATAAACCTTAGAATTAGGCTGTTAACAGCTTTGGAAAAGATCTGAGTTTATCCCAACCTACTGATGAGGAAGTAAAGAAAGGCACAGTGACTTGCCCAGCATCACACCAGGACGTTGGCAACAATGAGGTCTACAGTCAAAATCCTTGACTTTCAGATGAAAGCATGTCTTCTACAACTACAGGGATTCCCTCCCTTTGGGGTTCCCAGCACTGCAAGGGCCAATGGACCTAGATATTCTCCCTACTGAGGCAGGAGACAAGGGAATCAGAAAGGTAAATATTTACATATTTAAATGAGAATGAATTATATTACCATGTTTTGTCTTCAGGGAAGGAGAGGTAAAACCTATAACTACTTTATGCTTATAAGAAAAGAGGCCTTAAAGTCAGGCAGATCCAGATTTTAGTCCTTCTTCCACACTCATTCAACTGTGTGACTGAGAGAAAAATCACTTGATCTCTTTAGGTCTCACTAATGCATTTGCATAATGAGGATAATAATTATACCTAATTTAAAGGTTCTGGGGAGGGTGCCTGGGTGGCTCAGTCGTTGGGCATCTGCCTTCAGCTCAGGTCATGATCCCAGGGTCCTGGGATCGAGCCCCACTTTGGGCTCCCTGCTCAGCGGGAAGCCTGCTTCTCCCTCTCACATTCCCTCTGCTTGTGTTCCCTCTCTCTGTCAAATAAATAAAATCTTGAAAAAAGAAAGAAAGAGAGAAAGAAAAAGAAAGAAGAGAGAAAGAAAGCAAGCAAGCAAGCAAGCAAGCAAGCCAATACTTGGAAGAAGGCAAAGGCACTTGGGGAGTCCCTGCCTATTCCAAGACTTTTTTCAAGCTCCTACTCCTGACCCACAGGATACCTGCACCTCAGACAGAAGCTGACAGTTTTAATAGCGTGATGCACACTCTGTAGCTGGAAAATGAAGAGGAGAAGGATAGTTCCAGAAAGAAGGCATCTAGAAAGGGGAGACCCAAATTCTGCATTGAAATTTTCCGCAAGTCTCTGACTGACCCTTGAACTATGCAAATGTGGGGTAAACTCCAAAGAACCCATGGCTAAAAGAACTGACCACAGATTTCAGCCCCTGCTCACTACAAGGTTTATAGTTTTTTGGAGTTTTGAGGCCAGCCGAGTTACTAGCTTGTTAACAACAACAACGACAACAAAAAAATCTATCTCTTTGGAGGAATATATGAGATTCCAGACTCTCTATAATGCATTATTATAATGGCTGCCACATAACCTAAAATTACATGATACATAAAGAATCAGAAAGATGTGACACTTGTCTAAAAAAAAAAAAGTAATCAATGAACAAAAACCCTGAGAGGACAGAGATGTTAGAATGAGCAGAAATGGGTTTGAAGGCATCTATTATAATTATGCTAACGCATAAAAAAATATACTCATAATAAATGAACAAAGAGGAGATCTTAGCAAAACAAAAGAAAATAAAAAATAACTAAGAAATCTTAGAACTAAAATACCCAATATCTGACTAAAAAAATTATTTGGATGTACTTCGCATATTAGACAAAAGAGAATATTGAGTCAGTGAACTTGAAAATAGATCAGTAGAAATTATCCAATTTTTTTTTAAAGAGGAAAATTTGGGGGAAAAAAATGAACAGAGCTTCAGTGACTTGTGGCATAATATATAAAGGTCCAATATGAGTAATTAGAGTCCCAGAAGGAAAAAAGAATGAGAATGGGCCAGAAAATAAATGTTAGTAGAAATAATGACTGAAGGTTTCCCAAGTTCAGTGAAAGACAATAATTTATAAATTTCAAAAAAAATCAGCAAATTCCCAAATATGATGTATACAAAGAAAATCACATCTAGGCACACTATAGTCAAAGTACTAAAAACCAAAGACAAACAGAAAATCTTTCAAGGAGGAGTAGGAGACCTGGATTTCGTCTGGTCTCGGGAGTTCAGCTGGTTAGGGATCAAACCATTCTGAACACCTACGAACTCAACAGGAGATCGAAGAAAAGAATAGCAACAACTCTCTGAACAGAAAAGCGACCACTTACTGGAAGGTAGGACGTGTGGAGAAGTGAATCCGAGGTGATATTCGGGAGGATAGACGGGGGGGGGGGGGCGGAGAGGGGTCTCCCTCGGGGGCTTCTGGCAAGTGCTAGAGCCGCGGAGCACAAAATCGGAACTTTTAGAAGTCGGCTCCGTTGAGGGACGTCGCTCCAGTGGCTAAGCGGGGGGTGGAACCCTCGCGGGACAGTGTGGTCTCAGGACCCTCGGGGTCACAGAAAGACCGGGGGTGACTGAGTGCGGCAGAGCTCCCAGGGATCGGAGCGGGGAAGCCGGCTGCAGAGACGGAGCTGAGGCGCGGACTCTCAGCTCGGGGTTGCCATAAACTGTGATCCGCGGCCCAGTCGGGCCACTGCTCCTCCAGCAGGGACCCAACAAGCAGCAGATCCAGGGAGACTCCCCTTCCTCCCCCGGGAGGAGCGGCGCGGGAGCGCACTGCAGGGATCTGCTGGGTTTGGAGACTCCACACGGGGTCGGGTGCCAGAGATAGAAACGCTCGGTCACAGGCCGGGTGAGCACGGAGTGCGGCCGGAGACCGGGGAGACAGGAGTGATTGACTGCTTTTCTCTGGGGCCACACTGAGGAGCGGGCCCCGAGTTCTCGGCTGCTCTGGGGCGGCGACTGGGAGGCCGCCATTTTCACTCTCATCCTCCAAAGCTGTACCGAGAGCTTGCAGGGAACAAGAGTTCCCGAGAGCAACCCCGAGCAGCTTGTTTAGCCCGGACCGACAAGGGCGGGGCAATTCAGCCTCCGGCAAAGATATTTGGGAACCACGGCAACAGGCCCCTCCCCCAGAAGATCAGGCCGAACAGCCAGCCAAGACCAAGTTCACCAATCAATGAGAACGGCAGAACTCCAGCGCTAGGGGAATACTGCACATAGAATTCATGGCTTTTTTTACCATGATTCATCAGTCTTTCAAAGTTAATTGTTTTACCTGGTTTTTTTTGAATTTTTCTTTTTCCCTTTTTCAACCAACATCTTATCCAACCCTTTTTTTTAAAAAAAAAATTTATTTTTCACTTTTAGAGTCATATTCTATCCCTTCATAGTAGTTACCCTTATTTTTGGCATATATATACATAAGTTGTTCTCTCTTTAAAAATTTTGAGCTACAGTTTCTTCTAACATATCAAAATATACCCTAAATCTCTAGTGTATGGCTTTGTTCTAGTCTCCCGCCTGATAAAATTCTCTCCCCTTTTTTTTTCTTTCTTTCCTTTTTTTTTTAAATCCTCTTCTTTCTTTTTTCAAACATCTTCTTATCAATTCCTTTTTTAAAATTTTTTATAATTTTCATCTTTACATTCATATTCCATCCCTTCATCGTATCAACCCTTATTTTGTACATATATAAGTCTTTCTTTCTTTAAAATTTTAGAAGGCATTTTCCTTTAACAGACCAAAATACACCCAAAATCTAGTGTGTGGCACTGATCTATGTACCAGCCTGATCATATTTGATCATATTCTGTTTTTTTTTGTTTTGTTCTGTTTTTGTTTGTTTTTATCTTTTTCTTTCTTTTTTTTTCGTTCTCCTTCTTTTTTCCTTCTTTCCCTTTCTTTTCCCCTGGTTTCAGGTCTTTTGTGATTTGTTTAGAGTATATTTTCTGGGGACGTTGTTAACCTGTTAGCATTTTGTCTCTCATTCATCTATTCTCCTCTGGACAAAATGACAAGATGAAAAAAATCACCTCAACAAAAAGAACAAGAGGTAGTACCATCTGCCAGGGACCTACTCAATACGGACATTAGTACCATGTCGGACCTAGAGTTCAGAATCATGACTTTAAAGATACTAGCTGGGCTTGAAAAAAGCATGGAAGTTATTAGAGAAACGCTTCCTGGAGAAATAAAGAACTAAAATCTAACCAAGTCGAAATAAAAAAGGCTATTAATGAGGTGCAATCAAAAATGGGGGCACTAACTGCTAGGATAAATGAGGCAGAAGAGAGAATCAGCGATATAGAAGACCAAATGATGGAAAATAAAGAAGCTGAGAAAAAGAGAGATACTAACAACTACAGGATCACGAGGGCAGAATTCGAGACATAAGTGATACTATAAGACGAAACAACATTAGAATAATTGGGATCCCAGAAGAAGAAGAAAGAGAGGAGCAGAAGGTATATTGGAGCAAATTATTGCAGAGAACTTCCCTAATGTGGGGAAGGAAACAGGCATCAAAATCCAGGAGGCACAGAGAACCCCTCTCAAAATCAATAAAAATAGGTCAACACCCCAACATCTAATAGTAAAACTTAGAGTCTCAGAGACAAAGAGAAAATCCTGAAAACAGCTCAGTAGAAGAGATATGTAACCTATAATGGGAAAAACATTAGATTGGCAACAGACCCATCCACAGAGAGCTGGCAGGCCAGAAAGGACTGGCAAGATATCTTCAGAGCACTAAACGAGAAATATATGCAGCCAAGAATACGATATCCAGCTAGGCTGTCATTGAAAATTGAAGGAGAGATAAAAATCTTCCAGGACAAACAAAAACTAAAGAAATTTGCAAACACAAAACCAGCACTACAAGAAATATTGAAAGCGCTCCTCTAAGCAAAGAGAGAGCCTAAAAGCAGCATAGACCAGAAGGAATACAGACAATATACAGTAACAGTCACCTTATAGGCACTACAATGTCACTAAATTCATATCTTTCAATAGTTACCTTGAGTGTAAATGGGCTAAATGCCCCAATCAAAAGACACAGGCTATCGGATTGGATTAAAAAACAAGACCCATCGATATGCTGTCTGCAAGAGACTCCTTTTAGACCCAAAGACACCCCCACATTGAAAGTGAAGGGGTGGAAAACCATTTACCATGCTAATAGACACCAAAAGAAAGCTGAGGTGGCAATCCTTATATCAGAAAAATTAGATTTTAAAACAAAGACTGTAATAAGAGATGAGGAAGGACACTATAACCTACTTAAAGGGTCTATCCAACAAGAAGATCTAACAATGGTAAATATCTATGCCAACATGGGAGCAGCCAATTATATAAGGCAATTAATAACAAAAGTGAAGAAACACATTGACAACAATACAATAATAGTGGGGGACTTTAACACCACCCTGACTGAAATGGACAGATCACCTAAGCAAAAGATCAACAAGGAAATAAAGACTTTAAATGACACACTGGACCAAATGGACTTCACAGACGTATTCAGAACATTCCATCCCAAAGCAACGGAATACACATTCTTCTCTAGTGCCCATGGAACAATCGCCAGAATAGATCACATCCTCGGTCACAAATCAGGTCTCAACTGATACCAAAAGATTGGGATTATTCCCTGCATATTTTCAGACCACAATGCTTTGAAACTAGAACTCAATCACAAGAGGAAAGTCAGAAAGAACTCAAATACAAGGAGGCTAAAGAACATCCTACTAAAGAATGAATGGGTCAACCAGGAAATTAAAGAAGAATTAAGAAAATTCATGGAAACAAATGTAAATGAAAACACAACTGTTCAAAATCTTTGGGATGCAGCAAAGGCAGTCCTGAGAGGAAAGTATATAGCAATACAAGCCTTTCTCAAGAAACAAGAAAGGTCTCAAATACACATCCTAACCCTACACCTAAAGGAGCTAGAGAAAAAACAGCAAATAAAGCCTAAACCCAGCAGGAGAAGAGAAATAGTCAAGATCAGAGCAGAAATCAATGAAATAGAAACCAAAAGAACAGTAGAACAGATCAACCAAACTAGGAGCTGGTTCTTTGAAAGAATTAACAAGATTGATAAACCCCTGGCCAGACTTATCCAAAAGAAAAGAGAAATGACCCAAATCAACAAAATCATGAATGAAAGAGGAGAGATCACAACCAACACCAAAGAAATACAAACAATTATAAGAACATATTATGAGCAACTCTATGCCAGCAAATTAGATAACCTGGAAGAAATGGATGCATTCCTAGAGATGTATCAACACCAAAACTGAACCAGGAAGAAATAGAAAACCTGAACAGTCCTATAACCATGAAGGAAATTGAAGCAGTCATCAAAAATCTCCCAACAAACAAAAGCCTAGGGCCAGATGGCTTCCCAGGGGAATTCTACCAAACATTTCAAGAAGAATTAATACCTATTCTCCTGAAACTGTTCCAAAAAATAGAAATGGAAGGAAAACTTCCAAACTCATTTTATGAGGCCACCATTACCTTGATTCCCAAACCAGACAAAGACCCCATCAAAAAGGAGAATTACAGACCAATATCCTTGATGAACATGGATGCAAAAATTCCGACCAAAATACTAGCCAATAGGATCCAACAGTACATTAAAAGGATTATTCACCACGACCAAGTGGGATTTATCCCTGGGCTGCAAGGATGGTTCAACATCCACAAATCAATTAACCTGATACAATAGATTAACAAAAGAAAGAACAAGAATCATATGATCCTCTCAATAGAGGCAGAGAAAGTGTTTGACAAAGTACAGCATCCCTTCTTGATCAAAACTCTTCAGAGTATAGGGATAGAGGGTACCTACCTCAATATCATAAAAGCCATCTATGAAAAACCTACAGCAAATATCATTCTCAATGGGGAAAAACTGAGCGCTTTCCCCCTAAGGTCAGGAACGCAGCAGGGATGTCCACTATCACCACTGCTATTCAACATAGTATTAGAAGTCCTAGCCACAGCAATCAGACAACAAAAAGAAATCAAAGGCATCCAAATCAGCAAGGAGGAAGTCAAACTCTCACTCTTTGCAGATGATATGATACTTTATGTGGAAAACCCAAAAGACTCCACCTCAAAACCGCTAGAACTCATACAGGAATTCAGTAAAGTGGCAGGATATAAAATCAATGCACAGAAATCGGTGCCATTCTTATACACCAACAACAAGACAGAAGAGAGAGAAATTAAGGAGTCGATCCCATTTACAATTGCACCCAAAACCGTAAGATACCTAGGAATAAATCTAACCAAAGAGGCAAAGGATCTGTACTCAGAAAACTCTAAAATACTCAGGAAAGAAATTGAGGAAGACACAAAGAAATGGAAAAACGTTCCATGCTCATGGATTGGAAAAACACTGGGAAGATGTCAGTGCTACCTAGAGCAATCTACACATCCAATGCAATCCCCATCAAAATACCATCCACTTTTTTCAAAGAAATGGAACAAATAATCCTAAAATTTGTATGGAACCAGAAAAGACCCTGAATAGCCAGAGGAATGTTGAAAAAGAAAAGCAAAGCTGGCAGCATCACAATTCCAGACTTTCGGCACTATTACAAAGCTGTCATCATCAAGACAGTATGGTGCTGGCACAAAAACAGACACATAGATCAATGGAACAGAAGAGAGAGCCCAGAAATGGACCCTCAACTCTATGGTCAACTCATCTTTGACAAAGCAGGAAAGAATGTCCAGTGGAATAAAGACAGTCTCTTCAACAAATGGTGTTGGGAAAATTGGACAGCCACATGCAGAAGAATGAAACTGGACCATTTCCTTACACCACACACAAAAATAGACTCCAAATGGTTGAAAGACCTAAATGTGAGACAGGAGTCCATCAAAATCCTAAAGGAGAACAAGGAGAACACAGGCAGCAACCTCTTTGACCTCAGCCGCAGCAACTTCTTCCTAGAAACATCGCCAAAGGCAAGGGAAGCAAGGGCAAACATGAACTATTGGGATTTCATCAAGCTAAAAAGCTTTTGCACAGCAAAAGAAACAGTCTACAAAACCAAAAGACAACCGACAGAATGGGAGAAGATATTTGCAAATGACATATCAGATAAAGGGCTAGTATCCAAAATCTATAAAGAACTTATCAAACTCGACACCCAAAGAACCAATAATCCAATCAAGAAATGGGCAGAAGACATGAACAGACATTTTTCCAAAGAAGACATCCAAATGGCCAACACGCACATGAAAAAGTGCTCAACATCGCTCGGCATCTGGGAAATCCAAATCAAAACCTCCATGAGATACCACCTCACACCAGTCGGAATGGCTAAAATTAACAAGTCAGGAAACGACAGATGTTGGCGGGGATGCGGAGAAAGGGGAACCCTCCTACACTGTTGGTGGGAAGGCAAGGTGGTGCAGCCACTCTGGAAAACAGTATGGAGGTTCCTCAAACTGTTGAAAATAGAACTACTATACGATCCAGCAATTGCACTACTGGGTGTTTACCCCAAAGATACAAATGTAGGGATCCGAAGGGGTACGTGCACCCCGATGTTTATAGCAGCAATGTCCACAATAGCCAAACTGTGGAAAGAGCCAAGATGTCCATTGACAGATGAATGGATAAAGAAGAAGTGGTATATATACACAATGGAATATTATGCAGCCTTCAAAAGGAATGAGATCTTTCCATTTGCAACGACGTGGATGGAACTGGACGGTGTTATGATGAGTGAAATAAGTCAATCAGAGAAAGACATGTATCATATGACCTCACTGATATGAGGAATTCTTAATCTCAAGAAACAAACTGAGGGTTGCTGGAGTGGTGGGGGGTGGGAGGGAGGGGGTGGCTGGGTGATAGACATTGGGGAGGGTATGTGCTATGGTGAGCGCTGTGAATTGTGCAAGACTGTTGAATCACAGATCTGTACCTCTGAAACAAATAATGCAATATATGTTAAGAAAAAAAAAGAAGATAGCAGGAGGGGAAGAATGAAGGGGGGGGGAAATCGGAGGGGAGACAAACCATGAGAGATGATGGACTCTGAATGACAAACTGGGGGTTCTAGAGGGGAGGGGTGGGGGATGGGTTAGCCTGGTGATGGGTATTAAAGAGGGCATGTTCTGCGTGGAGCACTGGGTATTATGCACAAACAATGAATCATGGAACACTACAACACAAACTAATAATGTAATGTATGGTGATTAACATAACAATAAAAAATTTAAAGAGAAAAAAAGAAAAAAGAAAATCTTTCAAGCAGCTCAGAACAACATCTTATAAAGGAGAGCAGCAAAGTCAATTTTCACTGACTTCTCACCAGAAACAATGGAGGACAGAAGATAGTAGAATAATACTTTTTATAAGTGTAAAAGAAAAACAACTGCCAACTATGGATTCTATATCCAGTAAAAAATATTCTTCAAGAATGAAGGAAATAAATATATTTAGTGAAATAAAAACATTTCCAGACAAAGAAAAACTAAGATAATTCTTCACCTGCAGATCTGAACTATAAGAAATACTATAGTGTAAGTTCTTTAGGATAATGAAAAAACTATAACAACTTGGATTTTCAAAGAGGTATGAAGAGCATGAAAAATAGTAAACATAAATATCTTCCCACTGAATTTCATAAATGGTGTATATATAATTTCATAAATTCATAAATGGGTATATATGGACATGTGTAATGTGTATAGATGCATAACAACTGTATCATAAAGAAGAGATGAGGTAAAGGGACCAGCCAGGTATAAAGTTTTTATATTTTATGTGATGTGGTATAAAAGTAGACCATTAAAGTTAAAATTATGCATTTTGATCCTTAGAATAACCACCGAAAGCTAATTCAAAGAGGTATAACTAAAAAGTCAATTGTCAATAGACAATTTTAATTTGTCTATTAAAATAAACTTCTAAAATGTTCAATTAACTCAGGGTGCCTGGGTGGCTCAGTTAGTTAAGCATCCAACTTTGGCTCAGGTCATGATCTCAGGATCCTGGGATTGAGCCCCGATGGACTCCGTGCTCAGCTAGGAGTCTGCTTGTCCCTTTGCCCCTCTCCCTGCTTGTACTGTCTCTCTCTCTCTCTCTCTCAAATAAATAAATAAAATCTTTTAAAAATAAATAAATAAATAAATGAAATGAAATGTTCGATTAACTCAAAAGAATGAAGGAAAGAGAAGCAGAGGAACAAGAAGTAGATGAGACCAATCGGAAACAAATAGAAAAACAATAGATCTAAATGTAACCAAAATAATAATTGTATTAAATATTAATAAACTAAACACTCCAATTAAGAGGCAGAGATTGTGTTAATAGATGAAAGAGCAAGACCTAAATACATAGTGTCTATAAGAGATGCACAGAAAATATCAAGACATGGGGCACTGGCTGGCTCAGTTGGTAGAGCTTATGACTCTTGATCTCAGGGTGGTGAGTTCAAGCCACACATTGGGTGTAGAGCTTACTTTAAAAGATGATAGATAGATGATAGATAGAAAGTAAAAGTAAAGTAAAAGAATGGGAACAGACCAACCATGCAAATCAGAATCATAATAGGACTAAGTAGCAGTAACGTCAGATGAAGTTGACTTCATAATGATTAAAGTATCAGTTTATTAGGAAGACACAACAATTGTATGTATGTATATAAGTGAAAGTATATATAACACATATCTATTCCAAATACATAAATATATATATATATATGTAAACAAATATATAAAATGAGGACAATGCATGTGACATTTTATTACCCTACAGGAGAAGGTGTTTGCGGTAGGAGGTACTGGTAGCAGGTGGAGGTAGAGGGAAGCACTGTATTCAAGTAAGAACTAGTGAGGCATTCTACCTTCCCACACAGGACAAAACCCAGCTCATTTTCCATAACTTTATGAACAAAACAGCAATATGTTCTTAGCCACTCTTTGGTATAATTTCCACCACAACCTGTTTGGAAACGCTTCACTGGAGCATGTGAGTAATTGTATATATTGATAACTAATAGTAATATCCATTTGAAATCAACAGACTTTCTTGAAATCTTTGAGAACTTGCTCTATGCCTGCCATGGTGCTACATGCTATAAGCTCTCTGCCTTCAAAGAGCTTAAAATATATTTGGGGCGATAAGTCAGAAAGACAAAAACAATCCTTCACAGTACAAAATGAACTGAAGGTTCAAATAATCAGTGCAGATACAAAGTCACTCAGGTAGGAGGGCATTTAAAATGGGTAGGATTTGGTAAGGGATTCCAGGGGTGGGTGTGCTGTGAGCGAAGTTTCCAAAGGCAATGATCTGGCTTCCTAGGAAACAAAGAGCATGGCAGACTGGCTCAAGAGGGGCTTCATATAACAACCCTGCCCTTCAGATGAATGGAGCGGATGGAGACCTAAGGTTATTGTTGGCTCCGTCTTTCACCATTTAAAAACAATGTACACGTTTGGATTAAAGCTATGCAAACAGTGACCAGGGACTGTAGGCCAGATGTACCCTACAGGAGGTGGGAAGAAAGCAGAAATCCCTCTTCACTTCATGCAGGGAAGATATGTTTTTTATGCCAAGCAGAGCCCCCAAAATGGTGTAAAAAGCCAAGGTCTCTGTGGTTGGTGTGATAGATTTCCCAGGCAGGGGATGGCAGAGGGGCTCTTTCTTTCGCTTTGAAACAAAAGAATGATTTGCCTCTGAGCAGAAGCAGGGTATAGGCAGCAGATAAAGATTGAGGGGTGATCTAAGGAAATGAAGGAATAATGTCACCCTGGGCCATTTTATGAAGTTCCTTCCTCTTTCCTTGATGTTCCCTCACCATTTTTGTACAGTGTCTACCTCGTGGAGGCACTTGCTTATCTAACATCTTGGATTTTTCTCTCACTCTCTTGCATATGGGTGTCTCACTACCCCTTGACAATAAGTTCCCCCAAAGTCAGGAGCTGCTTTCTTCTCTCTTTCAGGTACCCCTAAGGTCCAGGCCACTGCAATGCTATGAATGGGGTGTAGGGTTAACCTCCATGGAAACAGTCTGGATCGAGCTGGATTTGAGTAATGCAGTTGCTGGAGCATAAGGTAATAGTATTTTTAACTTTTTGAGGAACCTCCATACTGTTTTCCAGTGTGGCTGCACCAGTTTGCATTCCCACCAACAGTACATGTGTGTTCTTTTTCTCCACATCCTCCCCAACACCTGTTGTTTCTTGTGTTATTGATTATGCAACTTTCAAAAGAACATTTCTAATCTGTCACTGAAACACACAAGCTACAAATAGTTACTGAGTGTCTGTATACACAAAGCACCCAACCGGGGGCTAGCATAGGAAGCTAAATACTTAAAGCAGTCCTTGGTGATATGGCCGACTAAGAAGATTCTAAGGAAATTTGTTTTTAAACACATAAATGAGCTCCCAACAAAGAAAGTGAAATACTCATTTCCCAAAAACGCAGAGGTTTTAAAAAGTTTTAAAAACAAAAACAAGACCAAAACCTGGAATCCACACTATCTAATACTGTGCCTTCTCCAAGGAACAGGTTGGAAGAATGAGCATTGTATAACAAGGTGATCAGGACAGTGCTTCTCAGCCTCTAACATGCTCATGGATCACCTGGGATCTCCTTAAGCTGAAAGTTCTGTTTCTGTAGGTCTGAGAGGGATTGAAGTTCTGAGTTTCTAACAAGCTTCAAGATGCTGCTGATGCGGGCGCCTCGGTGGCTCAGTTGGTTAAGCGACTGCCTTTGGCTCAGGTCATGATCCTGGAGTCCTGGGATTGAGTCCCACATCGGGCTCCCTGCTTGGCGGGGAGTCTGCTTCTCCCTCTGACCCTCTTCCCTCTCGTGCTTTCTATCTCTCATTCTCTCTCTGAAATAAATAAATAAAATTTTTAAAAAATTTAAAAAAATAATAATAAAAAATAAAAAAAGATGCTGCTGATGCTGCTGGATCTTGGCTGGATCTTGGCAGTGTTGGGTTTTAAAGTAAATAGCTTGTGTATTCCACCTCAACAAGGCCTGATAGAGATATGAAGCTGGGAACTGAAATGCCTGTATCAAGTTAGAATCCTAATAGAGTGGTATCCTCAGGTAAATGATAGCCTAGAAAAATCTACCCATTTGACTGAAGATATAATGAGGAAGCTTTTTTTGTTTCAGGCTGGACTCTGGGTAGGGAAATATAGTGTCCCCTGAAAAAATAGGAACTCCAGCCTAAATCTAGCATGGATGAAAGATTCAAATTTACCCGGGTGGTCTAGAAAACGCTAAGTTCGGGGTTAATGTAAAAGCCTGGTCCTGAGCCAGTGATACCCAGAGTCCTTGGGAGAAACAGAGGCAACCATTAGAAGTTGCCTCAAGACCTGTGCCACGAGAGCTTTCCACACACCCAATCTCTACTGGAGCACAAATAAATAATTACAAAATACATGAGGAGACGACCCACTATTTGCAAGAATGAGAAGGCAAAACAAAATCAAGAATAGACTTTATTCAATAGAATGGCAATCTGAAATAGAATATAAAAGAAATAGTAAAAATGATTGAATACATAGCCCCAAAGGCAAAAACCTCAAGTAATGACAAGGTATTATGAGAAAAAAAAAAGAGAGCGAGATTTGAAAATTATTTTCTAAAAATGAACAAATGTCATTATAAGATAAAATGCATATACAGGGGCGCCTGGGTGACTCAGTCAGTTAAGCGTCGGGCTCTTGATTTCAGCTCAGGTCATGATCTCAGGGTCATGAGATCGAGCCCGAGCCCTGAGTGGGGCTCCCGACCCAGCGTGGAGTCTGCCTGTCCCTTCTCCCTCCCTCTCTGCCTCACTTTCTGTGCGCGAGCACGTGCTCTCTCTCTCTCAAATAAAATTTTTTAAATTTTTAAAAACTAAATTGCAATGTGCAGTTTAACTGCAGACAAGCAAAACTAAAGAGAGAATATGTGAATTGTAAAATAGATCCTTGTCATTTGTAATTGTGAAATAGCTACGCACAGGTTACCCATTATGAAACCAGAGAAAAAGAGATAGGAAATAATAAAAAGCAGCAAGAGCAATAGAAGATGGAAAAGAAGGACCAACATTTAGCTGGGTTTAAGTTTTGAGAAAAGGAGTGAGAATTCATATTTGAAGATAGGGAGGCATTAGTCCCAGACAGAAGAGAGAAAAATAAATGTACACCAACACAACCATGGCAAAGCTACAGAACACACACTTAAAACAAAACAAAACAAAAATAACTTAAAAGCAGCCACAGGAAAAATTAGGAAAGTGAGGAAAAATGAAGAGAGGGAGGAGGAGGGCGGGGTGGGGGAGGAAAAAGGGAAAGGGAGGGGTCGGGAGGGAAAAACACCAATGACAGAAAAAGACATACTATGCAAAGGACAACCAATAGCCCAATAAAAGGCTTCTCAACAGCCGCAAGAGGCACTAGAAGACAATGGAATAATATTTCCAAATGCTGAGGGGAAAATAATTATAATCTGGAATCTATGCAAGGCTGAACTACTAAACACAAAGTAGAGATGAAATAAGCTACATTCAGGCAAAGAGAATGTACGGTTCACAGACCCGCAATGAAAAGGGTGGACTTTAAGAACGAAACTGAACCCAAATGGAAGAGGTAAGGTGCAAACAGCCCCCAGGTCTGAATCAATGACAGCAAAACAGTAGGTGGGCAAGACAACAGGAAGGGGAGTCAGAGGCATTACCCATGGAAGAAATTGTTGAAATGCACCCAATAAAGACATAAAAGCAAGTACTCTCACCCCTTACCCTGCTTTATTTTTTTTCATAGTACTTTCCACTACCTGACATTATACACTTTCTTTTAGTCATTTCTTGACTTTTTTACTAGAATCTAAATTGCATGAGGGCAGGAACCCTATGCATTGTATTCCCCAGCCGGGCCCGTAATTGGTGCTCCTATATTTATTGAACACAAGAAAGGGAACCAGGTGGTGAAGAAAGGCCTCAAAGTGTGTGGAGTTTAGACTTCCTTCTCTGGGGAACAGGTGGCCTGAGGTAGAGAAGTAACTAACATTTATGAACATCCACCAGGTCCTGGGCTACGCACAAGTCTCATTTTACGTAGGCTGTGCAGTAACAAAACCCATATGCTGGGGAGCAAAATGAATTGGGTCTTTCAACCTGGCTTAAAACACAAGCTGAGCATTTTTTCATCTTGGTTTATTGTTTACAGACATTACCGCCCGTTTCCAAGGGAGATGAGGGCTGTGATCATATGTCCAACGTGATGTCATATCCAACTGAGGCAGAAGAGAGATCGTGCTCTGCATGCTTGGGTGACGCTTCCACACTTGGGAGATATTTACACTCAATACCACTTAACGACCTAGTAATTCCAGTTTCCTCACACCTACCTAGGTAGACCCCAGGCCACGGAAACCCTGAAATTCTGGTTCTAACAATGAATCACTGAAAATCAGAAGGTCCCACTCCTTGTCAACAAGGTCTGTCCTCTCCTGTGTTCTCAGCTGTACAGTGTAGACACCCTCCTTCGGCCCCCTCAGGTCCACTAGCTGCCACGGAGAGGTCAAAGCCAGAGACGCTCCAGTTCCCATCATGAGCACCCACCCCACCCCCACTAACCACCCTGCAGCTGGTTCTAGAAACACACTGACCGGTTCTAGAAACACACTGTTCTTATGAATGGTGTCGGACACTGTGTTCTCATTTAAGCCCTGATAGCATGAGAGTGACCCAGTAAATACAGACCTGAGGGCAAAGAGCAAGAACCATCTCCCTTCCTCGCCTGCAGCTAACGCAAAAACGGAGAAGGCATTTTTGAGAACTGGCTTAGGAGCTGGAGAGCCATGCAGAAAATTCACTGGTTGTACATCGGTAGCATGAGAAGACAATGAGAAGTCATCCTGAGTGAGAAGCACATGCAGTGCAGCTCCCCACCCCGCCCCCCGCCGCCCCGCCACTGGTGGCCCCACAGCGCACCTGTGTTCTCGCCTTTTCTGATGGAGCCACATTTGCTGCTCTTTGCACACCTTCTGCAGTACCCTCAACCCTACCTTCCCCACTCACATCCTTCCTGGGCTTGAAATAAGCTCAGAACCAGACAAACAAACTAAACCTTCCTCTCATCTTCCCTTTCCCTCTCCCTGAACCCTTGCCAAAATGACTTCTTCTAGACATTGGAATTGCTCTCCCGAAGCTGCGGGTAAGGCTTCCCTCCTAGACAGTAAGCCAGGGGTGCATGTTGGTCTTTCTTGCTAATAATCCAAAGCTTCATACATAAAACAAACCTCAATAATGGCTAGAAAGAAGGGAGAGAAAGAGGAACCGGTTTGGGAAATGATGTCAACACATACTGTATTCTTTTTTTTTAAAGATTATTTATTTATTTATTTATTTGAGAGAGAGAGAGAGAGAGAATGAGAGATAGAGAGCACGAGAGGGAAGAGGGTCAGAGGGAGAAGCAGACTCCCTGCTGAGCAGGGAGCCCGACGTGGGACTCGATTCCGTGACTCCAGGATCATGACCTGAGCCGAAGGCAGTCGCTCAACCAACTGAGCCACCCAGGCACCCCCCACATACTGTATTCTTTCCAAAGAGCGACTCTCAGAGCCTAGGGACCCTGGAGAAATTTGAAAGGATCCTGATTTCAGACCCACTTTGCAGTAGGCCAGCAATGTGGTTTTAAGTTCTGTTCTCCCACGGCTCCTGGGTGGATTCAGCTGCCTGAGCAAGTAACCTCTTTCCTCTCTCGCTAAGTAGATTTGTGTAAGAGGTGCTGCTGTCCCTCTCGGCTGCCCTTTCTTGTCTCTAATTCACCAGCCCTGTCACGGAGGTCATAGCAGATTCTACCACATTCAGAGAGGGGTGGGGGAAGGGCTAGCTTGAACTTGTTGTTGTTGTCCAGAAAGTGGCAAATTGGCCACCATTTTGTCAAGACTGAGGAGAGTGGATGGGAAAAAGGAAGCAGAAGACACAGACTTGGATTCCTCATGAGCTTTTGCTCTCATTTGGACAAGATTAAAACCACAAAATAATTTATGAACCATACAGACAACGTTTATTTTGCACAATAATTACTTGAGCCGGGACAGAGCACTGTTGATAGGAGAGGTAGAAAGAACTTCCTGGTGGGGGTGGGGTTGCAAGTTTGTCCTTGTGCGCTGTGGACTATGGTAGCAATTTTCTGAGAATCCAGGGTCTCGGGTCTGTGGCATTACGTAAAACCACTAGCTGGGCTCTTCCAAGGATACCTTTGAAGGTTCTAAAGGAGAGGACGATATGACTTTCTATGTCCCTTCAAAGGACCCACAGGATGGGAATGGAGTCAGGGGGAGGTGTACGTGCCTTGTTGTTACATGGAAAACAAGGGCCCTAAGTGTGCTCCTTCCTAGCCTTCCCACCTATGATTGGAGCCCGGGGCTCTTTGCACACGAGAGATTTCTTCCTGAACCCAGCCATCCATGTTTTTGGTGATAGTTTCCACTTAAAAGTGAACGCCCATGAAAGTAGCATGGGTGGCTGACCAGCGCTTGCAGCCTGGCGTGGGGTTTACACGCGCACTGAAAAGGGGCTAACATGTCTGGACACCTCTGGTGATACTGGTGGTTATATTTAGGCTCGAGCTCAAGGTAAACACGAGAACTCCTGCAATATGCATGAAGAGAGCGCAAGAACAAACACAAGGGCAGGAGCAGTAAAAATAAAAGAGCAAAGTGCAAGAGTCAAAAGAATAAATATGTACAGGCTTCGTGATAGAGCAGGTGGAACTAGTCACCATGGGCAAGGTCGGCAGAAGTGGGGTTGACTGCCGAGGGGCTTTTCCCATTGTTAAGTGTCCACGGGAATTAGAATGAACCATCCACACAGACCTGTACCCCTGAAACAAATAATGCATTATATGTTAATCAATCAATCAATAAAATTAATTTAAAAAAAAAAAGAATGAACCAACCAGAACGCGCCTTCATTAACCCTCCGCTCTCCCGCTGCTGTACTTATTGACCATAACCTGTGCTCAAGAAAAGGCCATGAAACCTTGGAGAAGTCACATAATTCCCTGTGTTTTAGTTTATCTATGGAAAACCAGGGAATAGAGCCACGTAATACCCAAATGCGCCTCCGGCTTCAGGATTTTTCCCAGCTCACCTTGCTAACTGCCTGGAAGACAAGGCTGAAAGATACCTTTGTTTTCAGAACACTGTTGACATAGTGATCTGTTATCTTTACCATGTCCTCGAAGAGATCAACTGAGCAAAAAGCACACTTTGATTTCCCCCAGAACTAAAGATGATCTACTTTACTTTTTTTAAGATTTTATTTATTTATTTGACAGAGAGAGACACAGCGAGAGAGGAAACACAAGCAGGGGGAGTGGGAGAGGGAGAAGCAGGCTCCCCGCTGAGCAGGGAGCCCGACGCGGGGCTCGATCCCAGGACCCCAGGATCACAACCTGAGCCGAAGGCAAACGCTTAACGACTGAGCCACCCAGGCGCCCCAAGATGATCTACTTTAAAGTTGAGGAGCTAAAGGACAAAAGGAAAATTGTATACCGTATAGCAGCAGCTCACTGGGCTGGGAGCCCCCACACGGCACCTCTGAGCAAGTTAGGAAGGGAGCCTCCTCCAGGCAGTAGATGAGCTGGCTGCAAGAAACGTGAAAGTCAGGGGACTTGATGTCCTTGATGCCGCAGCCTTTTCCCTGCTTACACAGCATCCTGTTCATCTACCCTCTAGGACTCCTGCTTTTTGAATCATGGACCAAGCTTTCTCTCTGATGTATGTACTTAGTGTGGTAACACACAAATTCACAAAATACTGCAGTTTTTTTTATTCACGACTCTAAACTGTTAACCCCACAAAGGCAGGGAGGGACAGAGTTGCCCCGTGCAAAATGCTTGACCTCCATCGTGGGTATTGTTGAATAAATGAATGAATAAATGGGTGAAAACCAATCTTGCAATGGTTCTGAGTTGGTTTTGAACCGTGGATCTCTCTGAAATCTGATGAGAGCCAGGGACATTTTCCCACAAAATGCACATGTACAAACAGAAAATTTTGCATACAGTTTGGGAGGGATCGCCAACCTCAAGCAGGAAAAGCTTTAGATTTTAAGCCAGGATGAAAAGATATGAGTCTTAAGAAAGAGAAAGAAAGAAAAGAAAGGAAAGGAAAGGAAAGGAAAGGAAAGGAAAGGAAAGGAAAGGAAAGGAAAGGAAAGGAAAGGAAAGAAAGAAAGAAAGAAAGAAAGAAAGAAAGAAAGAAAGAAAGAAAGAAAGAAAGAAAGAAAGAAAGAAAGAAAGAAAGAAAGAAAGAAAGAAAGAAAGAAAGAAAGAAAAAGAAAGAAAGAAAGAAAGAAAGAAAGAAAGAAAGAAAGAAAGAAAGAAAGAGAAGAAGAAAGAAAGAAAGAGAAAGAAAGAGAAAAAGAAGAAAGAAGAAAGAAAGAAAGAAAGAAGAAAGAAAAAAGAAAGAAGAAAGAAAGAAGAGAAAAGAAAGAAAAAGAAAGGAAGGAAGGAAGGAAGGAAGGAAGGAAGGAAGGAAGGAAGAAAGAAAGAAAGAAAGAAAGAAAGAAAGAAAGAAAGAAAGAAAGAAAGAAAGAAAGAAAGAAAGAAAGAAAGAAAAAGAAAGAAAGAAAGAAAGAAAAAGAAAAAGAAAGAAAGAAGAAAGAGAAAGAAAGAAAGAAAGAAAAAGAAAGAAAGAAGAAAGAAAAAAGAAAGAAAGAAAAAGAAAGAAGAAAGAAAGAAGAAAGAAAGAGAGAAAGAAAGAAAGAAAAAGAAAGAAGAAAGAAAGAGAGAAAGAAAGAAAGGAGGAGAAACAGAAGGGGGAGGAGGAGAAGGAGGAAGAGAAAAAGGAACTAGGAACTGACACCAAGAAACTAAGGCTTTGACTTACAATCTTTTTTAATCCTTCAAACCGTTTAAAACAGACATTACTATCTCCATTCCATAGATGAGGAAAATAAAGTTTAAATAGCTTTTCCCCTGTGCAACGTGAAAACAAGTATTCAAGTCTCTTTCACTCCCAAACTCATATTCCTTCTGCTATATCGTTCTACCTCCAAATATTATACAGTTAATTCCATTTATTGTGTTTTGATGGAGAAGACCCTCTAAAGAACTATGATCTAAACCTAGTAAAAAAGAACTAATTTAAATACAGCATATATTTGGATTAGACAACTTTATAAATGATTTCTATAGAGTTCTAAAGAAATATATAAAAATGATTTTTAAATGTGTCTTGCCTATCACATTTTGCTTAGATTTTTAGACTAACAGTTAAAATGAAACCAACAGAGGGGCGCCTGGCTGGCTCAGTCTGAAGAACATGTGACTCTTGATTTCGGGGTCATGATTCAAGCCCCGCTTCGGGTGTAGAGATTACGAAAAAAACAAACTTTTAAAAGAGTGAAACTGACATATCATCTAAACAGAACCTCCTCCTAGGCCCAGAATATCGTGCTGCTCCCACAATCTGAGGAAAAAGCAAAGCAAAAGACAACTGTCCTGTCTTTAGCGTCTGCCAGTTCAGTCTCACACTGTGGTTATTAATACCTACTTGAAGGTCAGAAAAGCCAAGGTTTGAGTTCTGGCTTCTTTGTGAGTAGGTAAGAGAACTTTGGCAAGTTATTTAATTTCAAAGTCTCAATTGCCTCATCTATAAATAAGGAAAATCATAGTGCCTACCTCAGAGGGTGTGTTGGAGGGATCAAGGAATAATGCATTTAAAATACTTAGTGCAATGCCTGGCACGTGGGAAATGTATAGTATACGTTAGCCATTACTTTTCTTCACCATCTTTGACTGTGTCTACATTATTCTCCAATGAGCTGACATGAGCAGAATGATGGCTCTGCAGCCAAAGAGACCTGGCAGTTCCTTAGAAAATTAAACAGAAATTTACCACATGACTGAGAAATTCCACTCCTTGTTGTCTACCCAAAAGAACTGAACACATATGTCCACAAAAATAGCTGCACGCGGAGCTCCATAGCAGCATGATTTATAACAGTTAAAAAAGCGGAAGCAACACAAAGGTCCGTCAACAGGATAAACAAACTGGTATATCAGACCATGGAATACCATGGGACACCACGGAACACCACGGAATACTATTCAGCATGAACTACTGATACATGTTGCAACACGGATGAATCTCTAAATATGCTGAGTGAAAGAAGCCACGCACAAAAAAGTACATATTGTATGATTATTTATATAAAATCCTGAAAAACTCGATTGTGTTGTCATGCAGTTGTTGCTTTGGGCAAGAGGCAGGGGAAGGGGGGAGTACAACAAACTTTGGGGGGTGATGAGTATGCTACTATATTGTGATGATGGTTTTATGGGTGTATACACATCAAAACTCATCAAGTTGTATATTTTAAATAGGTGCAGTTTATTGCATGTCAGTTATACCTCAATAAAGCTGTATTTAGAATGTTTTAAAACCCTCTACTACGGTTTTCATTGCCTTCAGAAAAAAATCCACACTCTCTGCAATGTATTACGAATTGCTTATTTATTTTTCTTTCTTTTTCTTCTTTTTCTTTTTTCTTTCTTTTTTTGAAAGCTCCCTTCTTACTTACTAAATGGTAAATCTCTTCTGGGGAGAGGGCATGTTTGGTTCACCATCGGATCTTCCATACCTAATACAGTGTCTGGTAAAAAGGCAATTTGTTAATGAATGAATAAGGAGCAGAAAATCACTACAGGTCAAAAAGCAGTATGGAAAACATGATACAAAGTACACTAGACTACACCAGAGGAGGGAAAGAGAGCAGAAATTGAATCGTCACAAAAGTCTTCATGGGAAGGTAAACCACAAAACGCCCTGAAGGCTGGTGTAAATAGGAAGAGAGACAAAGAGAGGGCCTCCGAAGGGAACCACAGTGACAGCACAGGCAAAGATGTGATGGGGCCTGGAGTCTGTTAGGGACTTACGTGGGAAAACTAGGCTTGTCTTCAGAGCCTTAATTCCTGCAGCAAAGGCAGTATTTAGGACTGGCAGGATGGACCATTGAGACTGAAGGCAAGAATGCTAGCAAGGAAGTTGGATGGAGAAGGGCAGCAGGAGGGAAGTGATGAGCATTTCCAAGACCAGATCACAGGACTCTGGAAGCCCTGAGCACTCTTCTCCAGCAATGCTGCAGGAACCACCGAAGTCAAGCTGCTGGAGCATGCGTCCTGACCAGCCCCACGCTGCTGTCCCTCCCCCTTCATCCTCATCCTAACAGGGACCCTTTCCACAATCCAGCGGTGACACCATCAACGCTTCTCCTGGGACTACCCCTGGCAAGAAAAAGGCAATTGCCTTGGGGCCCTTGGATCTGGTTTGGGGCTGGGGAAGAGGCCCATTGCTTAGTTAAGAACCAAGTGTAGGTGTCTTTAGACATTCTTGTTCTGATGCCTGATTTTTCTGCACCTTCTAAGGGCCCATGAACTGGGGGCTGGTTTGCAATCCAACTCTGTTTCTAAACTCAGCAGGAAGCACTTAAAAGGCCTGGCTTTGTTTCGAACAGAGAAGAGAGGAAGCAAAGCAACTGAAAAGCTACTGTTTACTTTTCATTCAATGCTAAAGCCAAACAGAAAATGTTTGCTCTCCTCTGAATGAATGCGGAGGAATGGAGAGTTGTATTTGAGCCTCATGAATGTGATGGTAAATGTCCAATCTGCCTCAGTTCACAGCACTCCATTTAGATAGCGCTCGAAGTTTACCAAGCACTTTCACACACATTATCTCATTTGATCCCCAGGTCAACCCCATGATGAAAGTGGGGATTATTATGATTTCCATATCAGACATGACCCAGTGCCCTGGAGCTAGGAAGCAGGGTCCCAAATGGATGTTTCTTTAACGAGGTAACTAAGGCTAAGTGACATGCCCAGGGTCACAGAGCTGGGTTAATCAATGTTTTTCCCTGCCCCCATAGATGATCCTTAAACACAGAGCAAACTGTAACTATAAACATTTATACCATGGGTTGGGGTATCCCTTGGTCGCAGGCCCTGTATTTACAATGCTGACTCCTTGCCATTACACAGGAAGATAATAAGGGGTACCAATTATTGAGCTTCCGTAATGTGCCAGGTGCTTTCATTCAGCATCTCATTTAGTCTTCATGATCCAAAGAGCAAGTGATATTATCCTCCTCTCTACAGATGATAAACTAAGTGTCAGCAAGGTGCATTAACTTTCTCAAAGTCACCAGCTGTTCCAACAGCCAGTAAAAAGGATTCAGGATTCAAGTCAGAACTTCTGGCTCCAAGGCCTGTTCTTTTCTCCATGGTGCTATGATGGCTTTTAACCCGGGAATTATCTTTGGGTCTTCCTACCACCCACCACCCTATTCCAGTTACACCCCCGTACCCCCACCACACACAACCACTCTCACAATATGTACACACCGTAAGGGGATTACAAGGTTTTTTTAGACTAGGAAAAATCTCCTGAATCTTAGTATTTGGTGGAGCCTTTGCATCTAGCAAAGCACTTCAGGGTTTCCTGTCTTCTTCATAAAGACAGCCATTGTTAAACATTAGGGAAGGGCCAGTCTTGTAGGAGATGAAATAGCTAGTAATCCCAAAAGCAATGAACCCCAGCAGAAACTCACATTATAAAACAGAGCAAATAATGAGAAACACATTTATGTTCCCCAACCAGCACAAAGAGAAAAGAGAAAAGGAGATGTGGTCTTTGTTCTGAGCAGTTAGGTTGCTGGAAACACCATCCATCAAAAACACTGGACAGAAAGAATGAGCAAAGGCAAGCTCTCCCTTGTGTTCAGAGCAAGAGCAAACAGGTAGGGCAGATGGTTGGAGGGTTTTTTGTCTCATCAAAGAGGTTCACAGATTGAAAAGTTTGAGACTCGGTGCTTGCAGGGACCTCAGAGAGAGGGAATGCTAGGTAAAACATCAATCTTTAACTCTTGAAGGGAGGCCTCTGAGATGTTGCTCAAGTCAGCACTGAGAATAGGAGTGAGATTATTTGCTGGCCGTCGGGAGTTATTGTGAGAGTCCACAATGATCCTCAGTGTCCACAATGTAATAGGATATTATTTTAAAAATTAGAGCTTGTCAAGAAAGAACACAGCTAATTTTCCTACTTTCCTCAATGCTCTGTCTGCCATTTGTAATATTTTCCAGCAAAACTCTTAAGTTGCTGATAATTACTATTGTCATTGTCATTATTAAACAATTAATTTAGAACAATTATTAATAATTGTTGAAGCTAGCTGATGGACAGACGTGGGACGCGGTAATTTAGAAAAAGGGTCTTTTTCTGCATTTGAATGATAAAAAAATATTTAAAACACATTAGCGTCGTCTCTTAAAACTCAGAACTACCCCTCTCTCTCTTTGAAAAAATAATTATTTTTAAAGCCTTAAGCTGCTTTTACAAACATTATTTACATACCGTACCCTACACTCAGCAAATGTCTTCTGTTAGATAAAGCTCTCTAGAACATTCAGGGATTTGTGTTCTGTTTCCTTAACTGTGTGCTTTGCTCTCTTGGACAGATGTGATCTTTTCCTGACCCTGGTGATTAATCCAGATTAACCCAGATCTGTTCTCTGAAGGACCGGTACTAGGAAAGTTATCATAGCTACTCAGTGCCCCTTGGTTCCTCTGTGAATGACTTCAAAGGAGAGACAAGATTCTGGATCTTCAGAACTTAGCAAGGTAATGTCATGGAGCTTCCATTGTTATAGATAAGCAGCATGGCGCACCATACTCATTGCTGAGACTGAGGCAAGCCTGGAGTCCCGCAAAATGGTGTTTATTTAGTCACCACAAGGCTGTAGAACTCTCCAAGTTCTAGGTGATCCAATCCTACCGTGCATCTGACCCAGGTCACAAGTGTCTGTTCTGATGATTGCACACCTGCCCAAATTGAAACTAAACGAGTGCGGAATAAATAAGTTTCTAAACCAAAATGAAGAAGTAAATTATGCTAATGACCTTGAGAAATGGAAGAAATTTTGTGAAATCATAAACCACATCTCATGCTTTCCAACTGGCCCCACATGCTAGTTGCATGCATATGTAGCTATTATTCTTGCCAAAATATAACTGATACATGAAACATCACTGTACCATCAAATTCAGAGGTGATGCCAAAATGTATACAATGCATAACTGCTGTAATTGGCAACATACACTCATCTCTCATAATAATGCCAGAGGATTCCAGTAAGACTCCACCATGCAATCAGTGTCCAGAGCAAACCAAATTGGCCTTCACTGTGCTTGATTCCCCTCAAAAAATATTATGTATACACACACACAGGCACATTGTTTGTATATTTGTTGTGGGTAGAATTGTATCCCATAAAAATCCATACGTTGAACTCTTAACCCCCAGTACCTCATTTGTGACCCTATTTGGAAATGGGGCTGTTGCAGATGTAATTACTTAAGATGAGATCATACTGGAATAGGGTGAGACCTAACCTGAGATGACCAGTGTCCTCATAAAAAGGAGGAATTTGGAGACAGGCACACACAGAGAGAAAACACCACAGGAACGTGAAGGAAGACATTAGGGCGAGGCATCTACAAGCCAAAAAAGACTACCGGCAAATCCCCAGAAGCTAAGAAGCAGGCATGGAACAGGTCCGCCCATCACAGCCCTCAGAAGGAACCAACCTTGCTGACACCTTGCGTTTGGACTTCTCGTCTCCAGAACTGTGAGAAAATAAATCTCTGTTGCTTCAGCCACCCAGTTTGTGTTACCTTGTTATGGTAGCCCTAGCCAACTAATACAAGATACATCTATAACCATACACATCACCAGGTCTCAAGAATTCAAAATACGAATGAGGAAGTAAAAATTTGAATCTAGGGGCAGACCACTATCCACAGCCCGAGCTCACAGCTGCCATAGTTATCCTCGTGAGTTGATAAATAGGGGAGACTGAAAGAAAAATTGCTCATTTGGTGCCAATCTTCACTTAAGTCCCATATCTGTTTATCTATGGCAAAAGCAAATCTTAGTTCAAGTAGTTACTAACAGCATCACCTACTTGACCAATTAACCAGTTTCTGGATATAAATAAGATATTTTCTTCTTCCAGCCTGGACTCAGTGAACCTGACCACTGGTCCTAAGTACAGTGGTGTCAATAGGAACATTCTGAACAGAATGAGAGCCAATACCCTTCCAACTCTGCTCCTATAAGGGTTTTCATAGCATTGCAGGAATCTCATAATCAATACACAGGCACGCACTGCAATATTTTAAGGGCAGAAAGCTCTTTCCAACAGCAGAAATAATACTTTTTCTACTGGGTCCTTTTAGGAGTCTTTAAGAATGTCTGTCTCAATCTACAGGGGACCCCTTGATAGATCAGGACGAGAGGAACCCTGACTGCCACTCCATCCAACACCCCTGACCAGCAGGAAGTAGCTGCGATCGGTCGTGGTCCTTTTTCCCTAACAACAGTTAGAGTCACCTCTTCAGAGAGGGGAATGATGAAGATAGTTGGAAGACAGGCAGGCAGGGACAAGGGGCTCCACTCTGAGAGGAAACCACCCTTAAAAGGATTTTACACCACCCTGGAAGGAGCCCTCCACCCTTTCCCACGTGATAGATAGATGACAAAAACCTGATTGGATGACAGGCGCAGGGAGGGTTCATCAGATGAAAACAGCCCTCCAATAAGCCCATAAAACCCCCTAGACTTCGAACCTCCAGGAGCAATCCCTTCGGGTCCCCACCCTCCTTGGAAGCATATTACTATCACTTTGCTATCACTCAATAAACCTTGCTTTGCTGCCCACCAAAAATAAAAAATATCTGTCTCTTGAGTTGCCTGGGTGGCTCAGTCGGTTGGGTGTCAGACTCTTGATTTTGGCTCAGATCATGATCTTGGGGTCGTGGGACCGAGTCCTGTGTCAGGCTCCACGCTCAGTGTGGCATCTGCTTGAGATTCTCTCCCTCTCCCTCTGCATCCTTCCTCTCTCTCTCTCAAAAAAAAAGAATGCCTGTCTCTTTAATACTTGTGTATGGATTCTGAAATACCATTGTAAATCCGGTGATCTGCATTTGACTCCGACGTACATTTAACATTTTCGGGAACTGGAGAGTTTGTTCCTCAGTGCTGTCAGATACAAACCAGACACTTATTTTCCTTGGGATTCTTTTGAAAAAATCTCATAACATTAGACCTTGACCTAAGAACCAGTGTCAAATTTGTTTCCCTGATGGATTCATTTATAGAAAGGCAAAGTTCAAACTTGAGCATTTGGCACTCAAATGTAAAATAAGAGGAACTTTTTTTATTTAAGCACAAGATCACCGAATAACAGCAAGAACTCTAAATCTCTTGTATGTGTTGATTTAGGGATGATGACAAGGGTCAGTGGAAGGATAAAACTCATGTTCTGGGTGTTCTAGAACAAAGGCGTATTGGCCTGCAGTGGTATCGTAAGCTTGCATATAAGAATAGGGGAACCTATTTCCGTAAATATAAACAGTTACTACTTAAAGATCACTTGTGCTCTTTGCTGAATTCTGAACTTCAATGCAGTCTTTAGCTCCCTAAATGCTGAGTGTTAGAAAGCAAAATTACACATTATTTTTTAAAAAATAGAAAAGGTACCCTTAATTGCACCACTCAGAAACAGTTTGGAATATTCGTTTTCTGTAGTACTTTCATCCCACTCTCTCAAATCTCAATTATACTGCAAAGTTAGTTGTCTTATCTGGGTCTTTCTTGCACTCACCATTACTTTGGAGTCCTTTTCTTATTTCACTCCTTTCTTTTCTAAAGCATAATCTGTAACTAATGAGAATTGTCCTATATACAGGGAAGGACTGGGGTCTAAGGTGAGAGAGAGGCCGCCTTCTAATTTCTTCTCCTTTGCTCTATTTAAACCTTTAAACATATGCATGGATTAATGAATACATCTGAAACATTATTTTCGGGGCACCCCGGTGGCTCGGTTGGTTAAGCGTCCAACTCTTGGTCTCGGCTCAGGTCAGGATCTCAGGGTCGTGGGACTGAGCCTCGTGTGGGGCCCTGCATTCAGCACAGAGTCTGCCTGAGGTTCTCTCTCTCTCTGCCCCTGCCTCCCCCTCTGCCCTTCCCCCTGTTCACACACGCGCACATGGGCATGCACTCTCGTTCTCAAATAAATAAATAAAATCTCTTAAAATAAATAAATAAATAAATATCATTTTCATTGTATGTGTAATTCCATCATACAGATGTACTTAAACACATTTAGATACTTCCCATTCTGGGCCATGTCAGTTTCTCCCAATATTTCACCATCATATATAGTGCTAGGGTGAGTCCCCTTAGGATACATGCTCATCGTCATCACTGAGGATTTCTTTTGGCTGGATTTCTAGAGCTAGAATTACTGGACCAATGAATGAGAACTTCTAAAAGCTTTTATAAATCCAGGCAAATTATTTTCTAAAATATGGCACCAATGGGCCCTCCCACCAGCAAAACTCCCAGGAGCTCACCCCCCCCTCCCCCCACTGCTCCAACACCCACCTGTTCTCCAAAATCTGAGAAGGAGGAGGAAGCAGTTGGGTTTGTAGACGACTGGGTCAAGCGAGTGTCCTGGGCCCTTGGGTTAGGTTTGCTGACTCAGGTGGGGTTGTCATGACTCACTCTTCAGGGCATGCGTGTGTCTGTGGCACGCACACGCGCGCACACACACACACACACACGGGAATGTGATGTACAGTGGGACGGACGCCAGGTCAACAGCCCGCAAGCTGTGATCTCATCCTGCTGCCAGTCATCCTCTGTTTGAAAGCACCACTCCCTCCTTTCTGTCAGTCGTGTCAGGAGACGTTCTCATGGGTAATTTCAGGGAGCCTCTCTCATGGCTCACGTTCACGTCACCCTCCTCTGGATCTTACTCCCATTCCCACCAGCGAAACACACCTGAACCCATCTCACCACGCCTCTTAATTCTTCAGCAAAACGCGAAGTGGACTCTCCTACCTAATCCCCTTATTCTTCCTAAAGGTGTAAAACAAACAATGAAAACCCAAGGGATTGCTGGCTACCCAAACCTTGTCATTTTGGGCTGCTAGTGAAGAGGAGGTGTTGAGAACAAGAAAGCAGAAGATGTGGGCTCTTGGGAAGACGGAGGTGAGTGGGAGAAGAAAAAAAAGTGCATCTTCCCAGAGTTCCAAGGAGAACCCAGAGCCCCTCGCCGGAGTCCGTGGGACTCGTCTGTCTCCTCTGCACAGGGCCCCGTGAGCACTCTCTCACCCTGAACCCTCTAACACCCGGGGGACCCCAGAAGCCCCAGTAGCACATGGAACAAACGCCTGCCTCAGTCTTTGTCAGAAAAGCAAGATGAACCTATTGTTGTTCCCCAGTGGATCCAGGCTCCACGCTTGAGGACACTGTGCACCAGACGAGGAGAATAATCTGGAAAGCCCCGGGGTCGGCTTCACTCTCTTTCCGTGTGTTTTGCAGGCAGTGAGTGAGCACCAGTCGGAGAACCTCCAGCAGAGGAGGAGAAAGATGAGCAGGATGGAGGAATCGTATTCACTCCCAATGTACATTTGAGGAAACTGCGACTCGGTAATGTCAAGTAACTTGCCGAATGTCACACGGTTAAAAAGTGGCTGAGAGGCAGTCCAGCCATCAGTCTGGCTCCCTCCTCCTCCATGTGGCTGACCCCAAGGGCTAGCCCCTCAGCATGGGAGACAGAGGGAAGGCCCGGAGCGCAGCTGCCTGACCTGGCCGGGGAAGGTGGTCAGGCTGCTGGTGGAAATGCTCACCCTCACACATCCCCAGCGAGAGATTCAGAGGGAGTGAGGTGAACATGAGCCACGAGGCAGGTTCCCTGAAGCCACCCGCGAGCGCATCTCTTGACTCAGCGGGGAGAAAAGAAGGTGTGCTACTTTCAGACAGAGGATGACAGGCAGCAAGATAAGACCACGACTTCCGTTTGTTGAAAGGGGCATTGGCCCCGTCTCCCCCACGCCCCACAAATGTGTGCACGGGCAACACAGGCAGAAATATTGGATGCTGAGAACCGGCAGTTTACACAGACTTCCACTTCTGTCACCTGTCAAATTTCCTTCCCCACACCAGCTGTGGTTTGCTGGTGCCCCGCCCCCATCCCGATCCCTCTCTTCTTTCTCTTTTATAAAAAGGATGCCCCAGGAGCTTTAGCGGGAGGGGGCCCAATTGGGTCTGTTTGTTACAATAAATGCAACTTCAGCAACATTAATTAGCTCAATGTTTAATAACAATCAAAGTGAGACATTAAGTCATTGAATGGCTCTTTGGCCTTATTTTCAGATCACCCTTCATTTCATTTTACTTACAGAGCCTCAAGGCACAGAACCAAGACTTGCACTGGGACAAATGCAGAGACGAGAGGATGTCACCTGAAGTGAGCTCGGCTTTCTTCAGGTCAGAAAGTCTCTTCTGAGCACTGTGCCCACCCTGCTGAGCTCACAGCCTCTCCTGGCCAAGACAGCCAGGGGTCAGCAAGTTTCATAAGTAATCTCTCAAGACATCACATACCATAAGAGTGAGTCAGAAACACCCCTCTCCATACCTGTGTCAGTCCTAGACATTCTGCCCAAGCCTGCCAGGAATAGGGTGACCAGCCTGTCCCAGTTTCCCTGGGACTTTCCCGGTGTAGCACTGAAAATCTCATATCCTGTGATTCAGTCCTGGGCAAACTGGGATGGTTTGTCATCCTAGCCAGGAAATGAGGGAGAAACAAACGGTCCCTGGGTATCTCTCCTGCCCGCCTCAGCCTCTTTCCCTCTCTCCAAAAGTAGAGCCACCTGTCACCCTCGTGGGGCCTGCCACCCAGCTAGCTGCATGGGGTGGTCATTTGTGTCCACTGGGACAGAGTGCAGGTGTCTAAATGCAGCCATTTAAATTTCGCGTTACTTCTCTGAACCGAGATGTGTGTATGTATGAGTGTGTGCACATGGGTGCATTAACCCAGATGCAGAAGTAATACATCATTGCTGTAGAAAAATTAAAAATAAAGATAAGACTAGAAGGGGATCAAAAGTATTCATAAACCTACCACCCAGCAGTAACTGTTTTGAGAACTTTTTTCTTTTTCTTCTTTTTTTTTATTACGTTACGTTAGTCATCTCATTAGTTTTTTATTAGCCCAGTGATGGGTGTTAAGGAGGGCGCGTATTGCACGGAGCACTGGGTGTTATACACAAACAATGAATCATGGATCACCATTTTGAGAATTTTTATGTGTATCATTGTAGATTATAATGTAGGTATATAGATACGTATAAATAATAGGAAGCCCCTTCCTAAAAATCATAATAACAAAAACTGATGCTCTGAAGCTCTTGTTCACTCAACAATATGGGTATTTATCCATGTTAATGAGTATACTTTTACAACATCATTTTAAATGGCCCCATAATATTCTCATAATATGTACATACCACAGATTACTCAGGAAATGGGTTAGGTAGGACATTTAGGCTGTGTTCAGTTTTTCATTGTTATAAACAGTGCTGAAACCAATGTTTGTTGCTATGTCGCTGAATACATCTGATCTTATTTTCTTAGAATAAATTCTTAAAAGTGGAATTGCTGGGTCAAAGAGATTGTTTTTAAATCTTCTGATGTATATTATAAACATGTCTTCCAGGGAAGTTATCGTGCTAGCAGGGAACAAGAATGACTATTTCCTTCTTCTTTGAAGAGCCTAGGTTTGAAGTATCTTAGAGACTACAGTCAGTGCCAGAAGCATAAGACCATTTACATAACAATTATTGCATTTTTCGAACTAGAAAGGATCCTAGAGATCATCCAGTCCCACCCCATCATTTTCTAGGTGATAAAAACTGACAACCAGGGAGGAAAAATGCTTGCCCCAGGATCAATGGAACCCAGTGAACAGGCCCCTGAGCATTACCCTGGGCCTAACCAAGTGGGGGACTAGTGGGTGGAGCCCTTACCGTGGGGCTTCCTCTTCTTCAAGTGGAAGGATCGGAATAGAGTAGACTGAAGCATGACCAAGTAACCGTCATCTCTACTTGCTTGAACAGTTCTATTGCCCTATAGCAGTCTCAAATAACCTACCCCAGCCACCCTTTGTACCATCTGCACCCTCTGAACTTATTTGCAAGCTATCCGTATTTTTCAGCATTTGTGAAAAATGCCCAACACCACCATTTGGATTTGGAAGAGGACTGGAGTTATTTCCCTAATACTATAGGAATAGAGTTAGGCTTTGATCTGCTTTTCCTGTGATTGCTCCTGCTTCTGTGAGAGATTATTTGTCTTCTACATACACACACACACACACACACACACTTTTTCTTTTCTTTTTTTTTTTTTAAGAATTTTGATCAGGGAGTACTTGGGTGGCTCAGTTGGTTAAGCATCTCCTTCAACTCAGGTCATGATCCCAGGGTCCTGGGATGGAGCCTCGCATCGGGCTCCCTGCTCAGCGGGGAGTCTGCTTCTCCCTCTCCCTCCCCCTCTGCCCCTCCACCTCGCTCGTTTTCTTTCTCTCTCTCTCAAATAAATAAATAAACTCTGCTTAAAAGAAAAGAATTTTGATCAAATAAGATTCTGTTAGATTTAAGTCCTCAAAGGCAAAGATTGGCATTGATAGAAGTTAGAAGTCACCAGCTAGTCTGTATTCCACAGAATTCCACTAAATGGTAGAAGACTGCTCTTTTTAAAAAAAAGATTGATATTTATTTATTTATTTATTTATTTGAGAGAGAGAGCACAAGCGGGTTGGGGGGAAGAGGCAGAGGGAGAAGCAGGTTCCCCACTGAGCAGGGAGCCCGATGTGGGGCTCCATCCCAGGACCCTGGGATCATGACCTGAGCCGAAGGCAGATGCTTAACTGACTGAGCTCCCCAGGCGCCCCAGAAGACTGCTCTTTCATGCAAACCATTCCCAACAGCTACGCTTTGTTATGAATTAGTGTCAGGCCATTCCTGTCCAACTCTTATTGACTCATCCTCTAACTTTTATTGACTCATCATTTAGTGTGAATCTAAATCAGAGGTCAGCTATTTTTTTTCTGTAAAGGGCCAGATAGTAAATATTTTAGGCTTTATGGGCCACATGGTCTCTGTCCCCACCACTCAACATTGCCGTTGCAGAACAAAAGTGGAGACAATACATAAATGATTATGGCTGTGTTCCAATAAAACTTGACTTATAAAAAACAGGCAGTTGGTAGGATTTGGTCCTCAAGTTGTCATTGCTGACCCCAGATTTAAATCATCAAGCCTAGATTGCTATGCTCCCCCTTCCCCACCACCATCAAGGTTTCTGATTCACTAGGTCTTGGGACTGGGCCCAAGAAATTGAATTTACAAGTCACGAAGTGATGTCGAGGCTGCTGGTTGGAGCCATGCTTTGAGAACTTTTGCTCTGGGACAGTCCCTTAAGCCTGAAGTGCTCAATAAATTATTAAACGCACACAAATCATCACAATTTTCTTCTGAGTGACTTCATTGCTTGTACGTACCTCTCCTTTCTCGCCTCTTTGGAAGATAAGCGTGATTAGCTTTTGTAGCAGTCAGGCTACCAAGTTAAAGTCAATGGAATCCTCTCTAGTTAATGCATGAAGGAAGGATGTATTAATGTATATTATAGTGCTCACGGACTCATTGGAAGAGTTGGAATAATGTGGTCTCGGGTCAGCTTCCAGGAACAGTCCCCAGAACAACATTGCAGGGAGAGCACGTCCCCATCACCCCTCCTGATTCCTTTCATAACTTGAGTCCCAAAGTCTTGTGCCAGGTGGGTCTGATTTTCAAAACTCAAGTTCCCTGTTGAGGCCCGAGGGGATTTGGGGATTTCATACCGGGAAGGCTAGCAACAAGAGAATGATAAAAACGTGGAGCAGCGTTCAGAAGATTTTGGGGGGTAGCCACTACTCATTACAATCCCATTACTGAGAAAGAAAAAGTGCCATGAGGAGTGGAAAGTTATAAGGCAATAAAGCTCCAGCTCTCTGGGATTTGTTTTAAAAATAATGGGGTTGTGACGGACAGAAGGGGTGGTATAGATGAGGCAGTATTGATCACGAGCTGATGATTATTAACCCAGGTGACAGGTGCATGGAGCTTCATTGTTCTGTTCTTCCTATTGTAGTGTATGTTTGAAATTTTTTG
This sequence comes from Zalophus californianus, assembly GCF_009762305.2. Classification (NCBI taxonomy): domain Eukaryota; kingdom Metazoa; phylum Chordata; class Mammalia; order Carnivora; family Otariidae; genus Zalophus; species Zalophus californianus. The sequence continues at coordinate 176,764,183 of NC_045596.1, forward strand.
TAATAGAAAAGTAAAATTTTAAGAGGCAAGAAAGGCAGAAAAAGAATGGACTTAAGGAGCAACATCTAAAGTCTCAATAGTATGCTCTCTCCAAGAAGCATACATGTTGTAATAAAGCCTTTAGATGGGAGTTATTTTCATGGTACAATCATTGTCTTAACAACATTCTCAAAGGAAAACAATAAGTGCTTTTTTCACTGAAAGTAGGTCAAGGTAAAGCAATATTACCCGAGTCATTGTGTCTGCTTCACCCGGACAAATCCACCAGGAAGCAAAAAAGGTCAGTATATAGGGTCACCAGCAAATGAAAATGCAGGACCAGTTAAATCTGAATTTCAGATAAACAGCAAATACATTTTTTAATATGTATGTGTCCTGTGTAATATTTGAATATGCTTATACTAAATATGCTCATACTAAGACTTATTTGTTGTTTATCTGAAATTTCTAATTTAAGTGGGTATCCCGTATTTTATCTGGCAACTCTAACTTCTATGACTTATAAAATTTAGGAGAGTTCATCCTCCTCACTCTTCTCCAACTCATGCCACACCTTACCTCGTCCTGAACTAACCAGACTGGACTTCTATAATTATGACTCTCTGGGTATTTCGCCATTAACTTTCCCTATGTTCCTACAAAGGCACCCTTCCCAACCCTAGATAGGTTCAAGCTGGACTGTCAGCTTGACCCTCAAAAAGAAGCGGGTAAGGAGAGAAGCCATGTGCCTAAATGTTCCGAAGCAAATGCCTCCTCTCTAAGATGAGGAAGCCAGACGACTTAGCTGCCCTACAAGTTCCTTGCAATATCCTTCCAACAGAGCTGAGATTAAGACCCCTGAGATGTGCAGGCCAGCCCTGGCACCCGTTTGTACATCCAGATGGGCTCCAAAGAATCTAGACTCCAAAGGAAACAAAGAAAGAGTGATTTCATGCTAGAAGGCAGGAGATATTTTGTCATCCAACCTCACTGTCTCAGTTTGTCATGGCCGGTTCCAGATTGTTAAAACCCAGACAATCAAGTTTTTGCAACAGGGAAGGCACTTTTGTCTTGTCCTGCCTTGGTCATTTGACAACTCATTAGCATCTCTACTGGAAGTGAGCCAGAGGAAGGAAGTGATAAAATATCATGAGTCAACATGTTACTTGCCAGAAATTCTGGTAAAAGCGGTAAGTGGGTTTAAAGGAAGAGAAATACAGAAATTTGTATTCTTACAGAAATTTTCTTGTAGAAAACAACGATTTCCCGAGATAGTGGGAATTTCTATTTTCTGCCCCTAAAGCACTGACAAATCAAAGGTCAAGTCTATTAGCTTGGACCTCTTCTAATGAAGTTTCTCTAGACAGGGACTGAATACCCATCCCTGGAATCATAGGAAGTATCTACCATTCATGCCTTCTGCCTTTGAGGTTAATGAATTTTAGAGTTCTAATGGGGGAAATACAGTGATTTTTATAGCTGGCTGCAGATGGGTTAGGAGGAAAGCAGAATTCTTCATGAGGTTAGAACTGCTTTTGTCCATAAAAACAGTATGAATGGGTCTGTTTGGTTATAAAACAGTAGGTACTTCCAGTGTGAGCTGATGAGAAGCCTCAACAAAGAAGAATTAAATTGCTTGCTTGTATAGAACAGGGTGATATTTGATGATGATGATGACGATGATGATGCTGCTTGCTGCTGATGATGATTTTAGCGTTTTGCTGAGATGGGGAACGCAGGGTTTCAGTGGATGATAGACAGAAAGAGGTGAAGAAATGGGTAACCGAGGGGTAGGGAGATCCAAGCAAACACATCAGTAGGCAGAGAAGGACAGCTAGAGAGAAACTGCCTGTGCCAGGGACGGCTGAGGATTCTAGGACAGTAATATCTAGCATCCATTCTCAAAAAAATGTATTTATTATGGATCATTTCAAGCATATACAGAAGTAAACAGACTACTTTAATGAACTTCCATGTACCATACCCACTTCAACAATGAACTCACAGCCAATCTTTTTTTTTTTTTTAAGATTTTATTTATTTGACACAGAGAGAGAGACAGCGAGAGCGGGAACACAGGCAGGGGGAGTGGGAGAGGGAGAAGCAGGCTTCCCGCCGAGCAGGGAGCCCAATGCGGGGCTCGATCCCAGGACCCTGGGACCATGACCTGAGCCGAAGGCAGACGCTTAACGACTGAGCCACCCGGGAGCCCCCTCACAGCCAATCTTATTCCATCTAGAACGCCCTCCCCCTACTCATTACCTCCCCTCTAAGTCATTTGGAAGGAAATTCCAGACATTATACTGCATTGGCAAACACTCTAGTAGTCAATTTGCAGCACTAGCCTATTCTGGGCTGTGCTGTTGTCTCCCTAGATTAGCCATATCCTCCCTAAAAGCCTGTATAAAGGAGAGACACTGCTGTGTGTCTCTTTTATTCTCAGCACTCCATTGCAGCATGGCTGTACTTTGGGCCCCAGATGTGTGGTCATTTTCCCACACAAAGCAATTCTGTGACAGCAGCTGGGTGTCCTACAATTTAACCCAATTCTGACTCCATCCACCTGGAGATAGCATCAGATCCCACAGACTACCGGCTCCCGCCCCACAAAACTCCACCCCCCCCATCAGGCAATGCAGATGCCAATCACAAGTCTGCGGTGTCACCTGCGCTTCCGACAGACTGGCTATATCTCAGAGGTTCCCACAACACCACCACCACCACTCCTCCCCTGTTTTAGGTTCAATTAATTTGCTAGAGTGACTCAGAGAACGCAGGAAAACAGTCTACTCACTAGACTGCTGGTTTATTATAAAAGGTTATAATTCATGAATGGCCAGATGGAAGATGCATAGGGCCAGATTTGTGAGAAAGGGCTCAGAGTTTCCATGCCTTCTGCAGACACGTCACCCTCCTAGGATGTCCACAAGTTCACCAACCTGGAAGCTGTCTAAACCCTCCCCTTTGGGTTTCTATGGAGGCTCCATGATGTAGGCATGATTGATTAAGTCATTGGCCATTGGTGATTGAACTCAATTTCTAGTCCCTTTCCCTACCCCAGAGGTCAGGGGATGGTACAGAAAGTTCCAGCCCTCTAATCACATGGTTGGTTCCCCTGGCCACCAGCTCGCCACCCTTAGGAGCTTTCCAAAAGTTACCTCGTTGGGTTGACTAGGAGAACATGAACCCATGGAAACCTACAGGGAGATCAGGGCAGGAGTGATGGACTTCTCACAATATATGTGTATGGGTGGTGAGCCAAGCCATTCTGTGAGGACATTAAATGAAAGTTCACAGCAGAAGCCTCCTGGAGACTTGTAGGGCCCGTCCGTTCAGGCAGCAGGTTACTGGGTTATGCGGTCATTTGAACTTTGGCAAGTGCCTCTTTTGGCAAGCTAATTCTGTATGCATTACAAATGAGAGTAACAATCAACATTTCGCATTATGCAAATAGCTGAGAGAAACCAGAAACTTTACAGTTTTTTTTTCTCCTTAGAACAATGCATTGCTTAGGAAAAATAAAAATAATCGACAGCTGAACTCACATTAGTGTTTCCAAAACAAAATGGTCACAGGAACTCAAATGTTCAAGTCCATTCTCCAGACTCAGGGGTTAACCTTGCCCTTCAGTACCTCACTACCTCCTCTTGAAACTTGGTGATCCTCCTGGATTGTTCCACCTTCTTACCGAAAGTCAGTTGTCAGCAGGTTTTTAAAAGAATCTTTTTTTAATGTCATTCTTTCCCAAATTAAAATTCCATAATAAATCTTGTTTTCCCCTCCCTGTGAGTTTCCCCGATACTCATGAAGAACTTCCCTTTCAAAGTCCTGTCTTCTGACCTCCTCTACTTAAAGCTCCCCTTGACACCTGCCTTCCAGGTACAACAACACCCTTTAAAGTTCATGATCTTGTCAGGTTAGTCCTTAAATATTTTTTAGGCTCCATAAAATTTTTGCTCACTCAGCACTGTAAGCCATCCTTTCTTCTGAGAATTGAGGTTTGTGTACTTGTTAATGATCCGATAATGCGCCTGAGCCTATGGAGGATGGGGGCCCCACACACACACACAAAAAAGGGATAATCTCCTTACAGCCCTAGTTCTGAGACTTGAGTACACATCAGAATACTTGGAGGGCTTGTCAGAACAAAGACTGTGGGAGTCAGATTCAGCAGGTCTGGGGTGAGCCTGAGAATGTGCATTTATATCAAAGATAAAAATGACCTAGCCTTTGGCTTCTAGAATATTGCAGGCTGATGGAAAAATCCCTTCTTTCATGGGCATAGCACTTCAGAATTTTAAAATTATTCTCGTATTTAATTTTTCTTTAACTAAACCTCACCACAATCGTAGGAGGGAAATAGCTCCTGGATTTAGAGTCAGAAAACCTGCATTTGAATTCCAGCTTACCAAATATTAGCTCTGTGACTTTGGACAAGTTACAGCTCTCAAAGCCTGGGTTGTCTACAAAATAGGAATAAAAACCTCCCAGGTAGATAATAAATGCGTTTGTGAAAATACTTTGCAAGCTGCAAAGTGCTATACAAATATAGAATGTTAGAAAACAATACAGCCTGTGGTCAGAGTCGGAAAGACCGCCAGAGTATCATGGGAACACAGAGGAAGAAGCGGCGCATTCAGTTGGCATGACGGAAGGTTGGATGGGGTAGGCTTCTAGAAAAAGGCCGAGTTTTCAACAGGCAGGGAATTGAGTGGGGAAGGTATTCAGAGGCGAATGGCACATAGATAGGCAAGAAAGATGATTAATGATACAGCTGGTAAAAGAGTTTAAAGCCATGTTACAGAAAGCTTTGACTAGCAGGAAAAGGAGTTTGAGCATGATCCAGTAGGTAGTGGGTAGCCAATTAAATGTTCTGATCAACAACTCAACCTGCTCTGAAGATATTGAACACTGGTCTGTTACAGGGGGATTGGGAGAGGGAGACAGTGGAGGCAGGGAGACCTGTTAAGAGTATTTTCCTTAACAGCTTTCCCTACTCTTTCCACCCTGGTTTCATATGCATTTCCCCATACCCCATTGGTGCAGCCTTACAATGAATTCCAATCTTCTCTATCATCATTATCCCCAGAGAGCCCCCTTCAAAATGCTGGGCAATCTTCGTTGGCCTTAACCATGCCTGCTGGAGCATTAGAGAGCACACTTCCCCTCCTCCTCCTCATGTGCCCGGCAGCCCTATGGTCCTCAGCCAGGTTTCTCTGCTGGTTGTGAAACATGCCTGGGTTTTTCAGCCAATTCTCATTTGACAGGCTTTTCTGCCATTCTACCCTTCTCTGGACATAATTTTGTTTCTCCCATATTCAAAAAGAGAAGCACAAGGCCTTAACAGAGACACTTGGGTAATATAAACAAACAAACTCTTGATGGATGGATAAGAATTTAATTCCCTGCCCCTGCTTCTTTTCCTTACTGGGTAACTTCATAGGGGGTGCTTGAGAAAAGGTCAAGTTCAAGGTCTGAATGGGTTCTCACTTGTCTATGGTGTCACCTGGGAGCCTTGGCCATATTTAAATTCTTCATCCCGGGCGCCTAGGTGGCTCAGTCGTTAAGCGTCTGCCTTCGGCTCAGGTCATGATCCCGGGGTCCTGGGATTGAGCCCCACATCGGGCTCCCTGCTCAGCGGGAAGCCTGCTTCTCCCTCTCCCACTCCCCCTGCTTGTGTTCCTGCTCTCGCTGTGTCTATCTGTCAAATAAATAAATAAAATCTTTAAAAATAAATACAAAATAAATTCTTCATCCCATTCTGACTTGGGTTTGCTCTGATTTATAGTTGAAATTTACATGTTGTATATTTTCCCCTTTAGGGAATTTTATAGATGCCAGCCTTGAAGTTTACATCCCTCTGCTATACCCTGAAATGTGTGTCACATGACTTGCTTGCACTTCCTCCTTAAAATTTTCTTCTATTCATGTAACGATAGTTAACCTTTGGGCAATCATTACACTGTTGTTTCCTCACTTCCATTTTCCAGAGCCCGGAGGGTTAACATGCCCATGGCTGAGGTGTGCACACCTTGGAGATCATCTGTGGGTTCACTTAGCCCACTCTAAGCCTCTTTAGCAACAACACAACAGAAATGCCTACTAATAAATTCCCACTTCTCCTAATAATAGGGTCAGTCCTATTCCAAGTTAAGATCATGTTCAACTATGCTGTATAAACAAGTCCCATCATCTAATGTTTATATGAAAGCTCTCAGTTCAAAATACCTTCAGACATTTCATTAATATCATACACAAAACTCCTCAGTAGCTTCTCAGTCCCCAAACTCTGAAAACATTTTCCAATATGTGTCTCCCTGTTTTCTTCATATGATATAACATGTGTATCTAAGGAAAAATAAGGACAGATTGGATTTTCACTTTGTGTGGAAACACATTTCACTTTGCTTACCAAAGTGAAAGGTCTTTCTGAGCTTAGCTGATGAAACATGATGCTTTGATTTGATAAAGGTTTCTCTTCCGTGTAGCTTGGTGTGGAGACATACTCAGATTCATTTGGAAAACAATTTTTATTGACTGTGACTCATTAGAAAGAATGTCATGTGCTGGCATTTCATTACCGAGCAGGGAATCTTTCCCTTATAGGGCCTTTGGCTCTGATATGACTCAGGAAAGGAAAAATGGGCTTCCATGGGAAACCTATGCACTCAGCCAGGATCCCAGGAATGTAGGTAAATGTATGGCACCTGCCACTATTTTGTGTTACCTCCTCTGGTGTCGGAGGAGACAGTTTTGTTCTTATGGCTCTGAAAATTAAGAACACAAGGAAATGCTCATTTTTTTCCCCTTAGAAGAACTAAAACAAGCCAAGAGGACTACACCGTCGATTAATTAAAGCTTCAAGAATTAAAAAGAGGTGGTGGTGGTGGTGGTGGTGGTGGTGGTGGGGAATGTTACAGGAGGTGTTCATGTATATGAAGGCACTATAAAAATAAAGTACAGAGTTTGCTGAATCATGAAATTTCATTAGATATTATAAGACTTGAATCTTTCATGAAGTGAATTATTAACAAGTGAAAGACGCTAAAACAAAAGTTTTGCTGCACTAGATATGGTTTCATTCCAGTATATCCGGTCCTGATTGCATCAGAGGGAGAACAGCTGAAGTATGTTTAAGCCCATGTAAGAAAGGAGAGGCTTTTTAACACTACAGATTTTTCACACTGGAAGTATATAATTATTCAATGACATTTTTAAAAGCCTGATAGCTGTACTTTCAAAACAAAAAGTGAATATGGAATGATTAAAACCATGTAATTTTTAAAATGAAAGTTGAACTGGAAAATCAGAAGATTATCAAAATTCTTCTACTTGTTATTTTAGAAATGGCTAGTTGCACTGATTTCTACCAACCTCTGTTTTCTATCATGCCCACCAGGACTGGTGGGGTCCCTCCTTCTGCCTAAATGTCCCCACATGTACCTTCTCTCATGCTTACCCTCCTTGGAAATATTCAGGACCGTAAGTGGCGATACTTCAATGAGAGTGGACAATGCCCTTCAATAGAAAAGAACTCTCAGTTTAGATAATATGTAGTGCCTTGCATCTTTGGGATGATTTGACAGATTAATGCTACTTTTAAGGGGGTTAAGATACAGCCTTCAGCAAAGATAAATAATGCTGATTCACTGTTCTTCCCAAACCAAGGACAAACCTGAGATAAAGATAAAGTTTATGGCTGAGAAGACAACAAGTATACAAATCGACTGACAGCAAAAGCCAGAAGAAGGATTATTCATTTGTTCCCAGATGAAGGTGGGAACAAAAATCCCAAAGGCGAGCAGAGTAGAAGGTGAAAGTAAATGAAAGGAAACCACAAAGTAAAGGTATAGTGAACAGCTGGACAACAGAACAGTTTTGTACTTCAGAAGAGGCCAAAAGATGAATCCGCTGAATCCTGATCTCCACGAAAAGACTTCAGGCTGAGGAGGTTCTCCAAGTGCTGGGTCAAGATTTTCAGTTCACCTGAGAACACTCTGTGCTAACCCCAACCCTCAGCTTCTCTCTGGGGTGCTACTTTTGCTGGCAGATCATTCTGTTCCATTAGCGCACACATCAAGGTCTGGGGAAGAACGGATGGAAAAAGAGTCGAGATTTATATTAAGTGCTGAATCATGAGGGCTTCAGAGATTAAAAAAAGAAGATGAAAATTAATTAGTGGTTTAGTGCTGGAGAGGATGGGGGGACAGAGATGTGGCAGCTAAAGGATATTGGGTTTCTTCTTGAGGTGATGAAAGTGTTCTATAACCAGCTGTGGTGATGGCTGCCCACATCGATGAATACACACTGTAAATGAGTGGATGGTATGATCTGTGAATTATATAGCAGTAAAGATGGTGTGGGTTTTGTTTTTTGTTTTTTGTTTTTTTTTAAGCCTATAAGAAATTAGAGAGAAGGGTCAATGTGGTGTGAAAATAAGCCTCAACACAGCAATCTCACAGGGCTAGGAGGTAAAGACTGGGTATCAATGACCCTGATAAGGAAAGGTATTAATCAAACGCCAACTAAAGAACCACAGGGAAACTCAAAATCATTATATTCCATATTTCACATCTCTTATGGGAACTGTGTGACTGACTCTCTCATTCTCTAGATACCACCTTTTCCAAAGTTGAATTACTTTGCCCTGTTAGAGCTCATAACCTATGGGTGTGATAAATGTGTTATAGTCTGTACACCTCAAAGGAAGGTATTAACCACAGAATGAATCACATGGGAACATTTTCCATGTTTCCCTGCAGAACGGGGACCAATTAAAGGAGCCAATTATCCTTTCCTACCTGGAGAAAGCATTTCTCAGGCAAATGAATTAGGAACTGAAAACTGGAAGTGGGTTTTTATTCCTTTACACGGTTAGGACACCATGTATAGGACTTGTACTTCTTGGGTGTCCCCCAAAACTCCTCACATAGGGCTGGCGTTATTAGAAACTTAACAAATACTTTCTGCTTTTAATTATATTGAATTCCAAAGAGGAAGCTTAGGCATTTTATGATGAGTGTGCATGCTACTTCCAAATGTAATAGTTAGAATATAAACCCTAGAAAAGGAAAAGTATTTATCAAAGACCAAAGCTCTTTTGAGAAATGACTGTCAAATTTACCGGTTCTCATTAGTTTTATTAAAAGGGTTAGGAAGAAAAAAAATTATTAGGAAAAACTGACCTCACAGATGTCTATAACCATGCAATCTTCAGCTTAGAATAATGCCCTGTATTAAACTGTGTAAACACCAGAACTTTCCCTTGTGAGACCAATAATCTTAGCAACAGCTCCCTTTCCAAACATGCCAAGAAAGATATGTTGCTTTGGGTTACAGACACTGGAAAATCAACAGACCAAAACATGCAGAAGAACTGAGGAGAGAGAGAGAGGATTGAGTCGGATCACCCTGCAGTCTCCGGAGAGCTGCAGAGTAGCGGAGTAGATTGCAATGCCCTTGAAAGATTCTCTCCCCACCCCCTTGGACCACCACCACCCCAGTATCCCTGCAAAGCCCTTCCCATGTGGTCTGCCAGATGGCAAGGAAAAGAGAAACTTAAGATGAAGTCAGCCCCCAAATGGAAACATAGCTCATGGAAGCACAGTTTAAAAAAGCTTTGACCTACACACATGAGACTAGAGCCAGAGCCCATCAGATACCGAGTTCTCTTTCTGTATGCGTTTGCAAGGGGACGAAATGCTTTGGTTAAGTGGGTTAATTGGGCCTTATGAGCAATGAGTTCTTGTGGGGATTCATTATGAATGCTCTGTGGGCGAATAAGTGGTTGGGATAAGAGCCAATCAATATCTTCCCTTCTGTCCATACTGGGAGTTCTGGGAGTTCTGAACACCACCAATGTCCCACCAAATATAACAAAGTATCTTTACTGTGTTTTATTAAATGTGCTATTTGAGTAAAACCATATTGTTCTCTGCACTCCCATCTTGAGTAGAACAAATCATTATGATTGCATGACTTGCTTATACTTCTTAAAGTGCTGTCATACATGTTTGATCTTCATAACTGAGAGAGGCTGGTACAGTAACCTTGATTTACCCAGCATTCTCTGCGAAGATTAACTGAATTTCTTGAACCCTAAAGTTTATCCCTTTATGTTATCACAATCAAAAGAAAAAATCTGCACTAGTCTGAATAAAATTTTTCAAAAATGCATTTCAAAAAAGAAATGTACATTAAGATAAGAAGAATAAGAATTCTTTTTAAAAGTTTTTTGCCTACTACATTAACAAGGACTTTTTATTAAGTTATAATACTAGGTTCATAGAGGATGTAAGGGAAAGGATCCTCATAGACATTGCTAATGAGATCATAAATTTTGACAATTTGGGAGATGATTTGATAATACGGACTTAACAACAGTAACTAATAATAAAATAGAACAATTATAACAATGTATTATAATAAAAGTTACATGAATGTGTCTCACGCTCAAAATATCTTATTGTACTGTCCCCTTGCTCTTTTTCTCTTTGTGTTATTAAGATGACAAAATGCCTACATGATGAGATGAAGTCAGGTGAATTACACAGGCATTGTGACATAGCGTTAGGCTATTATTGACTTTCTGATGATCCGATCTGTCAGGAGGAGGATCGTCTGTTTCCCAACTGCAGTTGATTGAAGGGAACTAAAATGGCAGAAAGCAAAACCACCGATGAGCGGGGACCACTGTATGATTAATGTACCTTACAGCTAAATCAAACAGAGACCTATATTTGCACAATGCGGTAGTGTTTACAAAGCAATTTTATGTCATATCACTTTCGCTTTTGTAAAAAAGATTTTATTTATTTTGGGGGCGCCTGGGTGGCTCAGTTGTTAAGTGTCTGCCTTCGGCTCAGGTCATGGTCCCAGGGTCCTGGGATCGAGCCCCGCATCGGGCTCCCTGCTCAGAGGGAAGCCCGCTTCGCCCTCTCCCACCCCCCTGCTTGTGTTCCCTCTCTCGCTGTGTCTCTCTGTCAAATAAATAAAATCTTTAAAAAAATAAAAATTAAAAAATATATATCTTATTTATTTGAGAGAGAGAGAGAGTGAGAGAGAGCAAGTGCATGCGTGAGCAGGGGGTCGGGGCAGAAGGAGAGGGAAAGAATCCCAAGCCGACTCTGTGCTGAGGGCGGAGCCCAGTGCAAGGCTTGATCTCATGACCATGAGATCATGACCTGAGCCAAAACCAAGAGTCGACACTTAACCAACTGAGCCACACAGGACCCCCTATCACTTTCACTTTTAAGCCTCACAGCTACTTTAAGAAATAGCGAGGGCAATATGAATTATATGAGGTTTTTTCCTTTTTTAAAAGATTTTATTTATTTATTTGAGAGAATGAGTGTGAGAGCGAGAGAGCAGGGGCAGGGGGAGCAACAGAGGGAGAAGGAGAAGCAGGCTCCCTGTTGAGCAAGGAGCCCGATGCGGGGCTCGATCCTAGGACCCTCCCGGATCATGATCTGAGCTGAAGGCAGAGGCTTAACGACTGAGCCACCCAGGCGCCCTTGACTTATTTCCTTTTTACAAATAAATGGTCTTGACACTTGAAAGTGTCAAATGACTTGCCCTCATTTACATAGGAATGGGGTAGCCTCAGACCTTCTCCCAGGTCACCAGCATTCATCCCCAGCTGCCACATGGTCAGGCCACCTGAATGACTGTAACCTGCAGTGCTTCCCTCCCCGGTCACTCACCGTTTCTGTTCTGTTCATTCCGTAGCTCAGCTCAAATCACTGAGCACACCAGCACGGTGAGGCCAAGCGATTTCCACACTTGGAAAAACTAGAAGCTATCCCAGGCATATTCAACCCGCGGTTTTGCTGTTAGCCCACAGAACCACCACAGTGTAGTCTCTGCAGTGGGGTCTGTAAGACCCTTTTTTTCTTTTCTTCTAAATTTTAAGAAAATAAAATACACAATGTATGTTAAACCCCTTCATTTAAAAATGATGACTCACATTATATATCCCTCATTCTTAACTAACGAGTCACCCACTTTCAATCTGCCTAAGGGTCCAAACACAATGTGAACACTAAATCAAATCATCATAAGTACTGGTGTGTTTACAAGACATCAGACATAAATCCTGTACAAGAACCACCATTGGGGGAGTGAGGGGGGCTCAGTCAGTTAAGCATCTGCCTTCAGCTCAGGTCATGATCCCAGGGTCCTGGGATCAAGCCCCACATCCACCTCTCTGCTTAGTGGGGAGTCTGCTTCTCCCTCTCCCTCTGTCTGCTGCTTCCCCTGCTTGTGTTCTCTCTCTCTGTCAAATAAATAAATAAAATCTTATAAATAAATAAATAATAACAAAATTTTGAAAAAGAACCACAATTGGTTGCCAAGTTAATAAATATTCATTTTTGTCCAATTAACTAAAGTTAAGCAGGAATATAAGAAGATTGTAAATGATGGACTGAATGCTACAATCTTGTTATCTTGTATTTGCCATCTCATTAGAATGGATAAAACCACTGCCCCTTCCAAGTTCTCATGGCAGGAATTAGTTCTCGTGGCCTTAATACCTGGAGCTCTCTCCCTGAGCAAATTTCTTTCTCATTTTAACTCTAGAAATTCAGAAACATGAATTAAGGGTCTGTTGAGCATCGAATGACCTAAGAAGTCTTTTTTTTTTTTTAAGATTTTATTTATTCATCTCAGAGAGGCAGAAAGAGCACAAGCAGGGGGAGAGGGATAGGGAGAAACAGAATCCCTGCTGAGCAGGGAGACCAATGCAGGGCTTGATCCCAGGACCCCGGGATCAGGACCTGAGCTGAAGGCAGATGCTTAACCTACTGAGCCACCCAGGCGCCCCTGAGAAACAGATTCTTAACTATAGAGGACAAAATTCTGTCTTTAAAATTTTGAGATACACTTTCTTCTAACAGATCAAAATATACCCTAAATCTCTAGTGTATGGCTTTGTTCTAGCCTCCTGCCTGATCACATTCTCTCCCCTATTTTTTTCTTTCTTTCCTTTTTAAAACCTCTTTCTTTTTTCAAACAACTTCTTATCAATTCCTTCTATAAAATTTTTATAATTTTCACCTTTACAGTCATCTTCCATCCCTTCATCGTATCGACCCTTATTTTGTACATATATAAGTCTTTCTTTCTTTAAAATTTTAGGAGGCACCTTCTTTCAACAGACCAAAATACACCCAAAATCTAGTGTGTGGCACTAATCTATGCACCAGCCTGATCATATCTGATCATATTCTGTTTTTTTTTTGTTTTGTTCTGTTTTTGTTTGTTTTTATCTTTTCTTTTTCTTTTTCTTTTTTCTCTTTCTTTTCTCTTTCTTTCCCTTTCTTTTCCCCTGGTTTCAGGTCTTTTCTGATTTGTTTAGAGTATATTTTCTGGGGACATTTTTACCCTGTTAGCATTTTGTTCTCTCATTCATCTGTTCTCCTCTGGATAAAATAACAAGACAGAAAGAATCACCTCAACAAAAAGAACAAGAGGTAGTACCATCTGCCAGGGACCTACTCAATACGGACATTAGTACCATGTCAGACCTAGAGTTCAGAATGATGATTTTAAAGATACTAGCTGGGCTTGAAAAAAGCATGGAAGTTATTAGAGAAACCCTTTCTGGAGAAATAAAAGAACTAAAATCTAACCAAGTCGAAATAAAAAAGGCTATTAATGAGGTGCAATCAAAAATGGGGGCACTAACTGCTAGGATAAATGAGGCAGAAGAGAGAATCAGCGATATAGAAGACCAAATGATGGAAAATAAAGAGGCTGAGAAAAAGAGAGAGAAACAACTACAGATTCATGAGGGCAGAATTCGAGAGATAAGCGATACCATAAGACGAAACAACATTAGAATAATTGGGATCCCAGAAGAAGAAGAAAGAGAGAGAGGGGCAGAAGGTATATTGGAGCAAATAATGGCAGAGAACTTCCCTAATGTGGGGAAGGAAACAGGCATCAAAATCCAGGAGGCACAGAGAAACCCTCTCAAAATCAATAAAAATAGGTCAACACCCCGACATCTAATAGTAAAACTTACGAGTCTCAGAGACAAAGAGAAAATCCTGAAAGCAGCTCAGGAGAAGAGATATGTAACCTACAATGGTAGAAATATTAGATTGGCAACAGACCTATCCACAGAGACCTGGCAGGCCAGAAAGGACTGGCAAGATATCTTCAGAGCACTAAACAAGAAAAATATGCAGCCAAGAATACTATATCCAGCTAGGCTGTCACTGAAAATAGAAGGAGAGATAAAAAGCTTCCAGAACAAACAAAAACAAAAGGAATTTGCAAACACGAAACCAGCCCTCCAAGAAATCTTGAAAGGGGTCCTCTAAGCAAAGAGAGAGCCTAAAAGCAGCATAGATCAGAAAGGAACAGAGACAATATACAGTAACAGTCACCGTACAGGCAATACAATGTCACTAAATTCATATCTTTCAATAGTTACCCTGAACATAAATGGGCTAAATACCCCAATCAAAAGACACAGGCTATCGGATTGGATTAAAAAACAAGACCCATCGATATGCTGTCTGCAAGAGACTCATTTTAGACCCAAAGACACCCCCACATTGAAAGTGAAGGGGTGGAAAACCATTTACCATGCTAATGGACACCAAAAGAAAGCTGGGGTGGCAATCCTTATATCAGAAAAATTAGATTTTAAAACAAAGACTGTAATAAGAGATGAGGAAGGACACTATATCCTACTTAAAGAGTCTATCCTACAAGAAGATCTAATAATTGTAAATATCTATGCCCCTAACATGGGAGCAGCCAATAATACAACAATACAATAATAGTGGGGAACTTTAACACCCCCCTGACTGAAATAGACAGATCATCTAAGCAAAAGATCAACAAGGAAATAAAGACTAAATGACACACTGGACCAAATGGACTTCACAGACATATTCAGAACATTCCATCCCAAAGCAACAGAATACACATTCTTCTCTAGTGCCCATGAAACACTCTCCAGAATAGATCACATCCTAGGTCACAAATCAGGCCTCAACGGGTACCAAAAGATTGGGATTATTCCCTGCATATTTTCAGACCACAATGCCTTGAAACTAGAACTCAATCACTAGAGGAAAGTCAGAAAGAACTCAAATACATGGAGGCTAAAGAGCATCCTACTAAAGAATGAATGGGTCAACCAGGCAATTAAAGAAGAATTAAGAAAATTCATGGAAACAAATGAAAATGAAAACACAACTGTTCAAAATCTTTGGGATGCAGCAAAGGCAGTCCTGAGAGGAAAGTATATAGCAATACAAGCCTTTCTCAAGAAACAAGAAAGGTCTCAAATACACATCCTAACCCTACACCTAAAGGAGCTAGAGAAAAAACAGCAAATAAAGCCTAAACCCAGCAGGAGAAGAGAAATAATCAAGATCAGAGCAGAAATCAACGAAATAGAAACCAAAAGAACAGTAGAACAGATCAACCAAACTAGGAGCTGGTTCTTTGAAAGAATTAACAAGATTGATAAACCCCTGGCCAGACTTATCCAAAAGAAAAGAGAAATGACCTAAATCAACAAAATCATGAATAAAAGAGGAGAGATCACAACCAACACCAAAGAAATACAAACAATTATAAGAACATATTATGAGCAACTCTATGCCAGCAAATTAGATAACCTGGAAGAAATGGATGCATTCCTAGAGATGTATCAACTACCAAAACTGAACCAGGAAGAAATAGAAAACCTGAACAGACCTATAACCACTAAGGAAACTGAGGCAGTCATCAAAAATCTCCCAACAAACAAAAGCCTAGGGCCAGATGGCTTCCCAGGGGAATTCTACCAAACATTTCAAGAAGAATTAATACCTATTCTCCTGAAACTGTTCCAAAAAATAGAAATGGAAGGAAAACTTCCAAACTCGTTTTATGAGGCCACCATTACCTTGATTCCCAAACCAGACAAAGACCCCATCAAAAAGGAGAATTACAGACCAATATCCTTGATGAACATGGATGCAAAAATTCTCACCAAAATACTAGCCAATAGAATCCAACAGTACATTAAAAGGATTATTCACCACGACCAAGTGGGATTTATCCCTAGGCTGCAAGGATGGTTCAACATCCACAAATCAATCAACATGATACAATATATTAACAAAAGAAAGAACAAGAATCATATGATCCTCTCAATAGATGCAGAGAAAGCATTTGACAAAGTACAGCACCCTTTCTTGATCAAAACTCTTCAGAGTATAAGGATAGAGGGTACCTACCTCAATATCATAAAAGCCATCTATGAAAAACCTACAGCGAATATCATTCTCAATGGGGAAAAACTGAGCGCTTTCCCCCTAAGGTCAGGAACGCAGCAGGGATGTCCACTATCACCACTGCTATTCAATGTAGTATTAGAAGTCCTAGCCACAGCAATCAGACAACAAAAAGAAATCAAAGGCATCCAAATCGGCAAAGAAGAAGTCAAACTCTCACTCTTTGCAGATGATATGATACTGTATGTGGAAAACCCAAAAGACTCCACCCCAAAACTGCTAGAACTCATACAGGAATTCAGTAAAGTGGCAGGATATAAAATCAATGGACAGAAATCAGTGCCATTCCTATACACCAACAACAAGACAGAAGAGAGAGAAATTAAGGAGTCGATCCCATTTACAATTGCACCCAAAACCATAAGATAGCTAGGAATAAATCTAACCAAAGAGGCAAAGGATCTGTACTCAGAAAACTCTAAAATACTCATGAAAGAAATTGAGGAAGACACAAAGAAATGGAAAAATGTTCCATGCTCATGGATTGGAAGAACAAACATTGTGAAGATGTCAGTGCTACCTAGAGCAATCTACACATTCAATGCAATCCCCATCAAAATACCATCCACTTTTTTCAAAGAAATGGAACAAATAATCCTAAAATTTGTATGGAACCAGAAGAGACCCCGAATAGCCAGAGGATGTTGAAAAAGAAAAGCAAAGCTGGTGGCATCACAATTCCGGACTTGCAGCTCTATTACAAAGCTGTCATCATCAAAACAGTATGGTACTGGCACAAAAACAGACACATAGATCAATGGAACAGAAGAGAGAGCCCAGAAATGGACCCTCAACTCTATGGTCAACTCATCTTCGACAAAGCAGGAAAGAATGTCCAGTGGAATAAAGACAAGTCTCTTCAACAAATGGTGTTGGGAAAATTGGACAGCCACATGCAGAAGAATGAAACTGGACCATTTCCTTACACCACACACAAAAATAGACTCCAAATGGTTGAAAGACCTAAATGTGAGACAGGAGTCCATCAAAATCCTAAAGGAGAACACAGGCAGCAACCTCTTCGACCTGAGCCGCAGCAACTTCTTCCTAGAAACATCGCCAAAGGCAAGGGAAGCAAGGGCAAAAATGAACTATTGGGATTTCATCAAGCTAAAAAGCTTTTGCACAGCAAAAGAAACAGCCCACAAAACCAAAAGACAACCGACAGAATGGGAGAAGATATTTGCAAATGACATATCAGAAAAAGGGCTAGTATCCAAAATCTATAAAGAACTTATCAAACTCGACACCCAAAGAACCAATAATCCAATCAAGAAATGGGCAGAAGCCATGAACAGACATTTTTCCAAAGAAGACATCCAAATGGCCAACACACACATGAAAAAGTGCTCAACATCGCTCGGCATCAGGGAAATCCAAATCAAAACCTCAATGAGATACCACCTCACACCAGTCAGAATGGCTAAAGTTAACAAGTCAGGGAACGACAGATGTTGGCGGGGATGCGGAGAAAGGGGAACCCTCCTACACTGTTGGTGGGAAGGCAAGCTGGTGCAGCCACTCTGGAAAACAGTATGGAGGTTCCTCAAACAGTTGAAAATAGCGCTACCATACGATCCAGCAATTGCACTACTGGGTATTTACCCCAAAGATACAAATGTAGGGATCCGAAGGGGTACGTGCACCCCGATGTTTATAGCAGCAATGTCCACAATAGCCAAACTGTGGAAAGAGCCAAGATGTCCATTGACAGATGAATGGATAAAGAAGAAGTGGTATATATACACAATGGAATATTATGCAGCCCTCAAAAGGAATGAGATCTTTCCATTTGCAACGACGTGGATGGAACTGGAGGGTGTTATGCTGAATGAAATAAGTCAATCAGAGAAAGACATGTATCATATGAGCTCACTGATATGAGGAATTCTTAATCTCAGGAAACAAACTGAGGGTTGCTGGAGTGGTGGGGGGTGGGAGGGATGGGGTGGCTGGGTGATAGACATTGGGGAGGGTATGTGCTACGGTGAGCGCTGTGAATTGTGTAAGACTGTTGAGTCGCAGATCTGTACCTCTGAAACAAATAATGCAATATATGTTAAGAAAAAAAAAAGAAGATAGCAGGAGGGGAAGAATGAAGGGGGGGGAAATCGGAGGGGAGACAAACCATGAGAGATGATGGACTCTGAAGGACAAACTGGGGGTTCTAGAGGGGAGGGGTGGGGGATGGGTTAGCCTGGTGATGGGTATTAAAGAGGACACCTTCTGCATGGAGCACTGGGTGTTATGCACAAACAATGAATCATGGAACACTACATCAAGAACTAATGATGTAATGTATGGTGATTAACATAACAATAAAAAAATTTTAAGAACTATAGAGAACAAACTAATGGTTACCAGAAGGGAGGGGGGGATGGGTGAAACAGGTGATGGATGAAGGAGTCAGCATCCATTCCCACCTGCCACCCTGCCAGGCCACTACAGTGATTTGTAAGCTGCAGTGCTTCCCTCATGATGAGCACTGGGTAGTTTATGGAAGTGCTGAATCACTGTATTGTACACCTGAAACTAACATTACACTGTCTGGGAATATTACACCCACCCCAGTGCTCTCACCCCCTTTACTCAGCTCTTCTTTCCCCCAGCACTTACAACTTCCCATGTACAAAAGAACAGACTTCCCGTGTTTAAATAAGAATGTACACTCTATAAAGGCAGGGATTTTTGTCTTATTTTTCACTGTGTCTAAAACAGTGTTCAGCACAGAGAAGGCCCAGAAGAATTATTTGGTGAATAAGTGAATGAATGTGGATGCCTAATTTTTGTTTTGTAAACCACAAACTAGGTGACAAGTGTGATTTCTTTTTTTTTTTTAAGATTAATTTATTTTTAGATAGAGAGTGTGAGCAGGGGAGGGGCAGAGGGAGAGAATCTTTCAAGCCGACTCTGCACTGAGCAGGGAGCCCAAAGTGGGGTTCGATCCCACAACCCTAAGATCATGACCTGAGCCAAAATCAGGAGTCAGTTGCTTGACCGACTGAGCCACCCAGTACCCTGACAAGTGTGATTTGTAAGTGTGGACCCCAAAAGTTTTTGGATTTCTGAGCTGTTTCCTCACTCTTCCATTTGGCTGCTGAAGTGTTTGCAAATCTCAGTGAATTTTGCATTCATTGACCTCATTCTGCAATTAGAAGTTATGAGGAGAACAGTCCAGAGCTGAGAAAAGTATATGAAAAGAAGAAATAAGTGGTTAACAAGCACATGAGCTGAGAGTGGTTAACTTCAGGAATAATCGAAGAAATCCATATTAAAGCAATAAGATCATTTTTCAACTATCATATTAGCAAAGGTTTTTAAAATTATAATACTCAATGCTGGCAAAGGAACAGAGAAAAATGTACTTTTAGACACTGCCCTTTAGAAAATAGAGCCCTTCTGGAAAATTATTTGGCAAATGTGTCAAAAGCCTTAAAATATTCAGGAATTAATTTGCATATTTTATCCTAAATGTGGAAAAAACTTTATGAGCAAAGATTTTATTACAGCTGTATTTATATAAGCAGAATTTGGAGGCAACCTAAATGACCCACAATAAGAAAATGATTAAGTAAACTATACATGGCTCATCAACTCAATTCCATTTTTAATGACTCATTAATACTTTAACCACGTGGGAAAGTCCTAATGGGACGCTGCATTACCCCCCCACCCCAGTCAATTAGGGAAAAAAGATGGGAAGGAGGCAGGTGAGATATGGACAGAATCGTGCTAGGTCCCAGGCTGTCTGACCCCATCCATCAAATCCCACAGCCTCAAAGACTGACGGGGTTTTCTGCTCTCCTGCACGTGAGGATTGTGCTTCCAATGTCTAGAAACCCTATTATTTCCAAATTCTTATTCACAATCTTTCCTTGCAGCTCTAGGCACCCTAAGCATGTGGGCACCCAAAGACCAGCCCCGAGGCTCCATTGTTGCCAGGGGGCATTATGAATTAGACCCCAGAGTGACCTCGCTCCAAATACATAAAGAATAAATACAGGGGCGGCTGGGTGGCTCAGTTGGTTGGGCAACTGCCTTCGGCTCAGGTCATGATCCTGGAGTCCCGGGATCGAGTCCCGCATCGGGCTCCCTGCTCGGCGGGGGTCTGCTTCTCCCTCTGACCCTCTTCACTCTCGTGCTCTCTGTCTTTCATTCTCTCTCTCTCTCTCTCTCTCAAATAAATAAATAAAATCTTTAAAAAAAACATTAAAAAAAAGAATAAATACAAACAAAAATGTAAAAATAGAAGAGTCAAATAGACAACGGATGTATTTGTAGAAAAGTAAGGGTGAATCCTATAAAAAAGTAAATCAGAATCAGGACTAACTGGGAATATAATGGTATATCTTGATGGGGCATCATTTGGCCCTCTGAACTGCTTTTTAATGGGAGTCGGCCATACAGATAGTTCAGTCACGGGCTATTGTAAATACACTACAAAATGGCCTTACCACATCAATTTATATTACCTCTGATACATCTAATCTCATGGCATCGTTTTTACACAGTAAGATAATTGGATCCACTCCGAAAAGTTATGGCAGAATATATCACAGATTGGGTCAACTTCATTTGTGAACATGAAAATGGGAGCTCATTATTATACCAGGTAGCCTACTGGGCCTTAAACTTTGCTGCTTGATGTTGTTTACTCATCGATCACGCATATATTTAAGAATAGAAGGTGACTTTTCCCCAACTAGGGGTGTTCTAGATTCTTTTGGTAGCAAGAGACAGAAACCTGACCCATATTTGCTTAGAGGAGATTTATTTTTTAAAAGGGAGAGGTGGGGTAGCTCACAGAATAAAAAGAAGAAATCTTTGTTCAACCATGATCAGAAAAGACAGAAAACCAAAAAACTTCTGGGACTCCAGACATGAGAACCATGACTCCAACACCATTTTTAGGTCTCTGTCTCTTTGTCTCTCACTGTCTGTCTCTCTCTCTGCTCCTCTCCTCTAAGATATTGTTTACTTTTCTATGCCAGCTTTCTTCTCTCCTGTTGCTGATTTGCTTCTTCTCTGGCACTATCACAACAGCTTTGTGGCTGGAGGGGAAAAGGGTCTTCCCACCACCCCATCTTAAGCCTTCAGTTAGAAATATCCAAGACTGGGGCGCCCGGGTGATTCAGTTGGTTAAGCCTCCGACTCTTGGTTTCGGCTCAGGTCATGATATCGGGGTCGCGGGATTGAGCCTTGTGTCGGGCTCTGGGCTCTGAGCTCAGTGAAGAATCTGCTTGAGGTTCTCTCTCACTCTCCCTCTGCCCCCTCCCCCCGTTCACACTCTCTCTCTCTCTAAAATAAATAAATAAATCTAAAAAGAAAGAAGGAAAGGAAGGAAGGAAGGAAGGAAGGAAGGAAGGAAGGAAGGAAGAAAGAAAAGAAAGAAAGAAAGAAAGAAAGAAAGAAAGAAAGAAAGAAAGAAAGAAAGAAAGAAAGAAAGAAAGAAAGAAAGAAAGAAAGAAAGAAAGAAAGAAAGAAAGAAAGAAAGAAAAAGAAAGAAAGAAAAAAGAAAGAAAGAAAAGAAAAGACCCAAGGCTTGCACTCAGATTCTTTCTCTTTGATCAATCACTATAGTTGGGGAGATGGAGGAAGAGGGGTCACAGAAGCAGAAAATAATTAAAATGTCTAACATTTATTGAAATATACTATATGCCAGGCATCTAACCCTTTATTTAGCAAACATTTATAAAGCATTTGGTATGTGCCCCGTTTTGGGCACATTATACATATTAACCACTTAATCCTCACAACAACCCTTAGGCAGATGCTACAGTATTCCCATTTTATAGGGGAGCCACCTGCAGCATAAGAGCTAAGAAACTTGTCCCAGACCACATGGCTAAGAAGTGGTGGAGCTGGAATGTGAAGCCAAGCAGTCTGGTTCCCGAGTTTATGCTTTCAACCACGTCACAATACAGTCTTCCCACTTCACGGGGTTTAACCTACACATGAGGTAAATAGTATAAGTATCCCCATTTTACAAAGGGAGAAATGAGACACAGAATATGTCCATTAAGTGGTAGGGTCAAGATTCACACCGGTAAAGTCTGAGCCCAAAGCCCAGCTTTGAACGTTCTGCTGTGTGCAGAGTTAGGGGATGAAGGGTGCGGTGCCTTGGAGAAGAGAGAGAGGTGTAAGAAGAGATTGTATCCACTGCATTCGATACAGTGGGCAGAAGCAGTGCCGCTTAGAAATCCTTACCAGCCCCACCCTAACCTGATGAGCCAGGCATGCTCAGCGGGAGAAAGCTGTGGTCAAGGCCAAGTAGAGGTCAAGGTCAAGGAAGAGAAAGCCAACAGAGCCATGGGAGAAAGCCAAGCCTGGAATATGGGTCTGAGGAAAACTTCTACAAAGAGCAAGTCAGCCTGGGACACTTACCCTTCTCTGTGAGGGTACATACGAAAGAGTACAGAAGGTTGCCTTCAAGAAACAGTTGGACTTCTAGAGTTCCTACAGCACTGGCATGTCCTTGCCCTAGAAAGTCACAGGACCGTGTCAGCTTAGATTCCCTCAGAAATGCCTTCACTGAGCTATGATTTAATGTCATGCTCTCAGCTTTTATCAAGAACTCAAGGGGCGCCTGGGTGGCTCAGTTGGTTAAGCGACTGCCTTCGGCTCAGGTCATGATCCTGGAGTCACGGGATCGAGTCCCACATTGGGCTCCCTGCTCGGCAGGGAGTCTGCTTCTCCCTCTGACCCTCTTCCCTCTCGTGCTCTCTATCTCTCATTCTCTCTCTCTCAAATAAATAAATAAAATCTTTAAAAAAAAAGAACTCAAGTAATGTCCTTTTAAGGAACATTTTGTGGTCTTCAGAAAACCTGCAACTGAATACATTGTTCTTACCTTATATAATGAGCATAACATTCTGCCCACAATTTAGAGTCAGAGAAATATTTGTCTCTTCAGGCAAACGTGTACTTATTTTTATCAGACAATAGGAGTTATATAGTACAACGTGTTTCCCATTTTTCATGGGCCCCTGTGAACCCATTGCGTCATTGTTCCAGTATCATCCCTCCTAATGAATTCTGCTTTCCCTTTTTGTCTTGAACCATATTGGTTGTTTTCTTTTCTTTAACTTTTTCATTGTGAGGTAGAGCATACACACAAAGGAGGGTACAAAACAAAAACATATGGCGTAACGATTATCTCAAGATAAATACCCATTACGCACTACCCAGGTCAATAAATGGGAATTGCCAGCACCCCAAAAGCCCTTTCAGCTTCCTCCTAAACACCATGCACCCCCTCTCCACCCACCCCTCATTCTCCTTCTTCTTCTTCCTTGTTCTGGCTGCTTCACCTCTCTTTATATTCCTATTATCTAACCACAGTATATCCCTCAATACTAGGGTTTAGGGCTTCACTTTTTTATTTTAACCTTACCTGAATGGAATCCTGCACTGTGTGGTCTTCTGCGACTGGCTAATTTCATTCAGTATTACATCTGAGAATATCTACAATCCATGTCATTGTTTTTATTTGTAGTTGATCCATTTTCATATCTGTATAGCCTGCCATCATATGACTAGATCACAATTTATCTATTTTCCTATTCATTGGCATTATGTTTGTTTTTTTATTTATTTCCCTTGATTGTTAATGTGGCTGCGCACCTTTTTGTATGTTTAGGAGTCATTGGAAATCCTTTTTTTGAGCCATTTTTTGAACCAAAGAGATGGATTCTCACGTGGCACCTCTAGAAGGGACACGGCCCTGAGTTTAGCCCAGCAAAACCCATTTTTGACTTCTGACTTCTGGAACTGGGAGGTAATAAATTTAGGTTGTCTCAAGCCACTAAGTGTTGGTGATTGTTACAGTGGCCACCGGAGCCTAACACACCAGGAAAAGGAAGATGACTGCTTCGATAATTAAAATAGTTTATATGAAAAAAAATTAAAAACACAAAAAGAAAATAGTGTATATGAAAACAAATGAAATAATGTGATGGTATTTTTGCATTATGAAGGCATTACAGTATTGCCCATTTTCCATATTTAATATCCTAACACTTAAAATAGAAAAATGATTTTGAAAATTGAAGTATAATATGCATGCAGTGATAGGTAGAGATCCTAAAAGTATAATTCGATGAATTTTGACAAATGAATACATCTGTAGAACTGACACCCAAATCAAGGTACAGAACATTTCCCCTCCTCCAGAAATGCCTCGTGTCCCTCTCCATTCCCCAAAACCTCCCTGCCCCACCATCCAGGCAACCACTGATCTGACTTCTATTCCCGTGGGTTAATTTCGTCTCTTCTAGAACTTCATATGAAAGAATCATACAATATCTACTCTGCTGTATCTGGTAAGAATGTTGAGTTTGAGGTTAAAGACTCCAGCACAAACTCTGGTTCTTGCACTCACCAACCCTCTGAACTTGACCAAGTGTCAGTCTTTCAGCAGTTAAGTTTCCATCTAGAATATAAACTGCCCACCTCAGAACTGCTATTAAGATCACAGGAGATCATCTGATAAAAATGCTTAGTCATTTCTTAAATGGTGTACACTTGCAAACAGTTGTTTCCAACTCAGAACAGAAATTGGATGTTAACCACTTTGGGTAATGGGATAATAAGTGATTTTTTAATTTTCTTAACATTTTCCTATATTTCTCAAGTTTGTACATTAACACACATTCCTTTTAAAATAAAAATGTCATTTTAAAATATTAGCACAGGAGTGTTTATCAACTCTGATTTCATGTCACAGATTCTTTTTTTTTTGTTAGATTTTTATTTTAAAAATCTGATTCAATTAATTCCAATCTTCAAATATGTATTAGTACGAATCATGGTAGAGTTTTATTCATTCCTACACAAGAAACAGCAGAAAGTAAGATAATAAGGATCCTACACTCTATTTTCTTATTTTATAAATCTAAGGAAAGCCTGAGACAGCATGAAATACATTGCTGCAATACTGTACTTAAGAATCAGCCACGTCATTCGGTGCAGCACGTCTGACTGTTCAGATGCAAAATCCAGGGGCAAGGTCTATGACCTATTCTTGTTTGCTTCTCCAAACAAGCCAGCACATAGCAGGTACTCTATGAATACTTGTTGGATACATCTCTTTTCCCCATCAATTATGTCACGCTTCTAACTTGATCATCCTGTTATCAGCTAGCCCAAAATATCCGTGTTCTGATTTACCAGAGCTTTACAGCAACCTCTATTTCTCTACTTATCAAATACAATGTAGAATTATTTTTAGATAGGAGTACGAATCACTTAGTTTTTATAAAAATGATTTAGCCTCAAAAATTGCATAAGTATCTAAATAACCAAAGGTCAACTATTTTATTAAAACTTTATTCTTCATAATTTATTTTTTTATTTTAAATTCAATCAGCCAACATATAGTACATCATTAGTTTTGATGTACTATAGTGTTGTGTTCATTGATTCATTAGTTGTGTATAACACCCACAGCTCATTCCATCAAGTGCCCCCCTTAATGCCCATCACCCAGTTACCCCATCCCCCCACCCACCTCCCCTTCTGCAACCCTCAGTTTGTTTGCCAGAGTCAAGAGTCTCTCATGGTTTGTTTCCTTCTCTGATTTCTTTCCATTCAGTTTTCCCTCCCTTCCCCTGTGGTCCTCAGCACTATTTCTCATGTTCCACATATGAGTGAAACCATATGATAATTGTCTTACTCTGACTGACTTATTTCACTTAGCATAATACCCTCCAATTCCAGCCATGTCGATGTAAATGATGGGTGTTCATCCTTTCTGATGGCTGAGTACTTTTCCATTGTATATATGGACCACATCTTCTTTATCCATTCATCTGTTGAAGGGCATCTCGGCTCCTTCCACAGTTTGGCTATTGCGGACATTGCTGCTATGAACATTGGGGTGTAGGTGCCCCTTCGGATCACTACATCTGTATCTTTGGGGTAAATACCCAATAGTGCAATTGCTGGGTCATAGGGTAGCTCTATTTTTAACTTCCTGAGGAACCTCCACACTGTTTTCCAAAGTGGCTATACCAACTTGCATTCCCACCAACAGCGTAAGAGGGTTCCCCTTTCTCCACATCCTCACTCACATTTGTTGTTTCTTTTCCTGTCCATTTTTGCCATTCTAACTGGTGGAAAGTGGTAGCTCATTGGGGTTTTGATTTGTATTTCCCTGTATTCTTCATAATTGATTGAGTGCTATTGCAGATGATTCACAATGGATGTAGGACTGCCAAATGATAGACTTGCCAGAGACTGCAACCAGTGGGTGGATTGGGAGGGAAGAGGAAAGATGTTGGATATTCGGCACCAAGAGGGAAAGACTTCCTGGAATAGCCTGTCTATAGAGTCCTTCCCATTGCCATTGTGAAGAGAGGAAAAAAACAAAGACATAGAGAGACAACAACCTTGAAGGAAGTCTAATAGGGAACAGTATTCAGAATCACAGGCATTACCCCCTAGAACAAGCTTTAAGCTTCAGGATGGCACAGATCAGTGTAACAGCTTACACAAATTGAGGTCAAACGATAATGGTGAACATTTATTAAGTGTTTACTCTGCGGTAGGCACTATTTTAAGCACTTCATAAACATTAATCCCTTTATTTCTCACTACAATCCTAGGAGAGCAGGGCTCTGGTGCCCTGATTTAAGAGAGGAAGCCCACTTATTTAGTGGCATACACAGCATGGTATCAGATCCCATGCTCTCAATCATTACCCTACACTCACTCTATAACCATGACTAGAAAATGACTGCACTGACGGTTTGAATTGTAAATAATTACAGTCAAAAAGACAAAAAGTTCTCATGAATTAGTGCATGACCTTTGAGAAAAAGAAGTGATCATTCGAACACGAACCCATGGAGAATGTGTAACCACATGGGACATTGACGAAGATCAAAATACACAAACTCGGGACAACAGGAGAAGTAGCTCTCGGCAGGATCAGGAGGGAGATATTTCCCCGAGTCATACTTCTTAAAATTACCCCCAGTTCCCTGTCGGAAAGTAATAGTGTTAGTACCAGAGCTAACGGTCTCGTCTTTCTACTTGAAGTAAAAATTTAGCAGGTAATATGTAGTTCACTCCACAGTCCAAATTTTGTTCCTCTCAATCCTTTCTGCTGTCATTTTAAAATCCTGAATAAAGAATCTACTTCCGAGGCTTACTGAGGTTCAGTATCAGAACGGGATGAACCAGGCCAAAGAAATGAGCCCACTTCAAGAATGACACCTTAAAGCTTATTTCCACCTGAGTGTGCAACTGTGAGTCACTCTTGCACCATTATCTCCTTGATACCACAGGAGAAGAACAGTAAGAAAGATACTATTACAATCCTCATTTAGTAAAGAAGAAAGAAAAAGGCGCTGAGACGTGAAGGGGTAGGCCTAAGCCCACACAGCTCTCACGTCCTACATGCAAGACTAGAATCCAGGCCTCTTCAGGTCTCTAACCCTGACCCATGTTAGTGACAACTGCCCAGATTCATTAACAAGCCACAAACCTGACTGATTTGGCCTACCCTCTGGTGAGTTATCAGTGAGCGGTGAAATGTTCCAAAAGTGGACTGAGACATGAATTAGAGCTTCAAGAACAGACTTAGAAAATGGAGTCGTCATCTTATAATAAATGCCCCGTTTTAGCACTTAGAATGTACCAGGCAGCGTGCAAAGTGCTTTATAGATATTACCTCATCTATCCCAAAAATATCCCCGTGAGGAATATATTATTAGCTCTATTTTACAGATAAGGGATCTGAAGTTTAAACAGGTTAACTGACCAAGGGAACAGTTAGAATCCTGTATGACGGGGCGCTGTGCTCTCCCAGCCAAGTGAGTCAACAGAGACGGGAATGCCAGGCCTGCCCCCCTCCCCAAGCTTGAGCTCCAGCTCGGTTCTCCATTCTCCCTCCCTCTTTACCTGCTGGCTCTGAACAATGAGGCTCTTTCTCTGTTGAGGTCTTCCTGGTGCAGGAAATCGCATCAGGCCTCTGGGAGGCTAGTGTTCTTCTGATGCTTTTGTGACATTCCCCTCCCTCAATTCGGAAGGATCTGAATAAGCCAAAAAGAGGTTTACTCCCCTTGCAGGAATGCTTACTGGGACTCATGGCGGGGCAAACGATTTAAGAAAAATAATGCTTTAATGCAAAAACTTTTGAAAATCAAGATCAATGCCCAAAAAAGTCCATTTTAAATAAAAATGGGAGATGGGAGATCCAACCCTACACTTACTTGCGCCACTCACTCCACCCCATCGGAGGGAGCCCTGTTGGATCCTGCCTGTCTTGAAATTCTTGACATTTTGGTCACCGTGGATGTTTTCTGCATTGATTTTCATTTTTTAAAATATGGCACTAAAACACTCCTTATCTTGATGACAGATGAGTTTTTTGTTTTTGTATTGAGTGCCCTTAATTTTTGTGTGCCATGCCTCACCCACCTCCGCTTACCCTGATCCTGGACTGAGGACATAAACGCCGGAATCACAGGTGGTGGGCCCTGATCTCCAGTTTACAGTTTTCCCATCCTTCCTTACCACGTGGTCACTATCCTCCATGTCAGCCCCAAGGGCACTCAAGTTCATAGCTGGGCTGTGCTGGAGAAGGAAAGAAGTCTTCTCCACCATGCTCCAGAACTACTGTTTTGCTATTTCTTTCTCCTTTTTATTTTTTTATTTTATTTTTTTAAAGATTTTATTTTATTTATTTGAGAGAGAGAGAGAGAATGAGAAATAGAAAGCACGAGAGGGAAGAGGGTCAGAGGGAGAAGCAGACTCCCTGCTGAGCAGGGAGCCCGATGTGGGACTCGATCCCGGGACTCCAGGATCATGACCTGAGCCGAAGGCAGTCGCTTAACCAACTCAGCCACCCAGGCGCCCCTCTTTCTCCTTTTTAAAGGACACTTTTTATACCGTCGGCTGAGTAATTTGCCATGACAGACATTCCTATCTTTGACACCCTCAAATCAGTGTAATTTTAATTATATTATTGAATTCCTATCACTGTTTCTCTAAGGCAGCGGCTCTCAATCTTTAAAAACAAATCCCTATGTCCACGCTGCTCCCCAGAGCCATTAAATCAGTATCTCCAGGGGCGCCTGGATGGCTCAGTCGTTAAGCGTCTGCCTTAGGCTCAGGTCCCCAGGGTCCTGGGATCGAGCCCTGCGACGGGCTCCCTGCTCCACAGGAAGGCTGCTTCTCCCTCTCCCACTCCCCCTGCTTGTGTTCCCTCTGTC
This sequence comes from Zalophus californianus, assembly GCF_009762305.2. Taxonomy (NCBI): domain Eukaryota; kingdom Metazoa; phylum Chordata; class Mammalia; order Carnivora; family Otariidae; genus Zalophus; species Zalophus californianus. The sequence continues at coordinate 176,793,680 of NC_045596.1, forward strand.
TCTCTCTCTCTCTCTCTCTCTCTTAAAATCTAAGATTTTAAAATCTTAAAAAAAAAAAAAAAAGTATCTCCAGAGGCAAGAGCCTGGCGTTCGCAATCTTTAAAGCTTCTAGGTGATTCCAATGTGCGGGCAAGGTTGAGAATGACTGCTCTAGGGAAAGGCTGTTTATTTTCTTCCCTCGGATGGTTTTTCTTGAGGTCCATCCCGGGGACAGTATCAGTCAAGGTCCCAGGGTCACAGGAGCCGGATTCAATTCCTGGCTTTCCCACGTCCTAGCTTTGTGACCTTGGACAAGATACTTTTGTTTCCTCAACTGTGCTACAGAGATAATAACAGAATCTACCACTCGGACTTGGAACGAATCAAGCTGAGGCATCCGACACACCCAGCACAGTGTCTGGTGTGCGTGTGCCTGCATGCCCTCATGCACCCACACGCTCGGTACGAGCTATTAGTACTATTAGTTATGAGGCCATCCTGCAGACAACATGACAAGAAGCCCAGGGAATAAATAGATAAAGGCAGAACTGCTCTGTTGGAAACCAGAGCTGGAAAGAGACTCAGACCCCACTCTCTTTTTCCAGTGTGTTGCTAACCCCTGGCAATTCTGGGAAATAATCTGAAGACCACCAGCATGGTGTGCAACGACATTTTGAACCCAATTCTACTCTGTTTGGGGTGGCTTTTTCTGCTTCAGAATGGCTCTGGCCCATTTCTAATCTCATTTTCAGCGGCAGGCATTCACTGGCTGGGTTCTGGGGCTGCTCTCTGGCCCCAGGACCTAACAGAGTAGGGCTGCTTGGCCCAAGTGGCCTCCGGGGCCTCAGGCTGACTAGAGGAGTAAGGAGCCACTAAGTGAGCGCACCGACCCACCCAAAAGATGCTGCTTTGAATCCCCAGTCCCCTGGCCGGCTGAACGTCTCCGTTTGGTTTTTCCGTGTGTGGTGGTGGCCAGGAGGGTTGAACGCGTTTCCTGTTCAAGAGTAGAAGAGTATTTAAGTGCCCTGTGCAGGAAGACCCTTAGGGCATCCTGGCTTGGCAAGGGTGGCTCCCTTTGGGAAAGAGGAGCTTGCCTGTTTTTCCCGTTGGAGAACAGTTGTGCTCTCTTTGTTGCTTAGGCAGTGTTAATTGTTTCAACCCAACCGGTCCAAAAATCGTGGCCGGGTTCAGAGAACTCTGCTGGCCGTGGGCTGATTGGGGGTGAGGCAGAAGGTACAGATTGGGATCCGCGTAACTAAGGTTGGCTCTGCCTCAGCATCTGTGCCACAAAATTGGCTGTATTTCCTCTTCCCTTAGGGAGGCCCATCTGGGCCTCCTTGTATGTGTGCCTTCGGTTGCTGCCTTTCATTTCTTCCAGTCAACACAGTACCTTTTTCTTTCTTTTTTTCATAAAGGAGTACTCCTTGTACCAAGGTAATCACTGAATAAGCTGCTCGACAGTAAGAGTGTCTTGTTTTTCCCTCCCCTGAGCACATTTCCAGACGCATTTGGGAAGAAAGTTGAGATTTCATACCACAGTGTGTTTACAGTGTGCGCTTTGATCGTTCTTTAGGGAAGCTATTTTCATTAGACGGGTAGTAGTTGGGCTCTTCAGTTGCAAGTAACAGAAACCAACTTGTGTTGGCTTTAGCCAGAGAGGGGAATTGATTATAGCATAAAGGAATACCTCCTAGAAGCAAAGACAGGAGGGTGGCCAGGCTTCAGGAAGCCACAGGAAATGGAAAGCCGCCAGAACACTTCTGTGGCGTCTCATCTCTGAAGCTCTGCATGTGTGCTGCTTTTGTCTCTCTGCGGACTGGTTTTTACCTCCTCTGTGTAAAGGCTGTCGTCCAAGCATGGCGCTCATCACTTCCATGCAAAATGTGCTCAAAGTGACTCGTGGCTTTCGGTAGTGATTCTCAGGAAAGAGAATGTGATTGGTCAGATTCTATCAGCTATGGTCAGTGGACAGATAGCTCAGAGGCTGTCTTCTCAAACAAGGTTCCCAGACCCGACTGATGACTAGGGTCCCTTGTGGGGGATTTTTTTTTTTTTTTTAATGCAGACCCAGGCTCCACTTTAGAATCTGTAGGAATAGGGCCTGGGACTCTGCATTAAAAATTCCTCAAGCAATTCTGATGATAAATTAGATTGAGAGCCACTGAGACAAAACTCTCTGGTATCCATTAATCCTTCTACAAAGGTCTAACGAAAGACTGCCTTTTAAGCTATCTGCTGTTTGTTGGAGGCTATTACTATCAGGCTAGAGTGAGTAGTTCGTTTCACTGCGAACACACGTGAGTGGGATGGGGAGCTCCCCATCCTACAGAGCACTAGCTGTGGAACTAGCCTAGTGGAAATCTGAGAAGACAGCTCAGAGTTGGATCTAATATCACTGTTCTTAAAGGTTTCGTGGTCAGGACTTTTAGACACAATTTCAAGAACAGTTCTAACCAGGTGTAATGTGGTTCAGTGTTAGCCAAGCAGATGATGCAGCTACTGCAGTCAGTGTGAGTCCGGAACAGGTTTAAAATCTAGGTCTTCACGCTAGGGGAAAAAATAAAACTCCATTGGGAACAAAAACCATCTTGGTGAATCAAGTTGGGGTTTTGGTTCCCATGTTTTTGTTTCTTACAACACGCTGTTTCTGCCACTTGATAAACTATTACCTCTTCTCTTTTTTAATGTCTATTGCTCTGTTCTTTTAAGACTTAACTTGTGTTTCCACTTAGAGGAAGTCTTCTCTGACTCCTAGTCTATTCACCTTTGATTCTGCTCCTTTAATATCCTCTATGTACCATGATCATATCATGGGTTGTAATCGTGTTACTTCTCCATCACACCCACTTGATGATGGGTCATTGGCATTTTGGTAACTAAATCTACTTGTAGGGGGGTTGCTGTGAACTGGCCTTCTACTGAACTGATGTAGCGATGTGTCTGCTGATCTGGCCCCTGGCTTCCCTTCTGTCCCTCGGATCCTCCTAATTTTAACAGTCAGAGCCACCAATCTCAAAGCTATTCCAGGTTCTGGGATCACTCATCCCTTACTCAGAAAATTAAGAAGCCCTAAACCTGTGGCCTTGCATCCAGTAGGCCATGCTTAAGACACCCTTTAGCACCGTGATGAATTCTGAAGATGTTTTATTTGAGTTTTACTCTGTGATACTCTAGCTAAATCCGCCATAATTCACTAGGTATGATTCAGATATTAGCTCATTTAACTCCTACAAGCCTCCAAAGAAAGCTTTATAGGGAAAACTGGGAGTAGAAAGATGAAGTAATCTGCTGCAGCCGTACCACCAATTGTCAGAACCAAGATCAAAACCCAGATCTGACCCCAAACCCTTATGCTCTTAAACACGAGGCTGCACTTTAGGCACCTTTTGAAACTCATTTCACAGTTAGCTACTTGGTTAGCTAGTTATTTTATGTAGTTCGCTATCTTTCCAGGTTTATGCCTTATTTTCTGAATTAGAATGAAATATTCTAAGTATTTGTTGGTTGCATCTACACAGTTATGGATGATACATCACTGATCTGAACTAAAAGAAAAAAGTGGCTAACCTTATCCTATCAATTTTCAAGTACAGAGTAATTTTTTAGAAGTATTTATCTAAAAGTTTCCAATAAATGTGAGACTATGCTTATTTGCACCTCTTCTACTGAACATGGTTAAGGAAAAGATTTCTTCACTGTTGTCCACGGAACAACTGAACTCCAAGGAAGCCCTATTTCCACGGAGCTCTTTGTTCTTTAGGTGTGGCCCCTACATGGTAGGGTCTGAGGATGTGCAGGTGCTGTATGAGGACAGGGTGACGGGGCCAGTCATAGCTCTCAGAATATTCACAACTGAGTCATCCGAGTCACACAAGCCGAGCCTGAAACTGGGCAGTTAGGGGAGAGCACTGTATACACAGGTCCCCCAGACACATCATCTACGTATCTGACAGCTCACACAAGAACACATGCATCATTTGCCTTAAAGGAGGGATTTTTAAGAAGACACAAGAGTTCTAGGGGATATCAGAAATAGTTTGCATTAATTATACATGGGGAAGTAGAAAGAAAATTTAATCAGAATTATGTCCCCCCTCCATGCTCAAGTATGGTTCAAAGGCTAGAAACCTAAAGAGATGCACTTAGACTGATATTAAGTCTAAATACTGAAACTGATGAAACTGATATTACACTGTATGTTAACCAATTGGAATTTTTTTTAAAAGATTTTATTTATTTTAGAGAGAGAATGCACAAGCTGGGGGAGGGGCAGAGGGAAAGGGAGAGGGAGAGAATCTCAAGCAGACTCCCCACTGAGCACGAAGCCTGAGGCAGAGCTCAATCCCTCAACCAGCCCCCACCTCCCCGAGATCATGACCAGAGCCAAAATCAAGAGTCTGACACTCAACCGACTGAGCCACCCAGGCACCTCTAACTTAGAATTTAAACAAAAACTTAAAGAAAGAGTAGACGCAAAGCCCATCTATTCCAACAAATGAGATGAAACATGGATGGCGAGGAGGCAGTAGCCAAACCTTTTCCCTCCAGAGGCTATAGCAAACTAGTCCAGAGCCTTGTAGAGATGACAGATGCACCAGGCAGATATATGACCCTATACTTGGGAGCGAGAGAGGGAAGGGCTGATTCAAGCAGGCTCAGGTGTCACCTCCTTTTTTTTTTTAAAGATTTTATTTTATTATTTATTTGAGAGAGAGAGAATGAGAGATAGAGAGCACGAGAGGGAAGAGGGTCAGAGGGAGAAGCAGACTCCCCGCAGAGCAGGGAGCCTGATGTGGGACTCGATCCCGGGACTCCAGGATCATGACCTGAGCTGAAGGCAGTTGCTTAACCAACTGAGCCACCCAGGCGCCCTCAGGTGTCACCTCCTGAAAGCATAACATTTTCCTCCAGCTTCGTTAGCAAACTTTTTATTCCAGATGTGAAGGGTAATCACGTCCAGGCTTCCTCCAAGGGCAGAAAGCCAAAGCACACTGCAGTGTGACAAATGAAGCATCCCCATAAACATAAAGAACAGGGAACCAGCAGCTTTGCCACAGATTTGGAATGTGAGTGATGAGCAGGTGACAGAAGTGTAGGCTGGGGGCTAGAGATGGGGGGATAACCACGTTTTATTTCTTCATGTATTAAATTTAAGATGCTGGTGACACTCATGAAATACCCAGCAAGCTGGTAAAGAACTTCTGGAACTCAAACGAGGGGTCAGGGCAATAGATTTTAGGAACTTTTTGCAGGGAGGTGATAAAATCTTGTGCGTCTCAGGGAGACAGTAAAACAAGGTGAGGACCAAGGACACAAACTTAGGGAAATATACATTGGCTGATGCATTCTGGTTATACAATCCCCAAGTTTTTCCTCTTCTTTGCATAGAGATTACTCCTAGCCTTGAGAAATTCCTAATGCTTATCTTATTCTCTTCCCTTCTACCTTGAGCAGTAGTAAATTTTCCCCCCAAACCTGACAGTCAAATAGAGCCTTGGAATAAATGACTTTACTCAAAAAGGCCATAAAAAATGTTGTAGTAGAGTGCCATGTTAGAATGGATTAATAACCCTTCTCAAGTATAAAGAACTATGGTATCTGTGATAGCATAAGATTCTAATTGCATTGATCTGTATAATTTGAGCAAAAAAAAAATCACTTGTAAGAATGTTTTCATTTGCAAGCTGGAACTTTACTACATCTGATTTTCAAAAGCTCCTCTCCCATTACTTCTCCCCCAACATTGACAGAACACAAGGAAGTTGCCTGTATAAGGAAGGCAGGATTTAACACAAATGTTAGGACTTAAGGTTTATTATATTTTACCTGTCTTTCCTGAATTTCTTGAATCATCACTAAGTGACTGTTTGTGGTTCCCATATTTTTCTCACTATATACACAGAATGAACAAAAGTCATGGTCCTTGTTCCCTGAGGGGCCCCTTACACATTTTAAGCAAGCTAGAAGTACAGTGTAATCGCTCAAACACTCAACAGAGAAAGTGACTGGGTTTCAGCTGTCTGCACTGAAAACTGTTTCATAACATTCTACCTAGTGTGTGTGCAGTTTCAACACAGCTCAGCACTGAATAAGCACTAGACTGAGGTGGGAAGAACGCTAACCCAGGTGTTCTTGACATTATCTGATAAAGGGAACTCAAAAGGCTTGGTGTTGGCTGGTTGATGGATAAGCTTTATGACATTAATGAGGCAGGAGCAGGTTAGTTTGTTTTACACCCCCCTGCAAAAGATTAACCCAGTTTTCTCAGTGCTCACTAAGGAAGTCCTAAATAAGAACTTTTATCAAATGCGGACTCAAAAAAGCCCACAGTATCATTGATGGAAAGATTTTACAAACACACGGTAATAAGGGTAGAACTTGTCAACCCTCTGGACCAGAGGCCTTTGTATGGGGTGTGTTTAACCCTATGAGGGGTACCCTAAAACTTTTCATGGGTTTGAGCAAGGGTAATTTAAAGGAATCTTCTTCCACATTCTCTCCTCTCATACATACCCTTCCCTCAAACTGAGCAGTCTGAAAAACAACAAACACTGTATTCACAGTATTTCCTCCATTCAGAGACACACTGCTCCCCTTCCCAACTTACACCAGGCTGTACGGCCCTAAGGCATTAAGGTCTAAGGTGCACACAGTGTTAGTCCTTGGGGCTTCCTGACTTTCCCTATTCTGTATTTCTGTCGAGGGAGATTTAGAGACAGGGCATTTGGGGAATTATTACAATGTGTTCAAAATTCAGATATGTGGTAACAAGCGGGGTACAGTGGAAGTAAGGAGGGGTACAGTGGAAGTAAGGAGGATTTTTATTTAACAAACTGGTCACAGTCTATCTTCAGATTCCTGCCAAGGAAGAAACAGATCCTCCTAGATGGAAGCCCCACCAGCAAAGCAGGAAGTACCTGTAAGAAATGCTGAATGCTACAGATTTTCACATAAGTAATTTTTCCTGCTACTTAAAATACTCTTCTTTAGAACAATCACTGACTGGAAAGTAAAGTACCTTTGAGCAGTCAAAACAAGAATAGTTTGGTGATGCTGATCGTTAATTGTAACTTGAAATATTTTTAAGGACTAGAATTTTCAAGATGCACTGAATAAAAACTGCAAAGGAAACTTTTCATGATCGTATCATGAAATATTTAGTCCAAATACAGCCAAATCTCAATTTATTTAATCTCATGAGATGATTACCATTTCCTACCACCATTAACAGAAAATAAATTAGATTCTAGCTGCCACATCAGTTAGGTTTTAGCAGCCTGTAACATTTTATAGGAAAAGTCTGATCATATCTAATAAATTTAATGTTATATTTTGATTCCTAATTCTACCAAAAGCCAAACACCTACCTTCGTTCAATATACACACAAAGCTTTATTGAAAGACTATCTTGTCTTATCACCCTACTTGCTATAAGTTACTCTGAATAACTTTTAATGTTAGCTTACAGATAACTGTGATTGTTACAAGTTAAATAATGAGAAATAGTATATTTATCTTGTTTCTTAAAAAATTATGTTAAATCTATGTGATTTTTAAGCCTTGACTACTTTTAGTAATCTCTTACAAGAAGTGTTCGGTGATGTTCTTGATGATTTTTATATTCTTCAAAATTCATTAACACAGCATTTGAGTTTTCAAGTCAGACTTTTCCTGACAGAAAGGAAGTCTGGTTTGATTATTTGATTTAATGATGAGATGGTAGATCTTTGACTTGGTTTCATATATGGTGGACATTTACCTAAACCGATTAGATCTGCAGCCCCAAGGTTTTCATTCATGAATTACATATTTAATGAAACATTTATTATGATGAAAATATATTTAAAGCACTAATTCTATCAAAAGAATATATCTGAAAGGTGTTTTTAAAGTAACAGACTGGATTTCCCAACTGGGTTAAATATATTGAATTAAATAAAGCTTTTCTAAATTAAAGAGTAACAATTACAATTAACAATTATTTGATAGTCTTGGTAAAGCCCTCAGGGTTTATATCCCCAAATTTGAGAATGAATAATTCTTAGTAACAAACTCTTCTAAATGTTAGGCAGCTACCAATTTTCTGTTTTCAACAAAAAAATGAACAATAAACTAATCATGATGTCAGCTGAAGGATGATTAAATCCACAATGTGATTTTTGGCATGGAATTTTAAAAATTGAGTAACGTTGTTTTAATAAAGCTACTTCCATTCCCATCTCTTTATTTAGGGGCTGTTTTCAGCATTTACATAGACAGAAATGAAAGACAGACACAGAATTAATGGTGAACCCTCCTTCATTCTAGCAATGCCATTTATCCAAGGATATATAAACTAATCAGAAAAATAATCTCATTAAAAGAGGACTTTCAAAAACTTCACATTTAATAAGTATCAAATTTTTAAATATATTTATATTTTGACCAATTACATAAATTAATTTAAACTCAATACAGAAGAAATTTAGCACAGTTTTAATTAAGATCATAAGAAAATAAAATTTTAAATGTACTTATTTTTGTTGCAAAGATGTATATGACAGTGTGATCGATATGACTTTCAAGCATAAAAACATACAGAAAAATTCTAAGGCAACCAAATGCAGGAATATGAAAATTTGATTTAATGGAATTGACCCCTGTCCCTCAAACCAGCCTCCTATTCCCAAACATTCTAAGCTTCTCTGGGGAAGGCACTTGCTGGTGGTGGTGGTTAGAAAGTGATCGCCAGCTTGTATAAGTTTCATTACTTTTACTTTTGTCCTGTGTGACAGTACAGACTAAAACATACACTCGCCCCCCCCTCTTTATTACTGCAATAATATGGTCTCAGATTTTCACAATTCAAGTTTTTGGAGTCCCATTTAGGTATTATGGTAGGGTTTTGCTGTGTTACATTAGGATAAAATCTTGTGAGGAAATTGCAATGAAAATACAACTTCAAGAAAAAAGAAAGATTTAAAATTTTAAATATTTATGTATTTTTCTTTGTGTATTATCTATAGTGGTTGATGGTACTGAATTTCCACAATATCTCGACTCTACTGGGTATATCTGAAAGAGTAATGAACACTTTGTTTTAAAATGTCAATATTTATACTATGCTGGAAATTATACCCCTTTGCCAATTTATTTAAACTTAGGGTCAGCTTTAAATATACAGTGTTAATATTTTCCTTTTAAAACTAGTTTTTAAAAAAGTATTAGGGAGTACTTGTGCCTAAAAGTTTGAAAAATCACTGCTCCAGACAAAGGAAAAGTAAGCAATGACCTTTTCAAAGCCAAAGATAGTTGGAGCAGATTTTTTTTTTTTTTATCAGCAGTGCATAGTCTGAACTAGGAGAGCTTAACATTTGTTTGCTTTTCCTGGCACCTAGAGGGAAAGCCAAGTATAGACAGGGATTAACCATTACTGCTACTGAGTCAAAGTCTCTAAAAATGTATTTATGGTGCATAGTAACAGGGAACAGCCCAGCCTGTATCTATAACTCTGCCCACGAGGCAACTCCTTTCTCAGAGAGTAGTCAACACTTAAGCTCTCCACCCTTTGCAATTTCAGAAAAAGGTACTGATCTTATGCAACGCATTTTACCACCATTAATTATTTTTAACTGAGCATCCCTTATGTGTTAGGTTCTGGGGATACAATATGTAAGAACCTGCACTTGAAGAATTTACAATCTCGTTGGAGGAACAGAAAAAAACATGGAGATAAATATGAATCTGTGCAATTGAGTGAATAGAGGAATTTATTGCCAAAGGTCTGGGTAGTCGGGGAAGGAGAAGGCTGGAATCAAAGTAGGTCTTAAAAAAAACCAGAAGCGAGAGCACAAGATTGATAGGCTAATTTGATGGGGCCTGAAGCAGACTGGTGTAGGTGTGATGCAGGTATGATGGTGAGTAGAATCGTAATTAGACCAGAGCAGATGGCTGCCATAAAGTTGGAAGGTAGCTGGAGACCACACTGTGGAGGGGCCTAAATGCCAATGGAGAGCTGCGTTTTACCCTAGAAGCGGGAAGGTTTCTGAAGTCAATGTGCAACATTTTAGGAAGCTTTTTTTTAATGACAGTAGTACATAGGAAGATACAGCAAGAGAAAAGAGTCAGTTAAATTTTAGCAATAGTCTGGTTAGCCCGGATGAAAGCAGACTGGGGTAAGGATACAGTGACTGGAAAATATTCAAAGGACACAATGCTAAGTGGGGAGGGGAAACCACAAGTAATCCCAAGGTTTCAAGCCTATGTGACTAGAGAATCACGGACCCACTGATGATAAATACTAAAGGAAAGCAGGTTTATGTTCGAAGGAGCAGGGTCAGGAAGCAGGAATGGACACACGGAGGGAAAGGTCCAATCTCTGACTCTTCTACCATCACTGGCTATAGAGAGAAGCATACATTCTCTCCCTATTTGTTCTCTTTTTCCTCAAAAGGAGGAAAAAGCATTCATATTCTAAATTTGTTATTGCTCATATACTATGTGACTCCACAATGATTTTTCAGTATTCACCCTAAAGAAATCCGGACAAACTTTCCTTGATTAAGACTTAGAGGTTCAGAAGCAGATTTAGCTTAAAGTCTCAGAATCATCAGCCTTTTACTCAAGTATTAATAGGATCCATAAAAACAATTACCTCTACCTCTCAGCCCCTTGCCAGCCTCATTACAGCCCTCACCTTGAGAACACAGTGAAAAAATTTTAAAATAAAACATTTAATTTCCTCCACTGACCCCATCCCCAACAAGCCTTGGAAGCTTGTTCCCTTTGAAGTTAACAGTATTTCATACATTCCATTCGAAAGGAACATCGAATTATTTCCTGACATGTAATATTTATCAGGAAATATTGAAAATGTCTAGTTTAAACTGCAGCAAGAGGACGTTCATACTATCTAGGACAAACTACCTGTTCTTAGAATAGCAAATGAGCTGAGGTCTCTAAGGGGAGGTGGCACAGCAGAGGGGTAGTTGGACTGCCTGAGTGTGAAATTCCTGCTACTTAATCTTGGCCAAGGTAAGCTCTCTGTACCCCAACATCTCCATCTATAAAATGGGAAATGATCATGCCTACCCTACAAGATTCTTATAAACAATGGATTAAAGTGCTTTCACAGTGTTCTATGGTAGGTGCAATTCTCACTGTGCCTGACCATCCAGCTCTAGGTTATCATGTTACCACAGCTGATTTCTTATTTACTGATGGAACTCATACATTTCTATAGACCAAGGAGATGGGAATAGGCAATCTTTTTCTGCAAAGGCCCAGGCAGTAATATTTCCGGCCTTCCTGGCCAGACGGCCTCTATTCTAGCTACTTGACTCTGCTATTGCAAAACCAGAACAGCCGGAAAGAATATGGAAACAGATGAGCACGGTAGCCGTGTTCCAGTAAGACTCTACAGAAACAGAAATTTAATTTCATGTTATTTCAATTACAAAATAATATTATTCTTTTGGGGTTTTTTTTCAACTATTTAAAAAAAGGTAAAAACCATACTTCGTTCATAGGCCATACAGAAACATGCGGATGCTGGATTTGGCCCACGGGTGGTAGTTTGCCAACCCCTGCTCTAGACTTAGAAGTTTATGGGCTTTGGAAGCTTTGTGGGGAGCTCTGAAATACGGGTTTGTGGTGCAGAAGAAAGAGGGAACTTCTGAGTATAATAGAAAAAAAAAAACCATTTAATGCTGCCATTCATTGACTAACACTGGACTCAACTATGTGCAGAACACTTCTGGGATCCCACACTGTTGGAATCAAAAATGTAGACGTCACAGTCCCTGCTCTCAAGGAGTTTATACTTCTCCACAGCAGCTTAGAAACCGAGAGTCTGCCTTCAAAATACAACATACCCTATCAGCGTACCCAGCAAGTAGTTTCTTTGGTGACCATGCCTGCAGCCTACACCAAACAGCAGTTATCTTTACTGCTTCCTCTCAATAATTTCAACACCCACCCTTTCCCTCTGCCCCAAATTATTGTTTTGCATGACCATTTTGTGGGTAACAGTCATGGTGATGTACTAAAAAGAGCAAGTCAACTGGTCCTATCTTTATAAAAAATGTCCACTTAACCTAGTCTTCAACGATACATCTCCCTTTTAATAGGTAATGCATTAGAGGCTCCTATGGTTTTTCATTTCAGTCCAGGTAAAACTTGTCCCCAGGAGGCAGATTAAACAGGACTATCGTTAGGCAAAAAAGACAATTCAGAAAAAATTTTTTCACAGCATATGTTTTGAAATGTTTTATCCAAAAGAACATGAAACAAATAAAACAGACAAAATACAGTGGCTCTGGCATATATCTCGGTTCTAAAGACTGTGGATTTGAAGTAATACAGCAGAAACCAGTATGGCAATATGTCATAACAAGTGAAAATCAGAAAGCAAAGAAATTAACATAGCTAATGATTAAGGAAAAAACAAAGGGTTGTTTGTAAATAATAATTAATAATAAATATTAATATTATAACATATAGTATATATTAAACCAATGTTATTAATAATATTACTAATATTACAAGAATAAACTACTACTAATATTGATTTTCTGGAATACTAAATGGCATTCGCCTCTTAAGCATTTTCCTTGCAAGAATCGGCAAAACTGAATACCTCAACAGACAACAGAACATAACAAAAATCAAACAGCCGAAAGCAGTACTCCTGATGTTTAAGATCATCTCATCAGAACAGCAACATTCGTCTCAGCAAAATTCAAACACAAAGCCCATGTGATCGAAGGAATATCAAATTGGAGAGCAGGAGGGAGACTGAACAGAGCAATTACAAATGACTACGAAGAGGGTGGTGTCTGTACGATGGGAGGGCTAGCCCAAGGCTCCATCTCCTCCACAGAAACAACAAAACGATAAAGAAACACCTACAGAATGACAAAAATTGGGAGAGCTACGGTTCCCTGAAACAGGGCAAACTCTGGACAAAGCAGCAGCAAAAACCCCGCAGAGCTAAGAAACCAAGGGAAGCTGCGCAGGACGCATTTTAGCTCCCAGTCCAGAGCGGCTGGGTGCCGGGAGGGATTCCCACGGGGATTTCACCCCACCGTTAGGCGAGGGGACCCCCAGCAAGCCTCACCGCTGTGGACGCTTGCCTCCTTGGCTACTGAGGACCCCATAGTCTTGACCAACGCAGATTCCAGCTGCCGCATCTCCTCTCCTCGGGGCTGGTGGTGTGGCCGCAGTGAGCCCAGTCCCCAGGGGCCCCAGCTGCGGCTACGCCCCACTCCGAGCTCGGGATGCCACAGCGCCCCGCCATATACAGGACCAGAACTACTACTGCTCTGTGCCCCCTCCCCGGGGGGGGGGGGGGGCAACTTTCTACCACCATTACTGGGACACCTGTTGCTGCTCCGAGCCCTGCCCTCGAAGTTGCACGTCCCGCTTGCACGGCCATCCCTGAGGCCATGCCACCACTACTCTGAGACCTGCCCCCGCCAGTCCCAGCTCACGGCTCTGCCATCACTGTAGTCACCAAGCTCCCACTCTTCTGCAACCTTCCCCCTGGGTCCAGACATGTGGCTTTAGCGGGCGCCCCCCAGGAACGTGCGGCTGCTGCTGCTATCCTGAAACTGCCCCCAGACCCACCGTCCCCAGGCTGTGCCGCAACTGCAACACTACCCCTTGGGCCCAAGCCACCCCTGCACCCTGTCATCCCAGGGCCTGTGCTGCTGCAGCTCTCTCCCCACCACCCCACCTGAGTCACTGGGAGGAGCCCGAGACTCAAACCCTGGTTTCACAGATCAGCCCTACCTGCACGCTAGACACCCGCGCCCACGGACCCAGGCACTGTGGTAGTTCCACGCGCACGTGATCCCAGGAACCCACCCCACTACTGCTCTGAGGGCCAGTATGCAAGGCCAAGTGCCAGGAGGCAGCCCTCGGCTAGAAACTTCTCCCACAGGCAAAGGAGGAGAACTGAGGGATCCCAGCAGCCTCTGCCTCTTGAGGATCCCAAAAGCCCTCGCCACCACTGCCACCCGCAGGACCTCTGCAGGAAGAACAGCGGGAGCTTGGCCCCTCCAATGATGGGGTATCTCTTAAGTGACACCAAGCCATTTACTGCAGATAACGGATGATTATCACAGATTCAAGAAAAGGTTTGGACCAAAAAATATAAAAATTACTGGAGAGGCTGTGACTACCAATGAAGAAGCTGCTGCTACAATTTTGGCAGAGTTGAGTAAGTTGATTAAAGAGAAAGGATACTCGGGGCACATGGATGGCTCAGTCAGTTAAGCATCCAACTCTTGATTTTGACTTAGGTCATGAGATTGAGCCCGCATCGGGTTCCATACTGGGTGTGGAAACTTCTTAAGATTTTCTCTCCCTCTCCCCTTCCCCCATTCCAGAAAAAGAGAAAGGATGCCGCCCAAATCAAGTTTTCAACTGCAATGAAATCAGGCTTTTCTGGAAGAAGATGCCCTATAGAATGTACCTTCTTAAAAGTGCAAGAGGGGTACCAGGGCATAAAACATAGAAGGACAGGTTAATTCTACTATGTGGCAACCCTTATGCAAGGTATATGATACACCCAGGCAGAGGGTACAGAGCAAAGAACCCATGCGCTCCCAAAACGAAAACAAAAATTATCTGCCCGTGTTCTGGCAACATAATCAAAAAGCATGGGTGAGAGCCATCTTTTTTCTGGAATGGTTCCACCAGTGCTTCATCCTGAAAGAGAAAAAATACTTGGAAGAGGAAGGAATAATAATACTATTAATAACAGTGCCAGTACCTGGCCATCCTGAATCTGTTTACAATGAAAATGAAAATGTTGAAGTTGCATTTTAACCTCCAAATACCTCATGGCTTCAGCCCCATGGCCAGGGTATCATTTGCTTTGTGAAAGCCACACACACCTGCCTCGTATTTGATTGCATTCAACCATCAATTGGTGCAGACTCTAATCTGGACATAATGCAGGGCTGGAAATCTCACTGCTGATGCAGTAACATTCATCAAAGCTGCAATGGATGAATTAAAACCAGAAACTGTATATGCCTCCTAAAACTTATCAAGTGAAGTTATGGATAATTTTAAAGACTTCCCAAGGGATTGATGGAGAAGTTATGAGAATCATTCACACAGCAACATAAGCTACTGGAGCGGAATTGCCAACATTCTTGAGGAAGTGAAGCACATATTGAAGGCCATCAAGAAGTGTTAACAAATGAGGAATTAGAAGAACTTCTGGAATCGTGTATAGAAGAGGAAGATGAAGAAGAAACTGAAGCACAATCAGCAATGTAGACATTCCCAAAATTTGCTGACATATACTGAACTACCCAAAGGACAAAATTATGGAATACAATCCTCAGATGGAACACAGCATTAAAGTCACCCATATGATCACCAAAGGATTACAGCCTCTACAGCAATACTTTGATGAGTTACAATCATTTCTGATTATAATGTTCTTCTAAAAGATTTCAGCAAAAAAAAACCCCTTCAACTATGGAGGATCCCCAACCATCGACATTGTCTGCTCCTGACATCCAACCACTGACACGGTCACGGCTCAATGATTCAGGATCACCCAAATCAGACGATCCTCCTTCTGACGTACTGTCGGAAAGCCAACAGTGGCTTAACACTACATCACAGTGCTTACGTCACTCACCTCACTTCAGCTCATCATCTAGGCATTGTATCATCTCACATCATCACAAGAAACATGAGCACAGTACAGTATTTTGAGAGAGACCCCATTCACGTAACTTTTATCATAATATACTGCTGTACTGATTCTACTTCATTATAAGTGATTTGTTAATCTCTTACTGTACCTAACTCACAAATTAAACTTCATCATAGGTAAGTGTGCATAAGAAAAAACATAGTATATACAGGGTTCAGGACTATCTGTGGTTTCAGGTATTCACTGGAGGTCTTAGAATGTATTCCCAATGGACAAAGGGGGCACTACTACACAAATGAATAAAATGAAAAATGCAACAGAGAACTTCAACAGCAGGCTCAATAAGGCAGAAGAAAAAAATCTGAGAACTTGAAGCCAGATTACCCAGAGGATAAAAAAATTAGAGTAAAAAAGAGTGGAGAGAGGACAGCACAGCTCAGCCCCGTGGAGGGATGGTGGCAGAACCTATGGGCTGGGTGGCAGGCTCAACCACAGGGAGGAAGGTAGCAAGGACCACCACCGCTGGGGAGAGAAGATGCTTGGGGTTCATGGTTTAGGCAACCTACACCTCCTCCTACAGTGGAGACGGCCCTGCCCACGGGGGACCGGCCATCTCAGCAGCCCTATACCCAGGTGGGCACCCCAGAGCACAGTGCTCTGCCACTTCCCAGACCACCATTGGCCGTATGTCCACCCTTCCAGGCCCCAGAGCTCAGGACAAGGGCCTGCTGGTCTGGGCTGCAGAACGGGGGTGGAGGGGAAGGGGCACAGAACCCTTTGGTGTACAGAAAGCTGCCTCACTGGGGGTTCTCTCGTTGGGGTCTCACTATCCCACTCCCACCTCCTTTGCCAAGAGCTGGGCACCAAGGGCTTTGGAGGACTGGGACCCTCTTCTCCGCCCTCAATCTTGGTGTGTGCAGGTCACCCTTCTCTTTGCAATCCATACCCAGCGACCACTGGATGCCCCTGCTCTGAGCCCACAGGCCTGAAGGGCTGGAACTTTCATGTTCTTATAGGGCCCTAAGACCTGGAAAAGGGGACCTGGATTTTATTCCTACCAAACAGTAGAATGTCTTTGGTTTCAGCCACTGAATTTAGCTTCACAATTCAGCAAGTAGGACTGTTAATGCCTGCTTCACCAGGTTTACATGGTGCCCCCCCACCACACCTTTTAAAAAATATCATTCATAGGGGCGCCTGGGTGGCTCAGGCGGTTAGGCAGCTGACTCTTCATTTTGGCTCAGGTCATGATCCCAGGGTCCTAGGATCAGGCCCTGCACTGGGCTCCACGCTCAGTGGGGAGTCTGCTTGAGATTCTCTCCCCGTTTCTCCCCCCAGTCGTACTTTCTCAAATAAATAAATCCTTAAAAACTATCATTCATATAAATACATTAATAAAAAAAAAAGAGTAAAGAAAGCTTACTTGAACTATGGGACATCAACTGAAACAATATTTGCTTTATGGGAGTCCCACAAAGAGAGAAAAAGAGAAAAGAGATAGAAAATTGATTTAAAGAAATAATGGCTCAAAATCTCCCAAATCTGGGGAGATATGGTCATCCAGGTACATGAAACTCAAAGATCCCCAAGTAGATTCAACCCAAAGAAATCTTTACTGAGACACATATAATAAAAAAAAAAATCTCAAAAATCAAAGAAAAAGAATTTTGAAGGCAGCAAAAGAAAAAAGTCTGATTTCTCAGCAGAAACCTTGCAGGCCAGGAGAGTATAGGATGATATATTCTAAGTGCTCAAAGAAAAAACTGTTAACTGTCAACCAAGAATACTTTACCTAGCAAAGTTGTCCTTCAGAAATGAAGGAGAGATACAGACTTTCCCAGACTAACAAAAACTGAGGGAATTTGTCACCACTAGACCTGCCTTACGAGAAATGCTAAAGAAATGCTTAACTTTTGAGTTCAGTTGTTGTCAGCTTGCTTACACAAGACTGTTGTTGTAACTACGAGATATACTATGAAAGCCTTGTGGTAATCACAAAGCAAAAGCCTATAATAGATACACAAATGATAAAATGAAAGCATACCACTACAAAAAACCATCAACGCACTAAGAAAGGAAGAAAGGAAAAAAGGAACTACAAAACAATCAAAAGCAATTAACAAAATGGAGATACTAAGTCCATATCTATCAATAATTACTCTAAAGGTAAATGGTTTAAATTCTCCAATTAAAAGAAACAGAGTGGCTAAATGGATATAAAAACAAGACCTAACTATATGCTGCCATTAAGAGACTCACTTAAGCTTTCAGGGCACTCATAAGCTCAAAGTAAAGGGATAGGAAAAGATATTCTACACAAATGGAAAACAAGAGAGAACAGAGTAGCTATACTTACGTTGGACAAAACAGACTTTACCTCAAAAGCTGCAACAATGAGGGCCACTTCATCAAGAGGATATAACAATTACTTATGTACCCAATACTGAGCACCTAAATATATTAAACAATTATTAACAGTTCTGAAGGCAAAACTAGAAAGCAATGCAATAATGGTAGAGGATTTCAATACCCCACTTTTAACAATGGACAGATCATCCAGACAGAAAATCAGTAAGGAAATAATAGACCAAATGAACCTAACAGACATATACAGTACATTTCAACCAACAGCAGCAGAATACATGTTCTTCTCAAGCACACACGTAACACTCTCCAGGATAGATATGTTAGGTCACAAAATAAGTCTCAAAAAATTTAAGAAGACTGAAATCATATCAACTATCTTTCTGACCACAATGGTATGAAACTACAAGTCAATGATAGGAGGAAAGCTGGAAAAGTTCACAAATATGTGGAAATAAAACACTTCTGAGGAACCAATGGATCAAAGAAGAAATCAAGAGAACTCAAAAAATATCTTGAAACAAATAGTACATATACAATGGATCATTATTCAGCCATAAGGAAAAAGGAAATCCTGTCATTTGCAGCAGTGTGAATGAACCTGGAGAGCTAAGTGAAATAAGGCTGATGGACAAAGACAAATACTGCATGGTATCACTTATATGAAAAATCTTAAAGAAAAAAAAAAGCTAATATCATAGAACCATAACAGAATGGTGATTGCCAAGGGCTGGGGATGGAAGACATGGGGTAATATAGGTCAAAAGGTACAAATTTTCAGTCATAAGAAGAGTAAGTTCTGAGGCTCTAAATGTACAGCAGTGCCTACTATGGTTATCATATACTTGAAAGTTGCTGAGAATAGACCTTAAGCATTCTCACCACCACAAAAAAAAAAGTTAACTATATGAAGTGATGTGATCTTGGTAATCGTTCTGTAATATACACCAAATCATCACATTTACACTTTAAATATATACACTGACATTTGTCAATTATTTCTCAATAGTTTTTAAAAAAATGAGAACAGTAAAACATCACCAAATAAAATATCTGACTGAGCCAAAAGGATACTGACAACTTGTAATGCTGAAAGCCTTAAAAAGAAATACAAGAGGAGTTTGCAGTTCTTGGGCTATTTTGCAAAAAGGAAAAATCGGCCCAGAAATTAGAAGTCTGACTTAAAAACAAACAAAACAAGAGGGAACATTTCCTTGCCCAAATCAGATTTCCCCACTGCAATTTCAGCTACTGATGAGCAATTACAGAAGCTGGCAACAGATAATTACGGTTTTGCTGTGGCATGAATTTGAATTCTAAGGTTAAGGTGACTACGTGGAAAAAGATCACCTAAAAAGTGTGCCAGTGGACCTCCTGGCATCCATATCTCAACAGTGATGTGCTGTTCTCTACTACTCTGCCCTGGCCCAACTCAGTAAGGATTTGAAGGAAATTCTCTGAAATTTTCAGCAATACTTTATGGTATATTATATGGTGCTATTTAGGATTCACAAAAATCTCAGCATATATCCATTTCACCCCCAAAGTTTACTGCATAAATGTAAAACATCTAGATTTCCTTGTTTTACTATAATCCATATCAGCTTGTCTAAGGGCATCACATTCCCTTGTGCCTTCCGTTATCTATTTGTTAGTCTTTATTCTTATTCTACAACTACCGCTCAAAGGCAAAATTCATTCTTTCTACACTGCAGAGAGAATTCTCAGACCAAGAAAAATGCCTCCTTTTATCCTATGCACCAGGGCTGGAAGCTTCTATAAAATTCATTTAGTTAATATATAAATCATTAAAATAAAGTAGCAGCACAACTACTAACAGAAAGTAAGAGAAGAAGCAAATTGTTCATGAAAGCTATAGAGGGAAATTCAATATTTTTACCTTTTAGGTAACAGTTTTGCTTTTTCAACTCCATAAACTCACTTACGTTCTTAGAATTAGTTAAGAATTAACTATTCAACATTGAGTGGTCACTATGTAAAATCAACTTGTAATAAAAACATAAGATATGTTAAAAAGCATTATTTGACTTTATTACCTACTCATAATGTTGAATACAAATGCAAAATTAAGTGGTGACCCTTATTTTTAGTCTATTTCAAAGCATGTTTCTTAGATTTAAGAATTAGGGCAGATTTATGTCACAAGAGGGAGGGGAACCAAAAAATGAAGTCCAAAAAACCCCACAGATATGTTTATGTGTTACAAAGTTTGAGCTACAGCCCTTATATTCCTTCAAATGGAATTTTCTTCTGACTTTCTATTAACCTCACCAGTAACTGAATGCTTAACAAGACCCTATAATCTACCACAAGTCTTCCAACTACAAATTGAAAAGAAATGTAGGCAGATATGTGTACCAAGTACTTTATGAAATTCACCATGCACAGCTGAACTTCACATACAGAATTCAAAAACCAAAAGGATAAGGCCTTCCAATCTTTCCTGCACTGTAAGAAATGACTTGATCTAATGATGTTAATGTAGAAACACATTATGTATTTTAATATCAATAAGATATGACATTCAAGGGGAGTGCCAATAAGCCTTTGCATTTTAAAACCAAAAGGGACATATCTTGGACACCTTAAATTATAAAAGTCAATTCTAAGCAGGAACTGTTACTGTGTAACAAATACTGCTCATATCAAAAGTGCTGGTGATAAAAAATTCAATATGCCCTCCCCACAGAATCTGTTCACACACATTTATATACAACTGTAGCTGTAGTAAGACTGTAAATGTTTAAGGTGCTTAAATTTTGCACCACAGGACTAATTCAATAAGTATTCATCTGCTACCTCTTTGTAGCAACTCCAGTTAGAGTGAATGATCCATGGGCAAAGGGCAAAAATGCTGTTATTTTCTAGAATGTGGCATTTGTGGAGCTGGAGTGCCCTCTATTGGTAACGAAGAAGACACACTCATCAGCTGTCCTGCATGCATTTTCTCATTAATTCGGAGTTCACATCCATCTTGAAGCATTCGAACTGCTATTCGGGCAATGTTCTTAGAGTCGTCAAGACCACTGTGAGGCCGCCCATCATAATCCATTCCTAGCTTTTCAAGCATTATTGTCAATTTGGTTTGGCTTCTAGGAACCTGGAAAATAAACAGCGTAGTAAATAATTCTTTAGTATTCTATAAGAAAATGAATGAACTATGAAAAATAAGAAAATGAAAATTAACGGTAATAGCTACAGTTAGGCAAAAGACAAATACTTAGTCAAATGAAGCAAATAAATAACTCAAACCTTCAGAGGTTTAAAAAAATTATCTTAAGTTACAGATGAAAATACATATAAATAGGTAGAATCCTCAAGACATCTAAAGAGTCTGCAGTTTTGTAATCTGACAAATCATTTACGAAAGGAAATGTATTGCTCTGGATGTCTAAGTTGAAGCTCTACTATTTCTTTTTTTAAGTAGGCTTCCTGCCCAGCGTGGAGCCTAACACAGGACTTGAACTCACAACCCTGAGTTCAAGACCTGAGCCAAGATCAAGAGTCGGACACTTGGGTGCCTGGGTGGCTCAGTTGGTTAAGCGACTGCCTTCGGCTCAGGTCATGATCCTGGAGTCCCGGGATCGAGTCCCGCATCAGGCTCACCGCTCGGCGGGGAGTCTGCTTCTCCCTCTGACCCGCCCCCCTCTCATGTGCTCTCTCTCTCTTTCTCGCTCTCTCAAATAAATAATAAAATCTAAAAAAAAAAAAAAACACTTAACCAACTGAGCCACCCAGGCACCCCAAAGCTCTACCATTTTAGCCCAAACATTCTTTTCCATGGTATCTTACATAATGTATTATTTTATTTGACAGACTCCTCAGACAGATACACCAAAAAAAAAAAAAGATCTAGCCTTTCTATGACTAAATTAAGATTCAGCATGAAAGAAATTATCATGTGGTATTTTTCAACCTATTTAAATACCTGCTCCAATTTAATAAATGTAAAAATCTCACTCCCCAGATTCCAATATGCCCCTCCACTTTGAGAACCACTATTCTATCTTCTGTGTATGTTAAGTTTTATATTCTGCAGTTTGTACAGCTATGTCACCTATACATCTTGGGGCCCCGCCTTCATCTGTAAAATAAGACTAATAGTTATACTCCTTACTCACTGGGTTCTCGAGAGAATCACAAAGCAAATGATATAAAAGCACCATGATAAACATCAATAATTATCCTATTAGGGCGCCTGGGTGGCTCAGTTGGTTAAGCGACTGCCTTCGGCTCAGGTCATGGTCCTGGAGTCCCGGGATCGAGTCCTGCATCAGGCTCCCTGCTCAGCAGGAGGTCTGCTTCTCCCTCTGACCCTCTTCCCTCTCGTGCTTTCTATCTCTCATTCTCTCTCTCAAATAAATAAATAAAATCTTGAAAAAAAATAATTATCCTATTGTAATATTGCAACGCATTCTGGTCCTTTCACTAAGTATCACCTAGAAAAACGTGCTTACAAAAATAACTTTTCCAACACAATGAACAACTTAGGTGAAATGGACTATTCCTAGACACACACAACCTACCAAGACTGAATCATGAAGAAAACAGAAAATATGAACAGACCTACAATAAGTAAAGAGGACTGAATTGGTAATCAAAAACCTCCCAACAAAGAGAAGGGCGGACAGGATGGCTTCAATGGTGAATTCTACAAAACACTTAAATAAGTCTTAACACCAACCCTTCTCAAACTCTTGCAAAAAACTGAAGAGGAAGGAACACTTCCTAAATCATTTCATGAGCTTAGCATTATCCTGATACCAAGGCCAAAGACACTATAAGAAAACTAGAGACCTTTATCCCTTATAAATACTGATGCAAAAATCCTCAACAATACTAGCAAACCAAATCCAGTGGCATACTAAATGGATTATATGCCACAACCAAGTGAAATTTATTCTTGGAAAGCAAGGATGGTTCAACATACAAAAAATAATCAATATAACAAACCACATTAACAGAATGAAGGGAAAAAAACACATGATCACCTCAAATGATGGAAAAAAGGCATTTGACAATAAACACCCTTTCATGATAAAAATACTGAACAAACTAGGAACAGAAGAAAACTACCTCAAAATAATAAAGTCCATATAAAAAAATTTAGAGTGAACATCATATTCAATGGTGAGAAGGCTGAAAGCTTTTCCTCTAAGATCGGGAACAAGATAGGGACGCTCACTTTCACCACTTGCATTCAAAATAATAACAGAAATTCTAACCAGAACAAGTAGGCATGAAAAAGAAATAAAAGGGATCTGAACTGGAAAGGAAGAAGTAAAGTGATCTTTGTTTGCAGGTGTCATGCAGAAAGTCCTGAAGATTCCACCAAAGAACTGCCAGAACTAATAAGCAAAGACAGCAAAGTCACAGGATACAAAATCAACACACAAAAATCAGGTGCATTTCTATACACTAACAATGAAGAATCCAAAAAGGAAATTAAGAAAACAATTCCATTTCAGTAGCAAAAAAAAAAAAAAAAAATTTAACCAGAGGTGAAAGACTTGTAACATCAAAAACTACAAAATGTTGCTGAAAGAAATTAAAGACAACATAAATGGGAAGATATCTGTGTTCATAAATTGAAAGATTTAATATTGTTCAGCTATCAATAATCATCCAACATGTGAATCACAGATCTGTACCTCTGAAACAAAAAATGCAATATATGTTAAGAAAAAAAAAAAAAAGAAGATAGCAGGAGGGGAAGAATGAAGGGGGGGAAATCGGAGGGGGAGATGAACCATGAGAGATGATGGACTCTGAAAAATAAACTGAGGGTTCTAGAGGGGAGGGGGGTGGGGGGATGTGTTAGCCTGGTGATGGGTATTAAAGAGGGACGTTCTGCATGGAGCACTGGGTATTATGCACAAACAATGAATCATGGAACACTACATTAAAAACTAATGATGTAAAAAAAAAAAAACTAATGATGTAATGTATGGTGATTAACATAAAAATAAAAAATTTTTAAAAAATAATCACCCAACATGATCTATAAATTCAAAGCAATCACTAATAAAACATTAGCTCAAAATGGATCAAAGACCTAAACCTAACAGTCAAAACTATAAAATTCTTAGAAGAAAACCTAAGGGAGAAATTTCATGACACTGGATTTGGCAATGGTTTCTTGGATACAACACCAAAAGAGACAACAAAAGAAAAACTAGATAAACTGGACTTCCTAAAAATTTAAAACTTTTGTATATCAAAGGGCACACTATCAACAGAGAAAAGCAGCCCAAAGAATGGAAGAAAATTTTGGAAATCATAGATCTGAAAAAGGGTTAATATCCAGAATATATAAAGAACTCCTGGGCGCCTGAATAGCTTGGTTGGTTAAGCGTCTGTCTTCAGCTCAGGTCATGATCCCCTGGCTCAGCAGGGAGTCTGCTTCTGCCTCTCCCTCTACACCTCCCTCCTGCTCTTGCTCTCTCCCCTTCAAATAAATAAAAGCTTTTTTTTTTAAAGACTATTTATTTATTTGACAGAGAGAGACACAGCGAGAGAGGGAACACAAGCAGGGGGAGTGGGAGAGGGAGAAGCAGGCTTCCCACAGAGCAGGGAGCCCGATGTGGGGCTCAATCCCAGAACCCTGGGATCATGACCTGAGCCGAAGGCCTAGGCTTAACGACTGAGCCACCCAGGCGCCCCAATAAATAAAACCTTAAAAAAAAAAAAAAGAATTCCTAAAACTCAACAGTAATTAAAAAAAAAAAAAGACTTGATTTCAAAATGGTCAAAGGACTTGAACAGACATATCTCCAAACACATACAACTGGCCAATAAGCACACAAAAAGGTGCTCAACATTACTAATCACTCTGGAAGTACAAATCAATAACACAATGAGATACCACTCCAAACCCATTAGATGGCCATTATTAAAAAAAAAAAAGGGCAAGAAAATGGAAAATAAGTGTTGGCAGGGACGCGGAGAAACTGGAGCCCTTGTGCATTGCTGGTGAGAATGTAAAATGGTGCCACTGCTGTGACATGAAGTTTCTCAAAAAATTAAACACAGAATTGCCATATGATCCAATTCCACTTCTGGGTATATACCCACAGAACTGAAAGCAGGGACTCAGTTATTTGCACATCCATATTCACTGGAGCAGTATTTACAACAGCCAAAAGGTGGAAGAACCCAAGTATCTACCAACAGATGAATGGATAAATGAAATTTAATATAAATATAATGAAATATTATTCCACCTTCAAAAGGAAGGAACTTCTAAAGCAATGGATTATTTAGCTTTACAAAGGAAGGAAATTCTGACACATGCTACCACATGTATGGATCTTGAAGACATCATGCTAAGTGAAATATGCCAGTAACAAAAGGACAAATCCTGTATGATTCCAGTTATATTAGATACCTAGAGTGGTACAATTCACAGGCAGAAAGCAGAATGGTGGATACCAGGGGCCGAAGGAACGGGGAATACAGAGTCACTCTTTAAAAGGTATATTTTCAGTTTTGAAAGATGAAAAAGCTCTGGAAATGAATGGTGGTGATGGTTCCACGACAGTATGAATGTTCTTACTGACAATAAACTGTGTACTTAATGGTTAAAATGGTAAAATTTGTTATGCATATTTTGCAAATGAATCAGAGATAACATGAAAAGTCCTGGATAGTGCCAGAAAAATGATTAACTATGTTAAACAAAGGCCAATTCACTCAATCATGTCTGAAACTTAATAGCTGTGTGAAAACCTGGATAAAGAACACATAAACCTCACACTTCCTCTGGCCTGGCAAGGAAAAGTTCTCAGCAAGATGACTGACTTGAAAAGTGAATGGTAGGAAAACAGTAGGCCAAAATTTGCTGAGTGGTTTGAAGAAGAGCTACAAAAACTAGCCTAGACATTTCATTACAAAAACCGATTGAAGAAATCTCTGTAAGACCCTGTAGAAAACATTTAATTTCCAGGGACAAGATTCTTGGATTTTGAAGAAAATTGAGTCTTTGGAAAAATCATATTGCAAAAAAAATCTTAAATGTTCACACTTTTGCTTGGGCTTGACAGTGAGAAAAGTTATTTGCAAGTCTCAAGACCTACTGAAAGCCATCTGGAAAAAAATGTAGAAAATTAGTATTTTTCTTCCCTTTGAACACAGAGTATGACCAGGTTAAAAAAAAAAACCAAAAAACCCTTTCTCAGAATCTTTGCTCAGCCACAGAACCTTACTCTGAAAAGAGCTCTGTAATGTACAGTCTGATCACACTCTAGGGATGAGATTTACTGATCTGCCTTTAGAATAGCTGCAGATTTCTGCAAAAGAGGGTCCAGTCATTCATAGAAAAGCAATGAACATTTTGCCATAGATTTCAACCTTATATATGCGTAAGTAAGCCTCTTCTTATTTAACAAGATGAAGAGCAAGGGCAGAAGTTGTCTATTTTCAGTGGAAAACAAAATCCATGAGAACTTATCTCAAATCCAACCCAGAACTGAGTATTTGTACAGGAAAAAAAAAAAAAGACAAAAACAAACATAGCTTTTGCCTTCCCAAAGTATATTTCATTCTCCACTTTTACTTCAAAAATGACATTTTAATGCATATACAGAATTACTAAAGAAATAAACATGTTTGTATAATTTTATAAATGCTGAACCTACATTGGAGTATGATCATACCATACATAAATGTTTATTTTCTAAAATCTAGTATAAAATTGTGTCTGTAACCTGTATTTTTATTCATATTGTTTCAGCCTACTTACAGAAAAATCAAACCCACTTTAAATTTAAGCCAGCTATTAAACAGAAAAGTATTATGCTTGCCCTATAAGTTTCTTAAACTTATGAAAAGGAAAGAGATAATTTCAAATTTAATGATCTATCTCCACTCCCAAAAAAGGTTGGGTAAAAAGTCATTTTTAGTTTTAAAAAGGAGAAAAGAATACTTTGTACATGCCAAAGACTATACATTGTTAGCATCCTATATAGTAAAAATTTGTGTCAAGATTTTTAGGCCTACTTGAATAAGGAAAACAAAACAAAAGAAGGAAACATTTTAAAAAGAAAAATGTTACATTTCCTCAACTTCCATTAATTGGCATCAGAGTTGATTAACTATCAGGAGCAGGGGAAAACCATATAGAAAAGAACAGCCTATCCTTTCTCAACAGGGAACCTGCTTCTCCCTCTGCCTGCCGCTCCCCCCTGCTTGTGTGCACGCTCTCTCTCTGGCGAATAAATAAATATAATCTCTAAAAAAGAAAAAAGAAAAGAGCAGCCTAATAAATTGGTCAACATGAACAGATCCACAAAAAAATACTATTCTCTACTTAAAAGAGCACTGGCAATGTTATTGCCTTATTATATCTACAACTTTCTGAACACTCTAATGTATTGTGAGCTGTGGATGTTTTGATGCAGACTTGAAAATTATTTTATGGCTTTATTAATTATTAATAATTATCCTTAGAATAAATAGAGTTAAAGGTTTGAGAAAGACGCCCTAATGTAAGAATGCATTGTCACCTGGGAGGTATAGCAAAAAAAAAAAGCAAACCTAAAGATGACTGAGCCCCTACAAATTTACATGAAACACAGAGGCTAGAGGCACATTTGAATTAATATCACAGGACATAATTAGCAAAATCCAGACAGTGGGAAAATGGAAAAATGGCTCCATTTCTTTCTTTCTTCCCTTTTTTTTTAAAGATTTTATTTATTTGTCAGAGAGAAAGAGCACAAGCAGGGGGTGTGGCAGGCAGAGGGAGAAGCAGGCGCCCCCTCAGCAAGGACCCCTTTGCAGGACTCGATCCCAGGACCTTGGGATCACGACCTAAGCTGAAGGCAGACGCCTAACCGACTGAGCCACCCAGGCATCCCAAAATGGTTCCATTTCTTAAAATAATAACAATAAATCGCTAGAGGAAAAAAAAGGACGTGGAAAAGGAATTTCGAGATTAAAAAACTTAAGAGACATGTCAACCAACTTTAAATGTGTGGACCTTATTCTGATCCTGATTCAAATCACAAAAGGTTAAAGGAAAAAAAAAGAGGTAAAGGGGATAAAGAGGTATAAACTCCCAGTTATAAAAAAAAGTCACAGGGATGAAAAGTACAGCACAGGGATACAGTCAATAACACTGTAATAACACTGTATGCTAGCAGATGGTTAACACATATCATGGTGAGCATGGCATAATGTACAGAACTGTCCAATCACTATGTTGTATGCCTGAAACTAGTAAATGTCAACTACACTTCAATTTTAGAAATTAACTAATTAAATTAAATTTAAAAAGAAAACTATGACCATTTGATGATATTAAGGGATTACTGTTGATTTTTTTCTAAGTGTGATGATGGTATGATAGTTATGTTTTTTAAAACAGTTCCTTATTTTTTGGAACCATATAATGACATGTTTACAGATCAAATAACATTTGAGATCTGCTTTAAAAGAGTAAGGAAAGGGGAAAGTGGGTTAGAGATACAGATGAAACAAGGTTGGCCATGAGCTTATACCTATTAAAACTGGGTCATGAGGGTTCATTATACCTGTCAACTTTTGTATATGTTTGTAATTTTCCATTAACAGAAATTTTTTTGAAAAATCACAAAATGAGTGAGAAGATAAATTCACAAAAAAGGAAAAAAATTTACCAAATATAATCAAAGGACTCGTATCCAAGATAAATATCTATCAACAATCACAAATTATAATCTACAATTACAAAAGGACAGACCACCCAATTTTTACAAATGGGAAGATTTAAACAGGGACTTCACAAAATAAATTCAAACGGAAAACAAGCTCAAGCTCCACCTCATGAGTAATTAGGCAAATGCAAATTAGAACCTTAATGAGATGGCAACCCACATCCACCAGATTTATAAACATTTAAAATGTCTGGCAATACCAGATGCTGGCAAAGACGGGGAGCAATTATAAATTCACCCACTCTTCTGGGGAGAGTGCAAATTGGTATACCGCCCTCAGAAAACTACTTTTGCATTACCTAATGTCAATGATGCACATAGCCTGTGAACCAGCAATTGTACTCGTAGGTTTATACCCTGGAGCGATGCGTGCACAAAGGCACCAGAAGACATGTGCAAGAATGTTTACAGCACCACCGCTCCTAAAAGCCCCCAAAATGGCCAGCCAAAATGGCCAGGACAGATACACTCCTATACATTCACACAATGAAATTCTCCACAGCAATAAAATAAACTAACTACAGCTACATAATACACAACCTCAATGAATCTCAAACATAATCTTAAGGAAAAAAACAAAATGAACAATACAGCCAGTACGATGCTAATTATACCATGTTCAAAAAGAGGCAAAAGTAAACTATATGGTATAAGGATACACACACAAATATTAAAGCTATAAGGAAAAACAAGAAAATGATTTCCATGAAAGTATGAACTTTGAGGGGGGCCCCTCTGGGAGAAAGGAAAGGAGCTAAGTGAGTGGAAGTTACAAGGGATTTCATTTAAAACAATCAAACTCCACTTTTCTGTATGTACATTTCTCAGCTTTAAAAAATGTTAAAAATACAAAAATGTTCTTTAAGGGAAAGCACCTTTTCTCACAGAACTACTTTAGGATTTGCTTCACCAAAATGAGGCTGTAAAGGAAGAAAGATGATGACACAAAGTCTAACACATGATAGAGAAGCAAGAAAAGAATCTCCTGGGATGATTTTAGAAGAAGCCTGACAAACAAATAGTTCAGATTAGAACAGGATTAAAGGCTATAGGAAGGTAGCCTCCAAGGAAAAAGGAAAAAGGAAAAGAAAGGAAAAGAAATGGAAAGAAAGAAAGAAAACGGACCACTGAGTGTTCTGAATACAGAGAATGATTTACAGTTTGAACAGAAAGTAACAGAATAAGAAAACAACTGAAGGCACTTGTAAAAATCTGGGGAGAAGTTGTGAACACTCTCCACTGCTACAAGAACGGAAGCACTGAATAATGATTTGATTATAAAGATAATGTAACTAATTAAGAAGACATGCAGAGGGGAAGGACATGCAGGTATGGTGGCTTTCTCATAGAGTTAAATCTTCATCTTCCACTACAGGAACTCCATACATATCTCATACTGAAAACTCAAGAAATAGGATAAACATGTCATTTAGAAGTATAATGGTAAATATTGGAAGAAACAGCTACAAAAAGTTGAAAGTGTTTGCCTCAGGAGAGTAAGGAGAATAAGAACCAGTACTGGTGAGGGCCACCGTGGATGAATGCCATTTTTCATAAGCCTTGTAGTACTACTCAAAAATTTACACTACACATATGTATTAACTTTGATAAAATTAAAATTCAGTGGGGGGTGCCTGGGTGGCTCAGTTGGTTGGGCAACTGCCTTCGGCTCAGGTCATGATCCTGGAGTCCCAGGATCGAGTCCCGCATCGGGCTCCCTGCTCAGCGGGGAGTCTGCTTCTTCCTCTGATCCTCCTCCCTCTCATGCTCTCTATCTCATTCTCTCTCTCAAATAAATAAATAAAATCTTTTAAAAAAATGAATAAAATTCAGCGGGGAACATTTGTTCCACAAACAATTCACATACTGAATACCTCCCCCAGTTTCAAACCTCTCCTGAAGATCATGTATTTACAGTTAATCTATTCAAATAATGGTAACAGATTGAAAGAAAAATAGCTCAACTTCCTACACTCATATGATTATCCTCATGTTTGGATTATAAAACCTTACAACTAAAGTATATGGTCTTTTCCTATGAAAAGCACCTAGTATATCACAACATACATGCAAAATGTAATAAATTTATCATTAAGAGCAGTATAATCAATATAATAGAGAAATTTTACCTTGTAAAAGTTTCCATATGACTTTCGAATATTGATCCACTTTTTAGCAAAAGAAGGATATTTGAGCCTGCTTAGCCGGCACTGAATGTTCAGGAACTTACTCATATCCCACGAACTTGTAAAATCAAAAAGAGGGGTGGAAAAATGATAAAATAAATGCTCTACTGTTCTTACTAGTATTTTAAGTCATTCTAATTTGTTTATTTACATGTCACCTTTTTTTCTGATATTCACACATATCAAGCTTAGAAAATTAACTTACTTCCAAAATACTAATCCCAAAATAAACAACAAAGAAAAGTAGGAGTCAGGTATATCAAATTTTTTTCATAAACAAATCTTACTAGGCTAATCATGATCACTTTCATAGTTCTGATTACTTGGGCAGACCTCTATCTTGTTAATTATTTTTTCATAATCCTAAAATAACTCTGCTAAGCTTACTTTTAATGCTAGGTTTACTGTATTAGGAAGTTCTTTGAGGGTATGCTTAGAAACAAAAAAAACAAATGAACAAAATATTTGAAAGACGAAAGTCGTTGGTAGTAAGTGGTGAATTCAAATACAATTTGTACTGTTACAGCATATGTTTCTACAACACTAATCAACTTATGTAGTTAAGTAGGAAAATACTGATTGTATAATATGGAAATCATGTTGGTTCATACACGGTTTTTCCTAGGGAAGGGAGTGATACAACAGCCATACAAATTATAACCTTCAGCAGTTAAGAAAAAAAGCTCTCAATTCAGCTGTAGTGCCAGTAGGAGTACTTTCAGGTATATTTTTAAAAAAATTAAAAACAAGTGCCTGTCCCCAGAATCCTACTGCCTCTGAGGCAACGTCCACTAACTCTGAGCTGCCTGCCTGAGCTGTCCAAACTCTCTGGAGGTATGAGCTATGTCCCAGAATATGAGGTTTTTACAGAATCACACATACTGTGTTATGACAGAAACACCTATATACTTGAGCAGGAACATTGCTCATTCATGTTTAAAATCAACAGATTCCTAAAGAGGTCCACCAACATTTTCCCAAATTTCTATTTTTAAACACAATTATAATGTGACTACACTCAATGCTTTTTTCCTGTGTAAGGGTCACTAACCCCTTTATGTAAGTGACATCTCAGTTTTAGGGTACAATCTGTTCACAGTTTGAAAGAGATGTTGATTAGGAGACTTCCTTCTTCAATCTTAATAGCATTAGGGTATAGGAGCTGCCTTGGCACAAGGCCTATAATCCTTGTTTCAATCCTTCTGATCTTCCCTCTAAGCTTTCCATTTAACGAATGCTTTTGAGCACACATTCTGAGTTCAGACTACAGGAAGCATTAGGGAAGACGATCAAGTAGCAGAAGTCCTTACTTTGAAAGGATTTTTAATCTCCCTGCAAACAAATCTTACATAAAGTTTAGATATCAGAATAGTCAGATGGCAGCACAAATGGTACATATATAAAGACCCTAAGATGTCAAAAAAAAAAAAAAATCAGTGTGAGTTGTAGTATGTGGAGTAAAACAAAAGAAGGCTTTGAATAATAATAATGAAGTAGTAAAGGAAGAGAGCCTTCCAGTAGAGAGGAGAGCATGACTACGTGCACAGAGAAAGGACACACCATGTGATTCATGGCCAGCACGCACAGAGTGGACAAGAATGGCAGGTGCATCAGGCTACACAGGTGGGGTGGGTTAGATAAGAGAACCTTGAAAGCCAGACTGAAGAGTTTGGATTTCTTTGAGCAAGAAAGTATCACGATAAAAACTGACTTTAGTAAAGTCATTTTAGTTTTACATATTAATATTTATTTTTCCCTAGTTCTCTAGTTCTAGATTAAAGCATTATCATTCTTTCCCTCCTCATTTTTTGATCCTTAAGATGCAAAGCTTAAGTAGAAAAAAACAAGTAGAAATAAGAATGTGAAAGGAAAAATATGGTCTCTTATAGGAGACCCCAGAACTATCAGAAAATATTTTTTTGTGGTTGTTCTAAAAGTTAAATGGATATGAACATCTTTCATCTTAAAAAAGTAGATAAAAAAGGTAATTTTCCTAAATACTCACCCATCTGTCAATATGCAATATTTATACTTTGTTCCTAATTCCTTCAATTTCATCCAGTCGATTACTTTTTTTAGTACCTGAGGGAAGGTATCAGCTCTGTCTACCTGATCCTGAGGATATAAAAGTAAAATTTATAAAAATAAGAGCAGCTACATGTAGTCCTGCAAATACCCAGACACAAAAGTCGAAAGGAAATGAACAGTAAGAGAAAGTCTCATCTATGATATTTTAAACTCCACATGATTTCCTTAGCTGAGATCCACCTAACATTTCATTTTTAAGATAATTAAAAATTGTTCATAACCAGGCATTACAGACACTTTCAACTGAAGTATATAATCCTCCCAAAATTAAGATTTATGATCATCCCCGGTGTTTTGTTTTTTTAAGACCTCAACCCAGTGGCTTACTATTTATCCAGAGGGGAGAAGAGGGAACTCTCCTCTCAGCTGCAAGCCATGGCCCTCTAACGTGGTCTCCCTATCTCAAAGCTCAGATCTTTCCACAACATACGACACATCACTGCCAGACTGATCTTCCTAAATTGATCCATCACAACATTTCCACACTTAAAATCCTCCAAACATTCCCCAAGGCTTTCAGGATAAGACACACAGACTCTTCATGATATGGCCTCCCTCCACCTACCACTTTAGCTTTATTTTCAACCACTTTCTTACCAGCCCATCACACTTGAACTGTCCCAAAGTACTTACAGTTCTGCTGTGCACACCTGAAATGCCCATTCTTTCCTTCCTATTGACCTATCATGATTCAGCCCAAGTTCACTAACTTGAAGAAGTCTGACCCTGGCCAGCTCTCCATTCTCTCTGTCGTAAGATGCCCGTAATACCCAGATAAAACAATGACTTGCCCGTCTTCCTAACCATACTGTCACTACTGGTTTAGTCTGTCTGTCCTGATTATAAATTGAGTGAGCTGAGGAGATTGACTTGACCATCTCTGTATTCCCAGTACCCTGGGAAATACCATAGCAGGCACTCAAATACTCCCTGAATGAATGAGTAAATGAATAAAGGAACCAAATTAATGAACAAAGAGCAATTAGAATACAATAAAAAATCAGAGACCTAAAAAAACATTAAGCTATGTATCAAGTCAGGTTATAAACAGATACATTTCAATCTTCCTCCCCAAGTCCACCATGGTAACACTTACTTTACTAATGATCTAAACAAATTAAACCTTTGGTTTCATCATTACAAGTCCTTAAGAGGAAAGGCTGAGAAAGATCTTACCAGGTATAAAATTTGCTTTGCTACTTTTTTAATATTATAATATGAAAAATCTTTACCAAGTAAGGAAAGTACATTAATTTGTTTACAATAATAATTTTTTAAACTATGAAATAAAACCCAATTTCAGAACCTCTTTCAAACTCCAGAAAAAGGAATATAGATTTAGAACCTGAGTAATTCCAGTTAGGTTGATGCAGAAATCAGAAAGTTGTGTGTTAATCTCTGGTCTCACATACTGCTGGAACGTATCTTCCTACAAGGGAAGGAGAGCAAGTTAAAGTATTTTCTGTGACTTCAGATATAGGACACAAAATACATAAAACGTCAAGCCACAGAAGACTATAATTTTACAGGTGCTCATGATATAGTCCTTTCTAGAATTTTTACAATTTAAAGATAATTCTCCACTCCCAAAGCACTCTAATTTTAATTATGTTTCATGGTTTAAAAATTTTAAAGAGTGGCACCTGGCTGGCTCAGTCAGTTAAGCATCCAACTCTTGGTTTCAGCTCAGGTTGTTATCTTATGGGTCATGAGATCCAGCCCCAAGTGGGCTCCCCGCTCAGTGGGGAGCTGGCTTGAGATTCTCTCCCTCTATGCTTCCCCTGACTCATGCTCTCTAAATAAATATATCTTCAAAAAAAAAAAAAAATTTAAGATGGGGTACCTGGGTGGCTCAGTTGTTAAGCGACTGACTCATGATCTTGGCTCAGGTCACGATCTCATGGGTCGTGGGACTGAGCCCCCATTGGGCTCCGCATTGAGCATGGAGCCTGTTGGAGATTCTCTCCCTTTGCCCGCCCCCCCCACCCCGCCCCGCCACTTGCGTGTGCACACAGCCATGCACTCTCTCTCTCTAAAATAAGTAAATAAATCTCAAAAAAATTTTTTTAAGATAAAGCAAGTATCTGAAAGCAAGTTTTCAAACCAAGGGTTATTTTCTTGAGGAGCAAAATGTTGATAATTTTGTTTGTAATATTTGAAACCACAAAGCTTAATAATGCAACCTCAACTTCAAGTTACTAACAGCTTTTTAAATAATAATAAATTCTTTGAAGAAATGCCAATCTTTGGTTTTAATAAATTAGCTCTAGATTACTACTCTCTCATTTACTCTTGACTAGTCCTTATTTTTATATTGATTCCAGTAAACTGAATTCTGAATAGTCAAAACTGAACTACATAAACTATATGTCGTAGTTTAAAGGGTGATAATACTATATTTTGGTAGCAATTTTAACCTCTTCAAGAAGCTTTCACACTTGCCTTCTCATAATCACAACAACTGTTATCATCAAACCTCAGATCTCAAAGTGCTTTTTCCTTTATCCTAATAATGCCTCCCTAAAGTAGAACATGCTAAGTCACTTGTTAAAACTTAAGGACAATTTCAAAGCCTAAAGTCAGCAATCATTAATACCAGGTAGATACAGAGAAAAAGACAAAGAATATTTTTTGTGACAGAAGATTCAAAAATTAAGAAAGGTAAATGTTTCATTTCCTAAGAATAAATTCTTTCTTCACACTAGTGTATGAAGCCAATGAGTTATAAAGGTTACTATTGTAAAAGAGCAAAATTAAAGAACAGCAAAGAATGTTTGAACTTCAAAAGTTACATGCTCTTTACTTACCAGACACACTGAAGAAGGAAAAATTCCACTTAACTGAATTTCACAGATAAATGAAGGCTTTATCCTTTTAAGTATCAATGTTTTTATAATTTTCAATGAAAATCTTTTTTTTTTTTAAGATTTTATTTATTTGACAGAGAGAGAGAGAGACAGTGAGAGCAGGAACAGAAGCAGGGGGAGTGGGAGAGGGAGAAGCAGGTTTCCCGGCAAGAAGGGAGCCTGATGAGGGGCTCAATCCCAGGACCCTGAGATCATGACCTGAGCCAAAGGCAGACGCTTAACAACTGAGCCACCCAGGCACCCCGAAAATCTTTCAAAAATAAGCTGCAAATTCCCTTACCAATACAGGCAGGTAATATCAAACATACTATTAATAAAACTTTATTCACTATTTAACACATTTATCAGAATGATGCTATAGAGAAGAACTGTGCACTTGTTGACCAAATATTTAGGAATCACTTAAGTAAATTACATAGTAAGCTAACAGGTGATAAGGGTTAGTAAACATTTAAGTAGACCAGGTAAGTGGGATCAGAAAAATGGGGGGGGGGGGTCAGCTACAATAGTAAATAGGTCATCACCTTTATGCAGAAGATGAGAACTAAGGAAGGCCTGGAAAGAAGAGAGGGAGAGAGGAATTAGCAGCAAGACCTCTGGAGGAAAGGAATTAGAACTAAAGCCCTGGAAGGTGAAGGGGTAGAACATGCCTGGCATTTCTAAGAAATAGCAAGCAGGTCAATAGGGCATAATCAGAGGTAATAAGAGGCTAGCTCATGTTAAGGAATTTTACTGAGTTAAATGGGGAGCCACTAAAGGGTTTTAAGCAGAGAAGTAAAATGATTTGACTTATATTTTATAAGGCTCACTCTGGCCACTATGTTGAGAATTGGCTGTAGGAGACAAGGAAGGAAACAGAGACCGGTTTGATGGTGAATGCAGTAAATCCAGACAAGAAATATGGGGGCTCAGACTAGAGTCGTAGCACTGCAGCTAAGTGGCTGGGTTCTGGATGTATTCTGAAGGCAGAGCAAATGGGAGTTGCTGTTGGTCTGGATATATGATGGGAGAGAAATGGGAGTCAAGGATGACTCCAAGGTTTTGAACTGAGTAATTAGAAAGACAGAGTTGCCATCACTCAAGCTAGGGAAGACTGAACATACAATGGGTTGAGGATAAATATCCAAGTAGAGACGTTAAATAAGCAGACTGGAGGGGCACCTGGGTGGCTCAGTTGGTTAAGCGACTGCCTTCGGCTCAGGTCATGATCCCAGAGTCCAGGGATCGAGCCCCACATCGGGCTCCCTGCTCAGCAGGGAGTCTGCTTCTCCCTCTGACCCCCCCCCCCCATCATGTGCTCTCTCTCCGTCTCTCATTGTTGCTCTCTCAAATAAATAAATAAATAATCTAAAAAAAAAAGCAGACTGGATTTGGGATAGAGGTCCAGGTTGGAAATATAGATTTGGAAGTCATTAGCATACAGTTTCTAAAAGCTATGGAAGTAGATGAGATTAAGAGATCTATATAGAGAGGAGGACCTAGGACTGAATCCTGGGGCATCCAGTATTAAGAGTTGTGAAGAAAAGGAACCAGCAAAGGAAATTATAAAGGGGAACCCAATGATGATGGAGACAAATCGAGAGAATGAGGTGTACTGATAGTCACTTGCAAAAAAAAAGTTTCAAGAAGAGAGTGGTCTATTATACCAGGATTTAGGTAAAGGTCCAAGATGACACTAATGAGTGATTTTAGTGGAGTGATGGGATTGTAGACAGTGTGAATTTAACAGAGAATTCGAGGAAAGAGACAGCAGTATGTACCTTTTTCAAAGAACAAACAAATAGGGTAGCTGGCAGGGAAGCGGGACAGAGCGAAAGCTTTTTGTGGTGTGAAAAGTTAACATGTCTGTATGTGATGGGAACAATACAGTGAAACCAATAAATCATTACTGTCTCAACGAGGGAAAAGAACTGCTAGAGCAATGTCCTTGAGTAAGAAAGAGAAAGTAGAATCTAGTGAGTTATGCAAGATTATTACCTTCATAGCTGTCATTTTTCCTTTTAATTTACTAACTTTAATCTTCTTTGGACAAGGAAATTATATAAATATTGTGATTATAACTAAGAGGCTCTGAACAACACTAAGAAAAAAATCGATGCATTTTAATACACAAGCCTTTTTATACTTGCTCCCAATGTGTTGGCAGCAACTGAGGATAGCACAGAAGTAACTTCCGGATAGATGAGATGTTGATAGACCCTTGCTCAGATTTTGCAAGGCAAACAGTACTATTTGGAGAATTCCTGCTGAGCTCCTGAACTAATAATGCAGTGACAGCAACTATCTAAAGCATATACATTATAGTTCTCGAAGCCAAGGTTAGGAGTGTCATTTCCACACTAAACTTTTCACCAGAAAGATGGCCAGTTCTAAGTTGAAAGGCGATTTCTGTAATTTGCCATTTTTAAAGATCACAACATACAGTAGTCTACAGCAGTGGTTCTCAACCCCAACTGCATACCAACTGAGAAGCTTTAAAAACATGCTGATGTCAGGGGCTCCACCACAGAACAACTAAATCAGAATCTCTGGGATGTGGGCCAGACATTTTTCTACCCTCCCTACGAGATTCTGATGTCCAGCCAAATATATGTTCCAAGCAAACAGAAAAAAAAACAAAAACAAAAAACAAAACCCTATAATTTTAGCTATTGGAAAAGGAGAGAAGTAGCCTCTGAAATTATTTCATTACAGCTTTTCTATTAATCAAGCTGATACAAAGTACACAAGAGAAAACAGCCCACTTTAGAGTTCTCATTCTAGCTTTAAAACAGCAAATGAGATCCCTGGTCTACTAAGAACACCAGAATAGCAGCTGCTAAAAATAAAATTGAAATACAACAATTCACTTACTATTTCTAAGGTATGGGTATTCAGTAAAACCACAGGAAATTCAATTATCTCATGTATAAATTCAGGTGGGTTACCCTCTTCACAAGTGGCTTCGAAATCAATGATACAAATGTAGTCGTAGTAACTGTCAGCACAACCACCCTCTTTCAACATGAGCTTCTGCTTCTTGTAATAGTTTTTCAGCCTTTTCTTTAGCACATCCTTTACTCCTCTAAGGAAAGAAGAAGAAAATGAAACTCTGAGGTGAATTTTACAATCAAGAATCT
The DNA here is from genome assembly GCF_009762305.2 of Zalophus californianus. Classification (NCBI taxonomy): domain Eukaryota; kingdom Metazoa; phylum Chordata; class Mammalia; order Carnivora; family Otariidae; genus Zalophus; species Zalophus californianus. The sequence continues at coordinate 176,832,656 of NC_045596.1, forward strand.
GAAGTCTTACCTGCTGGCACTGGGTTGAACACTGGCAGTCGCAGTATAATTTAGCAAATATTAGCTAAAATAAATGTAAAGAAAGCAAGACTTAAAGCTAAGTTAGCAAAGAATTAAAATCAAATGAAACACAGCATCAATATTTTCCTTCCCAATGGGGCGCCTGGGTGGCTCAGTGGTTAAGCGTCTGCCTTCAGCTCAGGTCATGATCCCAGGGTTCTGGGATCGAGCCCCACGTCAGGCTCCCTGCTCGGCGGGAAGCCTGCTTCTCCCTCTCCCACTCCCCCTGCTTGTGTTCCCTCTCCCGCTATGTCTCTGTCAAATAAATAAATAAAATCTTTAAAAAAAATATTTTCCTTCCCAAGTACATAAGAGCATTTCTCCTATACTAGTATTTCAAACCGTGAGCCTTGTTAGCATGTACCACCTACAGCCATACTGCCTTATATACCAAGATGATATATGTAATACAAACACTGAAATTAATGTTGAACTCTTCTACAGGCCAAACACAAATTTCAGAGTAAGAAAATTCAGATAAATGGAACATTTATGCTCTTTCCTTTCTTTTGGTTTTTATAGGTTAAACAACTATTCATATGAATACAAAAGTGCTAGCATGTAAAGTCGAATGTCTGTTAGCTACTTAACTAGGAAAACTCATTTAGAAGATATCCTAGTGTAAACCATGTCCAGAAGAACACTGTCATACTCAGTAGGTTCTGGAAGTTTTATTAATTGGAAGTAGGTTTCTTCATTTACCATAGGTAGAATTTAATTAAGGAGATTATAGCTATTTTCAAAATATATGTTCTACAAATGGTGGGTGGAGAAAGGGTTGTTCTAAAATAGATAACAATGGTTGGTAATGGTGGTCACATTCCTCAAACTGCATAAAATTCTAAAAATTAAAAGTCATGACCAGTGGTGACTTCCTTCAGTGTTACTTGTTTGAATCCTATTAACAGTTTATAAATACAAAATGAGAGGATTCTAAATTGTAGTTAGTGTGTAGTAACAACTCAGGCATTTTTGTCAGTGACTATTAAAAAAAATTTTTAACCTTTTATTTTCCTTTCTAAACTACCAATGAAAAGAAATCCTTTCATGAGAATATTAAAACCAGTGGTTTTAAGACAAAATGTTTTAATACGTTTATTTGCTCGAGATTTTCTAAATTACCAAAATCTAGGAAGGAAATCCCTTAACCCCCTTCATATTAAGGTACTGTGAGTGACCTCTGTGTCATGGGACAGCTCTGATTCCTTCGTCTTAATGTCTCTTTCTTTCTTGGAGAAGCTACGGTTACTTAAAGGGGTCCCTGCAAACCAGTGGCAACACGAACAATAACCAGGTGCTCCAGAGAGACTTGTCTTTAACATCCTTTGCCATCCACATCCAAATAATCACATTTGCCAATTCTAACTCAGAAACAGATTCAGAATCTGGTTCTCCTGAACTGTCTCTGGTATGGCTCCCATGAGCTCCTTGGACTGACTCTGGCAAATGCCTCTAATGCCACAACCCTCCTTTTCATCCTTTACCACACTTGAGAACTACGCACTAATGCCAATTTACTGCTAAAATACCTGCAGTGACTCCCTTATGCTTATACATTAAACAGATTTCAGCACACAGTTCTTTCACAATTTGGCTAGGACCTATCATTTCAGTATCATCTCCAGATGCTCCCACTCCCCATACTACATCGAACACTGCAGGGAAAACATGTATGAGCCACTGCCTAATATGTGATACGCTTTCTTATTTTGTAACTTTGGTTGTACAACAGCTGATGAGAAAGCAAGATTATTTAACAGAAAACATACCTACAGAAATTAGTTTTGAGTTCTTTCTGTCTCAATTACTCTCCGTCCCTCTTCTGTTTGGCTTATCAATTCAATCAGCACTCCTGAATCCCTAAGCCAGACTCTCTTCTTATTTGCATGCTGTGCTCGGCCAGACCTCCAACACAGCACTGGCCACACTGCATTGTGATTGTATATATTCCCAAAAGACTGTCTGCTTTCCAAAGTGGGGAATATACGTATCTATCTTACTTTTATAACTTTAATGCTCAGTGTAGTGCTTAGAAATCAGTAAGTGCTTACTGAATAAATGTGCAAACATATAATTAGATCTCTAACTGCCATGCAAGTCACAAGTAAGCAACTGATCTTCACTCCTAGGAAGGACAAAAATTTTGCTCAGAAAATCTTCACCGGGGGCACCTGGGTGGCTCAGTCGTTAAGCGTCTGCCTTCGGCTCAGGTCATTGGGATCGAGCCCCGCATCAGGCTCCCTGCTCAGCGGGAAACCTGCTTCTCCCTCTCCCACTCCCCCTGCTTGTGTTCCTGCTCTCACTGTGTCTCTGTCAAATAAATAAAATAAAATCTTTAAAAAAAAAGAAAATCTTCACAGGTTGTATCTTCATAATAGAGTCAGGAGGAAATGAGGTAAAATTTTTTGTCACAAGTTATCATGCAGACAATCTAAAAGGGAAAAAAGTACATGTGTGCTCTTTTGAAAGCAGTGAAGCTCTATTTTAAAGCAAAGAGGAGGAATTTTGCCTAAAGAGAAAAAGGATACAGGGGGACCCAGAAACAATAACAGTTTTCATCTATTGCATGCAGTCAATTTTTTTCTTAATGCCTGGCAATTGAACTGTCTATCAAAAATACGCATGCTTTTCAGGATTCCAAAGGTCATTCTTACCCCATGTCCCAAGTCGAAATAAAGTGATTTGTTTTGCAAAAAATTACTAAAAACTGAGTATGTATACATCTCATCGAAGACAGACAGACAGACAGACACACACACACACACACACACACACAGAGTTGGCTAAGCTGCACTGTTTTCTCATTCAATATACAGTTAATATACATAATACATACTATAATTCTGCATACTTTTAGAAACTAAAACAGAAAAAATATTTCCTGATAGGTGATTTTTTTAAATTACCTGGTTTCAAAGAAACCCTCTTTATAAAAATAACACAGACAAAATAATATTCATGAGATTGGATATATATATAAGATATAATTAAGCATCAACTAAATGAGCAACTAAAAAAATTTAAAACATATTTAGTATAAGATAGCTGCTCCTATACATTGGTGGTAGATTGTCAAAATATTCAGACTTAAACTCAGCAATCATAGTCTATCATTTAAGAGACTCTCAGAAATATCAGAGTTGCACATATTCACTTCAAGAATGTAAATTATGCTTTTATCTGAGTATATGGTAGGATTACAGACGACTGTTAATTTTTCAGTGTTTTCAAGACTTTCTGGGACGAACATGTACTACTTTTAAATTTTTAAAAAGTTATTTTTATTTACCTGGTTTCAAGCTTGAATTCTGAAAGTTTAGCTCTGAGTTCTTCCTTACTCATTCTATTAATGCATCCGTTTGTAACAGCAATCTCTTTGTAAACTGGGTCACTGAAATCACTTGCACTGGAAGTAATGAACTTAGATCCTTTTGTTTCTTGGCCATCGAATCTACATCGTTGCTTTTTCTACCAAAAAAAGATATAGCTTATAATTAATACAAACATCTTAAAGATTCAAACTCCTGAGGCCTACTCATGCTACATGTTCAATGAAAAGTACATAGAAAGAAGAAAGGCGTGTTTCCAATACAATTTACCCTGCTGTTCTGAGTCATGAAACTTCTTAAAGGAAATGAAGCTAAGTAAAAATTGTACTGGTGTTGGGAGCACTTCAAAACAGAGCCCCCGCTGACCATTTACTAGCAGCATGACCTTGGATAGTTACTTATTAGCCTCTGATCTTCAGTTTCCTTATCTATAAAATAAAGAATAATAACTGTTCCAAGTGGCATTTAGTATTTGGTAATGGTAAATAGTATTTAAACAAGGTTATTATAGGGGTGCCTGCGTGGCTCCGACGGCTAAGCATCTGGCTTCAGCTCAGGTCATGATCTCAGGGTCCTGGGATGCAGCCCTGTGTCCTGCTCCCTGCTCAGCAGGGAGTCTGCTTCTCCCTCTCCCTCTGCCCCACCCCCGCCCACTCAAGCTTCTCTTTCTCTCTAATAAATAAAATCTTAAAAAGTTTTTTTAAATAAACAGTTTATTTTAAGGATTAAATGAGATTACGTATATCAGCTCCCAACACCATACCCACTGTGGCAATTAATGGGATCTTTATTACCATCATAGACTATAGAACAGACCTTTTCACAAATGACATTCTAAAATTTACAAACTAACTTTTAAATGAACTTTTACAACATTATGCATGTAAAAGTGACTTCCTGAGAACTTTTTTTTAAAAGATTTTATTTATTTGAGAGAGAGAGAGATCGCAAGCATGTGTGAGAAGGATAAGGGTAGAAGGAGAGAATCTCAGGCAAAGTTCCCGCTGAGCACAGAGCCTGACTCGGGGCTTGATCCCACGACCATGAGATCACGAACTGAGCCAAAATCAAGAGTCGGACACTTAACCGACTGAGCCACATAGGTCCCCTGAGAATTTTTTAACCTGACTTCATTTCACGAAGTTAACAGAAATTGCCCAATATAAAAACAAAATGGACTAGATAGAAATCTAGTTCAAAACTTCCTAGAACCCAAAGCAAAGGAAATGTATTCAGTTTCAAAACACATAATTTCTAAAACTCACATTTGTACCAATTATTCAGAAGAACTACACTTACTGTATTATAAATCTTTCCTCTTAAATCAAAATCTGTGTTGAGAAAAAACATGACTCAACTGTAATCACTCCACAGGTAGGCCAAAATTATTAATATGCTAAATATCAGAGTTCCATTTATAAGTTAATTATTTTTCAAATGCATGTCACAAACATTAGGTTATGTTCCAGAATTTTTTTTTTTTAAGATTGACTGATTTATTTATTTGACAGAGAGAGACACAGCAAGAGAGGGAACACAAGCATGGGGAGTGGGAGAGGGAGAAGCAGGCTTCCTGCTGAGCAGGGAGCCCAATGCGGGGCCCAATCCCAGGACCCTGCGATCATGACCTGAGCCAAAGTGCAGGCGCTTAACGACTGAGCCACCCAGGCGCCCCATTCCAGAATTTTCAAAAAGACTTTGGAACTTACCATCAATCCACATTAAAACTTGTTAACTTAGTCATAATTTACCACACTGTCCCATGTGAACTTTAATGACAGATTAAGAAGGGATAACCATGGACAGGCCAAAGACCCTGACTTAGCACTAATCTTAATGGTTCAGGAACTGTTTCTCACTCAAAGCTCAATTTAATACAACATACATTTACGAGAAATGCAATGCTAGGTATTGTGCTAGAGTACTCAAGAATTACTCCTATCTCCTCAGAGGAAGAGATCAGCAATCCCAATGTGTGAATTGTCTATAAACTGAAGAGTAACTGTATTAAAGCTCCTTGTTGACAAACGTTTAAAAAACTTTATTACGCTGATCTTTGACTAAAGTAAGGAAATAACCAGCTTTCAATAATATTTTAAATTTATATGCCTAGCTACTTTATCACTAGAATTTAATCAGGATAATTTATCTCGTGTCTTTAAACTTACATTGAATTTTAAACTTCGTCTTCAGTCAGGTTAAAATTTAGGTCAACAATGAGGAACAGTTTGTCTACCGAAACAGAACGGTCAATTTAAGCAAATTTACTCTTTGGCTAAGTCCTCTCTGATTCATTTGCTTAATTCTTATCTAAAACTGTAGCTACAAAAATTACCCACAAATAACACTAAGGCCTCTTTTAAATCTGCTATAAATCAGATTTTTGTAAAGGAAGATCTGCTTCGTCTCCCAGATTCAACTCTAGCTCTTTCAGTGAAGCTCAGGGCAGTCAAGGTCCAGTTCTCAGTGATCAGTGTCTTCTCCCAAATTTAATGTCTACACCAATGGTTTCCGAAGGCTGCTCAAGTCAATCCACTAAGGAGCAGTAAGAAAATATTAAAAACCTCACATGTACTATTAATCTACTAAAACGCATAGTTTACTTAGTAATACATAGATTGACAGTGGCATCTTCCCCAATGTCTATGTGCCCCTGTCACACCTCACATAAAGTTCTGGACATATAATGAGGAAAGGGTGGACAGATTCCATAGTATGGGGAAGAATATTAACTTTCACAGTTTTGTGACATTCTGCAATTTTCCTGTGTTCAAGTAAATGACTGTGTAATTTATATTATCCCGAATAAGAATACGTTTACCTTATGGGAAATGATCACAAAAATCTTTTATACCAAAAAGAGGCTTACTATCTTGCCTTAAGTACTTAAAAATGTTTTTGAACTTCAAGTTACATATTTTCATTTACAAGACAGGTACTCCAAAATTGCTGTCATTTTCTGTGATGAGAAAGGGATTAATAGCTTGAAATTTAGAAGATTTCTTTTAAAAAACACAATTTGTTATTTCAACATGAAAGAAAATATGTTTTAACAATAAGATAAAAAGGTAACTTTATCAAAAACTTTTCTCTGTGTCAATAACATTTTAAACATAGTTATTTTGGAAATGTTTTCATTATTTTATTGCCCAAAAAACTGCATTACCTACAAAACAAAAAACTTTTGCAACTACATACTAAAAATAAAAACCTTAGAAGTATAATTTAGCTCGATTAAAATTCTTCCAAAAGAAAAGTTTTGATGAAATTGGAACCTATTTGCTTAAAAATATAAAAATGCAACACCTATTAGTTTGCAAAAACAACTGACATTAGAGATAATGAAAATGGATTTAGCTGAGTTCCAACAAAATACCTTGCTTGAGGTTGAAATAAAATTGTATCACCATTTATTAATGGTATCGACAATAAGTTTTTAACAAATATGAGTCACTAAAACCAATTTGGAACATAGATCCAAGTCTCAAGTCGCTATATCTCAAAGTTTAAAGACTTTCAAATATAATGAAGTATATTCCATTATTTTTAAACCAACTTACATGATGATCTCAGATTAAAGAGGCAGGTGGGTGGAAAAGTGGTTCTTTAGAGAAAAGGGGCACGGAAGGCCTCTTTACTATCTTAAAGAAAATGCAATAACTATGCAAAGACCCAAAAGAAGAGCATGCAGGGCAAAGGGAGCAAACAAAGATCCTTAAAAAGAAAAACTGTCCACCATAAAAAAATAATGAAGCCAGGGGCTCTGAGAGCAAAAGGGAAGAATAGTGTGAGGTGAATTCAGCAATAGAGGCAGGAGCTAGGTCCTGCAGGACCGCAAACTGAAGACTAGGAAGGGGAGAAACCCAGTCTGATTTATGTTATTAAGATTATTCTAGCTGCTAAGTGGGGACCTAACTGTAGATGCAAGAACAAGAGCAAGGAAGCCTCCTGCGAGTACCCATTCTATGAAGTGCTCAGAATACGTTACTGAAATGAAATGACCAATTTTACTATTATTTACAATCTGCAGCGCTAGTCAACAATAATTTCTATCTGTCAAATAAGATGAATAAATAAGTTTTAAGACCGTCTTCACTAATTTTGCTCTGTAACTCGGATCTACCAATAGGTGTCAAAATCATTACGGAAAATAAGTCATAAGATAGGTCTGTATGAAATAGTAGCAAATGGGCAAAAAGCTCCAACTAACAGGCACCCACCTTCTGTTAAGGCTGGGAGGTAATCGGCTTCAGATCTTAAGAAATGACATACCTAGAGCACAAGGGTGCGCTTTTTAAAAACATAACCTACCAATTACCTATAAGGGCTAGACAGAATGACTAGAGCAACAGTGTGCACAGAATATTTAGAGCACAATTCCCACCAGAACTTGTAAAACCACAGTTCACACACTTCTCTTCTTGACTATTTCCTCACATCCAGAGGGTAATTAGGGCGAGAGGCGGCTCTGTGACAATCAAGGCACCGGAGCTGGGGACAGGGGAAGCGGCCGGGGCTGGGGTCGAAGGGCACGCAGGCTGAGGTTTGTGCGGAACACCCTGAGAGACAGGTCTGGAAGGGCCGGGCACCGACGGCCGGGCGCGGACTGACTCACCTCGGGAGTCGGATGCTGCGGCTCCTCCCCACACTCGGACCTGGGAGACTCCAGCCGTGCGCCAGCCACGGCCTCGCTGCCAGGCTGTTTGCTCCGCTCATGCTCCATGCCGGTTGTCACGTAAGAGAGTTGCTGGAGCCCAACACTCGCTCACTCTCACTCGGCCAAGACCGAAAGCCTCGCCTTTCTCCGTTGAAAAATTACCGGGCTCGCGTTCCCGCGGCGGCGGCCACACAAACTCGAGTGGACACCTCCCACTTCCGGGAGCGTGTGGCGTCCACACGCCGCGCAGGCGCAGTGAGCGGGCGCGCGCGGAACGCTAGGGCATCTGGCGACCGGGGAGGGAGGAAGGAGGTGAGGGAGGCGCGCGCGGGAGAATACGGGTGTTGGCGTCTCCGCGTGGTGAGCGCGCGAGTGTCCTGTTGCCGTTACGCAAGAGTCTAGACTAGTCCCTGGAAGAGCCCACCAGAGCACACGATCTCATCACCGTATCCTCTAAGGAGAAAAACGAGGCGTACCGTGGAGAGGGGTGAACTTTAGCCGCGGCAAATAACATCTGTAAAACAGTTTACATTTTCCGTGAGGAGTTTAACGTCTGCTTCTGGGGGAAAGAAAATGGGACTGGACTTACTAAAAACTAAGCAAAATATATGAAGACAGCTGTTCTCAGATATTGGGCGACAGGCAATTCTGGACTGTGGGGCCTGAAAGAAAAGAAGCAAACAAGATGAGCCTTATATGGCTTTCTGCCCAAAGTCACTTTCCAGTTTGAGGTGCAGGGAAGGGGAACTCCGAAAGAGACCTGGAGTTTCACCAGGAGGGCAGAGATCTTATGGAGTTGAAGAGACATGGATTGGAGTTTAGGGAATTTGGGGAGGCCAGGCTGGTTGGAATTTATGCGTTGGAGTTCATGGAGAAAGAGCTTCAGGATCTACGTGGGAATACCCTTGAATCTTTAGCTGAATAAAAATCCGTGGATAGGTCATGTGAAATTCCACAAGGCCCAGAAGGAGCAATTATGAGGAGTAAGCCAAGTTCCCTACAGCCAGAGTGCAGAAACTGTTGAACATGTGGCATATGCTATAGAGACCCCAGAAGTGTGATGCCTTAGTTGTGAGGTAAACTAGCCTTAGATTCTGGAGTCTAGAGTAAAAGCTGTTGTAGACCCTTCAAGACCTTAAAGCCCCCAAAGGATCGAACTGTTCAGTAACTCACCTGACTGCCTACTAGAACAAAGGCTCATTCTAAGAGACAACAACAAAACTCAACAACATTAAGTTGAAAATACCAGGCATCCACCAGTTAAAAATTAATAGACGTGCCAAGTAAGTAGGAAAAATATCAAAATAGATCAGAGAGGCAACAGAAATATATTCAGAAATGACACAAATGGTGGCATTAACAGGCAAAGACTTTAAGCATCTACTATAAATGTACTCAATATGGTCAATGATTTTTTTTTTAAGATTTTATTTATTTATTTGAGAGACAGAATGAGGGAGAGAGAGAGAGAGCATGAGAGGGAAGAGGGTCAGAGGGAGAAGCAGACTCCCTGCTGAGCAGGAAGCCCGATGCGGGACTCGATCCCAGGACTCCAGGATCATGACCTGAGCCAAAGGCAGTCGCTTAACCAACTGAGCCACCCAGGCGCCCTATGCTCAATGATTTAAAGGGGGAAAATGATGGGAGAGGAAAGAGATGTTTTCTTTAAAACAAATAGAATTTCTGGAGATGAAAATTATAATATCTGAAATTTTTTAAAAAATCTCTATAAAGGGGACGGATAGCACATTTAGCACTGTAAAAAAAAAAAGAGTAATGAATTTGGAGACATAGCAGTAGAAGCAATCCGAAATAACGCAGAGAAAATGGTTGGAAAAAATTTAACGGAGCTTCTGTGACCTATGGGACAATATAAAAAAAAATAAAAATTTTTGGAAGAGGACTTCAGCTGCCTCCATTTTGACCTCAAACATTCTAATTAAGTTCTTCTTTCCTGCTTATCTCTTAATTTAGGCAGAAAAGCCTGAGGGCAAATTATTCCCTGATGGGAACTGAAACTACCCCCTCAAGCAATAAGGACTGCCTTGAGCCAGCAAGACCCCACCCATGATTGGCCGGAGACTATGGTTGACTTGACTTTCATTGCGCACCTGTATGTACCCACCCACCTTTGTCCCACATTTTCCCTATATAAACCTAGAAGTATTTTCAGCACTCTGAAGCATCTTTGAGATGCTAGTCCACTGCCTTCCCAGTGTTGGCCTCACTGAAATAAATTTCCTCCTGGTTTTACCACCACTAGTTTCTCTGCCTTTGGATTTTGTCAGTGGTGAGTGGCCTGACCTGGTCTCTTTGGGACTACCCCCTAGACCCAGATGCTGATAAATATAAAGAATACACCGGGCCACATCATAATCACACTGGTAAAAACAGTAATAAAGAGAAAAATCTTAAAAGCAGCTAAAGGAAAAAAGGCAAAGAGCATAATAAGAATTTTTATAAACTTCTCATTAGAAACTGCAAACCAAAAGTAATGAAATGGTAACTTTAAAGTGCAAAAAACAAAACCAACTGTCAGCTTGGAATTCTACACTCAGCAGGGTGAAACAAAAACTTTTTCTGACAAGCCCAGGAAAGCCACATCCTGAAGTAGAGTCATCCCAGCTGACTTGCAGACCTGTGAGGAAGAAAAATAAATGCTTTTTGTAAGCCACTGGGGTGGTTGGTTATTCAGCATTATTATGAAAATAGTTAAAGTACAGGATCATTTCAAGTCACATGGCCTTGGGTGAAGACAAAATTCCCTAACAGAGAAAGGGACACAATTGGAAGTCTACCACAAATGTTTTACTTCTGATATCACCGGCTTCCTCCTTAGTGGACTCTATGTTTTCCCTCATAACTACAGATTTACCTTTGTGTTTACAAGCTAAGGTTTATAGACTCAGAAACTATAAAGATTTCTAAGATACAACTGAACCAATACTCTCTTTTTGCCAGATTTAGTCATTTTCTCTTTAGATTATGACTTTGAGTCCTGACACACAACTGCAGAAATTGATGAAAATTACTAATCTCATCTCTCTGTCACCTAGAAAATGCTTTTTCTCTCAAAGGAGAAGAAAATGACCCAGTAAACACTGTCAGGATCCACATTACATTAACATTAATAAGCACTAGTTAACTGTTCCACTTGAACTTTTTGGTATATCAATGTCAACTGTTAAGTAAAGAAGATTCACCATCAAGGAGTAATAATTTATCTACATTGCAAATTAGGTGCTTATACCTTAAAAAAATTGCCTGTATGTATGGGAATAAGATACAATAACCATTCATTTATTCAACAAATATTTATTGAGCACCTTTTATGTGCCAGGAATGAGCATTGAACAAAATAACAAAAACTCTTTGCCCTAGTGGAGTTTACATTCAAGAAGTGGAATTAGACAATAAACAAAAGAAATGAGTGCAATGTTTACACTATGGAGAAAAATTAAGCAGGTAAGTGGAATGGGGGGGTGTCCTTGGGGTGGGGGGGCAGGAGGTGGTTGCAATTTTAAATAGAGTGGTTATGGGAGGTTTCTCTGATGATGTACTATTTGAGCAAAGACCTGAAGAAGGTGAGGAGTGAAGGAGTGAACTGTGAGGTTATCAGGTAAGAGAATTTCAGGCAGAACAAGTAACAAGGGGCCTGAGCTGAGAATGTGCCTGGAATGATCAAGAAATATCACAGTGTCCCATACTTTTCTTTGATTGTATGATATCCACATGTAGGAGACACAGATGTTTTTACTTTTTTTTAAAAGATTTTATTTATTCATGAGAGACGGAGAGAGAGGCAGAGGGAGAAGCAGGCTCCCCGTGGAGCAGGGAGCCCGATGTGGGACTCGATTCCAGGACCCTGGGACCATGACCTGAGCCAAAGGCAGATGCTTAACCAACTGAGCCACCCAGGCATCCCCACACAGATGTTTTTAAATGTTGACTTTGCTGTTACTTTCCACATAACACTGAAGGAGAAATGTCAATGATCCTAGTGCCTTCTGCCTAAGAAGATATGTGCCCTAGTTAGCTAAGGAAAAAAGCCTCCCTGAATGTTTGAGGTATGACACAAGCCTGAAAGAGAGGTTTAGAGTTGGTTATTCTCTTATTAACCCCAGTAAAAAATGTACCTGCTCCTGGATTAACCCACTGTCAGTGATAGATCTGTGTGTAGGTATTGTTAGATAGTGGAGTTTGTAAATTGTTCTAGGCTGAACTAAATATGTGAGCTTTGCAGAATTAAATTTGTTTCTAAGTCATTTACCCATTGCTGCCTGGTGCTACAAGTTGTGTTTTTTTGTTCTATATTTAGTTTTATATCTGAGCACGCTTCTGTTCTATTGGTCTGTGGTGTCTGTTCTTATATCTTTCCCATGTTGTTTTTATTGCTTGGCTCTGCAGTGTCTTAATATCTTCTTTAAAAATTCCTCCTTTTTACTCTTCTTTTTCAAGACAGACTTAGCTATTTATGGAGTTTTGATGTTTCACATACATCTTAGGACAAGTTTATTGCTCCTCAAAAATTCATCAAAAATTTTTATTAAAATTGAATACACTAATTTGAGGAGAACTGACATATTAAGTCACCCTATTCAAGAGTGTAACTACTTAGGGCGCCTGGGTGGCTCAGGTGGTTAAGCGACTGCCTTCGGCTCAGATCATGATCCTGGAGTCCCGGGATCGAGTCCCGCATCGGGCTCCCTGCTCAGCGGGGAGTCTGCTTCTCCCTCTGACCCTCTTCCCTCTCGTGCTCTCTGTTTCTCTCTCTCTCTCTCAAATAAATAAATAAAATCTTTAAAAAAAAAAAAAGTGTAACTATTTATTCAGGTAATTTTATATGTCTTTAAAATTTTATGTCCATAAAAGTCTTGTACATTCTTGGTTAAATTAATTCCTAGATACATTATGATTTTTGTTGCTATTATGAATGGCGTTTTCTTTTTACTTTAGGTTGGTTACTTGTGGTGAAAAAAATACTACTGATTTTTTTATAATTCCTAAACTTTCTTATGAATTTTAATAGTTTTTTAAAATTCTGTTGGTTTTTTCTAAGTTGGATGACTATTTCTGCAAATAATGTTTTAGCTTTACTTGTCCTACACTTGGACCACTTTTATCTTTTTCTTTCTTATGGCATTGGCCAGGAGCCTTGATAATTTGTTAACCGTAATTGTACTAGTGCTAGTCTCATGGGAATTGCATATAAATAAATCTTCTCTATTTAGTATAATGTTTTCTGCAGGTTTCAAGGTCTTTTCCTTCAATATTTTAAATATAATACTTTATTTTCTTCTTGTATCTAATGTTGCCTTGGAAATCTGTTATCAACATGATTCTTGCTCTTTTTTAAATGATCTGTTCTTTCTGGAAACTTCCATATTTTATTTTTGTCATTGACGTTCTTAAATTTCTCCACAACGGGGGCCCTTGGGTGGCTCAGTCGGTTAAGCTTCCAATTCTTGATTTTGGCTCAGGTCATGAGATCGAACCCCCCTCACCCCCGGGTTGGGCTCCATGCTGGGTATAGAGCCTGCCTTTTCTCTCTCCAGCTTCCCCTACCCCTTGCCACCCACCACTCACTGGAGCTCTCTTTAAAAAAAAAAAAAAAAAAAAATCCCCACAATGAATCTAGGTAAGGATTTTCTTTTTTTGTCTGTTTCGTTTTCTGGAGGCCTTTCATTTTTCTTTAATTCAGAAAAACTAGCCTCCATTATTTCTTTAAATGTATCTTCTTATCCAGTTTTTTTCTCCTTTCTGGGACTCATAATATCTGCATGTTGGCATTCTGCTTCTACCTTCCATGCCCTCCATATCTCATCTTTCTTTTTACATTTTCCGTATTTATATTTTTGCTCTGCCTTCTGGGAAAGCTCCTCAATCTGATTTTACAAATCTCCAACTTATTTTCCAGCTGCATCCACCCTGCCATTTTTCCTATTTTTGTTTTTTCCCTCCTACTATTCTAGTCAATGATTAACGCAGGGACCTTCAGTTAATTTGCTTCAGGAATTTAGTTCTATGAGGAAGGCAGTCATTAGACTATTATTAAGAAACAAAGACAAAAACTGAACTTAAAAGACTGGAGAAAGGGAAACGGCCACAGACATTCTGGAAACAGTGATTGGTACACACATTTCGAGGTATATGGTTAGCCAGGAGGTTGAATAAGACAATAGAGGGAGATCAAAGAGAACAATTTTAGTGGCTTGTGGATTTTTAGAAGACCTTGAGAATTTTAGTTGGGAGCCTGTGTACCAAGCTGTCATGCCTGCCAGTGTCTTTGCAGCAGCACCCCCAGCTTGTCAAGGCCAGGTCTGTACCATCTCCCTCTTCAGAATGTTTCCTTTTTCATAACTCATATTTCCACTTTTAAATGATTTCTTATTCTTATTCATATTGCTAATATCTTCCTTCACCTCCTTAAGTATATTCATCATGCATATTTTAAATTTTTGGTTCATCGGTTCTAATAATTCTGATTCAGTTGGTATGTGTGATTCAATTTGTTATCTTCATTTTATGGTCTCTTTGCTCCTCCACAGGTGCCAAGTTATTTTGGCTTGTGAGCTCATGTGCCCATGGGAACTTCTGGTAATGTGAAATTGGGGAAAAGGCATGTGTGACCCTCCAGGTGAATTTAAGAAGTCACTGAGCTCCAATCACCATAAAATTAGTGCTAATCACTTCCACTTATTGCTGTCCACCAGGCAACTACTCTTTGAGAGTTTCACCTTTAATCCATTGGGAAGAAATATCTTTGAGACACTAACTCCCCAGTTCATAATCCATCAACTCTGGAACTTGGGGTGCAAGGGTGAAGAAGTCAATGTCTCAAGTGAGCTGGACAGTGTGTTTTATTTTCATCAAGTCTTCTCCCCTGCCAGGTGCCCTAATGCTTCTACCCTGATGTAAGACATGGGCAGGATTAGGATGTTGCTACTGGTGTCCTCCAAGCTTCCATGGCTGCTCCCAGTTGCCTGCTACCCCAGGCTGAGTCCACCCCACTCCCCCAATAAACATGCATACCTCCCACACCATTTCAAAACTACCTTCGGACTCCCAACGAGTGTCTCCTTTTGTTGTGGTTGTGATTGTTCATTTCTCAGATCCATGCAATTTTCTTAATTCTAGAATTTTTCTAGGGTTCGTGGGAAAGGAAGGAAGCTAATGAGTTATGAAACTACTTCCTTATTTCTATAATATTAAGATGTACAGTGTATTAGTTTCCTAGGGCTACCATAGCAGAGTATCCCAGACTGGGTGTCTTAAACAACAGCAATTTATTTTCTTACTATTCTGAAGGCTAGAAGTCCAAGATCAAGGTGTGTGCCAAGTTTGGTTTCTTCTGAGGCCTCTCTTCTTGCTTGTAGATGCCATCTTCTCTTCTCCCTATGTTTTCACTGGTCTTTCCTCTGTAACTGTCTATGTCCACATTTCCTCTTCTTGTAAGCACACCAAATATATTGGATTAGGGCCTACTTTAATGACCTTCTTTTAACTTAATTACCTCTTTAAAGACCCCTGTCTTCTAAAACAGTTACATTTTGAAATATAACAGTTAGGACTTCAGTATATGAATTTTGGGGATACACAATTCAGCCCATATAGCATTCACATTCTATTTTGGAGCTATAATTTCACATTTGATTTAGCTCATTTCTCATGTTTTGACTTTCTCCCTTACCACCTAAGATTTTATGGTCCATTATCATAATTAAAACTCTTTGCAACATCTTAAATTCATTTCCCTAAAAAAAAAAAAAAAACCCATGATGACAAATCTGTCTACCTTCTGCATACTTGCTCTGAGTTCTGAGAGATGCCTTAGAGATCACACAACAGGTCACCATATCATCTGGGTGTTAATACTCCCTGGCAACCCTAGCATGTTTCTCACCTCATTTTGCCTTTCCTCTTGCCAACTCCTACTGTAAACCTCTGCTCTCACCTCCAACCTCCAATCTCCTTCCTGCTTATGCTTACCTCCTGCTTCACAAAGTAAGGCAGAAAGAAACTATTTTAGCTTTCCAACTCCAAATCTTCACCTACCCATATCTGATCTTGTCTTTATTTAAAACTTGGATATTTTGTTCATCATTTTTTTGCATTAATTTTTATTTATTACACTGGAATAATGTTTATCTTAATTGCTGAGTTTTGGGTGCTTAAATTTTGCAAGTGAGTGTCTCATTTGCTTTACCCCCAGCCCTAATCCATCCATCCATTCTTCCCTTCTTCAATTTCTGAGTGAATACCACTACATGTTCTCTGAATTCCCCTCCTCTCCTACATTCTTAGGAAGTTTGAATTTTGTATAATCCATTCTCTCTTCTGTAATTTCCATCTTTTCCTGGCAAGTGGACCTTTCCCTTCTGTATTTAAATGGGCTCAACTCAAAATTTTCCAACTTAAAAAGACAAACCAAACAAAACACTTTCCTCAACCTCAGAAGCCCTACAGCTGCTGCCCTGTCTCTCTTTTCCTCTTTGGAGCTAAACCTCTTGAAAGAAGTGTCTCTCTTTCCATACCATCCACTCACTATATAATATTCCAGAGTTTGGATTCCACCCTATAGTCCAGGGCCTTTGCTTCTCCATTGAGGTCACCAGTCATCTCCCTGTGGTTAAATTAAACCCAGTAGGCTCTTCTCAGAGCTCATCCTATATGAGCTTTCAACAGCATCCAACATTGTTGGCCACTATTTATTTACTGAAACACTTTCTTACTTTGTTTCTGTGACAACACACTTGCCTGGCTTCCTTCCTTTCTCTCCATCCATTCCTTCTCAATCTCCCTGGTCAGTCTCCTGTCTTGTATTCAGTTGTTTAAAGCAGAAATCCTGGGGCACCTGGGTGGCTCAGTCGTTAAGCGTCTGCCTTCGGCTCAGGTCCTGATCCCAGGGTCCTGAGATGGAGCCCCGCATAGGGCTCCCTGCTTTGCGGGAAGCCCACTTCTCCCTCTCCCACTCCCCCTGCTGGTGTTCCCTCTCTCGCTGTGTGTCTCTCTGTCAAATAAATAAATAAAATCTTTAAAAATAAGAATAATAAAATAAACTAAAAGCAGAAATCCCGGGGCGCTTGGGTGGCTCAGTTGGGTAAGTGCCTTCAGCTCAGGTTTTGATCCCAGAGTCCTGGGATCAAGCCCTATGTAAGGCTCCCTGCTCAACGGAAAGTCTGCTTCTCTCTCTCCCTCTGCCTCTCCCCCTGTTCCTTCTCTCTCTCTCTCTCTCAAATAAGTAAAATCTTTAAAAAATAAAGCAGGAATTCTGTCAGGGCTGGATCTTAGGCCCTCTTCTTTTCTCTTACATTCCTTTCTCAGTACAGATTCTCACCCTACGTGTTCTTAGCATTCCTCTAGCTTTATTTACTATCCACTTGCCAATAATTCTCAAACTTACACTTCCACACAAGTTCTTACTTCTGAGATCCAGATCCACATAACTAATTACCTACTCACAAACACCTCAAACTTAGCATTTCAAAAAGTGAATTCATCATCTTCCAACCAAAACCTGCCACTTCTCTGTCATTTCTTTTCTCAATAAATGGTTCAACAATCCACAAAGTTGTTCAGACCAGAAATATGGGATTCACTTTTGACTTTTCATCTTCTTCACCTTCCTTAATCAAGATGGCTACAAAGCTCAGAATGACCTGGTTATCTCTCCAGGTTTAGCATGAAATACTTTCTCTGTCCTTCCATACTTAACTTCTTTCAGTACCTCAGCATTCTATGCTAGTTCCCATCGCAGGGATTTTCCAGCCAATTTCTCTCATGCTTTAGGTTAGAGATTAAATTTCACTTCTCCAGAATGTTTCTCACAAGTTCCCAGGTTTTGTTAAGATTCTACCCTTGATGAGCTCTGCTTCCTTCCTTGGCATGTTTGTTAGAATAAAGATTTGACTGTGTAAGGAAAAGACCTTAAATAGCAGTAACTAAAATGACATAGAATTTCATTTCTCTCAGAACTTCAAAGGGGCGCCTGGGTGGCTCAGTCAGAAGAGCGCCTGCCTTTGGCCCAGGTCATGATCCTGGGGTCATGGGATTGAGCCCCACAGCAGGCTCCCTGCTCACGGTGAGTCTGCTTCTTCCTCTGCCACTGCCCTTCTCCCCCCCGCCCCACTCATGCTCTCTCGCTTTCTTGCTCTCTCGAATAAATAAATAAAATCTTAAAAAAAAAAAGATGATGTTCAAGCTTGGCTCTGTAATGCAAAGATGTCAAGGCCCCAGAGTCCCTCTATCTTGTTACTCCATCATTCATAGTATGTTGACCTCATACTCATGTTCCAGGCAGCTTGGCATTCTGTGTGCATTCCAGCCAGTGGAAAAGGAGAAATTGAAAGGGAGAATGTGCATTTCCTTTTAAAGTCACACCCAGAAGTCATGCATATTGTTTATGCTTCGATCCCATCTGGTGAAACTTAGTCACATAACCATACACTAGTCACAGAAGAGGCTAGCAAAAATATTGTCTTGGTTCTGTGGACAGTTAAGTATGAATAGTTGAAAGTCTATTGTTGAAAAGGGAGAGATCAAATATTTGGTCAGTTGATAGTCTCTGCCACAATCCTGGTGAACACACATACCCATGTACACACTTCTTTGCACATAAAGCACACTCATCTTTTTTTCAGTGGTGACAACCCCCAGCTCCTACTCAACTAATGCATCTGGCTCAAAGGTTACAGTCTCTGGGTGATGTGCAGTCTTTTCCATCAGGCCCAGATGGGGCACTTCTTGGTTCAACCACTTAAAAACCAAAAGAAGAGTTATCTGCCCTGGCCATTCCCAATATAAAACAGTAGGAGCAAGACCAGGATAACTGGAATAAGAATGCTTATTTGGAAAAATAAGAAGAATAGAAAACATACAAAGTCACTGGGCCATAAAAATGACCAATTCTGACTGAGCAGGAACCGAAAGAACTGGATCCAAGTTGATTAAACTCGTGGCAAATGTTTCTGCTCTTAGGGGACTGGGGATGGGGGAGTTGTCTCTCTCATCTTTATCTTCTGTGACTCCCATCTGATAATATCCATTTTCCTTATATTTGCTTGACAGAACTCCTGTGCTATGTAAAACACTGAAAAGTTTGAATAATTTTATTCAGCTTCAATATATATGTATGCATATATATAGTATATTATATATAAATTATATTTTACCTATAAATCATTTATAGGTAATATATATAATTGCATAGTTATGTAATTTCTTAGACAAATTATTATTTTTTTAAGATTTTATTTTTAAGTAATCTCTACACCCAACGTGGGGCTTGAACTCACAAACCTTAGATCGAGAGTTGCATGCTCTACCAACTGAGCCAGCCAGGTGCCCCAAATTATAATTACTTTATATATCATGTAAACAACATATAATTTTATACATCCGTATATTTTATATTTATATATGAATGCACATATATATAATTTATAGTTTAATTCCTTGTTCTAATTCCTTGTTCCTTTTTCTTCTTGCACAGTCACAGGTAATTGCTTAGAAATATTTGTGTGACCTGGTATAAATCATGTCCTGTCTCATCTTGAGGACAAAACAAATAGGGTCTTCTGCTCTACCCACAGAATGGGGATGTGTAGCCTTGCTGACAAGCACGGACCTGCATGGCAACTCAGTGACGGGGGAGGTATGTACATATTTTGGTGCCACTTTTGTTAAACAGATCATCCAAGAAAGTTTATTATGCACATTTCGTATGTCTCTGTTTATTTTTTTAAAGATTTTATTTATTTATTTGTTTATTTGAGGAGAGAAAGCATAGAGAGGGGAAAAGGGAGAGGGGGAAGGAGTCTCCAGCAGACTCTGTGCAGAGCCCAACGTGGGGCTAGATCTCAAGACCCTGAGACAACAACCTGACCCAAAATCAAGAGTTGGGCACTCAACTGACTGAGTGACCCATGTGCCCCTATATGTCTTTGTTTAAATAAATAAATAAACATGCCTAAACATAGATGTTAAAGATTTCAGATTTGTTTTGAAATTGAGCAGAAGGAAATCAATTTGGGTGTTTGGTATATAAAATAAAGTAGATTTTCTATTACAAAGTACTTCAAATATTTATTTACCATTTGAATTATAAATAATTCATTTGAGGGTTATCAAAATTCAGCAGAGTCAGATTGAGAAATAAGAAAAATATACTAAACATTAGAAAGAGATTATATTCTAAAAACACATATAATTTATATTTGTACTTTTGTTAACTTCCTGATAACCTTATATTGTATCAGAAACTCATCATATTATTTTGAAACTTACAGCTTTTCTCTGATTACAAAAGTCATGTATGTTCAGTTGGGAAAATTAAGAATATAGAGTCATGCATCCCTTTGAGATGTTAATAGCAATAGTACCAAACATCCTCCCTTTCTTTTTCTTTCTTTTTTTTTTTTTTAATTTTATTTTCTTTCTTGATCATGACCCACAGGCTGTACAAGAAGTTAATTTCTTGAAATGCCACCAGAGGGCGATCAATCCAAAAATTACTCTATCCTGTATAAACAGGCTTCTATGCTTTGGAGATGCTAATGGGTTTTCAGTTTTAGTTTGGGAAGACAACAAAAAAGAGGAATTGGAATGTGTTTGGTAGAAAATGTATCTGAATAAGTGTTTAATTTTTTTAAAGAGTTTCATCACTACCCTTTCTGGAATCTAATTATACATTCCTGAATATAGCAAACATTTATTGAGTGCTTACTGTTGTGATAGGGAGCAGTTAAAAAACAGGTTCCTAACATTTTACAATTTAGACTTTCTCTGGGGAAAGAGGCATACATAAACAAATGGATTAGGATCCAATTTGTTTTGTACCACACAAAATATTTGAATGCAGTGAAGGACAGGATTAATTCTGCTAAAGGCAAATAAGTGAGAAGAATGTTTCACAGAAGAACTGAACCTTAGAAAATGAGTAGGCACATTGAATTTCCAGGTTAAAGTGGTGGATTGAACATGTGAATTTAATTTTCTTCCCTCTTGAGCAAACATTAAAAATAGGAAGTGTTTTAAGACCTAAACCCACAAGGATTAAGCAAGTAGGAGACGAAACAATAGCAACAAATTTTGGAAGCTGAAGAACTGACAGATCACTGTAAGTGACTTAACAGACCTGAGAAAACAAAATCCCAAGCTGTCAATGGGAAAGCTGAGAAACCAACTATATTTACACAGTGAAATCTGCAAAGGGCACAATTCCTAGGCCCTTTAAGTTATGACGGCAGGGCGCCTGGGTGGCTCAGTTGGTTAAGCGACTGCCTTCAGCTCAGGTCATGATCCTGGAGTCCCGGTATCGGGTCCCGCATCGGGCTCCCTGCTCGGCGGGGAGTCTGCTTCTCCCTCTGACCCTCTCCCCTCTCATGCTCTCTATCTCATTCTCTCTCTAAAATAAATAAATAAAATCTTTAAAAAAAAAAGTTATGATGGCAAATCTAGGACTGGAGGTAAAAGGGAGAGAAGACCTAATATCAGGAGGACCAAGATGAAAGCTGTTTGAGAAGAAATTAGAGCCCTAGACCCTCCTTCACCCTGGCTGAAGTCTGGATGTTTATTTTCATTGATGGGGATTAAGAGATCTCTTCTCAACTTGGTCCCCAGAAGGCAGCAGTTAGACCTTTACCCTGTAGGGGGGGGTTAGTAGACTCTTTCCTAGAGGAATCTGGCCATCCAAAAAGAAAATATTTAAAGATACTGACATCAAGATTTCCCCAGTAGCCTCCCCACCAACATCTCCCTATAGTGAAACTCATAAGCTCACTCTTACTTTTGACTAGACCACCAAAGATTACCAGACATCTGACAAAAGTCTGTTATATAAAAGATAGAGATCAAAACAAATAAGCTCAAGCAGAAGAAGCATCTTTGAAGAAACAAATTATTCAAGATTTAAAAGCAACAGTTATAATCAAATCCTCAGAGAGATAAGAAGGGATATTGCATCCATTGAACAAGAATCAAGGCTATGGAAATGGACAATTTAGGAAAACAAAAAACTAAAAAGAGCTCTTGGAAATTAAAAACACGACAGCAGAAGACAAATACTTATGCTGTCCAATGTGGTAACTAGTAGCCACTAGATTAAAATTCAAATTACTTTAATAAAATTAAAAATTCAACTCCTCATTTGTAATAGTTGCATTTCAGATGCTCAAAAGCCATATGTGGCTAGTTGCTAAATATTGGACATTTCCGATATAGAACATTTCCCATCAGGGCAGAAAGTTCTGTTGATACCACTTGAGAAGGTAAGTTTGAGGACTTCTCTCAAAAAGTGGAAGAAGATGACAAAGAAAAGATGAAAAAAAATCACAGGACATCCAGGAGATCAAAAAAAATTGAATAATAGAAGTACCGGAAGGAAAGAAGAAAGAAACTCAAGGGAAGAAAATAATCAAAGAAAATTTTCAAGAAAATTTCTTGGGACTGAATGATATAAATTGCCAGATTAAAAGAGCCCAATAAGTTTAGCTCAAAAGATATACTCTGAGGCATTTTCTTGTGAAATATTAGAATACTGGGCATTAAAAAGAAGATATTACACATTTCCAGACAGGAAAAGTTAGTATCATCAGAAGCAGAAGGGCTTCTGACTTCCGAAGACCAACAGTGGAAGCAAGAAAACAATGTAACATCTCTCAAAATATGAAAGAAATTTATTTGCAATTTAGAATTCTAAATTCTAAATCAACTATTTATAGAGCATGAGAGTAGGACATAGCTGTATTCAGACATACAAGGTCTCAAAATCTTATCTTCTGTGCATCCTTTCTCTACTGAGGATATGCTCCACAAAATGTGAGCATAAGCCAAGAAAGAAGGCAGAGGATTCAGAAAACCGAAGATCTAACACAGGACTAGGCAAAGGGAATCCCCAGGATGATGGAGAAAGAAGATCCGAGGATAGCAGTATGAGTAAAGATGAAGAAGACTGAGGTATCTGGCATGTACGCACCAGACTTAGAGTCAGAGATGCAGTGGGAGGAAATCCTATACTGAAGAATTCTTAGTATTATAGTATATTAGCATTATATATTCTTATTAGTACAACAGGCAAGACCAATGGCACATCATTTTAAATTAAAATAATAAAAGATTATAGAAACATATAATAAAATAATAAAAGATATAGAAAAGATTATAGAAAAATACTAGAGCTCTAAAAACAGAACAAAGGGCGCCTGGGTGGCTCAGTTGGTTAAGCAACTGCCTTCGGCTCAGGTCATGATCCTGAAGTCCCGGGATCGAGTCCCGCATCGGGCTCCCTGCTCAGCGGGGAGTCTGCTTCTCCCTCTGACCCTCTTCCCTCTCGTGCTCTCTATCTCTCATTCTCTCTCTCTCAAATAAATAATAAAATAAAATCTTTAAAAAAAATATATAAGTACATAAATAAATAAATAAAAACAGAACAAAAATTAGACCATCCTCAGTTTTCTCTGAAATATTAAATTCCAGAACTCAGTTGAAATATCTATAGCACTTTGAGAGGAAAATTTATGCCCCAAGAATTTTTCATTCAATCAAGTGTCCTGTCATGTGTGATGCAAGCTACGCGAGGGCCCATAAAAAAATACTTGAATAAGTATTCCAAACAAATGAAAAATAATTAGATTTAAAATGAGCATTTCATGATATAATTTTGTCTGTCTTGAAGGCATTTCTTTAGTCATCATTAAAATTACTAAACTTGGGCACCTGGGTGGCTCAGTTGGTTAAGCGACTGCCTTCGGCTCAGGTCATGATCCTGGAGTCCCTGGATCGAGCCCCACATCGGGCTCCCTGCTCAGCAGGGAGTCTGCTTCTCCCTCTGACCCTCTTCCCTCTCGTGCTCTCTATCTCTCATTCTCTCTCTCTCAAATAAATAAATAAAATCTTTAAAAAAAATAAAATAAAATTACTAAACTCAACACCATGGAAATCATGTAACAGAGCTCTTAAATCTTCGTGTGCATAAGATAACCCAAGGAACTTGAGAATAATGTAGATTTCTGGTCCTTATTTCAATTTTTTTACTTCATCAATCTGGGCAGCCTCAGAGTCTTCATTTTTACCTAACACTTCAAAGATCCTGAGTAGGTATTAACACTGACCATACATTGTAATGGAAATAAGACAAGATAAACTACTCATTTTCGGACTTGGTTACAAAACAACTAGTATTAAGATAAGGAATAGAAATTTAAATGATATTTAAACTCTGTAATCAGAGGAGTACTGTGGTTCTAGAACACTTAAGAGATTAGATAGATGCTAAAATTATTTTTTAAATAATTCCAAATGTATACAAAAGTTGCAAAAATAGTTTAAAGAATTCCCATATCCACTTCATCTGGATTCCCCAGTTTCACCTCCTATGCTCTCACTTTCTTCACTCCCCCCTTTATTTTTTTAAAGATTTATTTATTTATAAGAGAGAGAACACATGAGCACATAAGCAGGGAGAGGGGCAGGAGAGAGAGAAGCAGACTCCCTGCTAAGCAGAGAGTCCAACTTGGGGCTCAATCCAGGACCCCTGGATCATGACCTGACCTGAAGGCAGACACTTAACCGACTGAGCCACCCAGGCACCCCCACCACCCCCTTTAATCTTTAGTCTGTGTTTGAGCCAGTGAGTACAAGCTTCAGATGAGCTGCTCCAGCACTTCTACATGCATAAATGTGTACCCAAACAAGGATACGCTCAGATCTCGCCTTAAAATAGTGATTTCTTTTCTTTTGGACATATACCCAGAAATGGGATTGCTTGGTGATATGGTAATCCTATTTTTAATTTCTTGAGGAATACCCATACCCTGTTACTATTTTCCATGACTGTACCAAACCAATGTATTTGTTTGTTTACATCAGGCTTCCTATTTTATTCAAGGAGTTGTAATCCATTCCTATCAATTTTTTTTTTTTAAAGATTTCATTCATTTATTTGACAGAGAGAGAGAGAGACAGAGAGAGAGAGGGAACATAAGCAGGGGGAGTGGGAGAGGGAGAAGCAGGCTTCCCGCAGAGCAGGGAGCCTGATGCAGGGCTCGATCCCAGCACCCCGGGATCATGACCTGAGTCGAAGGCAGCCGCTTAACGACTGAGCCACCCAGGTGCCCCCATTCCTATCAATTTCTTAACGTCCAAATCGACCCACATTTGCCCAAAAGATTCTCTTTAAGCCAGTTTTGGGTCCTTTTTAGCATGTTTCCAACTGTTTTTCCCAACTTTCTGTGCAACAAAATGTTGCAAGTGCTCCATGTATTTCCCTGCCCTGGCCCTGGAATCAGCCATTTCTCTAAGGAGTCCTGGTTCATTTTAATGAAGAATAATATGAAGAATAATATTTGGAAACCGTGTACTCATTTCTACTGGGATTCCATTGCATATGAGCCCTGTCATGAACAGAGCTAGAAGATATACACATAATCTATATAACTATTTCTGTATTTACCTATCTCCATTTATATAAACTATGAGTTCACATCAATACCACCAGTTTCAACCCAGCACCTCAGATTTCACCTCCCCCTCTCATGTATGTTATCTCTTACTCCCACAGTAAAAATCCTGTTCCCATTATTCTCGGTATAGTTGTTTGCTTATTCCTGTATCCCTACCATGCTGTCTCAATTTCCGTGAGCCCTACCTACTGTCTCCTCACTCAGCTATCTTATTTAAGTTTATATCTATGCGGGATCTATCACTTGTATTTACTGAGAAGAAACAAGCTTCTCAAAATAATCCATGGGATACTTAACTTTTAAAACCTTAGTTCTCATTCAATCTCCTGGAAATATGATTTTCAGTCACAAAATAAGTGATGACCACACTGTTATAAAAACATTGAATTAATTTTTTGTTCTGTCGATTATATCGATTGAAGAAACTGGAATTTGCTTACTAAGGCAAATGAACTCACCAGGCACATGTTAACTGACTGATTATATTCTTATGTAGGTTCTTCTGTTAATTAGAAAACTCCAGGCTCTCTGGGGCTTTGCTTTCTATTTCAGCATATTCAATATAAAATGTATCTTTAGCAGATCTCAATCCAAACACAACAGGAAAACTGGTTCCTTTGATGTACTTATGAAATACTTCCATTAATGATGAAACAGTACTGTTGGTATTTTTATACATATGCCAATCAAATCCTTTAAAACAGCTCTGTGAGTTAGGGCAGGTCTGCGGTCCCACTTGATGGAGTAGGAAAGTAAGTGCCAAGAGATTCAGAGAGCATTCATTCAGGCTTTTATAGCTAGGAGTTGACTGGTTCAATTAGAACTACATTTCCTACTCCAAATCCAATAAACTTTTCATTATTCTTTGGAAAAGAAAATACAAAAAAGAAACTGCAGTTATATAACACACACAAAAAAATCATGTCTTTCCTAATCTATGAAAATATTTCCATTTTAAAAAGCAGTAAGCCTTGGGGCGCCTGGGTGGCTCAGTTGGTTAAGCGACTGCCTTCGGCTCAGTTCATGATCTCAGGGTCCTGGGATCGAGCCCCACATCGGGCTCTCTCCTCAGCGGGAAGCCTGCTTCTCTCTTTCCCACTCCCCCTGCTTGTGTTCCCTCTCTCGCTGTCTCTTTCTCTGTCAAATAAATAAATAAAATTCTTAAAAAAAAAAAAAAGCAGTAGGCCTTTTTCCCTAGAAAAGTCAACCATGAGGGAATCATTCCAAGAGTGTGGAGAGCACCATCCAATTTCCTTCCTATACTTGCTGAAGTAATAATCACTGTATTGCCAAAGGAGTTAGATGCCAGTCTTTCCACAACCTTCATTGCATGACATACCATAGCCCTATACACTTGCTTAGCCCATACTGGCCACAGTTTCTGCCACACACACCTTTGCTTAGTGTGGTTCAGTTTCAAAGCATCACTGACTAGAAGTAAAAGGTCACAAGTCCATTGTTCTGCTTAAGTTAAACTGTAGTTAATTCATTCCAGATAGAAAAAATTTTCTTCTACTCTGAAAATAAACTGGAAAAAATACTCCACAACATCAAATTGATTATGCAAGGCTATTTGTTAGAGAAAGACAATATGATTAATTATTTTATTTTGGTTCTACTTACTTATTTTAAACTACCCACATGTCTTGTTTTTCATCCAGGATAGTAGTAATAGCTAATATTTATTAAGCATGGTTATAAATGCTCATTGTGTACACATAAAGGATATAAAAATGGGTTTCTTCCTTTCCTGGTTTTGGCTAAGGCATGAAGACCATAGATATTAAATATCAAAGTGAGTTGTAAGGCAGACCACCCCAGAAGGCTTTCAAAACAGGATTCAGTTGAAAACTAGTTATACAACTCTTGACTACTTTAGCCAAGTCAAATATATAAAAAAGTTGAGATTGAGAGAAAAATTTTGAAGAAAATATATTTGGAGAGAAGTACTTTCTGGATCCTTTCCCTTATGCACCAAAGGAGTATGGTGGGGATGCTTCCTTCTTCATCTCAAGTCAAGAAGGGTTTCCCCTGGGAACACCCAAAGCTTCATATGTGTTCCATACAATGAGGAGGCACAGTGGATGGTTGTCTGACTGGTATCTGGAGCATCTAGAGGGTAAGAGAAAAGGGTAGATTAGAAGCATGATTAACAGAACAGAGTTGCTGCTGTATTAAAATCAGCTTGCTCTCCCAGAATGTCAGGACAAAGAGTCCATGAGTGGACCAGGAGGGATGGAAGGCTGGCTTAGAGTCTTCCTGAATTCTGGCTAAGGGAGTGCTTGCAGGAATAATTGGTCTCCAGCAGAGATTCTGTGTGGAGTGAACAACTGAAAAGACACACACACACACACACACACACACACACACACACACACACACACACGTGCATGGCCGAGCGGGGAGCAACCAGAAGATACATTTCCCTCAACATGGGAAGTGCAGTTGAATTGTCATGGTGGGGCACTCTGAAACACCAGGAAAAAAATTACCTTTAACATTTCCCAAGCCCAGAAAGTGGAAAATCATCTTCCAAAAATACCAGTTAAATAAGAACTTTTCTGCCCACCCCCTGGTTATCAAACTGGGAGAGCAAGATTGGAGGGGTAAGGTGAAGAAGTAGAGGAGACTTGTGCCCCGTATCTGGTTTCTCAGTAGAGGACCCCAGCTAGGGGGAACTTGGAGGAAACCGGAACCATGTTAGTATATGGAGCATGACTTCCTAAGCATCAAAACAGGATTGTGTTTTGCAACTTAATGGGGTTATAGAACTTTTTATTATCCAAGGATAGTCAGAAACATTAGGGAACTGCCTGATTTTTCATTCAAGAAAGACCTCCCACCAAATAAATTTTAATGGACATTAAATTTAAATAAATTTAAATAAATTTATGGACACTGAGAAACAAAATAAAGGTTATTTCTGATTACATCACATGAATCTTAATTACCCAACATCTTTTTTTTTTTTTAAGATTTTATTTATTTGACAGAGAGAGACACAGCGAGAGAGGGAACACAAGCAGGGGGAGTGGGAGAGGGAGAAGCAGGCTTCCCGCTGAGCAGGGAGCCCGACATGGGGCTCGATCCCAGGACCCTGGGATCATGACCTGAGCAGAAGGCAGACGCTTAATGACTGAGCCACCCAGGCGCCTCTTAATTCTCCAACATCTTGGTCACACATGAATCATTACATTGAGTTCTCACAGCAACCCAGTGAGATAAATCTGTTGTTCTCATTTTACAGATGTGGAAATAAGGCACAGAGAAGTAACTTGCCTAAGGCCATACCCCAATATAGGGTGGAGCTGGGATTTGACTATAAAGATTAACCCCTCCTTTTCTTTTGAAGATTTATTTATTTATTAGAGAGAGAGCATGAGCCAGAGGGCAAACAGAGATGGAGAGAGAATTTCAAGCAGACTCTGAGCTAAGCACAGAGCCTGACATGGGGCTCAGTCTCACCACCCTGAGATCATGACCCTGAGATCATGACCTGAACCAAAACCAGGAGTCAGACGCCTAATCGACTGCGCCACCCAGGCTTCCATCTGGGGGGCCCTTCAAGAAGCAGGGTGGTGGTAAAAACATCTATAGGTGGATGGTGGCTGCTGAGGGAGCAAGATCAAGTTCCTGGTGGTAGTAATGCCTCAGCAGTGTGCACCGTCTTGTGCCTGCATCAGTACTGGGCGACGGGCGACAGTAGCAGTGGTGTCCTCATTGTACTGGCTTTCACAGATAGCCCTCCAGTAAGGTGTCTCCTTCCTAAATTATTGAGGTTCCATTCTGTCGCTTGCAAACAAGATCCTTGCTGATGCAAGTGAGGGAAATGAAGGGGATTAGAGGCACTCTGATCTAGTTCTCAGGAGGGAAGACATTCCTCTTTTTTACCCCTTAGATTTGCCTTGTCACATCAAGCTGCTCAGGAGGCGGCAACTTGGACTGGGCTTAGAGGAAAGGGGGTCCAAGAGGCTGTTCGTCCCACTGTTAGGGGCAGCCCCTGGAACTTGTCTCTGGCCCAGGCCAAAGGAATCCTTCACATCATTTAGCCCAGCTCACAGCTTGAGAGACAGAGTAAAAGCCTCTCTCCGTCACCTCCCCTCTCCCTCCCTCCTTTTCCCTTTCTTCTCTGCTGCCCACAAATCCCTCTATCTGTCTATCATCCAACTATATATCTCCTTCTCTCTCTCTCTCTCTCTCTTCCTGGTAGTAAGAAAGGACAGAAGTGATTAGGAGCCTGACTCTCCCACCCTGTTCTTTCCATCTCAATACCACAGATCATCTTATCCACTTACACCAACCCAGTAAACTATGCATTATACATGAAGGTCCTAGTCTATGTTGTAGAGCCCTTAGGGCCAGAAAAGTGCTGGCAATGCACATCTGGGATTGGCATTTATAGAGCATAAATGGACAGAAATGAGAGGTTCAAGGCTGAGAAAGCCAAAGAAGACGGGGAACAGATTCATTTATGGACACTGAAAATCTATTAAATCCTCCTCCATCTATGTTCAAAGGAAATGATTTAAAGATTTTTTTTTGCTTACATCTTGGAATGTCCACTTCTTCATGGAGGCAAATATGTTGTATATGAATCTTCAATCTAATATATTTGATTCCATTAAATAACAAGATGATGATGAAATAGCAGTTATTTATTGAGCACTCTCTATTATGGTACTGTATTATTCATACATATTATCTTATTTAAGCCTCATACTTGCATCAGGCAGGTGCCAATAACCTTCTGTGACAGAGGACATTGAGTCTTAGAGAAATTAACCAACCCAAGGTCATACCACTAGATAATATTTCAGGATGCATACTACATGGCCCAAATCTCCTTTGTAGAAGCATCCATATGTATTTAATTACTAGGTAAAAACTCCAGACTGGCAAAAGAGACAAATGTTCACGCTTTTGTTTCCAGTTGCCAGATTTGTATTCTCCACCATGACTGCACATTAGAATTACCTGATGAGTTTGTAAAATTGATGCTGTGGTCCTACCTCCAGCCATTGAAGTCAGAACGCTGTGGGTAAATATTCACAGTAGAACAAGTTAAGCTAACCACATGGATTCAGATGGAAAAAACAAAGGAGACCACCACTGCATTGAAAATCTCATGGTAAATTTAAATTCATGGTTAGAAGAATGTGAACTAGAGAGGGGGTGCCTGGGTGGCTCAGTTGGCTGAGCATCTGCCTTCGGCTCGGGGTCATGATCCCAGCGTCCTGGGATCGAGCCCTGTATTGGGCTCCCTGCTCAGTGGGGAGTGTGCTTCTCCCTCTCACTCTCCTTCTGTGTGCTCTCTCTCTCAAATAAATAAAATCTGAAGAAAAAAAAAGAAGAAGAATGTAAACTAGACAGAGAAGGGGATAGAACTACACAGTTTTTAGCTTCAGTGAGTGAGAGGTTAAGTGGATGGGGTAGCAGATAAGGAAACAAATGTAGAGTCTCTGGTTTTCAATTTTTTTTTAATTTTTAAATTTAGATTTTATTAAGTAATCTCTATACCCAACATGGGGTTCAAACTTACAACCCCAAGATCAACAGTTGCATGCTCCACCGACTGAGCCAGCCAGGCACCCCTGGTTTTTGATTTTATAACAAAATGTGTTATAAGTATTCTAAGCCATGAATTCAGAAGGAGAAAACTGTTGCAACAATAGTAATTCTCAGAAATAATCTCATTGGGGATAAACAGTATACAAAATAAAGACATAAGACCAATAACATTTGCTAGCATTTATTGAAAAAGAGACCCACAATGATGAGTACCCAAATCTCTTCCCAGGGGATCCCAGTGTGCAGCCAGAATTGAAAATGATTGCCTTGCCTCCTTCCTCTCAATCACTCTTCCTACCCTGCACATCCTCACTTGCTATATGGTATATGGCATATAGGACCTGCCTGTGATTTATGTTATTTCCAGATAAGCAAAAGGGACTTAGCCCTGTAGAAGGGATGCTGCGCTCAAGGCAGCTTGACCTGGTTTCTACAGAAGGCAGCTGTTTGGAGATGGAAAGACTGAGAATAGTGCATCTCATTCCCCCCATTTCATTCAGCTCATCCCTGGTCACGTATTTGCTACAGCGTTATTCCCCATGACTGAGCTTCAAAGGCATCACCTGGCCGTGGGGCCAGCTGCATTTATAAAATGCTTAGAAAAGCTTTTGGAGAGACCTAGCTTTTTTTGTTTATGAATAAGCTATTCATTTCAGTCCCCACCAGAAGTGGCAAGCTTCTTTCACTGTGATCAATTTACCACGTGTGATTTTAAAACAGTCTGGTTTTCAGCAACTTTGCCTTCCATTCTTTGACTCACATCTCAAGTCAATGAATAAAATACACTCTGTTCCTGTTGGAGTCAGACGCTTGTCTTTTAGAACAGTAGTTTAAAAGGTAAGAGTGTTTTGAAGTTACCCTCGGGGATGTTTTGGAAATCCATGTGGGAGGGAGGATTACTTACCACATTATTTGGGTAGCATTGCTGGCATGGGACAATTCTGTCAACTTTTGAATATCCCATCAGATATTTGTCTAAGAGAATCCAACAACCCAACACCCTATATTTATGATTATCTGAGCCCAGAACCCAACTCCATTTTACATATAAATACAACATATCTTTTGTGTGGTTTTAATACACACCGAATTCCATGAATGCAACTACAATGTAAAAAGAGGGAAGATCATACTCACTTTGTTTGCTTTACTAAGAGTTGCTTGCCATTTCGGAAAATCCTGTCACTGACTTGGGATCTTTTCCTTGCCAATATGAAACCCCTGCATTAGCCTTCATTTATAGCTGTCACTTTCATGTGGGACTTTATGTCTACTTCATTATGTCTTCCCCTTTTGTGCCTTTGTATTATGTTATTATTACTTTCCTTTTATTTCTCCTTTATATTTTAGGGTATTGTGTTCATTTTTTTAAAAATATGTGATAGGTAGTTGATATTAACTATGAATGCATTTTAAAATACTTAGGTGTTACAAAATATTTGTTATGAAAAGTGAGTATGGGGTCTAATAGGGTTGAGAACTCTTCCTTTAGAAAGCAATGAAGCCTTGCTTTTTAGGGGCTGGATTCAGAGGAACCTTGAACTTCAACTCTGTATTTAATATAAGAACTTAAGATAAACTTCAAGGTATAAAATGTGCAAGTTGTTTTCCAAACACTATTTGCTGGGAAGTACCAAGTTTCAGAAAGTTTCAAAATAAATATAATTACATCATATACTGCATGTTAAATATAACCATATATGTAATATATAGTATGCATTGGACACGCATAATGTGTATGTATGTTTGTATGTAAAATATCAAGAATAATGCATGCAATTGTATGAATATGAGCTAAGGTGTAACACTTTCCCTTCGTGTAACTGTTTGAAATAAGCATTAACTCTGAATTCCAATAGTTCTAACTCAAAAGCATAGGACATAATTTTAAAATTTTCAGCCGAATTAATACAGTACAGGACTTCATCATGAAAACATCTTGGCATACTGGCTTTTCTTCAGTGCCTGCTCACCAGGCCTTAAAAGAGAGATCCACACCCATGACTGCAGCGCCTGGCTTTCTTGGGAGGTTTCCTTTCCCGATTCTGGTGGAAGTCTGATCTTGTTTTGTTGCAGTTGCTATAGGAGCAAGCCCTGTTGCAGGGGTGACTCCATACTAAAACAAATACATGCAAAAAGCTGAAAAGCAGATTTCAGCCTTCAAGACTTCAAACACGGAGGAATGAAAACAATCTGTGCAATTTAAATAGAATAAATCCCAATGCCCCCAAGGGAAGTGGGTGTTTATTTTTAGGCTGTAAGCACCACCAGCCAGGCTTTACTAATGACAGACTGAACGTCCAGAACGGTGTGTAAGTGCGTGTGTTGTACTGCAGGTTTATGGCCCCGAGCTGGGTGGGAGGAGGGGAAAAACAAACCGGCACTGCACAGGGCTTCCTTCCCAGCTTTCCAACCCACCATGCTCACAGAGCATCCGTGCTGCCTGCTCTCTTGTTAGTCACGACAGCCCTTGGCAGAGAGGCACTGTGCAGAGAGGCTAGCTCAGCGTCCTGGCCATCGTGGGTGCCTGGGAGTGGTTCCTGACTGGTAGGCTACTCACAGGGCTGGGCGGGCAGGTGCACCCGGTGCTGTGGGTGCGACAGCGTGGCCACAGAGGTCACCAACTGGGTAGAAGCTACCCGTGATGCCCCGCACCCTGGTGAGACCCAGAGGGATTCTGGTGGTTAGGGCGCACAAGGCGAGCACTTGCCAAGGCCATGCAGGCAGAGGAGGGTGCAATATGCCTGCGCCAGCACAGCGCAAGGGTGAACCCGTCCCAAAACGGCTGTGCAAAGTAGATGGGGAAGAGAAGCATTCCCGCGCCTTCCCTTGTAAAACGTGGCTCAGAGCAGCATAGTCCTGCCTTGGTTTCGAAATGCTACTTTTTAATTGCGTTATTACTGGCCTTTTATTATTACATATTGGAAGACAGAATTAAATTATTAAAATTAAGTTCTTAAAAATTGTAGCTATGGTTTTACAGAAAAAATGAGCAGAAAGCACAAAGAATTCCAATGTGCTCCCTCTTCCCTCCCAACAGTTTCCCGATTATGAACATCTTGCATTAGGGTAGTACATTTGTTACAACTGACCAAGCAATATAGATACATTATTATTAACTGGAGTTCATAGTTTACATTAGGGTTCACTCTTTGTACTGCACTGTTCTATGGGTTTTTACAACTGCATATCCTGTGTCGATTATAGTATCATACAGAATAGTTCCACTGCCCTAAAAATCCCCTGTGCTCCACCTATTCATCACTCCCTCTTTCTCCTCTCCCCCAACCCCTAGCAACCATTGATCTTTTTACTGTGGGCCTAGTTTTGCCTTTCCTGGAATGTCACATAGTTGGAATTACATAGTATATAGCCTTTTCAGATGGGCTTCTTTCATTTAGCAATATGCAAAGTCTCCTCCATGCCTTTTCATGGTTCGATAGATTGTTTTTTTAATCACCGAATAATATTGGGGCCCCCGAGTGTCTCAGTTGGTTAAGCATCTCCTTTTGGCTCAGGTCATATGATCCCAGGGTCCTGGGATAGAGCCCCCGAGTTGGGCTTCCTGCTCAGGGGAGAGTCGGCTTCTCCCTCTCCCTCTGCCTTTCCTCCCCCACCCCCACCCTCCCCCATCCCCACACTCTCTCTGTCTCTCAAATAAATAAATAAAATCTTAAAAAAAAAAAAAAAGATTTGGGGCACCTGGGCGGTTCAGTCGGTTAAGCCACTGCCTTCAGCTCAGGTCATGATCCCAGGGTCCTGGGATGGGATCGAGCCCTGTGTCAGGCTCCCTGCTCAGCAGGGAATCTGCTTCTCCCTCTCCCTCTGCCCCTCCACCCCACTCATTCTCTCTCTCTCTCTCTCTCTCTCTCTCACACACACATAAATAAGTAAATAAATAAATAAATAAATAGATTTATCAATGAATAATATTCTTTTGTATGGATATTGTGCAGTTTATTTATCCATTCATCTATTGAAGGACATCATGATTGCTTCCAATTTTTGACAGTTACTGGCTTTTTTAATGTAACTGTAATTAAGAGATTACAAATCAAAAGTAATCTTGATACCAGTATTTATTAACTGAACATGATTATTAATGACTTTCTGTATCCAAACACATCTGGGCACTCTGAAGTTGTTCACACATTGGTCTAATGCCTTGTGCAGATCAGGTACACAGTGATATATTTTAAGTTTAATTATTATAAAAATGACACCCACTTCAGGTGAACATTTTCCAAACATGAAATATAGAAAGTGAGAAGTAAAACCCCACTTTCACACCAGTCCCAGTCCCATTCCCACTGCTCAGAGGCAACCACTTTTTTTTTTAATTTTTTTACTAACATATAACGTATTATTTGTTTCAGCGGCACAGGTCTGTGATTCATCAGTCTTACACAATTCACAGCGCTCACCATAGCACATACCCTCCCCAATGTCCATCACCCAGCCACCCCATCCCTCCCACCCCCCTCCACTCCAGCAACCCTCAGTTTGTTTCCTGAGATTAAGAGGCCCTTATGGTTTGTCTCCCTCTCTGGTTTCATCTTGTTTCATTTTTCCCTCCCTTCCCCTATGATCCTCTGCCTTGTTTGTCAAATTCCACATATCAGTGAAGAGGCAACCACTCTTAACATTTTTATATGTATCCTACTAGCCATTTACTCTTCATATATAAGCATAGGTGTATATTATCTTTTTTGGGGGGGTAACAAAATACGCCTTTTGGAATATATGTGTGAAAATAATTTCTAAAGAAGGTGTCCTGCTTTTGCTTTAACAAAGTGCATTTGAAAATGAAGTCAAATGGAGCACTTATTTTAAATCCACTTCTTGGCATCTTCAACAAGAGAGAGACTTTTGGTTCCTTTTCTCCAAAATGTTACCCAGTTCCCTGGTCCCTAGAGCTACACCAAATGTGCAAGACATTGTATCACTCCTGAGCAGTACAAGAGTTTTGAAAATGCCTTCCTCTGTCTAACCTCCAAATGAAAATTCTTAGATCAGCCATTATTTGTATTCTCTTATTCTCACTAGATTCTTGGTGATGACACTGCTACCCCAGGAAATGGCTTGTCACTTCCCTGGTAACCGAAGTTCCACTCAGCATTTCTCATATAGTTCTAGCAGAATAAACTCCTGAGGTGGGGAGGGTTCCCCTTTAATTTTCCCAAGTATTCAAACACAAAGGTGTTTTGTAAAAAGCATAACTCTTCCCCTCAGATATCTGCCAAGCTCTTCCCTCAGTGTTCTGCCAAGCACATCAGAAATTCTTTGGAAAGTGAAAATAGGAAATAATACAGGTTCCTAAAACTCTGTTAGGGGAAATAATAACCACAGTAGAGGTTCAAAAGTTAACCAAATACTCATCATTTCCATATCAAAGTCCTGTTCACAAAAACCACTCCCTCTTGCCCTTGCCTTCGCAATTGGAAAATCTTTTTATAGAATAAAATATTAGTGATTTTGCATTGGATCTTTTAGCCTCTAGGAGGATTTTTTTTTTCTTTTAGAAGTGTCTCGAGGGGTGCCTTTAGAAGTGTCTCAGTTGGTTAAGTGGATGCCTTCAGCTCGGGTCATGATCCCAAGGTCCTGGATCAAGCCCCATGTTGGGCTTCCTGCTCAGCAGGGAGTCTGATTTTCCTTCTCCTTCTGCTCCCTGCCCCCCCCCCCCATGCCCTCTCTCTCATTCTCTCTCTCAAATAAATAAATAAAAATCTTAAAAAAAAAAAGAAGTGTCTGCTTACTTAGGTTTGAATATCACTGTATTATTAAACCACGTTGGGAAAGGTATCTCCTCTCAATATGTGCTGTAACTGAGTGAATGAGGACACTCATTGGCACTTGGGTTGGTTCCATTGACAGACCCCTTTCACAGAGAGGGTTTTGCTCTTTTTAAGTTCAGTATATGAGCAAAACAATAGGTCGGTGAGAGAGTGCTATAACGGAAATTTTATTCAGTTCTTGTTAGTCTATTTCAGTAGGCTCTTGAGTATCAACCGAATAGAAAAGTAGAAATGAGTGGAAAGAAGCCAAACAATGGGCATCAAGAAATACAAACTATCCAGGGATTTAATAGTAAGAGACAAATAATGGGTTTCATCTGATGCATATGGAATATCAGTATTTCATTTATCTAAATTGTACAGATAAATGTGTGTAGATAGGAGAGATTGGGGTAATCCATTTTTTGCAGTTACATGGCACTGTTACTAGCAAGTGGTCGCATCTGTTCTATTTCTGACCAGTAAATGTGTAATATAAGGAAACTAGAGTGGGAGAAAATGGCTCATCTTCTATCTGTAAAATCCCTAGACCTACATGTGCCACAAAGATTAGGGTGTATGGAAGTGGGGTGAGAGAGGAGTAAAGCCAGCCCAATACATTATCACATGGTCTTCTTGGGGTCCTAAATTCCTAAAATCGGGTAGGTTAGAGGGTACCATTTCCTGGGAGAGGTCTTCCTTAGGGAAGTTGCTGAGTACAATGAATCACTTAGCTGAATGTTTGATCACTACTTAGATTATGCTTTAAAACAATAACTAAACAACCTGGTCACTGAACAGCTTATTTATAAGTACATGCAGGCTATTCACTGGCATAGAAGACATTCTCCAGCCATGAGAATCAATGATACTCTTGAGTTTTCCCATGATTCCTCCTACTTGGTACAGGCTGTCTGAGGAGAACAACTAGCCAACTGGTCTGACAGTGAGCTCAGAGCATCACAGCAATTCAGTCTAACAAGCATGAGTGACCTGAAGATTTGCAGCTACTTCTTACTTTGAAGTATCTTCAAGTTCAAGAACTCTAGCACTCCTGCATTCACACAAGGTCATAGAAACAAAATCAAACTCCTCCCCATAGTTAAACAGGTCAATGGGCTGCTACAACCAAATGCACGTTAAATTTTTTTGTGTCCATCGGAAGGACACAGACTAGTTGGTAGAGAAAATTTCTTTTTTTTTTAAATTCTTATTTATTTATTTGACACAGAGAGAGAGAGCACAAGCAGGGGGAGTGGCAGGGAGAGGGAGAAGCAGGTTCCCCACAGAGCAGGGGGAGCCTGATGTGGGGCTCCATCCCAGGACCCCAGGATCATGACCTGAGTCTAAGTCAGTTGCTTAACCAACTGAGGCACCCAGGTGCCCGAAAATTTCTAATTTTGTTTTATTTTTTAATTTTATTTTTCCTAGGCTTTTTTTTTTTTTTTTTTTGGTCAGGAGAGAAAATTGGTAAAAAGTTTTGCTTTGAGGTTTTTCTTTTGCTATTTCTGTCTGTCAAGTACACTGTGCATACCTTGTTATGACAATAAGCTGTTATTCATAAAAAGTCATTTGTATTTTCTATGTGCCTCTTTATTTATTTATTTTGGTATTTAACATTCCATTGGGCATCAGAGATGTGACACATACCATCCTAATTGAATTCAGATATCATTTCTGGTGATCCTATTTCAACCACTTAATTGTTTTATTGAGCAATTTTAAAGACCCATTTGTTCACTTTAAGATTCTATACACTAATCTGATAATTTTCCTTTCAATTTGACTAATAATGCAGGAAGGGGTTAGATATTTACCGAAAATATTTCAAGTAATTGGGAATAATTGGTGCTTTAACATTTGCACACTTTCGATTTGCAGAGAGGGTAATAAAACCCTAAGTAATTATAGTCAAAGAGCCCTCCAGCTGTGCCATTCTGAGCACATAAATCACATCTTGTCCATATCCCATCTGTCAGATGGGCCAAATAGCAGTAATATATTTATGAATTCTGTATAACTATTAATAGAATATGAACAAGCAAATCTGAAAGGGTTCTATCTACAATAGGACCTGTTTTCATAAAAGGAAGGGAGAATTCCTATTTGAGATAAAATGAGTTTATTTCTTGCCATCCACCCTGTAGATAGTAGAGAGGAGAGATTCATTTCTGTTTCCTTCTGACTGGGTAGGAAGACACTCCCCCACCCACCCTACCCCCATGCCGCTGGTACTATATTTCCTTCTGTGGCTTAAGGAAGAGGGTTCATGGTTCATTCTTGGCAGAATCCAAGCCTGTGTCCAGTTGTCAGGGCACAGGCAAAGCAAGAGAACAGACCACCTGCTACTGGTCTGGGGGGCTTTAGTCAGGTTGGTTTTCATTGCCTCCGCTGTAAATTAAGATATATGCCAGAAGAAAAAAATTATACATTTCAGTAACCTGAATGTCCACGGGGATGATAGGTCTGTCTATGGGAGCAAGCAAGTTCCTGTTGGAATTAGTGTCTGAACTCTGTTAACTTGTTAGTTCCGACCTACATGGCTGTGAGCCTCAGTCTCCACAATTATAATTCTCCTAGTTGTCGACAGATGAATGGATAAACAAAATGTGGCATATACATACAGGTGGAATATTATTCAGCTTTACAACGGAAGGAAATTCTGATGCTTGCTACAACACGGATGAACCTTCAAGATATATGCTTAGTGATATAAGCCAAACATAGAAGGACAAATACTGTGTAATTCCACTTATATGAGGTACCTAAAGTAGTCAAATCCATAGAGACAGAAAGTAGGTTGAGGTTACCGGGGGCTGGGGGGTGGGAGGAATGGGGAGGTAGTGTTTAATGGTTTTAGTGGGTACAGAGTTTCAATTTAGGATAACGAACAAGCTCTGGAGATAG
This sequence comes from Zalophus californianus, assembly GCF_009762305.2. Taxonomy (NCBI): domain Eukaryota; kingdom Metazoa; phylum Chordata; class Mammalia; order Carnivora; family Otariidae; genus Zalophus; species Zalophus californianus. Next base: position 176,872,410 of record NC_045596.1, read on the forward strand.
ATGGTGGTGATGGTTCCTCCATAGTGTAAACATACTTAGTGCCACTGAACTGTATACTTAAAAATGATAAAAAATGTTAAGTTTTATATTATGTATGTTTTACATAGTAAAAAAACAGTTGGCATTAAAAAAAATTTAAAAATAGATAGTTCTGGGGGCGCCTGGTGGCTCAGTCGGTTAAGCGTCTGCCTTTGAGGCTCAGGTCATGATCCCCAGGGCCTGGGATCGAGCCCTGCGTCAGGCTCCCTACTCAGCAGGGAACCTGCTTCTCCATCTCCCTCTGCAGCTCCCCCTGCTTATGCACTCTCTCTCTGTGTCAAATAAATAAAGTCTTAAAAAAAAAAAAAAATAGTTCTGTTACTTGTTCCTGAGACACCCCAGAATTGTCTCACATTTACTCAGAAGCAAACTGGGTCTTGTTCATCATTTTGGTTTTCTTATATAAGTCCTCTGCTCAGATGTTTTTGAGGAAGGGATCACTTATTCACTGCCACTGCTACCAGTGTCTCCCACAAAAGGGCGGGGGAGGCTACTTCCCTTCTGGTTAAATTGCCTATGCTACATAGCCTCTCACACCCTGAGTGGCACACGTTCCCCTTGCAGTCCTCCCTGAGGACTGAACACAGCTGAGCTGTGTTCCACAGAGAAATGGAGAAAGCACCCCTCTCCCTGGTGCTCTGAGCCACATCCTGGGCCCCAGAGCAAAATGTATGTGCCTTGAGGCTCCCCAATTCATTCTAGAACAGCTTCTGTCTCTAAACCATTTAACCACAGGGGCTCAAAATTGGCCCAAGACCTGTGAAGAGAACCATACCAGGCCAACCCCTCTGTCGTCCTAACTTCTTCCCCAGGCTTCTGCACAAAAACACTGTCTCACTACTTACTTTAGCTAAAACTGAGAAGCAAACATGGCCATTTACTTGAATAGTAACCCAAAGTGAGGAACCCAAATCCTGCTTAGATTCAACCAGAATGATCTGGTCACAATTCTAAAAACCAGGTAGTCTTCCAGGGATCTGTGGCTCTCACTAAGCATTCATCGTATTTTTTTTCTATCTCTTGTACAAAGAACTGGTCGATCCAATGACTGTTATTGGTTAAATACTCCTCTAAGTAGTCCAGAACAATTGGTCAGAATGTGAGAGATGTCCCAGCAGTCAGGGAGTCAGCATGGGCCGGTGGGCTGCAGAGGAGTGGGGCGTGGGAGGGATCGGGTGCTCAAAGCAGAGCAGCTGCAAGGAGGGACAAATGCTTCCTCTACATCCCTCAGGGTTTGAGAGACAGAGACACAGAGAGAGAGTGTGAGAGACCTATACTGAGTTGAGTTGTGTCCTGCAAAAGGATATGCTCAAGATCTAAGCCCTGGTACCTGTGAATGTGACCTTATTTGAAAATAGGGTCTTTGCAGATGGAATCAAGTTAAGATGAGGTCATATTGGATCAGGGTGGGCCCTCAATCCAGTAACTGGTATCTTTATAAAAGAAAGGAGAAGGAAATTTGGATACAGAGACACACACACACAGAGGAGAAGGCCATGTGATGACAGGCAGAGGATTTGGAGTGGTAACAGCTACAAGGCAAGGAACAGCAAAGATTGCCGTCAGCTACCAAAGGCTAGGAGAGAGCAGGCAACTGATTCTCTTCAGAGTGTCCAGAAAGAACCATCTTGGCCAAGACCTTGATTTCATACTTCCATCCTCTTGAATTGTGGAAGAACACATCTGTATTGTTCTAAACCCCCCAGTTTGTAGTAATCTTATTATGGAAGCCCTAGGAAACGAATATGAGACCCATGGGAGAGCAAGTTTGTAGAGAAGGCTTTACTTTGGTTTGCTATTGTCTTAGGAACAATGTGAGTTTAGTAACTAATGAAGTTGTCCTTTCTGCTTGGGCCACCAGAAAGTTCTGCATAGACTTCGTGACCCAACTATAGGACGTTATGGGATAAATTTGTGTGTGTTCATCTCTTTTCTCGTCCTCTGATTCTGAAATTTCAGTGTGTGTTATGTTATTGATTTATCTGGTACAAACTCTTTTTTATTTTTTGGAGGAAGGGGAGAAAAAAAGTAACTGGGTAACCGGTCTTTCTCCTCCTTCCCCAGGGAAAAGAGCTATTATTAGCCCAGATTATTAACTCTGAAAGAAAATGCTACTTTTTGAACTGAAAGTTCAAACTCATTTCAGAGTTCAGAGTTCAACCTTCTCATTTCAGACCTGAGAAAATGGAAGCCTAAGGTTATATGAGTACACACTAGTAGATGTTACCATCTGTGTCTCTGATTATTCAAAACACTTTGCCAATTGGGTATCGGGTATCTGATAGGGAGACAGCAGTAACTGGAATTGCATACAGTGTTACAGACTAATGATGCCAACTGAAATTATTTATGTTGTTGACTATTAATTGGAAACATTTTATCCTTTAGTAAAATCAAGTGGCTAGTCACCTACATTTTTACTGTCAGATTCTCAAAGTAAAAAAACAAAAAAACAAAAAAAACTCTGAGTTATTCAACTTTTTGTTAATAACAAAATTAAAAACTTCTAGCAGAGGACATGTTCCTAGAAATGGAGGGCCGGATTATTTAGATCACCTTAAAACAATTGGGGAAGTTGAAAAGTATTGACAAGTGGTGACTGGCTAGTTTTTTTAAAAGGCTGTTTTCAGAATAATATATAAAATGGGGGAGGGGAAGGGAAAGGAGGGGCTAGCAAAGCTGCCTATGCCCTGAGGGTACTGAAGGCAACACCCAGTCGGCTAATTTGGTTTGCCCTGTGGGTTAAGGCGGACAGAAGTCCAAGTCCGGCATAGTTCTAGAAGACTGTCCCTGTAACACTTAACTACGAAGTACAACACCCTCAGTGTTAAGAGTTAAACAGAATTAGGGGCTGCTGGCTGGCTCAGTCAGAAGAGCATGCGACTCTTAATCTCGGGGTTGTGAGTTCGAGCCCCACACTGGGTGTAGAGATTACTTTAAAAAAATCTTAAAAAAAAAGAAAAAAAGGAGGGGCCTGGGTGGCTCATTTGGTTAAGCATCTACCTTCCTCTCAGGTCATGATCCCAGGGTCCTGGGATCCAGCCCCACGTCAGGCTTGCTGCTCAGCAGGGAGCCTGCTTCTCCCTCTCCTCCCCACCTGTGCTCTCTCTCGCAATCTCTGTCTCTCTCTCTCAAATAAATAAATAAAATCTTTTTAAAAAAAGTTAAACAGGAATTAAACAGCCTCTTCTGCCTCACAACCACAAGAGACTAAAAAATGTTACCTTGGAGCTGAACAGACAGGAGAAAACAAGGAAAAGAAAAAACAGATCCCATGGAAAATTGGCCACAGATCAGTCCTCACATGCATTTTCATTCTGGGTTCATATGGTCTGAGGGACCCACACACCTTAAATGTGATTTGAGGTTGTTCCCAAGTAGTAGTTGGTGAAGAGAACAAAGGCAAAAGAAATGTAGATAAAACTAAATTTCCTTACAACTTGCAGTCCAATGACAAGTACTTGAAACAGTCAGAGTGACCTTCCTCAACTTAACTGCCTTAATGTTAATGCTTTGCTAGAGGCAAAGAGTAACCTTAGCTTAACATTAGCCTGACAACCAGGATCTGTAAATCTTCTTTAATACATGAAAATCCCTTTAGAAATCCTTTACCTCACCCCCCCCCCCAAGATGTGTGTTAGCAATCATCCTTCAAACATATGGCCCACTGATATACGTATGAAGGGTCTCATGACTAACGTTTTACTAGGCAGGGGTAAATAAGCTTATCTTAGCAGCAGCTAGCCCCTCAAGGTTCTGGAAGGCTTGCTTCCAAATTCCTTAGAGATTTATGCTATCTCTAACCCCCACTAGCTAAAAAGTATATAGTCAGCCCTCCTCACAATCCTAGTGCAGCTCTTTGTGCCCAGGAGTCCTGCCCCGTGCTTTAACAAAACCACACTTTTGGCACCGAAGGTATCTCAAGAATTCTTTTTCGTGGTTCGCACCCAGACCTCATGTCACCCCAACATCACAGAAGTGTTTCTGGGACTCTGATGGCAGCGAATGCAAAGCCTCGCAGGAGGAGACACACTCAGCCTAGGCGTTAGGAACACCTCACAAGCAGCTGTCAAGGGCAATGGCAAACACGCAGTTACAGGTAACCAGGTGCACAAGAGAGCAAGACTACGTGAGGAGAACCGGCAGAAATAGCAGTAGAAAAGGGCTGCAAAGACTTAAGGCATCAGAATTCTCAGACTCATTATAAAACTACTTCACTTACCCAGTTTAAATAAATAAATGACAAAATTGAAAATATTTGCAGGAGACTATAAAAATAACATGGATTGGTTAAGGAAACAAACAGAATGTATATACACTATAAAATACATATTATAAATCATATTCATAAATGTCTAGATGAGCATCTTTGACAGTAGGTTGGATACAACAGAAAATTAGTGAACTGAAAGTAGCTCAGGGTATATTATCAAGAATTTAGAACAGAGTCAAAAATATGGACAACACAAAGCAGAGGAAAGAGACCTGGAAGAGACAGAGAGAAGAGCTAACACAGATTTGAAAATTGTATGTCTTGGGGCACCTGGGTGGTTCGATCGATTAAGCCTCTGGCTCTTGATCTCAGCTCAGGTCTTGATCTCAGGGTTGTGAGTTCAAGCCCCCCCCCACTGAACTCCACACTAGGTGTAGAGACCACTTTAAAAAAAAAAGTGTAAAAAAAAAAAAATTGTATGTCTTCCCTTTCCTGAAGATGGCGCCGAAAGCAAAGAAAGCCCCTGCCCCTCCCAAAACCAAAGCAAAAGCCTTGAAGACAAGAAAGGGGTGCTGAACGGTGTCCATAGTCACAAAAAGAAAAAAATAAGAAAAAGAAAAAGTTCAGCACATCACCTACCTTCCAAGAGCCCAAGACACTATCTCCAAAGGCAGCCCAAAAATCCTCGAAAGAGCACCCCCAGGAGAAACAAGCTTGATTTCTATGCCATCATCAGATTCCCCCTGACTATTGAGTCAGCCATGAAGAAAATAGAAGACAACACACTTGTGTTCATTGTGGACCTCAAGGCTAACAAGCCTGTGAAGAAGCTCAATGACATTGATGTGGCCAAGGTCAACACTCTGATCAAGCCCCAGGGAGAGAAGTCATATGTTGGACTGTCTCCTGACGATGATGCTTTGGATGTTGCCAACAAAATTGGGATCCTCAGAACTGAGTTCAGCTGGCTATATCTAAATATAAATTTTTTCACCAAAAACATAATTATGTCTTTTAACCATAAGGACTCTTAAAACAAAATAACCACAACATCATTATTAGACCTAAAAACGTATAATATAATCCCTTAATATTATCAAACATCTAGCGACCATACATTCGGTCAAAATCCTAGAAGGAGAGGAAACAGAGAATAGGGAAGATGCAATACTTAAATGATTTAGACTTTTCCAGAGCTAATAAAAGATGCTGTTTCCAGACTCACTAGTCCCATTAATATCAAGAAGGATAATTTAAAAATCCATACCTAGATACGGCAGAGTGAAACTGAAGAAAACTAAAGACAAAGTGGTGATTGGAGAAAAAGAGAATAGCCAGAGGAAAAGTCAGATTACCTTTGTAGAAAGTGCAGTTGGACTTTGAGTTGATTTCTGAGTAGCCAGAGGGTAGCCAGAAACCAGTGGTATGATATCTTCCAATATGCTAACCAAAAACAGCTGCCAACTGACGATCTTACATCCATGACCTCTGAGATGCAGTCTGCATGTGCATTTTGTGATTCTTAAGTTTTGTATTTTATAAAATCGCCTACAAAATTATGCACAGATGCATGTGACCTGTTGGTTTATATTACCATGAACTGGACTAAGAATCAAGTTAAAAGAATCATGTGGCTAAAATGGTCCCATTCATACTTTCTCATCTATGTGCTTTGAAAAACAAAAAATAACTAGATCTGTGTTTACAAGTGTGTTGTGAAGGGGTGCTTTCAAAATTACTTAATTGCTAGAACCTTTTGGGAAAGCAATTGGCCTATGTATTGAGAACCTTAAAGTGCTCATTTCCTTTGGTCTGGTGACTCCACTTTCGGGGCATATATCTGAAAGAAGATAGAGTGCACGGTATACATACAGTACACAGCAGCACAATACGAAAAAGTCTTGATGCAAAAGATGTGCATTAGAATATGTCTATAATAATGAAAAATTGGAAGTAATTTGCAAGTCCAACAGTTTAAGGGATAGTTTAGGAGACAGTTTAAAATTTATGATTCAGGGGAGCACCTGGGTGGCTCAGTCCTTAAGCGTCTGCCTTTGGCTCAGGTCATGATCTCAGGGTCCTGGGATTGAGCCCCACATGAGGCTCCCCGCTAAGCAGGGAGCCTGCTTCTCCCTCTCCCACTCCCCCTGCTTGTGTTCCCTCTCTCGCTGTGTCTCCCTCTGTCAAATAAATAAATAAAATCTTTAAAAAAATTATGATTCAGGGGCGCCTGGGTAGCTCAGTCCATTCAGCGTCTGCTTTCAGCTCAGGTCATGATCCTGGGGTCCTGGGATAGAGCCCTGTGTTGGGCTCTCTGCTCAGTGGGGAGCCTGCTTCTTCCTCCCTGTCTGCCCCTCCCCCGTGCTTGTGCTCTCTCTCTCTCTCTCTCTCTCCTGCTCTCTCAAATAAATAAATAAAATCTTTAAAAAAACTAGAAAATTCATGAAAAAAATAAAAGTCATGACTCATACAGTGGGATATTTTGCAGCTATTAAAATAGATGTCTACAATAGAAGTAATAGAAGAAAATACCTGTGATCCAATATTAAGAAGAAAAAGCAAGATACAGGTTCCTACCCTCGCTCTCTTTTTCTCTGCCTGACCGCCGCCATCCTGGGTCGCATGCACGCTCTGCTCCTGGGAAGGGCCTGTCCCAGTCGGCTCTGCCTTAGCGCTGCAGCGTCCCCACCTGGCTGAAATTGACGTCTGATGACGTGAAGGAGCACATCCACAAACTGGCCAAGAAGGGCCTGACTCCCTTACAAACAGGTGTGATCTTGAGAGGTGTTGCACAAGTACGTTTTGTGACAGGCAATAAAATCTTGAGAATTCTTAAGTCCAAAGGACTTGCTCCTGATCTTCCATTTGATTAAGAACGCTGTTGCTGTTGGAAAGCAACTTGAGAGGAACAGAAAGGACAAGGTTGCTAAATTCTGACTGATTCTGATCGAAAGCCATATTCACCGGTTGGCTCAATATTATAAGACTAAACGAGCCCTTCCCCCCAATTGGAAATACGAGTCATCCACAGCCTCTGCCCTGGTCGCATAAATTTGACTATGTACTCAAGCAATAAAATCATTGTCTAACTAGAAAAAAAAGAAAAAAAGAAAAAGAAAAGGCAAGATACAAAGTTGTTTCTATAATATGATTTCCTACATAAAAAATATTTGATGGAAGCATATAAAAATGCTATATTGGTTGCTGTAGGGTAACAATATCATAGGTGATTTTTCTTCCTCTTCCTCATTCTTTCCTGTACTTTCTGAAATATCTGCCACAAATATGTATTATATGATATTCAAAAATTACTTTTGAATCGAATTGGCATTTCTTAAGTTGGATGGGGAGAATCAGATGGTCATTTTATCATTTATTTTTATTCCTACATTTGTCTATCATATCTATGTGATATAACAATTAACAAAAATATAAATAGATGACTAGTAGAGCTAGGTTTTAACCATATATAATGCTACTTAGAAGTCAAGAATCAAAAGATGCGAGGCACCTGGGTGGCTCAGTCAGTTAAGTGGCTGCCTTCAGCTCGGGTCGTGATCCTGGGGTCCTGGAATCAAGCCCCTTGTGTCGTGTTCCCTGCTCAGCAGGGAGTCTGCTTCTCCTTCCCCTTCCTCCTCCCCCCTCCGCCCCCCCGTCATGTTTCGCATTGTCTTGCACACGCTCTCCCTCTCTCTCAAATAAATAAATAAAATCTTAAAAAAAAGAATCAAAAGAAGCTGCATCCCTTATTTTGATCATTCACAGAGGCTATAACTCATTAATACCAAAAACTAAAGAAAGTAAAATGGAGGAGAAAGAAATGTGTCATTTGTAAATTAAGTATTAATTTAATAAATAAAAACTCATTTATATGTCAGATTAAGAATACATTCTATTTAAATAAAAATAATCTCGTGCTACATTCTAATGATAAACAATAGACTTAATAAAAGAAAAAGTTTGGGCGCCTGGGTGGCTCAGTCGGTTTAAGCGACTGCCTCTGGCTCAGGTCATGATCCGGGAGCCCCGGGATCGAGTCCCACATCGGGCTCCCTGCTCGGCAGGGAGTCTGCTTCTACCTCTGACCCTCTTCCCTCTTGTGCTCTCTATCTCTCATTCTCTCTCTCAAATAAATAAAATCTTTAAAAAAAAAAGAAAAAGTTTATCTCCTTTAGTGGTTAGGGAAATAGTATCTTCTCTGAAATAAAACCACTTTCGTAGATTATAATTTCAATATTATTGCAATTATACACACACAAACACACATATATACATACATATATTTATCAAGAATTTCAGGGAGCCAAAAATATGAAAAATATAAAGCAGAGAGAAAAAACCTGGAAGATACAGTGAGAAGGTCTAACATACATTTTTAAATAACATATATTACTTAAAATATATACATGTATTCTAACAGAATTCTATACATTATATAATTTCAAAATTATGCAAATGTGCCTTGAATGAATATGACAGTATGGATGTGACTTGAACATTACTTGTCTGCGTGGTCCCAAAGAGGGTCAAGCGTGATTAATGAGATGGCAGTGGGAGAAAGATTTTATTAAAAGCCAATTCCTAGCCACGTGGGTGTCTTCTGTTTTATCCTCTCCATCAAATCTGCTTCTGCTCTGTATTCTTTATCACTAAGAGTAACCCTAGTCTTTCATCTCCTCCATCCAATTACCAAGGCCTGCTGATTTTACCTTATAAACATTTCTCAAATATGTCCCCTCTGCCTTACCCTGCTCTCATTTGCCATATTGAGGTCTCTTTCCCTACCTGGAATGTTGCATGAGCCTCCTGACTGGTTTCCCCTACCAGGTCCCACACAGCTGCCAAAGTGATTTATATGACATCCATTTCTGATGGCATTATTGCCAAGCATGCCTTCTGTTCCACAAATATTTATTTAGCATCGCTTAGGTACCAGACACTATATTAGGTACTGAAGATATATCAGTGAAAAAGACAGATTAGGTTCCTATACTCTAGGAACTTATAACGTAGTAAGAGTAAATAAATCAAAGACATGCTTGGATGCCCCTTCTAGGCCCTGATTGCCCATACCTTCCACCATCCTACTTGTATATGGCTGACCTTTAAACATCACAGGTTTGAACTGTGTGTGTCTGCTTACATCAGATTTTTTTCCAATAAATACAGTATATACTATAAATGTATTTTCTCTTCTTTATGATTTTCTTAATAACATTTCCCTTTGTGTCGCTCACTTTTTTTTTTCCGTAGCTCACTTTATTGTAAGAATACAGTATATCATACATCACACACTCTTGGTCCCTGTGAAAATTGTGGGAACAGGGAATGTGGATGCTTTGATCTCGTCATAGAGAAATATAAGCCCTATGCAAGCATGGATGAGGTGCTCCTGTCCAAATTTACATTTTTTTCTTACCTTGTGCTATTCTTTAAACTATCTGGCTGCTAGGTTCTTTAGTAAATAATCAGGAAGCATTAAGTAATTAACCAGGAGCAGCAGAGAACCAGTGGTGATTACCCCCAATCCCTAAATGGAGAGAAAATTGCAGTAAAAAAAATAAAAAGACCTATTTTAGTCACAAATGAACGAAGAAAATAGGCAGAGCACCTAACCATAATTGCTAGTTAAGCTATTAACCAAACAAGATCCACTCTCCTTAGGCTGGGTAACACTGAACACCAGGAACAAATAAGCAACAACAGCACAACAAAAAACCACGGTGCCGGGCGCCTGGGTGGCTGAGATGGTTAAGTGTCTGCCTTCGGCTCAGGTCATGATCCCAGAGTCCTGGGATCGAGTCCCACATGGGGCTCCCTTCTAGGCAGGGAGCCTGCTTCTCCCTCTGCCTCTGCCTCTCTCTCTGTCTCTCTCTGACTCTTATGAATAAATAAGTAAAACATTAAAAAAAAAAAAGCCACGGTGCCATCATAAGATGGGGTGCAAGGCAGGATCTGTATCAACTACTGGGTTCTAAGCAGTAATAGAAAAACCCAACCTAAACATGTTTAATCAACAACAACGATTCATGGGATAATAAAATGGAAGATGTAGAGGTAAGGAAGAGAACCAGTCGGGGAAGGTCAACACTGTCTTTGGATAACTTCAAAATTCTGGTGACTTAACACAGTATAAATATGTTTCTCCATGCAAGTGTTCAGTCCAGTGTTCCTCAGCAAGCAATCGTCCTGGGAAGCTATCCTCCAAGTGCTTACTCAGGCTCCTTCCATTGTGGTTCTCCATTCAGTGAGAACACTGGAAAAGAAAATGGAAGAGGGCGCCTGGGTGGCTCAGTTGGTTAAGCGACTACCTTTGGCTCAGGTCATGATCCTGGAGTCCCGGGATCGAGTCCCACATCGGGCTCCCTGCTCAGCAGGGAGTCTGCTTCTCCCTCTGACCCTTCTCCCTCTCGTGCTCTCTATCTCTCATTCTCTCTCTCTCAAATAAATAAATAATAAAAATCTTTAAAAAAAAAAAAAAGAAAGAAAATGGAAGATCACTCATGAGGAGTCAGGCTTGAAAGGTGAGATGTCAATCTGCCACATCCCATTGGCTAGAACTCAGTCACATGGCCACACGTGACCATAAGGGAGCCAGGAAATGTCATTGAGCTGAGCTGTATGTCCAGAAAAAGTGGTGAATGTTTAACTAGTTTTTGCCAGCTGCAGTGGGAGCTAAATGTTCTCTAGCTTGGATCCAGTGAGAAGCAGAGCACCTCAGCCTCTGCCTTACAAGCATGAGACTGAGATTCACCGTGATTGGATTGCTGAGTCACAGGCACATCCCTGAACAGATGAACTGACCAAAGGATTGCCTTGGGCTGGTGGCCTTCAGCCCACCTCTTGAGCTGCAGGTGGGGTCTGCTTTCCTGATATGTCAGGACTTCATAGGAAAGAGGTAAATATCAGAAAAACAATGTAAGTACTATTAGGAAATGAGAATAAGTCCTGCATTGGGCTCCCTGCTCAGGGAGCCTCCGGAGCCTGGGGATATGACTGAATCCATAGAGAAGAGTGATCCCAGTTTATATTAGAAGACCACATGGCTGGATATAAGAGAAATTAATAGTGGAAAATATTCCACTATCTTCCATAAATCACATAGGGATTTATTCAAGGAAATGGGCATATAATTTTTTTTTGTATTAACAACATCAAAACTCTGCATTATTTGGGGATGATAGATTTTAAACCTATTGTTTCTTCTGCTGGTACTTTCAGTCTGCTTATTATTTCTAGAGAATGCCTCTAAAAATAAATGAACTGATTATGCCCTTTGACCCAGCTAAAGGCAACATATTCATTATCCATTCTATCACATAAGAATAGAAACAGAACCTTATTTCTAGAGTCCCATGCTCCTTGATCTTGTGAAATTTTTATTCACTTTTAATATTGTTTTTCAAATTCACAACAGCCTTCGTGTACTCAAGACCCTCAGATTGCCACTGTCTTTCAGGTTTTAGGTTTGGGACTTTGCTGTCCTTGATTCAGAGAATGAATGTCCAGGAAACTTCCCCCTATAAAGTTAAAAGTGCTTTGAAATATAGAGCATATTCCTGAAAGACCAACTTGCATTCTGGCCAAACCTGTTCAGTGAGGTTTGCCATTGTTCACTAAGAGCTAGGCTTGGTGTTGACAGCCAGGGGAAGTGGGAGGAAGAAAGGCTACACGGAAGAAGGACAGGGGAGGAACTGAAGAGTGGGGCTTTGTTTTCTCTGACACAACCCCAGCCAGGGACAGCTTCAAAGTAGAGATCGCCATCTTTTTAACTCTGTCACACCCGGAGACTACATAGCTCAGGACAATGCACCAGTTTGACAAACATTTCTTTAGGGATTGTCATACTCTAGGCTCTGCTCTGAAAAGCAACCCCCCAGTGAAGGATCAAAGTGTGGAAATAATTTAAATATTATTCAATGAGTATATAAGGAATATTGGGACAACCACAAAATTACAAGATGAACTAGAATCGTATGTATTGATAAGGAAGGGTACCCAAGATACATAGTTGAGTGGAAACAAGTTTACAGAAGAGTATGTACATTATGGTCCCTGTTTTTATTGTTTTGAAAAATATAAATAATGACCAGAGTTGTATTTACAGTGAAGCTAACCAAGTTTATGGCTCAGGAGCTCTTGCTTACATGAATCTCTTTCAAGACCTTGAAATTAATTTTGTATTTTTTGTAAAGAGGTTCTCCAAAACGGCATTAGGTGTGAGGTACAAAACCTGAATCATTCCCTGATATTTACGTATGACAAACATTATGGCCAGTCATGATTATCTTGGACTGTTGGAGTGTGGAGACTTTATATTTTTCTATTACCCAAAAGAACTGCCTCCTCCTATTCCTTTATAGTCATCCCCTCCCTCACCCATATCCAGGGCAACCCTCCCTGTGTTTCTACACCTATTCTCTGACTGAGATCATTCGTGGCCTTGGTAAACAGAAATCTATTATTCAAGTAGAGATTTTATGCCGGCCAGCCAATAGGACACACTCTAGCATTATCTTCCTCCAAACGCTACTTTTCCCACTTTTCCTACTGACTGGCATCATGATCTTCCACTTCTTTCTCTGTAGGTTATACTCCCTTAGTCTCCATGCTCTGTTTCTCTCCTACTCTGCTCATTTTCCAACAACAAACAAAGACAAAAAAATGTGTGTTTCTAGGACAAGACTTTATTTCTTACTAGTGATGAAAATTGTCTAGCACAATAAATGTGTCTAAAATCTGTTTAAAACTTAAGACAAATAAAAATAGCTCTTAAAATCTACAAAACCAATAGTGATGCTTTTATCTTAAATAGATTATGGTGCTTTTTTGCCTATCTTTTCCTTAAGGAGTAATCTTTGGTGCTCAGAGAAGCTTAGGGCTATTAACTGCTATCTAAAATTGACTTTGGATCAGCTACTCTTTCTTTTTTTTTTAAAGATTTTATTTATTTATTCATGAGAGACAGAGAGAGAGAGAGAAAGAGAGAGAGAGGCAGAGGGAGAAGCAGGTTCTTCAAGGAGCAGGGAGCCTGATGCGGGACTCAATCCCAGGACCCTGGGATCATGACCTGAGCCAAAGGCAGACACTTAACCATCTTAGCCACCCAGGCAACCTCAGCTACTCTTTTTTAAGCATCTTAACCTTTCTTTTATTTTTCACTATAAATCAAAAGACAACACTCAGTCAGCAGTTCAGTATAATTAGTAGACAATAAATTATTTGATCATAATGGAATCAGTGCATTAATTATCTGTGATTAACTCTCATGCGTGTGAACTGAATATGAAAGAAGCATAATTTGGGGCGCCTGGGTGGCATAGTCAGTTAAGCATCCAACTCTTGGTTTCAGTGTCCTGAGATGGAGCCTGCATTGGCCTCCGTGCTCAGCGTGGAGTCTGCTTGAGATTCTCTCTCCCTCTCCCTCTGCCCCACCCACTCATGCTCACACTCTCTCTCTCTCTTTAATATAAATAAAAAAAAGAAAGAAGCATAATTTAACTATATCTTGTATCAGTTCAAATTAGGTTCAGCTAGGGGGTGCCTGGGTAGTATAGCTGGTTAAGCATCTGGCTCTTGATTTTGGCTCAGGTCATGACCTCAGGTTTGTGAGATCAAGCCCCACATTGGACTCATGTGCTGAGCATGGAGCCTGCTTAAGAGTCTCTCTCTCTCCCTCCCCCTAAAAATGTTTTTTAAAAAATTAGGTTCAGCTAATATAACAGTTTATATTTAGCATATAACAGTTGGCCACTTTCTCTCGCAAAGGGATCTTACAAGTAGGCAGTTTGGGGTTGGTGTGGCAAAGTGCTCCAAATTCATGAAGGACTCAGTCTCCTTCTGGCCGTCAGGTCTACTCTCTCTAAGGTGTGGCGCCTGTACTAATGGTCTAAGAAAGTAACTGCTGCTCCAGCCTTCTCATCCACGTTCCAGGCTAGCAACAGATGAGGACAAATAAACACATAACACTTTATTTATAAGGAGATTCCCTCAGAAGTACTACATAGTCCTCTTACTTGCATCTCTATGGCAACTACCTAGTCTTCTGACCCAGTCAACTGCAAATGAGACTAGAAAATCTCATTTTTTAACTGGACTTCAATGCACCAACTGAAAACTTGGGATCTGTTAGTAAAAGAAAAGGGGAGATTCAACGGGGCGGGGGGGGTTTATATTCTCTGCCATTTGTTAATATAAATAACATCATGATGGTGTAAAGATGCTCTATCTCTTTTCATAATACTTTGAATTCTATTAAAAGTTGAAGCACATAAATAAATATCTGATGAAAAAAGAGTAAAACCTGTTTCAATCAGTACGGTATATCATAAAAGCTTAAATGGACTTGCAGTGTCAGCAGTGCACAAATGGGCCATATTTGTGGAGAGGTTGGTTGGAAGGATGCAGAAGCTTCAAGGAGCAACCACTGTTCCCTGTCTGAACCATTTTGTTTACTGAGAACTGAAAAGTGCGTATCAGCTCTGTGTCTGACTGCAGAATTCAGTGCCGGAGGACAGAAAGAACAGAAGGTTCTCGTCCCAAAAGTCATTTCCATTTGGCCTTAGAAATAAGTTAAATAGATCCTTCACCTTTTCATGTATTCACTATATACAAAAACTCTCAACATAATGATAGAAGACCATCTACAAGTCAAGTGTGTGATTTTTACCCCCCCAACCACTGGCATAGAACAGAAGTGCCATAAGTGATTGCCTGTGGTTGTAGTGATGGGCAGGAAGAGTGTAACTAAAGGAAGAAAGGGTTTAAAAAAGAATGGGTAAGGAAATCCAGATCACAGATTGGGGAGTTAACATTTACTGAGTGCTGCTATGTGTCAGGCACTTTCCCAAGTGCTTCACATAAACTATAGGATAAATATTGCTATCCCATTTTCAGATGAGGAAGCTAGAGTTCAGATAAGTACTTTTCCATGGTTGAACAGGCAGCCATGAGAGGGAGCAGAATTTGAATGCAGGGCTGTTCCAAAATCTATGCCCATTTCAGTACAGAATTCTCCATGAAGGGTGGCATCACTGTATCGTAATCCAAGCCTCACCAGCTGGGAGGTTCTGGATGAGGTCACATTGATATATTCCGGTTTCACTAGCTCTAAGTCCCCACTACCCATCTAAGAATTCTACCCAGTGAATCAGTCTGTGCTGCTACCTTTGCTGGCCTCTTCCACCTGGGAAAACTCACCACCACTGACCTGAACGGCTCTATGCAGACCCCCCTCCCCCCCCCACCGTGATTCTCTCAGTCCTGACAGTTCAGCAGTCTCTTTCACTGTCCGAAGACTGCTCCCCTCTTTCTATATCACGCTCCGTTGGTCTAGGGCCACAGATTTGGGAAGTGATTTGGTGGCATGGCAGGGTTGATTGGTATATGTGTTTCATTAGCTCACGTATTCATCGAGGGCCTCTGTAAGAGGGAGAGGTAGGTGAGCAGGAGCTCATGAACCTGGCTCCTAAGGAGATGAAGCTATCGCTTTAGTGAAAGGAGGCAGACAATAAGCATGATAATTGCTAATTGTAGCAAATGCTATTAAGAAAATAAACAGAGCAAAATTATAACAAGTAATGGGAGAGGAGGTGGCAGGGATTTTTGCATTAAAGTGTTAGAGCTTCTGATAAGATAGTTATTTTTTTTTTCACAAACACAGCTTTTTTTTTTTTTTTTAAGCTCCCCAGAGTAATCACTCCTATCAGGGTAGCTGGGCAACTATAAAATGGAAAAGCAGTCATGATGCCTTCCCTGATACCATTATTCCCCTCTTACGGCCACACACTGTTGTGGAGTCCACTTTATCCTATTCGCCTCTTTCATTCCTCCAGATTGGTGGCTCTGAAACCGATGTTACCAGAATCACCGGCAGAGTTTAAGAATACGAATGCCTGGCTCCTGCCTCTAAGGACTAGAGTGAGTTGATTTGGGCTGGGTCTCAGTCATGGTTTTTTAAAGTTCTCAGATGATTCCAGTATGTGGGCAGGGCTGCATCTCACTGCTCTAGAGCAGTGGGTCTCAAACGTGAGCATGCCCCAGAATTATCTAGAGGAATTGATCATTGCTCCGCTGGCTGCTTCCCACTGCCTCACCCAAGTAGGGGGCCTGGGGTTGCTTCAGTAAACTCATGGTGGCTCCTGATTTTATTGTCTCTGGTTCTCATTTGTAGAGCCACGCTGCTCGAAATTTAATGGGCATATGAATCACATGAGGATCCTGTGAAAATGCAGATTTGGGGTGACTGCCAAAGGGAAATAGGGAGATGTTGTTTTAATAGGTGTAGAGTTTTAGTTTTGCAAGATGAAAAGAGTTCTGGAGATGGGTTGCCTAACAGCCTGAAGGCACTTAACACTACTGGAAGGCACACTTAAAAATAGTGAAGACAGTAAAAAAAAAAAAAATAGTGAAGACGGTAAATTTTGTGCTGTGAATATTTTAGCACCTTTTTTTAAAAATGCAGATTCAGTAGATCTGGGACAAGGCCTGAAGTTCTGCATCTCTCTCTCTCTTTTTATTTTATTTTATTTATTTATTTGAGAGAGAGAATGACATAGAGAGAGCATGAGAGGGGGTTGGGTCAGAGGGAGAAGCAGACTCCCTGCGGAGCAGGGAGCCCCATGCGGGACTCGATCCCGGGACTCCAGGATCATGACCTGAGCCAAAAGCAGTCGCTTAACCAACTGAGCCACCCAGGCGCCCTGAAGTTCTGCATTTCTTATACGCTCCCGAGTAATGCGGATATTGCTGCCCAGGGGCCTCACCAGAAGAAGCAAGGGTTCAAGGTGCATCAGGGTTACCTGGAGGACTTGATTTAAGGTTGGTTCTCCACGCCCACTTCAGAGATTTTGATTCAACCTGTCTGTGATGGGGCTCAGGGGTAGCTGCTCAGAATTCCCCACGTTAAGAGGTAATGTGAGAGATAACCCTCCATGGGCTTCACTTCCAAAAGGGAGAAAGATTATTCGCAGGTACAAAACTGATTCTGGTATTTTATTTCATGTCTGAAATAAAAGTTTCTGTGTGTTTTACAGCTCTTTAAAATGCAGTGTCCTTCCCTAGTTCAGAGAGCTGGGAATGGAAAAGATTTTCCTCTTCCACTGGAAGAAGGAGTAGAGCCGCCCGAATCTAATCAGCCAGCACCCCCCTTTGGCCGACTGTGAGTCATGGTTGTCTTGGAGCTCTTGGAAAATGGCAGCCCTAGCAGATCACAGCTCAGGATTCCATGTTGGGCCATACCTGACAGAGTGTCCTCCCCAGACCTCCTGTCCCATGCCCAGAACCACCCCCCAGTCCACACCATCTCCAGTTCAAAGCCAGACCCAGTAACCCACCAATCTACACCCACTCCCAGGAAGTCTAAGGACCCCGGAGGCAGGCACACACATAATAGTTACTACTTCTGTGCACCTGCTATATGACAACCTTCGCCCCATCATTTCATTTAATTCTCTTACCAATTTATGAGGACTCTACCGCTGTTACCACCATTTTATGGGTGAGAAAATAGAAGCTCGGGGAGTTAAAAAACTTACCCAAAATCATAGAGCCAGGATGTGACAGAGCCAGGATTTAAAACTAGCTTTGTCTGGCAAGGATGCCCCGGCTCTTTACACTATGGAGACTGGCTTTGCCTGGGCCAGGAATTTGGGCCAAGAGTGGTTTGCAGTTCAGGAGCACTAATTAGCATTGGAGCTGTGACTCGGATGCCAGGAAAGAACGTTCCCACTCAGTGTGCTTCACCACTGCTCACCTTCCCCACTTCATAGCGCTCTCTAGGAGGATTCTTATTTACAGTAAATTGCACTTAGCCTTCCTAGCAAGTAATAAAGATTTTAAAGAGTAACTTGTTCATCTAAATGGATCCATGGTTGATAGAAAGAGAAATTCATGGGACAGGGTGTCGGGTGAGGTGTTGAGGGAATTTTCTCTTAGATAAGATTTTTGAAACTGAAAGGGCTTCTGGGTCATCTGGTCCCATTTTACAAACATGGTTTACTATAAATTCCCCCCAACTTTTTTTTTGTCATTGAAACCCCTCCCCCCCCACCTAGTTCTAAATAGGAATTGAAGATGAGGTTATTGAAACACAGGTCTGAATATGTATTCAGCATTTTATTGAGCACCCCTTTCCCTGATTCTGCGCTCAAAATATAAAACCCAAAATAAAATGCACGACCCCAAGAACTCAGTGTCCTGTGTGTATATTATTTTCTTGGGTGCTGAGGCAGCTCTGCGCAGAAGGAGGAAGCAGTACAGTGCCTGGAAGAGACGTTGTAGCTGAGTCTTGAAGGATGGCAGGTGTATGTGTTTACTAAGCCAACAAACAGGGCAAGAACCTTCTAGGCAGAGAAAGCCAGGGAAAGTCAACTGGCAGCCCATGGCAAATCATCTTCCAGGAGCTAAGGGCTTGTGGGGAGGAGCAGGGTATACACCAAGAGCAGAAGTCAGGGTCAGAGAGGCTTTAGGCATGGATGAAAGAGTGAGGGCCTTCAGCAGAGGTGGGCAGGCCAAGCTAGCCAAGCTGCTAGGAGGGCCGGGCACCACCGCCCCGGGGCTGGTATGGCGGGGCCGCAGAGCAAGTGGGACTGGAAGGGAAGGAGACCTGGCGCTTGCTTTCACTCAGCTCTCACAACAGTGCTTTGTAGGAGTTGATCCAACCAGCCTGGGTCTGAGATTCAACAGCAAGGCCAGAGAAACATGGAAGGAAGACCTAAAGAAGCCACTGCCAGAATTTGAATCTGAAAGGAATCTTAATGCCTTAACAACAAGTAGAAGTATTGCAGTTAACTTTTTTTCAAGTATGAATGAAACTGAAGTGAAGTTCACTTAAGTTAAAGGGATTTTTCCCCTCCCTAGGTAATTCTATTGGGTCCTCCAGGGATTTCTTTTTTTTAATTTTATTATGTTATGTTAATCACCATACATTACATCATCAGGTTTTGATGTAGTGTTCCATGATTCATTGTTTGCGTATAACACCCAGTGCTCCATGCAGAACGTGCCCTCTTTAATACCCATCACCAGGCTAAGCCATCCCCCCACCCCCCTCCCCTCTAGAACCCTCAGTTTGTTTCTCAGAGTCCATCGTCTCTCATGGTTCATCTCCCCCTCTGACTTCCCCCCCTTCATTTTTCCCTTTCTGCTATCTTCTTTTCTTTTTTTTATAACATATAATGTATTATTTGTTTCGAGCACTGTGAATTGTGTCATCAAGGGATTTCTGAAAGTGCTAATAATGATCAGTAAGGCAGGTGTTATTTCGGTACTTAGTCCGCGCCCCACACTTGCCCTTTTACAGCATTACCTTGCTGCCCTGCTCTTTCCAGCTTCCTCTCCGCCCTGCCAAACCTGCTGTCTCAGCAGCACTGGATGGACTTTGCAGGCTTCCTGGCACTCTCTGTGGGACCATGAGGTCAGGGTGACCTGATTCCTGTTTGCCCAAATACAGGAGAGCGCAATGTTTTTTTCAATCTGTTTTTCAACTGCTGATACGTAGAGAAGTGGAAATCTCTCTTCTCACCCACCCTGCCACCACACCTGCACAAATGCAATGCCCTAGCAGTAACACAACATTTAGAAGACTTTTCTTGGTTATTTGGCCCCCAAAAGATGACTTCATCGGGAGGTGGGGGGGGCGGGACTTTTCTCCATACAGAGCCACAGAAAGTTTGTTAGATTCAACTTTGTAGTTGAAGAAACTAAAGTTCAAACAGGGTAAGTAACTTAGATCTGGTCATAGAGCTAGTTGGTGGCAAAGCTGAAACCATAAATCAATTCAAACTCTCAGCCAGTACTTGTCTACTATACTTTTTCTTAACTCCCTCTCAAGTCATTTAAAAAAAGAAGTATCTAGAGAAACAAAATAAACCTCAGAGAGCTAATCATTTAATGATCAATCACATTGGCCCCTTAATTAACGATGTAAGTATTCCCCTGCAACATCTCATAGGGAACGTTTTTACTGAACCATATTAGTTTCTCGGATATTTCTCCTTTGATTCTTGCAGGCATCCCTAAAGAAATGGTCCAGAGGAAAGCAGAATTTCAATTCAAAAAAGAATCTTTTAGGCAGAGAGAACTCTTGCCAATCTGAGCATTTAAGCCTCCAAAAGTGGTATTAGGTAATAGAGAGTAAAAGCATTTATATTCAGGAGTCTAGGAATCTGCATATACTTTATAAATATTAAGATAGTATTTCCAGAAAATTGGAACAGAACACGAAGAATATATTTTCATATTTTATATATGTGCAGGACAGAATTCATCTCCCCAACTTTAACCTAAAATCTATGTAGCAAATCATCCTTTACCAAAATTACTTTGCTCTGAATCTAAATCAACTGAAAAATAAAAAAGGTGCCTGAAGCTTGATGGGAAGAAATTTATCCTCTAAAAACGAGGTCTCTTGTAAACAGAGGCTGCTAAAACTGGACAAGAAGGTTACCAGGTCACGGTCTTGGCATTTCATGCTCTATCCTGCCACATTCCAAAAAGGATTTTTAGCCATTGGAAGACATGTTCCAGGATCGAAGGAAATGTAATTATTTGAAAATTATGCTGATGTTGTTTTATATGTGCTGAGTTGTTATCATCGCCAGGATTAGATTTAGTTTTTTAATTCATCTGAATTGCAGTGCATCATAATTAATTTGTTTTTTTGGTTTTGAAGTGTTGTTTTTTTTTTTTTTTTCTGGACTAAGAAGATGTACATCATTTAAAGAAGAATGTTCCAACTACTTGGACCCACTTATTCCACTTCTAGGAATTCATCCTAAGCAACTATTTCAGTAGGGAAAAATGCTAATCATGCAGAGATGTTTATAATCAACTTTATTTATGATGGCCAAGAAGCAAGAATGAGTAACAACTGGACAATGGTTAAATAAACTATGACAGTAATTCAGTTAGAATAATATGTGACCATTAAAACTGATATATAGGAAAGCATATAAGAAACAATCACACGTGAGTATTATACCTCATAATTTTATACTTCAGAGTTTACAAATTGTGTTTATGTTACATTACCTCATTTATTCTTCACAACAACCTTGTGAAATAGAAGCAATTCTCTCCATTTGCTGATAAGCAAACAGATGAGTGATACTGAAGTGGTTTGTCTGAGGTCACTCAGGAAATATTCAACACATTGACCACAAAGGTTTAAAAACTGTACATACATAGAGCAAGATTGGAAAGACCGTAACAAGCTGCAAATAGTTGCTCTCTTCAAAGTGTTGTTCTCCATGGATGTGTGTGTGTGTGTGTGTGTGTGTGTGTGTGTATAAAACTCCTTTAAACACTGAATACTTCTAGGATTATTTATCCTAATCATTGAAGCTATGTTCTTCAGCTTCCTTATTAAACATCAAAATCTTGAGATTACCTAGACATAGGGTCTCTGCTTTTTGCAAATATACACAAACCATATTTATGTCCTGCATTCCCATACAGACAGGAAGATTCTCTGGGGTGGCCAAACAAGTGCCATTCGCATCTACTTGCCTACTATTCCTCCTATTTCTTTCTTTCTTTCTTTTTAAGTAGGCTCCCCACCCAGCATGGAGCCCCACATGGGGCTTGAACTCACAACACTGAAATCAAGACCTGGGCTGAGATCAGGAGTCAGACACTTAGCCAACAGGGCCACCCAGGCACCCCATATTCCCCCTATTTCAACACTGCTGTGGCCACATGGGAGCCTTTCCCCACTCAGTCTTGCTTGAAGCATTTACTTGTATAACCTCTCTGAAAATAAGACCACAAGTCCTTCATGTTTGGAAGTTTTCAGAGCTGCTTTGAAGAGAGGTGCCCTTCGCCTGGGTGGCTTAGTCGTTGAGTGTCTGCCTTCAGCTCGGGTCACGATCCCAGGATCCTGGGATCGGGTCCCGCATCGGGCTCCCTGCTCCTTGGGAGCCTGCTTCTCCCTCTCCCACTCCCCCTGCTTGTGTTCCCTCTCTCGCTCTCTCTCTGTGTCAGATGAATAAATAAAATCTTAAAAAAAAAAAAGAAGAGAGGTGCCCTATAGCAGCCAGAGTGATTTGATAGATGTATGTGCTAAGCTTTCAGTTTGTGCTGCTTCTTTAATATGACAAATATCACATCCCCAATATTTTGTTCCCTCTGTTTCTCTTTGTTCTCTTTGTTCTCAGTGTCTTTTCTAGAACGTAAGCATTCTCCATTGGGAATATTCATTCTGATTCAAAGATCTCCAAAGCTTGAACAAACAGCATAAGAAAAGATCATGATCCTCTTTGTCAACACAGAAGCGGATGTTCATTCTCATGGACATCATCTTTTTCTCATCCAGCGCGAACAATTTCTGTTCAAAACATACTTTTAAAGGGTTCCTGCCTGGCTGCAACTTGATTGTAAACGCAAATATTGCCAGAGGAACTGAACTCCTGAAACAGTGTTCATTTATAAGTGGGCACCCAGCAGATACAGTGTGCATGTGTTAACACTCCCGGGTCTTAGGAACCAAGAATACTTCCAGCAATCCCCGTTTGAAAAGCATTGCTCTAACCCCATAACTTTTTGGCTAGAGCCTTCTTTTTCTTCTCCCCTTCAGAATCAAGCTTTTTGAAAGAATTGTCCACACATATTATCTCCCCTTCTTCCTCTGAAGCATTCTGACTTCAACCCCTGCCACTCCACTAAGACCGACCGTCCTTCCAGCAACTTCTTTGGAGAAATCAGCGGGCAGGGTTCAAAACCTACAGCAACGCTGTGCAGTTTTTTGACTCTTTTGACCTTTCCTTGCTCTTCTCTAGTCTTCATGACCCAATAGATAGTGCTCCTCCTAACACCCCACAGCCCTTGCATCACCACGTACACCATCCCTGGACCGATTTCCTGTCAGTGACAGATGGGAATTGGTGATAAAGACTAACTCCCCACCCCTCAAGTGAGACAGCTCTCAGGTGCATATGCTTCACTGTTGCTAAGATTTCTCCCAACAGATTAAACCTCAATGTCCGTAAGGGTGACTTGCTTGATGATATGCCCTTTTGTTTTCTTCTCTTCCATGTTTCTCCCTCTCACTTCCATGCCACTATTTCTTGGGATCCCCTCCAAAATAAACTACTTGCCTTCAAGTCCTTATTTCAAGATCTGCTTTTGGAAGAAACCCCCAAAAGACACTGGATTTCTGGGAAGTAGTTACTTCTTTGGGACTCTAGAGATGTGGGGCTGCTAGTCCTTCCATTGGCTGAATGCTCCCAGGAGGCAGGAAACCTGCATGACACAGTACAGGGGTGGCCTCTACGAGATTACAGGAGTACAGAGAAGGTTGGGGGATGCATCTGTCAGAAATGGGGTATAGCAAACGGAACAGAATCAGCACGGCACTGTCAGAGGTGACGTGCTAGTCGGCCATCCTTCTTTGATAGAATCCCATGTGGCCACTGGACTATATGGCCCCCTAGGATTTATTAGGTCCTCGTGTATTTCCTGATTTTCTATAACAGATACACTTTGCTTTTGCAACAAGGAAAAATTAAGAAAATGTATAACAAGAAATAAAAATCATGCTTTTAAATGAAATGAGTCTTCTTTATAAAAAATACACATTGTAAGTTCGTGACTCAGAAGAGCCTAAAAGTCTAATTTGGTCTTCATTTGGGGTCAGTCATGACTAATACATGACACTATAATTAAAATAGCAGTATCTCTATATAACAGTGACCACTGGTCTCAGTTTAGGGCACAGATGAGAAAACAAGCAAAATCCAGTGTTAGATTTTATACTGCTGAACAGGCTTACTTATAAAAGCTGTGTATGGTTTACAAAAGTTATGCTTAGGGGAAGCAATAATGAAATATAATTTCAAGTCTTAATGGCTTTTAAATGTATTTTATTTAGTTCTTCAGGATAGACAAATTTAAGAAATGGCTGGCCATAGAAGGAAAAAGACCAACTAGAAACAACACCATGGATATTTGTTAGAATATATATTGCCAGCCCCTTCTTCCCAGAACAGTCATTCTTTCACTTAAAAAAAAAAAAAAAGAATTTGGTTCAACTGATGTTAGAATTTCTAGCAATAATCAGGACAAGATTTTGCTCTTTTGATAACATTGTTTATTCTTTTGTACATGGATGCACATTACACAGTACCCAGAGCAGATTTTTCCCCCCTATCATTATGTCCCATTAGGACACTGGAGCAGAAGGAAAAATCAGAACATTGTTAATATCTGGCCCGAATGTACTTGATTTTTTTATTGTGGTAAAATATACGTAACTGAAACCGACTCTTTAACCCTTTCTAGCTCTACAGTTGATCAGCATTAACTACATTTACAGTGCTGTGCAACCATCACCATGATCCATCTCCAGAACTTTTTCATCTTCCAAAACTGGAACTGTGTGTACCCATTGGATAATAATTCCTCATTCCCCAACCCCCTGACCCCTGGGAACCTCCATTCTACTTTCTGTTTCTACAAATTTGACTACACTAGGTATTTCATATAAGTGAAATCATCCAACATTTGTCCTTTTGTGTTTGTGGCTTATTTCACTTAGTATAATGTCTTCAAGGTTTATCCCTGTTGGAGCATGTATCAGAATTTCATTCCTTTTTAAGGCTGAATACTATTCTATTTTTTACATACGCTACATTTGTTTATCCATCATCTGCTAATGGACACTTGGGTTGTCCCACCTTTTGGTTATTGTGAATAATGCTGCTATGAACATTGGTATACAAATAACTATTTGAATCCCTGTGAATTATTTTAATTTTTTAAAACAGATTTTATTTATTTATTTATGTATGTATGTATGTATGTATGTATTTGCGGGGAGTGAGCACGTATGAGCAGGGGGAGTAGTGGAGGGAGAGGGAGGGGAAAGAATCTTAGACAGACTTCCTCACTGAGCAGGGAGACTGACTAGGGGGTCTCGATCCCACGACCCTGAGATCATGACCTGAGCCGAAACCAAGAGTCAGACGCTCAACCGACTGAGCCACCCAGGTGCCCCCAATTTTATTTTTCATAGAAATTTCATTTCTAGCCCATATAGCATGCGTGATGTGTGTTTAAACTCTATTGAGACGCTTTCTCTTTGAGAGGTTAGGCCCCAAAGACTTCACCAAGTAATCATACAGATGAAATATTTTTACGATTTTGAAATATAGATAGAAAATAGGTATAAACAAGGAGAGAGGCCTAACACAAAGGAAAGAGAGGTGCAGCTTAATGATAGAATCTAAATATCAAATACCACAACTCCTGCAATACAGCCTGCATTTCTCCCTTTATAGGTATTTGTCTTAGTTTCCTGGAAGTGAACATAAATAGATGAAAACTTGAGAGGCTAGGTTAGAGTATTCTTAGAATACTTAAAAAATTTTTAATTTAATACTGTTTTAAACTCTTCAACCTTATTCTGTGAGTTTAAGGAAAATTAATTTTGTTAAAAGTGGACTTTTTTTTTTTTTTTAATTTGTGTCTTCACAGAGCTGCCATCCCTGGCATCTAGGAACTTTAAAAGAGATTTTGTTTTGGCTTCAAATGCTGTCAGATGTTATTCACACCGTGAGTGGGTTTTGTATAAACACAGCAAGCACGCAGACCTTGTTAGAAGGTGAGATAGGACGAACAAAACAGATGGTCAGTTGTGATTCAGCCCACATAACTCCAAAAGCTGATTCTTATTTTGAAAACCACGCAGGGGCGCCTGGGTGGCTCAGTCGTTAAGCACCTGTCTTCGGCTCAGGTGATCTCAGGGTCCTGGGATTGAGCCCCACATTGGGCTCCCCGCGGAGCAGGGAGACTGCTTCTCCCTCTCCCAATGCCCCCTGCTTGTGTTCTTGCTCTCTCTATCTCTCTCTGTCAAATAAATAAAATCTTTAAAAAAAGAAAGAAAAAAAAAAAAAAAAAAAACCATGCAGACAAGGTGTTTAATGGAGTCAGTTTGTAGCTCAGGTGAGCTTTTCCACCCTAAGCCACTGGCACTACTCCTTGTAGCCAGGGACTCCAGCGGTTGCTAGGTAACCATTTTGAAATGGACACCTAGCAACTCTTAACAGCCGTCTTCCTTTTCTGCTCCATCATTTTTTGAACAGACTTATAATTCTCAAATCCAGTGGAACATCAAAGTCCAGGAGGGAGGGGAGAGAGAGATCTTCAACTCTTACTACCTAACCTTCACATTTTTAAAGGCTACACTTCTTGGCATTTCTCCCCAAATTCAGTAAGTATGTACTTTTGATATAAAGGAGACAAGAGCTAAAGGTATGCCGTTTGGCCATTTAAGTAACTCTTTTGTGAGGATAATGAGTTAATACAAATTATGCTCCTGACAATTGTTATTATCCCATGCAAGGGCACAATCTTTTTGTGAGCAAGAGTCCACTTTACGCATCCCTTTCACTGGCTGGAATAGGTGCTTAAGGATACCACAGAATGACTTATGAGGGAGTTATATCATGAAAAGTTGTGCACCCTCATTTTGTTTGAGGGATCCAGGAATTGACGGGTTAAAAGGCAGGGAGGAAAAGGTACAAGTAAAATCTGTATTAGTTGGGAATTAGATTCATCTGTGACAGGAAATTCAAATTAAGAGTGAGTTAAACAAGGCAGAAGTTTCTTTGTCATTCTATGTAAATTCAGCTGGCTTGGTGGCTCCATAATCGTGAAGAAAAGATAGGCTTCTTCTATCTTCTTGTCCCCAGCCTCCTCAACCCTAGTCTTCCACCTCACGTCCAAGATGGATGTTTCATCTGGGCAACGAGGAAAGAAAAAAAGTGAGGAGAAGGGCAGCCCCTCTCATTTTTAGGACGGTTACAGGAAGCTTCACTTCCAACTAGAGCACAGTGTGAACGTACACTTTCTTTTGCCTGTAGTCTGCTACACTCCACACATTTCCAAAGTTACTTCTGTTGACACCTTTTCCCCTCACCTCCCACCCGGGGCATGAGGTTGTTTCATACAAGTGTGATTCAGACAGTTTTGTCACATTCTGCATTCTGTCCTGGGATCCCTCGACTTCCTAAAGGATTTGTAAATTGCATGCATTAAGGTTCTCTCTTCGTGCCATAAGATTCTACAGGTTTTGTCAGGTATAATTTTAAATATTAATAAAATATACCATTTTGATGTTATTTTAAGGAATTACATTTAATATTTTATTATCAATTTAATATATATGGCAGCAGATGATTTATTTAGGGTTGCACAGTTACTCAGTGGCAGAGCTAGGATTCAAACCCAGATGAGTGAATCTCCAAAGTCCCCTTTCCTACCGTGTCATTTTCTTTTTTCAAGAATCTTAGTCTCGAATCTTCTCATGTGGTAGGGAAAACTTTAGATTTCCCTGTGCAGAGTTGCTTGTTCTTTCCCATACACTGGCACAACAGTCCCTAGGTATCAGGTCAGGTTTGCAGAGTGGGTATGGAAGGGTTTGTTTTTAGAATTGCCAACTGCCAGTGGATGAAAATAGCGCGGTGACAACTGATTTGCTAATAGATCAATGAAGGGGCACAGATTAGTTGAAGTTGTGGAAGGAGCCTCACTAACGGTCATTTGGAAAAGCCATCCCATCATCTATGTTTCTTTCTCCTTGTCATATTAATATCTTAGGTCAGTCAGCGCCCAGGTGCAATCTCTGCTACCTTCGCTGCCCAACAACCAGTAGATACTTCCATTTATCCATCCCTCGCCATCTCATTGCTCTGCTGTGCCCTCTCATGTCTCAGTTTATGATGTGCTCAATAGGGTTGCTCCCCTTACTGCTGTTAGTGATGGCTGATGGCTGTGGAAGCCAAGAAAGAAGATGGAACTGGTGTTGTGGCCAAGGGAGGAAATGAGCATTGTGTCAAAAGGTTGTAGTCTGAGGAAGAAAACAGCTAACTTTCTCATAGAAACTCAGCTAAAATTCAAAATAAGGCCACTGGATTTTTCTCTTCTGTGACCTGTCACTTTAATGCATTCTGTGGTGGAGACCATTAACTGTGTTCCCTTATTGATTCTCCTGTTCTTCCATGGTAACAGAATTGTTGTATGATACCAGGTCCATGGCCATCCAGAAAAATGTCTTCCAGACTCTCTGGAAAAGTAGTTGATACAGTTGCCTCCCACAGGGGTACATGTTAACAACAATTTGGGTACCGTTATACATGTGTACTGAAATTGAACAATTAAATACATGGATGGGGGATGGTAGGAGCCCAGTATCTCACTGTTGGAGCAAGGGGAGGAGACTAGAATGATCCATGTGGTAATGGACTGAAGTTGGAGACATCAGTATGAGCTCATGTTTGGCTTAATATAGATACAGATAGTTACATATAGAAATATTCATGCATATGTGCAAATATCTGGTTTAGTATATGCACATATAGTCCCTTTCCCTTTCAGCTGAGAAGCAAAGACACTCCAGTAACAATGATCATATCTATCATCCAGATCCTGATTCCTAATACCATTCTCCAATAAAAGGAAACCAGGTTCCTTAGATCAATAGGGGGTTCTAGGACTGGAACATGAAATACAAGATGAACCTGGAACATCTGGTAGACCGAGAAATTAAGGCAGTGTTTCAAAAGACACACACACACACACACACACACACACACACACACACACAAATGAAGGAGCATGTTAAAGGGACAAGGAGCCAAATAAAAGAGCTGTCCATGGCCAAAGCCAGAAAATTTTGAGCAAGAAAATAAATAAAGAAGGATTTGGGGGATTATAACTCAAAGTATTATTTTAAAAATCCTTGAATCCATTCTGATATAAATAAATGACTGAATTAATAGGAAGTTCAAATAATTTATGCAGATACTCTGCCCTCAA
Organism: Zalophus californianus; assembly: GCF_009762305.2. NCBI lineage: Eukaryota > Metazoa > Chordata > Mammalia > Carnivora > Otariidae > Zalophus > Zalophus californianus. The sequence goes on from NC_045596.1 coordinate 176,901,475, forward strand.
AGAGGTGGACCATAACTTTCTACTCTTTAAGTATAAGCTGTGCATAGTGACTTCCTTCCAAAGAATATAGAATAAAAAGCGGGAAAAGAGGACAAAATTACCTGAAAGGTATGGTAGAGAGATCTGACCAATATTACCTCGGCCAGTTGATCAAAGTTAGCATCAACAATAGAAGTCACGTTGATAGTATACACCCTTGACATGTTTTGCAAATGTCATTCTACCTCTGTGGTCTTCCTCTCAAAAACATTTAACCCCATTCTGTTGAGAAAAAGATGAGACAAATCACAATTAAGGGATGTTCAGCAAAATACCTGGCCAGTACTCCTCAAAACTTGAGAATCTCTCATAGTCGAGAAGAGCCTGAGAAGATACGATCATTAAATGTAATGTTGCCTTTGGGTTGGGATCTTGGAACAGGAAAAGGGCAATAGGTAAAAACTAAGGAAATATGGATAAAGCATGAATATTAGTTAATAATAATGTATCAGTTTATGAATCATTAATACACTATCATCAATATATTATTATATCAGTTGTAACAAATAGATCATACCTATGTAAGATGCTAAAAATAGGGAAGACTAGGTATGGGATATATGGAAATTTGCTGTCCATAATTTTTCTGCAAACTGCAGTTTTTCTAGAACTGCTCTAAAAGAAACCTTATTTTAAAACAACGATATGTGAAAAGTGCTCTGCACATGGTAAGCATTCATTACGTGTATGTTGACCTGCACTAGTTGTCTTATCAGTACAATTTCCCCAAATGAGGGAACAAACAGCTTCCCTGCCCTGGAAATTCTCTATCGTGAGCTAGCACTCTGGGAATTTCTCCAAATTCCTGTGGGGTTAGTTCCACTCCCGAGAGGGAGTATAGAACATGTTTTAAGAATGAAAACAAACAGACTTTTTTTTTTTTTAAACATCTAGAGTCTGGAACAAATATAGACTTGAACATTAGAGAGTAGGGAGTGCCATGTGAGCACAAAGCTAATGTTGAAACTGACTCACTTCACAGAAGATAGAGATGCAGTGAACAGACTGATTAGTCACATCACTCTGCTCTAATTGTGATTACAGAAGCCAAACTTTTTATGGGCAACACCCAGTGAGCCAGACTAAACAGGAGGAATTAAGAGAGTGTTTAAATCAGAGTGCTGAATGATAACACCAGCTTCATTGCTTCAGAGAACCTACACCAAATGCAAGCCCAACAGCCTGGAGCAAAGTAGGGAAAAACAGCTCTTTCAAAGAGCTTAAGTAATCAAGTGACAGAACACCAAGCCCCACAGCCTGTGAAGGGAGGAGGGTACTCAGGGGGACTGGGTTCTAGGAGCACCCAACAAGATGAGCCACTGATCAAGGCAGGGTGTCTACTTCTTGCTCTTACATAGCTGAGTTCATGAGCTTTTTCCTGCTGAATTTTTTGCCCTTTTTTCTTTTTTTTTTTTTAAGTGGGCTCCACACCCAGCATTGGAGCCCAAGGTGGGGCTTGAACTCACAACCCTAAGATCAAAAAGACCTGAGCTGAGACCAAGAGTCAGACGCTTAACCCGCTGACCTGCCCAGGCACCCCTCTTGCTGATTTTTTTTTTTAAAAAAGCATTCCTTTTTCAGTAATTCTTGCATTTGTTGCTATTTTTCTATGTCACCTTTATTACCATTCACAATTAAGCAAGCGAGCAAACCAAAGAAGTTCCAAGTGTGAGCACTTGATAGAAAACAAATAAAAACCGTATATAGGTCTGACTTTTTATAATGGTTTTGTTGTAGAGGCATCTGAATTGGTTACTATAAACTAGTGGGTTACAATAGGGTTCTATATTCCTTTAAGCTGTAGGTATTAGAATTGGTAGAACTTTCAGGCAGGCACGAGAAACTAAATTCACTGTCTTGCAAGAGAGAGTAATTGATGATGAATGTACAAAGTCTTCCAAATAAATGTGGACATATTTTGAGTGGATTTTGTTTATTACTAAGAATTATTTTGAAGGCACTTCGTAATATACACATTTATAATATACAAATGGCCTTTGGGTTCTATATGGCTCGTGTAGTGTGTCAGCATTTAGAGGAACGTTAATTGTTTCCTACATTTGCATAGCTTGCTGCACTTGAAGGAGTGTTCTTGATACACTTTGTCCCAGTTGTTGTCATCTTGACATCCTTTCCATCTTAGCCCAATTTAACTTAAGTCTTAGATTGTGGGGGCGCCAGGGTGGCGCAGTCAGTTAAGCGACCGACTCTTGATTTTGGCTCAGGTCATGATCGCAGCGTTGTGTGACTGAGGCCCATGTGCGTCTCTGTGCTCAGCGTGGAGTCTGCTTGAAATTCTCTCTCCTCCCTCAGCCCCTCCCACTCGTGCTCTCTCTCTCTCTCTCTCTCTAAAATACATAAATCTTAAAAAATATATATCTTAGATAGTAAAACCAGATCCTTCCAAGAAATATCCCCAGAGTGAAGAACACAATAAAATACTAAAGATACTGAAATAGTTTAAAATATCTGGCATTACAGAGAAATCTAGAAACCATTATATCCACGGTCCTCTAGCTTTGCTTCTTTCCTGGATTTCATTCTTGGGTCATGTCAGGAAATCCACAAAAGTTTCCATCTTGGCTACACTTCAGAAGCTTTTAAGAATTGTAATGCCCAGACCACACCCCAGATCGAACAAATCAGTATCCCTGGGGGTGGGATTCAGGTATCAGTATTTGTAAATTTTTCAGGTGATTTCAAAATGCAGTCAAATTTGGGAACCACTGTCCCTATTTAAAAAGGGACTTCTCAATAAAAAACAAAGTGTGTGATCCTCCTGGCATACTGAATTTTGGGGTCAAATCATCTGTGGTAATGTTTGAGGAATCAAAAGTAAAATTAGACTTGAGAAAACCTTTTATTGATAACACATAAAGTATTTCCCTCATGTTTGCAATAGATCAGGGGTGGTAGAATTCACTTTAAATTAAATGGGAGACAAGCATAATGAAACTAATTGGTAAATTACTTATAAACCATATATTTCTGCTAAGACAGCAACTTACTTTGTGAAATACTGGATATGGATTAAAGAACAAGTTCTTGGAAGAACATTTACAGTAACTGAGTCATCTGCTGTCACAACAAATCAGTTTCTTACCTGAGAGACTTTCAAATTCAGGAATAGTAAATGCTTTTAAATGAATTATAATAAGCACAAGCTATAATTAAATGATGTTGGGAGTCAGTTGTTCAAGATGAAATATCCAAAATTCTCTAAATCTAGCTCTAAGATTGACTCATGCATTGATCTTTAGGGATTTAGTTTTTCCATGCTTTAGTCTTCCCATCTGTAAAATGGAGTATATTCTCATCTATTTCATGGAGAAATTAAAAGAATTAATCCTTTATAAGGCACGTGGAAGGTGAAAAATACATGTAATTAAATTCCATGAGAGTCCCTATGGACGTTGCTGAAGATATGACTGAAGTTCATTGTTCTACCTAGAAGTTAGTCTCCTTAACCATATGTTCATTTTCAACCCTTTGTCCATTCATCGATTCAACAAATAGTCAATTGTGACTTACTATGTGTCACCACCTAGGTGGTAAGAAACAATTCCTTGTCCTCATGAAATTATATTCTTGCATGGGAAAGAGACAACAAACACACACAAACAAACATATACCAGGTAGTGATAAGTGCTTAGGGAACAGATAAGAGGGATATGTAGAGGGATAGAGAGTTAAGCAGAGTGGTAGAGGGGATCCAGTTTAATGGGGGTGGTTATAGATGGTCTCTAGGAAAGACTACAAGAAAAAGGGGAGAAGTTGTTCATGCAAACATCTTAAGAGAGAGATTTCTTTTTCTTTTCTCTTTCTTTCTTTCTTTCTTTCTTTCTTTCTTTCTTTCTTTTCTTTCTTTCTTTCTCTCTTTCTCTCTTTCTCTCTTTCTCTCTTTCTCTCTCTCTCTCTCTCTCTCTCTCTTTCTTTCTTTCTTTCTTTCTAGGAGAGAGATTTCTAAACAGAGGGAACCATAAATGGAATGTGCTCAGGCTCTTCAAGAATAATACAAAGGCTATTGTATCTAGGTCAGAGTGAGTGAGGAGGATTATTTTAAATTAATATATTAATATTAACCCATGCATCATAAGACCAAAGTACCTAGATAAGCTCAAAGTGACTACTGTTCCAAGTAGATGGTGCTGGCTTATAGGTCAGCATAGGACTTCCAAAAAGGGAGCCTTGGGCATTCTTAGTCAAATATTTATTAGTACCCATTATATTCTAGATTTTAAAAACATGCAAATGTTGTTCTCTGGAAGTATATATTTTTGAGAATATATACATAGGTTCACTCTCAGTTTGGATGAGCAAACTCAACTACATTAATACTAAGTTTGCGTTAGAGTTTAGGCAGATTCTATGGTGACGCTACATCAATTATTTTTAGCCTAGTAAAGTTGCAAATAAAAAAGTGACTCCTAAAAAGTAATGACACTGGAATGAGACTCCAAAGGAATAATTTGTATTTTCTCTATGCTCTCAAACACATCACTAGATTTATTGATTACGCTGAAAGATCATTCAAAATAACACAGTGAATTCTTTCTAGAAGTTTATATCTTATAGACTATAGTATTGGAAAAGGAAAACGTATTAAGATATTCACAATCAAAATAGGAAGGAAAGTTTTTAAAAATAGTAAATATGGACAGCAAACCAAAAAGTAAAGAAAATAATATAGTGGATAATACACTTTGGTAAAAAATATAATCTATATTTTTATTTCATTTAGCAGGTTAACAGCAATACCTGCTTATAGTTTTGCTCTTTTCTCTCTCTCTTTTTAAATTTAATCAATGCATGGCCAAAATTGTTTCATCTATGCCCAAAGGACAGGTGTCATACCATTTTATCTATAAATATTTTATTATACATCTTTAAAAGGTTGTCTTTAGGGGTGCCTGGGTGGCTCAGTTGTTAAGCATCTGCCTTCGGCTCAGGTCATGATCCCAGGGTCCTGGGATCAAGCCCCATATCAGGCTCCCTGCTTGGTGGGAAGCCTGCTTCTCCCTCTCCCACTCCCCCTGGTTGTGTTCTTTCTCTCATTTTGTCTCTCTCTGTCAAATAAATAAATAAAATCTTTAAAAAAAAAAAAAAGGTTGTCTTTTAAAAAAAAGAACAATACTTCCTTTATGCAGTCAGGGTTCAAATATACAAAACATAAAATTTACCATGTTAATTATTTTCAAGTGGACAGCTCAGTGGCACATTCACATTGTAGTGCAACCATCTCCAGAACTTTCTCATTTTCCCAAAAGGAAATTTCACAGTCATTAAACAATAACTCCCAATTCCTCCCCCTGTTCTTCCCCAGGAGTATGACAACCCCCATTCTACTTCCTGTCTCTATGAATATAACTACTCTAGACACCTCCTAGAAGTAGAACCTGGCAATATCTGTCTTTTGTGATCGGCTTGTTTCACTTAGCATGTCTTCAAGCTTCATCCATGTTGTAGCATGTGTAAGAATCTCCTTCCTTTTTAAAGGCTGAACAATATTTCATTGTATGTATATGCCACATTTTGTGTATTCAGTTGTCTCATAATTCTTCTTAACTGTTTTATTCCGGTCTTTATTTGCAAAATCACTAAATTCTCTAAGGACAGCACTGCACAAAAAACATGTGGTAGTGATATTTTTCGAAACCCAAAGAGAAAAGGAATCTAAGAATTAAATGACAGAATTTAAACCTTTATAAGACCTTCATAGGAGGGGCACCTGGGTGGCTCAGTGGGTTGGGCGTCTGCCTTTGGCTCAGGTCATGGTCTCGGGGTCCTGGGATTGAGCCCCACATTGGGCTCTCTGCTTGGGGGGAAGCCTGCTTCTCCTCTGCCTCTGCCTGCCACTCCCCCTGCTTGTGCTCTCTTTCTCCCTTTGTCAAATAAATAAATAAAATCTTTTTTTTTTAAAGACTTTCATAGGAGTTCAGACAATCCAAAGTTAACTACTTTGAAAATAAAAACAAACCACTCTCCACAGTTTATGAAGCCAGCTGCTTTTTTGTTTGGTGGGTATGATATCTGTCACATGCTGAAACATCATTGCAGAGAGTACAGAACCAGCAAGGCTGGCTCTGTCTGCCCAGCTTGGCGGGTCAGGAAAGAGAACTGTGCCCTGGCATGTTGATTCAGCACCCCTGGCAAAGACACGGCCCGTGTTCAATCCCAGACAGAATTTCCCAATATATCTGCAAGTCGGCTTGCAGAGCAACGAGACGCCATGTACCTGCATCATCATCAAGTCACTTCCAGTGTGGGCTCTTGAAAGAATAGGGAACGTCAGGGAGACCGATGTGCATAGGTATCTTGCATTATTGATGTCAAGCAGGAAATGCAAATCTAAAGATCTGAACTCATTAAAGTTAACTATAGATTGGTGGGCTTAGGATCTTAGAAATACAGTTCTATGACTTCTCGCAACTTTTTTCCAACCTATTGTTTAAAAATATATTAAGGTTAGTATCAGGATTATATAGAGATAATATGACGGAAAATTGCTCTTAATATATATTAATTTTAAAATATTTTAATTGGTCAAACTAAATTAGCAAATTGTGTCCAGTTTCACATAATTGTAAAGTTTCCATCATTGATATGAAATATAATTGGTTAACTATTTTAATAAGTTTTTAGCATTTTGTAACTCTGTGTACATAAACAAACCTCTCCTGTAGCAAAACTCCATGTACATGAGAGAGGAAATAATAGTTTTTACTTCACATTCCAATATGATAGTTGGAAGACATAATAATATTCACCAACTTGAAGTGCAAGTAAACTGAACATATTATAAAATACAGTTCTCTAATCACTAGTTAGTTCTCTAATACCGCTAAGTAAAAGTGCTATCCAAAATATGCATAAATAGAGTATCATAGAATATTAATGTTAAATGGAATTTAAAGGTTATGTAATCGCTTTGGATTCATGAATTGAGAATCTGAAAAAAATATGCATCTTCTCTCTCAAAAAATGCATATAATTTTGCTTATAATTTCATATGTTCCTAGACTGTCTGATGCCTTATTAAGCATCTTAGTAATTCAACTCCTTCCTTTTACGGTTAATGGAGTTGAGAGTAACTGTGGCTATGTGGCCCACCCACAGCTACAGAGTGAGGTAGGGTAGAGAGTTCACTCTAGTTACAAAGCGATTTTTGCTATTACTTGGTTATGAAATGTCTAAGCAAGAGTTCATCTAAACTTATGCAATTGATAGGAGAGGCCCCATTGGCCTAAATGTCCCGACCTAGCCTCTGACAGTGCCTCAAATTCTCACATGTGGGGTCTTCAGGTAGCATATTTGCATTACCTTGGACATTAGGACATTACCTTGGACATCACTGTCCTCTGTTCAAATGCGGGCTGAAGGCAAATCTGATACGGGTCACTAGCCCAGACTCTCTTTCTCTCATTATGAATTCATGCTTTGAGACTCTTGACTTCCTTACCTGCTGTTGACCTTGCACCGTTACTTATTTGCCCACTTGTCTGTAGAACAAGGAGGAGGGGCTAGAGAATGTGGTGTCAGAAGAGGGGGGTGAGGCAGAAAACTCTCTTTACCAGGATTAAAGCTAAGCAAAGGCAGCATTTTCAGAGCTTCATGTGCTTCAGATATTTTTTTGTAGCTGGAAGTGAGAGTTCTGGACATGTACTGTATTATAATACTAGGCAACCATATTCCTGATACCGTTGAAAAGTATGTAAAAATGCCCAGTTCTAAGAGTCTCATGCAATTAACTTGGAGAAACTGCACATGTTGGATCATGGTTGTGTTAAGGCCAAGAAGGAAGCTTGGATTGATATTCCAGATCAGAGAGGGATTTCCTTAGGAACATCTTTGCTCTCAAACAAATCATAAATTGAAATGTGGAAATATAACATAAATCCAACAAGTGCCTTTTCTGATCGCTTGAACAAAATATATGTACTTTTTTTGCGTGATTTCTTTCATTTTTATTTTTTATTTTATTTTTTTTCAAAGACTTTATTTATTTATTTGAGAGAGAGCATGGGGTGGGGGGTAGGGAGGAGCAGAGTCTGAACCAGGAGTCCACCAGGCTGATCCCAGGACCCTGAGATCATGACCTGAGCCAAAGTCAGATGCCTAACTGACTGAGCCACCCAGGCGCCCCTGCATGACTTTCTTTTAAAATATAACTTAATTGGGGCGCCTGGGTGTCTCAGTCATTAAGTGTCTGCCTCGGCTCAGGTCATGATCCCAGGGTCCTGGGATTGAGCCTGACATCAGGCTCCCTGCACAGAGGGGAGCCTGCTTCTCCCTCTCCACCTCCCCCCCGCTTGTGTTCCCTCTCTCGTTGTCTGTGTCAAATAAATAAATAAAATCTTTAAAAAAATAAAATAAAATATAACTTAATCTAATGCTACAGATAATACCTATTAGAGAAAATTTGGAAAACAGAAAAAGGAAGAAAATAAAATTGTTGTAATTCCAGCAGGCAGAGATAACAGTTACTGACAATTTGAGGCATATATTTTCAGGCCTTTTTCTATTAATGTGTATTTACACACACACGTACATAATGTACATATACATACAGGTATGTATCTATCTGTTTACATCAAAGTCAGGTCATGCTTTATATGAAGATACAGGTCATGCTGTAATTTTGATTATAATCAAAATTAAACCATTTTCCATATATTGGATATCTATTTGTGTTTCTTCTATTATAAGCTGTTTTCTTTGCACTTTTTATTATGATATTCATCATTTGCAAACTGATTTGTAGATTTATAGGAATTCCCTATATATCTTGATTATAAACCCTGTTATATGTATTGAAAATATTTCCCGTATTTCATTTTCTTTAGCTTATGATGGCACTTTTTTCCTCTAATGTGTCATGAAATGGCACTCATATCTGCAGATTTATTTGAGCTGAACTACTTTACAGTGGGGAGAGCCCTCATTGTATTTATCTGAGAGAATGAATGGAGGGGACACATGGAGTGTTTGGGGGAGTTACAGCTAAAGTTTTGGAAGTCTTCAGCACCTCTGGTTTCTCATGGATATTTCCATTCTAATTGCTGAGATTATACATTTTCTCGATCAACCCACCAATTTTAGTTTATTTTTTTAAAGATTTTATTTATTTATTTGACAGAGAGAGACACAGAGAGAGAGGCAACACAAGCAGGGGGAGTGGGAGAGGGAGAAGCAGGCTCCCCGCTGAGCAGGGAGCCCGATCCAGGGCTCCATCCCAGGACCCTTCAGTGTAAGCCGAAGGCAGACGCTTAACGACTGAGCCACCCAGGCGCTCCCCAATTTTAAAGTTTCAAAAGCAGTCCTAGCACAGAATCCAGTTGTACTGATCCATACGTTGTCTTTGTAAATGCTGTTCAGACTGACTGAGCAGTCTGAGGTGGCTGGCTACAGTCAGAAGGCCTTCTGGTTCACAATTGTATTCTTCCTCTGCTTTTCTCCAGGCAGCCCTGGCCCAAAGCCTATCTCCTTCTTGCTCTCATTGCACTTCCTTGAAAGGCTGCAAGAACTGAACACACTTTAACATAGTCTCCTTTGTTTCCAGGACCATTCACTTCTCACCCCTTCTGCTTTGACAAGACTATTTCCTTCAGTGGTCTGTAACTTGTCAACTCACTTCCAGATACAAATTTCTAGGCTAGGATTCTGTTGGTTTCAAAGAGAAACCAATTCAAGGTGCTCTAGCAAAAGCAGGGGATTTATTATAAGCCTTTAGGGCAGGGAATGTAGCTAAGACTCATGAATACCAGGCAAGAAACCAAAATGTTGGAAATTCAAGAAATTTTATGTTCTGTCTTATATCTGCTATCATTTCACATCAGCCTTTTTCTTTCTTGGTGGACTGGCTTTCTTCTCCTCCCAAGTCCCTCCGATAGTCTAGGGATAGCTGCTCATGGTTTCCAGTTTAACATCTGGGCCCATAAAAAGACTGACTTTCTTACTCTCAGTCCTGAAGGGGAGCAGAATATGCCACTTCAGCACAAGAATTATTTTGAGCTGAAGGCAACTGAGAAGGAGATACAAGAAAAGCTTGTATCTTCCCCCATTTGCCTAAAAAGCAAGACATATATTTACAAAGGTCTCCCTCTCTACCAGACAGGATAAAGTTAATCCCTGAGGACAACTTTAGACCCTCATCAATAGAGAAGGCACTGATTTAAATGTGCATTATCAATCCAGCTTCCCCTCACTGGCCTTCCCCCACCTCTTTCTTTGTCTTCAGCTGAAGATGCTATATAAGCCATAGTTCTAAGCCACCCCTTTGAGTTACTTGTTTTCCCCTGGGTAGCTCCCATTTATATATACATGTTAATAAACTTCTGTTAGTTTTTCTCTTGTCAATCTGTCTTTTATTACAGAGACCTCAGCCAAAAACTCAAAAAGTTACAGGGAAAATTATTCTTCCTCCCTTACAAACTTAAACTCCTATGATAAAGCTCCTCTAATTTTTCTAGTTAATCTTGAGGCATATTTTTATTTAATTTGTACATCACGTTAAACTTGTTTTTAAAAGGCTTATTTTAGAAAGCCAATGTAAAAAAAATAATAAATTTAATATTCTGTACTAGAACAAAGCCCAAACTCCTGACACATGAACTTCATACTCTTAGTTTTGAAAACGTAAATTAAATGTCAATATAATTGTACTCAAGAACCACAAAGACCATGGAACAGTATTATCTTACAGAGGAAGGGAAAAGCTTCCTCAAATTGTTCTTTAACATCTGAAGAGCCACTGCAGTTTGGGAACAAAGGAACAAAACTTAGGAGTCCTCTAGACTTCCCTCAAATATGCTCTGAGAGTTTTGAAAAGGACACTAGCTTTTTCACTTCTCAGAAGACCACACTTTTGAAGACTGTCTTAATCAACAGTAGACAATACTTTATTTGTCCATCCTGATGAAGACAAGAGAGACAGAAGTCTTTTTAGGTTATCTGGTATTCAGGCACCCTGCACAGAGCCTTACAGAAATATTTGTTGGGTGAATAACGAAGCCACAACCAACTGCTTATATTTCAACACACCGTAGTTCCTTATATTTACATGGCATTATTCCAAGACATTTCACCATTTCATAGGATGAGGTAGGGTAGGTAGGGAATCAGGTTTTATTGTTCTGTATTTTGGAAGAGGAAACAGAAACTCCTTTTTGCTACAGGAGTAATAAAATTTCAGGAAGAACATAAATGGTAACTTCGGCTTCCCTGTTTTTTAATAAACACATGGCTTTATAATAATAATAATCAGAACTATAGTTCTTTGGAAAGACTTCCCATTTTTGATGGTATGCTGTACTTTATGATACGTGTTCTACTGTGTCATTGTAGATGTCACCGTGGACTGTATTTATTTTAGAAATAGAATGTTTCACAAGGAGGATGCAATATTCCCGTGTCATCTATTGAAAAGCTAGGAGTTAACTAAATTTTTTTATTTTAAAATTTTATTTATTTATTTATTTGAGAGAGAGAGACAGAGATAGTGACAGAGATAGCAAGAAGAGAGCATGAATGGGGAGAGAGGGAGAAGCAGGCTCCTGTCAAGCAGGGGCTCGATCCCAGGACCCTGGGATCATGACCTGAGCCGAAGGCAGACACTTAACCGACTGAGCCACCCAGGCACCCCAATTAAATTTGCTTTTAAATATGAAAAATATTTTTCAAAACTATGCAGACAGAGGCAAAGTCTCAAACCATTTGTCTCACTGTCGCCAAATCCCATGAAGAAACTTCTTGCATTTCAGCCTAGTAACTGAAACTCCGCTGCCAAGGCTGCACGCACCACCCTGGGAGGGAGGGCCCAGAAGCTGAAACCATCTGTCATTCAGCACGCCAGGGAGCTGCTAGGTCTGTGGGAGTGGTGCCTTGTTCTACCATTCACAGAGGCACCCAGAGGCACCTTTCACAGAGATGCACCATATAGCAGCTCCCTGTTCATAGCTAACCTTCAGCGTTAGGCACAAAAGGGGTGGGAGACATCCTCTCTGCTCTGCAAGCTCCCTATTCCCTCCTCCTGGACATGCTTCATCTCAAAGGGCCAAGTGTGCTACAGTCAGCGCCATTTGTCATGACTATTTCACAGATGTTTTCCATTTATCTTTTTCTAGAATGATTTTCCTTCTTTTTCTCTGAAAGAGGATGTTTGCACCAGAATTGGCATCGAGAATGATGGGGGGTGGAGTGAGGGGTTCAGGGGTACTGCTACTTATAGACCCCCAGGGCAAGTTCTAGAATTCTAGGTGACACTGTGGCCAATCCTTTGGCCTTCAGTGAAATTGTCTGGATCCTGCAGAATCTCTTCAGCTGAAAGTACTTCCAACGGATGCTAAAAATACATTGCAGTTTATTTTCCTCAGTAGGGAGCATATGTGTTCCCGCTTGACCTGGAAACACAAAGAGAGCCAATGTTAAATTGAATGCTGCCCATTCCAAGATAAATTTGTTTTCTGTAGCACAGGGGAAAGAAAAAACAACAGACATATTGGTACAATTTTGCCTTTGCTCTCTGGGGGAGTCAGGGTCTTGAACACATTTTTTATGCTCTGTTGGTAGTTAAGTGACCACTCAGCCTTCTTAGCCAATGCTGATATAAACTGGCTTGCATTCAAATCAGATGGTGAGTCTAAAGTGGATAAGGAAAACTTCAATTTTTGGGGTTTTTTTCCCCCCTAAACAAAAGACAAAGGATGTCAGATTCTTTGTACCTAATCTTAGCTTGACAATTTAGTTTTTTACCTTTTTTTTTTTTTGCTTAATGCTCTTCCCAAAAGACAGACTCTGAAATGCCTTCTGTTTGAAGTATAGGTTTTTATGGACACTTGTATTAAATCCTTTCTCTCCAAACAGACAAACAAATCAAACACAACTTATCTACAAATGGCAGAGAAATTCTGTTTCCTGCTATAACGTTTAACAACAGATGTTAAACCCATTTCTTGTAGTTTGGAGATACTGTTTGTTTCAAGCGTTCGGTTGTCCAATATGACATTCTTCAATATTGTAAGAGCAAAGTTCAATTTCTCCAGCTGGTACCACTTCTCTATAGCTTAAAATACACAGTCTGCTGACAGTGAACAAGACCCATTCCCCTCCCAAGAAATAGCACAGTGATTAAAACATGAGCTTTGGACTCTGCCTTCCTTGGAGTCTGGATTGCACCACTCAATAGTTCTGTCTTCATTTTTCTCCGTCTGTAAAACGAGGAGAAAAATGGAACCCACAGTTCAAGGCTATTGTGAAGATCAAATGAAAGCCTGCATGAAAAGCTTATGGCACAGTGCCTGAGCACATAGACAACCTTTAATACACATTAGCTACTGATACGGGTGATTATTCTTTGATATCTTTGTAGTCATGCCCCATAGCAAAGAGATGACATGACTTCCAAGATCCTTTGTGGCTAAACTCTCCTATGTCAATTCTCAAGGTTTCTTTTCTTTCTTTCTTTCTTTCTTGCTTGCTTGCTTGCTTTCTTGCTTTCTTGCTTTCTTTCTTTCTTTCTTTCTTTTTTTATTTATTCATTCAAGACACAGAGATACAGAGATACTGAGAGAGAGAGAACATGAGCAAGGGGAGAAGCAGAGGGAGGGGGAGAAGCAGGCTCCCCGCTGAGCAGGGAGCCCGATGAGGGGCTCTATCCCAGGATCCTGGGATCATGACCTGAGCCGAAGGCAGACGCTTAACCAAATGAGCCACCCAGGCGCCCCTCAAGGTTTATTTCTAATCCTCTTCTTCAGGACAAGGCTATAACCTACTTTGCCTCTTTCTGTTCTTCCCTTGATTTCCTCCACTTCTATCTCCAACAAAATCAAGCAAAGAAGAATATGGCTTGATTAAAATCGTGAAGGTGAGATTTTTCTCTTACTTACCTTTATCCAGGCACAAAGGAGCATTTTTGCTGTTACTGGTTTTTTAAAGTCAAACATTAGCTGGATCTAAAATTATAAGAAAGGAGAATGTGGGAAGCCCTTCCCTCTTTTCATGATAAAGGCAGCATACACTGGCCTCTCCAGACTTCAGGGAGAGAACTGAGTAAATGGTGTAACCCACTTCTCTAGGTCTCATTTGCGCTGAAGGCTTAAGGGATAGCCAAATTACCTATTAAGACTAGACGGGTAGTTTCCAAAGTTAGTTAGAACCTCAAGCTCATGACTGTCCTCTCTGATAAGTCAATAAGCATTTATTTACTAAGTAAATCAGAACTATTTTGAGAATCTAAAGCAGCTGAAGCAAGGAAAATGCGGCATTTCTGGGAAGCTGTGCTTTTTGAACTCCTGAAAGGTAAAAAGAAAGCAAGAAAAAGGGCTCTTTTGAAAGACCAAGTAGATTAAGTAATTGTGCTGGCTTCTTAGGATTGCCCTGGATTTAGGTGTAGAATGTCTCCTACCCTGGGAAACCCCCTCAGGCTTGGGCACACTGGGACATTTGGTTACCCCAAAATACTTGATTAAGCTGTGGTTGATAAAACTAAAATTCAGTGCAAAAGGGTACTTAGATGATTTTCCAAATTAAGCATTTTTAATATAAATAGAATCATATAAATACAAACAGGAAGAGCATAATGACTAAATATTTTCATAAGAAGCTATCCGTATAGCTTATAGATATCCGTATATCCTAGCAAGTCCTAGCAGGTTTGTCCAAGTACTTGTCATAGTGGGTCATTTTATAGCACCTAACTCTAATTGCAAACTTGATTCCTACCAGGAAATAATTAGCCTTTATAAGGCTCTTTTTGAAAACCCTAAACTTAACGTGACACCAAATATCCTATGGGCCAAGAAGGCAGAAAGTTTCCTAAGGGAGTTGCTTACCGTTTTTTTCACAATGGGAGGTCAGGAAGGAGAAAGGGTTAAGTTCACCTTTAGGAAGCAATGCTGTTGGTGCGGTGGGGATGCAAGCCAGATTATGGGGCCCAAGGAGGGAACCAGTGGAGAGGAGCCTGACCACTGGCTTCAGACCACTTATGTAAGATACTTGACAGGGCAAAGAAGTAAAGCAGTGAGACAATAGCTAGGGGGTTAGCAAGGTCAAGAGAAAAATCCGTCAAGCTGGAGGAGGGGCTCCTGGGTGGCTCAGTCTTTAAGCGTCTGCCTTTGGCTCAGGTCATGGTCCCAGGGTCCTGGGATCGAGCCCCGGCATCGGGCTCCCTGCTCAGCGGGAAGCCTGCTTCTCCCTCTCCCTCTCCCCCTGCTTGTGTTCCCTCTCTCGCTGTGTCTCTGTCAAATAAATAAATAAAATCTTAAAAAAAAAAATGGAGGAAAGTTGAGTTTGTTGAAAACACAGTGAAAGAAACCAGAGCTTACTTGGAGCTTAGCTAGTTGCTAGGCTTAGCAGGGGGGAAGCGAGGGGTACCACTGCCCCCAGGGCCATTTAGAGGATTACTGACAGACATTTAAGTAGAAGACTCTTGCTTGAGTGCCCAGAATCCTCTCCTCTAGCAAGCCACCTCTTTAAGGCCTTGCTTAAGACCCAGCCTCCTCAAGTGTGCTCTCCCATTCCCCAAAATGACTGAAAGGACTGGTGCCCAAGCAGAGTCTGCGCTCTGGGAGGAAGCCCATCTGCATGGAATGTTATTATAATCATGGCAGCCCCCAAAATGAAAACAACTTCAGAGTAAGAAAAATAGGTCAATGAAAAGATTTGGAAAGTTTATAGATTAGGTCCATGACATTAAACACTGAAGGCAAGAAAATTTTGAATGATCAGAATCCCTCTACTCCAGACTGAGATGATTTGCCCTTTGCTTTTAGGAAAACCCTAGCGTGTGGGGCCATCCCTACCTTTTGCAGGGCCTGGTGTGAATGGGTGTGGGAGGCTGGAGGAATCCTTGAGCAATTTGATCTCCCAAGAATTTCCTTCAGGACCCAGCTCAGCTCTCCTTGTTCACTACCCACATTTCACCTGTGGCGTGGGAGCTTCTGGGACCAGCCTGGCCCCAGGAGCATCCTCCAGTTACAAGGTGTGGGACCAAGGCTGGATAACCATCCCTGGGGCAGACTCCCAGACGGAGATGTCCGGCAGCTCTCTCTGAAGAGACAAACTATTACTACTGAAATAACCGCACCAAATATGGGTCCCCGAATGACAACAAGCTCACGTGAAGGGAAAGCAACAGTGCGCTCGGTGGTGCAGTTAACCAATCACATTTAGTCTTGCGTCTCTGAAAACTATTTGCTTCAGCATTAACCAGTTTAGAAGCAGTGATGGAAGCGACATCCAGACACCTAATAGGTTTCCAGGTTCTGGTAAGTTCTGAAGAAATTATTTATTTAGTGTAGATGTGATCTGAAGGAAACGTCCTCACAGAGGAAAAATAAACCTTAAAGTTGAGCATCATTTTCTTGAACAGCAAAAGAACTGTACAATGGGGATATGGGATTTGTTTCAGGGCGTTGTTGTGAGGATAAATGGGCTACCCCACATCAAAAGCCCTGGCATTGCGTGCCCCCCAGCCCCAACCCCCACAGCGAAGCCGGCAAGAAGCCTGCTCAAAGCCTTTCCCAGGGGAGCTGAGGACGTCTGTCTCAGTCGGTCTGGCACAAAATAGAGCCTCAGTAAATATTTACCAAATGAATGAATGGTTGCCTGCTCTAGTCCTTCTTTTGTTTAGTCACACTCTCGTTCTAAGCTCCTACAATGAAACCCAGGCCCCTGAATTCTGCCCGTTCCATTCCGGCGTGGACGTAGGGTCAGTGGGACGAGAAGGGCTGTAAAGAATGAGTAAGGGAAGCCAGCGGATCCGACACAAGAGGGAAGAGAAAGAAATCCTTAGAGGCGGAGGGCCAACAAAGAGCCAGAAGCAGGCGCACCCCAGCGGGACAACGCCGAAGCTCCGCTGCGTAACCGGCGCCGGGCTCCCCGCGCGCGTCCCGCCAAGCGCAGGGCACGGTCCGGGCACGCACCCGCCCCGGGCGCCCTCAGCCCCGCAGCCGGCGCTCGCCAGCGGCTCCCGCCCCCGGGGCGGTGCCGGGAACACGCGGCGCCTCCGCCGGTCACGTGGGGGCTGCTCAGCCGGGCGGCGCTGCCGCTTCCCGATCGCGCCCTCCCAGTGCCGGGGACGCGGCGCTCGCGCTCCCGCCCGAGCCCGGGGAAGCGGAGACAAGGAGGCGCCGCCGCCGCCGCCGCCCGCCCCCCACCCCCACTCCTCCCGGCTGCGCCCCCGGCCCTGCGCCCGCAACATGCCGGCGGCCGAGCCGCGCGCCGCCCTCCTCCAGGGGCTCACGGAGGCGACGACGCTGCCGGCCGCTCGGCCGCGGCGGCGGGGGTAGCAGGGCCGGAGTGGGCACCGAGGCGCCGCCGCGAGGCGGGCAGAGCGGGAGGAGGAGCAGCAGGCATCCTCCGCGGCGCGGCGGGCGGCGGCCCTGCTGCCCCGGCGCGCCCATGGCCCGGGAGCAAGGAGAATGCGAGCTGCACTGCCCGCCGGCTGCCGCCGCCGCCGCCTCCCCCCGCGCCGCGCTCTCGGCGCCCCCCGGAGCTGCTCGCGTCGCCGCCGCCCCCCAGCTGCGGGCGCCCGGCCGCTGGCTGCGCTAGGAGCCTCGGCCGCCGGTCGCCGAGGGCTGGTGGGAAGGCAGGAGCGAGAGGGCCCGGGAGACTGGCGCCCGCGCGGGCGCAGCGCGGCATGTAGCTGCGGGCGCCCGCGTGTGGGTGTCGGCCCGGGGCCCCGCCATGGCTGGGAAGGACAGTGGGCACCTGAAGACGGTGAGGCTGTGGCGGGACGCCGCCCTGCGCGCCAGGAAGCTGCGGAGCAACCTGCGCCAGCTCACGCTCAGCGCTGCCGGGGGCTGCCCGGGGGCGGGCGCCGAGCAGCTCGACTGCCCCGACGCCCCCCAGCTCGTGCTGCCGGCCAACATCGGCGACATTGAGGTGCTGAACCTGGGGAACAACGGCCTGGAGGAGGTGCCCGACGGGCTGGGCTCGGCGCTGGGCAGCCTGCGCGTCCTGGTCCTGCGCAGGAACCGCTTCGCCCGGCTGCCCCCGGCCGTGGCCGAGTTGGGCCACCACCTCACCGAGCTGGACGTGAGCCACAACCGGCTGACCGCCCTGGGCGCGGAGGTGGTGAGTGCCCTGCGGGAGCTGCGCAAGCTCAACCTCAGCCACAACCAGCTGCCCGCCCTGCCCGCCCAGCTGGGTGCCCTGGCCCACCTGGAGGAGCTGGATGTCAGCTTTAACCGGCTGGCACACCTGCCCGACTCCCTCTCCTGCCTCTTCCGCCTGCGCACGCTCGACGTGGACCACAACCGGCTCACTGCTTTCCCCCGGCAGCTGCTGCAGCTGGCGGCCCTGGAGGAGTTGGACGTGTCCGGCAACCGGCTGCGGGGCCTGCCTGAGGATATCAGTGCCCTGCGCGCCCTCAAGATCCTCTGGCTGAGTGGCGCCGAGCTTGGCACCCTGCCCAGTGGCTTCTGCGAGCTGGCCAGCCTCGAGAGCCTCATGCTAGACAACAACGGGCTGCAGGCGCTGCCCGCCCAGTTCAGCCGCCTGCAGCGACTGAAAATGCTCAACCTCTCCTCCAACCTGTTCGAGGAGTTCCCTGCCGCGCTGCTGCCCCTGGCTGGTCTGGAGGAGCTCTACCTTAGTCGCAACCAGCTCACATCGGTGCCATCCCTTATCTCGGGCCTGGGCCGGCTGCTCACCCTCTGGCTGGATAACAACCGGATCCGCTATCTGCCCGACTCCATCGTGGAGCTGACCGGCCTGGAGGAGCTGGTGCTGCAAGGGAACCAGATCGCCGTGCTGCCCGACAACTTTGGCCAGCTCTCCAGGGTGGGCCTGTGGAAGATCAAGGACAATCCGCTGATCCAGCCCCCCTACGAGGTCTGCATGAAGGGGATCCCCTACATTGCCGCCTACCAGAAGGAGTTGGCCCATTCCCAGCCCGCGGTGCAGCCCCGCCTCAAGCTGCTCCTGATGGGCCACAAGGCTGCGGGGAAGACCTTGCTCCGTCACTGCCTCACTGAGGAGAGAGTGGAGGGACACCAAGGAGGAGGGGACAAGGAAGAGAGCTACCCCCCTTCCGCTCCTCCTGTGAGCAAAGGCATCGAGGTGACCAGCTGGACGGCTGATGCTTCCCGGGGACTGCGGTTCATCGTGTATGATTTAGCTGGTGATGAGAGTTACGAGGTGATCCAGCCCTTCTTCCTCTCCCCAGGAGCCCTCTACATGCTGGTGGTGAACCTGGCCACCTATGAGCCACCCCGCTTTCCCACCACCGTGGGCTCCTTCTTGCATCGGGTGGGGGCTCGCGTGCCGCATGCCGTGGTGTGCATCGTGGGCACGCACGCAGACCTGTGTGGGGAGCGGGAGCTGGAGGAGAAGTGCCTGGACATTCACCGCCAGATTGCCCTGCAGGAGAAGCATGATGCAGAGGGGCTGAGCCGGTTGGCCCAGGTGGTGGACGAGGCACTGGCCCGGGACTTTGAGCTGCGCTCCGCCAGCCCCCATGCAGCCTACTGTGGGGTTTCAGACAAGAACCTTCGGCGGCGCAAGGCCCATTTTCAGTACCTGCTCAACCACCGGCTGCAGATCCTCTCCCCGGTGTTGCCTGTTAGCTGTAGGGACCCTCGGCAGTTACAGCGGCTTCGGGACAAACTGCTCTCAGTAGCAGAGCACAGGGAGATCTTCCCCAATTTACACAGAGTACTGCCTCGGTCCTGGCAGGTGCTGGAGGAACTGCACTTCCAGCCGCCTCAGGCACAGCGACTGTGGCTCAGCTGGTGGGACTCGGCCCGTCTGGGCCTGCAGGCGGGTCTGACCGAGGACCGGCTGCAGAGTGCCCTTTCTTACCTGCATGAAAGCGGCAAGCTGCTCTACTTTGAGGACAGCCCCGCCCTCAAGGAGCACGTCTTCCACAACCTCACCCGCCTCATCGACATCCTCAATGTCTTTTTCCAGAGGGATCCTTCCTTGCTGCTGCACAAGTTGCTCCTGGGGACCAGCGGTGAGGGCGAGGGCGAGGGTGAAAGCGCCCCAGCGATGACGACGCCCACCCCGGGCCAGGAACTGCTCCGGGCCACCCAGCTCCATCATTACGTGGAGGGCTTTCTGCTTCACGGGCTCTTGCCAGCCCATGTCATTCGGTTGCTGCTGAAGCCTCACGTCCAGGCCCCGCAGGACTTGCAGCTGTTGCTGGAGCTGCTGGAGAAGATGGGACTCTGTTACTGCCTCAATAAACCGAAGGGCAAGCCCTTGAATGGGTCCACGGCTTGGTACAAATTCCCGTGCTATGTGCAGAACGAGGTGCCCCATGCAGAGGCCTGGATTAATGGGACCAACCTGGCCGGGCAGTCTTTTGTGGCTGAGCAGTTGCAGATTGAATATAGTTTCCCCTTTACCTTTCCACCTGGTCTGTTTGCACGCTACAGTGTCCAGATCAACAGCCACGTGGTGCACAGGTCGGATGGGAAACTTCAGATCTTTGCATATCGAGGGAAGGTTCCCGTGGTGGTCAGTTACAGACCTGCCAAGGGCGTCCTGCAGCCAGACACTCTGTCCATTGCCAGCCACGCATCCTTACCAAATATATGGACGGCATGGCAAGCCATAACCCCCTTAGTAGAGGAACTGAATGTCCTACTTCAGGAATGGCCTGGACTGCACTACACCGTGCACATTCTCTGTTCTAAGTGCCTTAAGAGAGGGTCGCCCAATCCACACGCTTTCCCAGGTAAGTGGGGAGAGGGATGTGGCTCTTCTGTGGCAATGGTTTATGATGCATTTTTTGAAGATACTTGTTTTTCATTTATTTGATTATTTGCTTAACCTCACAGGTTCCCCAGGAAAGTTTTCCAGGGTAAATACAAGGCAGGTGGGGGGATAAGCAAAAGAGACAGTAAATACATGAGCAAAATGAAATGGTCCCCAGTATCATAGTCTCCTAATAAAAAGACCTAGACTTCAAACGTGGTTTCCAGTCCCACTTTTGGATTTTGGATCTCCTTTCCCTTTTCCAGCTGAGCCTACCTTTCATGGAAGGAATTTCAGCCGGTTGAACAGAAGATGGGTCGCATCTGACATGAGCCTCGCGCTGAGCACTGGGTTATTGGCGCATCTTAGACACATCTCCGAGGGGTGCTCTCAGCTTGGGATGTCATTGTCACCATCTTTTGTTTGAATTCAGTGTAATCATAATGTAAACATTATTGCTCAATTTTCTTAGGAAATTCTAGAGAAGAATGTTTTGTAATCAGGGTGAATGATGGATTAGTAAGGACAAAAATTTCAATCTGAAATGCATGACTAAGTGCTGGGATCACAGTTACCCAGCACACTGGAAGGCAGGGAGGAATGGTTTACTGAAATCTCTCAGGGGAGTTTCCTGGGTATTTCCTGCTAATTTCATGCTTTATAGAGGTCTAAAGGTTTGCTTTTTGCTAAGTGTTAGAGAGTGGAGCTTTTTGGTAATATTTTGTAGGAGATAGAAGGGACAAAAAGCTGACAAGAGTTTTGTGTGTGTGTTTTCCTTTTTCTCTTTTGGGGAATGTTTTGCAACAGACTTTTTTCTTTTTCACTTTTTTAAACCATTATAGTTGAGTGGGTGAATTCCAGGACTAGTAGTCTGGCATTTTCTGAGCTAGGTTAATTGATATCCTAAGTCTTTAGTTGGGAATATGTCCATTTCTCACCCTGGAGCATTCTTTAAAGAACTCTGATTTTGGGGGTGCAGGCATGGTTAACAATATTCCAAGTGACCTGAGGACAAGGCCCAGTGATAGCATCATGGCCAGTTTTTCCCCTCGGTCCCCACCCCCAGGGTGCATTGAGCGGTGCTGAAATGAAAGACTGCAGGCCACTCTGATCTTTGTCCTAGTCTGAATGCAGCTCATAATAGTATCAGGAAGCAACTGGACACCAGTATTTCCACGGGTAACATCTTCCTGTTGCCCTAGATCTAGACTGAGTTTAATTCTCCAGCTTGAAAAAAGCCGCCATATTCAGTTACCAGTCAATTGAGCTGTCCATTGTGAGTGATTATCTGGTGTGTTGTCATTGTCTGTGACTTGGTAGACTCTAGTTTGTTTTATATTTGCCTTTGTACCTTATTCATGAAAGCAAATACTTCTTTATTATGTTACTAGATTGAATAAAGTGGTTAAGAGTTACATAGTCACAGAGTCACTTAGTGAAGGAGCTACCTACAGCTGATTCATAATCTAAAGATGGAGCATTAATACATCTGTTATTATCGACAAAGGGAAAGACCCAGATTATTGGACAAGTAGAGATCTGTGTAGGGGAATTCCAAAAACTTTGAGGAGTAAACCACAAGGCCGGAATTTTTTTTTCTAACCTCAGCTCTTTACTTTTTATTTTTAACAGTCGTGAATTCCACCAACAAGCATGTGCCATGCTATAGACACTGAGAGCCCATTCTCTTGCTATTGTTTTGCCTGTTTGTCTTTCAAAGGAGGCACACCTGGTTTGCAATCTAGGCTGTAAGGAAAAGATGATTTTCTCAGTGTAAAAAACAGATAAATGGTTGAAAATTGTCAAATTATCATATATATCGAGTAGGAATGAGTCATTAGTTGTTTTTGTAACAGAGATTGTGCATTTTTGTCTTATTTATGGTCAGAGAACTAATTTATCTTTTTTGCTTCATTTAGGATTATATTTCTTTGAAAAGTAGCAAAGGGCACAGAGTAGTGGAAAAAAGATGATTGAGGTACATTCGTGACATTAAGAAGACAGGGAAGTAACTGGATGGTGACAGATGTTAACTAAATTTAGCATCACAATCATTTTGCAGTGTACACAGATATTGAATCCTTATGTTATTTATCTGAAACTGATATATGTTAATACATCTCAGTAAAAAAAATAAGTAACAGAAAATGGGAAAAAACACATTTTCCTCTTTCAGATGTTTCTGTAACAGCCATCATTTGATAATATTTATCACAATTCTGAAAGATTTGGAAGAACTAAAATAGTAAATAACTAGAAGGCAGTGTAGGAACAGAATTACAATGTTGAATGTTCCGTTAGTTAGGGCATACATTTAAAAATATGTTTGAGTCCCTAGGTGATTATTTTTTTAATATTTTTTTATTTGACAGAGAGAGAGAGAGAGAGAGAGAGAGAGCACAAGCAAGGGGAACAGCAGAGGGAGAGGGAGAAGCAGGCCCTGTGCTGAGCAGGGAGCCCGATGTGGGGCTCGATCCCAGGACCCTGGGACCATGACCTGAGCCAAAGGCAGGCACTTAACCGACTGAGCCACCCAGGTGCCCCTGAGTCCCTAGGTTATTAAAATGTATTTTCAGCCAGCAGAAGCCTTTGAATCTTTTGGTAGCCTTTTTAAGAGGTCATTTTGTATTTTAGAGACATTGAAACAATTCGTTACTTAGTTTTACATTCAATTAAAGTATCAAGTTCCCGGGACACCTGGGTGGCTCAGTCCGGTAAGGTTAAGCGTCTGCCTTCGGCTCAGGTCATGATCCCAGAATCCTGGGATCGAGTCCCACATCGGGCTCCTTACTTGGCGGAGAGCCTGCTTCGCCCTTTACCTGCTCTGCCTGCCGCTCCCCCTGCTTGTGCTCTCTCTCTCTGACAAAAAAATAAATAAAATCTTAAAAAAAAAGTAAAGCATCAAGTTCCCTCGCAAACTATTTTTTTATTTTATTTTATTTTTTTTAAAGATTTTATTTATTTGAGAGAATGAGAGAGAGAGAGAGAGCACATGAGAGAGGGGAGGGTCAGAGGGAGAAGCAGACTCCCTGCCAAGCAGGGAGCCCGATGCGGGACTCGATCCCGGGACTCCAGGATCATGACCTGAGCCGAAGGCAGTCGCTTAACCAACTGAGCCACCCAGGCGCCCCGCAAACTATTTTTTTTAAAGATTTTATTTGTTTGAGGGAGAGAGTGCGCACCAGTGGGGGAGGGGCAGAGGGAGAGGCAGATTCCCTGCTGAGCAGGGATCTGATGTGGGGCTTGATCCCAGGATCCTGAGATTATGACCTGAGCTGAAGGCAGATGCTTAGCTCACTGAGCCACCCAGGTGCCCCCAAATTGGTACTTTTTAATAAAAATGACTTGAGCAAAAAGCTGTCAGAGAAATTTGAGACCCATTAAAATAAAGTTTACTGGGGGGAAAATATTCATTTATTTTTTTCAGTGGTGAAAAAGTGGGTTTTTAATTTTTTCAACTTTAGGACATTAAAATAAGAATAATTATCAAATTACTATGTCCCTTGATTTTATACAGAAGAAATGTAAAGTTGCATTACTATCTTTAAAGATGTTTTGTGGGGTAGGGGGGGTGAGGAGCCTGATTGGTCCTGTTCAATGTAAAAAGGACACTGCGTTTTCTGGCCTGAGTTGCACTCATGCAGTTGGCCTAGAGAGATATAATGCTGGATTTCTCTTTTTTGATTTTGGTTTCCCAAAGGAGTGTGACCACTTGGTTTTAACAGTTCTAGTGAGGGTGCCTGGGTGGCTCAGTCGGTTAAGCATCTGCCTTCGGCTCACGTCATGATCCCAGGACCCTGGGATCGAGAGCCCCACCTTGGGCTACCTGCTCAGCGGGGAGTCTGCTTCTTTCTCTCCCTCTGTCCCTCCCCCCTGCTCCTGTTCTCTCTCTCTCAGTTAAATAAATAAAAATCTTAAAAAAAAATTCTAGTTAAAAAAGATCCCCTCATGTTGTTAGATTATCTATTTATCAGATTTAAGCCGAAAAGGTTGTGTGACAAAGAGATGCTTTTGGAAACTCAGAAGAGGTTAGACAGAGCCTGAGTGTCAGGTGTGTGTTTGCCTGCTTTCTCCAGGTACTGACCTCCTGCCAGTTTCTGCCAGCCAGGCAGCATCCTCCTTATTTGGGATGTTCTTGTCCTAGAGTAACTTTCTTCTGGTGGAATATTTATTTATGCTTTTGTTCTTTTCTACCAATAGGGCATCTAGACCAGAGGAGCTGAACACTCCTGAGGTTGGATAATGTTGTGGCATATTGAGTCAGATGCGGAAGCTTGGATATAGGTCCGAGCAAGACGCCAGTCCTTCAATAATTACATTCAAGGGATGGAATGAGGGAGGTGTGTTTTTAAATTGAAAGAGTGGGTCTTAGTGAGTTGAACTTGGCTTGCATGTGATTTTTCATTAAATATCCTACTCTCCAAATCATTAAAGGTGGTTTTTTTAGGAATAATTAGGAAGCAACCCAAAGCAGTAGACAGAGAATTAGCATATGGTCGCCGTTATATTTGGTCTCTTTCGTTCACTCGGTGACTCGATGCCTTTCTCTGTCTCCTGAGTGCCTTTTGCCCTTGTTCCATTTCTTGTACAGTGTGTACCTCTGAGGCATTCAGCATATTCTGCCTCGCTCTGTTGGTGTTTCTGGATGTCATACTATCTCTTTGGTTAGGTTGTTCACTCGCTTCGTCTGAGCAGGAGACCCGCCTGAGGCTTTGTGGCTTTTGTAAGAGCTCAGATGTTGGCTGAATGATTGTTTGGTTTTTTGTGAGAAATACCTATTTTTTCCTTTGTTATTCACATACTCTGTCACATTCCCAGGTGGCCCGACAGTGATCATCTTGCTTTGTCCTGTGTCCCAGCTTCCCTCCTCCACGCCGCAAATGTCCCTCTGGTGTTTCCATGGTGTTTGTATTACTGGTCTTTCCCTTGAATGGGCCCTTCATTTTGACCACTGAAGCAAAGGAGAATTCTTGCCTTATTATGGCTCAGTTTTAGAGTTACTGGAATTTGAGCATGACCTAGTTGTTTGGATTGAATTAGTCATTGTTTTTAATTTCACAAAGGTTATTAAATATCTTTTTTAGTTTAGCTTTATTAACATTGATGCCTCTTGGCTTTTATTTTGTGAACAGCCCTCTTTGAACTCTCGCGGGCTTTGTTTCATATAAAAATCAAAACCTTAATCATGCAGTGGGAGAAAGAAATACCATGCATAATAGAATTCAAAGACTTGAAAGGCCTTTGGAGTATTTAAATTATTTTAAGTATTAGGTGCCTCTTCTTTAAACTCTAGAATCTCAAGCCCATCTCTGTACAAGTAGTTTAGCATTATCCTCAGAGAAAGTATTTCTTATTTGTTAGCAGATGTTTTATGTCATGCTCTGCTGCCTGCTCATCTACTCCCCAGTAAACCTCACTTGTTTCTGTTCTTAATCATTTACTTCATTTTACCACCTAAAATGTTGTTTGAGGGATTAAGTGAGAAGATGTGTTGAGGAAAAGTTGTTTTCTGCGTCTCTGAAGAAGAGAGGGGGGTGGGGCTTCTGCTCTATAATACAGGAGAGGGGGTGCAGGCTGGTATTGTTGTGAACATTTCTGGTTGCTTTCTCCCTTCACCCATTAACTTGCTTCTCTCCATGGGAGCCTGTTTTGATTAAGGACCTGGTCATCCAACCATTAGGGTGCTTTTCACAAAAAAAAAAAAAAAAAAAGCCGGGGTAGGTGCTGACCTCCTCTCTTGCCCTCCCTTGGCTCCTGCATCTTTACACTCCTGTGCCCTGGGGTGGAGAGTTGCTTTGTGGTTCTAGACCCCGGGTAGGGTCTGCTGGTGGCTGGCCCAGCCGGCTTTCCGCTGTCCCTGGTTCAGCCCCTCGGATGGCAAAACCAGTGGCTGGGTGGCTGTCAGGCTGACATTCCTCTGGGGGCTGGCTACCTTCGCTTTAGTAGCTTGGGAGGACGAGGCCCCATTTTGGCCTGCATTCCCCAGTTCTGCTCTAGCATTAAAGAAGCTCTGATCCCTGATTGGCTTCTCAGGTCTGCACAGCCCGTAGAACCCAGAGTGATTGGCAGGCATGCCAGACAGCCCCAGAACACGTATGATGACATTTTCCGCAGACTCTTTCCCATGTAAGGTATGGCCATATGACTCTGTGGTTACATCCTTTCCTCCGAGTTCCGATGTTCCCTGTGATGGCCCAGCACTCCTGGACAGTGCCCGGCGCAGGGCTGAGAAGATTGAAGTGGGGGCGGGGGGGGTTCCGTAGAGATTGGTTATTTTTAAAGAACTCAAGAAATTCTAGTGTTTCTTAATTGATTCCTTGGCAAAGTGCTTTGTTTGGGTTGTTTATGATGTTCTTTACCTTCAAGCGTAAACGTATATGATTTCCCCGTGTGATTTTTCTGGTGCCTTTATTCCCACTTCCTATATACAGACATCTTGGAGCTCGGACAGAAATGGCGGAAGGGTGGGCAAAGGAGGGGCTCCCTGGGAAGTCGAGATGAATGAAGTGCAGGAGCTGGGTTCAGAAAGCCCTCCCCACCCCATCTCACATTTGCTCTCCTCGAGTCGGTCAGTGAGCTCTGCCACCGCCCCCTGGGCCCCCCCTACTGTTCCATAGCCTGCTCCTTCTAACTCATCCCCAACCCTCCCTTGACTTTGTCCCCTAGACGGGCAGAGTGTAGGTGGGGAGAGTGCAGGTGTGGTGGTGGGGGTCCAGGGAAGAGGTTTTCCATGGTTTGTACCAGCTGTTCGCCTTCTTCCGCGTGCTGTTGCTTCCTGGAAGCTCTGCACGGAGTTGGGGTTGCAGGTTGGAGTTCCCGGGAGCCTGGAAGAGTCGCGGGCTGTCCCGAATGCAGACGTGTTCCCGTGTGCGCGCTGGGCAATGGATGGATGACAGCTCGCAAGCACCAGGGCCAGCAGGCCTGACTTATTTGTAGAGAGGGAGGAGGAACGCTTCGTAGTTATTTTTATTTTTGGCACTGGAAGCTTGAAAACATTTTCTCCCTTTTCCTTTCTCAACATAATCTCTTAGCTGACAATTCTGGTGCTTGGTTTCTTAAAGAGTAAATTAGTGAAAAACTGGCAGCAGACCTTTTTTCCTCTTTAGCCTTGTAATTTGCAGAAGGCAAAGAACACGAACGGAGAAGGAAAGTGGGGGGGGGGGGCAACGAGCAGGCCGGAGGTTGTGGGGCACTGCGGGGCACTGGCCGTGGCTTCCAGAGGGCATTGGGAGCCCGGAGGCTGTTTCACTCCCTTCAGGAAGGAACTTCTTGCTCTAGACAGCAGCCCCGGGCACCCGGGCTGTTCCGCCTCTTTCCGTAACTCTTGCAGCTCTGTGCACAAGGGCACTTGGGAGAAGCACAAGGGGGAGAAAGCTGGGGTTGTTCAGACTGCTCTTCGGAGGTTCCTGTTTCGTGTGGGTCTTTCTGTCTTGTGACAGAGTGGAGTGGCTTCGTGCCCCTTCTTTCTCCTCCTCTACCGCCGCCTCCTTTTTTTTTCCTTAATCAAAATCCACATAACATGAAATTAATCTTTTTATCATCTATTTATTTATTATTATTTTTAAAAATATTTTTTTTATTTATTTATTTGCCAGAGAGAGAGAGGTAGACCCAGCATAAGCAGGGGAACAGCAGAGGGAGAGGGAGAAGCAGACTCCCCGCTGAGCAGGGAGCCCGACGTGGGACTAGATCCCAGGACCCTGGGATCATGACCTGAGCTGAAGGCAGATGCTTAACTGACTGAGCCACCCAGCGCCCCTAAGTAAACAATTCCATGGAATTTAGTGCATTCACATTGTCGTGGCCCTCACACCTTAAGTCAAGTGCTTCTGGAGGCAAGGAGCAGGGGAGGCTGGTGGCTTCCTTTCTGGGGCAAATGGACTGGAAAATTCTCTCACCAGGCTCTTTGTAGCAACTTTCCTTTTGAGGCGAGACTTGAGAAGAGTAGGGCTTTTTTTTTACGCTGGGCCTTGAGATGCCTTGTTGATGAACATCTTTTATTTTTTTATTTATTTTAAAGATTTTATTTATTTATTAACAGAGGCACACCGAGAGAGGGAACAGAAGCAGGGGGAGTGGGAGAGGGAGAAGCAGGCTTCCTGCTGAGCAGGGAGCCCAGTGCGGGGCTCGATCCCAGGACCCTGAGATCATGACCCGAGCCGAAGGCAGACGCCTAATGACTGAGCCACCCAGTCACCCCGATGAACATTTTTTAATATGGCTGCAGAGAGAATCCTTTTACTTGGTGTTGATGAGAGGATAGAAAGTAGCTCATGGGCCTCTGGTCTTTTCTGTGGCATTTGTGATTTAATGGAGGGCTGACAGTAAAGAATACATAGAAGAGAAGCACATATAAGTATTGTGTAATCACTTGTCGTCTTCTGTGCAGTGCTGTTTTTTTTTTTTTCTTAAGATTTTATTTGTTTGAGAGAGAGCATGAGTGGGGGGGGGAGGGCCGAGGGCGAGGGGGAAGCCGACTCGCTGCTGAGCAGGAAGCCTGATGCGGGGCTCTATCCCAGATCCTGGGAACATGACTGAGCTGAAGGCAGGTGCTTAACCAACTGAGCCACCCAGGCGCGCCCCACAATGCTGTTTTTCTACAGAAATTTTGGGTAGAGCTCTGAAATGATTGGCAAGACCATAGGCAGGAGAGTCAAGGGGATGGACTTGCATTGAAGCAAAATTAGGTTATTACCAGATTAGACAGACAAGTGTACCATAAGTTTATTAGCCGGATTCTGTCATTAATCACTTGAATGCCTGCTGTATACAGAAGTCTGTACTGAACTAGGAGTTGGAGGAGAATAAAATAAAATAAACATATGGCCTAGGGAGCTGAGTTGGGATTTTGGTTGATTTAATTTTTGATTCTTGTATATATGGAATTTGACTACATACGGAGAAATTCATTTGCAGGTTTGACTAATTACTGAAAAAGAAAACCTGGCTTTTGATTTTTCCTGGAAAAAAAAAATGTGATTGTACTGAGAAAAGTCAGCTACCGCTTTGAATTTGCTTGACATAGAGAAGTAGGTGGAAAGTGATGCCCAAGCCATTCTCTTCTGTTGATTTTCAGTTTGGATCATTTGCAAGAAATCTCAGGCAGATCTTGGAGAGAGATCTTGAAGAAAATGCATTGTAGGTGAGGCTTTCTAAACACTTTGAAAACAAATCTGCTTTTCTGAGTGCGTTCTGTTCAGGAGCCTTCACATTTCTCAGAACCATTTATGGATTTGCTTCCTTTTGAGAGGGATTGAAGTGATCAGTCATTTCTGACACCAAAGATTTTTATGAACACTGCCTCCAAAGACGGTACAAATTAAATAGGATACTGTTATAATAAAAATATATGGCGGCTACTTACAGGTGTCTTTGTTGAAGGCAGCTTTGTGGAGGTGGCTTTCTGTTCTCAGCATGTTAAATGTTGAGAGAATTAAAGAGTTAATTTTCTTAGATCCTCCCACCCTGAAAATGAAGTGTTTGTATTAGTACTGCGCTACAGTAGTCATGAAACAAGCCTCTTTTTTTTTACTTACTTTCTTTTTTTTTTCCTTCCTTTTTTTGAAAAGAAGGTTTTTAAAAAAAAAGTATTGGAGGGAGAAAATAATAAAATCAGAAAAAAATGATATTTTCCCAGGGACTGTTGTTTGACTTAGCAACTTTTTTGTTGTTTCAGTAAGATTTTTATTTTTCATGCCATAAAGGCTGTTATTGTACTAATCATCACGCCAGGCTTTCTGAGGGTGTCAGCTTGGGAAGACTGTGGGAGTCAGGGACACTGTTGCGTTCCCACCATGGTGGAGAGACAGTGTGCTAAGTGCTTCTTATGGAGGATCTTGTTTAATCCCGCCAGCAGCTTGGGGGGTAGGTATTATCGTTGTCCTCATGTGCAGGTGGAGAAATTGAGCTTTAGAAAGTTACGGGACTGCCCCCAGAGTGACAGTGCCCTGGGATATCAGCCCTGCCCCTCTGCTTCTACCCACTGTCCTGCTCTGCCCCTCAGGGCTAGGCTGCCCACTGCTTCCTGCACGTACCACCTCTCCTCTTCGCTCCTCTTTGCTCCACGTCCATTCTGCAGCACTGAGTGCTGGGCCTGTGGGGTCTGCTAATGCATGGGACCCGCCCATGTGGAGATCAGCGGGGTCACAGTCAGGTGCTGGGGAGAAATGGAGTCTCAGAGAGGTTCCTGGAAGGACCACAATGCAGCTGAGCATTAAAGAGTGATTTCCAGTTAACCGCATGAAGGAGGTGGGGAGGGTATTTCAAATTAGAATGGGATTTAAAAAGTCAGGGGTTGGAGGCTGATACATATGGTTCAGTGTTCCATGCCTGGGGGTGGGCGTGTGCATGAAAGCATTTAGCAATCGTATGAAGGAAGAGGCTTCTTCATTCAAGTTACACTTAGGAACTGATACAAGTTTGCCAGGGACTGCCGCCGGCCCATACCCTAGAGTTGGAAGCATCATCCTAGCCCGTTCCTGTTCCATCAGACAGTGCTGTGTTGAGACCATGGAAGAGATTTATGGCTGGGAGAATGGGAGGGCAGTTTCCAGTGTTTTGCTCAGACTTATAATCAAGTTGTTGCCGGGCCGACAGAACACCTGACCTGTAGATCCTGCTCTGAGCCTGCGGCTGGCCACTTTCTCCAGTTCTGAGAATGGGGAGAAAAGGAGAGTTGGTTATTCTAACAGCCAGATGGCTGCATGCCTCCGTAATCCCTGGGAATGTATCCGAGAACATCGATTTTCCTTCCTCTAAATCTTACCATAACAGATCTTGCAATAGAGGCCAATTTGGCCCTGACACAATTAGCATTTGATTGTGGACTAAATTTCAGCGTCTTATCTTTGTGCTTTTTTGTGACACCACTGACTGAAAATACTATGTTTTTTGTTTTTTGTTTTTTAATTTTGCAGTAATGGAATATCATATTTCATGCATCTCATTTGTTTGGACATCACTTCCCACACTCTGACAGAGTTTCTCAGGTTGTTAGTTGTAGCATTCTACTTTGTCTTTCCTTGCCTCTTACTTGATCAAAATATACTGTTACATTTTCCTTGAAATCCTAGGAAGCGCAAGATATTTTAAATGTTTACTTTGTATTTTGTTTGTATTTACTTTCTATTTTGAGTTGAAACACTTGGAATTTCGTGTGGCCTTTTATTTTATTTTTTTTTTAAAGATTTTATTTATTTATTTGCTAGAGAGAGAGAGCATAGGCGAGGGAGAGTGAGTGAGAGCACAAGCAGGGGGAGCGGCAGGCAGAGGGAGAAGCAGGCTCCCTGCTGAGCAAGGAGCCCGATGCGGGACTCAATCCCAGGACCCTGGGATCATGACCTGAGCTGAAGGCAGCTGCTTAACAACTGAGCCACCCAGGCGCCCCTCGTGTGGCATTTTAAAAGCATTATAATAGGGTGGTTAGATGCAGGGACTCTTGAGTGGAGGGCTGGGTTGGATTCCCCATTCCCCCCGCTTGGTTAGCGGTGTGATGGGGCATCATAATAGTTTCCATGTCATAGGGTGGTCCCGAGGCTCGGGTTCATACGTGTAAACTGCTTAGAACAATGCTTGAGGTATTGCAGGAGCTCAGTAGATGTTAGCTGCCGCAGCTCTTAACTATAGTTATTCCAGAAAGCACAAGTCTAAACGTATATTTGAAAATCTGATAAGCTTATGGATAAAACCCCTCTTATTTTTGTGGAAGGAGTGTAAGTACAGTGTGATTCCTAGTCATAAATACCCGATGCTCTTTTGAAAGTGCCTTTTTCCCCTTTATTAAAACACACACAAATTTAAAGGGTAAAAGGAAAAAAATTACTCATGACTGATGTCTAATGTTATTACTTAACCCAAGTTACTCTTTTTTTTTTTCAGTTTTTTTCCCCCTTAATCTTAAATTTATTAAAACAGGTAGGTAGGGACAATCCCATTGAATAAATAATTTAAATAGTTTTTTTTTTAAGATTTATTTATTTGACAGAGAAAGAGAATGCAAGTAGGGAAGTGGCAGGCCGAGGGGAGAGGGAGAAGCAGGCTCCCCATGGAGCAGGGAGCCCGATGCAGGGTTCGATCCCAGGGCTCTGGGATCATGACCTGAGCTGAAGGCAGCCGCTTAACTGACTGAGCCACCCAGGCGTCACTAAATAGTTTTTTTTTTAACCTAAGTAAGTTATCATGAATATGGTTTCATGTTATTGTTATCTACACAGCAATTATAAATGCTTGCATAACAATACATCAAGGGGATTTTTACCTTTATTTAACCATTGGACTCTTAAGTTGTTTTGAGTTTTTTGTTGTTATGTATAATTCTCTGACGATGGTATTTCTTCACAAAAGCTCTTTCTTATTTGGGCAGTAATCCCCAAAGTGGAATCATTGAGTCAAAGGCAAGGAATGTCTAAGGCCCACTACATGTCTCCACCGCTTTCCATGACGGGTCACAATTCATATTCGTACCTGCTGAGGACACCAGATTGATTTCACTGTACTTCCTCACTATTGGGTATCATCTCAAAAAATGCACTAACATTTGATGGAAAACAATATCTCACTGATGGTTAAAACTTTCAATTAATGAAACGTGTTTTCCTCTATGAATGTTGCCTAATTTTGTTGTTTCTTTTGTGAATTGCTTAATATCTTTTGGCATCATCTTTGTGGTACTTTTCTTTTTCTGTTTTTAATCACAGTGACTTCTTATTTCTTGCAACCACAGACTTCAGTTTATACTAACTCTCTGCCAGTGTTCAAGATAATAACCTTTTGTCTCTTGCACATAAGGTGTTTATTTTCTAGTGTACTTCCCCTTTCAGGGTTAAAAGACGTTTGATGTTTTGATGTTTTAAATTTTATCCAATACAACATGTTGATCATTTCCTCATGATCAAATGAAATACCATTATTATTTTTCTAAATACAGAGAAGTAACCGAAGGACTCACAGGGAACCATAATCTCTCCACCCATACAACCTCTACCGATAACAAAAAAGTAGTATCTGTATGTGGATGGTATGTTCAAAAGCAAAATCCCATCTCTCATAACCCCTCACCCTGGGTTTCTTTCTCCTCTATAAAATGTTTCTTGTGATTTCTTTCAAGGAAAAGAAAGCATATATTTGCATATATTTTAAACTGAAAGAGATAATGCTACACTCATTGTTTTGCACCTTGCATTTGGCCACTTAAAAAAATATACTTTGGAGATGCTCTCATATGAGTCGTTACAGATGTATGTCTGTATATCAATTCTATTCTACCAGTGGCTGCCCTGTTTGGTTGGTCGTATACTGAAAAACCTTTGATTCTCTCAAGGTTGTTTTATAAATTTTACACTAAGTAAATTCTCCCAGTTTCCAGAATTTTGAGAAATACTCAATTTTTTAAAAAAGATTTATTTATTTGAGAGAGAGCAGGGGAGGGGCAGAGGGAGAAGGAGAAAGAGAATCCTCAAGCAGACTCCCCACTGAGCTCAGAGCCCAATGCAGGGCTCGATCCCAGGACTTTGAGATCACGACCTGAGCTGAAACCATGAGTCCAACGCTCAACTGACCGAGCCCCTCAGCTGCCCCGAGAGATACTCAATTTTATTTCCTTCAGGGTTAGTAATCCAGGTTTGTGCTTAGAACACTGTTGAGATGCAATTAGAAAAAGACAAATATCTGAGTCAAAATGGTGGGACTTGCAAAGGGGCCTGGGAGTTATAAAAATTTAACTTTGTGATTTAAAATAAGGATAATCTTTTAAATTGGCTTTGTGATGCCTACTGGAATAGGCAGTCAGCAGGATTATGCATTTCACAGCCTAATTCATCCGTTTTATTATTTTTTTAAGATTTTATTTTTTAAGTAATCTCTCCATGTAACGCGGGGCTCGAACTTACAACTGCAAGATCAAGAGTCACGTGCTCTACCAACTGGGCCAGCCAGGTGCCCCTAATTCATCCATTTTAATGTGATGTCATGTTGAGACAGCAATACTGACAAACCTTCCATGTCCACAAATAAATATGCCACGGATCAAAGTAAGGTATTGGCAACAAGAATAATGCTGTGTCCATGTGAGGAATTTAAAAAAATGGATTATGAACTGTATCTCATTAATCCAAAACATTGCTTCTCCTTTTACCCCAATTGTCACCTAAAGAAAAGTCTGCCTGTGCCAGTGGGACAATTTTCATTTCTGTCCTGTCACCTCATCCTAGAGTTCTGTAACGTATTTTCTAGACCTCAGCTTGGTTGTTATGCACAGGAGATTTTCCTGGATGTTTTATTCTGGTTACCAGTAGGGGTTCAGAATTTAAGAGATAATCTGAACTGTTTGCTCTTCAGTGTGTGTAATGAATAAAGAATGGGTCCAGCCCAGCATACTTAAATGTTTGACCTGTAAAAACAGTAAAGAATTCAATCCTTTTAGAGTTGCTTTTGTGTTTATTATTATTTTTTAAAGATTTATTTATTTATGTTAGGGGGGGAGGGGCAGAGGGAGAAAGAATCTCCAGCAGGTTCCCCACTGAGCACAGAACTGGATGAGGGGCTTAATCTCAGGACCCTGAGATCATGACCTGAGCTGAAGTCAAGAGTCAGAGGCTTAACCGACTGAGCCATCCAGGCACCTGGTGTGTTTAAGAGGTACTTAATTGTATATTTTGTTTAATGCTAACAGAATCTCCATTTTCTTTTTTTCTTTTTTTTTTTTTAAAGATTTTATTTATTTATTTGAGAGAGAGAGAATGAGAGATAGAGAGCACGAGAGGGAAGAGGGTCAGAGGGAGAAGCAGACTCCCCGCTGAGCAGGGAGCCCGATGCGGGACTCGATCCCAGGACTCCAGGATCATGACCTGAGCCGAAGGCAGTCGCTTAACCAACTGAGCCACCCAGGCGCCCCAGAATCTCCATTTCTTAGAGAAAGATTTTTTAACAGGGCTCCTTGAAAGGTTTGGTCTTTAAAATTTTCCATCCCACGTTAAAGGTCCAAATCAATGCAGGCAGTATGAGGGAAAGAGTATGCCACATTTTCTGAACATGTTACTAAATATATATATTCATTGGGTTGCTCCTGATTTACCTTGGCTGCACATTGGCCTGGCATTGCTGTGGTACTTTTCATTAGCGGGGCTTGTTGCTCATGAATTGCATAGGGAAGAACTGAAAAGAGAGATACGAATTTTCCAGAAGATCACTCCAATGCTTAAACAGCTCACTGGTCTGCTGAGAGC
The DNA here is from genome assembly GCF_009762305.2 of Zalophus californianus. NCBI lineage: Eukaryota > Metazoa > Chordata > Mammalia > Carnivora > Otariidae > Zalophus > Zalophus californianus. The sequence continues at coordinate 176,937,435 of NC_045596.1, forward strand.
TGGGCTATTTTGTGCCCAGGCCACAGTAACAACAAATGGGATGCAAAGCCCTTGTAGGATGCATCTGTCCCTGTTGCTGATATTGCTCACCCCCAGCTGGCTGGTGAGTGGCCCAACCCTCTCCAGATTAGGGCAGGTGTTCTTTTGAGTTTATTTCTTTTATTAAGCCTCTTCGACTATGTATGATTTTTCCCTTCCTCAAGAAAAACATAGGCATGCCCTCTGGTTACTATGTAACATAATGTGCATTCTCTCTGATTACTACATTGTTTCCATCTCTTTTTCCTTGGCATAGAGAAAAGGAAAATTCACTTGTTTTCTGCTTGGTCATTTCAGGAATTTGCCTTGGAGGCTGTGGGGCCAGGCTTTACTGCAGGCGGACAGAGCTTATCACATCTGTTAACCTCTCAGCTACTTCTTGAAAACTGTTCATGCCTCTGAGCCTTGTCTGTGTGACTTGGTGCAGCATTACAAGCTTACCCAAATAGCAGGGAGGACTGTAGCTTGTTGATGACCAGAGCTATTAAAATTCTCTCACCGAGCCAAATGAACAAACAAATAAAACAACCAGGTGACTGTTGCCAATCTAGATGCACTGCTGGATACCTGGCCCCAGGTAGTCCACTGCAGATTGGAATACTCAGGCTATCCCTATTCACGGTCTGTAAACCTTCTGATTTATTGTGCCCTTTGTGATTTGAGCCACGTTTATTCATGGGGGGATTTCCATTGAAATCAGAGCCCACTGTAAACTAGGGGCAAGAATCAGGAATTAGAATGGCGCACATTGTTCTTTGTTAGAAAAGAATCTTGGTTCTGCGATTGTAGACAAATATTTGCTTTTGAAGAATCTGGTGGTGTGCTGATGGCTTTGTTCACATCCAGAAAATACATGCTCTCTGGCCTTGCAAGGAGGCAGGCACATGCATCACGCAGATGATATTATAATGCTTGGAATCTCGGTGCTTGCTACTTAAAGTATGAATAGCTCCTCACCTCTTCCCCCCTCCCCCCGCAACACAGCTTGTTTCCGTAGTGGGACAGGTCTTTACCCCAAGGAGTCTACGTAGTGTCCTCTGGAGGGTGACATAGGACAAGTGTCCCATTAACTCTAGCTAGAGATGAATACTGCCATGAAGCTTTCTTGCATTATGCTAAGGCAACATCAGAGAGAGAGAGAGAGAGAGAGAGAGAGACCTCATATCTTTTATCTTTCAAAGCCAGTGGATTAAGGAGTAAAGAAGCCTGCACCTCTGGGGAGCTGCCCTGAGCTTCAGTTTCTTCATGGGTACATGAGGAGAAATCATTCTAACCTTTCCTGAGCACTTGTTCCTGCACTCACAGCCTCCTTAGATGTCATGAGGATTAAATGAATTAATGGATGCCAACTATCCAGAGAAGTTTTTTTACCATACAGTAAGTGCTTAATACATGTTGGCTCATGATCCCTGTTTCTGGGTGAGGAACACTGAGGTGTAGGTTGGCTGAGTAACTTAGCCAGGTGTACGCAGTAGGTGCCAGGGCCCAGGCTCCCCTCCTCCAGAGCATATGCCCTCTGTCACCACCCTGAACTGCCTTTCAGGAAGATGCTAGCTTTCCACCTGTCAAATGTGGGTGGTTGGTTGAATGGAACATGGAATAATGTGTGGGAAAAGCATGAGCGTTCAACCCTATGGTGCTGGCCCAGAAACATGAGCTGGCCATCTGCAATGGTGAGGCATCGGGCAGGTGATGGGGAGTCCGAGGTGAAGAAGGCCCTGATCCCAGGAAGCTGCAGTCCAGGTGGGCAAAGCAAGCAGTGAACGTACAATGTAGGTTCTGTGTGGTAAGGGCCGAGATGAACACATCTCCTGGGGCCAGGAGGGGGCTGAGGAGGGGACCCGTCAGGAGCCAGGTGGGTGGGGTTGGATGCCTGAGGACTGGTCTCCAGCTGAGCAGAGGTGGTGCTAGGGCACTTTCTGCCAACCACCAGGTCCACGGAGGTGTCCTAGAGTCGGGGTGGGGGGAAGAAGGTGGGACAGATTATTGGGGGTCAGTTCTTTCACTGCGTAGTGCACATGCCTGTCTACCTGATTAGCTAAGATTCTTGGCAGAATTCTTGGCAGCTCAATATAAAGCTAAAATATATTTTTTAATATTTTATTTATTTGACAGGGAGAGAGAGAACACAAGCAGGGGGAGTGGGAGAGGGAGAAGCAGGCTTCCTGCGGAGCTGGGAGCCCGATGCGGGGCTCGATTTCAAGACCCTGAGATCATGACCTGAGCCGAAGGCAGACGCTTAACCGACTGAGCCACCCAGGCGCCCCTAAAGCTAAAATATTTTGATTTATTTGATTATTCCCCTCTCCTCCCCCCAGGGTGAGAGGGAAATATTGAAGGGCCAAATGGGGAAGGGTCACAGCCCCCTTTTGTAAGACCACTCCGGGTAGCATGGAAATGGGCTTGAATGGAGTAAGAACGCAGTCAGTGGGAGGGGGTGCTCTGAGGTAAATCCCACAGTAAGTGAGGCAGGTCTTGGGGAGCCTCGGGAACTGTCCAGGATGTTAATGAGGTTGAGTCCTAGGCCTCTCTGCCTGGCCCTGAGGGCTCAGGTATGTCAGGTAACCTTCCTGGGCTTGTGTTTCCTATCTGTGAGGTATATAGCATTTCCCTTTGATTTGGGTGAATGGGTTGGGATGAACTGGAACCACGCTGATGTGTTTGTGAAACAGAGAGCTGAAGTGATTTGAGAAGATGAATTTCAACAGGACTGATACGTGTTGCTTGCTGACTTAATTGGTTTATTAGGGTTGTTTACCCACCCTCCTGTGTTGGATACCAAGTGAATCCTAGAAGAATTTATAGTCTTTGGTTCTTAAGTAATGGCATTTGCAGAAAAAATAAAGTTCCCCATTTGTTGATGAATTTGGAAGGGTCTTGTAGAAATAAGAGACTTTATAAATAGCTAGTAACCTTTCACCACTTTAAAATATTGAGAGGACAAATGATGCTGATGGCAGCTTGCTTTGCATCATGAATTATGTATGCAGCATGCCCTGGAGTTCCTTATGGCCGCGCATAACGAATCATCTTTTGTTCTAGCTTATTTTCAGTGGTGGTGCTTGCAAAAGAGGAGGTCAAAGCAAACGCATTAGGGAGATCTGTTTGGTGCAGGCTGATTGCCTTTTGCCATCCTCTTCTCTTAGTTGCTTTTGTTTGTGCTTTGTTTATTCTTCCTGGGGCCGGGTCTGTAGTAGGGTGGGATGTGGGGAGAGTGGGAGGAGAAGCCCCCGCTGCTGACAGCTGTAGGTCGGGCTAAAGGCCTCAGAGCATGGCGCAGGCACACCTCTCCCTGCGCTTCTAAAGTGGTTGCCCTCTTGCCCCCCTTCTTCCTCCTCGCTGTGTCCCCTTTAAATTCATCAGGGCAGTGAGTTCCACCAAGATCTTTATGCTCTGTGTAAGAGCAGGTTGGGCCCTAACTACTTTTGAACCTAATAATAAATAAAATAAAATGGAACAAATTATTAAGAACACGCCCATGATCTGTTCTCCCACTAATTTTCTGCAGACTCTTGTGATTAGAGAGGATTAAACACCATGAAACACAGCAGAGAATTAGATTGTGCCTTTTCTCCCCCCTCCCCCTCCCCTAGCAAAGATTTCTTCAGGATTGGAGAAAGATATCAAAGGTACTGTTTAAATCTCACACATGAAGTGCTGATGACTAAAAGCAGAAGCCCGTTTTAACATTGCTTGTTTTAGTCCTTCATAACTTCTTTCTGTAGGGAAAGCGGCTCTCTACTTTATGAGGGTGGAACCTCTCGGACACAGGTGTCACACCTGGCTCACCTGGAATTAGAAAGGGCCTACCTACCCTTGTATTTCACTGTGGGTTGGTGAGCTGTCTCCTCTTCCCTAAGATGATCACTCGTGGGGATGATCCGAGGCAAAGGTCTGAATCATTGGGAGTGGCTCCACATCAAAGCACGCCTGAGGCCTGTGGTCACCTTGTGAAGTTCACGTCTACTGAGGGCTGGTTCCGATGTATTAGTCAGTTCCAATTTACTGTCAGTTGAAAAAGGTTGAGGCTGGTCATCTCCATGGTTAATTATGGTTTTAGCTCATACTAAATTAAAAGAAAATCTTTCCAAGAAAAGTCATTTTTTAAAAAAGATTTTATTTATTTGTTTGACAGAGAGAGAGAGAGAGAGTGTGTGTATACACACACACACACACACACACACACACACACACACACACATGAGTGGTGGGGGGAGGGGCAGCAGGCAGAGGGAGAGGGAGAAGAAGCATGCTCCCCTCTGAGCAGGGAGCCCAATGTGGGGCTTGATCCCAGGAACCCAGGATCATGACCCAAGCTGAAGGCAGACACTTAACCGACTGAGCCACCCAGGCGCCCCTCCAAGAAAAATCATTTAACCTCTTCGTCCACATTATTAACCAAAAGCTACAACACCGTGCTCATGCAATATAGAGAAATGACATAACATCTAGAGTTAACATATAGGTAGGCATTTGTCAGGATATTTGTTCACTTCACCCCACATTCACTCAGCAGAGATTCACTGTGGCCTTCCAGCAACGTAGGGGCACCGGGAAGATCTGGCAGGAATCCCAATAAGAGACGTCCTTCAGGACCTTGGTCTGGAAAGGGAGATGAGGCTTGTGTACAACTAACTGCAGTAGATCAGGGAGTGAATCTAGACAAAGTGCCATGGGAATCCAGAGGAGAAAGAGACTCCTTCCAGCTGAGTGGGTCATGGAGAAACTAGAATTCCACTTAGGGGAGAGAAAGGTATGCTGTGAATAAGGAAGTTGTCAGTGGTCTTTTTTTCTTCTAGAGAGAACATCAGATCCCTGGGCTTCACTTCATAATTTTTGAATGACTGTTAGCTCATTCTCATGTAATCATAGTTGGCATTGCTTTTAAAATCCTGGGGTTAAACTAATAATAAAAGAGGAGAAACATTGGTTTTCTAAACATTTTTTTCTATGTGATACATGTAAGGTACGTATGTACCTCCTTTTATTTTTTATGACATTTTGGGAATCTCTGGGGTTTTGTTTGTTTTTTGCTATCTTAGGAACAGCTAAAGGCATACTTTCAGTAGTGTGAGATTAATTTTTAATTTGTGCCTTAAAAATGTAACAAAGTTTATATGGTGAAGAATTCAGGGGGTCTATCTACATTATTAACCATTGTGATTTTAATAAAACCATAGCCTTTGTTTAATTGCATTTGCTGCTAGTACTGGCTTTTAGAGTTCCATCCATCTGCTTTATTATCTTGTTTCCTTCAATCTGAAGACCTGTTTTGTTTCCCCTTCTCTGTTATACTAATGTATCTTAGCAATATAGAACATAGTGTGACTATATGATGTGTAGCTTAACTGTATGCTAAGAAGAGTCCTCTCTCCCCTTTGGCTTGGTGTCACCTTCTAAATTTTTAGTTATTTGCAAATGATGGGATTATAGTTTTAAAATTGTCTGGTGTCAGATAAATACCTCCCCATTCTCTACAGAAGGCTAATTACGCAAGTAAATTATTATCAAATTTCATATCATGATTTTATTTTAGGCTTCCCCGAGGTAGTTGCTTAAGTAGGGTAGTTCACAAGACCAGAGAGATCCAAGTAGTAACATGAACATTTTCCATCACGTTCAGGCAGTTCTGTTTTCTGCAGAAAACAAATGAAGCAGTTATTATGTGTGAGACCATGTAGGAGATTGGAGAAGAGAATCAGTGGCCCCTTTGTATCACCGATCCTTCTTACCAGCTCTAAGAGTGATCTCTACTAGGTAACCATACATAGATTCCTTTCTAAATCTCCATTTAAACATTGGAGTTTTATCTTCTGCAAAAACAGTGTTCAGTTAGGGAGAGCACTTGGGGCAGGTAAAGTGGCTAGGTAAGCGCAGGTAAGTGCAGGTAAAGAGGCTGGTACTCAGTGGGTAAGCTTTCCCAAAATTGTCCAGCCAAGTCCCAAGAGAACCAGCCTTGGAGCCTCTTTGTCATCACCTCCTTTTGAGATTGGTTTGGTGCTTTTGTGCGCCTGCATTATCAGGAGAGCATCCTGAGCAAAGTGAGCGAGGAACGGTGTAGACGGAGGACCTCTAGTCTGTCGTAGGAAGCACTCCTGTCTTAGTTGTTCTGTCTTCCCAAGTGAAGTAATAGGACACCCAACTGCTTTATACACGCCAGGCTTCTGACCTTTCTGGACTCTGGAAATTACATGCTTCTGAGATACTGAATGTCCAACTTGGGACCAAAAAGTAGTGGGGCTAAGGGGCTGTATGGTTTAATATTGGCAGATCGATTTTTATAACAATTACTAGCAATTCCAGAGAAGTTCTAGGCTGCTTACTCCGAGTAGCCTAAGATTTGACAGTTGAATGCTACAAAATTGTACTCATCAGCCACGTTCTGAAATGAAGAGAAGTCATCCAGAGAGGAATGAATGTCGTGTCTTGTGCTGTTTTTCAGTGTGACACCCCCCCCCCCCCCCCCCCCCCCCCCCGCCAACCGCACAGGGTTTTCCTGGGCTGGCTCTGGTGAGTTAGTATGCCGCCTGAGCCTGAGTTTGGCTAACTCATAATCTCCCTCTCTGTCTCCCCACCCGTCATTAACCAATATACCCAGGAGCTTTCCAGCATTTGCCTTTTGAGTTTTGTTAAACAAATGGTGTTAGGTCTTTATGAGGAAACAGCCTCTAATCTTCTAATTTTGAGGGTGAAACTTTTTTTTTTTAACCTTAGGTGGAACCCTCATTGATGAGTTTGGAAACTAGATATCCTTTTTTAGTAGCTAATCTGTGATTGATACATAAGCCAAAAGAAATCTCAAGTAATCTTTAGGATGAGAAAACTTCAGTGCTATGTTATGTAACTTTATATCTCACTTCCTACTTTTCTCTTTCTTTTCCTCCTTTCCTTCATTGTGTCTGTCTTCCTGCCCGTCTTTCTTCTTTTAAGCAGTACCTAGAGCACATAGGTGAATTTAAAGGTAAAATGACTGCCAAGTGACTCCAGATCCTATGGGTTTTATCCTGGGATGCAGCTGGGAAAATTCATTTTACATGATAAAGAAAATAAATTTTGAAACCATCTGGTAGAGAGCTGGTATAAATCACAGGAAAGGAATAGCTAATTTCATGCTTATTGTGGTTCTTATGAGATAATGTAAATATATATTTGAGTATTTTAGGAAGAAGAGATTTGAAAGTGATTTTACCAGACCAGTTATTTGAATGGTTCTGCATTTTGACCTGCCCAAAACGCATCAAAGTTAACATGAGAGTATTTAGGGTATGAATTTGGCCCAAGGAACATTAAATATATTTTCACTTTGCAGTTTTTAATATGAAGACATTGTATCTACCAGTGGGGGAGGGGAGCAGAGGTGGCGGAGTGGGGTCAGGGCCATTTTGTTGCACAATTCCATTGCATCAGTGGAAACCGTGCACCTGGAGTTGGGCAGTGAACACTCCTCAGGGCCATTAGCAGCAGGCTCATTGGGAATACAAATGGAAGGACTGTTCATTGATTTACTCATCTGTAGTTATGGCTGGTTAAAAGTAAAGTCTAAATTCACACTGAACCAGGTCACAGTCCACATTTAGGACCAGCACCCAGGGAAATGAGTCTCTGAGACAGGCCAAAGGTGTAGGAATCAGATGATCAAGATAGAGGTTAGGAACTTTTTGGTAATGTGGTCTGTCAAAATCTAAGGAGTAGAAACCAAGAGTCCAGGAGCTCATGGTTGGTGGAGCAAGGAAAGAGCTTCAGCAATAACAGTATAGGTGAAGCCCATTCTTGGTAAGGTCAACTGGGTAGGAATTCATTATGCCCCATCTAAGTAAGAAGTAGATGAAGGGCTTTGAAGTCCCACTGATATGAATGGAAGGAGCCACTGTTAATTTAAAGAAACAGGGGTGGTGGTGGTAATGGGAAGAGCAGTAGCATCAGTTAGAGGTCTTAGGATATGTCCATTGGGAGTGAACTGTCCTAGGGGAAATCAGTCACAAGTTATTAAATTATTTAAAAATAGGTGTTTTAAGTTGAAGGACTTATACTACCTGATTTAAATACTTCCTTTGAAGCTAGTAATCAAGTCAGTGTGGTATTCGTGTAAGGATAGACAAATCTATGCAACACAGTAGACCGACGTATATGGTTAATTGATTTTTGATTGGCAAAAGTACAAAGAGAGGGAAGGGTATATTTTCGACAAATGGTGCTGAAACAATTAGACATTTATATTCATAAAAATGAACCTTGACCCATACCTCACACCATATACGCAAATTAACTTGAAATAAATCATGGATCTAAATGTAAGGGCCAAAACTATAAAATCTTACAAGGAAAACATAGGAGAAACTCTTTGTAACTTTTGGATAGGCTAAAATTTTTTTTTTTAGCACAAAAACTATATAAGAAAAATTTTGATGTATCAGACTTAAAATGAAAGACTTTTGGTCTTCAGAAGAACTGTTAAGAAAATGAAGAGGCAATCCATAGTTCAGGAGAAAATATTTGCAAAACATATATCTGATTCAAAACAAAACTCTTACAACTCAATAACAGTAATAAAATCCAGTAGAAAACTGGGCAAAGGATTTGAATAGACACTCTCCAAAATAGGATATATGAATGGCAAATAAGCAGATTAAAAGATAGCAATATTATTAGTCATTAGGGAAATAAAATTAAAACCACTAGGAGATACCGCTATATACCCCCCTAGAATGGCTGAGATTAAAAAGACGGACTATACCAAGTGTTGGTGAGGATGTGTAATAGGTCAGGCTCTCCTGTACTGCTGTTGGGAAGGCAAAATGGTATAATCACTTTGTGAAACTGTGGTTGTTTCTTAAAAAACTATTTACCCATACAATACAGCAGTTACATACCTGTGTATTCACTCTAAGGGAAATGAAAACCTATGTTTAAAAAAAGATTTAGGGGCGCCTGGGTGGCTCAGTCCTTAAGCATCTGCCTTTGGCTCAGGTCATGATCCCGGGATCCTGGGATCGAGCCCTGTATCAGGCTCCCTGCTCAACGGGAAGCCTGCTTCTCCCTCTTCCACTCCCCCTGCTTGTGTTCACTCTCTCGCTGTGTCTCTCTCCATCAGATAAATAAATAAAATCTTTAAAAAAGAATTAAAAAAATTTAAAAAAGATTTATATGCAAATGTTCACAACAGCTTTTTTTCATTAGGGCCCAATACTGGAATCAGCTTGTTTGGTGAGTGAATAAACAAATTGTGGGGTATTACTTAGCAATAAAAGGAAATGGAACTACTAGTAAAACAATGTAGATGAATCTCAAAAGCTTTGTGCTAAGTGAAGGGAGCCAAACACAAAAGATCACATACTGGGGGTGCGTGGCTGGCTCAGTCAGTTATGCGTCTAACGCTTGGTTTCAGCTGGAGTCATGATCTCAGGGTCATGGGGTAGGGCTCCATGCTCAGCAGGGAGTTTGCTTGAGATTCTCTCTCTCCCTCTGCAATGCCCCCCCCCCCCCCCCCGTCATGTGTGCACTCTCTGTCAAATAAATAAAATCTTAAAAAAGAAAAGCGTATATTGTATGAGTCCGTTTATAGGAAATCGTAGAAAAGGCAGAATGCTACACTGACAGGAAGCTAGTGGTGTGGGGAGGGGATGTGCTACAAGGGAACCTTTGTTGGGTGATAGAAATATTCCACACCATGATTGTGGTAACCACAAGAGTGGACACATTTGTCAAAACACATCAAATTCTACACTTAAAAATCAATGAATTTTATTTTATGGAAATTAGACCTCATTAAAGCTTTAACTTAAAAAAGTAAGTTCTGATTAAAATGATTTCCTTAGATCTCCAGAAACAACACTCTTTTTTCACATGAACGCAGTTATATGCCTTGTGATCATATCCTTTATATGTGAATATTTTGGTAAGTGAAACATGTTACTGAAGATATATCCAGATTTTCTACCTTAACTTGTGTGGTTGATTATACTTTATTGGGTTGAACCACAAGAAATTTTTGATATCTAGTGTTTTTGACCTACAAAAAAGCAGCAATTTCTTACGGTTCAACTAATAGGAAACATTTTGTTTCCTTTCTGATTCATTAGAAAGACTTTTGGCAATGGCTACAGCTTAAGACTATGTTGCAGTGGTTAAATTCCAAGGGTTTTGTAAGACAAGCCTCAGTTTTTCATTCTAAGTTATGCATTTTTATTTTACCTCATTGTGCTTTAATTCAGTTCAATAGAAACTTTATATATCTCTGCCACTTTGAGGGCTTTGACCTCGGAATTACAGTGGGTGGATATACAGATGAATTTGTTGCTCCTGCCCAAAGGAATTTAGGTGAAGAAATTAAAAGTCAGGTGTGGACTTTGTTATAGTCACAGACAAGAGACTAAAATACAGCTCTTGGTTGTCATTGTCTCCGCTGTAGCAATTATAAAAAGGTATTTGGGTTTTCTTACTGAAGAAATAAGGGGTTGTGAACTTGTATACGTAAACATATATACATATGAACATGAAGAAAAAAATGGAAACAAGACCAGCAATTCGGTTTGCTTGAAAACTAGAGCATTCTTTCACGAGCAAGCTTCCCTTAACCGTTTTCAAGAGGAATCGGTATAGTTTGCCCTTCCTTAGTGGATGACCTCCTACTGACTCATTAGTTATTGGTTGAATGTATTGAGCCATTGTCTTAAGTGAGATGATGAGTGCTTAAGGAGATTTGCTTCTGGGTGTCTTCGTAGTCTTTCATTTGGAGTGCAGAAGATGTTGGACAAGTGGCTGTCACTTCATTCTATGACTAAACTTCATTGTTTGCTAAGATGGTGACAGGGGCCACACTCAGCATCCATGAAGAACCCTAGGAAACTCCAAAAGACATATTCTAGAGAACTCGATACTCAACAGTGACCAGTGTCTGGTCACCTCGATGCCCTGTTTTCTTAGGTTTCTAAGTGGAGACCCATTCAAGCAAAATGGAAGAGAAGAGCGGAATGTATGCTTTATGTTTCCTAACTATGGTATGTTTTCTCATCTTTCTAATAATTGAGTGCAGAGGACGGGGAGAGCAGGTGGTTCTTCTTCTTATGTGGAATGGAGTTATCCTAGCAACTGAGATGAGATTGTTGACACCTAGCACATAGGCTGTTGTTTTTGGACATCTGCCACAGAAGAGAGTGTACCCAAGAAACGATGTTATGGAAGTGGGATGGGTTTCCATGTTTTGTTCTGTGCTCTCTTTATGGAATCTCAGGTCTGTGTGTGGTGTGTGTGTGTGTTCCCTCTGACAATAGCCTTTTGATCAAGGATTTGCAGCTACGAGAAGGGGCAGGCATATCCAAATGAAGTACTTCAGTGGTTTTTTTGGTGGTATTGTGGAACAGGAGAAGAGAGTACAGGCTTTGGAGCCAGCCAAATATGGTTTCAAATCCTGCATCCTCCATGTAAGGTGTTTTAATTCTGAGCAAGTTATTTAATTTTAAGCTGCCATTTTTCTTATCTGAAAAAATGGGATTAATATCAGATGTCACTTAAAATTATTGAAAAATAGACACCAAGTGCTAATATTCTTTTTATTTTTTTTAAGATTTATTTATCTGAGAGAGAGAGGGGGAGAGAGAGTGCTTGAGCAGGGGGATGGATGGAGGGAGAGGGAGAGAGAGAGTCCTAAGCAGACTCCATGCTGAGCACGGAGCTGCACCCTGGGCTCAATCTCAAAACCCTGAGATCATGACCTGAGCTGAAACCAAGAGTTGTCTACACAACCAACTGTACCACCCAAGTACCTCATTAAATATTCTTTTTAAAATGATCATACGGTAAAATTAACTCTTCTGGGTATACAGTTCTATGCATTGTAACTCATGTATAGATTCATAAAATCACCACCACTGGCAAGATACAGAAAAATTCCATTACTCCCCAGAAAACTTCTCCTGCTACCCTTTTATAATCATGCCCTCCCTCTGTCCCAAAGCTTCTTCTTGAAAAGGGCCTTGGGGTACAAATTATGCTTAATTTATATTTTATATCACCCCAAATTTAGGAAAATCTTTAGCTTATGATAAAAAAAGACATCTATATGTTAGGAATTACTTTTCTAGGCTGTGGCAGGAGCGTGGGGGGGTGCGATACGGAATTTTTTCTTTTTTTTTTCTTCTCCCTTTCCTCCTTTCTCAGGATAGTATCACTTACATATTCTTGCGCGTTAGAGGCCCCAGAATGCAGAAAGTCTAATTCTAAAACTACTTCCTTTGCTTTGAGAGATTCTTTCTAATGTAATCATACAATGACATGAAATTTAACAAAACTGTGTTTTGTTCCACATTTCACATCAGTCCCTACCAAATTTGTAAAATATGTACTTTGTGTATAAAATCCCTCCATCTTTGGAGGTAATTCTTTGAAAACGGATATCTGCCCTTAGGTTATCTGCATTCTAACTAAGCTTGCTGTCTGTTATGGCTTAAATTGTGACACCCCCCCCCCCCCCCCCGGCCAAGATATGTTGACGTTAACCCCCAGCACCTCAGAATGTGGAGGTACTGGAGATAGGGTCATTACAGAGGGAAATCAGTCAAAATGAGAACGTTATGGTCGGTCCTAATCACTGTGACTCGTGTCCTTAGAAACGGGGGCGATGTAGACTCAGACACGTGCACAGGGAGAACGCTGAGTGGATACGAAGGTGGGTATCAGTCAGGGTGGGGCAGCAGAAGCCAGGGCACACCTGGGATTGCCAGCAACCACCAGAAGCTTGAGGGGACCCGGGTCAGCCCTCAGAGTTGGGACCACCCTGCCAGCAGCTAGGTGTCAGCCTTCCAGCCCCCAGAAATGAGACGATACATTTGTGTTGTGTTGTGTTGTGTAAGCCACCCAGTTTGTGGTATTTTGTATGGCCGCCTTGGGAAACTAACACACTGTCTTTAATGAAAATGATGTTTAAAAATGACAGTGTGTTGGAAGAAGGGGCAGCTGGTGTTTGATGAGTTTGGAGCCCCGGTGCTGATGACTTCTCTGTCTATGACCTGTGGATGGTTCTCGCTGCTGATACCACTGTGTGTAGAACTCATCACTTCTTTTATTCCTACCCCCCCCTTTTTTTAAGTGGCTTTAATCATTACTGTCACCATCTCCTCCCTTCTTTCTTTCTCACCTCATCTCCCTCCCTCCCTTTCTCCTCCGGATTCTCCTTTCTCTCCCATGTGGGCCGCATCTGCTTCCTCCCCAGAGCCTGCTCCCTTCCTCCCACTTTGCTTTGCTCACACGTATCTCATCACTCATGGCCTGACAGAGAAGATGTGGAGTGAATGATATTGGACCTTCGTAGAGTCCTCTCCCCTGACCGGAGAAAAAGATTGATTGGTAGGTGCTTAGGGGTGACTGCTTCTTAAGATATCATATTTTTGTTCGAGAAAACTGCCACCAGATCCCAGCTTGAGTTCTAGGCAAGACTCTGCTTTGGGGTTTTAAAAAAAACCGTAATATTTGAAGACCTACATGTATAGGGCATATTGAGTTAATTATTTGCGTAATCTACTTAAACATTCTTTGATCCCGCCCCCCCCCCCCCCCCCCCGCCCCGGGACTTGCAGGGTGGGTGGACCTGACCGCCTTGACGCTGTCTTCCACTTCCTCACCCCACCTGTTCGCCTCAGTTCCCTCCGCCCTGCTTCCTTGTCACACGATCTTTTTGCTGTTCAGTATTGGAACATAGCTGAAGGTCGGCAACCCCGCCGCACGGTTTCCCCGTGAATGTGCAACATCACCTCTCTCAGGCGTCCCCTGAGAATGTGAGACAGCCCTGCTACCCCACCCTCGTCGGTTTGCCTTCTCCCTCTCTGGGGTGACAGTTTCTTATTTCTCTTCTCCGTGAGTGTCCAGCAGCCTTTGTCCCCCTGTCCGCTGATGTCTTTGTTTCTTATTTTACCAGGAAAAAAGGAGGAGGATGAGCACTTCCTCACCCTCCTGACACTACGGCTGCCAGCTTAGTGTATCTGTCCCCATACCCCGTCTCGGGCTTGCCCGTCCCATAGACAAGCCACCTGTGTCCCAGCCACCTACTCAGGGACGCCCTCTACGCTTGTCTCCTCTGAAGCGTTCAGTCCTTACGGTGAGTGCTCCCCGCTCTCCTGCGCTTCCCTTTCCCCTCGACCTGATCATTCCTGTGCGCCTGTAATATCTCCTTTCTTGAACAACCAAAGCATGTTTTTTACCTGATGGTCCTCTCTTGCTGTCTCCACCCTGTTTATAGTAAAGTTCCTCAGAAACATTGTTCATCCTCCGTATTTACTTCCTCGCTTCCCATTCTTTCTCTGAACCCTCCCCCTTTTTCGAAACAAAAAAAAGGATTTTATTTATTTATTTGAGAGGGAGAGTTGCACACGCGAGTGATAGCGCACAAGCAAGGGAAGCGGCAGAGGCAGAGGGAGAAGCAGGCTCCTCGCGGAGCAGGGAGCCCGATGCGGGGCTCCATCCCAGGACCCCTGGTTGATGACCTGAGCCGAAGGCAGACGCCTAACGACTGAGCCACCCAGGCGTCCCCCCTCTGAAGCTCTTTCAGTCAGACTTTGTCCCCACCATTTCTCCAGAGCTGCTCTTGTCTTGGTCTTCAGTGATGCCCGTGTGGTAGCGGCTTCGTCCTCCTCGCACTGGACCCCACTGTCGTTCCCTCCATGCTTCTGGAGACACTGCCTTGCCCTGGCTTCCTGTTTCTTTGCTGCTTTGGGGATCATCCTAGGCGCGGTGGTCTTCCGCCTCACTACCTGCTTTGCCCAGTCGCCTTTGCTGGGCGTGCTTCCTCGTGTTGCAGGCCACCAGGGATATGTCTCGCCTTAGGCTTCTCTTCTCTCTCTGGGGAAATCAAACTTTGCTGTGAAGGGCCCCATAATAAATCTTTTGGGCTTTGCGGACCATCTTGTGTGGTTGCAGCGACTCAACTCGGACGCTGTAGCACAAAAGCAGCTGTTGGTGTTCCATAAATTTGAGGGGGTGTAGCTGTGTTCCGGGGAGACTATTACGGACTCTGATATTTTAATTTCAGACAGTTTTTATGTGTTGAAACATTTTTCATTTTTCGAACCATTTCAAAAATGTCTAAACGTCTCTGAGCTCACAGATCATACAAAAGAAGAGGCGGCTTGTTTGCACATAGTTTGCGGACAAGTGCCCAGTATCAGGAAGCGATGTCATCCACTCCTTGGTCTTCATATACCATACAGAAGCAGATGAACGAGAAGCTTGGATCTCCAGCTCCAACTACCCCTTGAATTTCAGGCTAGCATGTTTAGCTTCCTATTTTATACCTCCATTTGAATATCTAATAGGCATCTCATGTCTAAAATAGAGCTCTTGATCCCCCCCCCACTCAAGACTACTTCTTTCCCTGCTGAGTGAATTAAACCTCAGTAAAAATGTGGGGGTAATGCAGCCATCCCGGATTTAGGACTGGAGTGTGGTGGGGAGGAAGGGGGGGTACTCCGGAGCCAGACTTGGATACACATCCCAACATTTGGCTTCTTACTAGTGGCGTGACTTCAGGAAAGTTACCCGATCACCCCCTTCTCTTTAAATACTGACTTTAATGGGACGTGAGGTTGATGAATAATGTGCCCGACATAGGGTGGGCTCAGTAGATCATTAACAGAAACCAGGGTAAAAGCTACCCATATGTAGATATCAGAGGAAGGAAACATTTTTTTATAGTCTATTTCTATAACAATAAAGATAGCTTACCAAACCAGAGTATCAATGAAAGCGTCAGAGAGTACAGAAGGATATTCAGATAGATAACAAAATCTGGCAGGTTACAACTTCCATAGGTAGGGTATATCTGTAAACTGGAAGTCTCACGAATGTCTTGCCAGTTGAGCACTATAATGAAGGGTGGTATGGCTTGCATTGTGTCCCCTTAGATTCCTATGTTGAAGTCCTAAATCCTGGTACCTCAGAATATGACCTTATTTGGAGACAATCTTGAAAAGAGGTAATCCAGTTCAAATGAATTCATTAGAGGGGCTCAGTCCACCATGGCTGGTGTCCTCATAAAGAGTGGGAACCTGGAGACAGACAAGCACACAGGGAGAACACAGCCATCTACGAGCCAAGGAGAGAGAGAGAGAGGCTTGGGACAAGGTTTGCCCTGACAGCCCTCAGAAGGAACCAGCCTTGCACACACTTGGATTTGGGGCTTCTGGCTTCCAGAATGGTCAGACGGTACATTCCTATTTAAATGTGTGGTACTTTGTTATAGCAGCCCTAGTACACGAATTTAGAAGGGATCAGGAGGACTTCTGCAGCAGGACCTGACTTAGGGATCTCTGCTCACACCCTCCTTGTTCTCTATTGCCTGAGTTGTGCTCACTGTCCCCCGTTGTTGTGAAGGAGGAGGGGACTCGTGAGCGAGCGACAGCTGCAGTTACACTTGGGGCTGAGATTGGAGAAGCCCAGCCTCACTGCTCTCGAAACTCTCAGCCAGTCCAGATCCCATGAGCCTGTGAATTCGAGCAGCACTTCCCAAAGTGCATTGTGTGGATTAGCAATCCCAGGAGATCTTCTGGGAAAAAAAAAAAAAAAGGTTTCTGGTCAAATTAGTTTCAGAAAAGCTACATTTTTATAGAGCTGTTTTTGAAAAGCAATAAGTATCTCAGCATAGGAGAAAGCCTCTGAGAAGTTCCACAGTTAAGAAACATGGTGAGCCTTGTTTAGCCAAGCATTTCTCAAACTCAGGTGACCCCAGAACCTGTGTGTGTGTGTGTGTGTGTGTGTGCATGCGCACGTGTGCAAATGCACATGTGTGTAATACTTGTTAACATCCCTTAGAGTTGGTGTTATATAGGATATACTTTGAGAAATGCTGATAGAGAAATCTTGCTTGTATTCATTGTATAGCTTTTTTGACTCAAAATACCTTATCACTTATGGATATTTTCACTTTCCATACATCTATTTACCTCTGATCCATGGCATAAACTTTTTTTATAGTTTAATTGAAGTGCAGTTGACCTAGATGTATGTATATACCCATGAAACCATCACCATAATCAAGATAAGATTTTATTTATTTGAGAAAGAGAGAGAGTGAGAGATAGCACGAGAGGGAAGAGGGTCAGAGGGAGAAGCAGACTCCCTGCTGAGCAGGGAGCCCGATGCGGGACTCGATCCTGGGACTCGATCCTGGGACTCGATCCCGGGAGTCCAGGATCATGACCTGAGCCGAAGGCAGTCGCTTAACCAACTGAGCCACCCAGGCGCCCAACCACAATCAAGATAATGAACATATTTATCACCCCAAAAGGCGTAATCATTTTAATATAGTAATTGTGGTATCACATAATCTCTTTTTTAAAGATTTTATTTATTTATTTATTTATTTATTTATTTATTTGACAGAGAAACACAGCGAGAGAGGGAACACAAGCAGGGGGAGTGGGAGAGGGAGAAGCAGGCTCCCTGCTGAGCAGGGAGCCCGATGAGGGGCTCGATCCCAGCACCCTGGGATCATGACCTGAGCCGAAGGCAGACTAAGCCACCCAGGCGCCCCCATAATCATTTTAAGTAGTATAGACCTAGTTTGTAGCTCTAGGTCCCAATAAACAGTTCAATATTGAATCTTTCTAAATGGATGGGCCATTTAGAATTTTCTTACATATCAAAAGGTAATAAAAAGAGGGTGAACAAAAGCACTTTGATTTATTTATGTTTTAATGACGTGGAGACATCTGAGTCTGTTTCCTTCAGTATACACAAGCTACATCTCTTTCATAGAGCTGTTGTAAAGAATAAGTAAGAGAATGTGTGTAAAAGTGCATAACAATGCCTGGCACATTGTAGGCACTTACTAAACCATTTCCTTCTTTTCCTTCCTGGTTCCTTAGTCACCCCCTGACCCCCTTCCAGTTTGTGTCCAGGTATTAGACAGATGGCTATCACTGTGGGTCGGATCAAAGGTTGTCGGACTTGGAGGGAGGGATTGACCAAGAGTAGTATACACTGGTCATAGTATTAGAGCATTTTGCTTGGTGCAGCTCAGGTATTTGAATCATCTTAGTTTTTCTCAGTTCTGTTTAAAGAATGTTTTACCAAAAGTTGGTGTTGATAGATTATTGGTAACTTTGGGTACATATCAATAAGTGGGGCAGATGAGCAGATGGTACTGGCTAACTTGAGAGTAAAAGTTGCTTTAGGTTTTAGGCAACTTTTAAAATTAGTTTGTAAATGTCACCTTTTTTTAAAAAAAAAAAGATTTATTTATTTATTTATTTGAGAGAAAGAGAGAGAGCACATGAGAGGGGGGAGGGTCAGAAGGAGAAGCAGACTCCCTGCCAAGCAGGGAGCCCGATGCAGGACGATCCCGGGACTTCAGGATCATGACCTGAGCCGAAGGCAGTTGCTTAACCAACTGAGCCACCCAGGCGCCCAATAAATGTCACCTTTTGTTAGGTTAACAGAGAGTTAAAAGTCATATATATTGATCGAGTTCACAAAACAGAAGACTGATTAATTTTGAATTCATTTTTTTTAAAGATTTTATTTTTAAATAATCTCTGCACCTCATTTGGGACTCGAACCTACAACCCCGAGATCCAGAGTCACATGCTCCACCAACTGAGCCACCCAGGTGCCCCTGAACTCATGTTTTTTTAAAGTTTTATTTATTTATTTGACAGAGACAGTGAGTGAGAGAGGGAACACAAGCAGGGGGAGTGGGAGAGGGAGAAGCAGGCTTCCTGCTGAGCAGGGAGCCCAATGTGGGGCTGATCCCAGGACCCTGGGATCATGACCTGAGCCAAAGGCAGACAGACGCTTAATGACTGAGCACCCAAGCGCCCCCTGAGCTCATTTTTAATTAAAATTATCCTTAAAATTAATTTCATTATTTTAATTAATTTCATTTGTCAGTTATTTGTACTCACTTTTGTTTTTAATTTATATGTATATTATGTTATATATATACTACTTATGTGTATATATTATATGCAAATATGTGTATGTTTTTATTTGTACATTGCTTATTGAATGTGGCTGAGATGACTAGATTATTTGTAGCTAAATAAAAGGAAGAAGAAAGTACCTAAGCCCAGAAAGTTCATGTGTTTATTTCAAGTCAGAAAAAGTTGGCATATTTTGGCTTGCACGGAATCTCATTATGGAGTCAGAGATCTGAAAGGGATATTAAATTAGAAGCCAACCTGTCCTAACCAATAAAAGTTAAGTTGCCTGTTTAATAGTTAACTAGTGGGGCCACATCTGGAATTAAATCTTTCACAAACTTTCTGTTTAAATCTTTATTGCCTTGAATTAATGCAGTCCCCCCCCTCCTTTTTGTTTAATGGCCTGAATTTGTTTTTGGCTTTTTACAATTTTTTTTTTTTTAAGATTTTGGCAGTGCTTTCCAAAATGTTTCCTTCTGTACTGCCTCCAAAACAGAATTACAAACAGGTTGACTTTCTTTTTTTTTGATGCATTATGAAATCGTGTTTTTACTTTTCTGACTTGTAAATGTGTCTGGTTTTGAGTAAGTTCTAATTTCGGGCCTTGAAAGATGAGAACTTGAATATACTTATTTCTCTTCGTCACCTAGAGAATGATGCAGGCTGTTAGGAAAGCGTATCAGCAGAACCATGGAGCTGCAGCATTTCCTGTGTGCAGTACCCAGTGAGTGCCCATGATAGGGACCCTGGCTGCTAGGGTTGAAACCTCACGGGTACCATCCATGAACTCATCAGTTTATCAGACATCATGGCATATGTGCTATGTGCCATGACACTGCTAAGTGCTGGGGATGCACAGATGAATGGGCTGGGAATAAAAGGGAATTTTATTTTTAAAACACCGAGACATGAGGGGCGCCTGGGTGGCTCAGTTGGTTAGGCGACTGCCTTCGGCTCAGGTCATGATCCTGGTGTCCCGGGATCGAGTCCCACATCGGGCTCCCTGCTCAGCAGGGAGTCTGCTTCTCCCTCCGACCCTCTTCCCTCTCGTGCTCTCTATCTCTCATTCTCTCTCTCTCAAATAAATAAATAAAATCTTAAAAAAAAAAACAAACACCAAGACATGAGACCTTGTAAGTAAAATAATGTTAAGCTAATTTCCCAATTTTAAGTCTTTGAACTATTGTCTTTGATATGTTCTGGGTTTTCCACCAGTGGACCCCAAAGCCTTACTTAATGCACCTGACAGCCCTCATGTGCTCTTTACCATAGTCTAAGGCAATTCCAGCAGGAAATAGGTACATAACCACCTATTTCTTAGCTTTTTTGCTTTTTCTTTTTACCTTCCTTTTGCTTTTTCTCCTGTGATCTGGATATCAAGGGGGAAGTGAAGTAGCCCTTCATAAGAAGGTTCAGGTGACTTGTAGGCTGGAGGTATATCTGTGCCAGGCTGGGCAGATGACACCTGCCAGAGAGCCTAGCGCCATCAAGAGAGAATCACGTGGGACTGGGGCAGATCGCTCCAGCACTGTCCTTGCTTGACCCCTACCTGACCCGTCCACTCTGTGCCTTGCCCAATTCCCTTGGCTGCTGGCACACACACAAAAAAAGACCTCAGGATACAAAAGAGAGAGTTAGTTTTCCAAATGTGGGCCCAAAATCTTACTTTCAGAGCTGTGTACATGAGTAGTATGTGGGGAATCCCTCATTTCAACAGAGATGGTGAAGACTGTCCTCTAAGTTGTATCTGAAAGAGGCAAACTCTCAAACCATGCTAACTCTCAAAGCACACAAGTCATCAAGATTATTTGGCATTGTAAATAACTCGGTTTATTTGCTCATCTGTCTTTTTAAAATCTGTTTTATGGCCAGTATTCTCGAACTCCTTTTAGATTAGCTCAACACTAACCTGCTTCAGAGGCAAGGAATGGCAGAAAGCATAATGAATGTTCTTCACAACGGTTGAGGTTTTTGGTTTACACATGAAGATGGTGTGGCATTGGTAGAGTTCAATTTTGTTATCCAGTTGACCTTTACTGAGCACCTGCTGTATGCAAGCCACATTGCCCTGTGCTTTCATGTGGGTTCCTTTGAAGTTATCAACAACAGCTCTCTGAGTTAAGCAATCCCTGGAAGTTTCTGAAACTTCAGCCAGCTTGGGGATTACTTCTTAACACTGTAGACAATACTCCTGAAGGAGGAATGATGGGTGACGTCCCACTGGTGGGGAAGAACACTTGGAACGCTTAAGCAAGTTCATGAATCAGGATTATAGAATCTGCAGAATATAGAGAATTCTAGAATAAAAAATTCCATAATATTTCTTTTTATTACAAAAGGTAGAGAATTTATTGGTATGCGAAATTAGGATTTAGTGGCTCCTTTGCCTGTGTTTTTCAAAGTACCTGGTAAGTGCCTGTAATCCTCCACTGTCACCTGTATTGTTCTTGTTCAGGTCTGGTTCTCACCAGACAGTGAGCTCCTGGGGGACAGAGACCATATCTTACTCATCTTTGTTCTCCAGGGCCTAGTGCAATGTTAGGGCTGCCAGATAGAATACAGATGCTCAGTTAAATTTGAATTTCAGATAAACAACAACTAGTTTTCTTCTAGGTATGTCCAATATATATATATATTGATAAACTTGAGTTTTATATAAACAACAAATAATTTTTTCAGATAAGTATGTCCCATGCCATATTCAGATTTAATTGGTAATCCTGTATTTGTATTTGCTACATCTGGCAATCCTCTATAATGTCCATTACTTAGAAACTATTTTTTTGAACGAAAATGGTATAATTCTACAACGACCACAGCTAAGGCAAATCAAAGTGTTTAGGTAGGGGGCTTGCTCTCGTCCATGAACTGTAGGATGGAAATTGCAAATAAGAGTAATTACCCTCCTTCACAAGTAGTATTAGTGAAGATGGACCATTTCACCTGCAACAACTAGACAGCCTTGATTATAGAAATAATGTATCGAGGACCTGAATTAATGGATTTGCTAGTGTTCCTTGCCTTCCGTGAGCCAGGCACTTCTAATCCAAGTTTTTTATGTTCCTGAGCCTCCATCTTGGGAAATCATGCATATTGCCAAATGAAATAGTTGTCTGGGATTATGGAACTGTGGTTGAGTCAGGTACTGGCCCCCTTCACCCTTTCTCCTTTTCTGTTCCTCTCATTGCAGCTCTCCAGCACCCTGCTTCCTTCCTGAGAGGTGAGCAGGGACAGGCAGGAATGGAGATTGTCATCTGTTGAGCTAGAGGAGATCAGAGCAGGGTATGACAATGCTAGGTATTTTAAATCTCCAGATTTTTGCGGGGTGTGTGAGTATGTATGTGTGGGTCAGTGTATATACAGAGTATAACTGCATAAGCATGAGTGATCTCCCCGTCTTCCTGGTAGGAGAAAGTAGAGCATGTAGGGATGAAATTAGGGGCTTCAGAGCAGAGACACAGACTGATTCAAGGCAGTGGTTGCTGCTGAGAATAGAATCAGGAGCTCCTGGCTCCTTTGGGTAATATTGGTTTTTTAGGCCATCTTCCCATCCACAAAGTAAGACTCTGGAATAGGTCTGGGTATAAATGTTTTTGTGGAAACATAAACAGTCCTGACCTTAAGTATTTGGAAGTGAGGACTCATGCCCTTCTCCCAGAATATAAATTTGACTCAGTAGGGCTAAAAACAATTGTAGCCTAATATAAGAAACCGTTTAGCAGACTTTGTTCGGACGTCAGCCAAATTAGAGCTTTGCGTGGTGGGGTGTGTTCTGTCGTCTGTACTAGATTAGGGAAAGCAAAAATAGAAAGCTTTTTTCTCTAGACTTGAGAACCAAATCAATGTATGGTCATTAAGAGCATCAGAGGCAAATGGCCACGGAAGTTGGAATCTCAGCCTTAATGAGGGTGTGCTGGTGTTCTGAAAACACAGAATTCACAAAGAAACAAAATGCTCCCGTTGGTTCTGAAGCCACTGAAAGCAGCAGACACTAGATAGAAACCCTTGCGTAGTATGTTTTCGGTAGTCATGCTAATCACATGTGTACGTGCCAGGCACTCCGGCCACCTCAGCTCTCTGGAAGAGAATCTCTGGTAGGGGGGTGGCTTGCATGGTGCTGGAGCTGACTCCCTTGAGAGGAAGCTGGCGTCCCACCCCCACTTTCTGTGCCCCTCAGGAGGGTTTCTGAGGAGCATTCAGTCCTTTGTAAGGATGCACTTGGTGGCCGGGAATTTACATTCCAGCTTCAACCGTGCCCAGAGAAAATATTTGTTCTCTGTCTCCGTGGTCTTACTGAGAATGGAGGACACGGTGATTGTTCTTGAAGTTGCCAGTGCCAGAAAACCTTGTTCACGGGAGGCATCGAAACTTCCTATTTTCCACGTACCTTAGTTTAACATTATTGCTAATGTTTTGCTCAGATTAACTTCCCGTGTTTGTTTTTATTTTAAGTCCATTCTTTAGTTGAAGTGTTACTTGGTGAATGGAAGGAGAAAAATAAAGCAAGGGGAAGGGGTATAATATGGAAGAATAGAGTTTTGTTTCTAGTCCCGTTTTGCAACAGTAGATAAGTACTTTAAAATTGTTATTCCCTGGTTGTTGAACAAGACACTGAAACTCCATTTTATAGTACTACATGGTGTATTGAATTTGGTTAAACGGCCAAGCAAATCCATCACCTTGTCTAGACTGCAACTCCACAAGCAGAGTTTGAGAGCCTGTTTTGTGGCATCCAGACCTTACTTCTTTTTTTTTTTTTTTAAGATTTTATTTATTTATTTGACAGAGAGAGAGCACAAGTAGGCAGAGAGGCGGGCAGAGGGAGAGGGAGAAGCGGGCTATCCACTGAGCAGGGAGCCCGATGTGGGGCTCGATCCCAGGACTCTGGGATCATGACCTGAGCTGAAGGCAGCCGCTCAACGGACTGAGCCACCCAGGCGCCCCTCCAGACCTTACTTCTAAGAGTGGTCTGCACTGATCTGTGAATTCATGGAGCAGGAGTTTTGCTAACTATTCATCGTGTGTCTGTCTGAGGCCCAATGTCCTCCTCACTTGCCAGTGTACTTCTCATTCAAATGACAGAAACTTTGCAAATATTAAGGACCGGAAATATTAAGGATACTAAGCATCAGTATTTGGGATCCGACAGTAAATCCAGTTCCTAGGAATCAGACACCCAAATCTAAATCATAGCACAAATGCAAAGGGCAGCTTCTTTTTGAGAGAGTGGGGAATCCTGAAAACAAGCAAAGCTTAATAAGAAGGGAAAACAAACTTTGGACTGTTAATTTTTGTAATTCACCTGGCTCTGGAATTTTCTTCTAAGCCCTTGAGGCAAATTTCCATTCATAGCCCTTGGGTAACATTCTGGATTATGAAGCAGAGGAGGTTTACTTTAAGGAGAAGCCAATGGGCTGTAGGCGATGAGTTCCCAGAGCAGTAAAACCGGAGCTGTTGGAGTGTATCTGGGACTTGCTAGAAGAGGGAGTGGCTGTGTGGGAGATGGGGGCAAAGAAAAGTTCTGCTGAGGGGCGCCTGGGTGGTGCAGTCGGTTAATCACCTGACTTTGATTTCAACTCAGGTCATGATCTCAGGGTCATGAGATTGAGCCCTGCGCTGTGTTGGGCTCCGTACTCAGTGGGGAAGTCTGCTTGCAATTCTGTCTCCCTCTGCCCTTCCCGCTCATGCTTGCTCTCTCTCGCTCTCAAATGAATGAATAAATCTTTAAAAAATAATAATAAAAAAGAAAAGTTCTGTTGAGATTACACTAGTGGTAAAGGGTTAGGTGGGTTGATGGATAGTGTGGTGGTCTGGGAATTCAGGGTCCTCAGATATTATTTCTGCTTATTAACTCTGTGACTTTGGACATTTCAGTGCTCTGGTCCTACCGGCTAATCTTTAATATGAGGTGCTGGATTAAGTAACCCCTGAAGTCTCTTCCGGTTTAAAATTCTGCTATCATTTGGAAATACACTGTCAGGAAAATATCAGTGCCAAAGTCTCTAATATGGCAAGCATTTTCAGGTTCGGTCTCAGTGAGAGTTACTTTTGCTATTAACATTTTATAAAAGTTACTTTTGCTATAACATTTTATAAAATTGGGAAATTATTAGTGTGTGTTGTCAAACCCATGTTAAAGTTGTTTGTGTTTCAGTTAATGAAAGAGAACTTTAAGTGACTATTAACATTTACCAAGGGGTGTAGCTGAGAGTTGATAGTTTATAAGGGCAAACTAGTTTAATAGAAAGCAGTTGCCACTGGATTGAAAAGTTTACAATTTGATTTTTCATTTCTATAGCCTCAAAATTGGTCAGAAGTGGATGATTCATATAAAATTATCTTATTAGAACAGGCATAGTATTAGCCTTCATTGTTGCTCAGGGTAAAGATTTCAGAGTGATAGCTTTACGTATTTTAATTTTCCTTGATTTTCTAAAAGTTTCTACCTAATCCTGAGAAAGTCTAGTTGCTTCGACAGAGACCTGACTGCTTTCTGTCTCAGAGTATTTAAGGAAAGTACATTTTCTCAAAGTGGAATTTTCCCTGGGTCATACCAGGCAACTAGGGCTCTGAGCCATAAATTATCTCCCAGGGTTTGGTTCCCTTTGAGAGAAAGGGAAAGGAGATAACTTTTGCTCTTGCTAGAAAGTGAAGCTTATCTATCTCTACCTATTTGCAGTTTAAAGAAAGGACGAGTGTATATTTATACAAAAGCGTAGGTCCCTTGACCACAGTAAAGCAGCTACTTAGGTTGCTCATTTCGTGTCCAGGAGACACAATGTATTTTCAGGCCCCAGGAGGCTCTTTTGGTGCCAGACTCCGGGCTGAGTTCTGAGGGAAGGTACAAATGTGCAACTGAGTAAATACCTTTATGGTAACCCCATGTTCTTCTCGCTGACATAGTATTTGTGTGTGTGTGTGTGTGTGTGTGTGTGTATAACATATACATATATATGTACACATAATATACATATTAACACACATATACACAGTATGTATATTGCTAATATACAATAATATATACAATGTATATGATGTTAATATGTAGTTATATGTGTTACTATATATTATATTGCTATTTAGTAATGTATCTTACTATTTTTATATTACTTTGTGATTTATTTTTTAAGATTTTTTTTAAAGATTGTATTTATTTATTTAATTAATTTTTTTTTAAAGATTTTATTTATTTATTTGACAGAGACACAGCGAGAGAGAGAACACAAGCAGAGGCAGTGGGAGAGGGAGAAGCAGGCTTCCCACTGAGCAAGGAGCCCGATGCGGGACTCGATCCCAGGACCCTGGGACCATGACCTGAGCCGAAGGCAGACGCTTAATGACTGAGCCACCCAGGCACCCCTTATTTATTTATTTGAGAGAGAGAGAATGAGAGACAGAGAGCACGAGAGGGAAGAGGGTCAGAGGGAGAAGCAGACCCCTGCTGAGCAGGGAGCCCCATGTGGGACTCCATCCCGGGACTCCAGGATCATGACCTGAGCTGAAGGCAGTCGCCCAACCAACTGAGCCACCCAGGCGCTATTTGAGAGGGAGAGGCAGAGGCAGAGGGAGCCAGACGTGGGACTCCATCCAGGACCTGGAGATCATGACCTGAGCCGAAGGCAGATGCTTTACCATCTGAGCCACCCGGGCGCCCCTCTATTACTTTGTCATTATAGTAGGATATATTACCAACATAGAACATATCCACATATCTGTATGAATAGATACATACCTATGCACATACATACATGGCTGGGTAGGTGAGGGAATGAAAGTCTGTGACCTGTGCACTTTCAGAATTGCTTCAGAGTGTTTCTACTTTACTATGTACTTTTACCCATGATGTGTGGGGCGAAATGGTAAGTGTAATAAGCAATTTAAGAGGAAAGTAGGTTTAATGGATGTTTGGAATCAGAGGTAAACCTCCTTCCCACCTTCAGGGAAAAAAAAGAAGTTGTTTGATTTAACCACTTTTTTCCAAACCAGTCTTGTGTGTGGAAGGTGACATCACACTGTGTTTGATAAAAGGAGCTGTGTGGACATTTAATTCTTTGTGTTAAGTAGCCTGTGGGCTAGTGGCTTGCTATAGTAGTCTGTGTTTTTCAGTTGTTTGGGGTTTCGTTGGTGGTGGTGGGTTGTTTTTTTTTTTTTAACCTAAAAAAAAAAAAAGTCCTAATGTAAGGACAGAAAGCCTTTTCAGTTTTCTTCTGAATGTTTTACTTACTGTTTAAAAATGATTATCCAGCTCTGCTGCTAGTAGATGGCTGGCCTTGACCTCATGAAGTATTTTAATATTTCAGTTTCAAGTTTAATGATGAGGGGATTTTGAGTTCCCCATGAGTTCTGTTTGCTGATATATTTGTGTCTCTTTATATTAACAGTGTTCCCTTTTATCCTTTGCTCGGGATGGAGAAGGAAGTGAAATTGGATGACTCTTATTTTTAAGCTTGACTGGCTCTTCAGAAAATGACAGGAGAGTCACTCCCTCAAAATGGCTAACATGTTCAGCTGTGTGTAAATTGGGATTATAATCCTCTTTGAAGACTAGGAGGAATGCTATTATGATAAATGTGCTGGAAATCATTAAAGATGAGGAGTACGGTGGGACGCAAGTGGCCGTCCCAAGCCCTTTGCTGTCAGG
Organism: Zalophus californianus; assembly: GCF_009762305.2. NCBI lineage: Eukaryota > Metazoa > Chordata > Mammalia > Carnivora > Otariidae > Zalophus > Zalophus californianus. The sequence continues at coordinate 176,965,023 of NC_045596.1, forward strand.
CAGGACACCCTCTGCGTCCCGTGCAAAGACTGAGAGGCGAATGGATTAGCCATTGCCACCCGGGCAGCCTGTGTGGGGCACAGCAGACCTGGGTGAGTTTCCACGCAGTGCAGTTCCCTTGGTGTCTAGCTGGTGCTTTGTCTTTTCTCACCTCTTATCCCAGCAGGGAGGAAGACAGGCCAAAATCGGAGGGGGTATTTGTGTACCTGTTTGTGCCTGCTTATGAGATACCAAATATGCTCCCCCTCACATTGTCTGCAGATTTTTTTTTTCTTAAGCATGAATGTGGTGGGAAATGGAGGTTGTTCAGCCATATGGGCTGTACCAAGTATCGGTTATACTAAGCAGAACAATCTGACTTTACATGACTGCTATTTGAAGTGGTTGAGAATGGAAATATTCCTTTCACCACTATGATAAAGGCAGAATTTTATCTGAAACAAAAAATTCATGTTTTCTGAAGGTCTGGGATGTGCAGGGAATTTACTGCAAAATTGTCTTCATTTAGGTAGTTAATACATGACGATTTTAAATATGGGTTGTTTTTATTTCTTAGTATATAACTGCTTGCTTTCTTATCAACAACGAATTTATATTCTATTTCATATTTCTACATTTTAAGTAAATCCTTTCTACTTCTGAGAATCTTCATCTCTCAAGACTTTTCTAACTAGTTTATTGGAAGCAGAAACTAAAAATCTTGTGGCTGTACCTTCTAGGGACAATAAAATATGTTTATTGTCCATGCATTAAAGCAGGAAGGAGAAAATAAAAGATGCTTGCAGTCTCACCAACTCCATGAGAGTTGAGAGGCCAATGGTGGGTTTTGAGCTAAGAAAATTTTAAATTAAATGTTTTTTAAAAACCCCAGAGGTTTTATGGGGATAGGCAAGGGTAAATGAGGGAGGTGAGGTAGGACTCTTCTAGTAGTCCAGGCAGGAAATGTGGTGCCTTGGTCTATATACCAACTGAGGAGCTGGTAAAATGTAGTCATATTCAGCTCTGTTTGGAAGGTAGAGCGAAAGGGTTTGTTGATGGTTTGGCTTTGGCTTATGAGAGGAAAGCAGTCAAGAGAGACAAAGGTTTTTGGCCTGAGAAACCAGAATGATGGAGTTGCTGTTTATCAAGTGGGAAAGACAGGGAGAAGAGGAATTTCTGAGGGGAAAAAATAAAAAGTTGAGTGTGGAACCTATTTAGTTTTTTTATTATGATAGTTATTAAAAGCTACTATTGGCTCATTTAAGCTTCCCAATGCTTTTCCATAGGCATAAGTGTGCTTTTATTAATAAATCTCAGGGCAGCGCTAAGCTTAAGCTATGTAAACGCTGGATCAAGGAGAGAAAAATTTAGGATAAAGATCAGAAAAGGCCAGTTAGGAGAAAGCACCCGCAGGAGCATGATACGAGACCCAGCAAGAGAGTCTTATAAAAAGCAATTTAATTAAACTGTAGGCTTCTAATTGAGAACCTTTTTCCAGAAGGAAAAGTGTTCCTATGTCTGGCTCTAACTGGGTGTGCACCAGGTTTGGACTTCGCTACCCAATGTGCTGTGTGATGCGGCTAATACTACTAAAAAGGAATATGGATTTTCTTATACATCATAGATGGATCAGTTGCAATCTTGCCAGTATTGGTTTTCACTGTTAAAATAGCTCTGCTCTGGGGCCTGGGTGGCTCAGTCGGTTAAGCATCTGCCTTTGGCTCAGGTCCTGATCCGAGGGTCCTGGGATCGAGCCCCGCATCGGGCTCCCTGCTCGGCGGGAAGCCTGCTTCTCCCTCTCCCACTACCCCTGCTTCTGTTCCTGCTCTCATTATCTCTCTCTGTCAAATAAATAAATAAAATCTTTAAAAAAAGAATAAAAATAAAATAAAATAGCTCTGCTCTTTCCTCTCTTCCTCCCTCCCTCCCTTCCTTCCTTTCAGTACTATTTCTGATTTTTATGCAAACTAACCTAGTAACCTAGAAAACTCCATTATTTGTTTAGCTGATTACACCTGACAAAGAATCACAATATTGAGTAGAGTGTAAAAAAAAAAATCTACTTTATTGTCTTTGTACATGGATGAAAGCAGGCCAGTTTAAATCTCTGTCCCTAGCTTTAAGGGAAAAAGAACATAACTGCATTTACTTATTTATTTTTTTTAAAGATTTTATTTCTTTATTTGACAGAGAGAGAAAGAGAGAGAACACAAGCAGGCAGAGTGGGAGAGGGAGAAGCAGGCTTCTTGCCGAGCAGGCAGCCCGATGCGGGGCTTGATCCCAGGACCCTGGGATCATGACCTGAGCTGAAGGCAGTCGCTCAACCAACTAAGCCACCCAGGCACCCCAGCTTAGTCCCTTTTGAATGTCCTCTTATTCCTCCTCTTATTGCAACTGAAATGAGTTTTCATTTTCTTCCTTTTTCATCTTTTGTTGTTGTTCGTAACTTCATTCAAGAGTTGCTTTGTGATGCTGACAATATTTGGGCCTTCTTTAAAAAATAAAGCAACAGACTAAGTGCCCAGTATGAGAACCTTAATGTGCTGATTTAGCAGTGTTCATGCATCACCCCTATGTGCTAGGCACTGTTTGATGCCCAGGGATGCAGCAGTGACAGCCAGTACCCCTGCAACCAGGAGTTGCAATCTAATTGGGGGTGGGGGAGCAAGTAGTCCAGTATGCAAATATGTGACTTTGTAGTATATATACAGAGAGCCAGGGCATAGAGAGTGATGGCAGTGCATGGGATGATCTGAGAAGGGAGCATCTGAAATCAAGATCTAACCTTGCATGGCCTCCTGGCTTAATGGTCAGCTGGGGGATGGAAGCCAGCTTGCCTCTTCAAAACTCAAGCATCTTGGGGCACCCAGGTGGCTCAGTCAGTTAAGCATCTACCTTCAGCTCAGGTCATGATCCCAGGGTCCTGGGATTGAGCCCCGTGTCAGGCTCCCTGCTCGGGGGAGCCTGCTTTTCCCTCTCCCTCTGCCCTTCCCCCTGCTTGTGTTCGCTCTCTGTCAAATAAAGAAATAAAATCTTTAAAAAAAACAAAAACGTCAAGCATCTTAACTGTGTAGTTTGAGATCTTCTCAGATAAGAAATTAGTGCAAGAGTCATGCTAATTTTAAACAATGACAGGATTGATGTATGTGCCCGTGCATATTTTATTTGTATTTTTGTAAAGAAACCTGCATAAGTGTGAATAGCGTCATATTTTGAAGAAGGCTTTACTGTTTTCCAAAGTGAACAAATAACACATTTGAAGCCTGCATCTGGTGAGAACATCTGTGGGTTGTTTTCCCCATTTTTACGAGACGTAGTAATGTTGGGACCATGATTATATGACTTAGAATCTTAACAGTATTAGGGCTGAAAGGGAAGAACTTTTGGGGACTGTCTAGTTTGATTTCTCCCATTTCTTGGAATGACTAAGCTGATGGCAGATGGACCCTCTGCCCGAGGCTCTCCCCCTCGTGAGTGAAAGGGCTAGACTGCAGGCAGGGCTGTCCTCCTCTCCATCTGTCACACGCTTCAAAGTGATTAGAATTTGTGTCTCCATGTCTTTCAGCATGACACCCATACAATCAGAGTCCCAGAGAAGAGCAGATTTTTAATTCTATTAAATTGATCCTACGATCATACATAAAATAGTTTTCTGCTATTTATAATTTGTCCTTTTAGGCAGGTAATTCTACCCCAGATAATGATAAAAAGAGAGATAATTCTCAGTTTCTATCTTTCCATTTTTGATTCATTATCACTGACATTAGGGTAAAAGCTAAATTTAAGATTAATGCCAGTCTTTTGTTTTTAGCCTGTAAGATGTGGCTGAACTTCCTAGTGCTTGTGGGGAGGGGGCCCCAAGTTGAAGTGCAGGGCAGAAATAATCACACTTGTGCCCTCCCTTCTCTCCTCTTCTGTTCCTGGCCTCGGCATCCACCCTGAACCTATCTGCCTTTCGCTCTCTTTCTTTCTCTCTCTCACAGATCCCTCTCTTTCTCATTTTCTTGCATGCAAACCAGGTGGCCTACTTTCTTGTTTTCATATTCGCTAAAGCCAGACCAGTTTGCAAATCAAAATTGCCCGAACATAAGATAGAAAACTAAGAGGTAATATGGAATGCCATGAGCATCCTTAGGTCTTAAAGTGCCTGTTGGGAAGAAACTCGAGGTAGCATCCTGGGATTTCCTTGGGACAGTGCAGGTGGTTGCCAGGATTAAGGCAGTGCTTCTCAAACTTGAACATGCACACAAGTCACCTGGGCATCTCTTTCAAATGGATGATAGTGATCCAGAAGGTCTGGGGCAAGGCTGGAGGTTCTGCATTCCTAACCAGCCCCCAGGTGTTGCTGGTGCTGCTGGACCAGACCACACTTGTCAGCATGCTGTCAGGGATGGACTTCTTAGCAGGGTTTATACGTTCCATGCAAATCATTTAAAAGTTGAGTGATAGGCTGTGTACTGAGGTAGTGTTAGTGTCTAAATTAGTCATCTGAAATTACAGTCTCTCAAAAAACATGTGGAGGAGTGGATGTGCTTCTTCCTGGGCTTCCCTTTAAAATCTACATCAGGAAGTCGATGACTTAGATCAGGTTATTAAAAAGGAAAAGCCTGTTTACTCTCCACCTCTCACATTGCTTTCTTTCACTGTGGAATCAGACCCTGATTATTTTTTGACAGCATGCCTTGCTGAGACTGAGGAGGCATTTTTATTTCTAGTACCAAGACAGAACACATACCCCTCTTTCTTTAAATTCAGAAAATCTTACATCAAGTTGCCAAAATAGGATGGCATATTTCCCAAAATTATGCAGCAACATAAGGGGTGACATATTCTGGGATTGGAGTAGTTGATCAAGGCTTTTGTATGATCAACACATAACAAATACAGGGTGGTGTAGTGCCCCTGGGGTGGGGGGGACTTTGTGGAGCAGTGGGATAGTGGGCTTCTTATTCCTGATCCGTCTCTGTAACCTAGAGTGAGCTCTGTAAGACTCTATGGGCCTTAGTGTTGTCATTTCTAAAATAAGGATCCTCTACTTGACTATTGAAAAGGTCTTGGCGAACTCATATTGCCTCTTGCATTAAGTGTGCTTGCTTACAGGGAGCTAGCTAGTGTTTTGTGTGTGCTGGTTTCATTCCCATTAGACAACAAAAAAGTATCTTTGTCTAGTCTGCCATCAGTATTTTTAGCAAGTATCCTTTTTTTAAAAAAAAAGATTTTATTTATTGAGAGAGGGAGAGGGTGTGTGTGTGTGTGTGTGTGTGTGTGCGCGTGCATGTGCACACAACTGGGGGGAGGGAAGAGGCAGAGCAAAAGAGAATCTTAAGCAGACTCTGCTCTGGGCATGGAGCCCGCCGTGGTATTCGATCCCACAACCCTGAAATTGTGACCTGAGCTGAAATCAAGAGTCGGACGCTTAACTGACTGAGCCACCCAGGTGCCCCTTTGCAAGTATCCTTAAGGAGATGTTGCATAGGTAGGTTGATGATTTTTATTAGGGAGCTTTGCTTTGTAATTGTTCTTCATTTTATTATTTTCTTTAGTTATTTAGGGTTAAAGGAAGATATTTAAAATATTACATACAAGTAAGCTTTTAATGCCTAGGTTTACACACAATGTTACCTTGCTTAAAACCAACCCAATGGTAGAATATACTTTTGTATAAGAAGTGGATTGGTTTACAAAAGGATTTATAATAGATACAATATGTATTATTGGTAAGTTCCTTTAAGAATTTTTTAAGTGTTCCCTTCCATACCATCATTTTGGGAGCACACTTATAACACAAAGCAAAGCAAATCACTAAATTAGACTTCCAGACAGATAGAATTACAGTAGACGTGCAGTGATGTGGGATTTGGGGAGCAGGGATTCTAAGTGTCCGTAGCATCCAGCTATAATGGAATCGTCCCTACAGGAAAGTTTAAGAAATGATCATCCATTCAAAAAGATTGTGCCTTAAAACACGTGGAGGACACTTTGCTCTCATGTGTAGTATGGTATGTTCGGTGGTGGTCTTGTGACTAGTGATTTCATGGCTGCCCATCCCTTGAGATTTGGGCAGGGCAGTGCAGATGGTAATGAGCCATCTTGTTACATCCTTGGAGCCTCCCTGATAACAGGGGACTGGGGACAGTTGGGGCTTAGATATATGTTTTGATGAGTAACAGTCCTTTAAAAGCATTCAGATACAGTGCAAATACTTGCAAATATGCAAGTTCTTTTTTCTGTATACTAGAACTAATCCTATACTAGAATGCATCCAGACACTAATGGGGCTTTTCCCTTCAATGATTGTGCTCATTTTGAGCTGATATCAAAACTCTGGAAATACTCATCTGGGACAGATCAGGTCCAGACATTGAGGATACTGGATCTTCTACCATCATTTTAAATGAATTTAGATGATTTTTATTTCTTGAAACAGTTGGATTCAACCAGGTGATTGTTATTCCTTGGGCTCATGTTCCAAGTGTATCATGAGAATATTCCATTGATATGTGTAATCAATAATGTGTTTAATTGGGTTGCCTGGGTGGCTCAGTTGTTAGGCGTCTGCCTTCGGCTCAGGTCATGATCCTAGGGTCCTGGGCTCGAGCCCCACCTCAGCCTCCTTGCTCAGTGGGGAGCTTACTTTTCCCTCAGTTACCGCTCCCCCTGCTTGTACTCTCTCTCTGACAAATAAATAAATAAAATCTTTAAAAAAATGTGTTAAATTGTCTGAACCAAACTGATAAGAATAAATAATATTGCCTTTGATTGAGAGTCTTGATGGTCTTAAGAGTTTGTTCATATGTAGTCATCAGGTTTGCAGAGCAATCTTGTTACATGAGGAGTGTTATAGATTGGGTCTGCATAAGAAAACTGTGGCTAAAGGCAAGTAGTTATTTGCCCAAGGTCACTTAGCTCATAATCTGTAGAGTTGGGACCAGACCTAGGATATCTAATTTTTAGTTCAGTGTTCTCTCTGATACCATGTGTGATGGTTAATTTTATGTGTCCACTTGACCAGGCCAGGGGATGCCCAGATAACCAGATTCAACATAACTTCTTGGTGTATTCATGAGGGTGTTTCTTAAAGAGATTAGCATTTGAATTGGTGAATGGGTAAAGCAAATGGCCCTCCCTAATGTGGATGGGCATATAATCCTTTCATTTTACCTCGAAAATAAAACAAAGAGGTGGAGGAAGGGGCAGTTTGCTCTCTGTCTGGGACATCAGTCTTCTCCTGCCCTGGGTACTCCTCATTCTCAGGCCTTCAGACGTGGACTAGAATCTACACCATTGGCTCTGGGTTCTCAGGCCTTTGAACTGCACCACTGGCTTTCCAGGGCCCCCATCTTGCAGACAGCATGGGAATTCTCATGCTGTCTGCAAGATGGGGACCCTATATATATATATGTATATACACATACACACACACATGTATTTTTTGTTTTTATTTTTTTTAATATATAATCTTCCTCCCCTCTCATTATTGGTCCTGTTTCTCTGGAGAACCTGACTACTACACCATATTAAAGGGGACCATCTGGCTCATTTATGATGGTAGCTTTCAAAGGTGTAGCACTTTACGGTTTGACAAGGCTTTTACATAGATATCACCTTTTCTTCACAAGTTGAACAATAATGTTATCTTTAAATTACTTAATGTCCGTTGAGGCTTGAGAAGAACCAGTTTTATTTCATTTTCTCTTTTTCAGTTAATTTTTGCATAAAATCTTCTAAATTTAAAATTCTTATTTCTTTTTATTCTCTCTTTCCCCAGGCATGATTTTCTTTTCTTTTTTTTTTTAAAGATTTTATTTATTTATTCATGACAGACAGAGAAGCAGAGGGAGAAGCAGGCTCCCAAGGAGCAGGGAGCCTGATGCGGGACTCGATCCCAGGACTCTGGGATCATGACCTGAGCCGAAGGCAGACGCTCAACCATCTGAGCCACCCAGGTCCCCCCAGTCATGATTTTCTTGAAAAGAAAAGTTGTAACAGTAATTACTATCCAAAACAAATAGTTCCTGTAGGAAATGTGCTTATTGATCTCATAAAATCTAGTGCTCTAGTTTGTCGATATTATTCTCATTTCTTAATAGCATTTATCTTTTAAAGCAGCAACTTGTGACTGAAGTTAAAGTCTCTCTTTAACATGCATAGAGTTAAGTATCAGACAAGTCCTGTGTGTATTATCATGTATTCCTTTGCTTAATTTTCATTGTGTTAGACAAAGAGAAAGTCCTCTAAAATAACGACATGATGGATACTCAGGAGAGGAAAAGAGAAGGTTGAGGATATCGTGTGGATTTTGTGTATGAGGTTTCTTAGAAAGACTAGGGTATGGAGGGAAGACGGACAGGCCTTTTGCTTTGCTTTTAAAATTGTTTTGATTTGAAAGCCCAACAGAGGAACAGAATCGAGAGCCCAGAAATGGACCCTCAACTCTATGGTCAACTTATTTTTGACAAAGCAGGAAAGAATGTCCAATGGCAAAAAGACAGTCTCTTCAACAAATGGTGTTGGGAAAATTGGACAGCCACATGCAGAAGAATGAAACTGGACCATTTCCTTACACCACACACAAAAATAGACTCCAAATGGTTGAAAGACCTAAACGTGAGACAGGAGTCCATCAAAATCCTAAAGGAGAACACAGGTAGCAACCTTTTCGACCTTAGCTGCAGCAACTTCTTCCTAGAAACATCGCCAAAGGCACGGGAAGCCAGGGCAAAAATGAACTATTGGGATTTCATCAAGCTAAAAAGCTTTTGCACAGCAAAAGAAACAGTCCACAAAACCAAAAGACAGCCGACAGAATGGGAGAAAATATTTGCAAATGACATATCAGATAAAGGGCTAGTATCCAAAATCTATAAAGAACTTATCAAACTCAACACCCAAAGAACAAATAATCCAATCAAGAAATGGGCAGAAGACATGAACAGACATTTCTCCAAAGAAGACATCCAAATGGCCAACAGGCACATGAAAAAGTGCTCAACATCGCTCGGCATCAGGGAAATCCAAATCAAAACCTCAATGAGATACCACCTCACACCCGTCAGAATGGCTAAAATTAACAAGTCAGGGAACGACAGATGTTGGCGGGGATGTGGAGAAAGGGGAACCCTCCTACACTGTTGGTGGGAATGCAAGCTGGTGCAACCCCTCTGGAAAACAGTATGGAGGTTCCTCAAACAGTTGAAATTAGAGCTACCGTTCGATCCAGCAATTGCACTACTGGGTATTTACCACAAAGATACAAATGTAGGGACCCGAAGGGGTACGTGTACCCCAATGTTTATAGCAGCAATGTCCACCATAGCCAAACTGTGGAAAGAGCCAAGATGCCCATCGACAGATGAATGGATAAAGAAGAAGTGGTATATATACACAATGGAATATTATGCAGCCATCAAAAGGAATGAGATCTTGCCATTTGCAACGACGTGGATGGAACTAGAGGGTGTTATGCTGAGTGAAATAAGTCAATCAGAGAAAGACATGTATCACATGACCTCACTGATATGAGGAATTCTTAATCTCAGGAAAGAAACTGAGTGTTAACTGGAGTGGTTGCGGGTGGGAGGGATGGGGTGGCTGGGTGATAGACAGTGGGGAGGGTATGTGCTACGGTGAGTGCTGTGAATTGTGCAAGACTGTTGAATCACAGATCTGTACTTCTGAAACAACGCAACATATTTTAAGAAAAAAAAAGAAGAAGATAGCAGGAGAGGAAGAAAAGGGGAGTATGTCAGAGGGGGAGACGAACCATGAGAGATGATGGACTCTGAAAAACAAACTGAGGGTTCTAGAGGGGAGGGGGGGAGGGGGATGGGTTAACCTGGTGATGGGTATTGAGGAGGGCACGTTCTGTATGGAGCACTGGGTGTTATGAACAAACAATGAATCATGGAACACTGCACCAAAAACTAATGATGTAATATATGGTGATTAACATAACAATAAAAAATAAAAAAAATGAAAGCCCAACAGAATAACTAAAAAAAAAAATTATTGATGTGTAATTTACATGAAATAAAATGCACCATTTTAAATTTACTGTTCGATGAGTTGTGGCAAATTTATACACGTGTATCATCACTGCTACACTCAAGATTATATAGACTCCTAAACATTCCCCCTTTCCAGTCAATTCTTTCTTGTTCCAGTCTCACTGACCACCAGTGTGCTTTTTGTTACTATAAATTAGGTTTGCGTTTTCTAGAGTTTCATATAAAGGGAATCATAAAGGATTATCTTTTGTCTGGCTTTTTTACTTAGTGTAATGTTTGTGAGATTCATCCGTGTTGTTGCATATATCAGTAGTTGGTCCTTTTTCTTGCTGAGTGCATTTCATTTAGGACTATACCATAGTGTGTTTATTCATTCATCTGCTGATAGACATTTAGGCTTTTCTCAGGTTTGGGTTATTATGAATAAAGTTGTTATGAGCATTCATGCACAAATCTGTGTGCGTCAGACATATGTTTTCACTTCTCTTGGGTAAACCTCTCTAGGAGTGGAATCTCTAGGTCACATTGTAAGTATATATTTAACTTATTATAAGAAACTGTCAAACTTTTTTCCAAAAGGATTACATAATTTTATTTTCCCACTAGTACTGTATGAGTGTGCTAGGTACGTTAGGGTATTGTCTTTATTTTAAGCCATTCCAGTGGATATGTGATTTTAATTTGCATTTTCTTAACTAATGATGTTGAGCATCTTTTCATGTATATTGGCTATTCATATGTCCTCTTCTGTGAAGTTTCCATTAAAACCTTATGCATATATTCTATTGGGTAGTCTGTGTTCTTATTGAATTCTAAGGGTTCTTTATAAATTATGGATGCAAGTCCTTTCTTGCATTACTCCCCCCCTTTTTTTTATTGTGGTAAAATACATATAACATTAATATTTATAAATTTAGCCATTTTTAAGTATTCAGTTCAGTGGTATTAAGGACATTTATATTATTGTGCAACCATCACCACCATCCATCTCTAGAACTTCATCTTGCAAAACTGAAACTCTATACACATTAAATAACTCCCCATTCTTCCTGCTTCCCAGCCCCTGGGAACGACCATTCTACTTTCTGTCTCTGTGTATTTGACTTTTCCAGGTCCCTCATATAAAGGGAATCATACAGTATTTACCTGGTTTATTTCACTTAGTATAATGTCCTCAAGGTTCATGCACGATGTAGCATGTGTCAGATTTTCCTTTCTTTTTAAGGCTGAATACTGTTCCATTGTGTGTGTACACCACATTTTATTTATCCATTCACTGTTAGTGGACACTTGGGTTGCTTCCATGTTTTAGCCAATGTGAATATGCTGCTATGAATGTGGGTATAGCAGTATCATTTTGAGACCCTGCTTTCAATTCTTTTTTTTTTTTTTTTAAGATTTTATTTTTGCGGGGCTCCTGGGTGGCTCAGTCATTAAGTGTCTGCCTTTGGCTCAGGTCATGATCCCCGGGTCCTGGGATCGAGCCCCACATCAGGCTCCCTGCTCTGCGGGGAACCTGCTTCTCCCTCTCCCACTCCCCTTGCTTGTGTTCCCTCTCTCGCTGTCTCTCTCTGCCAATAAAAATATAAAATCTTAAAAAAAAAAAGATTTTATTTTTGCTAAAGAGAGAGAGTGTGTGCAAGTGTGCGCACAAGGGGCAGAGGGAGAAGCAGACTCCCTGCTGAGCAGGGAGCCCAATGCAGGACTTGATCCCAGGACCCTGGGATCATGACCTGAGTCAAAGGCAGATGCTTAACCGACTGAGCCACCCAGGAGCCCTACCCTGCTTTCAATTCTTTTGGGCATTTTGGGTGTATTGCTGGATTATATAGTAATTCTGTTTTTAATTTTTTAAGGGACAGCCATACTGTTTTTCACAGCACCTGCCCTATCACACATTTCCACCGACAGTGCACAAGGCTTCCGTTTTCTCTATGTCCTCCTCAACACTTGTTATTTTCTGGGTTTGGTTTGGTTTATAGTAGCCATCCCAGTGGGTATGAAGTGGTATCTCATTGTGGTTTTGACTTGCATATCTTTTCATGTGCTTATTGGCTATTTATATATCTTCTTTGCAGAAAATCAAGCATTGCCTCATTGCTTTTAAAAATCTTTTGTCCTCAAAGCCTAGCAGGATAACTTACTTGGCCATCTGTATTAAGAAGAGCTTGTCCACCTTAGCAGAATATTTGTATCATCATTTAAAAACTACAGTGATATGAACATCTAGTTGCTGATTACATATGATAATAGTTCATATTTCAAATGCTAAATGAATATTTTTAGACATGGAACATAGTTATGTTTTGTCAAAGTCACAGGGTCGCTATTCCCCCATTGCTTTCCCTAACACAGTTCAACTTTTATAAAAATACCTAAAGTTTTTTGTTTGTTTTTGTTTTTTTACCTAAAATGTTTTTATATGGAACTATGTTTTAGTCCCTATATTAAGAGATAAAATAGGATTCATACACATGTAAAGAGCCAGTTTAAATGAACAACAAGGTAACTATTACTGTGGACAGAAAAGAGGAAAGAAGAAAGGTTGGTTCACTTACAGAAAAAATGATGAAATTCAAAGAGGGAAAAAAGAATCAGATTTTTCAGACCCATGTAAGTTGAAGGAGGACAAAAGAAAGCTATCTCCACTTCATTGTTCTCTCCTGAAATAATATTGCGCATAAGACCTTGAGTTCATGGACATATGGATCCATCGCCCAGGAAGTGTTTAAAATGGAAAGCTGGGTACTTTTTCTAAAAAGTTTAAGAGTCTGAAATTTGCATTTTAAATAACAAACTTCTCTTCTCAGTCACAACCTGCATGTCATCTTTCATTTCGGTGTTTGGTTTTCTCCTGTCTTGCATATAATGTTTTAAGTCAGCTATCTCCCAGATCAGGGCTCAGCAAACTTTTATGTAAAGGGTAGATAGAATATTTTTAATTTTGTAGGCCATACAGTCTCTGGCAACTACCCACCTCTGCTGTTGTAGCAGAGTTGAAAGCAGGGTTTTACCATCTTGGAAAGAAGCCATGGATAATATGTGAAGGACTGGCAATAAAACTTTATTTATAAGAGCAGGCAGCAGGCCTTACTTTGCTGAAACCTGTTCTCTCAGGGGGCCGTGCAAAGTTTAATCTCAACACATGGTTAATGAGAGCTGTCTATAAATGTTGACCCTTCCACATGGTATTATTGGGGCCTCAGAAGTTCTCAGAAGGTTAAGTGATTTTTTTTTTAAATTTTAAAGATTTTATTTATTTATTTGACAGAGAGAGACACAGCGAGAGAGGGAACACAGCCGGGGGAGTGGAAGAGGGAGAAGCAGGCCTCCCGCTGAGCAGGGAGCCCGATGTGGGGCTCGATCCCAGGACCCCGGGATCATGACCTGAGCCGAAGGCAGACGCTTAACAACTGAGCCACCCAGGCGCCCCGATTTTTTAAAATTTTAATTTGAACTTTTATTTGGTGACTCAAATCTAGAGGGAGTAAGAGAGAAAAGCTTTATAAATATTTATAAATAATAAAAACTAAGTTGCTGAAATAAAAATTGGTTCTCATAAAAAGATAATTATATAGCAAGTTTGGAATTCAGTTTTGCTTTCATTTCCTTGTGGAAACATCTTCATTGTGAGGAAAATTAGGAAATTAATGAACAAATGTTTTCCCGAGTGGGAAGTGATGCTTGACCAGGCTCTGAGGGCTACCAGGATGGCTGTCAAACAGTTCCTGCTCTGAGGCACTTACTATCTTGGAAAGATAATCAAGGCCCTTGAGAGAGAGTATTTTTGTAAATGTGTGTTTTTAACTTTTGGAGGGCATTTTCCTTGAAAATGAACTTTTTTGAGGTCTAATTTGCATACAGTACAACTGTAACTTTTTAAAGTGTATGACAAATTCCATGAGTTTTGACATGCCACCACCATCTCCATCAAGATAGGGAACATTTCCATCTTCCTAAAGGTGCATCACCCTTCTCCCTCACCAAACCCCAGACAACCATTGATCTGCTTTCCGTCACTGTAGATTAGGGTTGCCTGTTCTAGAATTCATATGAATGGAATCGTATAGTATATACTCTCTTGTATCTGGCTCAGGGATTACTAAACTTTTTTGGTTCGTAATACCCTTAAAGAATCAGTATTTTTTTTCATGGTAAGCCAAAAGCGGTACCTAATGGTTTCATTAGGTCCAGAGAACTCAGTTGAAGTACTTTGCATGGTACTTGACGTTGCTGTTTCCCTCATAAATTTGAAATATTCTGTGGTATACCTTTGAGTCCACTATGGTGCCCTGGGTTGACTTTAGTGCACAGTTTGGGAACTACAGATCTAGCTTCTTATACTCGGCATCATGTTTCTGGGATTCTCTCATGTTTTTCGATGTGTTAGTAGTTCATTCCTTTTTTTTTCTTTTTTTCCTTTCTTCTGAGTACTATTCCATTTTCAGAAATATCATAGTATATCCATTCACTGGATGAAGGGCATTTGGGTTGTTCCCATTTTTTGGCTATTATGAAAAGGCCACATAAGCATTCATGTGGAAGTCCTTGTGTAGGCCGTATATTCTCATTTCTCTAAGATTAGAATTATTAGCTCATATAATGACCCATGTCTGACTTTATAAGAAACTGACAAACTTTTCTGAAGTGATCATACCATTATACTCCTACCAAAAGTGTACGAAAATTCTAGTTGCTTCAGTTCTCTCCAATACTTGGTATTGTCAGCCTTTAAAATTTTAGCTGTTCTACTACTGGGTATATTGTATATCTTAGTATGGTTTCAATTTGTGATTCCCTGATGAATAATGTTGAGCATCTTTGCATATGCTTATTTGCTTCTGTGTGTGTGTGTGTGTGAAGTGTCTGTTCAAATCTTTTGCCCATTTTTTAATTGGGTTGCTTATCTTACTATTGAGTTATAAGAGTTTTTATATACTTTGAATGCAAGACTTTTGCCAGATGTATGTATAAAAAGATTTTTCCCCAGTTGGTGGCTTGCTTTTTCATTTCCTTAACCTAGTGTCCTTTGAAGAGCAATAGTTTAAAATTTCACCTTATCAGGTTTTTTTCTGGTTAGTACTTTTTATTTGTTTGTTTTTGCTCTCTCAAGGTTAAGAAAATTTTCCCTAGATTTTCCTCTAGAAGGAAATATCATGTTTTAATGTTACAGTGTTGACTTTTACATTTAGGTATAGGTTCCATTTCAAGTTATTTTTTGTGTATGTCATGAGATCAGGGTTGAGGTTTTTTCCCCATCCAGATATACAGTTCTTTTGGTACCATTTGTTGAAAAAACTGCTTTCCCTTCTGAGTTAACTAGACCTTTTGTCAAA
Source organism: Zalophus californianus (assembly GCF_009762305.2). Lineage (NCBI taxonomy): Eukaryota > Metazoa > Chordata > Mammalia > Carnivora > Otariidae > Zalophus > Zalophus californianus. The sequence goes on from NC_045596.1 coordinate 176,980,345, forward strand.
AATTGATTGACCATGGATATGTTTGTCTATTTCTGAACTCTGTTCTGTCCCATTGGTCTGTCCGTCTGTTCACATTGTATTGACCATTGTAGCTTTATGATCAATTTTGAAATCAGGTGGTATGATGGAGAAGGATGTATTTTTACATTTGATTTCTTTTATACAGCTATTTTTTTCCAAATGCATTATTCAGTAACTGTACCTCTGAAAACTGAAATAAGCATATTTCTTTTCAAACTTGGACATTAAACTGCCTTTAAAGGCAGAGGAAGTATACTGAGCATAAAGGACAAGTGATATTGCTTCAGTGTCAGCCTCAATGACCTTTGACCTCCGTTTCCTTGCCCGTGAAATGAGAAGATGGGTCTAGAGGACTCTAGAATAGTGCTCACCAATGTCCCATTTGAGTCTTACTAACTTGTAATTTTATATGGCTCATAAACAATTTTCTCTTTAATTTGTACACTATGCTGTGATTCAAGTTTTAAACTAGCCAAGCAAAAACAGTACTGAAAACCAAAGAGTTTAATGAAAACAATGACTGACACTTAATAATAACTTTGTACCCTTTTAGTGGAAATGCTTTAGGAAATCTTGATGCACAACTGGACTCTTTCTTTTAGGAGCTTTTATAGTTTTTCCTTCCTTTGGCCTAAATTCTAGCTTGGTGTTTCAACACAGAACTCTTAAGTTATTAACTTAGTTAATGGCTCCACAGGCCAGAGGCTGTGGGACTGGCTACCTCTCATATCAGGGTCCGTGGATAAATCTCCGAACTGGAGAAAAGCAGAGGTCATCTAGCTCCCCCGGTCGTCAAAGTGTTCCTTGGACCAGCGGCTTTGGTATCACCTGGGAACTCATTAGAAATGCAGAATTTCAGGCCACACCCCAAAACCTAGCAAATCAGGCATTCACAGGTCTGTGTATTAAAGGCTGAGAAGCACTGTTCAAGTTGGACAGTAAGTATCTTCTCCTTGGCCTTCCCACCAGACCATCTGGCCTCTAGACATCTCTGAGGGTATCCCCACAGAGACAGTCTGTTCCATTTGTGGATAGTTCTGTTTATGTTCCTTTTTTTTTAAATTGATTTGAAATCCATGTTCCTATACCTTGTAGTGTAACTCGCAGGCATCTTTCAGTGCTGCCAATGTGCCAGGCATGGAGAACACAGAGATAAATAAGACAGTCTGATTTTTCGAAGAACTCCATCTAGTTTAGATACAGGAATGTCCATGAATGGCCTGTGGTACCATGTGATAACCTCCGTGAAGATCATGGCGAGCATGCTGAGGAAGCACGAAGGAGGGAGTGGCTGATTCTGTCAGAATCAGGGTGTTGGGCAAGGCCTCCAGGTAAAGGGTGGAGTAGGAGTGTGCTAGACACGGGGAAGGGGTTCCAGAGAGGGACAGAGGGGGGATATTTCAGACAGAGAGCGGAGCTTTGCAGAGGCCACAGAGAGATGTCAGGTGCTGGGGGACCTGGAGAAGTTTGATATTGCTTACGCCGGGGACGTGACAGTGGCACATCACAAAGGGCCCATCCATGCAGTGCCCAAGGCGTTAACTTTATTTAATCTAGGACACTGGGGGAGATAGATTTGTATTTTAGGAAGGTAAGTGCTAGCTGCACAATGCCAAAGGAATCTGAGGGCGGAGGCAGGGAGCACTCCCAGCCTGTCGTCGACAGTCCAAAGGAAAGATGATGAAGGATGGAACTGGGGGTGAGCAGCTAGGGCTTGGCCTCTGGGGGCCATGATGGGTCTGCCTCAGAAAACCAAAGAACGAATCCTTTCCCCTACATTCTTCACGTTTGTTCAATACCTGGTTATTACAGACCAGTTCTTTCTAGAGACTTTGCTCTGGTTGGCGGATGTATAAATAAAGAAGGCCTGGACCTTGCCCCCCACCCCAGAATTTCACTGTTTAGTGGGGCAGGGGACATCTCAAGTTGTTTCTTCTTCAGGTGATACTGTTTTATTTTTTAAATTTTTTTTGTCATTTTATTTTTTTAAATTTTTTCATGTGATATTGTTTTAACTCCTTTATCGTTGGCTTTCTTCCTCACGGAAATGATCTAATTAATATTCTCCTTGAAGGGTGGTGTCCAGAACAGAATTAAGTACTTCAGATAATGTAGAATACCTGAGCAGTGTAGTACCTCCTTTCTATTAAAATGGCCTAAGATACAGACCTGCTTCATTGAAGGTCATGTATGTACCAAGTCATCACTGTAACTTTTTAACAACCATACATCAAAGCTACTCACAGAATTCCAAAGAACACTTGACATACCTTTGTTTCCATGTTACTTCCCATTCTGTATTGGATGCTGTTAATTTCACTGCATCTAACTGTAGGCTTTAACTATATTCCTTTTAGACATTATCTTACACGTTTCCTGTTGCTCCAGGCTTTTGAGTTTTGTTTTTGGTTTTTTTTAGTCTCTGGTTTCATTGTTCAATGTTAATTCATTCTCTTGGTTATAAGCTAACTGAATGATTTATGAGCTCCCTTGTATATTTTCACCAGCATCGTTGAGATGCCTGTGAGGATAGGACCTGAATCTGAGTCCTGCCAGATGTCTCTGGCTTTGCACTGTGCCTTTTGGTGTGAACATTGTGGCATTTCTAATCAGTGGGGAAAGCAAATTCATTTACTGCATGGTGTTTAGGACAGCTGGATACCTGTTGGAAAAAGAGAAAACTGGAGTCTGTCCTCATTCTTAAGATAAAATATGTAAAAATAAATTACAAATGGCTCTAAGATTTAAACTTTAATAACGAAGTCATAAAGACTATTAGAAGAAACATGAGTAAATTTTAAATACATCTTGGAGTGAAGACAGAAGACTTTTTTCCCCCCAAACATGTCCCAGAACGTGGACGCTATAAAGGAAAAGAAATGTCCCTTTCCAAAAAGGGACATTTCATATGAAAATTAAAAGGTTCTGTTTGGCAAAAATTCCATAAATGAAGTCAAATGGCAAAGAATGTATTTGGAAAAATGATTGCAGTATGTATGTTAGAGGGTCAATTCTTTTCATACAGAAAGAATTCTTAAAAATCAATAAGAAAAAGATGGACAATGAGGAGGTTGAACTGATATTAACAGAAATAAGCATATTAAAACATCCTAATCTTTACTCTGTTTAGAAGTTCAGTTTAAAACAATGAGATCTCACTTTTCTACCTATGAGACGACCATGATTAAGTTTGGTAATACCCATTATTATAGATGATGCAAGGAAATAGGCAGACATAAATAGTTGATGAGTGTTTTTGAAGGTCATTTGTACAATGTCTATCAGAATTTAAAAGGTCATTATCCTCAGACTCAGGAATTCCACTGACCCTGTAAATGTTTTCCAGCAACTATGCAAAAATAGCTACATAGATATTTGTTGTAATAGTGTTTGTAAGGGGAAAAAATGAAAGCAAATCATGTCAGTAGTACACAGTGGAATGCTGTGATGATTTAAAATGTTGTAATTCTCTGGGGCGCCTGCCTGACTCAGTCGGTGGAGCATGCAACTCTTGATCTCAGGGTTGTAGGTTTGAGCCCCATGTTGGGTGTAGAGATTACTTAAAAATATTAAAAAAATTGCAATTCTCAGTATCCTGATTGAGTCAAGATATTCAATGAAAAATCAAATCCGTGTGTCTAATCTGATATCATGTGTTTTATTAAAAAAGATGTATATCGGTCAGGAAGGTATTAGCTACAAATAATAAAAAGCCTGAGTGGGTGTATTTATCTTATGCCATAGGAAATCTGCATATGTTGGCAGTGCAGGGTTGGTGCAGGGCCCCAAGTATGCCATCTGTGCCTCACACACGCTCTTTCATTTCTTTGTCCCTAATTGTGTGGGCCTCTGCCCTCATATTTTTTTCCCTTCATCACAGCAAGATGGCTTTGCTCTACCAAGCCCCATATCTGGATTTCCAGGTGGGAAAAAGACATAAGGAGAAAAGTAGGAGAAAGGGAAGACATCTGTATCATAAAAGTCAGAATGTTTCCAGAAATCCTCAGCAGACTTCTGCTTACGTTTTGTTGGTTAGAACTATTCCACGGCTCTCTAGATCTTTAAGGGAATCTGCGAAGGTAAGAATTTTAATTAGGCACATGTTTTTTTCCTCACATGTAATGAAGGGTTCTGTGATTATGGAAGAAGAGGAGAAGGAATATTAGGCAGGCAGCTAGAAGTGTGGCACTCTCTCTTTCTCTCTTTCTCTCTCACATACACACATACACACACAATCTGAGTTTGCATACGATATTTCTGGAAGGTACTTGAGAACTGGATAACAGTACGATCTTCCTCGACTTACAGTGGGGTTATGTCCTCATAAATCCGTCATATGTCCTGATAAACCTTATCGTAAGTTGAAAATGCATTCAGTACACCTAACCTCCCGAACATCATAGCTTAGCCCAGCCGACCTGAAACATGCTCCGAACTCTCACATTAGCCTACAGTTGGGCAGAATCATCTAACACAATTCCTAATTTATAAGAAAGTTAGATACCTCGTGTAACTGATTGACTATTAAAGGTGGAAAGCAGATTGCGTGTGTGGGTACAGAGCGGTTGTTCGGGTGTGTGGGTTGTTTACCCTCGTGATCACGTGGCTGACTGGGAGCTACAGCTCACTGCCAGGGCCTAGCCTCCCGAGAGCAGATCACACCGCAGGTCGCCAGCCTGGGGAAAGATCCAGATTCAAAATTCGAAGTGTGGTTTCCACCAGATGCATATGGCTTTCGCACCATTGTAAGTTCTGGATCATCTGTAGTTACCTCTGTGGAACCGACCAGCAGTCAGGAGAAAGAGGGACATTTATTTTTCACTTTATATTGTTAATTCCCAGTGAGATTTGTTTTGGGGGTTGGGGGGGGAGGTTTCCTTGAGTTTATTCCGTACCTGACATTAGTATGAAATGGTTCCCATAAAGAAGGGACCTAAGCCCTTCCTCATGAGCATGGGTCTGATGGAGGGGCAGGGCAGAGGGGCCCCAGGTGGGCGTCCTTTTGAAAGACCCCCGGCAGGGGACTTGGATGCGCAAGCAGCGGAGGGTGAGCAGGAGGCTGCCCAGGCTGGCGGCTGACAGCGCCGAGCCGGGCAGGCCGGGAGGGGGCAGGAGCTGCCCCGGATCCTCTCCTCAGGGTCCTCCAGCCCTGTGTCCTCCTCGTCCGCCACCGGGATGGGCTGCATGGCAGGGGCTCCCACGGGCTCCTCCGACAGCTGGGCTGGGGGCTGGCTGGCACCAGCGTTACAAACCCTGCACACTTCCGCTGCTTCTGGCTTCCTTCTAGGCTGGGGTGCTCGAGCTGCGGGTGCCCCCAGCAGGTGCCTGGGCCAGGGGCAAGGCCCGGAATTTATTTATTTATTTTTAAACAATGAATATGTGTTAAATGTAAAGGAAGGAAGTTGATAGGAAGTTGACATCAGTGCATTATCAGAACCCCTTGGGTACAGCTGTCCAGCCAGTTGGTATCTTAGACTCCTTCTGGGTCTGAGCCTCCTCCAATTATACAAGCTATAATTTATACATTCTCCAGGAACCAAAGAAGAGGATTAAGAGTCAGCCTCTTTGGTCACAAAAGAAACCTAGCATTTTGAAGACGTTCTTATTTAGTCTTCGTTATGGGCTGAATGTGACTCCCCCCCAAAAATTCATATGTTGAAGTCCTAGCCTCCAGCACCCCAGAATGTGACTCTATATGGAGATAGGATCTTTTTTAAGATTTTCCTTTTATTTATTTATTTATTTTTAATTTAGACTGAACGTGGAGCCCATTGCGGGGCTCGATCTCACCACCTTGAGATCACGACCTGAGCGGAAATCAGGAGTTGGTCGCTTAATTGACTGAGCCATCCAGGCATCCCAGAGATAGGGTCTTTAAAAAGGAGATTAAAATTAAATGAGGTCATGAGGGAAGGCCCTAACCCAATATGACTGGTGTCCTCATAAGAAGATGAAATTAGGGGCGCCTGGGTGGCTCAGTCAGTTAAGCGTCTGCCTTCGGCTTAGGTCATGATCCCGGGGTCCTGGGATCGAGCCCCGCATCGGGTTCCCCACTCAGCAGGGAGTCTGCTTCTCCCTCTCCCTTTGCCCCCCCCACCCCCCTGCTCATGCACGCTCTCTCTTGCTCTCTCTCAAATAAATAAACAAAATCGTAAAAAAAAAAAAAAAAAAAAAAAGATGAGCTTAGGACCCAGACACAAACAGAAGGAAGACCACATGAGGGCACAGGGAGAGCAGGGAGAGAACAAGATGGCCATCTATGAGCCCAGGACCGAAGCTTCAGGGAGAAACCATCCCTGTTGACACTTCCATCTCAGACTTCTAGCCTCCAGCATTGTGAGAAAACCACTTCCTGTTCTTTAAGCTGCCCAGTCTGTGACATTTTATTATGGCAGCCCTAGCAAACAAATAACATTCTTCTATCCCTTTAAACTTTGGTGGGGATAGTTCCTTGTTTTACAGAATCTCAGGATAGTCGAGATTGCCCTTGGCTTGGCTACTCCCGTCTTCTTTTCCCAGGTGAAAGCTGGTCCCCAGGGTGACTAGGCTGGGAACCTGGAAATACTCAATGTGGGCTGGGACAGATCTCTGACAGGGCTTTCTAAAGGGTCTCCTTGCTGTGAATGCCTCATTCCCGGGTTCCTTGGAGCCCTGCCTCCAGCTTGCTTGCCTGGTCTCTGATCCATTTTCTTTCCTTGAACTCTAGGACCGACGGATGCTCTCCCTCATTCTGGCCTCTGATGGCTAAATCCATCTTGATCACAAACAATTTTGTCTCTTACAGATGATCTGAACCTGAGTGGTTGGGATCCTGTATTATATGAGTTGCCTTAAAATACATACTGGCAAGAATTATATTCCACTTCTGATGGAGCAGGAAGGGGTGTGTGTGTGTGTGAGAGAGAGAGAGAGAGAGAACCCTTGTCCTTGAAGTTTCAGCTTTTGGGGTCTGCACACCTCCAGCTTAGCACTCTGCCTGAGCCAGGGCCTTGGCCTCCGCCAGGACCAAAGGACTCTGAAATGGCCTGCAGTGGTCCTTCTTTAAGGGAGACTTGAATTTTTGGGGGGCCAATTGGGAGGGGAGGCATTTTCCCTGTCCCAGTGGACAGTGACTGCAGGGTCACCCATGTGCTGGGTTAGGAGGGAGCCAGGCCTGCATTTCCAACAGATGTCAATTGAATGAAGGTGAGCAGAGGTTGACCTCACGGCATTCCCATCCCTGCAGAGCCCCTGGAGAGGGAAGCCTCATCTGTGAGGTTTGCCTGTCTGCTCACCAGTCTCTTCTCAGGAAGTGTGTAGCCTGGGTGGGATGGGGCCACCTCGTTGGTCAGCAGGTCTACCTTGTGGACAGGCCGGTGAGCACAGAGCTGCACAGATGGAAATACTTAGGTCTGGCTAAATGCACGCAACTGTGAGCTCCTGGAAGCTACTGGTTTTTACTAAGTGGGGAATGAAAAGCACTTTTATTTATATAGAAAATTAAATCTTGCTCTTTTTGTATGGTTTATGATTTTTTTTTTTCACTCTAGGGAACTTTGCCATGATAGAGAAGAGTAACAGGCCTTTTCTGTGAGCACTCAAACTCCTATATATATAGGGTGGCTGAGTTCTTTGAAGCCTAGGGAGACAGATGAATATCTGAGAAGAAGGCCTTACTGGCCATATCATATCTTTTCTTGGGGCCCTGACTGTTCTGTGTGCTGAGTGTGAGACAGAGCCACACATACCATCCTTCTGGGTACCAGTGGGATGCGGTCCCTTGCATCAAAGCACGAGGGGGGTAAAGTAGGGAAGCAATGAGAGGGTGGCTGGGGAGAGCCCAGGCCATGTTTGTTTGGCCTATTTAAGAGATTGTTCTACTTCATGCTGAATTTGCGAGGAGTCTAACTTGAGAAACCTAGAAGATTTAGTAGAAAATACATTTTCACAGTATTTTAAGCTGGAACAGACTATTTTAAGCTGAACAGACCCTGAAGATAAACCAGTTCAGCTTCTTCCTTTTGCAACTGAAGGACTGGGGCCCAGAAGAGTCAGGGTTTGCCAGGAACTTGCAGGAGTCAGTGCCACCCTGGGAGTAGAACCCAGGTCTCAGTGTCATGCTTGCTCTCTCCTTTCCCGTAGTGATGCTCACTGGGCTTTCGCAAAGCATCTTCCTAGATATAGAGAAATACCTTGTTACTCATAAAGCCAAATCTTCAAAAGTTGTTTTTATAATAACTCATGAGAGCTTTGTAATTAGTTGAAAATAATACTTTGTAGTTAATGAAAGAAATGGTTATACTCAATAAAAGCTGTTTATTAATTATTATGTTCCAGTCAGCGCTTGCAAATTAATTTAAGGGATGAAAAGCAGGATTATGTCAAGAGTTAGAGCGATCCTCAGAATCTAAGGAGAGGAAACAAGTCCAAGCTTTCCTTATGTGACTTGGAACTTGGGACTGGTGTGTGTCGCTCTGTCCCTCTGTACCAGTCTCTCTCTGAGTCCCCCGTCCCACATCCCCTGTCTAATAAGCCCTCAGGTCCTGTCATTCAACTTGTCGGTCACCTTGACTCCCATCTCCAGTCCCCTGATTTGATCCCCTGCTCCCACCTTCAGTCCCCTGTCCCCCAGCTTGGTTTCCCTCCCAACTCCTGTCCCTCCCTAAGGACTTGCCCCCATTTTTTTCTCCCCTCAGACCAGCTTCCTCTGCAGCTGACATGTGATGCAGGTGACCGCCCCAACCTCTCTCTGCTTCACTCACTAATTCTGTCTCTCACCCCAATTCCCAGTTCCCCATGGAGCCATCTGATCCGCCTACTTCACCTTTTCTCACCAGGCTGCGAGTTGCTGCCACTCTTCAGAACGGGGTGGTTGTGGCCGGCCCTGGGCAGAGGCCAGGGACCCTGGGGGGCCTCAGGAGCCCTGGGAAAGGCAGCCAGCCTCCAGCTAGACCCTGTGTGTATGATCTCATTCAGTCCTCACGGCGGGCCTACGAGGCATGCCGTGTCTTCTCTCAGGTGGGCGTGGACACCTCGGCTTAGTGTCCTTAAAGCCGTTTGCTCAGGGCCCCACTGCCGGGAGGTGGTGCAGCTGGGAGCCAGCCCCTGAGGTCAGCACTGCACCCTCCTCCTCCTCATGCTGGGCTCTTGTGAAGTGAATCCGTGCAATCCCGAGAAGTCACCGTGCTCTGATGCTAGGTAGACCCAACTGTCTTTTGCATGCGTTTTGAAGTTACTGTTAAGGCCCCTGGGCTGTCTGTAGACTTGAGATCAGTAGGATTTTATGAAAACCTGGCTTGAGACCCTGTGTGATATCTACTAACATCTTCACATGCTTGGGGCCCGAGGAGGATTTCTTTGATCTAGGTCAAGTCCTTGTAGAAATGCCATAGTGAGATTTCAACATCACGAGCTGGTTGTCAGGATTTTAAAAAGCGCCCCCCCCCCACCTCTTTTAAAGAAAATGCAAAGCTCTGGCATAAATCATATTTTTAATCAGTGGAGATTGGTTTATATTTTCGTAGCCCCTGGCACCAGTAAACATCTTACATGGACAGAACACCTGTAAGCGTATTTGGGAGGGAGGTGATCATTTGCACACCACCTTCCTTGCTGAGCAAAGATGGTTACATATTTCCTTGCATTCCGTGAAATTTGCTGCGATGAAATCCAAGAACCGAGAAGTGGAGTGTGGAAATGGGCTTAGTAGTAAGTGACCTTCCATTTCCACTCCCTCCTCATCGTTCTTTGACCTGCTGCAGTGGCCTCGGAGGCACAGTAAACCGGGCACAGAAGCCGCTAATCCCCCAGCCTTTCGTTCTGGCTCCATCCGGCAGCTGCCCCCTCTCACCCCGAGGCCAGGCAGGGAGCTGCTCAGACCGGCTGTGTAACCCAGACCCAGATACCTTCCCCTTCTGACTCACGTGCTCTCTCATCTCTGTTGGCTTGTAAAGGAAGAGGGGTAGGGAAGGATGCGGAAAGTAGAAGCCTCTGCTTGCTGGAGGAGCTTTTCTCTGTCACTTGTGCTATTTTTTCTTAGATGTGTGATCTGGGTTTGTGAAAAACTTCCAGTGGCTTCTCCTTTTAGATCGTTTCATTCCACGACGCAAATGGCATGTCCACTGAGTCTGGAATCACGCTTAGTACTTGGCCAGAGCCCCTTGCTTCACTGCCTGGCCCGCTGGCTGCAGTTTGCCCCGGGGCACCCCTGACTCTGAGACGCCACCAGCGCAGGAGTCCGCCCGCCCCCGGCGGGAAGGTTGCGGGAAGGTTGCGGGCAGGTTGCGGGCATGGGTAGGGGGCAGGGAGGGCTCCCTGAGGAGGACCACAGGGCAGGGCTGTGGGCGGCAAATTCACCCTCCAAGGGCACATGAGATTGCTCAGGAAATGGGGGGGGGGGGAGGGTGGTGGCAAAAAGCAACCAAACAAAAGGGCCCCATTAAAAAACGGTTGTGTGACATGAGTCTATTTATGTAAAATTGTGTGAGTGTGGGCAGGGGAATGAGGGCCAGGGAAGAGAAAGATACTAACATCAGATGAATGAAGAAATGGCGAACAAATGTAGTTGTCACTCTGACACCTCTGTCAGGTAATATGCAGTCAGAGGAAAGAAAAGAATGTTGCACTTATGCTTCTGCCTGATGGAAAAGAAATCAACCAAGAAAATCCCTGGTGTGTAAGATAAGCATTCAGTATGTCTGAGCTGAGCAAGGACAGAGGCAAGGAAGGGGACCTGGGGGGGCGCCTGGGTGGCTCAGTCGGTTAAGCGACTGCCTTCGGCTCAGGTCATGGTCCCGGAGTCCCGGGATCGAGTTCCGCATCGGGCTCCTGGCTCAGCAGGGAGCCTGCTTCTCCCTCTGACCCCCTCCCCTCTCGTGCTGTTTCTCTCTCTTAAATAAATAAATAAATAAATAAAATCTAAAAAAAAGGAAGGGGACCTGGATACTTGGGGAGGGAAAAAGGGAGGAAAGGGATTCTCAGCTTTCCTTTACACGTTTTGTGTTAATTACTTGTTAAAACCAGCACGTGTTAACTTTTTTATAATTAAAATAATAAATATAAATAAGCCTTTAAACAAGAAAGCTATTCTAAAGAGAAAAAAGGAAAAAAGTTACACTGGGATAGATTAGTTTAAGTTTTATCTTTTTTTTTTTTTGGTTTTAAATATTCTTTTCTTTTTTTTTTTAAGTAATCTCTATGCCTGACATGCGGCCCAAACTCACAACCCCGAGATCAAGAGTTACACACTCTACTGACTGAGTCCGCCAGGGCTCGACTTAAGTTTTATGTTTAATAGGCCGTCTCTGTAAGTGGTGGGTATCTTTCAAAAGGCACAAAAGGCTCTATGGGGAAAAGAAAGTCTTCTCTCTTGTCCATGGCCATCCATTCCCTGCCCCCCGCTGGAGGCAGCCAGGATTCCTGGGCGTCCTTTCAGAGATGCTCTGTGTTTTTACAAATATATATTTGCATGTATAAATAGGGGAAGAGAGAGGTTTCCACCCCCCACCCTCCAAAATTGTAGCAGAAGGAAAACACTGCTTTGGGCCTTTTTTTAAAGTTAAAAATACACTCTGGACATACAGACACATATAGAGCTGTCTGGTTCTTTTTTTTATTGATTGTATGATATTCCATTATCTAAGCTGTTTTTATTTAACCAGGCTTCTATCAATGAGCATTTGAGTTGTTTTCAGTCTTTTACTTTAGAAACCATACCGAAGACATACTTGGGACTATATCCTTTGACATTTGTGGGTATAGCTGTAGAATAAATACGTCAAAGTGGAATGCCAAATTTCTCTCCAAAGAAGGGGTCCACATTGACTCTTCCTCCAGAAATGCACAAAAGTGCTAGATATTCTTTAGCGGGCGCCTGCTGCCTGGGAGGTGGGCTATACTATAATGGTAGCAACAGGGATTTGGGGGAAGGTGATAGGAGAGTCGGGCCTTTTCAATTGCTCCTCTGATAGGCCCATCTCTTTCCAGAAGTTACTTTTGCATGAACTTTGGTTTCAGATGAACAAGGATATGAAGAAGAAATGAACATTTAGTGAGCTGCTACCATGTGCCAGGCAAAGGGTTAGGTCACTTTCATCTTCTAGCACTCCTATGAGGTATATGTTTGGCATTTCTTATCCACACTTCACAGATGAGAGCAGGGAGGCTCAGAGAGGCTAGGTAACTTCCCCAAGGCCACACAGTGGGTAAGTGGCACGGCCACTTCTCAGACTTTGTCAGTGCACTCATGCTCACATTGATTCTCCTTCCCTGTCTCTTGGAAATTTAGAAATCTCTGTAGCTCTTGTGTTGTAGAAAATCTGGGGATGCACTGGAGCAATGAGCTAGTTATAGAAGACCAACGTCACCTACGGTTGACCTATAGATGTGTGATGTTGCTTGTTCCTCAGAAATCCCTTTTCATGGGTCTGTGGGGTGGAAGGACAGAGTTTGTTGTTGGGTTGTGTGGATTGTCCGTACCCTACAAAGGCCTGTGTTCCAAAATTCCTTTTCGTCTACTGACTCTAAAGGGGAAGACACAGTCCTGAAGTGACGGTGCTCTGAGTGCTGGTTTGGCTTCCAGGCTGAACCACAAAACCCATATAACCTACAAAATTCTGAAAGAGTATTCATGGCCATATATCTTGGCACTGTCAGTCCCTAGGGGAATGTGTGGGTGAGGACATAGGGATCAGATAAGGGCTCAGAGGCCACAGTGAGGATGAAGATACGAAAGGCCAGAGCTCCCCCATCTGAGGGCTGGGCTGGTTACGGTGAGGCTGGGGCTGGGACCAAGGAGACAGGGCAAGAGAAGGCTTGCTTTTTGGAATCATTAAATTAAGGCATCACCGCTAAGAGGAATGAGGCCACTGATTATTTTTGAAAGTCAAATGTTCGTAGGTTGGGAATTGCCTATCCTTTTTTGTTTCAAATGGCTTTATTAGACTGGTAACCGCTGATGCAAATTTGGCTTCAGTTAGAGTTTGGATATAATTTGGCATACTTTCTCAGCTCCAGAAATAAAGGAGCTTTCTCCTCCCATGAAAAGCAGGACAAATTTTCTCATAGATGCTGGAGGGCATTATGGGTGCTTTTTCTGGTATAATTTCCAGTCCAAGTGGAGAGACAGTGGGTGCTCTTTTGAGCTGCTTTTGTGAGCCAGCCACTGGGTTCCTCTGGGCTTCCAGACTGAACGGGAGCCAATGTCTTTACCCTTAGCCTTGTCTCCTAGAAGTTTGGTGGAATAGCGTTGGATGAACGAAAGCATAAGTCTCACTTCTGTGTGATAATACTCCTAACCTTGTAATAGGCAGAGAGCAGTTTCCTGAAGTGGAAGAGGAAGAGAGGAGAAAGAAGCCAAGCTTCCATGTCTCTAGGTGATTAGAGGCACGTGGGCGTCTGACCCCTTGACTTCTCTTATGTGTCAGCTCTTGCATGTTTGTCCTGTAGGAGCCCTCATTGGTTGTCCCGTATTATTGGTCCTCCTCAGAAGTTTACGACCATCAATTATCTCTAACTACTTTGACCTGCTAATTTTATAGCCGTTGGTGGGTAGCGTCACCTACCAATTATTATCAGGTATTAGATGGTATGTTGTTGTTGTTGTTTTAAAATATTTTATTTATTTGAGAGTGAAAGAGCAAGAGAAAACAAGCAGGGGGGAGAGGCAGGCAGAGGGAGAGGGAGAAGCAGGCTCCCCCCTGAGCCTGACGCGGGACTCTATCCCAGGGCCCTGGGATCATGACCCGAGCCGAAGGCAAATGCATACCCAACTGAGCCACCCAGGTGCCCCTATTTAATTTATTTATTTATTGCCCATTTTAAAAACTGGGTTTCTTTATTTTCTTTTTGAGTTTTGAGTTTTGTTCTTTATATATTCTCGATACAAGTCCTTTAAATTAGTTACATCCTTTGCAAATACTTTCTCCCCATCTGTGACTTGTCTTTTGATTCAGTGTCTTTAGAAGCATTGAAGGTTTTAACCTTGATGACAGGTTAACCATTTAGAAAGGTACGATTTCACTCACAGTACAGGAAGTACTTCAGATCCAGTAGCCACACTTCACTTTCAGCTAGGATAGAGCAACAGAGACTGTATTTACCGTCGCACCTGAAAAAAACAAAACAAACCAGCAACATGTATAAAATGATGATTTTCAAGACCCCGAGCATCAGGCAACAAAGGACAGTGATCCTGAGCGATGGGGAACAAAGGAAGTGGGCCTCGTAACTGCCCCAGCTTAGCACCCTCGGCTGCGGGGTGGGGAGTACACCAAGGCATCCTGGCCGGCTCCCTGAGTGAAGGAGCCCAAGGGAACTAGAGCTTTAGAGTTAGCAGGACAGAAGCCTGGGGAAGAGAAGGAACTCCAGAGATCTGCGGAGCAGCGTCCCCTGGAAAACCCAGCAGGGTGCTGCTCAGAGCCTGTATGAGAGGAAACCATATGACTGGGAAAAGAAGCGGGGCGCTAAGAGCTTATTTCAGCTGGAGTCTCCCCTACCCCACATCCAGAGCACTAAATAATTTGTGGTACCTCTGCTCCCTCCTGTCTCCCCCGCTCATCCCTACTACTCTCAAAATAACCCATTTTCAGCTGCAGTTCAGAAGAGGGCGTTTTTAGCTACACTTACAGGTTTCCCTAAAGTGTCTCTGAACAGTGTCATCCTTAACATTTAGAAAATATTTTAAGATTTTGGCATTAGAATCTCCCCAAGTGGATTTTGACTTTGTCATGGCTTTTCAGTTTGAAAAAGATAGCAGAATCAAGTAAGACAGAAAAGCAGGGTGATTTCCCAGGGCCCTTCTTGGTTGTTGCCCCTGGCCGTGGTGCGCGTGTGGGGGGATGTTTGGCAACCGGCCCTGGCTGGGCATTTGTATACCCTTTGGAAGGAGAGGCTGTAGACTTCGGCCTTAAGGGCTTGACTGTGCACTGACCAGTGTCAGATTTGGAACCAGAGACCTGAGGGAACTTGAGAGGCTGCCTTGTATGTGCCCTCAATCTGTGGATTCCGCCATTGATTGATTCAGGTTTTCACCATGTCCCGAGGGCCTCCTGTGCACCAGGCACTGTTCTGGATGCTTGGGATCCAACAGTGAGGAAGGAAAATCTCCACCCTTGT
Organism: Zalophus californianus; assembly: GCF_009762305.2. NCBI lineage: Eukaryota > Metazoa > Chordata > Mammalia > Carnivora > Otariidae > Zalophus > Zalophus californianus. Next base: position 176,995,459 of record NC_045596.1, read on the forward strand.
GGAGCTTACATGGTCTAACAAGAGACACACCATCTGTGTCAGGTGGACAGAAATCTTACGGAGAAAAATAAATCAGGAAATGGAATGTGGAGGGACGGGGAGGTGGGGATGCCATTTCATACCAGGTGGTCAGGGAGATTTTTTTTTGAGTTGGTGATAGTGGAGCAGAGACCTGAATGAAGCATGTATGGGGGACGAGGGGAGGGTGGGGAGCAGAGTGGTCAGAACAGGGAGCAGGATGAAAGCACAAGGGCAGGAAGTAGACGGGAGCAGATCACATGGGACCTTGTAGAACTTTGTTCCCAGTGAGGGTTCTGAGTAGAGTGACATGACCTGATCTGCATTCTAAAAGAACCCCTCTGGCTTTAGTGGGGAAATGGACCGTGGAGGCCAGAGGTGGGCTAGAAGGGCACCACGGTAGTCCAGGTTGATGGTGGGGTGGGCAAGGGAGCTGATCAAGGGGTCAGATAGGTTGGGTGGGATTGAAATAGAGCAGCAGGATGTGCTGATGCTGGGGGATGTGGGTGTGGGCGTGCGGGAAAAGGAGGGTCAGGGCCGCTCTACGTTTTCTGTCCAAAGTAGCTGGAAGAACGGAGTGGACACTTACGGACGTGGGGAGGACTTGGAGAGGAGTAACTTTGGGGAGGTAGGGCCGGTGGAACCAAGAGTTTGATTTTGGACGTGTCAGTATCCAAGTGACCATGCTTAGTAGGTAGTTGGATCTTGGTCCGATACTCAGTGAGAAGCTCGAGGCAAGGTGAATGGAGACCCAGGCAAGGCAGATGGCCTAGTTGAGCGGCGGGTTCCACATAGACCAAACTGCTCGGAGAACTGGCTCCTCCTCGGTACTGCCCTTGCCCCACGTGAAGCTAAGCCCGTTTGGGTGATCCCGTACGTTGTAATTGGTCTTAATGCTTTCACGATCATGTTCTTTTCTTTCTCTATCTGTATTTAGCTTTCAGTCTGGAAGCCAGCTGTGTCTGCTTCAAGATGAGGTGCCACTGAAATATAAAGAATTCTTTCTTATTTGTAATTGCAACTTGTAAGAGGTTAGAGAGGCCAGGGAGTTCTGGGTTTCCACCGTTCATGCAATTTAATACTTTTCAGATCATCATGGATGCTTCTTGGTTGTTTATAATGGCCCCAAGTCCAGTCTGGATCTTCTGGGAATGAGACTCGGGCAAGGGGGGGTAAGTAAAGGGAAGCTCATGTTGGGGGAGGACCCCCCCCCCCGCTGTAGGTTCTCCTGTAGGGTTTGTTTATGCGTCTGGGAGAGATCAGCCATATGCAAAATAAGCAAGCTGGACCATCTCAGGGCACCTTCCAGACTTAAGTTTGTGGGTTTCTCTGGTCTCCCAGGCCCCTCCTTGGCTTGCCCGACCGAGGCTGACATTCACTCCTTTTTCCTCCCAAGAAAAATGAACATGTAGAAATCTTGTCATCTTCCCTGTTAGGAGACAAGCAAATCTATGGCTTCTGATCATCCTAGCACTTCTGAATCAGGTCGATTTTGATAAGGCTGTTGGGCCAGTGTTTCAAATTTCAGTTCAAATCAGAAAAGTTCCTCCCATTTACAGTTGAAAGGAAAGCTACGGTTGGAGAGAGACAGTTGTAGTAGGAATGCTTTCATGCTGTCTGCGTTCACTTCTCTGAGCCTGGAACCGTTTCCACTAAGAAGTGGGTGACAGGCTATCCAAATAAAGGGTAACCTTTTGAAGGCACTTCAGGCCAGCATTGTGGGCTTTTTATAATCCTCACTTGCCTTTTGAGAGAGGGAGGGCCGAGTTGGGTTTGGGCTCTGCTTCCCCCCCCCACCTTCCCCCACACAGTCTTTGATCTGTGAAGCATGTCTAATCCTTAGCCAAGTCTGTTGGAACTTTATCCAGAGCAGGAAAAAGGGAAATATTTTTCCTTTCTTGGGTGGATTTGTATTTATATAAACCCTTAGCAATGAAAATGGAGCCAAGTGGCAGGCACCTGCGTCTGAGGAGAGGCAAGTTGAGTCAGTGGTGGAAGAGGCCCGGACCGGCTTTGATTTGGGTCAGACCCTGGCAGACCTTCTGAGGGTCAGTGAGGACAGGGCGGTGTAAGTCCTCGTGGGCATTTTCTGAGGGACACATGTATACGTGGGGCCATCACCGACAGCTTGGCTGAGCCAGCAGCCGACGGGTTACCTTCAGATCACAACTCCGGTGGGATTTGTGTGTGTATGGAATGGATTCATTCACTTCATGTTTGTTGTTGCTACTAAGAGAACAGTGCTGTAGCGGGCCTTAGCTGTCCTCTGTAACTTCAACTCTGGAAGCTTTACTTTTTCACAGTGTGTCCATTGTTGATTTACCTGCATGCATTTGTCAACACTTTCTGGACCTGCCCTTGGCACTTCCTGTGGGTAGTGAGTTTTTTAAAATGTGCTTGCCATGGTCCGAATGCTTTCCTGTCAGAAAACCACCTCATCTAAGTTAACAGTGGTGCCTCATGGTTCTGCCCTTCTAGGATGCATGGGGCTTCATTTTTAGACATTCTAGAGAAATCTTGTATATAATCTAAATAAAGATAGGATATCTTGTTTTTGTGTTATTGCACTTTGTATATTATCTGGGCTAATCTGGGCCTGATAAAGACTCCCAGACCAGAAAGTGTAAAGAACTTTGATATATAATCTTTTATTTTGCTGGGTTCACTCTTTTAGATCCAAAGGCAAAACCCTTTCTAGTAGGCTCCTGAACTTCTGCAACTTCCCTGGAGTCATTTCTCCTCCGTGTAATAAATACCACCACAGCCAGGTTCACCTGCTGTCCTGGATGTTTATTCTGGCCCCCAGGAATATTTATCTTGTGTCTGCTGGAACCTCACACTTTAAAGTGGAATCCTCATGAAACTTCTGCCTGGTGTCTTGTCCCAGTGCGGTGACAAATACTGGGGGAAGGAGACTCTGTAGATTCAGAGACCCTGACGCTTTTCAGCAGGTGCGGAGTCTAGGCACAACAGCAGCCTGGAGGAGGGGAGTATGGGGCTCTAAATCCGCTCTAGGTGATAGAAAGAGGGGGCTGTAGGCAAGGCGATTGCAGCAAGCCAAGCATGAGGAAGTGGTAGGAAAGAAGGCTACAGAGGATTGGATGTATGTGAATAAAAAAACAAAAAAGGAAAACAGACTTGAGGACAAGGAAGTGTGAGCTTGTAATGTGAAGGAAGTGACAAAATTCAGGCGGAGGTTTGAAAAGAAATCGCGTTAGCAGGTTTTTTTTCCTTCTGGTTGAACTCTGGTCAAATGCTTTGGAAGGGGTACTGTGATCTTAGGTCACAACTCTTGATCCAGAAGAGAGCGGAATACTTCTCCATCAGGGAGGGGCTGAATGCAGCCCCTCTTGGCGAAGCATGCCCGAGATACTAGTCACTCCTTCTGTCCTTCAAACAAACAAACAAACAAAGCTTTATGTAATTAGTAAGCAGACATTACTATTAGGACACTCATCTCTTGGGAATTGGGCCAAACAAGGAAAAGCTGAGTTTGCCCACTCCAGACGGAGCACCTTTCATAAAAGGAAAAATTAAAGGTATCAGTCATTTGTGCCCAGTGTGGGGTTCCTGCTTGGCTTGGCTTCTGTTATTCCTTAGGAGAGTTTAAGGACTTCACAGGTTAGAATCATTGTGTGAGTCACAGAAGTAATCAAGAGTGTGATCTCTGTTTCTTCTTCTGCATGTAACTGTCACCACCACCACCACCTTGGAGGATGTTGGGGAGAAGTTGAAGCAACGTGTTGAAATTTAGTTTGTTTAGTGCAGTCTGATGAGCAGGTCCTGAAAACTCGCTGAATTTAGGAACTGAGTTGCACCTTTAGTTCAAGGGCATGTCCAAGAACCCCAGTTGACCTGCTTCTGTTTGGCTTGTAGAGTGTACTCTTACTGATAAGACTTCGCAAATTGTCCCCAAAGCATCAAGGCATAGGAGGCCATTTGAATATTTTTTTAAAAAAGAAATCCCAGCTTTCAGAATCAAAACTCGTCTTGAGAATTCAACAAATGGCTGGAGACAGAAATGTCTTCACATTGTTAAATTGCCCAGAACTCAGTAGATTCCTACATTTTGAAGAATCGCAGGGCTATATGGTGAAAATGAAAACACAGTTTTATGAGAAGTTCATAATTTCTGGTGGTGTGAGTTTTTGCAGTTGCCTTTGGAATTCATACCTTAAGATGTATCCAGTTATTAAGTGGTCCTCTCATTGACTCATTTCCAAGAGGAACTAATTGAGCCAAAAGCAGACTCTGCTCACAGGAAGAATGCAGCATCCCTGTGGCTTTGGGGAGCCTTTTCGGAGTCCCAGAACTCTCAAGAAGTACATGTAGCCAAGTGCTGGACAATGTCTGCAGGTATTGCAGCTGACTTCCAGTGACCCAGCAGGAAGATTCCTGCTGAACCTCTGGGTACCCCAGCCGGTTTCCGGGCAAGCTCAGTGGGCACCTTCTGGGGAGTTTTGGGGGGTGTCCCAGCCGGCTTTCCCATGAATTCAGCGGCACCCACAGAGGGAGCTTTCCAAGGACTCCAGCCAGTGCCCCCCCCCCCCCCCGCCAGCCTCTGAGTGAGCTTGACAGCATGCTCCCCCCACCCCCACACAGCTTCCCAGGGAATTTTGTCAGCACCCAGAGGATAGGTGCCAGCCTGCCGGCTTCGTCTGGCCTATGGTTCCAGGGGCCGGCACCATACCCTGTCCTGAAGAAGAGGACTACGAGATAGACGACTGCCAGAGATGGGCACGGTTCTGGGCTCCGAAATGGAAGACCCGCATGTTTCTGCTCTTTACAAGGACTTGCTACGCTCCTTCCTGCACGTCACTTTCTCATGCCCCCTCCCCACCCCGCCAAAAGAATTCATAATCAAAGGGCTGAGACCAAAGCTGCTTAACAAAATGGAATTTCTTTTAAAGACTACCAAAACACACAACCTGGTGTATTTATTTTATTTCTTCTGAGCCACGGCCAATCAGGAGGCGCCCAGCCGTGGCCCTGAGGGAGGCACCGTGGTGGGAGGGGGTGCAGGCGTAGGGGGACCCTCCTCTGAAATGGCAGCCAAGTCTACAAATGGCTGGTTATGTGGAACCAGCAGGTATTGGGGGATCTCGTCTGCCTCTTCTCACACTCGTAAGTGTGCATGATGGCATGTTTTTAAATTGAACATTTTAATGTTGAATGTTTACTTCTCCTGTGTATATACTCTCTGGGCTTTATTTCGTCTTAAGACAAGGTGTCCTCTTACCTCCTTCTGGCTCTCCTCTTCCATATAAAGTGACCGTGGAGTTCTCTGGTCTTTGCTGTCTCTGATAACTTGGTGGGCTTGCCAAGTGGGGGACCTTCCTGCTCACTGGTTTCAGACGATGCTGCCTTTACCCTGAGGAGACGTGGGAACCATGCATTCGTGTATCTCATGGCTGCTACTCTGGTCGCACTTCATTAAAATACAGCAGTGGACTTGGAGGGGCGAGGGGTGTGAATTTTAGAATAGTAGAGCTGAAGGCACCCCGAAGACATCCGGATAATTTACTTAACAGAACCTATATCACTGTTTGTTTTAATACCTAAGACCACTCTGCTTGTTTTGAGGGATGTTCATAACTTAGGTCTTTATCCCGGATCAGGAAGTGGGTTTCATTTACACTGAAAAGAAGTGTTTGGGGCGTTTAATATTGTTGTTTGAGTCATTACTATGATCAGTTTGTAGTATTTTGAGTAATGTGCCCAATATTTGAGAATTTGATACTTAGTAGAAAAAGGTGAAAAAGAGTTCCTTCCACTTATCTTCTGTTGATTTTTTTTTTTTTAAATCATAATAAAACTTAGTGTTCTGTTCTTCCACAGAGGGGGGGAAAACAGTTGATGTGGTAGCTTTTTAATGCCAGAAATCTCGAGCCGGAGTAATTAAGAAAAGTTTTTCATAATTTTCAATAATTTTCATAATTTTCAATAATTTTTCATGATAAAGCCTAATACAACCTTAGTGATTGCAGTGTTCTGTGCATGAGGCTAAATTTCTGCTTCTTCAGGAAGACGGATGGCACTTATTGCACACGAATAGAAAATCTGAGAGAAGAGAAAGCATTAGCATTTACGGCTGGCCTTTCCCTTCAGTTGTGAAACATGCTTTCGTCTTGTTTTACTATTGACTCAAACATAATAATAAATAAATAACCTCAGGACCATTTCATCTTGAATGGCCCATTTCACTCTAAACTCATTTGTGTTCTTTGTCAGTTGCTCTTTCTAATTAGAATGTACTTTTAAGTTGACTCTGCCACCCAGAAATGTCAGTCTCATAATTTTTAATGACTGCAGAGGATCCCGCCTCCTTAGTGTGTCATAGTTTTTCATTGTCTCCCCATTGTCGGACATTTGAGAGGGTTACCAAAGTTTTCACTGTTTTGTAAATAGTGTGGCTATGAGCAATCATTGTATAATTTTTGTCAGAGAGAAAGGCCTTGAGGCAAGTTCCTGAAAATGGAAATATACCAGGTTACATGTATATCTGTCCTCACTTTACTGCTAACATATTTTCTGTAAATGTAGCTTTTTTTTTTTTTTTACAACTCCCACCAACTTTGGGATTTATTTCTTATTTGCTTTTGCTAGTGACAACGGATGTGTAATAAATCTAATTTTTTTTTCATTTGAAGTTTTCAAATCTCTGGTGACGTGGTGTTTTGCAGGCAGATACTGTATGGTCTAATCCTTGCGTATTGCTTTGCTATAGAAAATCTGGTTACTAATCATATATTTGTAAATGAATTTTTTATATAGTTGGAAAAGTAAGCTTTTCAAAAAAATTTCATCATTATAGTAATAGTGTCAGGAATTTACTAGATGCCAGATACAACGTTTAGTACTTCTTATGTTATCTCATTTAATCGTCATGATATCCCTGCCCAGGACAGTACAGTAGTGTGTCCTGTCAGTTAAGAGTGGAGTCAGATAAACAGACTATTATGCAGCCATCAAAAAGATGAAATCTTGCCATTTGCAAGACATGGATGGAACTAGAGGGTATTATGCTAAGTGAAATAAGTCAATCAGAGAAAGACAATTATCATATGATCTCACTGATGTGAGGAATTTGAGAAACAAGACAGAGGATCATATGGGAAGGGAGGGAAAAATGAAACAAGACGAAACCAGAGAGGGAGACAAACCATAAGAGACTCTTAATCTCAGGAAACAGAGTGTTGCTGGAGTGATGGGGGGTGGGAGGGATGGGGTGGCTGGGTGATGGACATTGGGGAGGGTATGTGCTATGGTGAGCGCTGCGTATTGTGTAAGACTGATGAATCACAGACCTCCACTCCTGAAACAAATAATACATTATATGTTAATTAAAAAAAAAGAGTGGAGTCACATAGTCCTGGGTCCAAATTTTGGCCCTGCCACTCCTTCCTTATGAATGTTGGTGAGTACTTAACCCTGAGCCTAACTCTCCTGAGGATAAAAGCTATACCTACTTCATAGGGTTGTCATGAGAACTAAGTGACATAATACATTTATAGCATAAGCACATAATAAATGCTCGATAAATGTTAGCTGCTACTGTGATCATCGTTTTCTCTTCTGGGGTTAATGTGTGTCCTTCACTTTGATGTATATAACAGGATGATGATGAGGTAGAGCGCATGGTAACGAATATTACTGTGTCTTCTGAGATCGTGTCCTCCACTCTTTGAGGTCTTTTCCAGTCCTGCAAATCAACAGTAGTCTGTCCTTCTCATTGCTCCTCTAACATTTTGTAACTTTGCTTGGGGGCCCCTATCACACAGGACTGTAGTTCTTTTTATGCACATTTGACTTTCTCTGATGTTGGGACCCTTCATATCAGAGGCCTTGCCTTAGACTCCTGTATCGCCTGCATCCCCTTATACATGCAGTAAGATCTCCCTATTTAGATACTCGGCGAATGGCTGTATTTTAGTTTAGCTTTTTTTTTTTTTTTTAAGATTTTGTTTATTCATCTGAGACAGAGAAAGCATGAGCAGGGAGGAGCAGCTGAGGGAGAGGGAGAAGCACACTCCCAGCTGAGCCAGCAGTCCGATGTGGGGCTCCATCCCAGCCCTGGAGATCATGACCTGAGCCGAAGGCATGGAGCCCTTTAGTTTGAAAATCAAGTTTGTGTTAAAGAAATTTGAGACTATGAGCTTCTATTTTAGTAGACAACACTAGTTACGAACCACTTTTTGTATTTGTGGTACCTTTTTTGAGAAGCAGCAGCTACTTTCCTTATTCTCTCAGAAACCTTAGCCAAATCTTCCATCCGAGGAATCCCGACAGCACGCGGTGGCCTGTGGGAGTGCATGGACATGCTGCAGATTGTGAACCGTGCAGCCCGGTGCTCCGTTTTCTGGAGCATCAAGTGAATTTTTCGGATGCGTGAGCCCTCTTGGTACCTCCAGCTTTCATGCTGCCTCTGCGGCTGGCCACGCTGCTGGGAGGAGGACCCAAACAAAGCCGGTTACCTGGTTCTGTAGGATACTAGGAATCGGGGGAGGGGGGCCGGTTGTACTACAGCTGTTGGTTTAATAAAAATTGATAACAGATGCTTACTAGTCTACTACAGATTATTTCAGCTCTGGCTGCTTCTGGAAACCTGCAGCAGAGCCAGCAAGAGAGCCCCTGTGCTGGGGGTGGGCGCCCGAGTCGGGGCTTGGCATCTGCAGCTGGATCCCCGGGCACTTGGGCAGCTGAGAGAGGCCCGTGTGAACTTCCAACCAGGAGAGCGTTCTCAAGGGAAACCGGAGAAGCTGAGTCTGTGTTCAGGCCTTGGGGGTAATCTTGGGACAGAAAGTGCAAATTGGAAAATATCCCGTAAGGAACCAGGGGAGAGCAGTCCAGGACCAGGGTGTTACCAGGCCTGCGGTGTTCAGAGCACCCTCTTGCAGTCCTAGTCACGTGGTGGCTGGGTTGGGTCAAAGATGCACAGCTCTGTGGGACTTGGAGCAAATCCGTTAAACTCAGAGAGTTTCTGACTTAGAACGTGGTGTTTGGGCCGGATGACTTCCAACTATTCATCCAGCTCTAACGTGCTATTATTACTTTGGTTCATTTTATTGCTTTGATAGCATTCAGTGTTTACATTTTTAACTTGCATTTTTATATTTTGGAATATTTTCCTAGCTGGTGTCACAGTGTAGCTCTGATACCCATGTATCTGTGGTATAAGCTAGTCATGCTAAATTAACTTTGCAGTAATTGGGTGTTGACAGCAATTTGGTTAAGGAACTTCAAATTATCTTCAGTTCATATTGTCCAAAGTCATATAAAAATGCTCAAAGCAGGAAATGCATGCCTATCATAAAAGTACAAATATGTCAATGCTTAGTTTATTATTTAAAAATAGTGTTTTAAAATTTCTCTTCTAAGGAGATGTGTTCTGGCATAAAGAAGCAGTTCCCACTCTGGGAGGTCTCGGAGGGTGGTGGCAAAGAGTAAGCTCCCCAGAGATGACTTCCCAAGGTCACATGCCGAGTCTGCCACTTGCTAGCCCTTGACTCAGGGTACGCCACATAACGTCCCTGACCGTTAGCCTCCTCATTTGTAAAATGAGGGTAACCCTCACAGAGACATCGCACAGATGAAATGAGATGTACATTTAAAGCTCTTGGTTCAAGGGCCGGCACGTGGCCATGCTTTATCACTGTGAGTTCTGCTGAAGATGAGGCCTTTAGAAATAGGGTATTTTGAGGCAAAGGATTTTTTTATTATCCTTTGTTGGCTTAACTTCAGGATCACTAGAATCTCAGATCCATTATACCAGTGATGGCTGCCAAAGAGTTGATGTTTTATTTTCAGTAGCAGCTCTTTCTAGTTGGTATCCATTTCGTGTCCTTGGTTTGGTCTATTTAACTTCTAGGTTTAAAGTAAGGGGATTTAGGCAATAACAGGTACCATCCTCAGCTAGCAGCTAGTTATTGCATTTTCTCTGAGCGAGAGCACCGTGCTAGCCATGAGAAGAGAGAGAGGGCAGGCCACTGCCCATAAGTAGACGAGGCGGAGGGGAGACGAAAGAATGGAAGTCATCACTGCTCTTAGGGATTTAATGATCTAGTTGGAGAGCGATTATATCCGGGCTGTGCAGAGCATGCAGATTTCCCTTGGGTATTGTGGTAATCCATTAAGTTAATTGTCTGTTTTTACTAGCCCCCATTACTCATAACATAGTATTATGCTGGTGCTTTCAAATCCTCACACATACCTACCTAGGACATCCTCTTGCCAGGGTGAAGCTGGTAACACCTTTAGTCGGCTGCATTTCGAGATCATTTCTGCAGGGCTTTGTTGAAAGGCTGCTACAGTCTGCCCGAATCCCATCTGCCCCCGAATGCTAATTACGGACACCTTGGCAGCCCTTGCTTCTCTGGGCTCTAGGGATCCTCGCTCAATTCGCTGCGACATCTAGATAAAGATCTCCAGAGTCAGTCTGTGAAAAGGAAGGTGAGGAAAATGCTAGTGGAGGCTGTCTTTGTCTGGAATGATGGCCTTTTTGCCATAACCACGAGAATGTTCTCCATGGTGACGCAGATGAGAATTTAGGCAGTGGAGTGGGAGCGGGGCCAGTCTTGTGATTCTGGGTGCGTATTTGTTCTCTGACTCCATTGCCTGGAGACCCTTTACTTCCTCACTACCTGCCCTCCCCCCTGCTTCCCCCACCCCCGAGCGCTGTATTACTCTGTGAAATGGTCCCATTCGTAAGGTACATCTCATGAATGCATTTTCTCTCTCTTCCTGCAGGGGAGTTGCTGAGTCAGCCCAGACCAGAAGGAGTGGCAGAAATCATTTGCCCTAAGAACGGCAGCGAGCGAGTGAATGTTGCCTTGGTTTACCCACCTACACCGACTGTGATCAGCCCCTGTTCTAAGTGAGTTCCAGACGTGGTACCACTGCCCCTCACTCCTCATCCTGCCTCAGTAGTTGTGACAACAAAAAGCCAGGTTAAAGTACCTTTTGGCAAACCTCGAAGACTCTCTCAGGGCAGACCTAGATACCTAGGTGACATAGACGCCCATGGCTTATGTAGCAAACTAGGAATTTTTTTTCTTGTTTGTGATTTTTTTTTTTTTTTTGCTTTGCTGATAAAGGAATGTTTAGCAGCTTTATTGAGCCATCTATCATTCACATACAATACAGTTCACTCATTTAAAGTATGTAATTAATTGACTTTTAGTATATTTGCAGGTATATGCATCCAAAAAGAGCATTTTTTTTTTTTTTGTGGATAGTGAGAACAGTGAGGGCCCATTAAATGAGAAAAGCCTACAGAAAATCTGTAGATTATTTTTCTTTGTAGGTCTCTGATTCTCAGTCCTTAGTAATCAGCGGCTGTGCGGAAGGAAACTCCCACCTTCCCCCAGAGAATGTACGTGCGTGAGCTAACTTAGCTACAGTAGTATTATACATCAGACTCATCCTGGGTTGGGTTTTTGTTTGTCTCTTTTTGTAGTATTAGGAACCAAACAGGCCACTCCTAAACTGAGATGAAATACCTTTTCACCTCAAATCTTGAAAAGTGGCAGCCGCAGTCTTCTGGGAGCCGATCTCGTTATCTGGGGGATGGTGACGTGATTTGTACAGCAGTGTTCAGACAGCAGACTTTCATTTTTCTTTCTAGTTGACCACATAGAATTTTTTTTCCATATATATAAGCTTTTTATAGGGCGCTTCTGAAGTTTGCATTTGAAAATGGTGACCCGTCCTCCTCATGTTGAGAAACTTGCCGTGAGGCTACGTTCCAGAGAGCCCTGTGCCGAATGGAGCTCGTGCCTCTGCCCTGAAGTGTCCGTTTTCCTGACTTTGGTGTGTTGTCTGCAGAGCGAGGGGTTCAGTGGGCGCTCATTCCTTAGCAGCTGCGGAAGAGGGCCGCCCCTTTGTCCAAAGCGGGTGACTCATTAGAACATCGTTAATTCGTCATCTTTGCTGGAAAATATCACTGAATGCCCAAGGGAAACTCTTAGCTCAGGCTATATAAGCAGAATGCTGTTTTAGCAAACCTGCTGCACATGGTCTAATTCATCACTAATGTGCCCCTAAGACATTGTGAAATCACGAAGCTCTTCTTAGGATTACATAGTAACCTATTAACCTGAGCATCCCCTGTCCCAAACATATCAAACGACAGCAATGTGATTGTCCTTTGGCATACATGGGTCCCTTTCTTTCAGACACACGTAGGAAGAGCCTGAGGGGATTTACAGAAGTCGCAGGCTTGTGACATGGAGGGCAACAGTTTGCAATACGCTTTGCACTGGTGTAGATTTTCCTGAGCCAGCAGAGACGTTAACCTCTTGTTTTGCCATAGCCACGTGGCATTTCAGAGGCGAGATAGAGGTAGAAGTTAACATATCCCTTTGTACGAGAAACGACCATGGCACTGAGCCAGCTTTATCCGTGTTTTCCCATGGGCTTCTCCCTGTACTGCCACAGAAGGACATTTACACCAGCCTGGAGAAAATGCTGTCAGCCCCTCTGTCTCTCACACTTTATTCTACCTACCTGAATAGGCAGCTTTAAGGTCTTGGGTAATCAGAGCCGTAAAACCTCCCAACGTCTAGATGCTGGAGAGAATACCTTTAGGGAACAAACTGTTTTTGACCTAGTTATGTGAGTAGTCTTATTTCAAAATGGATTTTTTTTTTTTTTTTTTTTTTTTAAGTCTCATACAATGGACAGCAGGTTTGGAGTGAAGTCTCAGTTCTAAATGAAGGAATATCCGTGAAAGCAAACATATACATGCAGGTCTGGCCCTGCCCAGCGGAGGGGTGATTGACACGCCAATGACAGGGTATTACAAGTAGGAAATTCCGGGGACTGAGGAGGAACACTGTCATGAGAAGTGGTTGTCATGGGGTCACAACTTGGGTCTGACCCTGACAATCAGACTTGGGGCTGCCAGCAGGCAGGAGAACTTGGGAGTCTTGGGCTATTACTGCACTGGCTTTGCAACTCCAGCCAAGTTAACTTCAGCAAGTCGTGGCCGAGTGATTTCTTATTTCTTGGTCATCCCATAAAATGCGGGTGGATGGTGGAGATCCGTCTTTCTGAATCAGGCATGTATATCAGAATTTCCAGGGGGAAGGGCCAGGTGCTAGTCTGCAAAACAGTCGTCCCCGTGCTGATTCTAATGTGTGCGTGCTGGCCTTTCTGATCACTGGGGTCCCCATCCCTGACTCGAAGGGTGGGCTCCCTCGCCAGTAGGCTTTATCCTTGGCTACAGAGCCTCTCTCGGGTCAGTAACCAGTCGTCAGCACCAAGGCAACGCTGATCCATGCTACGTGGATCAGGATTTTATTGCTCAAATCAGGAAAGGGTTGAGGGTGACAGGAGCACTCTTAATTATGCCAGGACAACAGGCCTCAGCCAGAAAACTCTTCCCAGACCTATCAGAATCATCACCCTCCACTCCTATGTCATTGATCTAGATCTCATAGTGGTTTTTGAAAAGACAATCCAAGCTCTTTAACCAGCTTACTCCTCTCCTTTACAGGTCAAATCAGAGACTTGTCATTTAACTTGAAGCCTGCCTCTGACCATGTATAAAATAATGATGCTGCCATGTGCTTTATAAAGAAAAACCATCAACGACTGTTATTTGATTGGATCTCCCATATCAATTCCAAGCTTCTCTATTTCTCATTTTAAAAATTTTCTATGTTTTATTTCCCTATGGGGAGAGACAGAGAATAAAGAGTAGGTAGTGATTTTTTAAAAAAAGACGACTTCCTTTCATCATTTGTTTTGGCGATTGGCGATTCGGGTCGCCACCAACTTTCCATTGGGAAGCGGTCATATGAATGAGATGCCTCCCCTCTGCCTCACCCTCCAAGGGGATAACTGAGGAGCTGAGTGGCTTCTTGTCCTCTTTGCTGACTACCAGATAGAAATATGAGTCATCTTCAGACTTTGGCTCTCCTGGGCTGATTTTCAAGGATATTTGCTTTTGAGATGAGGTGAAACTTCACCTCGTAGCACATTTGCTAGGTTGCTCTGAAAAATTCTGACCTCCTTAAGGGTATGTGGGTTCTGTCTGGTACGTTTTTTAAATAATGCGGTGATTATTGACATATTACTGTGTGGTACACAGCCATCACCACGGTCTAATTGTAGAACGTTTTCATCACTCCTAAAGGAAATGTGTGCCCATTTGCAGCGGCTTCTGTCTAACGCAACACCTCATTCCGTGCAGTCAAGAAATTTTTTCGTGTCACTTTCAGGAATGGCTTTGCAACCTGGTGTGTTGGTATTAAGCAGATTTGTGAGTTTCAAAGCAATTCTTATAAAGTGTTCTTGTTGGCCTGAATCAGTCCAAAGGCAGTGAATCACGTGCCCCCACCCTGCTGCCAGCCCACCGTTGGACAGCAGGGGTGAAGTAGAGCTGCTTGCAGGGAGAGTAGCCTCCTTCAGACCATTTCCCTTTTTTAGTATAGGTAGCATTTTTTAAAAACATAAACTTTATTTTGTAGAGCAGTTTGAGGTTCACAAGAGAACTGAGCAGAAGGTACAGGGAGATCCCGTGTCCCCTGCACCCCCACACACCACGGCTTCCCCCACATCGACGTCCCCCCCAGCAGAGCGGCACATTTGTCACAGTGGATGAGCCCACACTGACACGTCTTTGTCATCCAAAGTCCACGGTTTACATCGGGGTCCATGCTTGGTGCTGTCCGTTCCATGGGTTTGTGTATCCACCATTATCGTATCAAAACCGATATTTCCAATGCCCTAAAAGTCCTCTGCGCTCCATCTGTATCATTCTTCCCTCCCTCCTCAACCCCTGGCAACCAGTGATCTTTTTTTTTTCTCAGCTTTAGTGAAGTTTAATTGACAAATAAAATTGTAAGATATTTGAAACGTTCATCGTGGTGATTTGATATATGGTACATTGTGAACGGGTTCTCGCCATCTAGTGAGTCACCCCATCCAACACCTCACATACTCATCCTTCAGAAATTCTGAATGGTCTGCCTACCTGATGCCTAGACATGAAAGGGATACTGAGTCTTGGACGTTACAAGTCACAAGAGGCAAAAATATCCTTTCAGTGGGGAAAGGAAGGAGAAAGTAGATTCCTTTTAAGTTTATTTTTAAAAATTTTGTTTGTGAATTCCTGCCTCTATCCAGCCTGCCCCGCACATCGAGACACTTAAAATTCCAGTTCAGAAGGGAAGTGTGAACTTCTTTAGGCAAGGGGCAGCTCACTGTTTGCTTTTTATTTTTAGGTACCTGTAGAACATTCCTCTCTCTCGTTTCCAGAGAGGTTTAGAACAACCCTGCCTATACCAAGTAATGTATAGGCTCTGCCAGATGACCCAGGTTATCTCCTGATTTTCATCTAGGAGACAGAATCTAATAGGTTAGCATCTAAAAATGTTTTACCTTAAGGCATACTGAAATGCAATCCACATTCTTCCGTGCAGTTTCTTAATGGACTTACCCTTGGACGTACAGGAAATGGGACTGTAGCATTTTTATCTCTTACCAGCTGCCCATTTTTCCGGCGGTGACCCCACGCCTGTGTGCACTGCACGTGGAGTGGTGGACACGACCATAGAAGTCAGTCTGGATCGGGGCAATTCGTGTGTCACCGAATTGGAAAACACGGGCTGGTTTGAAAATTGTTGAGCTAATAAGCTTTCTCCTTTTCCAGAAAGTACAACTAAGGATGAAAGGCCGGGCCGAGACACTGCGTTTCAGAACTACCTTTTAAAGTGGGGTCATTGTGTACATACTGTAGCATTCCCATTCAAGCAAGACCCTGGTAAATTCCAGCTTCTTACTGTTTATAAGTAGTCCCAAAGATCTAGTGAAGACCTCGCATAGGAATTTTGGCAGTTCCATTGTTATGACATAAGGATATTTAAGACCCATGGAAACAGCCCTTTTATAAAAAGTAGGATGGAGACTCTATGCCCTTTATCTCATCAGATAAACAAGCAAAATACATTAGACTGCACTCAGATTAGTTAGTATGGACTTGATCATTTTCTTTCTTTCTTTTTTTTTTTTTTTTTTTATGAAATCAATGGAGCAACATGAATTTGGCTTTATAACGATGGGAGAATCTTCTACTGACCGCAGAGTTGTAAAGCACGATGAGTGGGGATGGTATTTCGGAAGAAAGGGAGCTCAATGTGGAGGTGGCCTAGGGAGTGTATCACGTTGATTTGCTGTGTTTTTTGTAAGGAGTGAGACAGCTCATTGCCTTGCTGCTTTCAAGGGCCAGGAGAAATAGTGTCTGTTGGATTATTTAGTGCCCCGTCAGCCACACTGATATTAGAATTTGTTCCTCTCTGCTTAGGTATCTCCATACTTTCTTGGAAAATTAAGTGGAAAAGATAGTGCTTCTTTCCCCTATGTCATCATTTTTCTGTACCCAATCTGTGACTTTAGGAGCACCAATTTTTAAGGGTAAGTCTCTGGGAAGCAGAGAGGGTTTCTTAAATAGATAAGGGCTTCCTAAGGCCTCAAGAGTTTAGAGGGAAAACGGGTTGGGGTGGGGTTTGGGATGAAGAGATCCTATACAGCAGTGCATTTCAAAATTACAAATCCTTTGCTTATCCCCAATCAAGAAGCCTTTGGGGATTAAGAATAAGGAAACTGCCTGATTCTTTTGCCTAAAACTATGATATTGCATGCATTAGTCATCTTAGTTCCTTGCTGGGAAAAAAGAAGTCATTTAAAAAAATGTATTATGCACGGCTGTCATAATCGGGGGAAAATCTCAAGTGGATCCACACAGCAAATAGCTTTTTAAAAGTAGTGTTTGCATTTATTTTCTCAAGGCAGTTTGGGCTCCAGAGTTAAACTGCCTGAGTTCGAATCTTTGCAACTTGTTGGTGCTGTGACTATAGACCTCTGGCAGATGCAGGTTCCAGAAGCGGTTGTCTTGTGGGGTTGTTGTGAGCATTTAGAGAGACCGTTGTGAGGGGAATGGTTGGCACGATGCCTTACAGAGTGCACAGCGCTCAACAAACTCAGTTGCTGCTTTTTCTACCAGGAATGGTAGTGGTGTGCACTGTGGGTGGCCTATCAAGGTAATCCTAAAAGACAAAATTTCAAAATGCAAATCTAGATAATCTAGATCCTAGAATGAAATGTGCTCACTGACTTGCCTAGCAACGTTTAGTTTCTTAACTGAGGTGCCTGCCCAAGGAAGGTAAACGTGTGTGCCGGGTAGGTAGGGAAGAATGTTGGCTTACCTTCCCCTTCACCCCGGAGGATCTGTGTCTAAGGCCCCCTGCAGTGTCCTAACCCCATCTTCATGGGAGAAAGAGGAGATGAGTGGTATCATTTCTTTCATATCATGATCACAAATGCCTTTGGTGCTTGCTGAACCCGTCAGAGCAAAGCCCCCTAACTCATATGCTCCACCAACCCCGTAGGTCACACAGGGCAGGGAGCTCTGGGCTCCAGACCAAGCCACGTTCTGACAGCCGCAGGTACCAAGCGGCGCAGCTGGGCCTCAAACCTACGTCATAGCTCCCAGGTTCAGCGCCGTTTTCGCACCAAGTTCTTACTTACACGTTTGTTTTAGAATGTAGTGTAATAACAGAACGTTGGAGGTATAGTAAGGCCAGCAGGTCAGGGCTCGGGCATGAGGCAGAGAGGGAGGAACCGGGCAGGAACCTGTACTGTGCTTTCCGGGGGAAGGTGCTGGCCGGGCATGGCCAGTCTGAGTAGTTTCAGCGGGCTGTGGGGCGTGGGGGCAGTCGGTGGCTGTCGGGTACATGGCCCTGGAGTGAGGAGAGCAGATAGAGAGCGGCCTGAGCTGTTGGAGCCTGATAAAGAAGGTGGCCCGCAGGGTGTGCGCTCTGCAGAGTTGGTCTGTATTGAGAGGCACACTCATACTGGAGTTGTGTGCTATCTCTGGGAACTGCCTAACGCTGGGAGGGCAGTCCCGCCAGGGGCAGCCAGGGCCCAGATATCAAAGCATCAGAAAACAGAGAATAAAAGACCTGGTTAGTACAACATGGGATAGCTTCAGTTTCAGCCTAAGCTGCTAACTGCCTTGAAGAACTGTGCTGTGTTCCAGGAAGAGCAGGTTCAATAACCCGAGAGGACTGTGGGTCTGAGCCTCCGTGCTGACCTCTCTTGCCAGCGTCCCACTGCATCTCCCTGGGAGATCCCGTAGGCTTTGTAGGTGTGAATTAGGGTCTTCCCCCTCCATGTTCTCCATCAGTCTGTGCCTGCCGCCACTGGTTTGCACCCACTGCCAAACTAGGAGTCTGTCAGCTGCAAGGCCGCCCTCTCCGGCATCCCCCCACGCAGCCTTCCGCTGAGGCCTCCCCCCCGCCCCAGCCTTCTGCTGAGGCCTCTTCTCCCGTCTTTTCAGGGTGCCTCGACATGAGTACCTTGGGCCAGACAACTTTCTCTTTGGCCCGCCGTGCTTTCCCCTAGATGCCCCCGTCCCTACCAAGCTACCTGTGTTTGAGTCTCAACTGGCCTCCGTCTCTCTAATCTTTTTTTCCTTCAAACCAATGTTATCTTTCAACGTTGGACCCTGCCACTGCTCTATTTAAAAGCCTTAAATGGCTTCCTGATGATTATAGACTCGAGTTTAAACCCCTGGGCATGACTCACAGCCCCCAGCCACCCTGCTGACATGTGCGACACTCCCTTACTGTGGGAGGGAGGGCACGCCTGGCTGGCTCTCAGCCCATGGCGAGCTGCCACCCCTCCTCTCCTACTCGGTGAAGGCCCGTTGTCCCTAAGGCCAAGGTCACGTGTCAGCTCCCCTGAGACGCCATCTTCAACCCTTCTACCTGTAATCACCCTTTGCCTCGCTTCTTACACACCTCCATGACAGTAATGGTCTCGTAGTATCTTGGCTGTTTTTCACCTGTGACTTTCTCATCGCATCTTATTCATTATTCATTAAGCAGGGCTTTGTTGAGGTTTTACCCTCCAGGCATCGTGCCAGGTGCTGAGGCTGCAGAAATTGGCGGATAGACCCTGCCCTCATGAATCTTAAGAGTCTCTTTGGGGAGAATGGGAATCAGAGACTCAACCAAACAAACTTGTGAGAGTCTAATTACAATTAAAATGTGATCCCTGCTGCAGTGGGTATATCAACAAAGCCCTGGAGGCACCGAGAGGAAAGAACTCTACCAGGAAGGATCAAGAAAAGTTCTAGGAAGTGGCATTTGAGGTGGATCTCTTGGGATGGAGAAGCAGTGTGGGGTGGGGAAGGCTGGTGATGTGATGGCTCTTCCCTTTCCTGAAGAGCCTAAACACGAAAAGTGGTATCAATGTGGAAATATACTCAAACTGGTTTTCCTTTTTTCTCTCTTAAACAGTGGACGATTCCCTCTGGGTGCCCTTGCGTAGACATTCTTGTGTTTCTGTCCTACGTGTGGCTCAGGGGAACAGACAGCCAGACACAACTGTCTGTGTTTCCAAAGGCTCGTTGGAGTCGGTGAGAAAGACATTTGCCCAGCACACCCCCCCTCCCAGACCCAGAGCTCAAACCGCCAAAGGTAACTGCTTGGTGGAGGCGTGAGCTGTCACACTGCCATCCTCTTCACTGTTAGATTTATTATATTATTACTTGAATTTGAGGCAGTTTTCAAAACTTTCTCTACTGGGAAGTTTACTATAATAATAGGCCTTCAAAAAGTCCTCAGGGCTGAGTGCCAGAGAAACACGAAACCATCCCTAGGGCCCTGAACGTCCCAACCTTGCTTTTAGCTGTCCAGCGTGCTTGGGAGTCAAATAACCCTCATTAAAGGCTGGCCCTTCTGCGCACTGGTGTGTCCCCCCACAGGCAAGTTCTTTACCCTCTTGGAACCTTAATTTCCTTCTTGGTGAATGCAGAGTAGGATGGGCTTACTTCATGGGCACGTGACGAATTGAGGCTTAAATAATGCACTGCAGTGAGTGGTGTGATTCCTGGCGCGTAGTGAGTAGCTAGTAAATGGAAGGTGCAGTTTTTTGGTAAAGTAGCTAATATTATGCTCAGTCTCCTTAAAATCAAGCAGCACTGATAGAGATGGAGGGTGGAGGGTCTGCGTGTCATTATAGGAAAGCCGATATAAGGGATGGGGACCTCTGACATTTTTTTCTTCTAACCACTTTGTCTGAATTGAATGCCACTCTGCTTAATTAGGTGGCGATGCAGGAGTTTCTTCATTTTCTATTCATCTGACTCTGGCTTTTAGTTTGACAGTCTTGCCTTTAATGCTTTAGGCCAGGTAGACATCCTAAACTGAGAGTTCTCACTTTTCAGTATGGATTCCTACCTGTAGAGGGTTATTTAGCTTGCTTGTGTGTGTGTGTGTGTGTGTGTGTGTGTGTGTGTGTGTGTGTGTGTGTCCCCGTCCGTGGATATTTCTTGAGAGGACCCAGGGCTATGGTTAGAGTTTGGGGTTCTTGATTAGAAATCTAGTTCAGCTGTGAAATTACAATGGATTAGGTGGTTATTGCTAATTAGTATAGTTCCTCTTTATGTCTGAGCTTCGTGTCATGAACAGAAGCATTTGCCCAGCTTTCTAGTGAAAAGACACTTTCCTTTGAAGGATCATGAGTTGCCTGACATTTACATTTTTATAAGGAATTCCAGAAGTAGAAATTAAAATCTACAAAGAAACACCGATTCCTAAGATCGCTCCTGGTTCTTATCATTGAGAATCTCATCCCTGTCACCTTTTGTCATTGCTTTCTTCTCATCTACCCATATAGGAAGAACGTTGGTGAAAAGCACAGAAACCAATGACTTCTATGGCTATGGAATTTCCGTGGAGAAAAGAGAGCATCCGAACTCACCTGGACCATCTTTCATACCTGGCAAACCCTCTCCATGCTCCCGCGCGTGTTCCGTGAACTTGAGCGAATAGACGTTCGGGGTGCTTACAGAGCAGGGCGTACACCTGGCCTGTAGAGGAAGTGGGGAGGGGCAGGGGGAGGCTGGGGGAGAACATGGAGCAAATGTTTTACAACCCGAACCTCAGAACTGTGATCCTCCGAGGAGAGCGCTACTTGAAGAAAAGAAAAAAAAAAAAAAAAAGTCGAATGGCTTCTCAGGGATTTTGTTTTCTGTGCACATTAAAGCCATAGTTCCAGTATAGGTGGCCGTGTTTTGAGCACTCAGATTTCAGTTCTGTTAAATGTGAAAGAGGGATCGACTGTTCATTGCTGTTCCGTAACTAGTGTAAAATATGTATATGTTTATCTTTATTTTTATAATATGCAAATACATTTAAATTTATACAGTTTAATGCTTCTAGCGTTAGTTCACACTGGGTGCAATATTCTGCATGAGAACTGTGCCGAGATGGGGCTAATTTCTTATTTTAGCGTAAGACCTTTTTGTTCATTCTTTATTCTTTAATCCGTCTGAGATTTAAAAAAAAAAATCTCTCTGCCCACGGATTAAGTGCTGGGGTCATAGAGGCTGCCGATAATCAACAAGAACCTTAAACGTGTACGGCAGGCAGTCTCCTGCCCTTCTTTTAAATAAAGATCCCCCGCCTGTAAGCCTGTCTGTTGGGCGGGCTGGTGGGATTCCTGTGTCGCTCTGCCCGCCTGTCCGCTGGCACCGAGCCAAGTGGTCCTTGCTCCAGGATGGGTTTTGTGTCGACAGTGAGTTGTCACTGGCTGATGTACTGATGGAGGCCTGGTGTTGGGATTCTTCAGGGGACAGGGACAGAGAGGGGTCATTGAGTCCATGGAAAACCTGAGTCTTTCAATAGCTCAAGATAATCAGGAGTCAGTTGTGAATGGTGCAAAGAGCTTTGCTAACGAGTCCTTTTTTTCTCTCTCTCTACAACAGAGTCTGTGAAATTTAGCAGAGCACTCTGACAGCCCTCCACATCTGGCTGTCAGACCTTAAGATAGTGAGTTGCCTCACTGGAGAGCATAATCCCACATTGGTTATTTACAAATGCAGAGCCTTGATAGGATGGTCACCTGCCAAGAACTAGTAAAACCATTGTTGTTCAGTCTCCACAGAGTGGAACATGAAAAGCAAAGCAGATTGCTCTCTCATCCACTCCGAATCGGGGCCAAACGTATCTGCTGCAATAGTAACACATTCTTTGAAGAATGGAAAGGACTCTGTTTACGGCTGCCTCCTCTGCGTGTTGATGGAAAAATGTGTAAAACAAACTGTTTCTCACCAGTGTAAGGCATGAAAAGTGAGTCAGCTGGTATTATTCTTTTCCTTCTTTTATAAAGTATTGACTCTCGCAATGCCAGTATACAAAGTCTTGACGTATTTTTAAAAGGAATAACAAACTAGCAAGCGGTTGCATTGTGAACAATCCCAAGTTGATTTTCGTAGATTTTGTGCCCCAGGAGTTGAGACTCCAGAACCTCAGTTAAACGAATATGATTTCTCACGGCCATAAAATCAAATGGGATCAGACTATTTCTGCATTTTTGGATATTTGAATATGACACCTCAATTTTGAAATTTCATTTCCTTTTAGAACACAGTCACAAGATCACCTGCTTAATCCTTTGGTCACAGTTCTTGTGCGAGCATGTGCGTGCGTGCATCTGTGTGCGTGTGAGCCAAATGGTAACATTTAATTGCTTTATGGACCATTGAATTGTTGGGCATAGGACTTTTGTAATTGGCACGAGACGGTTCCTAAACTGTCAGATTAACTGACTTGACCAGTCTTTTGCAAGGACACTGAAGGATGCGACTTCAGGCTAACTCCCCAGGGGACCATATTAAATGAAAAAAAAAAAAAAGGCTCCTTTGGGTGACATACCCTGCAAAATGTTTGTTATTCTTATGAACATAAATGCCCACATTCTTAATATCTGCTATTATTTGACAAGTGATGTTTTGTGCTGTCATCTGAACCCTAGAGAAGCAGTGTAAGAAGAAATCTTGGTGTCACGTGTGTTTTAGCAAAATGGTCATTGTGACCAAGGGTCACGTGACCAGCAGAAGCTCCAGAAAAGCTCGAGACCTTGCTTCAGGGTTGGGGGAGGGTTGGAGATACAGAAAACACTCTGCTCTACTGGAATGTTCAGTGTCAATGCAGGCGGTTGCATACGTGGGAAGACTCAGCCTGCCGAGGCTGACGGGCAGGTCACTAAAGCACAAGGGGAGTCTTTTGAGACGCAGTGGTCCCTTGCCTCGCAAACAAACGCCCTTCAAGTTTGTTATGGTTTCTATTCCTGCAACCTGTGGTATCAAAACCACTTCCTGGAATTTAACAGTGCTGCCAGGATAAAATGTTTTTCCCCCTTCTGAGAAAAAAAAAAAAATGACAGTGCTCATATTTGACATTTGTGCATCGGACTCTTTTGAATGAATAAAAAGGAAAGGGTTTGGTATAATTCCTGATGGGGTGTGTGTGTGTTCTTTTTCATGCCACAGTTTGTAAATTGTAATTGTGGTTTCCCCTTGAATTGTCTTGACTGAGCAGAAATTTAAAAAAGTCAAAAAAGTTCAATAAAAATACAAAGAAATGATGAAGCAATTATATTTGCAGAGTTTAGTTATTTTTGTTTTTTGGTTTCTTTCATTTCAGTTCTAGGAATAACTTTATGTATTTGAGTCGCTTTTGAGCTAATGGGAGATGGATGGTGGCCGCGCTATTGGGGGGTTGAGTCCCCAGAAGGAAAACTGAAGGGCCCCTGTTTAAAACCATGCCTCTTTTCAGACGCAGATTCAGCGCTTGAATATGGGCTCTCTCTTCAATCAGACCCTTTATCGGTGCTGCTCCACTACACTCTTCTGTCAAACTTAGGCATAGACTACACGTTTGCAAGTTCCCTTTTTTTTTTATGTTACGTTTGTCACCATACAGTACATCATTAGTTTTTGATGTAGTGTTCCATGATTCATTGTTTGCGTTTAACACCCAGTGCTCCATGCAGTACGTGCCCTCCTTAATACCCATCACCAGGCTAACCCATCCCCCCACCTCCTCCCTTCTAGAACCCTCAGTTTGTTTCTCAGATTCCATAGTCTCTCATGGTTCATCTCCTCCTCCGATGTACCCCCCTTCATTTTTCCCTTCCTACTCCTAATGTCCTTTCTTAGCAGAAGGCTGGGCCACCGCCCTGTGCATATTGCCCCGGGCGTGGGGAGGGGTCTGTATTCACCGGACCTGCAGGTACTGGGTCAGAGACAAGGGAAAGAAAATGTCAGCTTCTGCAGGAGCTGCGGCCTCCAGGGAGGGACTGAGGGCAGAAAAGCCCACCCTTGGCCCCTCAACCTGACCCCTTCAGCGTGGGCCTGCCGAGAAGGTAGGTGAAGCCTCTGGGGGCCTCTGATCCAGATGCACCTCTACCACCTCTACCAGCCTGAAAGCTGACACCTGGGTGTGGCCATCAGAATTTTCAAAGGCGGGGCGCCTGGGTGGCTCCGGAGGCTGGGCGTCTGCCTTCTGCTCAGGTCTTGGTCCCAGGGTCCTGCGATCCAGTCCGATCGGGCTCTCTGCTGAGCAGGGGGCCTGCTTCTCCCTCTCCCTCTGCCTGCCTTTCTGCCTGCTTGTGATCTCTCTCTCTCTCTCTCTCTGTCAAATAAATAAATAAAAAATCTTGGCGAGGGGGCCCCTGCAGCCTTTTCTGGGGGGCAGGAGAGTCCTCCACCCTGCTGCTGCCCTTCCCGCTGAAGAGAGTAGTACAGGGAACATGACTCATCATTTGAGGCCTCGTTGTTTTGGTTTCGTTGTTTTTAAACCAAGAAACTCGGAGTTCTTCGAACTTGCTGAGCATGCCCTGGATACGCAGGTACTGGTGGCGACAGCTACGCTGAATGATTTAGCACCCGTCGTTCCCTCTCCAGTCTGATTCTCCTACCTCACTGTGAACTTTTTGAAGTTGATTCTGGGTTTGCTTTGAATATACAGTGCTCCAGAAGTGGGGGCCGCTCAGGCGTTGAGTTCAAAAGCCCAGGGGTTCCCTCCTCCGGGCGCCCGGCACCCAGTGGTGGTGGGAATGAGGAAGGCCCTCGCCCGCTAGAACTAGGTGCTCTTGCACTGACTCCTAGAGCCGGGACGCAGAGTTACTGGGAGAGGTTTTATTAAGCAGCTGATCCTTGGACATTGCCTGGGTTTGAAGGTGTGAGAAAATCCACCTGGCAGCAGAAACCCCATGTGAAGACTTAAGCTCAAGTAAGAAGCGTCTTTTTCATCTTTACATGCAAGAAATGTCTTTGGATGAAATGATTTCGTTCTAAACACTGAGACTAATTGAGGTTTCTCAACCTGCTCCATGAGACATTCGTTGTCTCCTGAGATACTAATGCATATTCCTCTGCAGAGGAGTGCCAAGATCAAATAGGTTTGGGAAATGCTGCATTAAAGAACCAGTTGTTGCCGCAGGCCTCTGAGAAGCGCGGATATAGATTGCGAGCGGGGAGAGGGCAGAGGGGAAGGGCCCTCCGTGCAGCATTTCTCCATGTATGAGTGTGGAAGGAAGCCTTTCCCTGGTCAGCTGTGGATCCCCTCCGAGAGCAGGTTTTCCAGGGTCTGGGGCTGCCCCTTGTGGGCCAGGTGGACATAGCATCAGGCGATGATCACTTCTCTGGGGGCCTTTTATATCAGCAGGAGTGATGAAGAGCGCTCACTCCAGACCGCCTCCGCTTGAATCCTGGCCCTGCTCTCTATGCTCCTCATGTGCAGAGTGGGGGGACCAGCCTACCTCATACAGTTGTTAATAAATGTCAAATGAAGTTCTGCGCATAAAGGGCTTATGACAGTGCCCAGCCCTGGTGAGCACTGATCAAACGCAGCTAAGCTCATTCTCTTTGTTTGCATGGTGCCCCTTTTTAACAAGAAAGCAGGCGTCAAGCCTGAGTCTGGTTGGATGGAAGGAAGGAAGGAAGGAAGGAAAGAAGGAAGGAAGGAAGGAAGGAAGAAAAGGAAAGGAAGAAGGGAAGGAGGAAGGAAGGGAGAGAAGGAGGGAGGGTGGGAGAGAGAGAAGGAAGGAAGAGTACCTACCTAGAATTTTTAATAATTTTTGGTTTTATCATATTTACTAATTGGTTATTTGCCCTAGTGATAAAATGTTTGCTTTAAAAATGAATGCATTTTGGGGCACCTGGGTGGCTCATTTGTTAAGCGTCTGCCTTCGGCTCAGGTCATGGTCCCTGGGTCCTGGGATCGAGCCCCACATCGGGATCCCTGCTCGGCGGGAAGCCTGCTTCTCCCTCTCCCACTCCCCCTGCTTGTGTTCCCTCTCTCGCTGTGTCTCTCTCTGTCAAATAAATACATAAAATCTTTAAAAAAAAAAATAAATAAAAATAAAAATGAATGCATTTAGAAAGAAATACTTTAAAATATATTAGAAAGAAAAATATTGAGTGAGTAAATGCAGGTGGCATACAAAGAGTGAATATATGGCAGAAAACTATGAAAATGGTATGTGAATGTCTGGGTACTGTAATGGAGGGACACAATCTAATACAACCCATGGAAGGACCAGGAAATTGCTCTGTGAGTCTAGAAGACCCCAGAGCTTTTTTATTTATTTATTATTATTATTACTTATTTTAGAGAGAGAGAGAAAGCGCATGAGCAGGGGGATGGGCAGGGGGAGAGGGAGAGAAAGAACCTAAAGCAGACTCCTCGGTGAGCGTGGAGCCCGACGCAGGGCTTGATCTCGCGACCCTGAGATCACACCTGAGCCGAAACCAAGAGTCGATGCTTAACCGACTGAGTCACCCAGGTGCCCCAGAAGACCCCAAAGCTTTTAAAGACACTCCCACAGTTTTAAATTTTCCACCAGAAAAATTTACTGAAAGATTAACAAAGAACTATTATTAGAAAATTAGTATTTTTTAAATTTGAAATTTAAAAGAGATTTCACTACATCTTAAATGGTTCAGTGCAGCCAAAAACTTTTCATATAAACACAACTGAAATTGAATGGGAAAATTGATTTTGTGCAAACTTTAATGTTTTCCTAGAAGACGCTTATAGATAAAAAAGTTTTTCTCTGAATATTTTACTGAAGCCAGACTGAAAAAGTAACTCCTGTTCTCACTCATCAGAAATAAAAACAGAATCTCACTAACCGATTTGTCTCCCGGCTTTATAGTCACTCAGTACTAGAGAAATCATGGCATGAAATGAAGCTGGGTACAGGCCACAGGCCCGGTGTGTGTCAAGGGGTGGATGAAATGCCCCGCAAACCAGCGATACGTTCATTCTTTTCTTTCCTACTCCAGATAGTATGCCAAGGTGGCAGATGAGCGGGCTTCCAGAGCGACAGAGTAAGGAGCTCAGGGTAAATTCTCTCTCAAATAGGAGAAAGTGTTTTTAAAAACACACACAGGTGCTCCTGGGTGGCTCAGTTGGTTAAGCATCTGCATTTGTCTTAGGTCATGATCTCACGGTCCTGGGATGGAGCCCTGAGCCCTGCTCATTGGGGAGTCTGTTCTTCCTCTCCCTCTCCTTCTGTGGTCTCTCTCGCTCTCACTGTCTCTCAAATAAATAAAGTCTTTAGAAAACACACACACACACACACACACACACGCACACACAGCCACGGTCATTTCAAATCTTCAGAAATTGTCCTAAGGACATAGAGCAAATGGACAAGTATTCATTCAAGAAAACCTACTAAATACAAAATCGACCAGGGTCTGTGACTTGAGATATGGCCTTCCTGATCCCTCCTCCCCCATAGCTCTGTGTTCCAGAAGTGGTACCCTGGGCCCTCGACTTTGAACAGACGTGGCCAAGAAGATGGAGATTCTCTCTCTCCCTGACTCCTTGTCGGGGCTGCAGTTGCATTTTGGGAGAGGCAGCCTGCTTGCATTTCTCATCCTCCCCAGCCCTTTGTGGCAGAAGCTCTGTTCCAGGCAAGAGTAGCTGAGAGGACCCGGGCCTCCTGCTTGCAGGCGGAGCTCTAGGGCAGTCAGGGTGGGACAGAATCATCCCTGCCCCTCCCCACCCCGGGAGAGGTGAGCCAGGAAGACCACTTCCTCCTCCTGCTGTACCCACTTGTGGAGCAGGGGTGTCACTATCAGAAAAAGCAGATCCCCACCCTCGCTTCCGGTGCAGAGGCACAGGGGTCTGCTCCAGAGGAAAGGCAGACCATAAGGATGAATATCACCACAGCTCTGTCCGAGAAGACTGACTTTATTTGGAACAGAGCCTGGAGAATGGCATGCCTAAGGATGTTGTCAAAACCAGTGGATAGCTTGGTGGAGAGTAAAGGAGGCTGGGGGGCTCCATGATACACATAAAGCAGCAGAGCAGCCAGACGTTTAATAGAACCAAGGAAAGAGCCAAGAAGAGAACTCCTGGGATCACAATCAATTCTGGGGGGGTGTTCTAGGCTGCACCCACTCAGGAGTAATCAGAGCAGGACACGGGGCAGACTTCAAAGCATCCCCAAGCCACGCCCAGGCCCATCATCACAGGGCAGAAGCCTCCCTGACACAAGGAGCTCAAACATAACCTCTGAGCAAATACTGACCGAACAGTAAGCTACTCCCACTAAGGGGCTACTCCTAGGAAGCAGCTTTGCAATGAAAATCACACTCATTCCTGGGAGCCTAGAAGATTGTGCGTGTCCAAAACTGAGCTCTCTCAGGAGTAATCAGAGAGGAACTCCATGCTACTAGTCTCTGGCTGAATGTGGAACCGAAAAGTGTAATTCCCTGAAACGTGATAGCAACCTACAAGCTACACAGGCATCCAACAAGTAGAGGGCAAAGTCAGGGAGGCTTCTGCCCTGTGATGATGGGCCTGGGCATGGCTTGGGGATGCTTTGAAGTCTGCCCCATGTCCTGTTCTGATTACTCCTGAATGGGTGCAGCCTAGGGCAAAGATCTAACTGCTGGCTTAAGCACAACTTTTGGCCGGTAAGTGACTTACACAGAACCAGGGGCAACCCCTAGGTTGTGGGGCTAAAAGATAAAAATCAGGAGGGAAATCTGAGCAGGGACATCAAAGAGCCCCAACAAAGGAGACTACGGAGGAGAAGATAAAAATTGTATGATTGCACGTGTCTTCTTTCTTCTCTCAACTGATTTAAAACAATCAGACAAAATAATCCATATATAACAGAATATACACAAACATAATATATATTTGACAACATGAGCACAAAGGAAGCAATGGAGTAAGGAAATGACACCAGATGGTAATTGAAATCCAAAGGAGGAAATGAATGAGCCAAAAGGGTAAATAATTAAAACTATTATAACAAATGTTACAGTATATACTTCCTCTTCTCCTTCTCTCAGCATCTTTAAAAGATGTTATATAAAACAATAATTACAACAAGGGATTGTTTTTTGTAAGATGTGGATGTAATGTAAATTAACAATAACAGCACAGAAAAGCATGGGAGAAAATGGAGTTATGTAGGAATAAAGTTTCTGTATTTCCTTGGAACAAAGCTAGTATGAATCTGAAGTGGATTCTGGTAAGTGAAGATGTATGTTGTAAGATTTAGAACACCCCTTAAGAAAATAATTCAAAAATACATTTAAGGGGCACCTGGGTGGCTCAGTCGTTAAGCGTCTGCCTTCGGCTCAGGTCATGATCTCAGGGTCCTGGGATCGAGCCCTGCATCGGGCTCCCCGCTCGGCGGGAAGCCTGCTTCTCCCTCTCCCGCTCCCCCTGCTTGTGTTCTCTCTCTCGCTGTCTCTCTCTCTGTCAAATAAATAAATAAAATCTTTTAAAAAAATACATTTAAGAAGCTAATGGAATTAAAATGTTACACTAGAAAATATCCACTTAATGCAAAAGTAGACAGTAAAGGAGGAATAGAGGAATAAAGAGTGAGATATACAGAGGACAAAAATCAATATGGCAGATGTGAATCTAACCATATCATTAATAACCATACCATTCATATCAGGAGATTTTTTTTAAAAGATTTATTTATTTATGAGAGAGAGAGATTGAGTGAGCATGGTGGAGGGGCAGAGGGAGAGGGAGAGAATGCTCGAGCAGATTCCCTGCAGAGCACAGAGCCTGATGCAGGGCTTGATCCCAGGACTCTGGGATCATGACCTGAGTCAAAATCAAGAGTCGGCTGCTTAACCAACTGAGCTACCCAGGCGCCCCAGTGAGATTAAGCAACTTAATTAAAAGACAAAGATTGCCTCTTTGGATTAAAAAATTATGTTCTGCACAAGAGGCAGATTTTAATATAAAGATACAAATAGGTGGAGAATAATAGGATGGAAAAAAATATGCCAGGCGAAAAACAGCCATGGTAAAGCTGCGGCGGCTATGCCAATATCAGACAAAATCGACATTAAAGCACACCCACATATAAAAATGTTACTAGAGACCACAAGGGACATTTCATGGTGAAAAAGAGTCAATCCATCAGGAAGGAAAGGAAATTTGGGACATGAATAAAAATATAACAACACAGGAGTCAGTAACCAATGGGTCAAAGAAGAAAACACAAGGGAAATTAGAAAATACTTTGAGATGAATAAAAATGAAAACACAACATACCAAAACTTGTAGGACATAGCTAAGGCAATCTGCATAAAGGCATGCCTCTAAAAAGATAATCTCAAATCAATAACTCTGTTAACCTAGGGGTACCTGGGTGGCTCAGTCAGTTGAGTGTCTTGACTCTTGATTTCCGCTCAGGTCGTGACCTCAGGATTGTGAGATAGAACCCCAGGTCAGGCTCGGCACTGGGCAGAAGAGCCTCCTCTCTCTCTCCCTCGCCTTCTGCCCCTCCCCTCCTTTAAAAAAAGGAAATAACTCTGATAACTTAGGCAAAATGGACAAATTCCTATAGATAAAAAGTAGCAAAACTGACTCAAGAAGAAGTAGAAAATCTGACCAGACCTATACCAAGAAAAGAGATTGAATTGGTAATTTTAAAACTTCTCACAAAGACTAGGATCAGATGGTTTCCATGGTGAAGTATACCAAATCTTAAAAGTACTGATAATAATCTTTCTCAAATTCTTCCCAAAATAGAAGAGCACTCTTCTTCAGAACATTTATGAGCGATTAAAACTCAGTAAGAAAAAGATAACACAATTTAAAAATGGGCAGAGGATTTGAATAGACATTTCGCCAAAGAATATATACAAGTGGTCAATAAGCACATAAAAAGATACTCAAAACCATTAGCTCTGAGGGAAATGAAAAGCAAAAGCTTGATGAGATACCACTTCACACCCACTATGATGGCTACCAAAAGAAGATAGACAGTAAGTGTTGACAAGGATGTGGAGAAATTGGGACCATACATCATTGGTAAAATGGTGAAGACACTTTGGCAAATGGTTTGGCACTTCTTCAAAATGTCAACCATAGTTACCTATGACTGGGCAATTCCATTCCCCCCACTCCAAATTTATACCCAGGAGAAATAAAAAGCACACATCTATCCAAAAACTTGTCAGCAAGTGTTTATGGCTACAATTCATTATAGCCAAAAAGTACAAACCATCCAAACAGACACCTACTGATGAATGGAAAACTAAAATGTGGTATATCCATACAACTGAAACATTATCTGGCAATAAAAGGAAACTAAGTACTGATACATGCTATCACTTGGAGAAACCTTAAAAATATAATGCTAGGTACAAGAAGCTAGTTCCAGAAGACCCCACATTGTAGGATTCCGTTTGTTTGAAATAATCCAGTATAGGCCTGTGTAGTGGTTGGTTGGGATTGGAGGGAGGAGAGGTAGGGAATGACGACTAACGGAGTCCTGGGTTTCTTTTAGGGCAGTGTGGTAGTCAGGGTACACCAGAGAAACAGAATCAATAACATATATTGGAAAGAGATTAATGAAAGCATTGGCCTACGCAATTATGGAGGCTGGCAAGTCCAAAATCTGTAGAGCTGATCTCAGTTTGAAGGCCATCTGGCAGGAGAATTCTCTTACTCAGGGGAGGGTCAGCCTTTTGTCCTGTTCAGGCCTTCAACTGGTTAGACGAGGCCCACTCATGGGGCGCCATCTGCCGAGGGCACAGGATTCTATGAGAAAGACTCAGAGAACAAAGGGAGTGATGGAGCCAAATTGGGAATGGAGTGATAAGGTTTGCAAGTGAAGACACAATACTGAAATAAAGGAAAATATTATAGGGCAATGAGTTGTTAGACTGCTGGCGTGCAGCATGATAGAGTCTGAGGATTCAAAAGGATATGGAGCCAGCAGGCTCTGCTCATAAAAGCCTTTGACAACACTGTGCCTACTGAACACTGTTCAGATTCCTTGGTCAACTGGCATAAACCTAACTGAACTCTATTTCCTCTGCAGGTGTACTTGAGACTCTCAAGGCAACCGTACCCCAATTCTAAGGGAGACACATTTGCCCGCAGGTCTTGCTGGCCCTCTGCCAGCCTGGCAGTGCTGGTTGAAGTAGGCAGGGGCATCTTGTGGCCTGGTATGCAAAAATCATCCAGGCCAGCAAGTGTCCTGCTCCTAGCATTAGACATGGAAGAGCCTGAGCCAAACAACAGTAGGAGCAGGGGGACTGCTGTGACATGGAGAGCGGAGTCGGAGTGGCGATTGGAACCACTTCCATACCCAGACCTGGCTGAAGCAGAGGAAGCTGGCTGTAAGAGAGGAGAGCTGACCAGTGCCAAAAAGCATTCCAGAGACCACACCTGCTGTGGTCCCTAGAGTTGGGGGTCCTTAGAGTTGCCTCCATTGTTCCAGTCAAATATATTATTAAAAGGAACCACCCATTGCTAGAAGTAACTTGAACGGATCTCTGCATATGCACCAAAAATACCCGGCTGGAGCAGGACCTCTTTCCCAGGAATTCCTTCACTCCGTTACCGGGCACTCATGACACGCTAAGTGCTGTTTGGCCCCACTGGGGATTCAGCACTAGAGGAGGCACACCACCAGGCCTCTGCATACACCCGATCTTCTTGTGGTCAGAGATGATGATGTTCATTACTCCCACTGAATTCCTTAGCCCCACTTGCACTCCCCTGGCCGTGTGCCTTTGACTCATACTGTCCACAGTGGTTCCTCTTCAGAGAATTCCCTTCACCTGCTAAATGCTACACTTTTCCCTGTAGCCTTCCAGAATCTCTCAAGCAAAATTAATTTCCCTCTTTGTGGTGCTACATAGCGCTTCCATAGCCATCACGACATCCCTGCTGTTCCGCCTTGAGTTAGAGTTGTTTATATGCCTATCTCATCTTCAGGAACTTGAACTCCTTGAGAATAGAAAATGGGCCTGATTCCTCCTCCCGCCTATCACTGAACCTTCCACCCGGGATCCCTTCAATGCGTGTTGGTTCAACTGAATTAAATTCAGCCTATGAGGAACAAGGGAGGGAGAAAGCAAGGAGGACATTCACACCTTTCTCTTATTCCCAGTTTCCACACCCAAGCAGATGGCCACAAAATGGTGGCACATATCTGAAGACTTGTCCAGCTGCCTTCCCACAAATCCAAATCTTCACTAGCTGGGACGAGCTAGTTATTTTTTTTAGCCTCAGCATGTGGTCAGTATTTCCTAGCTATGAAGAAGGCAAATGAAATACTTCCAAGTGCTTTGAACCGGCAAACCTGTGTTTATACAATTACATGACAACAAGCTAATGGGATGGCCTTGCTGAGGTTTAATGATGTTGAGGGCAGGAAATTACAGTCGCCTGACTACATGTTTCACTGCAGATCGGGTTGCATCTCATTGGAAAGGAATCTTGATTTGAATCTATCCTTTCCTGTAGAGGGGGTTTGCTATAAATAAGGGGAGAGAGAACTGAATTCTTAAGTGCATTTTATTTCTTCCTGAGAGACACATATGAAGTTAAGTGGATGACTGTCAGCTTCAGGGCTGCACCAGAAAATTCCACTATTTGCAGGTGACAGCAACATAAATAATAAGGGAGGTCCTCTCACGAGTCCAGGCTTCTTTCTCAACCCGTTCTGCCAAGCTCAGCTGACATTGCCAAGACTCCGTGGACATGGGCCAGAGAGGCACTGAATGTAGTACTAGAAAGTGCACTTAGCTTATGATAGGAAGACCTAGTTAAAGACCCAGAGAGCCACTAACAAGCCATGGGATCTTGGGTATGTCTCTGACTTCTTAACTG
Organism: Zalophus californianus; assembly: GCF_009762305.2. Lineage (NCBI taxonomy): Eukaryota > Metazoa > Chordata > Mammalia > Carnivora > Otariidae > Zalophus > Zalophus californianus. Next base: position 177,029,454 of record NC_045596.1, read on the forward strand.
CTTATCTGTGTACTCAATAAGTGCTCAGGGTCCTTTGCACAATTTGCATCACATCTATGAGAGTTCATTAGACTGTTGTCCCACATCTACAAAAGTACTAGAGCTGACTCATCAACATTAAGGTCATTTTTCTAACTGACCTGAACCACACACATGTTCTGGCCTGGTTCTCCTTGTGACTAACTCTGCATCGGTCACACGGTGGCTTAAGGTAATGGGATTTGGTTGGGCTGTGACACTTTTCTTCTTACCCATACATGGCATGAAGGAACCAGCCTCTCAGACTCATGTCTCCTCAGTAGCAGAGTCTAGTAGCTAATGAACCAAAGCATGTGGTCACTGGCCTTCAAGGATTTTATCATGGTGTTATTTTTAAACTCAAGTGAAAAGAACTAAATGTTCAAGTTTTTAAGTAGAGAGGTTGGATGAGTGGTACATTTTCTGTGCAAGGGTGATGTCTTGTAAAAATTCAACACAGTTAAAGGAAAACAGTAAATCTAGATTCTTTAGAAATATTTACACCCGGGACACGTCTAGAATGCTGTGCTTGAAACCCATGTTTTCGAAACATGGGCTGACCAGACCATAATAGGAGCCATTTCTGAGGCCAAACTCCCCAGATGGAATCTAAAAGAGACTTGTGCTGCATTTTTAGGATTGTAGAATATAGATGCTAAGAGGGATCATGTCAGTAAACCCACCTGAGTTTTGACATCTTGGGCCATCTAGTGCTGTGAAGGTTCCCAAACAGTGCACCTTTCACGTTTGCTTCTTTTGCACTCATACGCTGAGGTCATGGCAGTGGAAGTTGGACCATTCTGGAAAGCAATTAGGAATAGCTACCAAAGACATCAATGTATCCAAATTTTATTCCACTCTGAGGAGTCTACCCCAGCTTTGCAGAAATATGGTCAAAGCTATGTAGGTAAGAATATTTAGCAAAAACTTAAAGCAAAAGGCATCCACATCTGTAAGGAAGAAGTAAAACTTTCACTGTTTGCAGATTACATGATACTATATCCAGAAAACCCAAGACTCCACCAAAAAACTTCTGGAACTGATAAACAAATTCAGTAAAATCGCAAGATACAAAATCAATCTACGGGAAATCTGTTGCATTTCTATACACCAATAATGAGGCAGCAAGAAGAGAAATTAAGAAAATAATCCCATTTACAATTGCCCCAAAATAATGAGATATCTAGGAATAAATCTAACCAAAGAGGTGAAAGATGAAAGACCTCTACTCTGAAAACTATAAAACACTGATGGAAGAAATTGAAGATGACACAACGAGATGGAAAGACATTCCATGTTCATGGATTGGAAGAAAAAATGTTGTTAAGATGTCTATATTATCCAAAGCAATTTACAGATTTAATGCAATCCCTATCAAAGTACCAACAGCATTTTTCACAGAGCTAGAACAATTCTAAAATTTGTGTGGAACCATCAAAGACCCTGAATAGCCAAAGCAATCTTGAAAAGGAAAGCAAAGCTGGAAGCATCACAATTCCAGACTTCAAGTTATATTACAAAGCTGTAGTGATCAACACAGTATGGTACTGGCACAAAAATAGATACATAGATCAATAGAACAGAATAGAAAATCCATAAATAAACCCACAATTATATGGTCAGTTAATCTTTGACAAAGCAGGAAAGATTATCCAACGGAGAAAAAGACAGTCTCTTCAACAAATGGTGTTGGAAAAACTAGACAGCAACATGCAGAAGAATGAAACTGGACCACTTTCATACACCATATACAAAAATAAATTCAAAATGGAACAAACACCTAAATGTGAGACCTGAAACCATCAAAATCCTAGAAGGGAACACAGGCAGTAACTTCTCTGACATTGGCCATAGCAACTTCTTTCTAGATATATCTCCTGAGGCAAGGGAAACAAAAGCAAAAATAAACTGTTGAGACGCCACCAAAATAAAAAGCTTCCGCACAGCAAATGAACAATCAACAAAACTAATAGGCAACCTACTGAATGAGAGAAGATACTTGCAAATGACATATCAGATAAAGGGTTAGTATCCAAATACATAAAGAACTTATAAAACTCAACAGTCAGAAACCAAATAATCTGATTTAAAAATGGGCAGAAGACATGAATAGATATTTCCCCAAGGAGATTTGCAGATGGCCAACAGACACGTGAAAAGATGCTCAGCATCATTGATCATCAGGGAAATGCAAATCAAAACTACAATGAGATATTACCTCACACCTCTCAGAATGGCTAAAATCAAAAACACAAGAAACAACAGATGTTGGTGAAGATGTGGAGAAAAAGGAACACCGGTGCACTGTTCGTGGGAATGCAAACTGGTGTAACCACTGTGGAAAACAATATGGAGGTTCTTCAGAAAGTTAAAATATTGCTACCCTATGGGGCACCTGGGTGGCTCAGTTGGTTTAGTGTCCAGCTCTTGGTTTTGTCTCAGGTCATGATCTCAGGGTCATGGGATCAAGTCCCAATGAGGCTCTGCGCTCAGCACAGGGTCTGCTTGAGAATCTCTCCCTCTCCTCCCTCCCCCTCTGCCCTCCCCACCCCCAACCCACTCATACATACGTGCATTCTCCCTCTCTCTAAAATAAATAAAAAATAAAATCTTTAAACAAATATACCACCCTGTGATCCAACAAGCACACTACTGGGTATTTACCCAAGGAATACAAAAACACTAATTCAAAGGGATATATGCACCCCTATGCTTATAGCAGCATTAATTACAATAGCCAAGAATCAGCCCAAGTGTCCATTAACTGATGAATGGATAAAGAAGATACGCTACATATATATATATACAATGGAATATTATTCAGGCATAAAAAGGAATGAAATCTTGTCATTTGTAATGATATGGATAGAGTTAGAGTATAATGCTAAGTGAAATAAGTCAGAGAAAGACAAATACCAAATGATTTCACTCATATGTGGAATTCAAAAAACAAAACAAATGAGCAAAGGGAAAAATAGAGGGACAAATCAAGAAAGAGACTTTCAACCATAGAGAACAAACTGATGGCTACCAGAGGTGGGTGAGGGGATGGATGAAATGGGGATTAAGGAGTGCACTTGTGTGATGAGCACCAGGGGATTAAAATAAAAACTTAGAAAATGATTTAAAGCAGGGCACCTGGGTGGCTCAGTCAGTTGAGGGTCTGACTTCAGCTCAGGTCACGATCTCAGGGTCCTGGGATCGAGCCCCGCATCAGGCTTCTCGCTCAGTGGGGAGTCTGGTTGTCCCTCTTCCCCTGCTCCCCCTCATGCTCTCTCTCTCTTTCAAGTGAATAAATAAAAATCTTTATAAAAAAATTTAAAGCAAAAATAGGGAAAGGATTCAGGAAAGTATATGATGGGAAATGACATTTAAATTATGCTTCTGAATGTTTTATAATAATATACAAAATTTTTCCTACAATTTTCAGTGAAAAAATTGGGTTGCAAGTTTTATATACAGTATTTTTTCAATGCTTATGAAGATAAATGCACAGACAAAAAGCTGAAAAACAAAATGCTAATGGGGATTACTTTAGATTTGGGAGGACAGGTGATTACTTTCCCTCCTTCTTTACACTTTACTCTGCTTTCCAAATCACCTACCATAAGCTTTACCTTGAAATTACAATATCATTACAAAAAGCCGATGACTGTCCCACCCTTATCTGAGATTGCCTTGTCTCCCCATTCATCACCACTATCCCTTTCTCCCCACAGATACACTGAAAACGAGAAAATCAAAGCCACAGAATTCAGTTCTGCTGGTGAGGATTACAAACGTCATAGTCCATGTAGACAGGTTCAGTGGAGAGTTCCAGGATGGGTGGGTGGGGGCAATATCCTATCTATTTTCAAATGATTACCTTGAAGACAATAGGAAGAAACACAGCAAGATGAGCATCTATGGATGACTGCTTGTGCTTGAAATCCTACGCATCAGCCAAGGGCCAGAAAAGAGCAGACTGATGTCAGCCCAGCTCATCCTCCACGGAAAGCCCAGTAATCTTCATACTTTTCCTTGGAATAGAACAGGCTTCTTATTCAGTGAGAGCCCAAGACTTAAGAAGTTCCCAGCATTTTGCCCATTAAAGTAACTCATCCTTTAAGAAGTCAGGGTAGTGCTAAGGAAAATCGGAGAGTAGATTCAAGCTTTGGGTCTTTGGGCCATATCCAGAACACAGGCTTTCCTGCAAGTTCATTGTGAGTATGCCTTGTATATTACACAGCGCAGGAAGAAATCACGTATGAAATGCTGGAGCTGGGGAGTAGAATCACAGAGGAGGAGGTTACGAGCCTATCCAGGTTTTAAAAAAACATACAAAGGCATACACGGAGTCTGGAGGGAGATTCCTCAGGCATTAACATTTCTGAGTGATGAAATTATCGGTGATGTTATTTTCCCTGTGACGCTGTCCCGTATTTTCCAAACTTTCTGAGCAGGTGTTGCATTTCAGTATAAAGAAAAGATTTATTTTTTATTTTTAACATCACAATGGAGGGACATATATAAAAGTACATAGACAAGACTCAGAAGGTGGTAGAGTAAGAGATCCATTTTAATTTTCATTTTTATACTTTCTTTGCATTTTTCTAATTGTTTTACAATGAAACCAGTTCCATTTCCCATCAGGAAAAACAAAACAAAACATTTACTTAAATGAGTCCTAAATGGATTCTGGAGAAATGTTTGTTTTCACAGCTAGATGTCTTTTATTTCCAGGGTAGGGGAAGGATTTTTCTCAGCGACTCATTGGCTCTGGTCCTTAGAGATTCACCTTGAGTCTGATGCTGTCAAAAGTATTTACCGAGCATTTATTAAACAGTTAAGACTGGGCAGGAATTCGTGGGCTTCGTTCATTCATTCCCCAAACGGTTTTGCTATTCTGTACTTTGAAGGCGTTGAGTAAAACACTGGTCTCTGCCCTTAAGACACGGTCTTGAGAGGAGAGACAAGTTAACACACAATTACCTAACAGCAACGATTCTTAAAATTCAGCATGCTCAGAATCACCCGATGGCCTTCTTAGACCCTAGACGGCTGGGCTCCACCCCAAGACTTTCTGATTCAGTCTGGGTATCCCACGTGTTGCCCGGGTCGCACCTTCAGAGAACCCTTGTATTATAAATGCTGGAGGCAGGGGGTGCCTAGGGACCCTGAGCTGTCTCCATCAGACTGTGTACTCCTGCTGAAAGGTAGGGAAGTGGGGAGGGGAGGAGGGAAGAGGGAGGAGGGAGGAAGATAGGCCCACAAGGCAGGATTTGCAATCAGTCCCTAGAATCCTTGAAGCCTTACTAGGTAGATGTCTGAGTCGCCACGCCTCCTCTTTCAGCATCTGGCAAAAGCCGTGAATTCTTTCCCTGCCACTCTCTGAGACAGAATTCTCCCAATGCCACTTCTCTTCTATCTCCTCCCCAAACTTTCTCCACGCACTAAAAAAGCTAAGGTTCCACCTCTCCAAAGAGAGGCCCCCACCCCGCAGGTGGCTAAGAATTGGCCTCAAACTAAAAAGGAATCCATAGCATTAAAACTGTTCTGAGGCCCCACTACAGACTGAATGTCTGTGGCCCCCCAAAATTCTTATGTTGAAACCTAACCCCCACTGTGATGGTGTTAGGTGGTGGGGTCTTCGGGAGGTGATTAGGTCATGAGGGTAGAGCCTCATGTCTGGGATCAGTGCCCTTATAAAAGAGACCTCAGAGAGCTCCCTTGCCCCTTGGCCATGGGAAGGCTCAGCAGGATGGCCATCTATGGACCAGGAAGCAGGCCTTCACCAGGCAAGGAATCTACCAGCACCTTGATCTTGGACTCCTAAGGTTCCCGTCTATGGTGTTTTGGTATAGCAAATCCAACAGGGTTAGGTATACCAGTAGACACACGAGGAGCATGACCCCACCCCTGGGGGGACAGACCACCAAAATACAAGCGCTTCAAGAAGAAGGGTTCACCAATCATATTAGCACTGTTAGGCTCTGCAGAGATTCTTCCAAATGTTTGCATAGGTTTTCCTGGGAGAGAAGAAAAGAACCAATGTCCACAAGGCTGCAAATGCTAATAAAGCTGACCATGTTTGGCAGAATCTTTGCTAAGGATGCAATGTTCTTATTTAGTGACTGTTTTATAAGTGCATAATGTAACCAATGGTTTATCCAAGCCTGTGATCATAAAATGTTATAAAGGTTCCTATATTATTAAAATGGTGAGACCACTTACAAAATACTTTCTAGATGAAGGTCAAAAAGATGATTCCAGTGTTTCCTGGGTAGAAATTCAGCTATATATAGACTAAAAGCCAAACAGAAGTGGCATGAGCTTAATTTTCTCCACCTGTGAACATTGTATTTTGTCAGTTCAGTCAGAGTTTAAGTGCACTGGGACAGCTAACTCTTTAAAAGGATTCGTAAAGTTGCTAATTTTGTAGCAGCAAACAGACCCTCTAATTTATATTTTATATAGATTTGAGGTTTCACATATTAGGTGCTAGGAGTTATATCTGCAATACTTAAAAAGTCTGTAAAGGTGAGAGTCAGTACATCACATTTTTTTCTTAAACAAACATTGGTGTTTAAGGAATAAATATAGGGATAGCATATAGAGGGAAAACTCTGGAGTCAAATTCATGCAGGTGAAATTAATTGTAGATTCTCTTTTAAGCTGGTGAATTTTACTATCCATTCCTCTTTCCCTCACCTTGTCTTGCAGTTGATCTGATTTACCACCCTTATGTCTGATGAATTGTCCATCGAGGGTTTGGAAAAAGAGAAAAACAAGAGGCTTAGGGATAACATTGAGAATGTCATCAGTGAGCATGTTTCTGCCAAAGTGCTTCATTTTAGCTCTGGATAGGCTACAGATGTAATTGATTCAAGCCCTTGTTGGTGCATTAATTCAGGGCATCAGGGGATCACATCCTTTTCTCAAAATGCTTATCATGAGTGTAAGCAGGAGCCAGCTCAGTTTGGCGTAAGCTAATGTTTCCTATGTGCGACACAGTGATGGGGTGGAAATTACTATACTTTACACATAGAACGACTAGGACAATAGAACTACAAATCCCTGGGTTTTTTTTTTTTTTTTTAATGGCCGTTTATTCTTTAGAAATATCACCAAAATGGAAGGGGAGTAAATCGGAGGGGGAGACGAACCATGAGAGACGATGGACTCTGAGAAACAAACTGACGGTTCTAGAGGGGAGGGGGTGGGGGGATGGGTTAGCCTGGTGACGGGTATTAAGGAGGGCATGTTCTGCGTGGAGCACTGGGTGTTATACGCAAACAATGAATCCTGGAACACTACATCAAGAACTAATGATGCAATGTATGGGGATTAACATAACAATAAAAAAAAAGAAATATCACCAAAATGATCCTCAGAAATAGGTTTTACTACGTGTGGGGGAAAAAAAGTTAGATTTTTTTTTTCTTAGCATACACCTGAGTAAATTCCAGGGGGGGAATAAGGAGATTAAGTATAAAAATTGAAATTAAACAAACATTAGGAAAATAAAATGAATTGCTTTCAGAATGTGTTTGAATTTTCTAACAAAAGCCATGAAGGAAATCACCACATTTGATTGTATGCATCTTTTAAAAGTTCTGTCCATCTGGGGCGCCTGGGTGGCTCAGTCAGTTAGGCGTCTGTCTTTGGCTCTGGTCATGATCCCAGGGTCCTGGGATCGAGCCCCGCATCGGGCTCCCTGCTCAGCAGGGAGCTTGCATCTCCCTCTCCCTCTGCCTGCCGCTCTGCCTACTTGTGATCCCCCCTTGTCAAATAAATAAATAAAATCTTTAAAAAAAAAAGTTCTGTCCATCTAAAAATGTCATAGACAACATAAGAAAGCAGAGACAAATTTGCTATTTTATTATTAATTTTTTTTGCAAAAGACAAATTTAAAGAAATATTTGCAACATACAGGAATGAAGGTATGGTATATTATAAAAAGAAATCTTAAAAATCAATGAAAATTTAGCAAAATGGTCAACCTATATAATTCACAGAAGACAAAATATAAGTCACACATATATATGAAAATATTGGACTGCATTATTAATGAAATTCCCCTTAGAACAATCTTAGATTGTTTTGATATTTGTTGGTAAAAACAAAGATTTTTAAAGATGCCAAATTGCTGCTAATAATTGTGGAGAAGTGGTTATACACATCTACTCCATAAAGTGTAAGATGGCCAGGAATTGGCCATAAGTATTAAGGGCTTTTGAAATGCCTGTTATCTGTTTTCTCCCGGTCCACTTGGCCTGATATCTTTTTTTTTTTTACAATTTTAAAGAAGTATAATGGGCATGCAGTAAACTGCACATATTTAAAGGGCACGATTTGATAAGTTTGACATACACACACACCCATGAAACTATCATCAATCAAGAAAATGTCCCCCAAATGTTTCTATATAACATCCATTCCCTTTATAATCTATTATAATCTATTCCTTTATAATCTAGTGCTCTTTTCACCTCCATCCGCAAGAAACCACCACTGTACTTGCTGTCGCTATAGATTAATTTACATCTTTAAGATTTTTATATAAATTACATAATACATTTCATCCTTTTTTTTTTCTTTTGGTCTCTATTTTTTTCACCTAACATAATGATTGTGAGATTTATCCATGTTGTTGCATGCATCTGATTTTTCCTTTTCATTGCTGAGTAGTATTCCATGGTATGGATGTACCATCACTAGTGGATGGATTCGCCTGCCTATTGGCATAAAATTGTCCATTTTACTTTTCTAGACATTTATTCTAAGGAAACAATCATAGACTTGTTAAAAGATTTACGTATATGTATATATATCCTTATATATCCTAATACATATATATTACAGTGTTACTTAGATTATCAAAAAAGTAGAAGCTACCGATATGTCCAACAATAACAGATAAATCAAGCAATTATCATCAATCCCACTCAAAGAAAATGGAGCATTTAAAAACCGTATCTTCAGATAAAATTTTTTTTTTAAAGATTTTATTTATGTATTCGACAGAGAGGACAGCGAGAGCAGGAACACAAGCAGGGGGCGTGGGAGAGGGAGAAGCAGGCTCCCCACTGAGCAGGGAGCCCGATGTGGGGCTCGATCCCAGGACGCTGGGATCATGACCTGAGCTGAAGGCAGACGCTTAATGACTGAGCCACCCAGGCGCCCCTCTTCAGATAATTTTTATCAAGACAAGAAATTTTTATCAAGAAAGACAAGAAAGTCTTCACATATAATATAAACTTTGTAAAAAGGGGTACAAAACCCATCATCTGAATTTTTAAAGAATAAAATCATAAGAAGTACTAGAAGAAAGCAGGAGGTAAATCTATTATTACATGTATGTGAGGAAAGGTTTTCTAAGACTCAAAGGCCAGAGGCAACAACAAAACAAAACAAAAAAAGTAAAAAGATGGTAAAAATCTTTTGATTAAAATAAAATCTTTTGGGCGCCTGGGTGGCTCAGTTGGTTAAGTGACTGCCTTCGGCTCAGGTCATGATCCCGGAGTCCCGGGATCGAGTCCCACATCGGGCTCCCTGCTCAGCAGAGAGTCTGCTTCTCCTTCTCACCCTCCTCCCTCTCATGCTCTCTGTCTCTCATTCTCTCTCTCAAATAAATAAATAAAATCTTTAAAAAAATAAATAAAATAAAATCTTTTGCCAAAAAAATGAACAAAACAAAATATACCTGATAAACTGCGAGGAGATAGTTGCAACATTTATCACAGATTAAGGGATAATGTCCCCAATGTATTAAGAACTGTTTAAAATTAAGGGAAAGAAGACCAAGACTGCATAGAAAAAAAAAAAGATAAAAGATCACACACAAAAAAGATCCAAAAATAGCCTAAATATGTGAAAAATATTCACTCCCCCCGAAAGAAAAAGTTTAACCCCATCCGTAATTAGGGAAATACAAATTACAACTTCACTGAAATGCCAATTCTCACCTATCGGATTGGTGAAAATTAAAAAGTATGACAATATACTCAATTTGAACATTGTTGGTGAGAATGGAAACCGGTACAGTGCCTTGAAGGGGATTCTGGCAATATGTAATAACCCCATTATCTAATTAAAACTACCTTTTGGGTGTACCTGGGTGGCTCAGTCGGTTAAGCACCTGACTCTTGGTCTCAGGTCAGGTTGTGATCTCGGGGTTGTGATGAAGCCCCGGGCAGGCTCCCCATTCAGTGGAGAGTCGGCTTGAGTTTCTCTCCCTCTGCCCCTCCCCCTGCTCATGCGCTCATGCGCGCGCTCTCTCTCTCTCTCAAATACCTAAATCTTTAAAAAACTGACAACCAAAAAAACACTACATTTTGACCCAGCAATTACACTCTTAAGAATTTATCCTGCAGATAAACTCCAGCAAAATGAAAATACATATGCACCAGGTTATGCCCTGTAGCATGGTTTAAAATATTGGAAACAGCCCAAGGGCTGTATACAAGAGGGGTTGAAGAAACCATGATCCACACAATGGAGTACTCTGCAGCTATAAAAGAAGAATGAACATCTCCCAGTGGACTGATACAGAATAATTTTCAAGATGCACTGTTACATGAAAAAGCTGTGTGCAAAGGAGTCTCTATGTTTTACTACCTTTTGTGTAACAAAGAAATGGGAAATAAGAAAATATTTACATGTCTGTTTATTTGTGTCAAAAGAATGATAGGAAGGATAGACCAGAAATAAATGAGACTGGTCACGTTCAGGGAGGTAGAATGGGTGAGGGAAGTCACGCTTTTTCTTGAGTAAGCTTTTTGTATAGTTTCGATTTTTAGAAACATGTGTATTCTTCACACCCTGAAAGAATAAATAAATAAACAAACACATTAGTAAATAGAATCCATTGGGATGTGGGATAAAAGCTGCAAATAGAACAGGAACAGAAACAAATAATCCTAATGGTATTTAAGACAAACGACAACCATACAGAAAGGGTGCATAGGGAACCAATTAAGGAATTTTTGAACACAGTAACTTGATTTTATGCCCTCAGGCTAAAGACAAAAACTATTGAAATTATTGTAGTTAGTGGGGGTTGGGCTCCCCCCTCCCCCGCAGTGGTATATGTTAGCAATTCTGAAACTATGTTATGGAGACTCTTAGATTGAGCAAATAATGGGATCCAGGTTTTTCACTATCAGAGAATAAAATTACAAATACACGAAAGGAGAAGCCTAGAATATACCCTGTGGGGCTGTATTGGAATTGGAGGTGTTAGTGTAAATACAGTTATGAAATATATAGATTCAGAAATGAACATGAATCTCAGGACACAAACATATTCTTGGATCTGTTTGCTGAGACCGTCTATAACAATGGCCACCCCAGGAGCGATGAACGCGTTTAGGGCCCACATCTGGTTTTTAAATGTCATTCTCCAAGAAAAGGACCTAGAGTACTTGGAGGACTGGCTGATTCCAGGGTGAGAACTTCTTACTGTGCAGATAAGTAAGGACGTTGACAAAGGATGTTGGGCATATCTCAAAAAGACATTGGAGCCAGATTGAAGGGGTGCCCGCTGACCAAGTCTGAACCAATGTGAGCCTCAGAATAAATAGAGACTAAAATGAGAATCTGTGGGTACTGATATTGAATAAATAAGTGAATAAATAAATGAGGAGGAGGGAAAGCATTTCCTCACCAGATAATGTAAGCTAGTAAATGAGGAATGATGGAATTAGAGAATTATCAACATTTATAGTCACCATAATGGTGATTGATTCAGGCCAAAATCAGCCAGGATGGTAAAAATAGTAGGTAAAAGCAATGCAAGAGTCATAGGATATTTACATAGTATTAAGTTCTCCCCACAAGATAGTTTTTTATTACAAAGGGTAAAATAGTATCACTTACAGTAGAACATGTTGGCAGACCCCACCTTAACGGACTGAACCGACTGATCAAACTTGACGTCACCAGTAACACGTCAACACCCCAGCATGTGGCCCGATCTGATGCCCCGAGAACGAAATGGCCTTGCTTCTGTGCCACTCCTGCTGAAGATGCATATATGTGGATCTATTAGGAGGAAACAGCAACAAACTTCAAACTCTCTTACAAGGTAACTGGCTTGTACTCTTCAAAAATGTCCAGCAAGAAAATCTTCAAGAGCCAGCAAGAAAGGCTAAAGAACCGCCCACATTAGACCCCAAAAGAGACTAAATTCTGTTAAATGATGTGGGACTGGCCCCGGGGCCAGATTTTTTTTTTCTTTCTGCTAAAAGAACAATGAACAATAGGTGAAATTCCGTGGTGAAATTCTGTAGATTATATAATACGGTGGTATCGCTGTTAATTTTCCAATTTTGTTGAGTCCGTGTGGGTATGTATAAGACTGGTCTTGTTTTTAGGAAATACACACATAATTATTTAGAAGCCAGGGAACAGTTTGCAATTTTCTATCAGATGGCTCAGAAAAATATAACACATATGGGGGGGGCAGATAGAAGGCAAATATGATAAAATGTTAATATTTAGGGAATCTGGGTGAAGAGTATCCTGGAATTCTTGATACTACTTTTGCAAATTTTCTGTAAGCTTGAAACTGTTTCAAAATAAATAGGACAGCTAGTGAGGGGAAAAAAGAAAAAATGTCTTTCTCCTTCCCTCCCTCCCGGCCTCCCTCCCTTCTTCTCTTTCTCCCACTCTCTCTCCCCACCGCCCCCCACAAACACACGGGAACACGTCTGAAAAAAAATGTTGCAGAAGTGTGAGTAGTGTTTATATCTAGAGGGTGGGACATTACATTCAAAATTAATTCTCTTGCAAAGGAAGCAAAGGTGAAAATAAACAAAGGGGACTACATCAATCTAAAAAGCTTCTGCATAGGAAAAAACTGTCAACAAAATGAAAAGGCAACCAATGGAATGGGAGAAAATATTTGCAAATTATATATCTGATGGGGAGTTAATATCCAAATAATGAAGAACTCCTACAATTCAATAGCCAAAAAAAAAAGCAGTCTGATTTAGAAATGGGCAGAGGATCTGAATAGACATTTTTCCAAAGAAGACAGACAGGTGGCCAAAATGTACCCAAAAAGATAACCAATGTCATTCGTCATCAGGGAAATGCAAATTCAAATCACAATGAGAGATCACCCCCCACCTGTTAGAATGGTTAGCACCAAAAAAAAAAAAAAAAAAACAAGAAATAACAAGTGTTGGCGAAGATGTGGAGAAAAGGCAAACCTTGTGCACTGTTGATATGAATGTGAATTGATGCGGTCAGTATAAAAAAACAGTATGGAAATTCCTCAAAACTTTAAAAATAGAACTGCCATGTGATCTAGCAATTCCACTTCTGGGTATTTATTCAAGGGGAATGAAAGCACCAACTCAAAATGATATCTGCCCATGTTCTTTGCAGTATTTTTTACAATAGCCAAGACATAGAAACTATCTAAGTGTCCGCTGATAGATGAATGGATAAAGAAAATATGGCATATATAACACAAGAGAATATTATTTTGCCTTAAAGAGGAAGGATACCCTGCCCTTCATGACAACATGGATGGACCTAGAGGGCATTATGCTGAGTGAAATAAGTCAGACAGAGAAAGACAAATACTGTATGTTCTCACTTAGATGTGGAATCTGAAAAAAAAAACCAAACTTATAGAAACAGAGGGCAGAATCGTGGTTGCCAGGGGGTGGCGGAGATGGGGCCCTGTTGGTCAAAGGGCACAAACTTTTGGTTATAAGGTAAGTTCTGGCAATCTAATGTACAGCATGGTAACTACAGTTAGCAACACTCTATTATATACTTGGAAGTTGCTAAGAGAGTTGAACTTACATGTTCTCATCATAACAACCACAAAAAAGGTAATTGCATGAGATGAAGGATGTGCTAACAAACCTAACTGTGGTAAACATTTCACAATCTGTACTTGCATCAGATCGTCATGTTGTACACCTTACACTTACACTATGTTGTCTCTCAACTCTATCTCCATAAAGCTGGGGGGAAAGAAAAGAAAATCAATCTTCTTTATGCTTTTATATTTTATACAGATGCAACCATGGGCATGTATCTGTTTTTTTAACATATACATATATTTAAAATTTTCAAAAGCACTACTGAGGGCTGTCACCTTGATGTCATGATGGCATCTTGTCAGTTCAGCTGTCTTGTCCGTATCACTACGCTCCTCGTGTGTGGTTACACCCATCTGGACCCTCCCAGCAGCTGTGGCAGGGCCAAAATAGTTCTCAATGGGATTGTGACAGTAAGACAGCTGTAGTCTCTTAGAGTGTCCCATGTTTGTCCCCTGAGGCCATGAGTATATCATATAACAGAAGGAATCCTAAGAATGTGCATACTCTGGTGTAGAAACACCCTGTGATTTTCTGGGGGGCATAAGAGTTCCAGAGTGATGAACTTGGACTTGTCTGCACTGTTAAAGTGTCGTGGATTTTTTTTTTTAGAGTGAATTGTTATTTATTGCAGATTTATAGAACCTGCCCTCTTGATCTTTGTGTGTCTTGGAAAAGTATTCTTTTTCCTTTATAGTTTTAAAAATAAATTTTAAAACAGCATTTCTCACAATATGGGGCATAAATCACAGAGAGACATGAAATACTAGTTTGATTAGCTAACGGAAAAGTGAATCAAAACAGGCTGAGGGACTGGCGTAAGTAGGACACCCTGCAGTCCGAGCTTTAAAGGCTGGATGAAGGCAATGGATTTGACCGTCTCTGACCCATGTAGTTCACCGCTTTCCAGCGTCTGCTAGCTGGAGGTGACTTTGGCGGGTCACTGAGTTTTCCTCTGGCTGCAACGAGCAAAACGTTAAGACTTCAGGATCTCACAGGGTAGGCAGCCCTCCGACATTCTCCAAGACTTCCAGAAAGGGCTTTCGCAACTATGTGCAAGCCGACATCCTAAATTTTATATCACGAAAAATTCAGTCCTAACTGATCAAGCTCCTCACATCACGAAGCTGGGTCTTTCTTTTAATTTGTGATTTTGGAAAGAGAATCACATGTCTAATCACTCTAAATTCTTCTCATTCCTTTCTGTCACTATGAGAGATCATTCCCCGAATTTATTCTCAAAGGCTGCCGCCTTTCAGATATGAAGAAGAATTCCTAACCCCCCATTAGAGGCATTTGACATGGAGTTTCTATTACCCCAATTTCTGAGCAACCCTCTGTTTGACTCCGATGATTTAAAATACACTCTTGGGTTAAATGGCATGTTCTTTGGGAGAACCCAACCAATTTTCTGATGTTTACAAAATATTTAAGAAAGCAGGATAGGGGCGTCTGGGTGGCTCAGTCGTCAAGCGTCTGCCTTCGGCTCAGGTCATGGTCCCAGGGTCCTGGGATCGAGCCCCGCATCGGGCTCCCTGCTCCGCGGGAAGCCTGCTTCTCCCTCTCCTGCTCCCCCTGCTTGTGTTCCCTCTCTCGCTGTGTCTCTCTCTGTCAAATAAAGAAATAAAATCTTTAAAAAAAAAAAGAAAGCAGGATAAAAGCCTTTAGTACTGAACCCTGGACATTTAAAATTTACTTTCCAAATATTGAAACAGGAATGTATGACAGTAAACATGTATTGTTCTGTACTGAAATTTGACAGTGTGTTTAGTCTCTTTGCAGAAAATAAATTTAAATCATGATTTGAAATTAAATGTAAAAATGTAACAAGATGGATAGATGGCCTTAGGGTTTTAGAATTCAAGTGTGTTTCTACTCTTTGCGTCAAGTCATCATTACTTTTGTCGTGGGGGTTAATAGCCAACACATGCAGCTATTGCAGGTGACTTATATAGGCAGGAATTCGTTGAATCCTTACAGTGACCTTATGACCAGGTAGGGGGACTATTATAACCTTTTTACAGATTAATAGGCACCGGGAGTCAGTAGCGGAAGGTACAGAGCTAACAAAGGGCAGAGCCCAATCCTGACTCCAGAGTACAAGTTTTTAGCTGCTGCATTTTGCTGTGTCTGAGTTATTATCGGAGGCACATCGGAATACCGCCCCGCCCTTCCTTCTGCCTCCCGGCACTTTTTATGTCTAGTTTCCCGTCTTGCTTGTCCGGCGGGTGTTTGGTGAATGTTTAACAACCAGCCCTCGGGGAAGAGCTGATCTGGAGCCTTTGCCAATTTCCAGGGCCAATTTCTAAGTGGCCAATTTCAAATCCCCAACTTGACGTCACCGAACGGAGTTGGGAAAAGACGGGCCGTAGCACTCTCCGTTATGTAGTATTTATATCATGTAGACGTGTACCCCATTTTATAGTGTTTGCATCCTCTCACCACGATAGATGTATATAACCTCAAGAGCACAGAAAAATGGTAACATGTAATAAAAGAATTAGGACACAATACATTTGGAATGTTTATTGCCTTTGTTTTTAAATATAATCTAGTTAATTGTAAATTTATATAATCTAATTCTAATTTTAAAATTTAGCGATTGGCTCTCACGAGTCAGTTCTATCAGATAACATATTTTCTGGAAGTACTTTCTAGTGTAAAATTGGGAGAAGGATGAAATTAAGGTATTGGGTTACAGTCTCAATGGTGTCTGACTCTGAGCCCTCCTGCAGACAAATTTCCGTCTCCAAATCTTTTCTTTGCGGGGGCACAGCCGAAAGACGAGTTTGCCCGGGACTGCTGAGAGTTTGGAGTTCTGCTGCGCCACCCGGTGGTTACAATGAGCAATTACTATCTTGCTGTCTTGCACTCGTCTTTTTTTTTTTTAAGATTTTATTTATTTATTTGAGAGAGAGAATGAGAGAGAGAGAGAGAGCACATGAGAGGGAAGAGGGTCAGAGGGAGAAGCAGACTCCCCGCCGAGCAGGGAGCCCCACGCGGGACTCGATCCCGGGACTTCAGGACGATGACCCGAGCCGAAGGCAGCCGCCCAACCAACTGAGCCACCCAAGCGCCCTTGCACTCATCTTCTTACTGAAGTTCCTCACCCACCGGGATTTTCAGCCATTAATTAGTCTTCTGGTGGGTAACTTGACTCTTTTAGTTTACAAACTCCTAGATGTAGGCCTTGAAGATAAATTCGCCGACGTTGGGCCGAAAAGCCCCTGACTAACAAATTAGCCGGGTTTTTTGTCCTCTAGGATTACCACCCCCACTCCGGAGTGGTAGAGAGCATCTCCAGGCTTGGCTTATACATATTAATCTGGATAGTGAATGTCCTGAGACGTATCCCCAAGTTCTTGTCACTATCTTCTAAGAGGACTACAGGGTCCTCAGCAGATAGGTGTTCACACATTGCATTTTGATAGCCCATGTTTCCAAAAACTAAAGCCATGACCCTATCCTCCATCCCGTTATCCTGCCCTTTCCACCACGGACCCTAACTCGGTACGTAATATTAAGATAATAGAAAACATATGTCATCAGATAGAGATGATACGGAGGCTGCCTTTTGGTTGTGAAAATCCCATCATGATTCTCTTTAGTGAATGCAGTTAAGCACTAACCTTATATAGCAGGCAAGGGGGTCCTACCTATTCCTTCCATCTTCTTGGTTTTTGTATTTCCCACTTAGTATGAATTCATTAATACAACAAATATCTCTTGAGCATAGATATGTGCTGGCCCCTTGGCTAGGAGACGCGGATCTGAAGAAGAAGGCATAGAGCCTGTCCTGAAGGCTCCCCAGTGCTGCGGTAGAGGCAAAGGAATGCATTTGGAAGCATTAGGCAAAGCAGGATTCTGTGTGTTCTAATGCCAAGAGCAGCTGACTCCAAGCAGAAGGGCAGGTTTCTCGTAGGAGCATGGAAACTGATGTTGAAGACTGTGTAGAATTTGGACAGAGGAAGACCACAGGGCCAGGCAGATCAAGGAGTGAGATGCCAGACTGGGGAGAATTTTCCGCAGAACCAGTCATGTACTTTGGCTGGAATCAGAACAGCAAGTTCACAAGACACAAGTAATGAGCGATAACACTAGAAACCGGGCTGGGAACACATCCTGATGGTCTTGATTACGGCGCAGGAAATGTGGACTTCATCCAGGTAGTAATAAAACATCAACCTTTCGGGCGCCTGGGTGTGGCTCAGTTGGTTGGGCGACTGCCTTCGGCTCAGCTCATGATCCTGGAGTCCCGGGATCGAGTCCCGCATCGGGCTCCCTGCTCAGCGGGGAGTCTGCTTCTCCCTCTGACCCTCCCCCCTCTCATGTGCTCTCTCTCTCTCTCTCTCTCTCTCACTCTCTCTCTCAAATAAATAAATAAAATCTTTAAAAAAAAACATCAACCGTTCAGTGATTTTAAGCAAAGAAGTAAGAGAGTCAGATCCATGATTAAAGAAGCTGTCTGTCCAAGCTTTGCTGGACACATATGCCAGATGCGGGCTTCTGTTCCTCAGGGAAACAGGGCGTTCAAGCTCCTCGCCTTATAAAGATAAGGCCTTGGATTTTTACCAAGAGATAAAGAATGTTGCTCACTACTCTAGCCACTTCTGGAAAGCTCTGTGTCACGGCATGAGCAACCATTCACTCATTAAAAGAGGAAGAAAAGCTAATTTGAGCAAAGGGAAAACAAAATACGCAAAAGAAAGTGTTCCAGTTAAAAAAGAGAAGGGGGAGGTGACAGGGCAGAGGAAGAGGGGCAGGGGAGAGGGGAGGAGGGACAGGAAGAAGAATCAGAGACGGACCCGTGGGTGGGGAGGGCTCCCAACAGCCCAGGTAAGAGATGGCAGGACTTGAAAGGGCTGCAGGAATGGATACAAGAAATCTGCGGAAGGAGAACTGATGGGTTTTATTGTTATGGAGTTTGGGGAACTAGAGAATTAAACAAGTTTCAGAGAGCATTTCTAGAAGTGAACTGGCACAGAATCACAAAGGTCTTACACGTTCCTACCCATCGACCTAGTGATTTTACTTCTAGAAGTCTATCTCAAGATGATCACAGGTGAACATCAAACGTGTGTATCATATGCTTATCACAGTGTTGGTAGAGCAGAAGATAACCAGAAGCAATCGGAGGAGATCTATACATTTTGATATATCCAGAAGAAAGGACAAATAAGTTAGGTTTCTCAAGAATATTTAACGACATGGTTAAATGCTTTTGTGGATACAATCATGTTACATTAAAAAAAAGTCGGGATTCCACTTTTGTAAAAACAACAACAACCCCCCCCAAACCCTGAGAACTCTGCATATATACAGAAAAGGAAGAAAAGAAAAGCAAGAAAATCCTGTGACTGTCTCCGAATGATAAGATTGTGGATCGATTCTTCTTTATACTTTTATCCGGGTTTCTAAAATGGTGTATAATTAACCTATATTATTCTAATAAACAAAAAATAATAGCTGTAACAAAATATAAAAAAGAAATAACTACACCTTCTGGCTTAAGTTACTTGCAGCAAGTCTTGTCAAATATTTAGATTTGAGGGGCACCTGGCTGGCTCAGTCAGAAGAGCTAGAGACTCTTGATCTCGGGTTTGTGAGTTCAAGCCACATGCAGGGTGTAGAGATGGCTTAAATAATAAAACTTTAAAAAATTTATATTTGAATATAGTTTATTACAAAAGCACAGACAATGACTTTTTAAAAAATGATGTTAAAATTCTAGATCAATAAAAAAGAATATCCCTTTTTTAATTTTGAAGTTCAACAGAGTTGGTGTGATTAAACTTTAAATTAACTTATGAGCTTCAGGGCAAAATAGGAAAAAACAGGGTCAGCACACTTTCATTACAATGTGTTGCATCTCATGCCAGACCAGCAAGGGAAATACTGTATTTCTAAGCACTGCTTTCTAAATTAAATTCCTTAATGAGGCTTACAATGCAGAAGACTGACCGATAGAAACATCAATATGGTCTATAACAATGTAATAAACTGATGTGACAGCACCATACATATATGTGTTTGTAACTTTTACAAAATCTTCAGACATAAGATGAAATTCAGTAAAGACAGCTGTGGGCAAAAGATACAGCTAAGTATACACTCTCTGGTGCCTCAGCTAGATCCAAAGAAATAGAAACTAGATGGCCAAGAGAATATTCTCCAACTTTACCCTGCCTAAGAAACACAAGGCTTGCTCATTAAAGAAAAACAGCTTCCTAGGTCTCTCTTCCTAGAGTCCAGGTCAGTTGGCCTGGGGCGGAGTCTAGAAATCCTTATTTTAAACATATTAAAGAAACACCCGGGTCATATTGGATGCAGGTGATCCGGCAGCCCATTCGGAGAAACATAGACCCTACGGAAGTGGATCGTTGCCAAGTCCCTTCTGCGTCTGGCTTCACTAGCGCTTCTCTTAGCAGGTTGTGCTTTTAGCAAGATCTCGTAGCCCTGGAGTTCCGAATCAGTAGTCTTCGAACAGGGGTTATGTATAGCCCTGATCTTGCACGGAAACTTGACAAGGGTTCTTGCAAGGTGGTTTTCGGACATTTGTTTACAGGTAAGGCACTTCCCTTTGTCCATTTGTCTAAAATCCTTCTGCATTGAAGGTGCGGCGCCACCAGGGGGCGTCTCTTCCCAAAACGCCCTTTTCGTCCCACCCCCTCAAACCCCACTCCCCACCCGCCCCCACGCCTGTTCATTGCCCAGGAGTGCAAAAAATCTCTACGGTACCTGGCAGAAGAACAGGTTTGTATATCGGTGTCTGATGGACTCTAATGTCCGGGTAACAAATGCTCTTGCAAGTCAGGAGCGAAATGAAAAGAGAGATTTGTCAGCTGACAGATGATTGGCAAGGAGGACATGATAGATCATGGTGTAGCGCTCCGTGTATCATTGCAGAGGAATTCAAAGACGTGGATAACACTATGGCAACAACATACCTGTCATTTCCACTTATTTATCTATGTGAATTACCTCTTTGCTTAAGTCTTTTTTGTTTTTAAAGATTTTATTTTTGAGTAATCTTTACACCCAGCGTGGGGCTTGGACTCACCACCCTGAGATCAAAAGTCTATCCCTCCACGGACTGAGCCAGCCAGGTGCCCCTCGATTAAGTCTTTAATAAGGGAAAATAGGAAGAGACTGGATGCTGAACCTTATTTTGTTGGAACTAATTTTGATCTATGGATACACGAAGTTAGCAATAAAAGAGCCACATTCATTTAATTAAATGATGTACTTCCAATGCATCTACACTTCTGATGTTGAATATTCATCACAATTTGAAAGATACCGATGTTGCTTTGATTAAAATGATTGTACTACTAGTTGTAAAGATAGTCAGGCCAAAGGAAAAAAAAATGTAGCCCTTAGAGTTCTATGATGATAGGCAAAAACAACAACAAAAGATGCAAATTTCTGCGTAGCTACATATGTTTTGATGGCCAAGAAATATGAAGCATGGTTGAAAAAAGACTTGCAAGCTTAAAAAAGTGCTGCCAAAGGATACAATTCTGGAAGAAATGAAATGGCGTCGAGGAGGAAGAGAAATAATATCAAATGTCTTACTATGAAAGGAGCTCATGCATATTTAAAATGAACCGTGGTGGTTATTAAATTTCTAGAGTGCTTGGATTCTGTTGAATATATTAGAAGACTACAAGTTTTATTTCTAAATGTCAGCATTTACAAATACATCAGGAATGACATCTTCTGTAGCGATTTAACTGGGATGAGGAAATATCTTTATCAGCTTAACCCCGTGCAAGGAAGGGTATAGTTTTTACCAAATTCTGTTTCAGGAGTGAAAAAGTGTGAGGTCATTCTTTGAATGGTGTCTCTGGGAGGGCTTGCCTACAGCCTGAGCCCAGGGAGGTGGGAGGGAGGTAGGGGATGTGCTAGAAAGCTGCATGTATTTTCATAAGAATTTTGTTTTTATGTTGCATGGTACAGATCACCAAAAAAAGCATCAATTGTCCACATCCTAGGAATAGCATTAATAATTTTATGGTAGAATTAGGTGGGGACTGGAAATTGATTAAGGAGAGAGAGGCATTATGGGAATTTTTCTCCAACAAATGAACATATGCTTGTTGGGGCTCACGGCCTTCTCTCTATAACGTGAGAGACATAGTTTTTGCTGTGCTGAAACTTTTCTCACGTGTCCATCCCAGTCGCTCACCTCCTGGAATGACGTCAGTACTGCTCCGTAGACCAGCTGATTTGGAGCAGGAGGAAGGAGCTACAAAAGGGGCCTCCGAAATCACCGAACAAGTGAATGTCCCCTAAGGTTATTTGATGGACACTGATTGGTTATGGAGAATTCTGCAGGGTGTTGGAACTGTGTGGTTGGAATTTAAGGAAGTTGTGGCTGGAGATTGCAAACTCTGTCCGCAGAAACGTGATAGTTGGTGCCATGGGATGTCTTATGTTCTCCAAATCATTTGTCCAGGCTTCCAGCTCTTCCCAAAATAGGAAATAGAAATTCATTTAAAAGTCTGATCTTAAATAGTCTGTTGGGATTTTGATTCTTTTCGCACTCTCTCGTTCCTCTGCTTTTTGAAGACCATGTCCTTGTTTTTTCGATTTCTGAATTCTTTTGGTTTTCATACATGTACCTAAGAGGGTAGTGCCTCCTGGCAGCAGAGGGGATGTCCTGCCCCCACCCCCCACGAATTCTCAGAACTATGCCTCACCATCAGCTGAATAGATGTAAGGCACATTGGATTTTACTGGAAAATGGTATGAACTGTATGGTACTAAAAGCTGACTATTAGGAAAACCTCTATTTCCCCCTTCCTGTGTGCCTCCTTCACTACTCACACGGAGTACTTCACTTCTGACATTCCTGGTCAGTGAATGCATGGGTTCCTTCCCCCCACCACACAATTTTTTGGTGACACCAGCTCGGCATCCTTCGATTTAACTCAATTCTGCCACTCTCTACCCGGAAAGAGAGGCAGATCCCACAGGCTCATGCTGACTGCCCCCTCCCTCGGATGCCAATCACAAATAGTAGGTTCCCAGGTTACCCACGACTCCTGTGTGCTTTGGCTACAAATTGGAGGGTCTCATGACCCCCTTCTCAGGTTCAAGTCATTTGCCAAAGCAGCTCACAGAGCCCAGGGAAACGCCTACTTCTGCTGACCAGTTTGTTAAAGGATTTGATACAGGATGCAGAAGGGCACCCAGCTGAGGAGATGCATAGGGTGGGTCCTGGGCATAGGAGCCCCTGCCTCCATGCAGTTGGGCTTACCCTCCTGGTATCTGGATGTGTTTACCAGCCTGGGAGTTCCTTGCAACTCATGTTTTTGAGATTTTTATGGAAGCTTTATCACATAAGCATGATTCATCATTAACTCCATTTTCAGTCCCTCTCCTTTCTCAAGAGAATGGAGGCAGGGCCGAAAATTCCAAGCCTCTAAACCTGGTGGGAGCTTTCTGGGGACTGGTCTCCATCCAGGAGCCATTCAGAGTCTCCTCCTCAGAGCCAAGATGCTCTTGTCCCCCAGGAAATCACAAGGGTTATAGGACCTTTTTGCCAGAAACCAGGGGCGGAGACCAATATATGTTTTTTTATTATCTCACAGGGAGTTAGAGTCCTAACGGACCAAAACTTTACAGAGACAAGTATGCCCATGGTATTTGGCAAGATATTCAACATCTCTGCATAGCACATTTCAAAAATAGCATACGTCTTTGACAGTAAAAGTAATGATACAGGGCAAATGATTTCTTTTTTTTTCTTTTAAGATTCTTTATTTGAGCGAGCAAGCGAGAGAGAGAGAGAGCACAAGCAGGGGGAGGAGCAGAGGGAGAGGGAGAAGCTGATTCCCCGCTGAGGGGGGGGGTTTCTGGGGCGGGCCTCGATCCCAGGACCTGGGATCATCACCTGAGCCAAGGCAGACGCTTAACCGACTGAGCCACCCAGGCGCCCCAGGAGAACGGTTTCTGACTGTGCCCAGCAGCAGCGTGCACGGGCCACTGTGCTAAGGGCTTCCCCTGCCCTGGTCAATGCCTGCTGACGGCAGGACCCTTAGCAAGTATTGAAAAAGCATTAGAGCCAAATCAAAACAACATAACATAAAGGAACAACAGCAAGAAAAACCTATTTGTAATCCCAGCAGCTACTATGAATACTTTATCATATTTTCATCCATTCATCCAGAGTTTTGACTGTTTGAGATCGTGGACTATATGGATGTGTGATGGTGGCCTCAAGCCAACATAGTCTGAGAACCAGCCGGGGAGCAGGGGATGGAATCAGAGCAGGGGTGGATGGTGGGTACAGGCTTCCTGGGACAGTGGAGAGAGCGGTGTGGAGAGGTCTGACTCCGGGCCTTACCTGCTACCTGCAAGAGTATGCAGCCTTGGGGCTGTGGAGTCAGGTTCAAGGACAAGGAAAGATCAATGCTCAGAAGTATTTCTTCAGATGCAGGCACATAGATGATGGGTGCACACTATGGTGGGTTGCTGTTGCTAACCTCAGCACGAGAGGGTAGTAACTCTGCAAAGATTGAGCTACTTTCTCAACTCTGACAGGGTCACCTGGACGGGGAGTGACACCAGCTTCTTCAGCTGGAAGCCAAAGGCGGAGACACATCTCTCAAGTCCCTTACCTGCTCCCTCAGGGAGCAACTGCATTTCTGCTCATTTCTTTCTTTTGGGGTAACTAAATTGGGAAATATAGCAGGTGTATGGATGTGTGTGTGTGTGTGTGTGTGTGTGTGTGTGTGTGTGTGTGTGTAGGATGGCACTTCCTACAGACCTGTAACTCTTTCAACACCACAGTATTACAGCATGAACACTCTGCCAGGCCAAATAAATACACAATATTCTATTTCATGGCTATGCCATCCTTTATTTTTCTCTAATGCAGTATTGTATATATTAAGTTTCTAAGTGGTTATTATTATATATAAGGTGCCCCATGTTTCAACATTTAGAAAGTCTTTCTACAAATCTTACTTATTTGTTCTTTATCAATGCCTACTATGTGTAAGTCACTGGCCTGGGCAACTTAGAGGATCCAAAGGTGATTAGACATTGCCCCAGAATTTACGACTTACAGCGGAATTAGTACTCCATGGACGGAAGCCATGTTTGGTTTCGTGGCTCAGCAAAGACCCTGTGAGACGCGCAAGGCAGGTGATACTTCTTCATTTGATAGGGGAGAACACTAGAGGGGCAGAGAGGTTATGACACCAGCTTGAAGTAACACAGAACGTGTCTTTGGCCTCACAATTGATTGTTGGCTGGGTCTGGATTTCTGCGTTGGAAGAATCACTTTCATTCAGAATTTTATTTTTTCTTTTTTAAAAGATTTTATTTATTTATTTAAGAGAGAGAGAGTGCCCATGAGTGGGGTGGGGGCGGCGGGAAAGGGCAGAGGGAGAGAAAGAAGCACGCTTTCTGCTGAGCAGGGAGCCCGATGTGGGGCTCCGTCCCAGGACCCGGGGACCATGACCTGAGCCGAAAACAGACGCTTAACCGACTGAGCCACCCAGGCGCCCTGCATTCAGAATTTTAAAGGCATTGTTCCATTATTTTCTTACTGCCAGAGTTGCCATTCAGAAGTCTGACACCACCACTTGGATTGCTGTTTTTTATTGCCCATCTCCTGATTCTTCTAGAACTGTTTAGATTTTTCTTCTCATCTCCAGTTCTGAAGTTTATGGGCGATGTGTCATGTTGTGAGTATTTATGGTCATAGGCACTCGGTGGGTCTAGAGTCTGGAGAACTGTGTCTTTAGTTTGGGGAAGTTTTCTTCTATTTGTCTTTGATAATTTTCTTTGCACTATTTTCTCCGTTCCCTCCTCTTGGAATTCTGATTATTTTGCTGTGTACCTCCTGCAATGATCCTCTGATTCATTTACCTTTTGCCTCCTCTTATCTTTTTTAAAAAAAAGCTAACTGAGAGATTGATTTTCAACACTTTTACTGATTTTAAAAAAAAATATAGGCTATCAGATTTTTAATTTCCAAGGCTTTCCTTGTTCTTTGTTCTTTTTAAAGATTTATATTCATCTTGTTTCACAGATGCCACACTGGTTTACTTCTCTGAGCATATTCATCATTTCCATGGAATTTTCTTTCGCTCCCTGCATTTTCTCTGTTTCTTCTGACTTCTGGCTTCCACTTGCTTATTTTTGTCTCTTTTACTTTATTTTTGCTTTTGTTTTAGATCTTCTCCTTAAATACTTGGCAAGTTGTGCCAGGCCATTTATGGGAGAGACTTATTTCTGAACTGATTGTAAGTTGTGTATCATCTGAGGTTAGTGTCTGCTGGGTGGGTTTCTTTGTAGCATGGCCGGGGAAGGAACCTTGATGATTTATTGCTTCACTGGGTAACGTCTCAATGTTAATAGCTCCCTGAGGAGGATGCATGTCCCCCCATTACCTGCCAGGAGCTTGTAAGTCTGGCTCCAGATGTTAGGGAGCGGGGGTCGGGGGGGGCAGAGGGAGGGACTGGGTGGGGTGTTTCTTGGCACAATATGTGACTTTCACTTCTATTTTCTGATCTGGAGCCTCATTCTATCCACCGGAGGGATCTTGATAATCATCTCTAAAGAAACTTGTGGCTGTTCTTAAGGTTTCTTGATAAATTACTCAGACACCAATCTGAGCCTGCCTGCATTCTGGTCTTTGTTCCGGAAATCTTGTTACTTCTAATATACATGAGCATCAGAGGGGGAGCCTTGGATTCCACGGCCGTGTGTCAGGGAGCTCTTACTTCTCAATTAATATTTATACTCTGAGCTGCAGATAGATATTTTAGTCATGATATACAAGTAAGAAAAAAGAATCAATAAAATGAACATCTTACCAACAACTGCTCAAACACTTGTCAGTATAAACTGTCAACAACGATTATTCATGTAACGGATGAAATTGAAAGTCTCACGTCACAAGAAAGACACATTTGTTTAGAAATCTTTTTTGGTGACACAGTGTTAAGCATTGGCAGATACAACCAGCTTAGCCTCTTCCAGCTATTGAAACGAAATTTGAAATGATGCCACCGCTCATGGCTGGGCGACTCTGAAAAGCACAGGTGAGCAGAGCTGCAATGGATTTTTATAGAGCCATAAAACCAGTTTCGTTTCATTTTGTTCAGCTTCCTGAAACTAAGGCTCAAAAAGGGAAAATAATTTGATGATTCCTCCCCAGTTAAACCTTGCATACCTTTTATAATAAAGATTCTTTTTTTTAAGTTGGGAATTTCTGCAGCAATTATACCAAGTCTTCTGTGTTTCTAGGATCAGCCTTCACTTGTGTGGAACGTTGAGATACCTTTCCTCAAATACTGGCTAAAGCATAGGATTCATTTGACGGAAGATAAGGGTTTGCATTCCACAGTAAAAGATAAAGCTTGAAGAGCAGAATCTCCCAGCTGCTGTCGGCTCCTTCTTCCTCTGTCCGCGTGACCAAAGCCCTTCAACAAGGTCCCTACTGACTGCTCCATAAAGCCCAGCCTCTGAAACCAGGTCTGCAGGTGGACCGGCCTTGAGCAGAACCGTCCAGAGCCCAGCCCCACACTTGCTCCGAAGGTCACGTGTGTCTGAGTGCTCATCCTCTGAATTTAAGCCGGGCCATGTCTATTTCCTATTGGTCCCCCAGTCTGACTTCTTCCTGAAGCCACCTAGGTCCTTTTTGGCCCCGGTGACTGTGGGATCAGGACCCTTATTTAGTAGACACGGAGCTCGGATTCCGTGTGCAAGGGGTTTCCTGGGGGTCGGCTGTGAAGGATGAAGCAGGAGAGCCAGGATGGGCCAGGAGCCTGCGGACCAGAGGCCCTGACTCTGGGGAGAGAGGGGGCAGGAGGGAGGGCTGGGAGGAAGGTGCAGCTCTAAGGGCTCTTGGGCCAGGCTGGAGCGGACTTCCAGGGCTGAAGCAGGCTCAGAGGAGCCCCAGTCCTTGGCCTTGGCCTTGGCCCAGGAGTGGTCGGAGAGGAGATGCAAGGGCAGCCAGTCCGCTGGCTCCCTGCAGGAGGAGGTCTGGGCCGTGCACCTTCCAGGGCCCCCACACTTGGGCACCTTCGTCATTCGGAACTTTCTCGTCCTGCCTCACTGAACTGTTATTTTAGCCTACATTGTAATTAACGATCCTCCTCGTTAACACTGATGGAGCATGTATGACAGCCAGGTGCTCAGCTAAGTGCTTTATTTGCAAAACAGAAACAGATTGCTCGGGTCTCAGACACAAGCCCTTCCCCTGAACTTTATTAGTTACTTTTTATATCTGAATTCATATTTGGGGCCCACATTCCACTGAGAGTAGGAATGCCATCTTAACCAATTCAGGTTTTCTGCTGTGAATTCCGGGGTTCTCACCCCACGCCTCCCTCCTCAGCGTTGCATCTCAGTGCCGCGGCGTTCAGAGTCAAGGTGCATGTGGGGGCATCCGGTTCCTCATCTGTGTGTGTCCACACTGGCATCCTCTGCTGAATCCCACTACCAGTGGCCACCTGGAAGATGTCCACATTTGGGTTTCCACGGAAAGAGACCCAGATAAGGCGACTTCTGCATTTTGACACCTCAAGTCCTCTCGGGGGCCACTGTGATGCCCCCCAGTGTCACTGGGACCTTTGGGGGAGCTGTCTCAGCTGCCCTCAGGGTGACGCCCGCTGCGGCCTCTCCTCCGTTCGGGGGACAGGATGCCTGGGTCCTGCTGTCTCCCTGGATCCACCCAGGAGGTAAGGTACGGGCCACTTCCATCTTCAGCTCCTCAGCTCCTCTGGGGGTTTTGTAATCCCAAGCCCTACGGTTAATGTGGGGACGTGGGATGTGGACTCAGAACCCCGTTCTCCGGGTCACCCTGCTGCATTTTCATGTTTGCGTCCCTTCTGCTTCTGTCTGCCAAGCCAAGGGGAGCATCTCTTCTCGGGTAGAAAAGTGGGTCAGCAGTATTCTTCTAAAATCTATCACTAATGCCCGAGTCTTGGCTTTGGCTGAGTGCTTTGCATGTATTATCTCAAGTGAGAGGGCAAAGAGTTTATAATGTCTACTGAGCAGAGGCTCAGAGAGGTGAACTGGCTTGGCCAAGGCCACACAGCCTGCAGGTGCGGGGCTGGGTTTGAGACTTCAGAGCCTGTGCTCTTTCCATTCCTTGAATTTCCCCTGGAATCATCGGTGCTTTCTCCTTTAGGGCAGGTTTTGTTTTCTCAAATAACTTTTAAGGATTTTAGAAACAAAGGATCAGATAAATATTTACTCTGTAAAGTGGATTGAAATGAAGCTGGAGAGTTGTTACTTAGATGTAAGAAAACACTGTATCTGCCCTAAAAGATGAAATGCAGACATGTTTGTTCACCTGCCTGGGGTCATCACTAAGCCTTTGATCAGGAAGATCTTTAAGAGGAGAATAATCTGAGGCGCAGGCTTTGACTATCACTTGCCACAGGCAGCGTTGAAGCAGGTGGGTTCTGGAGCCTTCCAGCTGCAAGAGTGCAGGGAAGCTGAGCAGGTGAAAGATAACAGCCAAACAATAGCTTTGCTCACTTTATAGGTACACACAGAAAGAGGTGTTTTCTTGGCTTTTCTCCCCCCAAAGGTGTAAGGATTTATACGCCCACATGTGAATATATAAACATGGAGGAAAAAACGTAATATTTGCAGTATGTGTTATCCTGCTACTTGGGGGCTATCCTGAGGAACGTGGGGAAGGGAGAAGATAGAGTGAAGCAAGCCTAGGAAAAGGTGGAAAACTGCACAAAAGTGGAAAAAATTAAGAAAATGTAAACTTTGAAACCCATAGCGATAAAAAGAAAGGTTTGCGTCACCTTTGTAGTTTGAGGAAGATATCAGATAGTTTTCATGAAGAAGGTATCTGAAGAAGGAAATGCAGCAATTGACTCGAGATGAATGCTGACAGACCATAGTGTATCACATTGTGCCCCGTGGACCCCACACACCCCTGTTGGTGTAACTACTGCATTGTACCCCGGTTTGGTTTCTGTGGCCGGTGCAGTTCCAGACACCTGTTGACATGAATGAATGGGGGAGGGAAGGAAGGAAGAGGGGGAGGGAGGGAGGAGGAAAGGAAGGAAGGAAGGAAGGGAGGGAAGGAGGGAGGGAGGGAGGGAATGGCAACATCTTTTACCGGATGAACGGCTCAGTGAAGCTAGTGTGGTCACCTAATATGGCCGTTTTACTAATTTGACTTCTTAAGAACTTAGCAATTTCATGCGCCCGGTTGCTCTAGTTTTTTTTTTTTTTTTTTAAGATTTATTTATTTATTTGGGGGGGAGGGGCAGAGGGAGAGAATCTTCAAGCAGATTCCCCACTGAGGGAGGAGCCCCTGGGGGGGATTGATCTCAGGACTCATGAGATCATGACCTGAGCCGAAACCAAGAGTCAGTTGCTTAACCAACTGAGCCACCCAGACGCTCCGCTCTAGGTTTTTTGAATGGGACGTTTCTCTCTAGATACCATTAGGAAAATAAAACATGGAAAAGCCTCATGGTGAACTAACATTTTATCTTTCTCGGCAGGGAGAGCTGTCGCAGTTGCTCAGCCATGGTGGTGATCTTCCCACGTCCTTGAGCGAATCAAGCATGTCGTACTGTAAAGAGTTGTTGACTCTGAACCCCAAGATTTGGGTTTGAAACTGGGGCTTATCATTTACCAGCTGTATGATTTTTCTGGACAAGGAACTTGATTTTCTGAGCCTTGGTCTGTTTCCTTGTTTGTAAAGAAGGGGATAAGAGGAACTCTTACGGGATGATGCGCAGATGAAGTGCCTGGCACAGAGGAAGCATGAAATAAATGTGGTGTTTCTTGGGAATATCGTCATTCTTATTTGCACTGGAGTGCCGGAGTGGGTGGGCTGAGGCCTCGTCTCTACCTCTGGCTAACTCTGGAGGGGAGGAACATGGGTCAGTGTGGACTAAGTGGAACTTCCTGTCTGAGAATGTGTGACCCTGGGATTCTACACTCGGGTCATCTCAGGGCTGGCAAGGGAAAATGTTCCTGGTATGAATTAATTGTGTCATTTTCATTTTCTTCCTGGCACGTAGATGTGTGTCTGTACGTGCGGGATACACACCATAATCATTGTTCCAGATGCAGCACAGACCGATGTTTAAGGGACCTTAGCAACAGCGAAGAATAGCGCGAAGGGCGGAGTGCTGTGCCCAGACTAGACTGTAGGTGGCAGCAGAAACTCAGGCATGGAAAAAAAGCCAGTCCATAAAGCCTTCCTTGGAACTGCCCTGTAGGGGGTCTGCTACTTGCTTTTAGTAATTTATGTAAAAGACCTGGAAGCATGTAACATCCATAATTTGTAGATTTGACACACCATTTGAAGCTATCTTATCTGTTCTTCAGCATGAATGAAGATATCTGAGGTCATTTGTACAAACTTCCCCAAATCATGTGTTTGTGGTTCTTTATGTTAAAAAAGAAAATCAGAATGTCTTCAGCAATAGGGCAGTATTAGGTGAAGTTCAACATTTAATTAGAGATAGCTTCCAAATTATGGCCTGTGACAGCCATCATTCATGTTATTCGTGGTGGGACAAGTTCTCCCCCCCCCCCCTTTTTTTTATTCATTTGAGACACAGAGAGATACAGAGAGAGAGAGCATGAGCAGGGGGAGAGGCAGAGGCAGAGGGAGAAGCAGGCTCCCCGCTGAGCCAGGAGCCCGATGTGGGGCTTGATCCCGGGACCCTGGGATCATGACCTGGGATCATGACTTGGGCCGAAGGCAGGTGCTTAACCATCTAAGCCACCCAGGCCCCCCAACTTCTCCCCTTAAAAAAAAAAATATTTATTTATTTTAGGAGGAGGTGGGGCAGAGGGAGAAAGCGAGGAACTCAAGCTGACTCTGTGCTGAGCGTGGAGCCTGAAGCAGGGCTCGATCTCACGAACCTGAGATCAGACCTGAGCCGAAACCAAGAATTGGCCATTTAACTGACTGAGCCCCCCAGGCACCCCACACATTCTCCCTTGTGGAAATAATGCAGACTCTCCGAGGGGTAGACAGAAGATGGCGAGGTCTAAAATGATTTCTTTTTTAAAAAAATATTTTATTTATTTATTTGACAGAGAGAGAGAGAGAGAGAGAGAGAGACATCGAGAGAGGGAACACAAGCAGGGGCAGAGAGAGAAGGAGAAGCAGGCTTCCTGCTGAGCAGGGAGCCCGATGCGGGGCTCGATCCAAGGACCCTGGGACCATGACCTGAGCCAAAGGCAGACGCTTAACCGACTGAGCCACCCAGGCGCCCGTCTTCTAAGTTTTTTAGAAAACAATTTTATGATTAGAAAAACAAAACTAGGGGCCCCTGGGTTGGCTCAGTCAGTGGCACGTGTGACTCTTGATCTCAGGGTTGTGAGTTCAAGCCCCATGTTGGGTATAGAGATTCCTTAAAAAGAAAATTAAAAAAAAATAAGAAAAAGAAAGCTGGTACAAAGAACATCTACACTGCCCTTTGTCAGACTTACCTATTAACATTTTTACCCCGATGTCCTCTATCATTTACTTTCCTGTACACACACACAGATATGGTTATTTTTTGAGGGTAACTTACATATATACCCTTATATCTACTCTTATCTCTAAACACTTTGTGTGTATTTCCTAAGAAGAGTGATATTCTCTTACAGTTTCCATTGTAAGAGAATATCCATTTGTCTTCCTCTGTCTGCTTTATTTCACTTAACATTATATCTGGCTAGGTCCTTCCACATTGTTGCAAATGGCAAGATTTCATTCTCTTTATGGCTGAGTAGTATTCCATTGTGTGTATATGTATATATATAATAAATACATATGTATGTGTGTGTGTATATATATATATATAATAAAAAATATATATATATATTTACCACCTCTTCTTTTCCATTTGCTTATAGATGGGTACTTTGGTTGCTTCCAAATCTTGGCTATTATGAATAATGCTGCAATAAACATCGGGGTGCATGTATCTTTTGGAATTAGTGTTTTCATTTTACTGGGTGAATACCCAGTGGTGGAATTACTAGATCATATGATATTTCTCTTTTTAATTTTTTGAGGACCCTCCAACTCTCTTTCACAGTGGCTGCACCAGTTTGCATTCCCACCGACGGTGCACGAGGGTTCCCCTTTCTCCACATCCTCGCCAACACTTGGTGTTTCTTGTGTTGTTGATTTTAGCCATTCTTACAGGTGTGAGGTGATATCTCTTTGTGGTTTTGATTTGCACTTCCCCTGACGAGTGATGTTGAGCATCTTTTCATGTGTCTGCTGGCCATCTGGATGTCTTCTTGGAAAAAGTTCACATTTTATAAGAGCAGAGTTTCCCTTGACATTTAAAAAATATAAGGTTGTTTACTTTGTACTTGTCTGATTCTTCCACCATGATTAATTCAGGTTATGCATCCTTATCTCGCTCTCATCAGGTGAGCTTGGGTCTCCCTTAGTTTATCTCATCTGCCCTCACACAATACCTACCTGCCCTCCACTGCTGATGTGAAGTTCGATCACCTGTGCAGACTGTTGTCTTATTCTCTGTTCTGTCATTATGGTTTTCTTTTTCTCCCTTGCCACTAATAAGCAGTCCAGAATGATATACCTCATTTCCATGCAACTCCCCCCTACATTTATCATCCACTGATGGTTCTTGCCTGATCCGGTCATTACATATGATGCTTGCAAAATAGTGATTTTCCAGCTCTGTTACTTCCTGCACATTTACCAATCAGCTTTTGGCATTTTGCTGTAAATAAGGGCCCTTATTTTATCTATCTATCTATCTATCTATCTATCTATCTATCTATCTATCTATCTATCTATCTATCTATCTATCTACCGAGCTACCTACCTATCGATCCAATCTATTAACGTGGACTGATTAATCCCGATATTTTCAATGGTTTGTAATTCAATACTGTACTTCATTATTTTGGCACTCAAATTGTGTCAGATTTGGCAGCGGGAGTCATATTTGTGTGTCCCTTCTTCCACATTGAGAACTTGGCTCCTAACAATCAGCATGTTTAGTCTGCTCAGTCCTTTAATTCAGCTAAAATAGTTTCAGAATTACTTTGTCCATGCTGCTAAAATAAGCCAATCACTAAAAAGAGTTCAAGATTCATTTTCAATTCTTCCCCCACCTCAATGGCCCAGAATGAGGCAATGTAGGCAAATACTGTGTTCACAAGGTACTTGGATTCTTTGGTTCTTTCTTTCTTTCTTTGGTCCTTCCTTCCTTCCTTCCTTCCTTCCTTCCTTCCTTCCTTCCTTCCTTCCTTCCTTCCTTCCTTCCTTCCTTCCTTCCTTCCTTTCTTTCTTTCTTTCTTTCTTTCTTTCTTTCTTTCTTTCTTTCTTTCTTTCTTTCTTTCTTTCTCTTCCTTCCTTCCTGTACACACATACACAATAACAATTTGAGCAAAGAGATGTTTAAAGAGTGGTATTGGGAGAATCGAGACCAGAGGCCGAACTCGGGATCTGACAAGATGGCCAGGCTGCCCCACAGGATTATCAAGGAAACCCAGCATTTGCTGGCAGAACCAGTTCCTGGCATTAAAGCAGAACCAGATGAGAGCAAGGCCTGTTATTTTCATGTGGTCATTGCTGGCCCCCAGGATTTCCCTTTGAGGGAGGGACTTTTAAGCTTGAACTATTCCTACCAGAGGAATACCCGATGGCAACCCCTAAGGTACGTTTCGTGACCAAAATTTATCATCCTAATGTAGACAAGTTGGGAAGAATATGTTTAGATATCTTGAAAGATAAGTGGTCCCCAGCACTGCAGATCCACACAGTTCTGCTGTGGATCCAGGCTTTGTTAAGTGCTCCCAATCCAGATGATCCATTAGCAAATGATGGAGTGGAAGACCAATGAAGCCCAAGCCATAGAAACAGCTAGAGCATGCACTAGGCTATATGCCATGAATAATATTTAAAATCGATCTGATCATCAAGTGTGCATCACTTCTCCTGTTGGGCCAAGACTTCCTCCTTTTTTGTTTGCATTTAACAGACACAGTCTTAGAAACATTACAGAATAAAAGCCCGGACATCTTCAGTTTTTTGTGATTAAATGCACCTTAGCAAATCTATGTCTTGTCCTGATTCACTGTTGTAAAGCATGAGCAGAGGCTAGAAGTACCATCTGGATTGTTGTGAAATGTTTAAAAGCAGTGGCCCTTCTCTGCTTTTATTCACTTCCCTCATCGTGGTTTAAGTATAAAGCACTGTGCATGAAGGTAGTTGTCAGGGTTAGCTGCAGAAGTGCGGGTGTTTTTTTAATTATTTTTTTTTGCAGCGAAGAGGTAGTTATTTTAATTTTATGGGCTCCTTTCCCCCTTTTTATGGTGATCTAATTGCATTGGTTAAAAGTAGTGAACCAGTTCTTTAGAATATGTTCTCTAGCCAAGTCTAACTTTATTTAGTTGCTGTAGATGGACAAACTTGATTGTTTGAACCAAAATGGGAACATTAAACAAACATCACAGCCCTCACTACTAATATTGTGACTGTGTAGAATCCTTCCTTCAAGAAAAAGCTTGTGACCATTTTGTATGGCTTGTCTGGAAACTTCTGTAAATCTTGTGTTTTAGTAAAATATTTTTTGTTATTCTAGAAAAAATAAAAATAAAAAGTAGTATTGGATTATGACAGAAAGCATAAAGTAAGAATCACTCAGTTCATGTTGGTATAAATACAGGCTTGAAGAAAAAAGGAGGGAAGGGAGAGGGAGAGACGGCATAACTTTGTATCGTTTGTGCTCATTTGCGTTTGGCCTTATCAATTTCGATGTATACATTTTATAGGAATATATACGCTTGTCACATTTTTTTTGTATTCTCACTTTTTTTCGTCATTAGGTTTTGGAATTGAATTAAATTTTCTTTTTCTTTCTTTTTTTTTTTGGAGCATTGTGTGATTTCCTTGATAATGGAACAAGGGTGATACATTTCTGAATTCTTGAACGTCTACAAATTTTCTTCTGCCCTCACATCTGAATGGCATGTTTCTGTCCACGGCTCCGAGATCACAGCCCTTGTCTACCAGAAGTCTGCACATGAGACGTTTGCTGCTAGCCTAGATTCTCTTATTTTGCAAGTACTGTTTCCTCTGTCTAAAACCTTCTATTTTCTCCGTTCTCGGGGTTCAGAAATTTCAGTGATGTATGGCCAGATAGAAGTCTGTTCTCATTTTGCCTGGGAATTGACAAGCACCTTCTGACAGAAAACATTCTCTCTCCAGCTTAGGGAGATTTTCTTCTACATTTATACAAGCATGAATTTTTCCCCATCTAGTGCTTTTTCTCCCTCAGAAGCTCTATTATTCACATAATAAATCTCCAGGAAAGACCCATTCTTATCTCTTCCTTCATATTTTCTATTTCTTTGTGTTTTGCTTAGTGGGCTCAGTTCTTTTTTTCCATTTCGTCTCCCAATCCCAGTTCGGCTCTCGGCAGTAACCACTGTACTTCTCATGTCTGCTGACTTTTTAAATCCATAAATCGTATTTTGAAGTTCCGAAAGTCTTCTATTTGCTCCAGTTAAATCTCCAAAGAGTTATTTTTATGTATTTATTAAAATGTCCTCCTGTCTTGTGTGCTGATTCTACCTCAACCGAACCCCCCTGTTCTCAACCAGCCTGCTCATCCTTCCTCACTCACTGCCTGCTAATGGGCTGCGGCGGGGGGGGGTCCCTCAGCTCCCACCGAAGTGAGGCTGTGGAAAGCCATGGTTAAGTGGTGAACCAGCAGGACATTGTGGCAAATTAGTTTGATAGTGGATGGGGGAGCTCGTTGTTTTGGGAACGGGGAAGCCATGCACACTGGGCAGAAGGGTTACAGGGAAAGTCTCTTCTGGAGGTGGCTGGGGAGCAGCTCATTCCTTATGTGGCTCAGCTCAGGATCTGCAGTCTTCCCCAGGACACATGCAGCAAACACGCAGAGTGCCAGAAAGATCCGCCGGAGTCTCTCTGTTGGGCTTCCTCAGACCGCCTCAGCATCTGCAGTCTGTATCCTGAAGCCTCTCTGTGGGAGACGCAAAGCTTTCTGCTTTCCACCAAGCATGTCCAAAGTCAGTCTCTGCACCTGTCCAGCGCCCGGAGAATGTAATCCTCAGACGCACTTAAGAACCCCTCAAGGGACCTATGCATGTCCAGCAGCAGAAGCAGCCTTACTTGGGAGTTAGAAATGCAGACTCTCATGCCCCCCTCAGATCTATTGAAAAGGAATGCACATAGTAACAAGATCCCTAGATCACCTGTCCATATTTTAAAGTATAAAAGAATCGTGCCCTGGGCCACTGCCCCCAGCCATGGACACCTGCTAGCACATCAGAGACATCTTGGTTGTTGGGTGGCCTTGGAAAGGAGGTCGGAGGCTGGAGGGTCCAGAAATGTACACTTAACCTGACATTTTCTCAGAATTCCATCCTTATAGGTTTTCAAGAGTGTTTTTAGATGCTTGTAACAATCTGGTTTTCAATTCATAGAATGTTGAAGTTTAGAAAGATCTGGAAGAGAATCGGTTTTCCATCATCTGATTTTATACGTGAAGTCCAAAGAGGCTCCAGAGTTTAATAAACGTCATCGAGCAAATCAGCAGCAGGGCAAGGGGAAGAATTCAGGTCTCTTCATTTCTAGACCATGGCTTTCTTTCCCCACTTCACCACCCAGATCTTCCTGGGCGGTAATTTTTATCGATGTTCTATCAGCGAATGAATATGATCTTCAAATATTACCAGGACACACCTAAACTAGAACCAAATCAAGACAACAAAAACCACCACCACCACCACCACCACCACCACCACCACCACCACCACCACCACAAAAGATAAAAAAGAAAAGGAAAGAAAGGAGGAGGAGAAAGAAAAAAAAATCCGGTAAATGAAATAACAAGCTGCACTTCCAAAAGTCTAATAAAATCAGGCAGCTCTGTCTTTCTCTTAGACACGATCTTGCAGTATCTGGTAAAAAGAAACAGAGAAAGAAAATTTCTGATACAGCAGGATCTGTATTCCATGGAATATAAGACTGCCTGTGGCCGCGTCAGAGAGCAGCCTGCTGCAGGGACGTGAACGGCCCCCAAGCACGCAGGTGCCAAGCACAGACACCGAATGCAAGCCTCTGAGAAGGGCACGTGGGAGGCGCCCCTGGGGCCAGAGCTGGGGTGCAGCCAGGGGACTTAGGAGGGGGGTGATGTGAGAGGGAGAACCAGGTAGAATAGGTGGAATTATTTGACCTGATGAATACCTGATGGAACCAACAAGGCAACTGTTATTAGGGTATAGAGGAAATTCACTAACAAATGCTTTTCTTCTTTTTTTTTTTAGGATTTTATTTATTTCAGAGATAGAGCATGAGAGAGTATGGGGGGCGAGGAGCAGAGGGAGAGGGAGAAGCAGGCTCCCCACTGAGCAAGGAGCCCCATGAGGGGCTTGATCCCAGGACCCCAGGATCATGACCACAGCAGAAGGCAGACGCTTAGCTGACTGAGCCACCCAGACGCCCACGAATGCTTTTCTTGTTAGAAACTTAATATGTAAATAGAACATTCTGGCACGGACACTGTCCCCAAACATTCGGCTGCAGCTCTGAGGTCTTGCTATATCTGTACCTTTTGTGGTCCCTGCTGTGATGATTCCATGCTGACGTTTGCCACTATTTTTAAGATAAAGACTAATAACGCTATAAAGGAAATGCCAGTACGGGACTTACTATTTTTTCCTGCTCCATAACTTCAAGATCTTTTACTCTCTGCCTTTTAGGTTGAGTGCCCCGGGGCATACTCTTTGGAGAAACACAGCAAGAGTTAAGATGACTCATTTTTACTGGTGACAATAACATTTGAATGACTCATTAGAAATGGAAAGTGTGGTGTTTTAAATGGAAATAATCCAACAACACAGATTTGGGCAAGGAGTGAAGTCAATGCATCCATGGAATGGAGACTCCTCCAAGAAACATGGTTAAAGTCATTGGTGGAGAAGCAGGTGGCCGTTTTCAAAATGTCTCATGTCACACCAGATTATATTAGCAATCTGTTAATCAGATGGCCCAGATGGACACCCGCAAGGGAGGCTGGGAAAAGGTGATTCTCTGGTATTTATACTCCAACAGATGGGTGCTTCCAACATGGTTCAGCTTGCCATTGCTGCCAATTCAACAGCTAGGGAAATTAACACAGATCTGACTTGCTACATAAATGATCCTCTGTAGCATGTTTCTTTTTTCTTTCAAATGGCTGCTTAAATTTCACCTCTTTCATGAAATCTTTACAGACTAATATCTCTTGGCACATCATCATTCAACATTTATTCCTTTTGGCTGTTTGAGACTTACGTGGACACCCACACGGTTCTCTGCTACCCAGCTTGGCAGAGTATAAGGTATTGGTGAATCAGCTCACTGACGCAGATTCACGATGCTTAAACATATACAAATTAGCAAATCCCACAGTTAGAAGATAAAATACTTATAACACCAAATTAATAACTTTAGTATCAATCATTCGTATAAAGCTTTGTAGCAATATGCCCCATCATTTTATTATTAATCGCAATCATAATAAGAACCGCAAGGGCCGATCCGGCCACAGTTTTGGTCGGGAAAAGTCTGTGGGGGCTGCAGTGAGTAGTGGGGCCCAGGTGAGCGCCCCAGGCATTCCTACTTGACAGGCTGAGGCCAGACCAAAACATTGGTTTAACGTCTGCAAGTAGATCAATATAATAGATCATATTAGTAGAAAATAGGATAAAAACCACATGATCATCTCAGTAGACTCAAAAAAAGCACTTGACAAAATCTAACTCCTTTCATAATAAAAATACCGAACAAACCAGGAATAGAAGGAACTTTCTCAACCTGTTAAAGGGCGTCTATAAAAAAACCCATAGTGAACATCTTATATAATGGAGAAAGTCTGAATGCTTTCCCTCAAGATTGGGAATGTTGCTGGCTTAAAATTCAAAGTCCCAGGGGAGATGAATGAATCAGCCATGTTTGGGTTATGTGCCTGCTCCCTTACCCTACTGGGGAGGGCAGAGAAAGAATCTGACCCTGGCCATTAGTGAGAGGCAGGGGCTAGGCTCCCACCAAGATGCCCCCACAGCATGGAGGAGGTAATTCCACAAAGCAATTTAGGTGCTCTTAAGAAGGTGCCCAGATCCCAAGGGGCCAAAAAATCAACAAAGTGTTGCTGTATGGTAATATTCAGGTCTTCTCACTCCAAGTTCTTTGCCATGTCACTACATTTCAGTATATCTTTGAGAGTTCAAAAGATTTTTTGAGATCCTAATTATGAACTTCAGTGTTATTAAAGAATCTATGGCCAATGGATTTTTGAAATAAAGGTTGTTGTCCATCCTCGCCTCCAGACCATTCCTCTCCTGGCAGATTCCATGTCTGGTGACTCTACCCTTCTCCAAGGGGCCAGGGAGAGGGAATTCGGCAGTATGGATATGGTTTCTTACTTCCAGTTGCTGGACCATGGCTCCATCTGGTTAGAACTTCTAGAATGGCTATACCTGCAACCTGTTCATCACCTCATCCCTTCCCCACTGGATCTCCTCTTTACCTCTTGAAGGCTCAACCTGGGTCTAGTTTGAATCTTTGTACTCCTATGTGGATGTCCAAAGTTTTCTTCAGCTTAGCTCATCAGGCGCCTCATGCTCTAGGATCCGCCTAGACAGTCCAGCTTCCTCGCCCGTTACCACCTCATGAGAACCCTTCACTCCAGCAATCCTCCATTAATGGGAATTTCTTAGAACATGCCTCAGTGTCTTCACAGTTTCTACCCTGTCTGCCTGGAATGTTCTTTACATAGCTAACATGTCTTTCAAAAATTAGCTCAACATCATGACCTCTCTGAAGCCTGTCCTGACTGTGCATCTCCCAGGCCAACCCCTGTCTCCTCTCTGTGTCCATAACATACCTCTGTGTTCCTGTGTTACATTTATCGTACTGTTCTGTCCTGTTGCAGCCATTGGTGTGCTAGGCTGTTACCACTGCTGTAAATTGCAGGACACATATCTTCAATTATTTTGAATCTTCAGGGCTTGGTGCTCCATAAAATTCTGTAAGAGCCGGGGGGTGGGGGGACGGGTTAGCCTGGTGATGGGTATTAAGGAGCACGTTCTGCGTGGAGCACTGGGTGTTATGCACAAACAATGAATCATGGAACCCTACATCACAAATGTAGGTAATGATGATGCAATGTATGGTGATTAACATAACAATACAAACATTTAAAGAAGGAAAAAAAAATTCTGTAGGAGCCTACTGCATAGAGTGCAGAGTTTCACTTCCTGACATTTTTTTTTCTTTAAATCAACCAGAGCGCAGAGGGAGGGCTGTTTTATTAATATTAATCAACTAAATTCATAAAGCACTTTAGTTTTTATAAAACAACCTGTATTTTCTAGATCGGATCAGAAGGCTGAGGCATTAAATTAAAAAATCGAAAATAAGAAAAAACCTTTAACAGCAGAACAATCATTAAGAGCAGTTCAACTTGGTTCCACATTTATCGTGTATATCGTGTAGGCAGGACACTGGTTACTAAGATATCGGTTCATTTTCACTAGACATGGAACTTCAGAAAAAAAGTAAAAATATAAAGTTTCAGAATACCTGCATGATAGATCCCACTTGTGAGAGTTCAGCATTGCAGATTATATTACATAATTTTTCTGTCTTGTTTTCCTTATATGGGTTGAAATTTTGGGGCATAACCATAAATGCAAATCTCCTGCTAAGATATGTATAAAAATAGGAGAACTAATATAAGATTTTTCTAGACAGAATCTTGAACGTGCCAAAAAATTACCTAATAGAACTCTAGAGGCTCAGGCGTTGGAGTCTAGATTTTGGTTTTATATACGGTTCAAATTTAGGATGACATTCATTCAAATTTCATGACACTGATGGATTAGTCAGGGTTCTCCAAAGAAACAGAACCAATAGGATATATAAAGAGAGACATTGATATAGATATATGGATAAGAGATTTATTATGGGAATTGGCTAACACGATGATAGGGGTTTATATATACCACGATATGCCATCTGAAAGCGGGTGAATCGGGAAGCCAGGGGGACTGCTGGTGTAAGTCCTGGAGTCCAAAGGCTGGAAAACCAGGAGCCCCGATGTTGGAACACAGAAGAAGATGGATGTCCCAGGTCAAGACGAAAGAGAGAATTCACAACTTCCTCCATGTTTTTGTTCTTATCGGGGTCCTCAATGGATTGGATGATGCCAGCCCGCATTGGCGAGGGTGGATCTTCTTTACTCAGTGTACTGATTCAAATGCTAATCTCTTCCAGAAACATCCTCACAGACATGCCCCAAAAATAATGTTTTACCAGCTACCTGGGCATCGCTTAGCCTCTCAAGCTGACACATAAAATTAACTATCACGACCGGTTCAGTTAAGCCCCTGTAGATGATTGCAGGATGTGTCTTGTTGGGCCACACCAAAAGCCAGTTAAGCATTTGACCACTAGGTTCTGGAGCATTGTTATAGAAGGACGCTGTCTTCAGTAGAGAACAGAACAGTTGGATCCTCTCCTTTAGAAGTTATTCACCCACACAACTATCACAGACTTTTCACTTATACCAAAAATGTGCTAGATGGTGGAGTTCAAAGATGATTAAGAAAAGGTTCTTACCAGGGCACCTGGGTGGCTCAGTTGGTTAAGCATCTGCCTTCAGCTCAGGTCATGATTCCGGGGTCCTGGGATTGAGTCCCACATCAGGTTCCCTGGTCAGAAGGGAGCCTGCTTCTCCCTCTGCCTCTGCCACTCTGCCTACTTGTGATCTCTCTCTCTGTCAAATAAATAAAATCTTAAAAAAAATTATAATAAAGAGGTTAAGGTCTTTCTATCTAGAAACATATGTATCTTTGTATTAATATTAATAGGAAATATTATAATATACTATTTTAATATTAATAGAAATATATTATAATATGTAACATATTACATTTACCATATATTGTATTTAATATTAATAAAATCTGGTAAGTTTTTATAGTCCCAATCTATGTCCTGTGTCTTTTTTATTGTAAGTATTTTATAGATTTTATTTTTAATTTTTTTTTTGCATTTCCATTTCCACTGCTTTTTTTGCTTTCAGAGAAGGTACTGTCATATTGTTTTCACCCATGTTAGCAAATTCTCTTACTAATTTTAGTTTGACTTAGGGTTTATTAAGTTTTCTGGATATAGCAGCATTGGTAAATAAAATATCTTTCCTTTTATAATACATTTTATTGTACTGTTATGTTTCCCTGTCTTATAGGAATGGCTGTTGAATTTCATCTAAGTTTTTGAGCATATATTTACAAATCATATGGATAATATAACATTAACCCTTCAATTTTTGAGTTAATTAATTAAAGATTTCCTAATGATAAATGAACTTTGCCTTACCAAAATAAACCATACTTATTATTCAGTACTGTTTTTTAAACTACTTGATACAATTTACTTTTATTGTGTTTAGACTTTTTGTCTCCATTTTCATATATAATATGTCTGTTATGAAGTATTAAATTATATTGATTTCATAAGATAAAGTGGAGTTATTTCCAAAATTTTCTCTGATCAGTAATGGTCTTAATAGCTTCCA
Organism: Zalophus californianus; assembly: GCF_009762305.2. Taxonomy (NCBI): domain Eukaryota; kingdom Metazoa; phylum Chordata; class Mammalia; order Carnivora; family Otariidae; genus Zalophus; species Zalophus californianus. The sequence continues at coordinate 177,072,877 of NC_045596.1, forward strand.
AATTATCTTTCCTTTAAAAGTGAACTAGATCTCAGGCAAAAAAAAGAAAAAAACTCAACTGAGCCTAACACTTAAAAAGAAAAAAAAGCATCTTTTGAGCTATAGTTTACAATAAAATGCCCTCATTTTAAGAGGGTAGTCTAGTGAGTTTTAGCAAATGAACACACCTGTGCAAGCACCATCCCATGCACGATCATCTCTGAAAGTTTCCTTTTATAGCTTTGTAGTCCCTGTCACCCACCCCAGACAACCACTGGTCTGGATTCCATTCTATTGCTTAGTTTTGCCTGTTCTAGACTTTCATATAAATGGAATCATACAATATGTACTCTTCTGTGTATGTCCTTTTTACTTACCATGATGGTTTTGAGAATTATCCAAGTTGTTGGACCTATCAGTAGTTTGTTCTTTTTTATTGCTGAATAATATTCTATTGTATGGATATACCTCACACACTGTTGATCCACTGTCGATAAATATCTGCGTTAGTACAATTTGCGGCTCGAGTGAATAAAGTTGCTATAAAATTCACATAAAAGTCTATTTCTGAACACATGCTTTCATTTCTCTTTGTTAAACATCCGGGAGAGGGATCACTGGGTCATATATTAAGTAGATGTTTAATTTTATAAGAAACTGCCAAACTGTGTTTCTAAACTGGGTGTTGTATTTTACATCTTACCAGCGATGGATGAGAGTTCCAGATGCTCCACATCCTGATTAACATTTGGTATTATCAAGTTATTTTTTTACTTGAGCTTATCTAAGTGCTTATAAAGCTGTGTCTACCTAATTTGTATTTCTCTGACAATTACAAGTATAGAAATCTCTTTATGTATTATTGGCCACTCATATATCTACTTTTGTGAAGTGGCTGTTCCAATTTTAACCAGCTAAAAATTTTGGTCATTTAGCTTTTTTAAAAAAAATAAGCTCTGGCCAGTTTTATTAAAGAAACCTTTTGCGTGATTTACTTTTCACTGGTCTGTTCTGGCATGCTTCTAATGATATCAGAGTCACCTGGATCAATGAGAGACAGTGCTCATATCCTGTAGTATTTCCCACATGTTGGGCCCAATTCAGTATTATTGCCACTATTAGTGGTAGACACCGGTTCTAGCCAACATGGTGTAGTACTCCACCTCAGATTTCCTTAAGGCTGGACAGTTGTGGCAAGGATGACTGATTTTGCTTTGCCATGCCTGATCATTTGAGTCTGCTCGTACCCCAGCATGTACTTTCCACTTCTCATAATGAGTTGGAGCCTAGAGTTGATTGAATCCAAAGACTTTTGTTTTCTGTGCAGCCACCATCTTCCTGCCTTAGGTGTGGGACAGCCCCAACAACAGCAACTGCCAAGGTGGCTGGGAGCAAGAAAGGGGTCAGCTTAGGAACTCCATTCCTAGGGAGTTATAAGAGTTCTTTATATATGGTGGATATGAGAGCTTTCTGAGATGGTCTATGGATACCTGTGGGTCTACAAGGCCAAAACTATTTTCAAAATAATATTTGCCTTTTTTGTTATGTTGACATTTGCACTGATGGTAAACAAACAAACAAACAAACAAACACTAATGGTGGGTAGAACTGCTGCTTCCTTACCATGAATCAAGGCAGTGGTACCAAACTGTACTGTACTGTGGTCAGTATATTCTGCACAGCCACATCCTTGTAGTTTTAAAATATGCCTTTTTTTTTTAAAGATTTTATTTATTTATTTGACAGAGAGAGACGCAGTGAGAGAGGGAACACAAGCAGGGGGAGTGGGAGGGGGAGAAGCAGGCTTCCCGCGGAGCAGGGAGCCCAATGTGGGGCTCGATCCCAGGACCCTGGGACCATGACCTGAGCTGAAGGCAGACGCTTAATGACTGAGCCACCCAGGCACCTGTCTTTTTTTAAAACAAAACAAAACAAAACAAAAACTTGAGAATGTACTTCATGCGGTACAAATGATTGATTTTATTAAATTTTAGCCCGGTAGTACATAGCTTTTTAATGTTCTCTGTTACTAAATGGGGAGTTTGCATTAAGCCCATCGGCTGCATACCAGAGTTGGAGGAGGAAACCACCTGTACCACCCTCTGAGTTGCAAGCATGCCGAGCCCCACTTCTCACAGAATACCGTTTTTACAGGAAAGAATGACTGATAGACATCTGGTTATTCAGACTCGGGTACTTGGCAGACACGACCCTCAAAAATGAATGGTGCATATGTGTCCCTTCAAGGAAAACAACTGGCAGTATCTATTACCAATGATACAATTTGAGCTTTCGAGGAAAATTATAGTTTTTGGAAACTGGAGTCCACCATCATGCGCTTACCAGCTTTTCACCAGTCAAAACCTTTTCTGATGAGAGCAGTAGGGATGTTCACAAAGGTGACTTTTAAAATATTGTAGGATAGGGCGCCTGGGTGGCTCAGTTGGTTAAGCGACTGCCTTTGGCTCAGGTCATGGTCCTGGAGTCCCGGGATCGAGGCCCGCATCGGGCTCCCTGCTCAGCAGGGAGTCTGCTTCTCCCCTGACCCTCCCCCCTCTCATGCTCTCTATCTCTCAGTCTCTCTCTCTCAAATAAATAAGATCTTAAAAAAAATAAATAAAATATTGTAGGATAGAAGGTGTCAACATTTGGAATATCAGCGTAACTTAGCGAACCCCTATTTTCCAAATGATCAATGCATGATGTTACAAAGTCATGCATGGGTAAAAGATCCACTCAAAGTACAAAATAGGCTGATGGGTTTTATTTTATTTTAAATATTTTATTTATTTATTTGAGAGAGAGAGAGAGAGAGTGTGTGTGTGTGTGTGTGAGCCAGGGGAGTGGCAGAGGGAGAAGGAGAAGCAGACTCCCCGCCCGGGAGGGAGCCCGACGTGGGGCTCGATCCCAGGACCCTGGGGATCATGACCCAAGCCAAAGGCACACGCTTAACTGACTGAGCCACCCAGGTGCCCCTAGGCTGATGGATTTTAATAAGAACAGTATGAAATTGATGTGGTTTCGGATCCCACACTGCAGTTAACCTTTCAGAAATGACCACTTCTTAAATTCTGGTCTTCATATCTATACTAATTTCACAGGACTGACATAACAAACTACCAGCACTGGGTGGCCTAGAAGAACAGAAATGTGTCGCCTCACAGTTCTGGAGGCCATAAGTCTGGAATCAAGGTGTCCATGTTCTCTCTGAAAGCTCTAGCAGAAAAATCCTCCTGGCCTCTTCCATCTTCCGGGAGCTTCAGATGCTCCTCGGCTTGCAGAAGCATAATTCCTATCTCTGTCCCCACCTTCATAGGACCTTCTCCTTGTGTTTCTTCACACCGTTTTCCTTCTATATATATATATATCCGCATCCATATTTCTCTTTTATAAGGACACCAGCCATATTGGATTAGGTCCCACTCTAATGCCCTCCTCTGAACTTGAGTAAATCTGCATAGACCCTTTTCCAAATAAGGTCACATTCTGAGGTACTGGGAGTTAGGACATTGACATATTTTTTGGGAGGCAGAAAAATCAAACCAGTAACAGCATCAAAGAGTAACTACGCTTAACTGGAAAGGCTGTTACTTCTTCTGTAGCCCAACACTTCTCTGTGTGAGGCCAGATTTTCTTCATATCCTGCAACCAAAACAACAATAAATCACAATTTACAGGCTCTGGGGATTAGAATGTTACCTTTTTCAGGTGGTGGTGGGACATTATTCTGATCACCCCAGGCTGACAGAGCCGATTGAAAAGGTGAAATGTGGGGACAGACCTAGGAGAGGACAACACATGTCACTAAGAACGAGTCGGAATATAAGGATTTAAAGACAAATATAAACGTTACCGAAATTCTTACTTCTATCACTCATGTCTGTGGCTTTTTTCAGCTGGTGTGGGTTATTAAGAGTCGACACTGGCTGTTCATAACAATATAGCTACCACTTGTATCCACATATCACTTCATTTAGCTGAGACTGAACCCAGGTCTCCCACACTTGAATTCCAGGTACTCACCACTAGCTTCAATTCCTCTCTGGGAGGAAAACTAGTCTATATTCTTAAAACTCTGAGTTGCTCTATTGTGTCACTCAAGACCATTAAGCATCTGAGATAATCTGTTTCTAAAGCAACAACGTTTCAGCAGAAGTCAGTATGATATACTAGGAGATTTTTGTTAAAAGTGGAGGGGTCTTTTTAAGTGGCTTATGCAATCAGAGCATACAACGAATTTAAAGAAAACTTCAGAGCATATGGCATTCTGATATCTTCAAAGTGTGGTTTGATGGGACCAGCAGTGAACATGAAGAGGAGGTATGATTTTAAAAAAAGCCGTTGGAGTACTGTGTTGCAAATAAAATCTAAGAAGGCACTTTGCAATTCAGTTTTCTGTTTCTATTTTTTTTTCCTGGTGTTTTTTGCTGCTTGAGCTCCCAAACACTATAAATGTTCCTTGCCAGTTTAACGTTCTAAAATTCTAACTCGGTCGTGTTCTCTCCGAGAATGTGACACTCACTTCTCTGGGTGTACTGGAAAGAAGGAGTGCCACAGCTTAGCTAAAGAAGGGGACGGGAGGGTGGTCTATGTCTTTGGTAACCTGTCACCAACTCTCATTTTTATCCATAATCTCATCCCCGAATGGCAGCATTTGGATAAAATGACCTTCGAATCCTTCCCGTCCTAGAAGTCTGCGACCCTCCAGGGATTTCCACCCACCAAATCCATGTCGGTGTCCCATGGTTGATGAGAGCAAGCATTCCACTCCCGCAGGGACACAGACTGGAAGAGGAATGGTGTTTTTCAGGGCTTTGGAGCTTTTCAGGGCTGACACCTCAGAGCCATCAGCACAGACCCAGGTCAGGAGGGCCTGCTTCTGCCACGGTGCGCTGGGAAGGCAGGAGGCAGAGCGGGAGTCCTGGCAGAGAAGGGTTCCTGAGACCTGGGTTCCCAGTGCTACCCTAGTTTGGAAGCTATTAAGCCCTGGGGTTTCAGTGTGAGGTCTGAGGACCAGCAACAAAGGCATCACTTGATGACGATTTTGTTAGAGACTCTCAGGCCCCGCTCCAGACCTGTAAGATCAGAGTCTGCCTATTAAGGAGAGTGCCAGGTGATTCCTGTGCTCTTAAAAGTTTGGGAATCCTTTGGTTAAGCATGGCTGAGCGCTCCCACTTTGCCCCTCCTCGTGGCAATGGCTAGGCCCCGAGTTAGGCGAGTGTCTCCTGTCCCACCGCAGGAGGGGAGACCTGCGGAGAGGCGGGCGCCGCGCTCCCGGCAGCCTGGCTGGGGCCCGGGCAGCGCGGCCCCGGCAGCTGGCGGCGTCGGTGCTCCCCACGCCCCGCCCACGGCCCCAGCCAGGCCCAATGAGCGGCGCGAGCCGAGGAAAGCCCGCCCCCGGCACCGCCCGCGCTCCTCCCGCCCGCGGTCTCCTCCCGCAAGCGCCACGCCAGCCCCGAGGCGCCCAGTCCGCTCCCTGCCATGGGGCGCCGGGCGCTCCTTCTGCTCCTGCCGCGGGTGCTGGCCGCGCTGGGCGGCCTCGCGGACTCCGGGACCGGTGAGTGGGGCCGCGGGCGGGGCGCCCTGGAAGGGACGGCAGCCCGCTTCACAGGGTGCAGGGGTGGCGGGCTGGGGGGCCCTGCAAGGGGCGGGAGGGGAGCTTGGGGCACCCTGTCTGGTGTGCGCGACGCCCCCCAGCCCCCGTTCTGCAGTGACCTTCCACAGAGGAGGGTGACGTCGGGCCTTCGGGGGGGGGGGCGCCAGATGAGTCGCGTGGTCCCCTGCTTCTCTGCCCTTGACTCCTTCCCATTCTGCCCAGTGGGTGGAAGGGTAGGTGGGCTCCGCGGACACCCTCTGTGTCTTTCCTTCATCCTTCCCCAAGCGTGTGGGAGAGAGCTCTCTGCACACCTGAGTGCAGGGCGCACCCTCTTCCTTCCCCCAACATCCTGGCCTAGTGGGATCCGCTTTCTAGCCCTGGTCTCCGAGGGGACCCGCAGCTCAGGGATCACCAGGCAGCAGATTTAGCCTGGGTGGAGGCCCGGGGCCTCGGGAAGACATAACCTCACTCCAGAAACAGCACGGGGAAATGGGGCTTGGGTCTGAGGTGCAGTTCTGTGGCACTTGATATACCACTCAGGTTCAGGCAGACCCCAGGGCAGAGGAGAGCTGAGTCCATGCCCCAGGGTGACTGAGACACCCACAGTTTCCAAGTGGTGGGTGGCCGGTTGTTGGCTTAGCTATGTCTAGGAGGTGCCTAGCATTTGTCAAACTGTCTGGCCTGCGGATCTCTCCCGACAGGTGCTCCTCAATAGCCCTCATAGATTGAAGGCTGGTTTTAAATCATTTTAACTTATGCAGACTCTTGGTCAAGGGGGGTGTTAACTAATTTGGAGGAGGTGCCGCTTAACTGAGTTGTTGGTCTTCCAGGAGGGATTCTAACCCACAGGATTTTTGCCTCACCTGGTGGGGCATCTCTGCAGTGATGAGAAGCCCTTGCTCTGTGTGGTCTTTTTGCATCACTCCTGAAGCACCTTTACAGCTACTTGCATTTTTTACAAAGCGGTGGTTACCGAAGCCTTATGGCATGCAGCCCTCTTTAGGATGTCTGTTCTAGAATAGCATGTGATCACCCTACTTGGCATATTAACAGACTATGAGAAAGCTACCCTATACTTAACATAGAAGTAAATATATTAATACATTTCTGATTTATTCACAGTAAGCATCTACATAGGTGAGAAGTAATGTCTTGAGACCCATCTGCGGATGTGTAGAATCTACATGCACACTTGGTCTCCAGACTGAGAATCACCAGGGCAAAATATTGTTCAAGGTGTGACTCACCTGCAAGTGTGAGTCTTTGAGGGCTGACTGGACCCCTAATTGGGATCCTTCTGGAAGATCCTTCCAGAGTTAACGCTTTATGAAGATTTATATGGTGGGTATACTGCGCCAAGTGGCTTTGTGGCCATTTAATCTACGAATCTTTCTCTTCTGATCACTTATTTACTAGTCTCATTTTATAGGCAGAAAACTGAGATCCAGAGAGAGGAAGTAACTCTCCCAAGGTCATGTTGTTAGTAAGTGATCTCACTGAAATGCCAACCTACGTAGCCTGACAGCTAAATCTGTGCTCCATATTAATGGCTGGTAACATCACCTGCTCTCAATGGTTTTGGTCAAGCTAAGTGAGAGGGCTTGCATGGCACGTGAGTAGATGGCAGAGTTGTTAGCTACCCATTAGTAACCAATACTGTCTGAATATTTGAAATGTTTTTATAAGTCAGCCTTAAAACAAAATCAAACCTTGAGTAGCTAAGCTAAAAGTACTATCTTAGAGGGATACAAGTAAGACTAAGGAATGGTCGCTTACCAAAGAAGGTGTGGTCTACACAATGGCCTTCCATTGTCAATTTCCATTACACAACCTTGCGTACCACTTTCCATTCCATGTACAAATTGTGTCTGGGAGTAGGACCATGGAGGGGGGTTCTTCACTGCATCTTGCAGAGACTTCTAGTACAGGCCATGTGGTTTATCTTTTCTAGGAACTAAAGATTGGCTTTTTCTCTGTGAAAGTTAGGACAGTGTAGTAAATTCAGTATAGTCAGCCCTTCCTGGTGCTTCCTTCTGAGGACCACATTCCATAACAGGCTTATTTTTGAGCATTAATCATTCAAGGTTGATAAACACAAGTTCATGACTTGAATAAAACAGATAGTGTAAATCAGTCTCATGCAAATAACTGAAACCTAACCTTAAAGATTTATAACCAACCTATTAGAGTCATTCTTATGAAGATAGTATGTAGGACCCAAAATCCTAATCTAATTTTTAGATGTGTCTGCACATGCTTAAAAGTAAACTAGAGTCCAGGCGCCTGGGTGGCTCAGTCGTTTAAGCGTCTGCCTTCGGCTCAGGTCATGATCCCGGGGTCCTGGGATCGAGCCCCGCATTGGGCTCCCGGCTCAGCGGGAAGCCTGCTTCTCCCTCTCCTACTCCCCCTGCTTGTGTCTCTGTCTCTCTATGTCTCTGTCAAAAAAATAAATAAAATCTTTTTTTTTTTTAAAGTAAACTAGAGCCCAAACTTTGAGCTTAGACTTCTAAATGTGCAACTATTCATACAGAGTCTTTAAGATCAAACCAGATCTGGAGAAGTAGCTGGGTCTCTTTGAGCACAGTGCAGGTTGGCCCCATTCGAATGGGAAAACAGAGGTGAATGGCAATTTCCCAACTCCACACCACCAGAAAGAACAGTTTCCAAGGATCATTACTGCAGAAGTGCTATGGATTTTTATGGTACTGAATCCCCCTAGTGTTCTGGGTATTAGATGAAGGACCTTCCTCTGAATGACCTTTTCACTGCAGCTTCTCGTGGAAAGGTGTTCTCTTGTACCCAAGGAAGCCAGGAACTTGCATGATTTGCTCTTTGTTCATCCAATGCAGATGAAGTAAGGTGTAACATGACGAGGCAAGCTGCGTGTGGGGAAAGGTGCATTCCTGTGACCTGGCTCTACAATGGACAGCAACATTGCCCTGATGGGACTGATGAGCAGTGTGGTGAGCACTCCTCGCTCTATTGTGTTCTCACCCATGAATGGCCCTTAGTGCTGTGTGCCTGGCTGACGGTGTCAGGTCTTAGGGTTTTCCCTCTTAGGGGGTATTCAGGAATATTAGGTGTGCTGGGTTGTTGCCGGCTTTCAGCAGGTTGAGTCTAGGGATGTACATGTTGGTAGCACTGTTCTCAGGACAAGTGTGGGGGGCTAGTTGGAATAGAAAATCCAGCACAAGTCTGGCTTCTCACCTTCAAGTCTAGCTTAAGCATGGGACAAGTACTGAAACTGGGATAAAACATTTTAAATAAGTACCGAAGCTGGAAGGCAGGGGTATGGTGTGTTGTTTCGGGGTGACATGGAAAGGGCAGGCAAATTTAGGATGGACTCCGTGGCAGACCGGGACTTAATTGTACTTTTGCTAATGAAAATACTTCATACGAAACCCAAATTGAAAAGCTGCCAACGCCCTGACAAACACCTCTTCCTCTCTGCCTCTCGAACACTACCCCCGGCCCGCAGAGGAAGTGTGTCGTGGACACCCACGGGCCTAGCAGTGTGACGACGGGAAGTGTATTTCTGTTAGCTGGCTCTGTAATGGCGCAGGGGACTTGCCTGGACGCTCCGATGAGGTTAACTGTGGTACGTACAATTTATTTTCTCTTCGGACATGTTCTGTGTTAGCCACGTCGATGAACCTCCACGCAGTTAAGTGACACCAGCGAGTCACTGGATAGTCTTCTGCCGGATGTTCGATTGTCGCCGGGATGACAGGTGACCTTTTATCCACTTCTGCATTTTGCAAAATCACCTAAAAGATTCTTGCCTCTGTTGGCTTTTTAAACTGCTTTGGGGGTGAAACTTCAGTGTACAGAGTTGGGGGCCACATCTCCAGGGGCCCGCATCCCGTTCGGTTCTTGGTTTTCTGGAGAACAAATCCATGAGCAAACTGTGACTACCCAAATACACAAGCCTGCAGCTCAGCCGTTCCACCACACTGAGCCAACGCCTGCCTTTTACAGAGGTCTCCACGGCATGCCCTGGCCAGAAAGTCAGGTGTCCGGGACATTCTCAGTGTCGCGAGGCTTGGGAACTCTGTGACGTCCACGCGGACTGTGGAGATGGGCTCGATGAAGCACGCTGCTCCCCAAAGCGCTGCCTGGCGGGCCGGTGGCGGTGCAGGAACCAGGTGTGTGTCGCGGATAGCTGGAGGTGCAATGGGGTCAATGACTGTGAGGACTTCTCAGACGAGGACGCCTGTGGTGAGTGCCCCTCCCCCACCCCTCCCGGCCTGTCCTCTGAAGAGGACCGTTGTACCATGTGGGCTGCTTTATAAAAGTTGCATTTTAATTCCTATAACCGAGACTTCCATCCTATATCTAAAAACAGGATGTTTCCTAGCAATGACCAAGATGTAGTTAGCTGTCCATGGAAGCATCGAGCAGTGCTCGAATAGTAACTCTGCTGGACGCTCTAGGCCATATGGCCACGGCTCAGAACCCCGGAGCGTCCACATCTGAAGGAAGCCTCCTAACGGATGCCTCACGTCCTTGTGCAGTCAATGCCGGGGGGAAATTTTCATTAAAAGAGGACTCCCTCCCCCACCCCCCAACCCCTGCGAAGAACTTGATGAGTACCACGTTCCTTTTCTTTACCCCACATACACAATGCAGTGGAACCCCCAACTTCATGGCAAACCACAATCCCACTTGATCTTTCTAGAATTAAATCTGCAATATTGAATATATTCAGATTCTAACATTTTTATCATGTATAAACTGGTTTTGTAAGAGGGTCTTCCTTTAGGGTTCATGTTGACAGATTTTAACACCATTTCAATTACAACTACTTAATACTAATTCAATTCGAATTCAATATTATTTCAACCCAGCGCCCAGTGGCTTGGGTGACTTCATCGTTATCAAGTCTTAAGTCCCAATTCCCTGATAACTCTGCTTAAAATGATAAGACTTTCTTTCCTACCTCGACTTGCCTTGGTTCTGAAAATCCTGCCGCCTTACTGTAATTAATGGTTGTCTGTTTTGACTCCTCCTTCCCCCACGTGCTGTTGGAAAAGAAGGCTCTTCTTCCTACACAGCCTCCTGTCCAGAAGGCATGGTTAGATGCGATGAAGGGAAATGCATCCTGGAATCCCTGATGTGTGATGGGGAGGCAGACTGTGCGGATGGTGCTGATGAACCCACTACATGTGGTGAGGACCCAATTGCCCGGTGTCACGTGGGGGTGGGGAGACTCCGATTACATCAGCCAATGCCTTAGTTGTCATGGGGGTCCACGCTCTCTGGGAATGCTTGGACCAAACCCCTACGTCAGCAGTCACCCTTCCATGATGGGTCCCCCACATCCTACAAGTTCCGGGCCTCGGCTCTGGTCTCCTGAGTGTGTGCAAAGCTTCCCTGAGCTGTAAAACTTTGTGAGTTCTCCTCACATTATGGCTCTAGGGAAACAGACTAAATGCCTCAAACCACATTGCTCCAAAAATTCTGGAATAAAAAAACACAGACTTTGCCACTGAGAAGCGAATCACGTGTTCAAGACCATATGGTGAATTCTCTAAGGATTTAACTGAGGAAGGACTGAGGAAGACTGTTTCCTGGTGAGGAGGGAGGCTCCTGAGCAAGCATCTCAAACCTTAAAACCTTGTGATTCTCACTATAAAAATCACTGTTGTTTCAAGTTGGGGGGGGGAGCACCTGTCCCCAGGTCACTTTGTCATCTGTCTCACTTCCTCCTTAAATCTGGGCTTAGATGTGTATGATGAGACCTTTGTAGTGCTGCTAAGGGCTGTGAAAGCCGCTTTCTACTAAAGGAACACATAAGACACTGAAAGCATGAACAGTGGGACAAAGCACAGGTTTCCGGTGCTGTAGAGGTAATTCGCTGAGACTAAGCAATTACTATATTGCTTCCTGAGGCGAGGGTCCTGGCCACTCCTGTTTTCTAGAGAAAATAGGGAAGAGGTTGCTGGCCCTTCCGTGGGTGAGCAATACACTAGCATTTGAAATTATCCAGACTGTCTGCCTAGAAAAGTCCTTTCCCCTGCGCCATGATTCCTCACTTGCCCTGTTCTATGGTCTTGCCCCAAAGCCTCCACATTCCTAGGTCAGAGGGCAGGGTCAAAGGTTATTGTTCAGACATCCTCTATAGTCCTCTCACCGTGTAGGGGGTTGTAACACCACGTTTGATCCGGACTGTGTTCAGCTCTCCTGACCGCTGCCCTATCTCTACCAGGGAAAAACTGCTCCCTGGCTAATGGGGGCTGTGAGAGGCAGTGCAGTGACACCACCTGGGGAGTCCAGTGTTCGTGTGGAGCTGGGTGGCGGTTACAGCCGGACGGGCAGAGCTGTGCAGGTCAGAGTTCGTCTGGTGCATCTTCCGAAGTTTTTATGGCAGCGGGACATACATGCCATACAATTTACCATCTTAATCACTTTAAGGATGTAATTCAGTGGCCTCCACCACATTCACAACGGGTGTACACATCACCCCGATCCATCTCCAGAACTTTCTCATCTTCCCCAACAGACACTGTCCCCATTAAACAAGAACTCTGTCCCCAGTCCTTGGGAAACTCTATCCACTTTCTGTCTCTCTGAATTTGCCTGTTCTAGTCCTGCATCTAAGTGCAGTCATGTGGTATCTGTCCTTCTGTGTCTGGCTTATTTCACTTAGCCTGTCATTAAGGTTCATCCATGTCGTAGCAGGTGTCAGACTCTCCTTCCCTTTTTAAGGCCAAATACCTCATTCTATGTATATGCCCCATTTTGTTGATCCATCTGTTGATGGGCATTTGGGTGGTTTCCACCTTTTGGCTATTGTGGACAATGCTATGGACAATTGGTGTACATATGTCTGAATCCCAGCTTTCGATACTCCAGGGTATGCACCAGAAGGGGAATTGTCATATCATGCGGTAACTTCTACGTTTCACTCGACAAAACTTCAAACTCTTTTCCACAGGGGGCTGCCCCACTTGACATTCCCCCCAGCAGTGCACAAGCATCTTACCATTCATTCTGAATCAGCAACAGCGCCAACAGTGTTGCTAGGGTAACTTCCATCTGGATTCTGTACCAGCCACACATCTGGGGTCTCCACACTGACGTTCCTGCTGAATTACACTTACTTGTATGGCAACTCCATAGAGGCAGGGACTGTCCGTCCCAGCACCCAGCACAGGGATTTCCACATAATACATGTCCAGTGAGCATCTGAAAGGGGGCCCAGTGGCCCCAAAACACTCAAAAGATTGCTCCGTGGTCATCTCTGACTTCTGACTCTCTATCAGATATAGATGAGTGCTCCAAGGCCTACGGTCCCTGTGGTCAGCTATGCCGTAATGTCCCAGGCTCTTACTCCTGTGCGTGTGTTCAAGGTCACCAGCTCTACAATGGTACCAGTTGTCGAGTTACAGGTGAGTTTTGCAACCCTAAGCAAAGCCTAGCCCTTGCTCTGTCCTTAGCAGTAATTATAGATAGCAGTGCTATCGATGATTCACTTTAGGGTCTAATATTAGAGGTGACTTTATTCTTTCCATAAAGAAGCTGCTATTACAACATTCCTTGGCCAAATCAAGTATCAGTTGCTATTAAGTGTCTTTATTTTTCTTTATTTTTATTTCCCTAAGTAATCTCTACTTAGGGGGCTACATCTTACAACCTCAAGATCAACAGTTGCATGCTCTCCTGAGTGAGCCAGCCAGGTGTCCCCATATTAAGTATCTTTAAAATGACTTAGCTAGGGTACTTGGGTGGCTCAGTTGGTTAAGCAACTGCCTTCGGCTCAGGTCATGATCCTGGAGACCTGGGATCGAGTCCCGCCCGCATCGGGCTCCCGGCTCGGCAGGGAGTCTGCTTCTTCCTCTGACCCTTCCCCTTCTCATGCTCTCTCTCATTCTCTCTCTCTCTCAAATAAATAAATAAAATTTAAAAAAAAATAAAATAAAATGACTTAGCTCTTCTGTAGGCTATACACCTAGGTGCTCCAGAGACCCCCCCCCCCCACCGAAAAAATGTTAACTTGGCCTGCTCTGCTTTGACGATGGAATGGTGAATTGCTTTTGGCTGCCTAGGTAACTAGGTAACTCGTGTACGAGATGGAGGTGGTGGTGGAGGGCACCTCTGTCTAGGTGGGGGAAGGACTGCATCTGAAATCAAATAGGCCCAAAGTTGCAAAGATGAGTTGGAAAGTGTTGGACTTCAGAGGAGGAATTGTAACTTAGGGTGGTCAGCTAGATCTCCTCTGGACACACCTGAGTCCAGACTTCAGGGATAAGTGGATTTTAGCATGGGAGATGGGACAGCATCTTTGGTGAAAGAGAATGGCCTGAAAGAAAGTGTCAAAGGGATGTGTCACTGTTCCTTTTCCACCTTCTATTGCAGATGATGCTGTTAAAATTCTTATAGCTGCAGACAGAGAACTTGGTGTCCTGGATCGAAGAACAGGCCTCTATGAGACTCTGATACCTATAAAATCGAGGCCTACTTCTGTTGCCTATGATCTTGAGAGAAGCATGTACTTTTGGGGGGATGAAGTCTTACATGTGTTCATCCTTGGGCGGCCAAACTCGGTTCCTCTCTATCCAGGTATATTTCTTGACGTTAAGAGCCTTAACTTCTTAAAGCTACTTCAGCAGAGTATAAGCAACCTATGTATTTATCTGGACATCGTCTGTGGACTCACTTGTCATGAATCATGAGAGTGTATACAATCCCGATTTGAGATAAGACCACGTAATTTGGCTCAACAGGAGCTTTGGTAGAGCATAACCGGAGAATGAGGTCCCTCTAAAGAAGTACAGAAAGTTTGGGGATGTGGCCTCAGGCCAAGGTTAGTCTCCGCTCCATCACTAGGTATGTGCCTTTGAGCAAGTTGTTAACTCCTTTGAGCCACGCTCAGTAAGACGAAAGGGATAGCCCTTGTTTCATTGGGTAAGCATGGGTGGGGTGGGCTGGGGATTCAAGAAGAATGGTATATGTGAGGAGGTGTTTGACATTGTCCTGGGCACATAGAAATCCTCTGCTAGCAGTTAAGAGTTGCAATTCCTAATAATCCCCCTGAGACTTCTGTAATAGATGTTGCCCCAAACTGAGCTCATTGCATTCTCTTGGATTTCTTGGTTCTGCTTCTGCTAAGGTCCCTCTCTTTCCCTACTGCCCACTGTATATTGAACATAGCACATCTCTGGTCTTCCTTCCCTGTGTCCCGTTTGCTGCCTCATATGGCTTGAAATCAGAAGATGTAGAAAAGTTTAGTCCGAATCTTTTTTTCAAGGCAAGAAGAAGGTAGAAGAATACAGGAGCATAATCCTGTCTCATGTATCCCCAGAACTTAAAACCGTGGACAGCATCTCTTTGGACTGGCTCACGGGGCAGTTGTATTGGGCTAGCAGCTTCGCGAGGGTCATCGGTGCTGGCTTGAGTGATGGCAGAGGCTACGTCAAGATCTTGGAAAAGGATCTGGTGCCAGAGCAGCTAATCGTGTTTCCCACGAAGAAGTAAGTATTGTTTCTTTCAGAATATATCCTAAATCATTGGTTATCTTAGATACTTAAGTTGATAAGGGAGCCCTTCCACGTTTTCAGCATAGGTCTCATTTGCTCCAAAAATGTCTTCATTTTAAGTCTAAATTGAATCCTAGGGAGAGCAGCTTTTCAGCCCACTGAGCCTGAGGGCAGAAATCTCCTGCATTCTTAGCTGTGCGGTGACCTGGGGCCTGAACAAGAGCGCTAAGAGGGCCTGGCTGTTCAGGACAGCATATGTGCAGTGCGGCGGGGAGGGGGGTACTGTTAACACTTTGTGCTTTTGCTTTCCTCAGGTCCTTGTTTTGGGTAAATCGTGCTAAGAAAGGCAGGAGAACTATCGAAGCTGCGGGGATGGACGGCTCAGATCGGAGGGTGCTCACAGCCGTCCACATGGAGGAGCCTGTGGGACTGACGCTTGACTACGTGGCCGGCCAGTTCTACTGGATCAGCGAATGTAAAGAGGTACTGGAGAGAGGTTAGGAAGAAAATGGTTTTAGTAGGGGCTTGGTAGGACTGTAGGTAACTACAAAGTTCTCCTAAGTCTCGCATCAACACTGCAAGGTGCCTTCTGGCCATGAAGACTGAGAAAAGCAAGCTATGATGGCACAGTATCTTTAGGTAGAGCCCGACCAGATCAACATAGGTTGGGAGACTTAGTGTGACTTTCTCAAACACGGCAGTCAAACTTAACACTGGAATTTCCTGGTAGTATAGGTCATATTCCATGTTGTTACCCAGGATATAAAACCTTTTAAGATGGCAGACCACCTCCTTGAAAGCATGTCGTTAAGTACTTCTTACTTTGTACTTACTTGTACTCCTATTTCTAGGTCTTAATATTACAGTTGATTTTATCTTGTTTTTGGAAACATCAAACTGACAGACCAATATGACATGGTGGCTAAAAGCATAGGCTTGGGAGTCATGGTTTTTTTCTAAGACTTTAGTTGTTGTTGTTGTTTTTTTAAGATTTTATTTATTTATTTGGGTTGGGGGAGAGCATGGTGGGGAGAGGTAGAGGGAAAGGGAGAGACAGACTCCCCGCTAAGCAGGGAGCCCGACGTGGGGCTCCATCCCAGGACCCTGGGATCATGACCTGAGTTGAAGGCAGATGCTTAACCGACTGAGCCACCCAGACGCCCCCATTTTTTTAAAGGAATCTCTACACCCAATGTGGGGCTCGGATTCACAACCCTGACTTCGGGAGTTGCATGCTCTACCAACTGAGCCAGCCAGGGACCCCAGGAGTTGTATTTTTAAGTCTGTTACTTCAGCTGTGATTTTGGCAATTTATGGCACCTCTTTGAGCTCCCATTGCCCTCTCTGTTTATCTCAGATAGCAGTTAGAGAATGTAGGGAAAGGACTTGGTACAATGTCTGGATGCAGACAGTAAGATATAGAAGCTACTTATACAACATACCTGTGACCCCAGCCAGTCCAACCACTGGCTTTGGCCTTAGCGTCCGTGGATTCTAAGATGCTTTCATCTTTATCAAGTTGATAGCGTGTGAAGATGTTTAATTGGCGTCCACGCAAGAGGCGCACTGACGTCAGCACCTCTTGCTAATGCTGCCCGGCTCTCATGACTCTACCCTTCAGTCCATAGAGACAGTAAACGTGGATGGCAGTGGGAGGCACACCTTTCCTGAGATCTTCTTGGAAGATGATGACCCGATAGGGCTAGCTGTATTTGAGAACTCTTTCTTCTGGGCAAATAAAATACGGCTGTTTCACACTTCACCCCACACCCCAAAGGAGAGAGTGGTATTGCTCAATGCTTCCATATCTGCTTTCTCGGTCCTCCACAAATCCCAACAGCCCAAGGGTATGTCACTGACATGTTAACTGTTGATGACGTAGAAGTTTTCAGTTCTTGACAGAAAATTGAAGAAAGCCCAGCATCCTGTTTATAGAAGGAAGTCAAATATTCATTGACTAGGAGTTAAAAGCTTTTGTTAATCAGAAATTATATGTCAGATTCAACTCAGATAATACGTCTTAAATGGGTCCGAGAGACTCACCAAAGTAGAGAGCTGAGACCACTATTTACTTCTAAAGGAGTCTTCCTATCAGCAACCAGGGCAGTCCTTTTGCCTTAACTCTAGGGCAGAAGATGCTGTTAGTTGAAGACTTATTGGCCTGAGCTTAATATGGGTAAGTAATTGCTACTATCCGAAAGGGGGTCATGGGAGTTTAAAGGTCAGCATGCCTAACCTAGAAGGTAACGAGTATACTGGGATTCCTCTTAAGGCAAAACTAACTTAACTCCCCTTGAGTATTAAATTTTGAACTAGTGTGGAGAATTCTGAAATCATATCTAACCTATTTCTATTTGAAAATAGGCAAATACCCAGCATGTGCTCCGGGCTCGTGCAGCCACCTCTGTCTCCTGTCCCCTGTCCATCCCAAGGGCTATAAGTGTGTTTGTCCAGAGGGAATGTTCCTTTTACCTTCTGGGATATGTAGTGGTAAGTATGCTGGGTGAAATGGGCTTGGCTCAAGGAGGCACATTCCATGGTAGGCCTGGAAATAATGGAGTTTCCATTTTGGGATCAATCACTTTAACACTGACAACCTTTGATAAGTTTTGTTGTCCAAAGATCTTGATTGGGTTTTTTTTTGTGTGTGTGTGTTAAAAGTATAGAACGTAAAACTTGCTATTTTAACCTCTTTCAAGTGTATAGTGGCTTTGAGTGTATTCACATTTTTATGCAACTATCACTACCATCCATCTCCAGACCTTTTTCCTTTTTCTTTTTTTTTAAAGATTTACTTATTTTAGAGAGCGTGTGAGCAAGAGGGAAGGGCAGAGGGAGAGGGAGAGAAACTCAAGCAGACTCCCCAGTGAGCGCAGAGCCTGACGTGGGACTTGATCTCATGACCCTGAGATCATGCCCTGAGTCGAAATCAAGAGTCAGACATCTAACGGACTGAGCCACCCAGGCACCCCTCTCCAGAACTTTTTCATCTCCCTAAACTGAAATTTTATACCCATTAAACAATAACTCCCCATTCTTTTCCCCCCAGCCCCACCCTTAAACCACCATTCTGCTTTCTGTACGAATGTGACAACTCTAGGAACCTCATATAAGTGGAATCCTACACTATTTGTCCTTATGTTGCTGGCTGATTTTACTTTACTGTCTTTAAGGTTCATACATGTTGTAATATGTGTCAGAATTTCCTTTCTTTTTAAGGCTGAATAATCATTTTATTTATACTATATTTGATTTCTCCATTCATCCATCAGTGAATATTTGGGTTTGATTGATTTTTGAAGCAGGAAAAAATAGCTAACACCTCTCAGTTTTACCCAAAAATTAAGTTGGTATGAAAAAGAAATTCTCCATCGTCTTATGACTATTGTGTATTCTGACTTAGGTTTATAAGCAGGGTCTACTTCAGTATTGTTAATTGTTTTGTCTTTGAAATATTAAGGCTTATAAGCTCCATTGAGCATCTCTATCCCAATTACTTTTTTTTTTTGAAAGATTTTATTTATTTTAGAGCGTGAACAGGGGGAGGGGCAGAAGGAGAGGGAGGGAGAATCTCAAGCCGACTCCCCGCTGAGTATGGAGCCCAATGCAGGGCTCAATCTCACAATCCTGAGATCATGACCTAAGCTGAAACTAAGAGTTGGATGCTTAACTGACTAAGCCACCCAGGTACCCACCCCCCCCAATTACTTTTTGCTAGAGAACACTCAGGTTTTAAGAAGGATAAATGATGTAAATACGTTCATGCTCTAACTACCTTTAAAGAACATAATTCTCCAGGATAGCGACTGAATGTGATCATGGTGTATGTAATAGGCTGTTGTGCCAAACTCAGGACTTCAGCTTAAATTGTATCTTGAACATTATATATAGAGTTAAATACCCAAGTAACTTTTCTTTAAGTAGGCAATCACATTTAAAATTCTTTCTACTGAGGCTTGTGTGCCATGAGCAAGGATTTGAGGACATTACCGAATCAAATGGGGCACCGCCCAGCCCTAATCCTTGTGGTTCTGTGTAAACTTTCAGCAGAAATTCGAAAGACTTAGTGCCTTTGGAAAGCAGAGCAATTCTTCATTTGCCCAAATGACTCCCTTCTCCAAGGAAGCTAGGGCATTGGTGTTCCTCGGGCATTGGTGTTGTATATGTGTTTCAGAAGGGAACTTGATAAGGCCCCTTTAGAAGTGTACCTCAGCTGGAGAGATTGCTCAAGAAAGGAGCATGGGGCTTATCCGACAAATGGCCAAACAGTAAATCTCTCCTTTTTCTTGGTAGAGTTAAAGCTAGTGTTTTCTTCTGGCAAACGTCTCTACTTATTGAAAGTTGGTTTTATGGGAACTGCTATAGAGAGAACCCTAGTTCAAGAGCATCCAAGGAACATCTATTTACTGGATATTGACTGGAAAAGAAACCTCATCTACTGGACAAATGCCCAGGGACAGCTATTCTGCTCAACTGGCTATTCAGGAGAAAAGCAAGAGATTTGGACAGAGCATACAGGTAAGCTGGGTGGCAATTTTGGATTTTCCTCTTTATTTTCTGGCTCTAAAATTAATTAGAGCCAAAAAAAAAAAAAATCTACCTGTTCCTGATCTGAATCAACCTTAATGCCAAAGAATGGTTTTAAAGTAATTTAAATATGAACTATCTGACTTACCCTTTTACTTACGAAAGGTGCACAGGCTGTTAAAAGGCTACCGTGATTTGGGAAATCCTAAGGTCAATGGTAAGTTTTTTGAAATTCAATTCTATTTTTCTGGCCTTAAGTTTGGGTAGGATAGAAATAGACCTTAAATATTTCAATTTTGCATTTGCATTTCAGTTTTCTTGCACTAATTTAGAAATGATTTGCAATGCAGATTTCTGAGAGAACTAGCAAGATATCTTCTTATTGTGGTAATATATACTTTCTCTCCTCTCCCACACTGCTGAATGGCACAGCCCATCCTTATCACCCTGTACTCCACCTAAAGGCAAACATCTACTTTATAAAAGAGAACATGAGGCTAGAGCTCTGGGCTGAGTAATTTGATTTCTGAGTGTCTGGGCCCTGGGTACTCCAAGTACCAATGATGTGCTTTACTACAAGAAGCGCCATATTGAAATGCGTGTTCCTGAGACATCCTTCAGAGCAGTAGACTCTACCAAGTCCTGTGGGCAAGCACAACGCCTGGCACCTAAGAACTTCCAATACCTGCCCCGGAGAACTTTCAGGAAAAAGTGAAATGGGCAGCGTTCTTGAAATACATCTGATGGCTGTCTGAGGAAACTCGTCATCTCGAATTTCTTCCCATTTCTTCCCACCAATTAAAAAGCCACCTTCGCTCCACTGGCCAATCTTAGCCAATAGGTTTCTGTGTTACAATGATCACATCAAGGATTTGTAAGGGGGACTGGCAACTTCATTTGAGCTGGCTTCTACTGTGGAACGTTGAGTCCCTGTGATAGGTGACTCTGAAATAATAGGAAATACATAGGTCTCTGTCCCTGGTTACTGGCACAGAGTTCCTGAGACCTTTGTAACTTCCTGAGTGATAGCATCGGACACAGAGCTCCCCTAAGTCCTTTGGAATTTTCTAGGTGATAGGAAGAGCTTGGTTTGAATGAGGCAATTTTGGTGGGGTCTGCAGTGCAGTACAAAATTGAATTTAAGGTCCATTTCTACATTATCCAGACTTAAGGCCAGAACAAATTTAAAAACCTTGCCACTGACCCTGGGAGGTTGTTTACCAGAAAGACCAAGCCATGACTAGAAGCTTAGAACTTTCAGCCCCACTCCCTGTTCGCTGGAGGGTGGAGAGGGGCTGGAAATGGAATCAGTGATCAGCCATGCCTGTGTGATGAAGCCTCCATGAAATCCCCAAAGTAGGGGGTTCAGCGAGCTGGGTTGGTGAACACATCCGTATGCTGGGAGGGTAGTACTCCCCATCTCCATGGGAACAGAAGCTCCTACTTGTGGGCCCTTTGGATGTTGCCCTGTGGATCTCTTTGGCTGGCTGTTTATCTGTATCTCTTATGAAATAAACCAGTAAATGTGTTTCCCTCAGTTCTGTGAGCAGCAAATTCTTAAACTCAAGGGGGTTGTAGGAGCCCCGATTTAGAGCCGGTGGATCAGAATGCAGGTGACAACCAGAGTTGTGACTGGCATCAGAAGTGGGGGCGGTCTTGGGACAGAACCCATGGGCCTGTCCTCCTAGATGCTAGCTCTAGGAGGACAGGGTCAGAACTGAACTGTGGGACATTTGGCTAGTGTTGCAGAATTGCTTGGTGTGGGGACCCCCCCCACACACACACCCACATCTGGTGTCAGAAGTGTTGGAGAAGTAAAGGTGTAGAAGTAAAGGTGCCACACGGGTGTGTTTTTTCCTGTACAGTGGCTGAAGACTTGACAAAGCCAGGCAGGCCCTTCACAGAAGGGATCAGGCTGGTTACTACCTATCAGGACCTGTTTGCAGATCTCAGGACCTCCTTACAACTCATAAGCATGCAGCTTTTAGCTTATCCTTATATTAGAGGGTGCTAATATCAGTGTTTTCTCTTTAAAAAAAAAAGATTTATTCGAGAGAGAGAGATTGAGCACACATGGCAGGGAGGGCCACAGGGAACGAGATACGTAAGCAGACTCTGTGCTGAGCATGGAGCCCAACGTGGGGCTCTATATCATGACCCCAAGATCATGACCGGAGCCAAAACCAAGAGTCGGACGCTAAACTGACTCTGCCATCCAGGTGCCCTAGTGTTTCCTCTTGAATGAGTTAATCTTGTCCTCATTGAAAAGTGTTGCTGGGAAATACAGAGGAGATTGCTAATAAAAAATGGGAGGGCTTCAAAATTCTGTTTTAGGCAAGAGTTCATGTCTTTAAGAACCTGCATAGAATTGCTCAAAGAACATTCTGTGTCCCTGACAACTGGCCCTTCAACCTTGAATCTGCACGGTACTAGTTAGATGTAATGCCAGAGAGAACATGTCTTCTGTGCCGATGGCTGAGCCCAAAGGAGAAGAGAGAAGCTGAACTGGGTGCGGCCAGTCTGTTCTTAACTAACTGGCCAACCTCAAGTCCCTTCTTTCCTTAGAGTGACTTAAGGAATGTGCGGGACAACTCTGTGCAAGTTCCTCCACATGAAAACGTGAGGAAGAGTAAGACCTCCCAGCCTAACACCCAGGCAGTGGGAAGAACTAGAACACACGAATCATGTGTGTACAGGCTTCTCCATTCTGCTACCCATGGCCCAGCTTTGTGGCTCGTCTGTTTGTCAGCCTCCCTCGTAGTTAACATTTGAGTTCTGAAATACGTCCCAGCACACTACAGGGTATTCTATTATATAAAGACCCAGCTCTCTGGGGGGTGGGGGATGTGCGCATAGATAGGTTATATATGTTTGTAATAAAGCTTACTGATATAAAGGTTGTAACAGTTCACAAATAACAAAATATACAACGTCCTTTGTTGTAAATTTCATATAGCTACATGATTTTCAGATTGGCTACAGATCCAAGAATTCAGAACAAAAAAGCAGTTTATAGTTCAATCAAAATTTAACAAAATCCAACTGTGAATAAATGCTTGATTGCGATCTGATTTGGCAAGGAGTCGCTGCCATTGCTGAGTGAATACAGTCCTACTGTAATGTTATTTGACACTTGTTCCCGTAAACAAGCAAGAAGTGCACCAGTGAAAACTAATTGGAATGAGTTTATTGACCCAAAGGACTTATTCGTGGATTTGGATAATTGTTTTCAAATACTAGGAAAATGTTCCCCCAACTTTTGTGGTCTTTAAAATGTCATGGCCATAGGTGAGACTCATGTGAGTTTAATTTGCAATATTAATGTTTTTCCTCTGCCACTTAAGTCCAGGCCAGGGGTTGTCAGCCTCTTTCTAGAAAAGGCCAGACAGTAACTACAGTTAACTATTTCAGGCTAGTCGGGCACTCTGCCATTGTATCTGCAAAGGAGCCAAGGACCATATGTGCACGAATGACCATGGTGTGTTCCCCCGGAATTTACAAAAACACACCGCAGGCTGGAATTGGCCCAAGAGCCATTGTTTGTCAGTCCCTGGTCTAGAAAACAAAACCGAAAACAAATCAAGCCCTCCCAAGACAGGGACTGTTTGCCAATGGCTCTGGTTAAAAATACGCCCACAGTGCCAGGTTTCAAGCTCCCAATGTAATGTCACTTAACGTGGGGTTAGAAAGGGGTGTGCGGTAGCAAAATGCAGGAATGTGAGGACTGGAGTATTTTCATTTCAAATACGATTAAGTTGAAGTAATTTAGTTTTAATAATGATTATATCGGACAGCAAGCTTGCGGCATTCCTGAATTTAACAACTGGCCATTCCAGCACGTGGCTCTAAGATAACAGATGCTCTCCTAAGCTCTTCATGGGTGCGAACTCTAATCCTCAAAACTGAGAGAAGCACCGTCCCAACCAGGCATTTGCAGAAACTGAGGCATAGTAATTAGCTGACACCTTATTTTGGAATGTGCTTCAAAAACAGCAATCTGACTTGCTAGCCTAATACTGCTCTTTTATGCTATACTGCACCCCAGGGTGGGTACTTCCTAGCTGAGACCCACTGGTGCAGCTCTACTGGGCCAGGATGGGAGTAGGGAGCGCTTGGTGGGTTAGTGCCCATGTCTGTTACATTTAAAAGCTACCACTTTGTGGCTTTCACATACTTGGTCCCTACCCTATCTCTGTCTTCTAGCTGTAGGTCTCCTCATTATCCATCCGCTCTACCGGTGACCTTTCATACCACTGTTGTGGTGACACTTTACCCAGTCTCTGCTTTCCCATAGCAATTTCAGTTCTAGCCACTTGGCATATCATTGATTGATTTTCATACTTAACTGACGAAGAGGGAGGTGAATCCAAAGTTGCAGGTCTGCATGCAAATGTAAGCATTGCCACTTAGATATCTAACTTCTAAAAGGCGGTGGATATCATCCCTCACCAGCTGGTTGTGAGGATCACCTGGGCTCGTATGAGAGATAAGGTGCTGGAACCAGAGTAAGCATGATGGGACTCCTCATGTGAATGAGGCATGTAGACTTGTAGGGACCAGGCTTTGCATCTCTCTAAGCATCTTCTATCCTTGACCCAAGACGTTAAGACCGTGCACGAATGTATTTGAATGTCCTTTCTAATGGGAGTTCCTTTCTCCCCTCACAGTCTGCTCAGCAAATGTGGACATATCCACGGGGAACTTGTACTGGGTGCCCTGTGACCGAAGTGCTATCCAGAAGACTAGAATCCCTGGCCCAGACACCCGGACCCTCTACAGAACAGGCAGCATTATACTGCATCTTCTTCTCGATTGGCCAAAGAGAGTGCTCTACTGGGTAGAAAGTGGGAAATACTTGCAAAGTATGACCCTCGATGGCAAAACCAGACAGCAAGTCTGGACAGGCACCTGGACGGCGGACACCCACATGGCCTTAGACCTTGGCTCATCTAGCATCCTCTGGACGACCAAAGGGTCAGGTAAGCGCGACACAGAGCAGCGTGGTTGGAAGAAGCTGGGGGAGTGGTGGTGGTAAGGCTCATTTCAGCATGAGGATCGCTGTCGGCCCGAGAACTAGCTAGACCTCGGCTCAAATTCTGATTTTCATAGTTACAGCTTGGGCACACGTCCCTCAGCTCAAACTCAGTTTCCTTTGTAAGTCTAGATTCTGACTTGAGAGGTAGAAAACTGCAGAGCTAACATATACTTAGTTGCTTTTTGTTCGGAATCTGTTTCTGTCTCCATGAGTAGAAGTAATAGACCCAAACTTGCATTGCAAATGAAACAGAGGTGCTTTAGGTACACTGGATATCAGATACAACTTCTACCCTGCTGCCCACTCTGATGGTCTCCTCCTCCAGAAGCCACCTCCAATGGCTGGTGGCTGTGTGCAGGCGACCGAGCGTGTTAGCACACCGCCTGAAAGACAGGAAATGCATGCCTGACGCTTCCACGTGGCAGATCTCGCATTCCTGGAGCTTTAAACACTTCCTGGGACTATCTTTAACTACAAAACTAAAACCTACAAAACTCGATAGGAAGAATCTGTGCTTATTATCACTGGGGCTCACTGACCCTTAATCGAGGGCTACCCATGCCCTCTGTCACGGGTTACTTGTTCTCTGTCAGCTTGTAAGCACTTGACTCTTCCTTAGGGTTGCAAAGTCTGAGTCTCCTAAAAAATAGAACGTACACTTCGAACAAAACCTGGAGTGACGGCATTATAGCGGCTCACGAGCCCTACCTGGTGACCGTGCACAGCGGAGCCCTCCTGCTGTGGGACAGGAGGACGCCGGAGCCTTTCGCGGTGTCAAAAGAGCCGTACGTGAGGAAAATGATCATCCTGGCAGAGAATCAGCAGGTTTCAGGTGAGTCTTCCTCTGTGGGCTGCTTCTTTGAAATCCACTTCCTCTGCCTCTCGCCTGTGTATTTTCAGAGGATAAAATCCTGGGTATCTTTGTATTGGCAGCTGTCTTGACCCACAGTGCAGCGGGCCTTCTCCCTAACTTGGCCTTATCCTGGAGGAGTAAGAATCGGACACCTTTCTCAAAGTTGCTAAATGACACAAGACCGCAGGCAAAACTCCCGGAAGTTTGCCCACCATAACCCCTTTGGGGAGTCCTCTCGCATGTTAGCATCTTAAACCTCTTAATCTGGCAGTAAAGAGATCCATTTAATTTGTTCTAAAGCACTTACCCGAACAGATTTTACCGAGGAACCCCCGCTTCCCCCAGCAGCAGCATCTCGCCGAGGATCCTTTGCGAAACCATTCTGGGGCTGTGGATACCAACCAGGACAAGCAGTTCCTTCCGGCTGTTGAAGCTGCACCCGTAGTTCAGATTACCCTGCTTCCAGCTGCTTTTTTTTTTTTTTTCCCCTCTTCACATAAGCCTTTGGCCTGGCGCCAAAAAAATCAGATCCTGGATCTTGAGGCAGACAAAGCAGAAATCCTATCACAGGATCCGGGGGGGGGGGGGGGGGGAGGGCGGGGGGCTTTGTTATAGGCTATAGCAGGAAGCCAGACAGAACAAGTTCCTGTCTGCAGAAACTTTATTTATTTTTTAAAGATTTTATTTACCTGACAGAGACACAGCGAGAGAGGGAACACAAGCAGGGGGAGTGGGAGAGGGAGAAGCAGGCTTCCCGCCGAGCAGGGAGCCCGATGCGGGGCTCGATCCCAGGACCCTGGGATCATGACCTGAGCTGAAGGCAGACTGAAGCCTAACAATTGAGCCACCCAGGCGCCCAAAACTTTACTTTTCCTTCCTAGCAGATAGCATCAGGCAGTGAGAAGAAGTTATTAGGCTTGAAGGAGAAAACGATTTGCCCAAATATGAAGCCATTAGATGATGGACCGATGGACCTCATCTCACCTAAGGATCTAGGTTTTGAGGCCATTTCACTTTTTTCTTCCTACGAGGTAGACACATGTAGCTGCCCAACCCCCGCATGGCTTTTGGAGGAGGGGGACAGTAGAAGCACATCTCTGGTGCCGAGACCTCAGGGCCTGCCTCACTGAAGCCACTGTTTATTGTAGATCCTGAGCTTGAAGAGGCGGCCACAGACGGTCCTCCCCCCGCGCTTCCTGTAGCACTCCCGCTGCCTTGCACCCCATCCTCTGTCCCCTGTCGGAACGGGGAGGGATGTGTTTCTCAGGAGTACCTCTGCGATGGCAAGCCGGACTGTCAGGATGGCTCGGATGAAGGGGACTGTTCCCGGTTCTGCAACAGACCAGGTCTGTCTCTGTGCCAGGAATGCTGATTCAGCTTTGGGCACGTGGCGTGAATGACCAGCGTTGATCGCAATCACCCTTGCTTCCCCTAGGTGAATTGTCGTAGCTAAAGGTCCCAGTCTGTCAGATTACAGACTCTGCTAGTATCCGTGTTATCACAGTGAAGTCAGATGTTTTACCAGGTGTAATTTTTAACTATCGCTTCCTTGCCTCCTCAAATTTGCTTAAGTGTTCCAATATTTGCCTCTATGAAGGCTGAGCCATAAACTGACCTGAATGGACCACTTAGAACAGATTTGGCAGTGTTTTTCAACAAGTTGTTAAAGTCACCAAACCAATATGAGCCCTTATTACTTGAACAAAACCTCGTTTGGCTCGCTAATTTAATTGACCTGAGCACTTTATTAAAGCTTGTTTATGGATTAGATAAGCTATGGAGCTTGAACAGTTAGGATGCAGTCCACCTACCCCTCAACCTCCAGGATGAGGGTGAGTTAATCTAACTTTAAACCTTCAGTAGGACCGAGTAGATGGCACGAGCCCTTGGTCCTTTCCACTTAAGGGGTCTTCCAGTGTCTGAACAGAAACCAGTGCATCGAGGAGAAATACCACTGCGACGGGGCTCAGCAGTGCTCGGGTGGGTCTGACGAGCTGGGCTGCTGGAAGCCCACTGAAGATTGTTCTTTACGTTGTGACAACAAGACCCGCTGTATCCCCAAGCACTGGCTGTGTGACGGCAATGCAGACTGTTCTGACAAGAGAGATGAACAAGGATGCGGTAAGTACCGTGCAACTCATTTGTGGTAGGTTATGTTCTCCGGAGTTGCCACCAGCCCTGGATGAACAGATATCACATCATTGCTCATAGGAAAAATGTAAGGTGAGGTTTCCGAGAATCTGTCGTGATAATATTTTTGTCAACTAATCAACATATAATCTTGTTTTAGGTGTATTGCTGTTTAAAGACCACTTGATATACGTATTGTTGACTCATTAACATTGAAGTCACAGCCAACAGCATTATAATTCCTGCCCGAACAAAGCTTAACACATGTATTTGCTCTGTAAGGCAGCTCACAGACATCTCACGCTAGGAACGCGAGACTGCGTTTTCGCACTACCCTTGGGGGCCCTTTTCAACAGCAGAATCCCCCTAAAGTACAACATGGGAAGTATGGCTCTAAATAGACCACAGAAAGGACACTTGTTTGCAGTGTCCTGAACTGAAACGAGAAGGCAGAGCGTTGCCTTGTTCCACCTCAACTGGAAACATGCGCTAGGCAACGCAAGTGTTTTTGCTACTTTGTGTATGCTTATCTTCAAATGACCATGAAAGTGTGGGAGCATGGATTTGGGGGGAGGGTTACGAATTTTGGCAAGTAGGTGAATGTGCAAATAATGAATCTGCAGATAACGAAGATGGACTGTACTTACCACGAAGTTAGCAGACTAGGATGAAAGGGTCTGAGTTGGAGGGATGTTGGAAATCATGGTACAACGCTTCCCTCTCTGTAACGAGATTCCCATTAGTGGAAAACCAGTCTACTTGACACAATGTTTCTTGAGCTCGAATCGACCATCTTGAAGATTTTAATTTTGATCCTAGGTCTTCTCATGCGGTGGGCTGTCCTTATTTTAAGATGTGATTGCTTTCCCCTCTTGTCGATGGGATACTCAGTCTTTCTTTTTAGTCTTCCCAGTGACCTGTTTCAAGAGCCTTAATCACATTGTAAGAATAGGGTAGAAGAGAGAATTTGGAGAGTTGAAGTGGGCAGAGGAGGAGGCTGGGGAGGTACCATGATAGGATTGCGTACAGAGGTCACTGGGTAGCCAGACCATTATCAGTGCACTCGGACTTACGAGAAGAACAGCAGGAGGAGAGGCAGGAAGGAACCCCAAGTATAATTTACTTTTCAATGCATATTTATGGTTTTGCCTAGGACCTGAGCTTTTTTTTCTTGAGCCCAGTCAAGCAACTTCTGTCTGTAGGAACTGAGCCCAAGAACAAAACATGTAGGGTATGCTGGTTGTCATGAGAGGCATGACATCTCCTCATGGATGTTGTCAAGGTCCTGAGAGGAGCCCTACTCCTCACCCTACCCCAGTGTCCCTCATGTGTCCCCTGCCTGTCCCCCCACCCTCATTCTCCAAGACGGGGTTTTTCTGGGCTAGCTTAGTAGGCCTTTTCTGGCCTAACACTATTCAAACCACCTTTGAGGGCTGGGGTTTAGTTCCCCGGGTGACAGCAGAAGACTGGAGAGTCTTCACAACGCTTCACATGCCTTCAGATGGCTTCCACATCTGGCTGAGTTCTTACCTAAAGCTCTGTTTTCCAGTTCAGGCAGAATGCAGAGCCCCAGAATTTCGATGCCAGAACGGCCAGCGCATCTCGAGCTCTCTGCGCTGCGATGGGAACCAAGACTGCGTGGACCACTCTGATGGGACAGCTGTCCTGGGACCTGGCCACTGCGGCGCCCGTTGGGGGAGGTGAAGTGCCGGGGGAGGGAAGAATGCATGCCCGCCGCATGGCTCTGTGACCGGGACTTCAATTGTGAGGATGGGACCGACGAGCAGGTAGCGCACCCTTCTTCAGAAAAATTGATTTCTCCTCACAACTGCAACGCTTGCCTTCCTTATAGAAAATGTGAGAAAACCCAAGAACAGAGAAGGCTCTCATCCCTACTGCCCAGAAAACCACTCGTCACAACAACAAAGTGTCCAGAGTGAGAAGAGCTCTTGTCGAAAGACAAACATTTAAGAGGTTTTTATTGTAGGTTTGCAAGTGTTAGGTCTTCATGGCCGTGGTGTAAATGTCCCCCCAGAGATCTGCTCCGAAGCTCTGCTTCCCCATCACTGAGAAGTGCACTGACCCTGCCACGTTGTGGGACATGCAGCCTGGCTTGAATCCTGCTGCTTGCGTTTGACCTGAAGAAAGTACTAACTCCCTCATGTTCTACTTCCTCATCTGTCAAATGGGTAGGAGATAGGCCTCGTGGTGCCTGAGGGGTTGAGAATGCATCTAAAGTTTCGGGGCTATTAGCAGGGGCACAGATGTCCCCTCCCTCCTCTAGTACATCCTGCCCCAGAGCCGAGTGTCCAAGTCAGGAGAGGTGCGAAGGATGCCGTAATGTTTAATGTGCTAGGGGTGGTTTTGAACTGGCAAAGGAATCCTTTTTTTTTTTTTTTAAGATTTTATTTATTTATTTGAGAGAGCGAGAGCGAGCGCATGAGCAGGGGCAGAGGGAGAGGGAGAGGCAGAGGGAGAAGCAGGGAGCCTGATGCGGGACTCGATCCCAGGACCCTGGGATCATGATCTGAGCTGAATGCAGACGCTTCACCGACTGAGCCACCCAGGCGCCCCCAAATGGCAAAGGAATTCTAAAGGAAGGTTCCAAGAGCACATTCTTATGCTTAGATTTCTCAAATGAAGATGTCCTGGTTTGACAAAATAAGACCTTTCTTTTCACTTCACAGCCAGGTTCGCTTTACCTAGACCTCCTCACCTAAACTCTGGCTGCTGAAAACGTTTTTCTGAGTCTTGGGGCTTCCTCTGGCCTCGTTGCAGGAGGGACTCTAGTGTTGTCTTGTAAGCCAGGCTCGTTCTCCCTCCGAGAACCCCATCCTGGGCTCTGAGTGCAGGTGTCGCTGACCGAGTCACTGTCCCCTCAGGACTGTGACCCGGAGGAGCTTCGCTGTGGCCCCAGGCAGTGGGCCTGTGCCGGCGGAGAGCAGTGTGTGCCTGGCGTGTGGCGCTGTGACGGGCAGAGAGACTGTGAGGATGGCAGCGACGAAGCTGGGTGTAAGCGCGGGGGCACCCCCTGAGGGGAGGGGGCTCCCAGGGGCACCGGCTGCTTGCTTCCTCTAGGCCTGAGAAGCCAGCTTAGCCAGCAAGTGCCACGGGCCCTGACATCCATTCCCTGACCAGGATGGAGGTGTCTTGACTGTACATCCTTGCCGCGGGAGGGATGTTCAGGGCGGTGGGGAGCAGACTCTCAAGTAGAAAGTTATCCTCTCTAGGCCCCCCCAGGAAGTGCCAGAGCTCTGAGTTCCAGTGCCGCTCCCACGGCTGCCTCGCCCTCCGCCCGGTGTGTGACGGGAAGGAGGACTATGCCGACGGCTCCGATGAAGGTGGAACGTGCTCGCCGTCGGCATGCCACCGAGCGCGGTGTCCCCACGCCTGCTACCAGTCCCCGCACGGGCCGGTGAGTTCATGCAGCTGTGCTCACCAGCAGCTGTCAACTTGGTTTAGTGACGGGCGCAACCTCGTCAGTCAGGCTGGCCCCCACTGCTCATGAGGCCCTGAGTCTTATGTGGCTGAGCTGTCCTGATCGGTCCTCCCGTGTCCGCCGAGCCCTTCCTGGCTCCTGCTGAGTCCTGTCAGGTTCCTTCCCTGTGTCGTGTCTCCTGGAGTTTTACCACCTAGCCTCCAGAAACCCTGCTGCTGTGAGCTCCAGGCGACACTTGGGACTAAGCCACATGTTTTTGTGGACGTCTCTTCCGTGTGTGTATTTGGAATGTGACCTGCCCTTAAATCGAGGACT
Organism: Zalophus californianus; assembly: GCF_009762305.2. Lineage (NCBI taxonomy): Eukaryota > Metazoa > Chordata > Mammalia > Carnivora > Otariidae > Zalophus > Zalophus californianus. The sequence goes on from NC_045596.1 coordinate 177,104,230, forward strand.
GCCCCATGTTCTGGTCTAGCATTATTAGCTGGCTGAACATCGTGAACTTAACTCTGATGGGCAAGTAGAAGGAAACAGTGTTCTGACGTCTGATCACGGTAACCTCTCCGTTGGCGGGCAGCCCGTTCAGTTCAGTCTCCCTGCCTCATACTGAATCTGCTGGGGTTCTAGGTGTCCTGGGCTGAACTTGGATCCCTTCCTTAACTCAGGACCCACGGTGGTGGCCAGGGTGTGAGGTGTGCGTCAGCGTTGACAAGACTGACGGAATGACGGGATTTTAAGTGAAATTGGTTCTAAGAACTTTTTTTGTTTTGAGCTGCTGAAATCAAGCTCATCGCCATGTGCTTTTAATAGCAAGGTCAGGCCTTTTCATCAAGGTTATGTCTCCGTGTCTTCAGGAAGTCTTAATGTTTTTGAAACCCATTCAGGTATGTGCTTGTGAGCGGGGCTTCGAGCTGGGGAGCAATGGCCAGGTCTGCAAAGATGTGGACGAGTGCGGGAAGCCGGGCAGTCAGCCTTGCAGTCAGACCTGTGTCAACACCCAGGGCTCCTACAGCTGCACGTGTCACCCTGGCTACTCGCTGGAGCCCGATGGCCACACCTGTAAAGCAACAGGTACGCTGGAACCGGGATGTCTCCTAAGACCTGGGTCAGGACCTTCGAAGTCCTGAATCTCCCAGGAATACAAATGTAAACCTTCTTTCTCAAGTCTTAAATGCTCCCGCCTGCTTTCTGTCTGCCGCGCAAGCCTGGCACATTCTCCAGATCCCCTTTTTAAAGGCAGCAGTTCAGATGGAATTAGATCTGAAGGTGTCGACAGATAAGCCAGCATGATGACAGAACCACGACTCTGGCCCCTGTAGCCACAGGTCAGCCTTACCTCAAGTGAGACTAAATGTCAGAAGTCTCGATAAGCCCTTCTTTCCAGCCCACCTACGCTTACATACTTAGTTAGAAATTTTTTTTTCCAGTTTGTGCTACTCATGCCTTTATTCTAAGTATCTTTAAACTGTGGGTATTAGCACAAGCATCACATCGAGGGGAGAACCACCAGCCAGCTGGTGTCCCAGTCCTGGCAGCGAGAAGGCCAAGACTACTTTATTCTCTTATTCCTTAGCCAGGGCTGAGTCCAACATTCAGGCTCCGTAAGGCCACATGCTGAACACAGTTCTTATCTGGCAGGTACTGAACCAATCTTGCTGGTGGCGCTTCAGTTCAACCTCCTCCTCTATGGCTTGAGGAGCTTGAAGGAAGGCATTCTGGCAACTGTAGACAAGAATGTGATGATTGTCTCTATTGACTATGACTTAGTGGGGCAGAAAGTCTTCTGGACTGATCTCGGTGCAGAAAGCATTAAGTGGATAAGTATGGACACAAAGAAGAAGGGGACCGTGGTGAAGGGTGTGTCCCCTGTGCAGGCTTCATCCTGCCCTTATGAATGACACATAACATGAAAAATGGCTGTTAACATTCTAAACATTGGTTCAGTGAAATCTTCTTAACTAAAAGGGACCAAGGCCTGCTAGTGGGCTAGAAATGGAAAGCTGCATTGTTACCTCAGTAGACCACGCGAGTCTTCCAAACTGTCAGCCAGTGGCTGTTGTTTCTAATGGTCATCTTCCTCTACAAATAGAACCTTGGAGGAACTTAAAGATTGCTCTGATGGAGATGTGTATACCAGTTGTAAAATGAATTAACATGGTATTCAAGTCTGATGCCTATGAGCTGAAACCTGGTAAAAGCCATAATGTAACCTAGATCCACATGGTGACTGGTTTCTGCTCTCTCTTCAGGGATAAAGTCAGACTGTATAGCGGTTGACTGCATTGGGAGGAACCTCTACTGGGTGGTTGGGACAGCTGGCCGGATTTTGGCAGTTCAGCTGACCGCTGTGTGGAGAGGAAAATCCGAGCACACGATTGTCCTGGATGACTTGACTCAACCGCGGTCTTTGGCTTTAGATCCCCTAAATGGGTGAGTCTGGGGGTCAAAATGCCAGTCAAGTCTAGTGCTACTTTGGTTGTGTTCCCTCAACACAGAATGAGTAAAAAAAACCTATCTGACTTGACTTTAAAATCTTATGGTGATGTGGGTCAACCATACGTATAGTAATCTTAAAAGCTTCTGATAAAAGTTCTTTATTTCAGTGAGGTGAGATATAGGTGTTCTCACTTGGTGGCCCACCTGTACTTTCTTCTGTGAAAATAATTCTCCATTCAGAGGTATATTTTTTTATGGCTTTAAATGGCAGGAGGAAGGAGAATGGAACTAGGGATAGGATTTATTTTTTTTTTTAAGATTTATTTATTTGAGAGAGAGAGAGAGTGCAAGCAGGGGGAGGGGCAGAGAGAGAATCCTCAAGCAGGCTCCCCACAGAGTGCAGAGCCCGACGCTTGGCTTGATCCCAGGACCCTGGGATCATGACCTGAGCTGAAATCAAGAGTCGGATGCTTAACTGACTGAGCCACCCGGGCGCCCCGGGGCTGTGTTTAATTTACACTAATGTGCTTGGTAGTAGTGGGGGAAATAACTGTGTTGTGGTTGAATCTAGGTTCTTCCCTCCAGAGTCCTTTCTCTCTGGAAAAGCCCGGGAACTTAGAGACAACATTTCCTAGCTGTCAGAGCCAAGCCCTCGTTGGGGTGGCCATGTGTGTGTCAAATGTAAGAACAAGATGGAGCAAAACTTAGGACCGAAAGGTGACCCAGACTGGGTACACTCTCTCTGCTTTTCTCACCTTTTCAATACCTTCAACCCGGAATCTGTTACCATGGTCCTCAGAAAATTGGCAGTAGTTTCTGTGGCATCTAATGGCCTTGACTGCGACCCGTAAGGTCCGAGGTGCACATCTTCCCATAGAACCAGCCTGTTCTCTAGCCCAGGAGAGATTGGTCCAGGAACTACTGGATTCCTTGGCTGCTTATAACTGTCATGATATTTTATCTCCAAGTGATGACTGAACAAGCATCATAAGATTCCAAGGGAAACTCTTTTTACTTCACAATTTCACTTAAGGAATAGACCAAGTTTGAGGAAAAAATAATTGGGCTAGAAATCAGTGGTTTAAGGGATGAATCGATATTGTCTGTCAGGTAATACTTTAAAGCTGACTTTTATCCACACAGGTTAATGTACTGGTCTGAAATCGGAGGAGAACCTCAAATAGAACAAGCTGGGATGGATGGTAGCAGCAGAAAAATCCTCGTCAGTCAAGGTCTTGGCTGGCCAACCAGCATAGCTCTCGACCAGTTGAGCTGGAAGATATTCTGGTCTGATGACAAATTTCACTGTATTGGCTCTGCTAATCTAGATGGTACTGGTGTTCATGTAAGTATTCCTTGGTATTAGGCTGTGTGTGATGTCTTATGCCTTGTATAAAACTCATCCCAGAAACCTCATCATCCCCATTCGAGATGTTGCAGCTAACGCAAATCAAGCGCCCCTTTTCAGTCGCTGTGTTCGAAGATGAAGTCTTCTGGTCTGAGATGAAGACGAGAACAGTACAGCACATGAAGAAGACCACAGGCAAGAACAGAGCTGTCCTCTTCAAGCGTTCCCAACAGCCTCATGGACTCAAGGTCTACTGTGTACTCTTCAAAATATCCCCCCTAATTCTCCCTGAAAAGGCTACATGTATGAGCTTCCCAAGTACAAACTGTAGTGACTGTCTTCCATCATGATTAAAACAAGATTTATTCATTTGCTGTTTGTAAGGATTCAGGAATGCATAGTGACATCCAGCTATGCTCTTGCAGATAATGCACAAAGTGCTCCAGCCCAAGTCTCCTAATCCTTGTCTGGACGCTGGCTGTTCTCACTTGTGCCTTCTGAGCCCGCGATCCAAGGGGAGCTGTCATTGCCCAGTGGGACTCCTGCTGGCGGATGATGGCATCACCTGTGTTCCGCTCGAGGAGTCTGCATTTCTGTTCCTCGTGTTGCCCACAGTTATCATGCAGGTACTGTACCGTAGCCTCACTCACATGTCTGTGCCTGGGCTGTGGTCTGTTTCAGAACTGAATAATTAGAATTCTCCAGGCACAGTGATACATAGTAGGGCCCCTGGCCCTTGGAGTAGTCTTTTTTTTTTAATTTATTTTTTATTTTTAATTACTCCTTTTAATGTAATTGCTACACCCATCGGTCTCAAACTCACAACCCTAAGATCAAGAATTGCATGCTCTGCTGATCAAGCCAGCCAGGCGCTCCCCATCCCCCACCCCCGGAATATTCTTCAAAAACAACTTAAATTTTAGTATTTACTGTGTGCTGGGCGCTATCATGACCAAAATAAAAGGCGCTATGTGCTAAAGACTCCTTGAGAACTAGTATGCCAGAGCTAGGTTAGGGATCTGAGATAGGGTTCATCTAGTGTAGTTGTCCAAGCATCTCACTGATGATAGAGAGTAATTCTAAATCCAAGCAACTCAGCTGGGTTCTAGCTTGGTGAGGGGGAAGTACATTTTATGAGGGAACTTTTCTTAAGTCATAGGAGATACCAACAAACAAGTCACTTCTGACTTCTACCATATAGAGGATTTATCAACTTGGACACTTTAAAATGACAAATGTTGGGGTTGGAGGATTGACTTCAGTTTCAGTAAGATATTACTAGTGGAGTTTCATTTAAAGGGGAGGGCCTTTCATATATGAATGTATCCAAACAACACATTATACACCTTAAACTTAGACAAATGTTATGTCAATTATAGCTTAAACATTTACAAAATAAAGGGGAGGGCATTTAACAAAGGAGTCAATCTTTGAACCACGTGGATTCAAGGACTTTTAAGTGCTTAGTACTCCAGGAAGGGGGAGAAATAATGGCTATCTCTTTTTAGATGACAAATTCAGGTTTTCATACATTCTAAATATTGTAACATTAATGCAAAATCAAGATGAATTATACTAGATTCAGCTGGTGCCATCCACCTAATTTTTTTCCCCATAGATTTATCTGAAAAATCTAGAAGCTTTACTAGGACAACCAGCTTTACCAGAACATAGGATACTTCCCTTTACCAGTGTGAAACAGCTTGCATCCCTGGACTACATAGTCCAGGAAAAGGCTTTCTACCTTTCAGAGTTGGATAATGGTGATATCAGGCTACTGAGTCTCAAAGAATCTGGAAAACTCTCTTGGAGGAAAATCATATCTGTGGAGGGAACAGTGATCGACCTTGCTGTGGACTGGTTGAGTGGAAACATATATTGGATTGACAGTGAGAATCCTCACATCAATGTAGCTTCCTCAAAAGGCCAGGATCCCACTGTCCTGGTCAGTGAAAATCTCTACCGCCCAACCTCTGTTGTGCTGCACCCACCCTCTGCAGTCATGTGCTTTGTGGACCTGGGTGCCCAGGATGATGGTAGGCGTGGGTCCAGCATTGAATGTGCCTCCATGGACGGCAGCAGGAGGAAGGTGCTGTGGCAGAAATCCCAGGTCCCTGAGGGCCTGACCTTTTCGGATTCGGGAACCCGAGTTTACTGGGCTGATACTGGTAAGCAATTATAACACCCCCTAACCGTGAGTCTGAAGGACTTTGACCAGAGTGAAATAGTGACGTTCTGCTTTCTGGTCTTCAGCCATGACTTCAAACAGCTTTTAGGTCTGAGTTTACATATTCTACACCACCTTCCAAACAAACCCAATGATTCCCCATTCTGAGTAGAATGTAATAGCCTGAAGAATCATGCAGGTGTCCCTTTGTGAAGGAATAAAATCGAGAACTTAACAAATGTGCATGAGCAAATCTTTGGTGTATCACTGTTAGAGTAGAGTGAATGAAGAACCGTCCTTCAGAAAACACGTGGTAGACAATGTCCTCCTGGAGGGGAGGCAAGACATGCAAAGAGCTGTAGGATAGAGTGGAGCTGTGCAGGCTAAGTGAAATTAACTGAGCCTCTCTTTCCAGGGAGAGGACTCATAGAGAGTATTCAACAAGATGGCTCTAGATACAGAGTAGACCGCAGAGGAATTGAGGGCCTTACCCTCTTTACATTTGGCCAAGGCATGATGTTCTGGATGACAACTGATGATGGTAGGTCTTATTCAACATCTGATTGTCTTTGTGATCTGAATTTACTCTTGGGTCTCTAAAACGAATCTGCTAATGCCTAGCACTGATCTTTGGCAAGGTCTTTCTTCTGGAAGAATAATTAAGCAACTTCCCTAATCTAACATGTATGTATAACAGGGATTCTATGATTTGGGGAAACTTTGACTTATTTGGTCATTCTTTATCTATGAAGATGCTTAATGCTGTTCTGCCTGAGATTTCTGGCTTTCATCTGAAGCTCTCTGCTTTAGACGTTGTGATGTGGTACAGAGAGAACTGGACCAGGAATTGGAACCAGGTAGTGTAACTGCTCTGTCAGTTAGTAGCTACAACAGCTTACCCGTAAAACGAGGGCAGTACCTGTCTCAGTTGACTCACTACATATAAAAGTACTAGGTGAACTACAGAATATTCTGTACTTGCAGGATATTACTAGTATTTAAAGAGATTTGCCTAAACAACAGTGTCCTAGTATGTTTTTTTCTGGCTGGAGTCTAGATTTGGTGAAACTGGAAAGTGCTATTTAAAATCTCTCTCTTTAATATTTCTAAATGCTGGTCCATTGACCAGTTGGGCTGGCCACATCACAGTTGCAAAAACAAGTTGTCAGATCCTACCCCCAGAGGTGCTAATTTATTAGGTATGTGGTGAGACCTTTGCTAACTGTTTTAAAATCCACTGGTGACACTTATTGCAGAAAGCCATTTGCATATATGTTCTAGAACAATGTTTAAAATCATTACCCATCATTTGCATGGACTACATTTAAGTGTCTCATATCCTAATTATCTATCTTTGCATATCTGGATGTATATGAATGCTCAACATAACTTACACTTGACTTTATTTTGGAGGAAGGCACAGAACTAGTTTTCTTTGTCTTGAAATTTCTTCCCAGAAAAAAAAAATTTAGAAAAACACATGTCTCTTCTGTAAAACTCTTGTTATTCAACTGGAGTTTATGCCGATGGGTGACGGTTTTCATAGGGAGCAATTTTCTTTGCACAGGAAGTTGTCTTAAAATTAAAATTTGCTTTTCTTAAAAGTATTTAAAATTTGCTTTTCTTAATGATTGTTCACTGGCTTTTGTTTCAGCCCAAATCACTAAAGTTTGGTACAGCAAGGCAGAACTTTCAGAAAACCAGTGGTTCCAAATAGACCAGAAGATTGTGGATTTAAAAGTTTATAGTAAACTTAGTCAACAGGGTAAGCAACTTTGCAATGATTACAACAACACTGAAGCCTGCTGAATTTCCCCGTGAAGGGGATCCTCTGTCTCCTGCAATATCTCCTTGAAATGGCTTTGTATTTCCCACCAAATTATTTCTCTGGCAAGTTCTTACAGATCTGCATAACTCTCTTGTCTTTATTCAGTTATATATAGTATAGTTCTGGTATGTAATGAGTCCTGTTACTTTTCTAGGCGACAAAACAGTGGTAAATATTTGGGGCTGGAGTTTGGTATAATTTTAAGTTCTATTGTAGATGGAATTCATCTGTGGTATAATTGAAATCGTCTTTTAGTTCTTCAGTGGAACTAGTCTTTATTCTACTTATTGTCACTTGTATCTACTTGTGATGTTAACTAATCCTTGAAATACCAACTTGGGGGTACTCAGATGTTTTTCTCCAGTGTTTCAGTAGAGTGATGATGGGCTTAGTTAAAGTAGTAATATACAGTCTTTTCCTAGTCAAGATGAACACAAACAATGTGAGCTCAAATGTTAACCACATCTACCACTACCATGGATGTTGAGTATATTGGTCTTAAGCGCCATGTAGAGTATATTGGTCTTAAGTGAATGCTGCTCCATTGCTTTGTTTTGGAAAGCTAAACTTTGTAAACTAGTGTTAGTCATGCTTAAACTTCTGAAGTCTTGGCTTTTCGGAGAGAACCTTCTCAGAATTCTTCAGTGTGATTAATGGTCATCCAAGTGGTGATCATCTGTGGCTTAGTTCTGAGAAGCAGAAGGTGGGTCCTTGCCACTCTTGTGGTAGGTTTTATCTGTGCTGTATACATACCTATTCCACAGTTTCTGGAATATCTCAAAATGAGACCTTACTAGAAGTTAAACCTTGAGATCTGAGCCTTGCAGAGCCACGGTCAGCTATAAATGGCTGACTTACTACCCGGATTCTTAGGGATAACAGACACCACAGCCTTCATGTTTTCATCTAAAGAGAGCTTTATTTCTAAGACCCTTCTAGTTTTGATGTTGGGTGCTTGGTATGAGGGGAAAGGAGAGCTCACAATGGGGTCTTGGACGGGCCAGAGTTCAGCTCAATTTTTATTAAGCTGGTCCCTTGTCTGAACTCCCAGCCTTCTAAAGCCATCCTTACCCATGAAGAAGAATCACCGATCACTTCGTACCTGGTTGACCAAAAGGAGTTAAACTGAAAAGCTATCCACTCTGGAAAAAACATTTGGGTCCTGTAACTCTGATAGCGTATTTGTAGAACATCTGCAAAAGACCCTTCTGAAACCACCTAAATCAATGTGTCTTTTTGGGGGTCGATCCACAGGTAGTAACAGCTGCTCAAAAGACAATGGAGGCTGCCGCCATATGTGTTTACCCAACCCTGAAGGAGTGACTTGTAAATGTCCCAGTGGGCACTACTTGGCTAACATAAGCAAATGTGTTGAAGCTATCCCGTGCTCTGAACCATCCCAGTCCTGTAAGGATGGTCAGAAGTGCATTTCCATGGAGCAAGTTTGTGATGGTCATGCTGACTGGATGGATGGATCCGATGAGCTGAGCTGTGAGTAATTCCTATCTGGGAGCCCACTGTTCATCACCATACATGACATACTTTGAATATTTAATGAAATAATTCTTAATATCTCAATCTAATTCTTAATATCTAGTTCTATAGTATTCCTGAAGCTTTTATGCTCTCAATCATTGCCTTTTATTACTGGCATTTTTAAACTGAACAACATAAAACATCTAACTATGGGCAATTGGCTATAGATTACGTGGACGCCTTCTGGAAAGCTAATGAGCTCTCTGATTCAGTTTTAGAATGGGCAATATGATAGCTCCAAAGTGCTCAACAGTTTGTATGTTGTCTGAAATAGCACTTATTTAACAAGATTTGATTCTGTCCATTTAAATTGATCACATAGTGAGCATAGCCCAGGAGGAGGAGGTGGGGTTAATGATTTAACCTGTCTTGGCTCGGTTCCCCCTTTTAATATAGAAATAGCACTTTCTAGGGGCGCCTTGGGTGGCTCAGTTATTAAGCATCTGCCTTCGGCTCAGATCACGATCCCAGGGTCCTGGGATCGAGTCCCACATCGGGCTCCCTGCTCGGAGGGAAGCCTGCCTCTCCCTCTCCCACTCCCTCTGCTTATGTTCCTCTTGCTCTCGCTATCTCTCTCTGTCAAATAAATAAATAAAATCTTAAAAAAAAAAGAAATAGCACTTTCTAACTCAAAGAGTTACGGAATACAAGAGAGTGTGAATAAAGCTGCCATATTAGCACATACCATTGTCAAGTGACTTCCTACATGCTGGCTAGTAGATGGTTGTTACAGAAATGCTGCTGCCGAATACCGCCTTCATGGAAGGGTGTTGTCATGGCCAGTCAGCTGAGCAACTGTGATATCCAATTCTGTGGTAGTCACTATCCTCAAATTCTACACCACTCCAGGGGTAGCCAAGTCATGTAAGCCGTGGAATTGAAGAAACCGTGGGCTCAGCCCCGAGACTTGTCATAACTAATAAGGAAACAAACTGGAAAAGGAATCTTACAGTGAGGAGTGCTTACCGACTTCTCAACTTAAATCCTCATCCTCCTCAAAGCTGAGGAGTTGGAATACGAGTTGTTCCCCCTAATGACTTCATCTTAAATAGAAAAGCTAACAGATTTTGATTCCCAGAATTGATTCTCGTGAATGAGGGTGGTTTTCTCAAAAGCCCCATGTTACAGTGACTCTAGGAGGCAGGTCAGTGAGTGAGGAATGGATCGCCGTCCCGATCTGGTTTTAGAACTAAACCGGAAGCCTAACCCACCCTCACATGCCCTCCCATCCTGATGACCAGGGGTTGGCTCTACTCCTCAATAAGTATTTCACGCTCACTTGTACATTAAACTTTTTCTGGGGGGATGGTACTGAGCATATAAAGCTAGACTGCCTTCCTCTGTATATACCCAACTGTCAAGGACCCCAAACTGCCCAGGAGAAGAAATGCTCCTGTAACACCGGCTTGAGGCAGAGGCAGCGGGTGGTTTTATTGGTAACACTGCTGCCTTCCCTCTCCGTAGTTTGGTCTTTGGTATTTCCGTATGGAACGATGCTCGTGCCAACAATGATGGGGGATAGGGTACAATGTCTTACACGCAAACCTAACTTTCAGATTGTCGGTTAGAAGCATCTTGTTGCCTACTCCCTCCCGCCCACTACTGCCACCAAATCTGGTCCAAGATTTGCAGCTGGTAGATCTTGTGAAACCAACAGTTTACTTGAACTAAAAAAAAAAAAAAAAAATTATATTTACAGATAAACATACATCTCAAAAATCTTTCTAGATATTTACCACTTAGACCTACCATACTATGCTTTATAGAAGAAACTATTTTGGTAGCTGAGGGAATCTGCCATGGCTAAAACTGGGCATACCATCGTTTAAAAATAGAGTGGTATGATAGACTGGTCCCCAAACCAAACATTTTAAGTGCCTTAGGATATGCAGGGATTTTTTTTTATATGTTTTTAATAGTTTTATGGTTGGCCAAAAGGTAATGGTAATGCTTTGATGATTTCATAAATTCAAACTTATCTGGTTGTCTTCTAGAGTTCTTGTTCTTCCGAAATCCTTTTTAACTGACAAATATGTGTATATACACGCACTCATACCTGTTTTTGTAGGTACCTATCCAGATAAAACCCATTCAACACCAACATCTAAAAATGCAGAGGCTGGAAAAAGGTTGACTCCAAAAACTGCCCTACCTCTCCAAGCTACCAAGTCCACCAAGGCTAGATATCCAGGTCCAGAAGGGATGAGTTATCCTGTCAGAAAAACACTAATCCCTCCAATTCCTGCTAGAGAAAGCAAGACCCCAGAAACCAAGGAAAAAGGCGAGCTTGTGCAGCCCAAGGACTCACAGAGGGCAAAACATCTGCCCTGTAGCACGGACTTCTGTAATGGTAGGGGAATCTGCACAATGGTAGGCGAGCTGAGGAAGTGCCGCTGTCTGATGGAATATGGCGGGGAGTTCTGTGAAGAGCCAGCGCATGGACCTGCCCCTGGCTACGTCGCCCTCAGCTTAACCATGGTCTCTCCAGTTGTGCTAGTCCCTCCGGGAGCATTTGTCTGTTTCAGAAGGGAGCACAAATTAAAAAGGTGAGCAGCTCTTAATGTCCTCATGGGAGAGTTCATTTCAAAGAAGGCTTATAGGATTAGTGGGGGTAGAGGTATGACTCTTCCCCTAAGAGCTTGTCCTCTGAGGAAAGATTTAGGGGATGAAGCAGATGACCCGGAGAGACAACAGAGGCCACCTCTTTGAGCCCCGGGGCAAATGCCATTGTAAGGGATAGGAGGCCTTCGTGCAGGTAAAATCTGCCCCAGCAGCAGTCACTGGCTCAATTGCAGGGATGAAGTGAGGAGATTCTTTACCAACGAGGCAGAGTTCGTGCCAATGACTGGAGAAAAAAATTCAGAGATGGGTTAGTTTGCCGGGGCTGCTATAACAAACACCACAGACTGGGTTTCTTAAACAACGGATTTATTTTCTTCGTTCTGGATGCTGGAAGTCTGAGATCAGTGTGTCTGTGGGATTGGTTTCTCCTTGAATTATAGATGCAGACTTCTCCCTGTGCCTTCACATGGTCTTCCCTCTGTACATGTCTATGTCCTAATCTCCTCTTAGAAGGACACCAGTCATATTGGATTCGGGCCCAAACTGATGAACTCATTTTAACATAAATACCTCTTTAAAGACTCTATCTCCAAAAACGGTTGGTTACACTCTGAGGTACTCGGGCGTAGGACTTCAACATACTAATTTGGAGGGGATACAACTCAGCCCATAGCGGGAGGGGAAATGAACTCGGGAAAGATTTAAAGCAAACACATTAAGTTTTGCCTGGGAGCAAGAGAGATTAAAGAAACAAACAAGAATAACAAAATGCTGGCTTAGAGTAGGAATGATGACAAAAGTGGCTTTAGTATAAGAAGTTATAGTAACTGAAGACACTGATTAGGTTACACATGCTGGTTAGGGTCCACGCATATGCTGAGAAGGGACATTAAGCAGCCTATGTATCAAGAAATATAAGGAAAGTTTGAAAAGTTACATCTCTGTCCAGCACTCACAGACTGAAGAAAAAGGCAAGGAGAAATGGTGTACCTTTGCCTAAGGTAACCCTGGTTAATAGATTACTAATGTTAAGACTGACTGAAATGCTACCCATGGGGTTTTGATGGTCGCCTCAGGTCTTTCCACCACATTAACACGCTTTCTTAGCTCACCTGCGTCCAATCGCCACTAACTTGTCCTTGGATTCTGTGCTGCCTGACCCCAATTAGTAGAGTCCCCCAGTTGAGAAGATGTATTATTTTGGAAGTGAATGCCTACTAACAAATCATAATTGACACAAGTATCACCCATTCTAGGTCATTTGATTTCATTCAAAAGACAGAAAATTCCCATAACAATAGCCTTTGATAGGGGTTGAGCTGGCCCTTTCCAACCATCGACCCATCCCAGCTTCAATCTCAAGGAAACACTCTTTTCTTTCTTTCTTTCTTTTTTTTGGAAAACTTTTTTTGACTCTGTTTCTTTGATTCTTAGAAATAGTGCAGCAGCGTCAAAAAATTCGACCCGCCATAAAGAAAACGGTCAAGAAGAGGAGAATCTAATGAATAGTGAGATTTTGTCAACGAAGCCTATGATGAGCAGGTATGCCTGGGAAGTGTCTTTGAGGAAAACAGATTGTGAGATACAGCTAAAGAATGCCCCTTCTGAAAAATTTGCGCTGGGTGAAAGTAGGCAGTGTTAACTTACAGAGCTTTTTGTAATGGGTGGATGATGCTATTATGTGTATCAAATGAATGTTCAGCAACTTGTTTATCTTTAGACTCTGTTCAATCTCTAGTTCAAACCAAAGTGAAATGCACATGAAATAGTAATCAAGACATTCAGCTTTTGGTGAACTTCCACAAGGGGCTCAGTCCTATGGTGGGGTGGGATGTTATTAGGGTTAGTTGGAGTTACCCCTAAAATTATGTCCCCCTGTGATCTCTCCTAACCTCTCTGTCACTCGACCACCTCTGTGTTTTGCTTTGTTTTAATGTAGTGTGTATTCAGGGGCATCTGACTGGCTCAGTCAGTAGAGCATGTGACTCCTGATCTCAGGGTCATGAGTTCAAGCCCCACACTGGGCATAGAGCTTATTTAAAAAAAAAATAAATCAATAAATAAGAATCAAAAAAAAATATATATATATATTAAGGGGTGCCTGGCTGGCTCAGTCAGTGGAGCATGTGACTCTTGATCTAGAGTTTGTGAGTTCATGTCCCATGATGTTGTGTATAGAAATTACTTAAAAATAAAATCTTTAAAAACCCAAACCAGGAAAACTATCGTAGTGTATATTCTCTAACTTGAAGTCTCTTTTCCTACAGGAATTGTTAACTTTACAAAGTGACTAACCTGATAAAAAAGGAGCTGAAACATCTCAATAAAAATTGTTTAGATGTTGCACTGTGTACTGTTTTAACGTCTGTAACTATGTGCTAAAATGGTAACTTATCAAAATAACTGCTTTTTAAATTGGAGGAGGTCATCCGGGTTTGTTGGGGGGTGCTGGAGGACTGAATAGTCACAGACAGGGTCCAATTTCAGTACAGGCTTTGTGTGATTTAGGTTAGGGTTCACCTGCAGGAACTGTCGAATCCCAGCGTGCCTGGCCCATTGCTAGTCAGAGGTTCTGGATTTGAATCTTGGCTCTGTCACTAACTTTGAGGTGTACTTAATTGCTCTGAACCAGCTTCTTCATCTTACAGAAGGGAATGATCTCTCTTAAATCTTTACCTCTCAGGTAAAGGTCAAGTTTCTGCAGTGTAGCCAGTGTTCAAGTATTAGTTCTTTATCACTCCCTCACAGATACGTTTTATTACAAAGTTAGTATTCGCTTTTGTTGGAACTTTATAAAAACTGTTTTTCTTACACTCTCACTTGATTCTAAAACTAAGCACAGTTGACCTTGAACAACACAGGTTTGAACTGCACGGGTCCACGTATGTGCAGGTTGTTTCAATCAGTACGTACAATACTGTGAGTGTATTTTCTCATGATTTTCTTAGTAATATTTTCTTTTCTCTAGCTTACTTTATTGTCAGAATATAGCATATAATACATATACAAAATATGTGTCCATCGACTGTCATGGGTAAGGCTTCTGGTCAACAGTAGGCTGTTAAGTTTTGGGGGAGTCAAATTATATGTGGATTTTCTACTGCAGTGGGTGGGTCCCCACCCATCTGCCCAAGGATCAACTGTACAAGTGAATCCACTTTACTGATATAGAAACTCAGACAAGTGATTTGTTTAAGACTTAAAGTGGGTAGACACTGGGAGCCTTAACATAGTGTTGCAGGTATGGACTGAGGTTCATCTTAATGAGCTCTTGCCTGCTGGGGAAACACTCGGATGCTACTTAGATCCCAGACTCCCTTTGACCCTCCAGATGACATCTTATTTCACATTCTTTTTTTTTTTTTTTAAAGATTTTATTTATTTATTTGAGAGAAAGAATGAGAGAGAGAGAGCACATGAGAGGGGAGAGGGTCAGAGGGAGAAGCAGACTCCCTGCCGAGCAGGGAGCCCGATGCGGGACTCGATTCCGGGACTCCAGGATCATGACCTGAGCCGAAGGCAGTGGCTTAACCAACTGAGCCACCCAGGCGCCCATCTTATTTCACATTCTTATGTAAGGAATCAAGGGCACTGAATTTGTGTTGGGAGATGGGTGACAGGAGTGTTGTCTAAAATTCAATAGCAACCTTGAGCAAATCACTTAATCATGAAACTGTTTCCCCGATGATAACAAGGGGACAACAGAACCTACATCAGGCCAATGGATCATCGTTTGAAAATACAAAAATGCCTGTGCACTCCTTTGGGCATGGGACCAGAGGCTGAGAACCTAAGTCCAAATTGTAAGCACGACTTGACTTGGAAGTCTTTTCTTGCTTGGATTTTTTTCTAGAGTCTTCATAGTTTCTTGCAGAATGCATTTGTGTAGGCTACCAGGCATAAAGAGAAATCCTAAGCTTATTACTGTGGGTATGGCACATAAAATCCACTGTGCCTTGCAGTCAAGTATAAAAATTCTCAAGCACAGATCAACGTGACCGGAAAAACAAATGCTGGCGGCTCCGGCCTTCCTGAGGCTGGGAGACACACGCAGCCGGAGTTCAGTTTCCTCCAGCGCTTAGCTGTGTTTGAGGGAAACCCTTTCAGCACCGAAGCGCCCGAGACCCTTCTCCGCCACGGAGGGACTCTGGTTTCTCTTGCCACCTCTCCCAAGAACCATCTCCCGGCCAAGCTGGCCCTTGGCAAGGCTCTGCCTCCATCTGTGGAAAAGTGAGTAAAAAAGACATGAGAGTCTGGCTTGAAAACACGCACGAATGACGTGCAGCAGCATTATCACTTTGTCCGGACAACTTTAGCTGTCGCCTTCACCTCCTTCACACCCTGAGCCTCCACCAGCCTTCCAACGCTAGAGTTCTGGCTAGCTCCGACTTCCCACTTCCGGACTTCCGCAGGCCCCGCCTCCTGGTTAGACTCCAGACACATTCACCATTTCCTCTTCCAGGGAACAGCCAAATCTGTGGGTCATGGAGGCACTCCTTGTCTCTACTTCTTATCGTGGCTTAGTTATGTCTTTTCCTATCCTTGGTTTCCTGTGAATGTGTGCCTAAGTATTATCCCACTTGAATCTAGTTTAATGCATCCTGTTTTGCTTCCCCAATTCAAGAATTTACAAGACACCGGGCTCCTGGGTGGCTCAGTGGGTTAAGCGACTGCCTTCGGCTCAGGTCATGATCCTGGAGTCCCGGGATCGAGTCCCACATCGGGCTCCCAGCTCAGCAGGGAGTCTGCTTCTCCCTCTGACCCTCCCCCCTCTCATGTGCTCTCTCTCTCTCTCATTCTCGCTCTCTCGAATAAATAAGATCTTAAAAAAAAAAGAATTTACAAGACACCTCTGAAAGTCCTTTTCACTGGAAAGTCTTAAATAGAAATAAGTACCCATTCATAAGATTAACAATCCTTAGGCACCCCTGCCCCCAAAATTGGCTTTCATATGTCAGTTACATAATCTTACCTGTTTGGAGCAAAGGCATGTTAACTGTTAAGAACCTTCTTTTGTGATGATCTCAGTATCAGGTGTTAATTTCTTAATTTCTCTCCACCTAAATAGATGAAGCAGTAAACCCCATAGCAGATGTAAAATTTGAATTTCTTTATAGAAACTCAACATCTGTAACTTGGTGGTAGGTCTGGGTTTTCTTCTAGAAGGACAAGGAGCTTTAGAAAAGTTCATTGGTGGGGGCGCCTGGGTGGCTCAGTTGGTTAAGCCGCTGCCTTTGGCTCAGGTCATGATCCCAGGGTCCTGGGATCGAGCCCCACATCGGGATCCCTACTCAGCGGGGAGCCTGCTTCTTCCTCTCCCTCTGCTGCTCCCCCTGCTTGTGCTCTCTCTCTCTCTCTCTCTGTCAAATAAATAAGTAAAATCTTAAAAAAATATAGAAAAGTTCATTGGTTCATGCTTTAGGTTCAAAGAGCCCTATGCAAAACTTGACCTTTTAGGTTTCTAGCTAGCAATTCAGTTAAACTCTTGATACTTACTCGTTTTAGGAAACAAATGGGGGAGAGATCATTGATGATGGGAGGGATGCACCACGTTGCTACTATTTTAACTGCTGGAAGGCTTGTGAAATTCAGAGAAACCAGGAACTAGAACTTGGAGTTTGTTGCCATCAGATCAGTTACTATATTTACAGATCAGTCTGCTTCCTCAGCCTTCACTATTCACATTTACTGCTCTCAGCCTCATCTCATTCTTAAACTTCACTCTTAAGATACTAAATTTATTATTTTTTAAAGATTTTATTTATTTGACAGAGAGAGACACAGTGAGAGAGGGAACTCAAGCAGGGGGAGTGGGAGAGGGAGAAGCAGGTTTCGCGCCGAGCAGGGAGCCCGATGTGGGGCTCGATCCCAGGACCTTGGGATCATGCTGAGCCAAAGGCAGACGCTTAACGACTGAGCCACCCAGATGCCCAAGATATTAAATTTAGAAAGGCCGTGTCACCACAACTAACCCGTCTTCCCACTTGTACGGATGAGAAAACTGAAATCTCACAAGGGCAGGGCTTCTGCTATTAGAAAGCCTCTGTCCCCCAAATTCTAAAATTGCAGTGGCCCTCAGCCCTGTGATGAATGGCAGCTCTTTGGGAGGCACCCGTGGTGGTTGGAGAGAGCCATGGCGGGGGCAATTGTTGAGTGAAGAGCAGAGGTGCTGGGTACCTGTGAGTGCACATGCTGGTCGCCGCCTGGACCTCACGCTGATTTAGGCGATCGGCTGCGCCCACCTGCCTGTCGGAGGCGGCGTTGGACAGGCCCAGGCCAGTGGGACCAGAGGGCGGTGGAGTTGTCTTTACCGCGGGTTTTAAGCCCTCCTCAACACACGCCAAACTGAAGAAGCAAGCCTCTCGTCAGCCTTGCCCCCCCCCTCCACCCCAAAAGCCTTGTGGGTAGTTTCCTTGATTCCGACAAAGGTCCTTGTTTTCCTGGGTTCAGCCCTGTGTGATGGAGATTTGCTGGAGGGGGTCATTTAGCTGCGCACAGTGAGGAAGGAGAGGAATGTACGCGGAGGCCATTGGGAAGATTGGATGAGAAATGCATACGAGTTTGGTTTTTTTTCCCGTCCCTGGCCCCTCACACAGGTTTTTATTTGAAGTCGTGATGGTGTCTCTCATTTTGTTCCCTTCACATGGAGAAAACCTCTTCTGTGATGTGTTGGGACCCGGGGCGGGGGGGCACCAGTTGCGTTGGACTGGTCTTTGCCAGCCGTTCACGAAGTTGCTCCTGTGGCCCATTCCCCCCACACCCCGTGTCAGTGCACCTCCACCCCGGGTAGGCCTGTGGCCCTGTACAAGACAAGTTGTGTATAAGGCGAGGAGGCACTTAGGGTACAGAAACAGATTTTAGAGGTAACTTTAACTTAGAAAATTCTGACGGGCCCTGAACAAGTGTTAATACCCATTTTGGGACTACAAAGATACATAGAAACCATCACGCCCTTACCTTCAATCTAGAGGTAAAACAGTTAAGTACATCAAGAAAATGCCACACTTGAACACGGGAGTGATATGTTCCAATATGACCCCTCAAAGCTGATGGGGGAAAGTAGCCATTTAGGGTATGTGGGGGTGATAACATAAGCCTTGGCCAAGCCATGAATGGAATTTAAGCTGAGAGTGGATGGCAAGTAAGGAAGGTCCCGAGGCTTTTAAAGACATGATTGACAGCCCTTCATTTTCAGAAGGTGGGATTGAACGTATGGGGTGGGTATGGGGGCGAGATCCACAACTCTGGGGATGTGATGAGGCCTGGAGATTTGAATTTCTCTGCCCACCGCGCTGTGGGCTGTCTATGCGTTGACAGAATAGGATGTTCCTCATGAGGTAGTCACAAGTCAAATTGTTTATACTTGATTCCGAAAACATTCTATAAAAGGCTGAGTTTGTGCCAGACTTCATTCCCTCCTCAAGAAGCTCTTAGCCTGACAAAGGGTAGAGGGCAAGATTTTCCCAGCCACACTCAAAGACACCGCTAACTTCTTCCTGTCCTTAGCAGCCAGTTCTAGAGCCAAGGAGAAGCAAAATATGCTGCCGGTGCCAGGCCTGCTATGCCATCACTGTTCTCTGGGCCTGGAATGTGCCCCCCTCCCTTCTTTCCATTCTCTCCTCAAGCATCACCTCCTTCCTGACCACCTTTCCTAAAATAACACGCTTTTTTCCTCCAGCCCTTTTCCCTGGTCTATTACTTCGTCATTTTCCTCGTACATAGCTCTCAGGCTGGGCTTGGGTGTATAAGTTCCCCAAAGGCAGAGCTGGAATGGTGGCTTCCCAAGGTGGCCACAAGTGTGCTGACAAAACGACAGGTGTACCCATACCTACTGGTTGGCTGATCTATGCAGTGAAGAGGAGAGGGGTCGAGAAACCTCTCTGGCAGCACCTCCTACCAGCATCTGCAAAGGTTCAACAGCTTGTGTGCTAAGAACGTCACCCCTCCTTAGTGAGGGCATGCTTCTAGATCAGAGCCAGACTGGCCAACAGGCAGAGCAGGAACCCTGTGAATGCCGAGTCTGCTCTACTTTCACACATTCCTCGGTCCCTGCAGGCACAATCTGAGTAATCTTGAGAAGACTTCGCCCATTAATTGGGGACACATACTTTGTATGTGATTGGGATCATTAACGACAGGTTGTGATGGTGCAAGGGGGCAGGGCTGTTTCCCATCAGTGTCTTCCCTGTGGGGAAGTTGTCTGGCTAGTCGGTATTCAGTTTAGGGTAAGTCCATGCCCACAAGAGAGGCTCCGGAGGCTCCCGCCTGGTCCAGCGTCTTGCATGTCAAAGTCATTGTGTCTCTGTGCCGCTGGGACACAGAATGACCTGTGTGCCCAAAACAGATCCCAGCCTGACACAGGAGTGCCTTGCCATGCTGTCTTGACTATTTTTATAGCAAAAACCAGGTTGCATTTTTTAAGGGAGTTTTGGTTTCATTTCTGTTGCTAGGGCAAAAACAGAGCTCTATTCTTGACAACAATTCCTTAATCAGCAGAGGCGGAGTGTTCTGAATATAAGCCCCCAAGAGGATAATTGGGCAGGGAGGAAAAGTAAAAACACACAAAACACTAGTTTTGTTTTTACCCAGGCCTCCCTGAGAAATATTTGGAAGTATCATGCAGACAAAATTCAGTAGATTCAGTACTTGCTAGGAACTCAAGTCTCTGTTTGTTATTGGCTAGGTCCTGACTTCCCAGACGCTTATCCCTGCCTTTGGAGGTGTTAACTGAGAAACCAGGGTTGCCTTTTCTCCATCTGGCTCTGTTCCCTGGAGCAAGTGCCCTAGCTCATCCAGGCGGCAAGCTCTCAAAGGTCTGATTCTCTGCCGCCAGTTGGGGTCGCAATTTGAGCGAGGCACGTCCCAAGGAAAGTCTCGCAGCCCCAAGTGGGGGCCAGGAACCATCAGCTCTGGCTCCCTCCTGGGAGTGGGCTAGGAAATCAGTTTCAGGCCTCACTGTAGACCTACTCAATGAGAATTTGCATTTGAAAGAGATCACCGGGTGATACGCCTGCACTTTAGGGTTTGGTTGGAAAAAGGTAGAAACAGGTGATTCCCGTGTAAAAATAATAGTGTATCGGTACTATTCCTTCCACTGCTAATGAGTAGTGTGTGCTCTTTAGTCAGTTCTGCTATGACTCTCTGTTATCAGTGCTTACTGAACTGAACGTTCCTACCTCTGCATCGGCTGCCAATGGTAGGTTTTAAAGATGAAATTCAACTCAGTGAAAGGTGTGCATAAATCAACCAACCCCTTGAAATTAGAGCGGGCCCTGCCTGAGATTTAGTCCCCTTCGTGGAACACAGGGCTGCCTACCTGTGATTTTAGGCTCCACTGTTTACAAGAGGAAAAGATTTCCAGTCTCACTTCATGTTGGAAACTGGTGCTTCTAGTTTTTTCAACAATAGACTTGGCTTTGCCCAGAAACAGCACGGACTTGAAAATAAAGCAATCAGGGATTTGAGTGGGGCCCGTTGGCTCCTTTTAGTAATCTTATGCTAAAGAGGGGCAAAGATCTGAGTGCCAGATTTCAGGAACAGTGCCAAAGCAGCCAGGGAATTGTTAGTAATGATGAGTAAACTCCCAAAGTTTGTATTGGAGACAAAAAAGCTTTTGTGTGTGTACTGAAACTCTTGTGTTCAGCTTTTGTTTATAAATAAGAGATATATGCCCATGTTCTTTAACCTAATGTGATTAACAGGTTCCATTCTGTACCAAATATTTAATTTATGGTCCTCTATGTCCCGTGTGAGGTAGCCAAGGAAAAGAGCAGTATAGAGTTTAGTTTGTTCAATCCCACCTGGCTTCTAGGACAGAAACGCCAGTGACCTCAATTTTCACACCAAAAATTAGTAATAAAGATAAATCCTGTGTATACTTGAAGAAATGTAAATAAGAGTTAATCAAGTTATTCCATAAAAGCCACAGAAGCTGCTGGTGTTTGCATGGCTCTACGTTTATTTTAAGAGCTTCAATCAAACATAGCCAGTATATTGGTCTCTTGAGAGCCTGCAGGAGAATAAATTATACAACGGAAAAAACATTATATTTATGTAAGGTTCACTGGCATTTCCGGATACTGTTTCAAGGTGTTAACATGGTTCCTGAGCCTCTATTTGCTGATTTTGACTTTTCGTCCCATGTCAACACGATGCAAAGGCACCCTTTCTAGATCTCTTTCAGCTTCGAGTATGAAAAGCCCGTCACTCCGTAAGAGGATCCTCATCCCTCTGGGGAGGAAAACTAAATTCTACAGACAGAAAACCAAACCCAACCTGACCTAATCGTCCAAGAAGTCTCGCTTAGCCACAAGAAAGGAAGATCACCCTCCAAACCAGTTACAGGAACGCGTCCCGGGTTCGGACTCCGAGTCAGGTTATTTCCAGCCGCAAGGTAACAGGCAAGTTCAAGGCTGGACACGGTGGGGCAGGTCCTTGGTCAGCGCATCACCGGCCCAGAGCAGGCCTGGGGGGCGGGGGTGGAGGGCGCCGTCTACAGGTCCGAGTCGCAGGGCAGCGAGGCGTGGCAGGGCTCGGTGCTGCCCAGGGAGTCGCCGGCGGAGTGGGCGTCCTCCCCGCGGAGCACGTCTAGCTGGTTGGTGAAGGCGCCGGGCTGCGGCCGCGGCATGGGGAAGCCGGCCTTGGGCTTGCGGGCGGCGCCGAGCTCGGCGGGCCGCGGCCGGTGCTGGCCGTCGCTGTAGTACTTGATGGCGGGCGGGAGCGCGGGCTCGGGCCAGTCGACGTGCACCGTGCTGATGCTGCTGCGGCGCGGGCTGCCGGGGGGCTCCTTGCGGCGGCGGCGGCAGCGCCCCTCGCACCAGGGCGCGAAGCTGAGCGCCAGCGAGAAGCCGCCCAGCAGCAGCAAGCAGCTGCCCAGGTAGCCCAGCACCAGGCTGTAGCTGACGTGCACCGTGACCGGGCTGGCGTCGGCGGGCAGGACGGTGCGGTCGGCCAAGAAGTGGTTGTACCAGGAGACCGGCACGAGGCTGAGGAGGCCGGCGGCGAAGAGCACCACGCCCGAGAAGCCGGCCAGCGCGAATCGCGGCTCCTCCTGCCAGCAGCGCACGCCGAGCGACGCCAGCAGCAGCCCCAGGGCCGTGGTGGCCAGCGACGTGACCATGAGTGCCCGCGCCACGCGCACGGGCTCGGCCTCGAAGTAGCCCCACAGGTCCGGCTGGTTGCAGTGGCGCTCGTGGCTGCTCTGCTCGCGGCACATGTCCCACAGGCCCTGGTACAGCTCCACGTCCACCGGCTGGTTGAGGAAGCCCTTCACCAGCCGCCAGCCGGGCGCCAGCGTGGCCGTCAGGTTGAGCAGCAGCCCGCAGGGCGCGAGCACCATGCCCAGCGTCATCACCACCGGCGTCCGCATCCCGGGGTCCGCACTCCGCGCCCCACCGCGCACCTGCCGCCTTAGCCCAAGTCGGCGCGGGACCGTCCCCACTCCGCCGCGCGTCGCCCGCCGCTCCGGCCTCCCGCCCGGCCCGCCGTCCGCAATCGAAACCAGCTCGCGGGCGGGTCTGACCGAAACCGCCCGCCAAGGCGCGAGCGCCCGGACACGGCCGGCCGCGGCCCAGCCCGCCCGGGTGGGAAGGGCGGGGGTGGGGGTGGGGATGCGAGCGGAGAGGCGGCGGGGAAGCTCGCGCGCGCGGCGGGCTCCGGGCGACCTCCACAGCGCGCCGCGCCGCCCGGGCTCTCCGGGACCGAGCAAAGGTCGCCCCGCCCTGCTCCTCGCGCAGCTCCGCGGCCCCGGCCGGCCCTGGGCGGGGACCGGGTGGGGGGAGGTGGGGGGGAGAGGGAAGAGGCGGCGCCGCCGGGACAGCCGCACCTGGCTCGGTGGCCAAGCAACTGCCTTGCTTCGCGGCGGATCTGAGTTTTGAGTGTCTTCCGTCCCCGCCCGTCGGCCCGGCGCAGGCAGCCTCTCCCCGCTCCACTCCCAGCGGGTCCGACGTCCGCTCCGAGTTTTGCGCGGTTGACTTTGGGCCACCCGCGGCCGAGTGGGCGGTGCCAGCGCTGCTCTCTGCGCCGCTGGGGATGCGCCTGGCGGGTGTGCGCCCGGGGTCCCTGTCGAGTAGCGCGTCCCGGGATGCTGCGCTTAGGTTGCTTCATGAACCTTGTTCAGCGTGCTTAGTGAAAGCTCCGTACTCCACTCCCAGTTCGACTCGAAGGGAGTGTTTTTCTGGGATGAGGCGTTCCAGAGGATTTATTTTTATTATTATTATTATTATTAGCCCCATGGAAAATTTTGAAGAGGCCAAAAAAGGGAAGGGTGTTACTGGGTGTCCTGTGTGGCACACTTTTCATTTGTATCTAACCATATAGGGTCCTGTGTCCGGTCATCGCCTTTGAGCTACTTTATACCTCCGTAAATTGTAGAAAGCCTATAGTACGGCCAGTGACTTTTGTTCATAGGAATGCAGATGAGGGGCGCCTGGGTGGCTCAGTGGGGTTGGGCCTCTGACTCTTGATTCCCCTGCGGTGGTGATCTGCAGATGTGGGATCAAGCCCAGCCTGGGGCTCTGCACTCAGTGGGGTGTCTGCTGGGGACTTACTCTCTCCCTCTCCCTCTGCCCCTACCCCTTACATCCTCCCCCCTTTCTCTCTAAAATAAATAAATAAATCTTAAAAAAAATAACAAAGAAACGCAAATGGGCTTGAGTCAGTAGAACCTAAATGATGATTGCTCAATGGATACTGACCAATTTGACATTGATTTGTAAATTCTTTAGCTGTTTACCTGCAAATGTGTTCTTTGCATTCTTCTTTGAACTGGTTGTAACATCATACCTCTTCCCTTATTAATAATGAGTTAAATACAATCTTTGACACATGTTCATTTTATATTTGAGAGTCATGATCTTACATTTTTCTAAAAATTATTCTTAATATTTTTCTCATTTTCCCATATTTCTTACAATGGAAGTGTGTTACCTTTATAATTGGTTAAACTGAAAACTATTTCTAAAAATCAAAGTTGTGTTGATTTGAAATAAAACATTCTAGAATGGATAATAACCAGGTATAGGAATCACTACCCTTGTCTTTAAAAACATTTTTTTTTTAAATTGTGGTAAAATACACACGGCATGGAATTTACTGTCTTAACCATTTTTAAGTCTACAGCCCATTGGCATTAAGCATATTCATACTGTTGTGCTACCATCACCATCTCTCGAACTTTTATATCTTCCCAAACTGGAACTCTACCCATTGACCAATAACTCCCCATTCCACCACCACTCCTCATGCTTCCAGACCCTGGCAACTACCATCCCACTTTCTGTCTCTGTGAATTTGAGTCCGGGAGATACTTCATATAAGTGAAATCATACAGTATTTATGAGGCTGATTTCACTTAGATAATGTCCTCAAGTTTCATCCATGTTGTAGCATGTGTCAGAATGTCTTCCTTTGTTTATCCATTCATCCTTTGATGCACACTCTGCTCCCACCTTCTGAGTTGCTGTATGGGTGATTAGGTGACATTTCAGAGCCTTGAATCAAAAAGTCACCCTCCAGAAGTCGAAACTACAGGCTTCAGCCATCTTTGTCTCCAATCAGTACCAGGGACTTTGATAATGAACACAATACCTGTTACTAATGCTCTTTCACTGGCAAAGTCATTCCTGTCTGAGATTTGTGGATTGGCTAGAAATACCAGCAAGGCATTCTTGGCCCTCCAGGAACAGGGTGCTAGAATCTAGACACCCAATATCTGCAAGAATACTGCCCCCGCCTTGATTTATAAATCACCCTGTGATTAGAGGCTGCCTCAGAGAAGCCTATCTCTCTTGACCCCGGCCCGAAGGTTAGCTAATCCTGCTGCTAGAATATTGCTTCCAGTCAATTTTCCTGAGAGATGCTCTTGGAGCACCTCAATGGACAGAGAGAACTGAGATTTCATCTAATTTATGGAACAGATCCAAAGACTGTTTTTGCACCTGCTTGCTAATACGTTGTTGATGAATGTGTTCTGAAATTTGATCTAAGACGCTCTGAGACTGAGTATTGGAAGTTACTGACCTATATATATTTTTAATGAGGTATAAATGACATACAGTGCAGTGCACACATTAACTTTTCTAAGTTTTGATATATACATAACACCTGCGAACCGATCACCATAATCAAGATGGTAAACACATCCATTACCTACAGAAGTTTCTTTTCTGCCCTTGCTAATTCTCCCTCTTCTCTCTCCCTGCCTATGCCCAGGGTCCCCAGGCAACCACTATCCCCAGGCAACCATTGATCTGCTTTCTGTCAGTATAGATTGGTTTGCACTTTCTAGAATTTTGTATGAGTGCAGTCAGACAACAATATAGATGGCATACAAGAGACTATCAGCATGTCTCCTCGGGTCCAGCAGCCCCCTAATTTGTCTGAACTCGAGATCAGCTGGGGCTACCACTTAGGGAAAACACAGATTCCCACCGAATGGGATTCCCCGGGGCAGTGTGAGGGTTTGCAAGCCCCCAGGGGATTCTTAGGTTTAGGGAAGTATGGGACACAAAGCCAGTGTAGCCAAAAACAATTGAAATCCCCTTCAGTTCTGAGAGGACATTTTTGCTTTTGAATGCATTTCACAGCTTATCTCTAATTTACTGTTGTTTAGAAGAGCAGAGAGACTTTGTAAAGACTTTACGGGATCTGAATCCTTTTTCCGTGTGGAGTCCTGCGTGGAATGAATGAAGCCCAGGCAGTGTGACCTGGGAGGAGCATGGGAATCTGCTCTGTTCTGCCTCCTAAATCTGTCTCCTGCCCTTGCACATCCCCTTCTTCCCTTTTGCCTCTACCTCAACCCATGACATTCTACCATCTTCCCCTTCAACAGGCTTTTAAATGGTTTCCTACACCCACGCTTTCTCTCTCTCCCTTTCTCTTAGCCACCCAGGCCCTCAGAACTGACACTGTAAAACTGAAACTGAATCTTGTGCCTACATTAACCACCGCCTTTAAAAAAAATTTTTGAGAGAGAGAGCACTGTGCGGCGGGGGGGGAGGGGGGAGGGGGGCGGGGTAGAGGGAGAGAGAGAGACTCTTAAGCAGGCTCCACGCCCAGTGTGGATCCTGACTTGGGACTGGATCTCAAGACCCTGAGATCATTACCTGAGCTGAAATCAAGAGACTGAAGCTTAAGCGAGCCACCCAGGCGCTCTTACATTAACCCCTTTTAAGGCCACCTACATCCCAGCCCGAACTACCCGCTCCTGCCCACCTCCCCTCCCCCCACCTCTTTTTCCACACCATTACCCCCAAAACCTGGATGTTTTTTCTCATTTTTTCCCCAAAGCGTTGTGCTCCTTTTTGTCCTTAGATCTTTGCATATGCTGTTTCTTTTCCTGGAGTCCTGACTGCCCTTTCCGGACCCCAAGGCACCCTTCAGATCTTTGCTTTAAATACTATTTTCTCGGGGAGGGCTTCTCAATCTCCTGGGTTGAGTTAACTTTTCCTGCTGTGTCCTGCCGTCCACTCTCTTCTACTATAGCACCTGCCACAATTTCTCGTTACTTGAACCACCTGGTTGTCTGGCTAGGTTGTAAATTCTTTGAGGGCAGGGGTAATGTTTGTCTTGTTCTGCTCTGCCCTGAAATCCATCTTAGGGCCTGGCCACAGTAGCCACTCAACAACCCAATTGTATCTCCTTCTGCCCTGCATTCTTCCCCATAGTATCCGCAGACTTCTCTTACAGATGACTGCCTGGCCAAAACAGGTTGTTACTGCATCTCACTAAACAAATTTGCTTGTTTGTTGTATGAGCACTTTAGTGTTCATCAGCATAGAAAACAATGAAAAATAGGCTAGCTCCAGATATTTCTGACAAAGAAGGGTAGCCCTGTGGGGGTAACTTTCTATGGTAGTAAGAGAAAGAAAAGATTGCAGTAAGTGTAGCATCTGATTGTAGACCTGCATCACTCTCTCTCTCTGTTCCATGGGCTTCCAGGTTCATCGTAAGGCTGAGTGAGAAACAAAGCACGAATCATAGTGCGGCAGGAATGAATTATTGCTAAGATTAGTACCTGTCAGTGTAAGCTGATCCCCAGGCCCTGTAATAGCTTTCTTTTCTGAAGACAGGTCCTATTGTGAGACAAGAATCTATTTACAATGCCCTAGGTTTCCAGATGAAGAGTGAGCTCCCAGCCACTAATTCTAAAGGGACTAAGGCTAGGTCCCGTTAGCCTTCACAGGCTGGGTCACAGATAACACCTAGCACACAATTCCAATTTTCTGCAGTGACTTTATCTTGGAAGTCACACGACAAACTTTGGCAGGCCCCAGGGGGCCCAGCTCATCAGTGTGCTCCTTTGAGGTGTCCTCAGAGTTGCTCTGCAAGGTCCTTACATTTTACTCTCCACAGACAAAGGCCCTAAACACTGTCGTTAGTCTGTCAGTGGCAAATTCAGAAGGTTATAGGATAAAAAATAAATTATAAAAAGTTAAACTATAATCATTATTTTGTTTTTCATTCTCTATTTTAAAACAGCATTCAAACCGCTAGAATTGAACAAAGTCCCTTCAATATAGCATTAGCTTTCCTTGTTGGCAAATAGCCCAACAGCTCTTTTGCTAGTCTTTGTGCCTCATATTATAAAAAACTAATAATAACTTTTGATATCTCATTTAAAGGAGAACCCAGTCAGCTCAGTATCACATCACCCTAATTTATTTTCTTTATGGAACTTATCACTACCAAAATTTTGTTTTGTTAATTATGTATTGACCTATTTATAGTCTGTTTCTCCCACAGCTTTGTTAAGTTCCAAACACTAGGGACCTTGCTGGTCTTGTTTGTGGCTGTATTTCGGCACCTAGAAGAGTACCTAGCTCATAATGAGTACTCAGTCGTTGCAATATGTAAATATGTACTAAGCTGATGAAAGAAGTTTTGTAAAATGTCCACGCAATAACACATAAGGAAGTTATAGCATACAGAAGATTTAATTATTTATTTTAGAGGGGGGAGGGGCAGAGGGAGAGAAAGAGAGTCTCCCCCTGCGCACAGAGCCAGACGCAGGGCTAGATCCTACCACCCAGAGATTATGACCTGAGCCAAAATCAAGAGTCAGTTAACCAACTGAGCCACCCGGGCACCCCACAGCATACATCTTAAAAAAAAAAAAAAAATCTATGAATTTGACTACTCTGTGCAACTTATATACGTGGAATTATAAACTATTTGTCTTTTCATGACTGACTTAGCATAATGTCCTTAGCGTAATGTGCTCAGGGTTCATCCACATTGTAGCATTTTTCAGAATTTTCTTTCTTTTTAAAGCTGACTAATATTTCATTGTATGTGTATACCACATTTTCTTATCTGGTCATCTGTCGATGGGCACTGGGTTGTTTCCACCTTTTGGCTTTTGTGAAGAATGTTTCTATGATGGCATATTGCTTCTAATTGATTCCATTTCATTCTGCATGGTGATTACCTATCCAAAGCAAGAACCTATTTGCCATCCCTTGCATACATATCAGAAGGTATCATGCCACTTAAAAAAAAAAAAAAAAAAAGCTTGCTTAAGTTTTATCTTCTAAAGACTTCAAACCCAGGCCCCTGGGTGGCTCAGTTGGTTAAGTGTGACTCAGGTCATGGTCCCAGGGTCCTGGGATCGAGCCCTGCATTGGGCTCCCTGCTCAGGGGAGAGCCTGCTTCTTTCCTCTGTCTCTCCCCCCGGCTCATTCTCTCTCTCAAATAAAGACATAAAAGCTTTAAAAAAAAAAATAAAGGCTTCAAACCCTTCTTGCCTTAGCATCAGGCTGCTACTGGGCAAAAATGAGGCTGCACGGTGTGGGTAGGGAAAGGCAGCCCCTGCTGCCTTACAGAGCCTGCTTCTCTCCAACACTGTCCATCCCTGTCCACCGCAGAGCAAAAATATTTGCCAGGCCATGGACGAGGTTCCTGTAGGCCTTTGAGATAGTTTTCGGTTTAAGGATGGAATTTTTTTATTTACAAGTCTTTGTGTGGGTGTGCGTGCGTGCGCTTGTGTGTGCCAAAAATTTATACTCCATGGTAACCGTGGCAAACTGCTAAATGGAAAAACCAAGTACACTAATGATCGTGATGCTTTCCAAAGTAATGCAAAGATTCGATGCCATTCCAATAAAATGTCATGCTAGGATCAAATAGGTAATTTCAAAGTTCATTTGCAAAAATAAATGAGTGAAATACACTAAGAAATTTCTGGAGACAGCAGAAGTGGAAAGGGCATGCACACTCTGGCTGTTAAATGTGCTACGAAGCTGTAATTAATAATTCAACGGTGTGAAATTAGCACTAGAATAGGAAGGTGGATTAATAAAATATAGTCAAGGCCAAAAAGTAGACCCCAGTTATGTACAAACTTATAAATATGATAAAGTAGGATTTCGGCTTGTAGAGAAAGGCATGAAAATTCAGGAGTGTTGTGGCAACTGCTGAGCTCTGGGGGAAGAAAAAATGTAAGTCTCCGTATCACAGAATATGTAGAAAAACAAAGGGAAAAATGTCTAGGTGGGCTGCATAGTTACGTAGAAAAGGGAATCCTGAGGAAGAGGAAGGAAGAAGAGGGGAAGGTGAATATATAGGCTGAGAAAAGACTTTCTAAGCAAAACATCAAAGATGACAATTATAGAGAAAAAGCTCGATAGACTTAACTGTATGGAAACTTAATATTTTAAATTTAATAATTCCTCAAAATTTGGACAAATCTTTTTAGTTTTCGTGGCAGAAAAGCAGTTGATATTTCATATCTATGTGGCAAATCAATAGTAATACTTAAGAACAGAGTGAAAAACGGGCAAAGAAAATGCACAATCACAGAAGAAAATAAACATCTAATAAGCCTTGTTCAGAGGTGATCGATTAAGTGATTCTTTTATACTCATAAATCCAAAACCAAACCTGGGGGCACCAGTTTTCTTAAACCGGAAATGTTAAGGGGGGGAAAAATGCTACCCAAGTTTGGCTAGAGTTGCAGAAAAAGTCATTACCGGAGGGAAAGTAAATCGTGTGTTTATTGTAGAGGTAATGTTAGTTTGTTTTTTAAAGCCTTAGATATGTGCTGTCTCTTTGATTTATCAATGAATGTTCTAGGTATTTGCCCCAAGGAAATAAACTGAGGACTTTAGCTATAAGGATATTCACTGTGGTACTCTTTATAATAAACAGATTGTAAAATAGCTTTGCAGCATGAAACCAATTATGTTAAAAAGATGTGTGTGTATACTGGAAGATACTAGAAGGAAACATACTAAAATGTTAGCTGTTCTTGAAGTGATGTGATTTACGATTGCTTTTCATTTTCTTTGAGCTTTTCTAAATTTTCAAAATTTCCTTCCTGTAGACTTTTTTAAATTTGAAAAACACAACTTTTGAAAGTTCACGGTCAGTTAAGTTCCCCTGTTTTTCTGACTTTGAAAGTCAAGTTCCATATTCTTACGACACAAATATCTCTTTCACTATTGTGAATGCCTCATCTTTTCTGGCCGCAACTAGGCCTACTCTTAAGTGAAAAGTGAAAGAGCTGAATTCTATTGTGATGTGGCATTGACTTGTTCTCAGAAATGCATGCACAAGAAATGATATGCACTTATTTCAGGAAGAAAATTGGGTGCTGTTTTTCTATATTTCTGGGTATTTTTCATGTTTATACATGATATAGAAACATTCTTTACATAGCAACAAATATATAATATATATTAATAAATATAGAAACACTGTTTACATAGCAACAAATCTATACTCTATAATCTATAATAAAGATGGGAACCTGTAAGTCTCAAGGGCATAGCAGAGTAGTGTGTTCGTGTTGATGATGTGGTAGTGACTTCAAATAAAAGGCAATATCTTAAGCAATCAGGGTGTGCTGAGTCATGGCAAACCGGGCTTTGGTCACATATCTGTCTACCTATTAGGTTAATGTCAGTGTGCAGATGGTCTTTTTTTTTTTTTTTTTTTTTTTTGCTGACATCTCGGGACTTATGTCTTAACTGCCCCTTGTCGGTGATATTGACAAATGCTTTTTTGTGGTTAATTACCTTATTTTAGGACGTTTTGCGGAAGTCATTTCTGCAAAGGCTGCAAGCAGAATGTTAGTGCGGGTCCTGTCTAAGCTGCAGAACAGGATGTCAGTGCTATTTTATTTTAGCTGTCCTGACTTCATATTTTCTTGTTGGGGGACCCTGGCCTGACTGACCATCCACCTCACGGTCCAACTCACTCCTAACCGAATGACCATACATCCCATTTTCTCATTTCTATGTTATTTCTTCTTTTGGAAAGGCATTTTTAATGATATGTTCATAATTGTGGTGAATGCTTATACTTATGAATATAAAGAAACATATTTCTCTCCTTTTCTTCCTGGAACTCTGAATACACTTTCCTGTGGTTGCTAAGCAGATAATACAATTCTATGAATGACTCAGTGTTGTATTTACCATATTATGCTACGTCTGAATACCTGTGGGAAATGCAGTGAACCCAGTAACAGGCAGAAACTGTATACTGCTAGTCCATAGGCTTCAGTCAGGAAGTTTAAATTAGACCAAAGGGGAAGTTTTAGCCTAAAGATATCAAAACTATAGTGCCTTTAAAGGGAACGATTGCCCTATCCCATAGGATGTAATTTAACCGGACAAAGTAAAAGGTAATAAATGTAGCAAGCAGGTGTTTTGCTTGATGGATGCTTTG
Organism: Zalophus californianus; assembly: GCF_009762305.2. Classification (NCBI taxonomy): domain Eukaryota; kingdom Metazoa; phylum Chordata; class Mammalia; order Carnivora; family Otariidae; genus Zalophus; species Zalophus californianus. Next base: position 177,136,321 of record NC_045596.1, read on the forward strand.
GACTCGGTAATGAAAAAGGAGTACAAGAAAATGTGTCTTCCTCCTTATTTTCAGAGCAAAGATAATCCCCCTTGTCTGGACAGTTGCACATTTTCAATCCCTGCCCCTCATCCCTAAGAGGAGACTGCAGTATAGACTGCGCTGGAAAGTTCTTTGCCCTGTCTTGCTGCCGTTCACAGTTATGTTTCACATCAACAGACAGAGACTGGGGGGAATTTCACCGAAACAACTTGAGTATGAGAAACAGAGGGGTTTTATATCCCTGACATCTGGATAGTGATTTCACCAGCACATTACCGAGAAACCTGCCGAAATGTGTTATTACTCCCTTTCCGGTTGGTGTGGGGTTTGGTTAGTCTAGTAGCTGGCAAATGAATGCCATACCAGAGTGCCATTTCTCAGCCAGAGCTTTTGAGAAAGACCCCTTTCTCGCCAGCCCAGCATTCTTCTTCACCTCCACGTTGTAGAAGCAATTCCAAACAGAACCTGTTAAACTTGTAAAACTCGTCAGTTGTTTGCGAAGCTGGATGCCATCAGCCAGGCATTTTATCAGTTTTCGGTTCCCCTGGATCAATAACCGCACATAATGTTAATGACTGACCAGGCACACTTCAGTTCCTGACCCTGTTCTACATCAGAAAGACCCCCCCAGACGAAACCCAGCAACAGAGAAAGGGGCAAGCCTACCAGGGTGCGTCCAAGGAAACACATGTTGGGGCTGGCAGGACCTTCAGGGGGTTCCAGCCTCTTTATTTTCCCGATGTGGACTCAAGAGGTGCGGAGAGAAGTGACTTTCAGATCTATGGAGTGAAGGTATTTAGCTCCTGCTTTGACGCTAAACTGATGTGAGTGTTAAGTCCGGCGCTGCCACGCTTCGGTTGCCTTTGGGCAAGTTCGATTCCCAGAATCTTTTTTTTTTTAAGATCTTATTTATTTATTTGTCAGAGAGAGAGAGAGAGAACAAGCAGGGGGAGCGGCAGGAAGAGGGAGAAGCAGACTCCCCACTGAAAAAGGAGCCTGATGCGGGACTCGATCCCAGGAGCCTGGGATCATGACCTGAGCCGAAGGCAGCCGCTTAACCGACTGAGCCACCCAGGTGCCCCTCAATTCCCAGAATCTTAACTTATAAAACAGAGCAGTTAGTTTCTGCTCAGCCAGATTGTTATAAAGATAAATGAGTTAACCTTTATAATGTTTCCAAAATATAATAAAGATGGGAACCTGTAAGTCTCAAGGGCATAGCAGATAAGTTGTGTGTTCATGTTGATGATGTGGTAGTGACTTGAAATAAAAGGCAATATTTCGGTGTATCTAGTTTTCTGTAGCTATGGGGTATAAGATAAAGAGCCAGCATGGGGTGCTGTGGCATTAAAACCTGTGGGTCCAGTCTACAAACCAACGTAGCATTAACAACAACCGGAATCCTTAGCTCTTGTTCCATTTATCTTTAGATTTCAGTTATTCATTCCATAAAGTAAATTCAAGTGTTGAAAACTGACATACTTTAAAAATTCAGTTCGTTTTGCAGAAGGGGATACATAAAAACTTAGAAGTTGGTTCTGGCCTGTGTTGATACACAACTCTAAAGCTGATTAAAAATATTTTCTCTCAGTCACTGAAAATGTAGTAGAACATTTCTGAAAGTAGAATGCTTATACATAATTGGACAATACACATGTAAATTCTAAATTGGAATAACACTTTGTTGAGGACATACAAGATATCGTTGGCATAACGAGGACGACAGTGAATCAAAAGAAAGTGACCACATCAGAATTGGAAACTTTCTGCCTGACACCTAGAAGGACGGCCAGTTGATAGCCTATGCTATTATGCTATTATGCTATTATCGGACCCCAGCCACCTGTTATTCACGTTTTTTATTTAAATATGTTTTAAGGGGCGCCTGGGTGGCTCAGTCGGTTAAGCGTCTGCCTTGGGCTCAGGCCATGATCCCAGGGTCCTGGGCTCGAGCCCCACGTCAGGCTCCCTGCTCAGCGGGGAGTCCGCTTCTCCCTCTCCCTTTGCCCCTTCCCTGGCTTGTGCTGTCTCTCAAATAAAAACAAAATACTGAAATAAAATAAATATGTTTTAAATTTCTTGGGCAATTGGTTTTACTAGAGTGCAATTCATAAACAATTTTAGTCGTGATGTTACTTGGCTGCTGGCTCTGCTATAAGTAACAGATTTAATTAATTGGAAGATGTGCTCCCTCTTTGGCTGGGGGCCCTGCCGATCCCACTGGCAGGAGGCTGGCTGTGGAGGGTGAGTCAGCTGGAAGACTCCCAAGAGAAGTAATGACCTAGGATTCAGAAACCTGGCTGTGCTACTGGTTAGTCACACCACCTGGAGAAAGTTGCTTATTGTAGGGGCAATAAAAGTCACCTCCTGGAGGCAAGGGTGCTTATCTATAAATGGTTAGGAGAAGAGGAAGTTTCTTGAGAGAGATCTATAAAGTATGTGAATTTTGAACTGCATGATAAGGCAGGTAAAAGAAAGGGAGGACATTGGTAAGAAATGACATCCGTGGTGACCCATATGGCTACTTTAAAACCCATCGTAAGATGCTTTCGAGAATCTGATAATGTGGTTTACATTTACACATAATTAAACTGAATTATGACTAATCCGATACCTACAGCATGCTTTCTAGCTTCAAGACTGAAAGTACCGAATCGGTTGGCCTTAGCTGCATAAAAATTATATCAAAATTCCAGGGCTTAAAACAATGACAGTTCATGATTTCTTCTGATTCTGTGGCTTGGCTGGGTGATCCTTCCGCCGGTCTTGCCCGCGGACGTCGGGGCTGGGGGCTGGGCTCTGCTGGGGCGGCTGGGATGCCCACACAGCCTGGCCTCTCCTTAGGGTCTCTCAGCCTCTGGGAGGCTGCCAGGGATACTTCAAGTCTGGTTCCAGGGTTCTAGCAGCAAGAGAGGGTGGCCCTTAATGCACCAGCTCTCTGCAAGGCTCTGCTCACTTTTCCCAAGGCACACGGCCAAGGCCAGAGTGAGCGTGGGAAGGGATTACTCAGGGCGTGGAGAGAGAGAGATGAGAACAAATTGGGGCCAGTCCTGCGACCATCTATCACAGGTACATCCAATTATCTTTGAATAAGACTATCAAAATGTCTTAGAAATATTTATAACCAAAGAGTAGCCTTCATCTGGATTGGTGCGGTACAATAGAGGTATGTGTAATTACATATGCATACAGGTATCTATATATGTAAAAGTAATTTTAAATGTTCTAGTAGCCACATTAAAAAGAAGTAAGCAGAAACAAGTGAAATTAATCTTAATATCATATTTTATTTAACCCAATATATTCAAAATAGTATCATTTCAACATGTACTCAATATAAACATTATTAATGAGGGAGTTTACGTTTTTGCGTGTGTGTGTGTGTGTGTGTGTGTGTGTGTGTGCGCTAAGCCTTCAAAGTCTAATGTGTTTTACACTTACGGCACAGCTCAGCTCGGAACGTACCATTCCAAGTGCTAAATAACTTCGTGCGGCTAGTCGCCCCTGTGCTTTGGGGCGGTCCAGATGTGGCCGTTCCCAGATGAGGAAGGGGGAGAAATGGGACTGGAAGCCCGAGATTAATCCCTAGTCCAGAGGCGGAGCAGTCACCCCCCCCAGCCCCGCGCACATCCCCGGCAGCAGGGGGCAAGGGGCGGGGAGGGAGGCCCTGGATAAGAAACGGAACGAACGCTCAACAGCAGGGCATCTACTAATACAATCCATCGTATTAATGAACCCAAGGAAATAATCATCCTAAAAGATTCTTTTTTTGTTGTTGTTCACATTCAATATGTATTGCTATAACTAAAACGATTAACAACAAAAACCCTTAGTGAAATAAAAAGAGCGATTTTCCTCAGTGGTAAAGAACACGTACTTAAGTCAGTAGCCAACAGAAAAGCGGTAAATTCCTAATAAATTCAGAGCTGGTTTTCCATATTGAACTGGAAGGGCTAAGCAATGAAATTAGATAACAGCCCGAATTTGAGGGTAGATGTGATGGAAGATGGAAGCAAAAAACAAAAAACAAAAACCCACAAAACTCCTGAAACTCCCTTTGTTTTGGGGAAATTCCCTGTCTTCTCCAGCCTGACATGGACTGCGTATTTCCACTTTGGTGGAAAAAAACCAGTGTCTGTTCAGTTGTCCAGGCTGATGAGGTTTAGAACTGGGAATGATTCTATCTAGGTTTGCTGAAGGGGTCAAATAAACTCACATTAAAATGGCAGTTAATCGGGGTGTCTGGGTGGCTCAGTCAGTTAAGCGTCTGCCTTCGGCTCAGGGATCGAACCCCGCATCAGGCTCCCTGCTCGGAGGGGAGTCTCCTTCTCCCTCTCCCTCTGCCACTCCCCCTGTTTGTGCTCTCTCTCTGTCTCTCTGTGTGTCAAATAAATAAATAAAATCTTAAAAACAAACAAACAAACAGCAGTTAATCTTGTTTATCTCAAAGTTTTCTTGGGTAATTTTTAAGAAAGTTTTGCTTGGATGATCGATGGGATTACATCTAGGTCTTTTCCAAATAGGATAAAGTGCTAAAGCATTGATCACCGGACATAGGTTTGCGCCTTTAAAGGATATTTGGGTCTGTTGGTAAAAAATGGTGGTTAATCTTGTCTGTCTCCAAGTTTTCATGGGCAATTGTTAAGAAAGCTTTCAAAGTTTCTGGTAAAGGATATTTGCGTCTGTTGGTAAACATGCTAACTCTCCACCCAAACTCAGGAAGACAATGCCAATGGTTTTCCTAGAAAGATTGAGAGAGCCTCTCACTAAATACACAGCGATCTCCCCGGGTTCTCCCAAGGCCAAGATCATTCTCAAAGATGCAGTTGGCCCCAGATACGCGGAAAAAACTACAAAAGTTGCCTGTTGGCCCCGAGGGGACCCGAGAAATGCTCTAACGAGCTGCCAGGAGGTTTTTTACAGTTGGGACAGAGGGGAGGGTGAGGAAGAGAAGCTAAAGAGGAAGGTTGAGACTTTGGTTGCAGCCCTTTGTTGCCAGCTCAGCCTCCCAAGGCTCTGGCCTCCGCGGCCGCCCAGGACACTCGAAGTGCGTGTGCCCCCAATGGCAAAAAGCAAGGCCCAGTAACCCCTGTCCCGCTTGTGGAGGGGGACACTGGACATCTGAATGCCCTCGGGGACCTCAAGCTGCGAGGGCTCAGGTGGCCGGCGCCCCTGATCAGGACTGATGGGGCCCGGGGCTCTATGTGGTGTCTCTTCCAAAGCAGCTCACCATAGGGAGCCCAGAGCCTCAGGGAATTTTGGACATAGAAGGAAAACCAGTCGATTTCCTTCCTGATACCGGAGCCACCTTTTCTGTTCTACTCTCCGCCCCGGGGCCAACTGTTCAACCACAGTGTTGTCATTAAGGGGATCACTGGGGGACCCAACAGTCAAATTCTCTCCCCCCTTCCCCCCCCCCCCCCCCCCCCCCGCCTTCTGGGATGCCCCTGGGGAGCTCTAATTTTCTCTCACTCTTTCCTAATGCCTGAGAGCCCCACCCCTCCCTTAGGTAGAGATACCCACTCTCCTACTGGGAGCCCCTGGGCAGACTAGCAATTGCCTCCCCTTAATAGAGGCTGATATTAAGTCCCAGGTCTGGGCAAATCAGGCTGAAGTGGGTCGGGCCTTAACAGCAGGGCCTGTTCCCATCCTCCTTAAGGACCCCACAACTTGCCCTTGTCCCTTGAAAGGTTTTTTGGGTTTAACAGGACACTGTCACTGTTGGACTGTGGATACTAGGGTATGGAGAAATAGCATGCCCCCTCTATCGGTTGATCAAGGACACCCCGACAGCCGGTACCCGTCTATTAATGGGGGATCCAGAGTCAGAAAAAGCTTTTAAAGATCTCAAGAGGACCTTGCTCAGTGCCCCAGCTTTAAGGAGAATGGCCTTGGCCCCGGGGGCCAGCGCAACAGCAAGTGGGGTATTCACGAAGTGCTTGTTAGAGCCAGTCTGGGAAGGCCCGAATACAGTGATTTTAGCCACTCCAACAGCCTCAGAGTGCCTACATTTGAAGCCTGGGTCCACCATTCCTGAGTCAAACCCTGGTCCCCAACGGGCCTAGCGACGAGGAACTGAAATTCCTCTGTGAACCCAGAGAAGACCTCAGACTAGGCTTGAGGTGACAAGATACAGATAAGGCTTCTGAAATGTTACTTTCCCTGTATCCCATCAAAATCATAATTCTTAACTGAATTCCTTTGCCCGCCCTCTCCTCGCAGTAGTTGGGGGTTCCCTAAAACATGCTCTCTCTCTCTCTCACTTGACCCCTGGCTGTGCTGGGTCTTGCACTGTGCTTTGGGCCTTGCCTCCTAAATGCCCTAACCCACTTTTTATCCAGAATAAAGGTCATCAAACTCCAAATGGTGGTTCAGATGGAGCCTCACACAGAGGTCAAATTAGACATCTACAGGGTCCACTTGATAGATGGGGACGAGAGGAACCCCGACTGCCGCCCCGTCCAACGCGCCCCGACCAGCAGGAAGTAGCTGCGATCGGTCGTGGCCCTTTTTCCCTAACAGTAGTTAGGGTCACCTCTTCAGAGAGGGGAATGATGAAGATAGTTGGAAGACAGGCAGGCAGGGACAAGGGGCTCCGCTCTGAGAGGAAACCACCCTTAAAAGGATTTTACACCACCCTGAAAGGAGCCCTCCCCCCTTTCCCACATGATAGATAGATGACAAAGACCTGATTGGATGATAGGCGCAGGGAGGGTTCATCAGATGAAAACAGCCCTCCAACAAGCCCATAAAACCCCTTAGACTCAGAAACTCCAGGAGCAAACCTCACGGGTCCCCTCTGTCCTTGGGAGCTTTGTACTCTCACTTTGCTACCGTTCTATAAACCTTGCTTTGCTGAGCCCCTGCCCCCCTAAAAAAGAAAGAGAGAAAAACAAAGAAAAAAGGCCCCATTCTCCATTTGCAACAGTGGTGACAACAAAATTAGCCTAATAGTGTCTCCGTGATGTTGTAGTGGATTAAAAATGATTTACAGGGATGCCTGGCTGGCTCAGCGGGTGGAGCTTGTGACTCGATCTCCGGGTTGTAAGTTCGAGCCCCACATTGGGTGTAGAGATTACTTAAAAATAAAATCTTAAAAAAAAAAAAAGTGACTACAAAGTTTTTGCCACTTTTTCCACAAGCGGTAGAGTGTAAGCTCCTTTTCACGTTGACTAGTCTTGATCATATGACTTGCCCGGGCCCATGGACACCCGCATGGAAGCCATAAGGGAGGCTTGATCAGTGCGTGCTCAGTGGAGCTTGTCCAAGTAAGTGAGATAGTCTAGTGGATGGTGGGTGAGAGGCTTGGGAGAGAACCGAGGCACCAGCTAGCACCAAGACCCCTGACATGTGAGTCCCTCTTAGCCCTTCCATCTCAGCCAGCTGAATGCCATTGCATGAGAGAGCTCAGCCAATCAAACTGCAGAGAAAGAATAAATAGTAAATCGTTCATTCTTGGGGTGGTTTATTATGCGGCAATAATTCACTGATATCGAAGGACACGGGCATAGGATCCTAGAGTTGTAGTTATTTTAGAAATCATTTCATTGTATTTCCTTATGACAAAGGGGTACTGGAAGCTAGGATTAGGGAGGTCAATGAGGGGGTGATGTCAGCAGGCTCGTGTCCAGAAGTTTACTTTCCATTAATGCGTTAATTTATTCACTCTTTCACCACACATTCATGAGTGCTCACTGAGCTCACTCACTGGGCATTAATTCCCGGTAACGGAATACACCAGCTCAGTTTAGAGGGAGAGAGAGAACTGTAAGTAAACGGTCATGGATATAGAGAGAGAAACACTGAGAGAAAGGTCTGCATGGAATGTCATTTCTGGGGACATGGAGCGCGTGTGGAAGGGTCACAGGCGTGCATGTGCTCTGGGCCCTAAAGGGTGAGTAAGACGGGTGAGCCAGAGAAGGTTGGAAAAGGACATTCCAGGAGGAGACAGAGGGACCAAAGACCCAGAAATGGCTAAGTGCAAGCCTGTTTTCGGAAATGCTGAGCACTCCCCAGCTGGGGGGCAGGGCTGGATTTGGTTTGCAGTGATCTTGTTCTTCTAATCCATTTTGTTTTGTTTTTATTTATTTATTTGATTCATTTATTTTAAGTAGGCTTCGTGGAGCCCAACCCGGGGCCTGAACTCACAGCCCTGAGATCAAGACCTGAGCTGAGATCAGGAGTCAGATGCTCAACCGACTGAGCCACCCAGGTGCCCCATCTTCCAATCCATTTTGGATCGACTTCCCCCAATCTAACTCTTCACCATCCTTTTGGCAAGAAGTTCCAGCTAGGGTTTGTAAAGTTAAAGGGACAACTCTTGTAATATTTTGCTAGGGGGTTCAGGATTTACACTTTGTGTCCTTTCTGCTGTTTTTTTAATATGGCATAAATTTTACTGCTGGTTAGTTTTATCCTAATGGACAGGTGAACATAATTCCCAACATGACTTTTGGCTTTTGGAGATAATCTGCATTTCTGAAATGAATGGATTGATTTCCTTCTGGGCAGAAGATGGAAGATGAGACCTTATGAATTCACCCTGATCTGTTTTAGCACACTCCCCTTTGTCATCAAAGCATGCCCTTGAACTTCCTGATGCAATGTATCTGAGTATCATTTTTTGGAATGTGGCTCAGACTCAAGTGTTTCTCTTTGTCTCATTATGTAACTAAGGAAATGTGTTTCCTGGGAGTTTTAAAATTCCAGTCTGGGGCGCCTGGGTGGCTCAGATGGTTAAGCGTCTGCCTTCGGCTCAGGTCATGATCTCAGGGTCCTGGGATCGAGCCCCACATCGAGCCCCGCATCGGGCTCCCTGCTCGGCGGGAAGCATGCTTCTCCCTCTCCTTCTGCTGCTCCCCCTGCTTGTGCTCTCTCGCTCTGTCAAATAAATAAAATCTTTAAAAAAAAAATTCCAGTCTGTAATCTAGCTAATCTGTTTATCCCTGTAGATAAAAGGGAAAAAATATTTCAAATATTGTTTTTATCTTGACTTACCCCAATCTCATTCACAAGTTGCACTGTTGACACAGAATCTTTTCTGAGCACCTGACAAATTACTTGTTCTTGGTGAATGTGGAAATAAATGGCTCTTTTTTTTTTAAAGGCTGCATTGTACTATTCCAGTGCTTAAAGTAAACTTGGACAAAATGTCACATCAAGCCACTTGAAAATAAAGAATCATCTCGTCTCATTTTGCGAGTTAAAAGTATGGACACATTGTCACACATGCTTCATTCTTCTCGTTTCAGTGACTCTTGCCTTTTCATTTAGTTTGCTTCCGTATTTGTCACTTTAAAACGATGTCCTCTTGTTGCTTTTTCTTGAGTGGCATCATCCACCCTCCGTCCCCACAATCCTAGGCGCACACGTTGATTCTGCCGGGTATTGGGCGGGATCCTCAGGAGGAACAGTGCCCACCTATCACACAGGGCGGTGACCCCCTTCCTGGATGGGAGGGGGCAGGGGGTGGCTTGAGGAAAGCCAGAGGGAGGACACAGGGTGAACTGGTCCTTGGGAGATGAGACTTCACCAGGCCGATAAAGGGGAAAGGGGGTCAGGCAGAGGAACCTGTAGGAGCAAAACCGCGGAGTGGTTCTTGATAATCAGCAAATGTGTGTTTGTATAAATTGTGCGTGTGTAATCTCGTGGCCGGCTGCATCGGCAGCACCAGATGGCGGCCACCGCGCGTGCTCTGAAAGAAGTGCCCTGCTCAGGAGCGCCCTCATTCCGCAGACAAGAGAAGTGCCGCGGTTGTAAAACAAGACACCGCCAGGTTCTGACTTGGTTTTGAGCCATCTCTTGAGCAGAACAGAGAGAAGTGGGAGGCAGAGAAACTGGCTAGGAGGCTGTTTATTGTAATGCTTCAGGTGACAGATGTCAGACTTGGACAGAAGGGATTGTACTGGAGAAGAGAAAAGCAAAATTAACGTGGTGAGGGAGAGGTGGGGGGTGGTGTTTAGCCTGGTGTCTGGATGAATGGTGAAAACCACGTCCAAAAGTTAAGATGGGGACTCGTAACTCTTAGGTGTTGGCGAAGGAAGAGGGTTGTGGATGTGAATGTGGGTGAATTTGCCTTTGGATACTTTGGAAGTTAAAAAAAAAACCCAACAGATTCTATATGCTCAACATCACTTATCATCAGGGAAATGCAAACCAAAACCATAATGAGATATCACCTCACACTTGTCAGAATAGCTAAAAGAAAAAAAAAAAACCCAAGAAACAACAAGTGTTGGTGAGGATGTGGAGAAAAAAGATCCCTCTTGCACTGTTGGTGGGGATGCAAACTAACGCAACCACCCTGGAAAACAGTATGGAGTTTCCTCAGAAAGTTAAAAACAGAACCACCTTACAATCCAGTGATAATCACACTCCTGGGTATTTACCAAAGAATACAAAAACACTAACTCAAAGGGTTACATGTACCCCCATGTTTATAGCAGCATTATTTATATAAGCAAAATTATGGAAGCAGCCCAAGTGCTCATTGATAGATGAATATATACCATCGGCTGAAATGGACTGTTCTAATATTTAGAGTGAAACTGAATACAATACAGGTCAACCCACTTGAAAATAAAAGTGACTAACATAACAATACTTTTTTTTTTGAAGAGTATAGAGCTGTCTGTTTTCCTACCTTCCACACTCTGTTTTTACCTTTATACCCATAGCTCATATTTATCTGCTTGTGTTTCCTCTCTCAATATTCTTTTCCCATCTTCCCATATAGAGGGAAGTAACAGACACTGGGACGTCTTTCCGGTCTGTGCCCTGCAGGGTTGGTCAACTACCGCCTACTCTGTCCTTCTCTAAATGTCTCCTTGAAGCATGGGGAAGCTCAGATTGATAGCATTTTCATCCCCTTTCATTGAGCGTTGAAGCAGAGGGATACATGCAAACTTTATTATTCCGGAAGTGGAATTTCCGATCATGGGTACAGTTCAAGACTTTGGCGAACTTCAGCAACTCTTCTGCCGAGTGTAAAATTGAGCTTATGTATCTTTCATGACGAAACAATAATGCCTTGCATTTTCTGGGTGCCTGTGGTGTGCTAGTATGGTGCAAAACCCTGAGCTCACACCAACTCATTTTATGCTTTTGTAACGCGAGGTTAAATGTGACATTTCCGAATCCTCCATGTATTTGGCAGTCTTCGAAGCAGGAGAACAATAGATGCCAGACATTGCTGTAGAACCTGTTCTGCCACCATCACCCGTCACCCTCCTCCAGGCTACACAAGACAAAATGGAAAAAACAATCCACCGAGAGAAATCAGGACTTGAGTTTGTCATTCCGCATTTTCATGCTGTAATAAAAAGCTGTGTTCTAAAAGACAGCTTTAGAAGCATGTCAGACTCAATCTGTTGTATGGTTCAGGATAGGTCGAGTTTTTTTTTTTTCTCTCTCTTTTTTAAAAAGATTGTATTTATTTATTTGTCAGAGGGAGAGCACAAGCAGGGGAAGGGGCAGGCAGAGGGAGAAGCAGGCTCCCCGCTGAGCAAGGAGCCCGATGCGGGGCTCCATCCCAGGACCCCGGGATCATGACCTGAGCCGAAGGCAGACGCTTCACCGACTGAGCCACCCAGGCACCCCTCGAGTTTTATTTCTTATAAAAACCAAAGCCCCTTGGACTCCACATGTGTCCTTTTTGGTTTCCAGAGTTTGGAGTGAAGGCTCAGGATACCCCACAAACCGCAAAAGTCCACTTTCCCATCTGAACTAGTAAATAGTAAATAAGTAAACTAGTAAATAAGTGGAAAAGAAGTGTTATTGTGAATATCTGCCTAGAATAAGGAATGCAAGGATCTTGTGAAGGGAGCTTATGGACTCCCCCTTCCCTTTCCTTCTTGTATTGCTCTTGTGCAATGTTGGCATTTAGAGTTTGTTTATTTTTCAGTGCACACCTCCATTAGTTTTCTAGGGCTGCTGTAGCCGAGTAATACGAATCGGCGCCTTAGAACAACAGGAAGGTATTCTCTGACAGTTCTGGAGGCCAGAAGTCGGAAGGCAAGGTGTTGGCAAGACTATGTTTTCGCTGAAGTTGAGTGAAGGCTTCTTCCTTGCATCTTCCAGCTTCTGGGGGCCCCAGCCCAGCGCTCCCTGGCTTGCGGCTGCATGACTTCATCACCGTGTGGCCTTCTCCCTGTGTGTCTGTGTCCAAATTTCCCTCCTTTTAGAAGGACACCAGTCATAATGCATTCGGGGCCCATCCTGCTCCAGTCTGACTTCATCTTCATGCAGTGATTTACATCTGCAAGGACCCTATTTCTAAATAAGTTCACATTTTGAGATCCTGGGGTTTAAGACTTCAACATATCTTTGGTGGTGGGGGTGGGGGGACACAATGCAACCCATAGCAACACTCAGTTATGTTTCCAGGCCACCCGGAAGCAGAATCCCCAAACAGGGCACTTTTGTGGAGAAATCTCAGGTTGTCTCTGAAGGCTGCCTCCTCCTGGGAGCCTGTACCAGCCAGCTCTGGGCATCCAGCATTCTCAGATTCTCCACCAAGACACAAGGGATTTCCTCCCATTGCTGGCCCTGAATCATGTTGGTTATGCCTCCTAGAGTCTTTACTTTATAAATGTTGACCATTTGACTTGAGCTGATAGAAAGAAAAAAAAAATTCAGGACAGAGCAGAGACAGAGAAAGGAGCAGGGGATGCCAGGGTGCCATAGGAATACATCAGAAAGGGGCGCCTGGGTGGCTCAGATGGTTAAGCATCTGCCTTCAGCTCAGGTCATGATCCCAGGGTCCTGGGATCGAGCCCCACATCAGGCTCCCTGCTCAGCGCGGAGCCTGCTTCTCCCTCTGCCTCTGCCTGCCGCCCCCCCCCCCCCCCGCTTGTGCTCTCTCTCTGACAAATAAATAAATAAAATCTTAAAGAAAAGAAAAGGAATACGTGAGATACATCAGAAACACGGTGCCAGTCACCCCGGCTCCCCCTATTCTGCCTCTTACAGAGCCTGCAAAATGGACGTTGGTCGGAATCACTCTTCAAGTGCAAGTTGTGCAGAGCGGCTCCCGGCGAGCTCACCCTATCTCCACTAGCATTACCGAGACACAAGCTAGCCGGGGAGCCCAGACAGATCTCATTTGGCAGTGACGGTCAGGCGGAATTCCAGCACGGACGGTTTGGGGCATTTCCCCAAGAACGACTGATTAAGTTTGTGATCTAAAATTAAAAAAGTTTCATATAAATATACTTATATAATAGATGTAGTTTTTATATTGTGTTATATATAATTATATGTATATAATATTTAACCTAAAACAGAAAGACTCTTAGGAAAAAAAACTAATTCTAGGACAATTCCAAACAAGTGAAAAGCTACTGCCTTCTGTGTGTAATGTATCTATCTATTGTTTTGCATAGGAATTCAAGAATAGAGTCTGCTCAGTTCATACCGAACAGGTTACTATGTATTTCTGCCGTTACAACCTTGGCAGGGACTTTGGCCTCATTCTTTTTTTCTTTTTTAATGAGGTATTATTTATTTATGCCATATTTACATACTTACAAAACTGTTCTTATCCAATACATCATTCTTAATAGGTGCTCCCTTTGTGTCTTCCTCCAGCCGCATCTAACACCATACCTGGTATACAGTGGATGCTATACAAACAAACAAACAAATATTAATCTCAGCAAAATAAGCGATTGATTTTATGCCTTCTGAGGGAAATCTGTCATGGCTAAAGATGACATTTGACTTTGCAAGCCTCGGTAAGCCTTAAAATCTCGAGGATAACTAAGATTACTACTTTTAAGAATTAAAAGAGCACTTTAACAAGAAACTTTTTGACGCCTTCAAAATTTGTGTCGTTTCCCACAAAAGACTTGAGAGGTGAAGCTAGAAGGGGGACTGCCGGCCTGGAAACCAAATTCAGGCTTGATCAAGGCAAACACGGGATAGTGACTAAAATGTGACCAAATCCTTTCTGTATTTAATGAATGATTCCAAGGCAACAAATAACAGGAAGATAAAAAAGTATAGCCATTTATACTGCTTGGCATTCAGCTGGGTCATTGTGTTGAGCAGGTAAACAGAGGTTCTTAACCTTTGCTTTTCTCTATTTTGATGGGAGGTGACAGGGTTTAGTGGAAATAATTCGGGTCTTATATGCTACTGTTGTAGCATTTGCTGTGTGTTGATTTTAAACTTTTGGCAGGTGGGAAATTAACTTTTCTTTCCGTTTTCTCACGCATGAAATCAAGACAACAGTATCTGTACCATAATTTGATGAGAAGGACTGAGATGGTAGAGTGCACCGTGCTGTCTTTCATCCTCTGATTTCTATACCTCTTTTCAGAGACTGGTGCAGGACTTGGCTTCCTACCAGGGTAAGTCTCAAAGGAGTTGCTGCTGAGCCTGCCCTCTCACCCTTGTCCCTCCCCACCGCACTCCAGTCAGCCCTCTGTCCCCGGAGTTCTACGGGCATGGCTCCCGTGAAGTTCGCCAGTGACTTCCACCTGCGATCTCATGTTCAGGCTTCTGTCCTCCGAGCAGCGTCTCAGAGTTGAGCGCTCTGTCCTTCTGACGACACGTTTCTCTGGCTCCCAAGACTTCACAGCTGTCTGGAATTCCTCTCACGGCACAGTTCTTTTTTCATGTCTCTGTAGTTCCCTTCTCTTTGTGGGTTTCTAAGTGTGAGGGTGCTCCAGGACCCCGCTCTGGGACAAATTTCTCTTCTTCTCCCCTCCCTGCCTAGGCCATCAGGCCATCTCACGCACATGCCAATGACTCTTGGTCTGTCATCTCAGGAGATGACCTGTGGCCCCGTGGTCCACCAGGAAGTCTCACAAGCACCTCAGCCTCAGCCCCACTGAAACTCCCCCAACCTCCATTGCCCTCCACCTCTTGGCTAGTCTTCCTTTTCTGACTCCGTGGCTCTACCTTCCACTTAGTGGCTAGGGGGAAAAACACTAGAAGTCATCCTGGACCCCATTCTTTCCCTTTTCCCGTCCAACTCATCAAGGTTCTATTGGGGCTGCTTCCAAAATGTATCTTGAATCTAACCCTCATCATCTCCATGGCTAAAACTGGAATGCAGACCACCCTGATTACTCACCCGGATTTCTACCTGGCGTCTTGTCCCCTGATGATCCCTTATTCATATAGAAACGAGAGTGATCGCGTAAATCAGATGACACCACCCTCCTGCTCGAAATCTCCCAATAGCCCCTGTTGCTACTAGAATAGAATACAAGCTCCGTGGCCCAGCCTGTAGTTCCAACAGGACCCGACGCCCGACGTGTTCTCCACCCGAATCCTCAGCAGTTCCTCCTTGTCCATCCAGATCCGGCTTCAGTGATCACCTTTCTGTCTCTCTAACATGTCCCACTTCCTCCTCCCTCAGCCCCTCTGCACCTTCTCTACCTGAGATTGTCAGGGGCTCCCTCCTCATGATTTAGGTCTTAGATGCTTCCTTCTCAGAGGCTGTCCCTGACGTGCCGGGCAAAGGGAGGCTTCCACCCCATTCCAACACTTCCCCGTGACCCCATTTTCCTCTCTTCTCAGAATCCAGCTCCACCTGATGGTGTATTCCTTACTTATCTCTTTACGCATCAATGGTATGTCTCCTCTCCGTAAAATACACACTCTGTGAGGACAGAGAAATCCATCTTCCTCACGATACATTCCTGGGCCTGGCACAGAAGTCAGGCTCGTGACATTGGCGTGGAGTGAGTGAAACTTTTAAAGTGCTAATAAACAGTAAGCATTCAATAGATTTGGTTTCTTCTGTCCTTTTTTTTTTTTGAAATGAATTTAAAATCTATGATTTTTCTTTGTATTTTTTTATTCTGACGCCCATTATTGTCTCTGTGTGGCAGGTTCCAGGCTTGGGGTTGAGGATACCAACATGAGTAAAATCTGGTCCTTTGGAAAGTTGCAATCTGGTAGGTGGGGTAGGCATGTAAGTACAAGTGTTAAAAAATTATGTAAATATACATGTGTGTATATGATACATAATATGATATTTATAATTTTAACCATTTGTAAGTGTACCATTCAGTAGCATTAGATACTTTCACAATGTTGTGCAACCACTATCTATCTCCAAAGCTTTTCATCATCTCGACACAACTCTGTGCCCATTAAACAATAACTCCCCCACCCCTGATCCCAGGTCACCGCTATTCTACTCTCTGGCTCTGTGAAGTTGCCGATTCTGGGCATCTCCTGTAAGTGAAATCATATAATATTTGTCCTCTGTGTGTAGCTTATTTCACCAAACATAACGTTTGCAAGATTTATCCATGCTGTAGCATATATCAAAATTTCATTCCTTTCTTATTTTTTATTTTTAAATTAATTTTAATTTTTAAGATTTTATTTATTTATTTGACAGAGAGAGAAAGAGAGCACAAGCAGGGGGAGTGGCAGGCAGAGGGAGAGGGAGAAGCAGACTCCCCACTGAGCAGGGAGCCTGACGCAGGGATCAGTCCAGGACCCTGGGGCCTTGACCCTAGCCAGAGGCGGACGCTTCACCGACAGGGCCACCCAGGCGCCCCTAAAGTGTCATTCCTTTTTATGACTAGTATTCCATTATATGTAGCTCATTTTGTTTATCCATTCATCTGTGGATGGCATGTGGAAATGCTTGAAATACAGCAGGTACTCAATAAACAGTTTCTTTCCTTGTTTTTTGTTTGTTTTGGTCAGTACAGTTGAGGAAGAAGTAGCGTCTGCGAGGTGGAGCATTTTGGTATTTTGATAGCATGATTTGCGAATTTTAGGGCTGAGATTAGAGAGAGATGTACTGGGTGAGAGTACCCAGGAGGGAGGCAAGGTCTGGCGCTCAGAGCTCCCATCTATACACAGTGGGGTGGTTTGGGGTTTTGGCGGAAGAGTAAGTTATGCATAAAAGGATGGCTGATGTGGGGGACATATAAATGAGGATGGCTATGGGCTCCCTAAAACCTTGTTCACTGATCCCACCAAATTTAAAACTGCCTAGTGCTGGAAAATACTTATCAAGGCCCAGGATAAGCTTCGGCTGATCGTTTGGCTCCCCCTAGTGGAAAAAAGTGGTATTTTGTTGTCTCAAAACCCCAGACGCGGTGGTTGTCTCTAGACCCAACGGTAAAGGGGATGCCGTTTGTGTGTTTATGTTCATGCTGGTTTTTATCTAAACATACCTGTGTCAGTAAGAGGTTAGTTAGGATATCTCTATGATGTGTCTCATATGCTACCACAGGACAACAGAGGCAAGGAACTGCAGGGATCTGCTCACGGTGACTCCGCGAGTTCAGTACTTGCCTTGCGAGAAATGAATCCCCTATTAATTACATGCCGACCAGGACACAGAAACTCTGAGACCATAGAGTGTTTATAAGGCGCAACGGGAAGTCCTGTGGCTCTATCTGCTTGGCCTGAGACCGGTGGGCAGGCTCAGAGCTCCTGGTGCCTTTTCTAGTGCTTTCTGCGCTTCTCTTATGGTCTCCTGCGGGCAAGTTTACACTGGCCTCTGCCCTGTGGCTTTGCGGGGCTGCTCAGGGGCCTTTTAAAAAAAAAAAAGTCTTTACTCTGGGCTATTCTTCCCTTTGTCAGCAGGTGGCAGCAAATCTCAGGGAGTAAAATACATTGTCCCAAGATGCAGTCCTTTGTCCCCAAATGGGAAGCAAATGGGTAGTGATTTACCAGTAGGGCCTCTATCAGAGTTTGCTATGGCTTCCCTAAAAGAGACAGAGTGTCGTCCTTGAGAAATGGCTTGCGATTGGGGGTAAATATCAGGGCAAATCTTTCAGGGGCTTTGTCACTTTGGGTACTTCCATGACTTAAACTCTGAGTCACTGCTAACTCATCTGTAAAGATGAGAACAAATCCCTCCCTACCTTTCAGGATAAGGTGCCGCCAGAATGCGTTAGCCTTCTCTACTTCTCTACTTCCAGAGTGCACTCTAGGAGTACTAGGAAAAAATTTTGGTGAGAGACATGACTGAATGCTTCCCCTCATCGTTACTTGGTCAGCTGACAACAGCTCAATTTATATTAACAACTTGACTTCTAGCCTCTGCACAGATAAGTAAAGGAAGGGTTTATTGGTTCCCTGTGGCCGCCCCAACAAGCTCCCACAGAGGTTGATTCTCTTGCGGTCTGAAAGCTGGAAGTCTGGCGGGGTTGTTCCCCATTCTGGGGCATTCTGTGGCCTGTGGCCACATCACTGCAGTCTCGGCCTTGGGGTCACATTGCCTTTTTCTCCTTTGCGTGCAGAATCTGCCTCGGCCTCTCTCTAATAGGGAAAGATGAGTTTGTATGCAGGACCCATGCAGATAATCCAGAGTAATCCCTCCTTCTCAAGATCCTTAATTTAACTGCATCTACAAAGACTTACCATTTAAGGTAACATTTGTGGGCTCCAGAGATTAGAACCTGACATCTTTGGGCAACCAAGCTTTCAGCCTATTGTGGAGGGGATTCGAGAGGCCGTTTGCTGCCTGGCATGGCACCCAGGACGCGGGCAGTGTGGTTATCTGGGCTGAGATTCCGCAGTAATCTCTCTTTCCTCCATTCCACAATAGGTGTTCAGGGAGTTTCAAGAAACTTTCCGGCCTGGCAAATGTGGGAAAGGCAGAAGTGATGGGGTATGGAAGATTTCTGTGAAGAATTAGAAAACATTACATCGAGGCCCTCAGTGTCTGCAATTTGGCGAGACGCATGGAGTGGAAGAGAGTTTGCCAACGTTGCCTCCAACTATTCAAATGTGCCATTCCAGGAGGGAAGGAGCTACAGACAATATGTGAAGAAAGGGCCAAGGCTCTGCTCTGATTTTTGTAAAATAAATTCAGACTTCCCCTCAAAGAATGGCTAAAGGAAGTTCTCCAAACATGAAAGAAATGGTAAAATGATAAAATTTGGAAAACCAGGGAGAAAGAGACAACAAAGCAAGAATGTCGGTTTTCAGGATTCAGATTCAACATAATGCTAGAAAGTCTAGCATAGAATATTCCCCCGACTCCACAAAATACTAAAGCTAATGAGTGATTTTGGCAAGGTTACAAGATATAAGATTACAATACAAAAAGCAATTGTATTTCTGTGTACTAACCGTGAACAGGTGGACACTGACATTAAAAACACAATACTATTTATCATTTACTAAAAAAAAGAGACAGAAAAATAGGTAGAAATCTAGCGAAACATGTACAAGACTTGTATGCTAAAAACAACAAGTGCTAATAAAAAAGCAAAGAAGCTAGGGGTGCCTGGCGGCTCGTTGGTTGAGCATGCAACTCTTGATCTCAGGGTCGTGAGTTCACACTGGGTGTGGAACCTACTTAAAAAAAAAAAAGCAAAGAAGGCACAAATAAATGGAGGGATATACCAGATTCATAGATTGGAAGACCGAATATGGTAAAGATGTGAATATCTCCATATTGATTTACAGGTTCAACACTATTTCTAACAAAGCCCTAGCAAGATGAAACTTTTGTAGATGCCAAAATTATTCTAAAATTCACATGGAAAGGCAAAGGGACGGAAGTATCTAAAACAACTTTGAAAAAGGATAAAGTGTAAGGAATCAACCTACCCAAATTTGAGATGCCCTTTACAGTGACAATCATCAAAACTAGTAATGGCAGAAGGATAGACACACAGGTCCATGTGACAGGAGCAAAAACGCAGAAACAGTCACATGAATACGCCCCACTGATTTTTGACAAAAGCGCAGATTCAACAGAGGATAGTGCTAGAGCACTTGGATCTTCATGGGCTGAAAAATAAATAAATACCCTCAGTGTTCAGTCTCACACTTCATACCGAAAGATTAACTTATGAGGGATCATGGACCTAATGTAAAAATGTAAAATCATGAAGGTTTTAGAGAAAAATATGAGAAAACGTTTAGGATCTAGGTCTAAGTGCAGAATTCTTAGACATGATTAAAAAAAGTAGGATCCATAAAAGGAAAAACTGACAAACTGAACTTTAGCAAAATGTTAAGAAGATGAAAAGACAAGCTGCCGTTCAGGAGAAAATATTTGCAAATCAAACCTATGGCAAAAAAAGTAGCATCTAAAATATATTTTCAAACTCTCGAAACTCAACAGTGGAAAAGCAAACAAATAACCAGATTAAAAATTGGACCAGAGACCTTAGAAGATGTACATATGGGGGGTACGTGGGTGGAGCAGTAGGTTGAGCATCTGACTCTTGGTTTGGGCTCAGGTTATGATTTTGGGGTCCTGAGATTGAGCCCCACGTCGGGCTCCATGCTCACTGTGGAGTTTGCTTAAGACTCTCTCTCTCCCTTATCTAGACACGTAACACCCTGCATCCCCTGACACCTTCTGTTGGTGCTGGGCGGTCTCGGCTCCCCGTGTGCTGCTGATGTGGACTCTTCCGTCATTGCGCTAGCTTCTGGGTGTGACTGTGGCCCTTGGCCACACAGCCCTTTCGTGGCTTGCTCCTGCGAGGTTGTTTTGACCGAAATAGAACCACAGATGTGGTTGGGGTGGTGGCGACACCGCCATCTGTCACTTTGTTTTGGATGAGCCCTGATGGTTTGAAAGCCAGGAAAGAGGCAGTACGGGAATCCAGTCTCTTGTGGAGGTTGGAAAGCTTGCCTCAGTGTTGGGCAGCAGGCTGAACGCACACGTTGTCAGCCAACTACCAGCAGTCCGTGTGGCCTCTGTCGTGGCTGTTCTCAGTATTGGAGATTCTGTCGTTGGTGACCTCGCTGCGCGTGGTCCGCTTGGTGCCCCGCTTTGCCTTCCGGAAGGCTGATTGTCATGCTGTTGGACGGTGACCTCGCGCTCAAGAAGTGCAGCGCCTCACCTCGGGCAGCAGGGGGAGCTTGTCCGGCTCTGCGCTTCTCTCTGCGGTGAGTGCCTGGTCTCACGCTCCTCCTGCTTGAACAGGCGTCGTGCGGCACGTCTGTCTGGCTCTGGTCAGAGTCCCTGCGTGCCAGTCTCCAGGCTGAGCCCGGCTCCCTGAGCGCAGGCGGATGCGTGTGCCCTGAGAGTGGGGGTGTCTGGCGTGTGCACTGTGCGAACGTGGCGCAGTGGCTTTGGACTGAAAACCAGTGTTCTTTGGAAGTATCCTGAGGGTTGGGTCAGTGGAAACCTTTCCAGCCTCACTTAATGATTTGCATTGTGGCTTTCCTGCGAGTACCTTTAGCACCTTCAATACCACATGGTCTGCCACTCTCCAGACGATTATGACATGTCATGATCACCATTATTTTCATCATTGTTCCATTTGTTGCCTTTAGGGTGGAAGGAAGGGGAAGGGGCTTTTTGTTGTTTTCCTTTTTTCCTCTGTTCTCTTTTCTTTTGGTGGCTTAACCCACACTTGTGTGGTGACTGATTCCACTCCCTCGCCCGGTACTTCAGGCTTCGTTCTAGGCCAACGTTTCAGATCTGAATGCATTGCTTGCCTTTTCCTGGTATCAGAATGTTGGTTCCTTGTTCGAGGAGCCCAACATGAGTTTCCAAAATTATCATGGGACTTGTGAGTGCACAAGCCCTGAACCTGTATAAAATGTCCCGGCCTTGCTCACTGACCTGCTATCGTGTCCCCGTGTCGTGTGCGTGTGACGTCCGGCTGTCACGTGAAGCTTCCGAGGAGAACCTTAAACACAGACCATCCTTTTTGCATGCTCTATTCTAAATAGGATGTTAAATGTAACTAACTGAACTTGCATGTGAAAGATTTTTAGGTTTTTTGTTTTCTATCTTTGTTTTTATTTGTTTTCAGTTCTCTGTATATTGCTTCCTGTGCCGTTGTAGTGGTGGTAGGATGAAAATGCGCTGGTGGCACCACGCAGTGCCGGCGGAGGGTGGTTCCCCACCTCTGTCTGTCGTGCAGCATTTGAAGGGACTGTGCGTGCTCGAAGCGCTCGCAGTCACCTCTAAGCCAGAGTTCATTCCTATTCCTCTTTTACGTGCCAAACCCCGAAGTGCATTGGGCTCGAATCTCTGAGCGCTCTGGACCCATTAGAAGATTGTTCTGATTGTCACAAATTGTAGTACCTGAAAACACGCGTAAGCTGATTGTCTTAAAAAAAAAAAGAAAGAAAGAAAGAAAGAAAGAAAGAAAGAAAGAAAGAAAGAAAGAAAGAAAGAAAGTTCTCCAAAGACAAAACAGGAACAATTATTATAACAAATAATTATGGTTGAAATGTCTGTGGTTCCTTGGAAATGCTGCGCTTTTTGTATTTCCACCATTAGTGCGGTGTGAGCGGATGTATATAGTTCAGAGGTCTTCGTGTTCGCATCTTACAATTAGGTAAATGACCTCATCTTTCAGGCTTGAATTCATTTTTAATTTTAACTTTATTTTATACAATGTGTAGACCGTTCCCCGTTCTCTGCATTTAGAAGTATAAACAATATAAATCTGTTAATTCTGTAAGTAATTTTTATAATTATGATGTAACTCTATCCTATCCTTAAAACATTTAAAATAAACCCTTTATGTGCAAAAAAAAAGACTCTCTCTCCCTCCCCATCTGCCCCCCACCCTGGGCATACTCACTCTCTCTCTCAAATAAATAAATCTTAAAAAAAGGATGTACAGATGGTAAACAAGCACCCCCCAAAATGCTCCATACCATATATCATCAGGGAAATGCAAATGAAAACAGTGAGATACCATTACACTATTAGAATGGCCAAAATCTGGAACCCTGACAATGCCCAGCGCTGGTGAAGATGCACAGAAACTGGGTCACTTGTTCATTGCTGGTGGGAATATAAAATGGTACATCCATTTTGGATAACAGTTTGGCAGTTCCTCAAAAAGCTTGCCATGTGGCTACCATATGACTGAGCAATTGTGCTCCTGGACATTTGTCTCAGATAAATAAAGACTTATGTTCATAAAAGACTGTAGATAAATGTTTATAGTAAGCTTTCTTTGTGATTGCAAGAAACTGGAACTGTCCAGATGTCCTCCAATGGGGCCGCATTCATGCCATGGAATACTACTCACCAGTAAAAAGGAACAAAAGGTTGGTACACATAACAACATAGGTGGATCTCCAGAGAAATTATGCTGAGTGGAAAAAAAAATAACCAACAATCCCCCCAAAGCTCCATCATTTCATGAGTCCATTTACATAACATTCTTGAAGTGGGGGCAGGTGGGAAGGAGGTGTGGCTATAAAAGGGCCACATAGGTCCTTGTGGCGGAAATGTTCTGTCTTGATCGTATCAGTGTCAATACCTTGGTTGTGATACTCTATGATGGGTTTGCAAGATGTTACCACTGGTGGAAATTAGGTAAAAGATGCACAAGAGCTCTCTGTATTACTTCTTACAACTGTGTGGGAATCTATAATTTTTTTTAAATTGAAAATTTAATTTAGAAAATGCTAGAATAGGGGTGCCTGGGTGGCTCAGTCGGTTAAGCATCTCCCTTCAGCTCAGGTCATGATCCTGGGGTCCTGGGATTGAGCCCCGCATCGGGCTCCCTGCTTAGCGGGGAACCTGCTTCTCCCTCTCCCTCCCCCTGCTTGAGCTCTCTCTCTCTCTCTCACTCACTCTCTTTCTCAAATAAATAAATAAAATCTTTTTAAAAATACTAGAAAAACACTGTGTTCTGGAATCACAGCATTTTTTTCACTTTTTATCTTTCATTATCCCTCTCAGCCTTTATTTTCTATAGCCTTTTATATTACTGTCTACCAATGGTTGCAAAGGAAAAAATGTAGAAAGAAAAAACAGATTTCTTAATAAATTAGTGAAAAAAAATCAGAAGAACCGAAAGGTAAGTTGAGGAACACAGATGAAATGGTCTGAGCTATTGTGAATAGCACACAATCATATTCATTTATGAAGTTTCCTTTTAAGAGGCAGTGTCTTCATTCAGGTCCTCCGAGAAGCAGGTGCCAAGGTGGAAATACAAAAGCAAGAGAATTCTCGGAGGAAGACGTGCGGACGGGGTTTATGAGGGAGGAAGCGGGAGTGGGCAGAGAAGACCTCCACCCCTTCATGAAGCTCTGGCATTATGAGAGGAGCAGGTAGGACACTTGGTCCGCATCGCCTCTCTGAGAAAGTCTTGGCCAGCCTGGTGGGTAGTCCCAGAGCGAGGACTGACCATCAGAAGATTCCTCCATCAGGCAGGAATGGCTGGGCTCTAGTACCCCTGCCTTGCTCAGTTGTTCTCTGGGATCAGACAGGAGGGGATGGGGCTTTGGCATTAAAGCTGTGGACCCAAGGTGTGGCAGGTGTAGGCTCTGCTCCAGCGACACTCAAAGATACATGTGAGTGATATGCCTCAGGATTTCCAAATAATACCTATGCTCTTTGGTGAAGTTAACATAATCATTCAGCTCTTTACTTTATAGCCGTAATGGAAAGCTCTTCAAATCATGAACAACTATGCAGATTTTGCCAAGGAGTCGGGAGTAGAAGAAACAGCTGTTAAGTTAGATGCCAGGGTAACTGGGTGATAGCCCCCAGCTGTGACAGTTTCATGCGTGGGTGACTCACTTGAACTTCCTGAGCTTGTTTTGTCTTGCACAAAAGGCCAACAATACTTGCTTTCCTGTTAGAACTTTCAAAGTATAGTCAGAAGCCTGAGGTTCTAATCCCAATTCCGCTATTTACCAACAGGGCAATCTTGGACCCATTTTCCTCATCTCTACCCTGGAAAAGACAATAGCACCCAACCTTCCCACTTCCAGCTCATGCTGCAACTCGCCAGGGATTGCTGGCAGACTCAAGGACATAATAAGGGGCTAAAACCCAATAAGAGTTATCAAAGAAAAAAATACAAAATAATGGATGTAAATATTACTTGAAAGGATAAGGAGTCAAATGTCATTTTTGTCATTAGCTGGAGGATGGTCCACAGCCTGGAACCCACTATGCAGGTGGGATGGCTCACACTCAGCCGCACCCCCCAGGGCCTCCGACCCTCCGTTCCCCTGCCAGGTTCAGATTTCTCTCTCAGATTTCCAGTTCCATTTCCCCTGTTCTGCGGCCTGCCAGTGCCCCTGCACCAAAGGAAATGCCTTTATTGTAATTTCTCACATGGCCCTGGAGTAAGATTACTTGCCACATTTATTTTATTTGACAGAGAGAGAGAGAGAGAGAGCACAAGCAGGGAGAGAGGCAGAGGGAGAGGGAGAAACAAGACTCCACGCTGAGCAGGGAGCCCGATGTGGGGCTCGATCCCAGGACCCTGGGATCATGACCTGAGCCAAAGGCAGACGCTCACCCGACTGAGCCACCCAGGCACCCCTACTTGCCACATTTAACTGAATCGAAAATGCCCCCTCCATTTTAAGTCATACCATTGTTTTATGTACCGCAAAGAGAGGAAAGAAAAAAAAAAACCCACCAATGAGGCTGTGACACAGTGTCTTAATGACATACCTCCGTGTGCGTGAAATGCTCACACGTGCCTCTCCCTGTGTTGAAACTTCTGTCATCCATTCTGAAGGACTTGACAATCTCCCTGCTTGGCTTCTGACAAGCATTTCTTTGCATGTATCTCAATAATTCAATGTGACTGAGCTTCACGTCATGTCCTTTAAAGCAGTGCTCTTTAAACTTTTATGGGCAGTCACCTGGGGATTTTGCTGAAATGCAGATCCCGATTCGGTAGGTTTAAGGTAGAGCCCGAGATCCAGCATCTCACCATCTCCCAGGTGACGCTGCCGGTCCGTGGACCACAGTTTGAGTAGCGCGGGTAAAGCACTTGGTTTGCTTCGCAAGCAACAATGGAATCGCAAGCATTTCTCCTCTAAGGAACATTCACTTCACAGATAACAAATGTATGCCCCACTGCTCTGTCCCCTTGCCTTTGTGAATATACGGAGGTTTTCCATTCAGTCCTGAATCACGGTGGAATCTTTCTGAAGACATTTTACATGGCAATGAGACCCTGCGCATGTAGTACCCACAAGGTACAGTAGATCCTTGTTGAAGTGGTGACAACAGCAACGACTATGAACGAGTTGGCACACACAGGCAATGACAACTGGGTCTCACTGATACCCGGAGGACAGCAATTGTAAGATGCTCTGCATCAGAAGATGTACTCCGATTTCAGAGTTTAGAGTTGTTAAAATATGAAAAAAATGCGCATCTTAGAATCAGTGCAAAATGGAAATTAACTCCTTGCCATTTCTTTCCTACTCTTTTTTTTTTTCTTCTCTTTCTTAATTTGAAGAAATTTCTTTCAGGGGTTGATTTAACCTAACGCCTGCTGGAAATTAGCTTTGCTTTTTTGGGGGGTGAGTTCTCTACCCCATCCGGTCCCATCCAAGACCCTGCTTGAGAGGTCATGGCAGCAGTCACCCCATCACCTTGTTGGAGGTTCTCTGTACTGGGGCTGAATGTCACTTTCCAGCCTGGCTGCTCATCCTCTTGCCCCAGGAGCCTCTGGGGGTTCTGTGAGTTAGGGCCACACCCCTGTAAACCTGCAAAGCCAGGGTCCTGCTGGCACACTAGGAATGCACTGAGCCTAGCCCAAAGTCGGTTCCTAGCAGACGTCTGGTGAATGCTTTGTGGTGATAGTTTTGAGTTCCAGAGGATGCCTTTTATCTCAGGAGCATCGGCGCTTTCCATCAGCTTGAAGTGAGGCTGGGGCAGCAATTTCTATTTGAGAGTAGTTATGCTAGGGATTTTCCCCACCAATTCACATGCTATCAACACTTGGCCTAGAGTGGAGTATCATCGATAGCATAAGTAAACACACGATCAATTTAAATCGGTAGATCCACATTTCTCAAAATATTTTCCATGCAAAAACATTTGAGTGTCTAGGGGATAATAAGTGTGCCAAAGAAATGACTCTGCCTAGCATGTGAATTAAACCCATGCCTCTCTTTGCCTCCCACTGAACTCAACTATAAAACCTGGACAGAATACATAGTTAATAAATTTGAGAAATGCTGGCATAAACCAAGTTAAACAGGTCCTGGATTGTCTTTATTAAGTGTTGTGAATCTATTAGAGGGGCTGTTTGTATTCAGTGTTTTCCAAATAGTTGATTAGAGATTTTTTTTTTCTCAAGGAGTATCCCAAAAGATACGCTGTCTTGTTTCTATGTGTCCCATGTCCCCCCATATGTGGATTAGATGGGTATGACATTTCTCATCTCTCACCAGGAGATCATGCTTTGTTTAGACAGCTGTTAAATTTGGGGGAAAAAACTTGTCAGTTCATGGTGACCTTAATTTGGCATATCCGATTGGTGGCTATAAATGGCTACTTCCAGTTTACTAATTATAAAAGGCTTGCTATTTGTCCCTGTTGGGTGATTCATGTGGTAATAATTAATACAATAATTTAATAAGATTAGCTTTTCTTCCCTAAAACTCAGTGAGCCTCATGAGCCAAGAGGAGGGAAGGAAATGAAAGTAACAAAGCAGCTTGTGATCACACGCAGATGAGTTGCTACCTTGAACTCTGCCAGAAAGTTGATAGGGAGCAGATCTGAAACGTTGAGCTATTTCCCTAATACTATACTGGGAATTCAGAGGAAGAAAAACCAACAAAAACCTTTGTTAAAAACATATTGAGAAATAATCAACACTTTTGGAATAACATTTGCTCATAGAGTGCCGGCACTTTGTTTCCAACACTGTTGCGGGTAAGAGAAAGTATATTAGATTTTTGTAGTGTAACACATTATCACCAACACAGAGGCTCAAAGCAACACTATTGATTGGGTCAGTTTCCCAGTTTCTTCGAAGTCAGAAGTCCAGGCAGGGCTCAACTGAGTCCTCTGCTCAGGATCTCACAAGATGGCAATTAAAGTGGCAGCTGGGGTTGTGGTCTCATCTGAGGCTTGACGGCTTCTTTTCAACACATATGCTACTGGCAGAATACATTTCCTCGAAGCTTTGCAGAATTCAGCTGCATTCTAGCTGTATCGTCAAGGTTAGCCAGAAAGCCTATCTGGCTTTGAACCTCTTTTAAGGGCTCATCTAGTTAGATCAGGAGCATGCTGATCTAATCATCTCTTTTGATTAATTCAAACTCAACTGATTAGGGACCTTAATTACATTTGCAAGATCCCTACTGCTATATAAAATAACATAATCTGGGAGATTTGCTTGCTCAGTTGGTAGAACATGCAACTCTTGACCTTGGGGTTGTGGGTTCAAGCCCCAAATTGGACCTAGAACTTACTTAAAAAAAATACAAAGAGCTGTAGGACTACATCAAAATAATTAAAAAAAAAATAAAGTCACATAATCATGGGAGTGATATGCTATTATATTTATGAATTCTGCTCACACTCATGGAGAGGGGATTATGAAGGGCATCTACACGAGGGGCAGGAATTTTGGGACCTATCTTAGAAGTCTATGAATCATGTGAAATTAACACACATCTCCCTTTATTTCCTACTGAGGTCAACTCTCAAATCTGGACAGAATACTAGAACAGCTGTTTGAGAACTCTGAAAAATAAATCAGCAGGCAGACTGGGGAGGAGCCCAGAATTCTAAGTCCTATCAAAGTAGCAGATATAAATAAGATCAATTGTCTCATAGCATAATACCAAAATGTCCAGGACACAAACCAAAATTACTTGACATATAAAGAACTACAGAAACCGCCACTCATATGGGAAAAGACAATCAACAGACACCAATGATAAGATGATATAATACTGGAATTTTCTGACAAGGACTTTAAAGCAGGGATCATAAAAAATCCATAAGTGTTAAGCGAACTCAAAGACTCTTATAAGTAAAGTCTGCATTTAATTTGGTCTTCCTTTTTCTAGTTTCTTAAGGTAGAAGTTGAGGTAATTGCTTTAAGTATATAGCATTTAGTACTAGAAATTTCCCCTAAGAACTGCTTTAAGCGCATTTCACAAATTTTGATATGTTCATTTCACTTCACTGAAAATATTTTCAAATATCTTTTTTTATTTCTTCTTTAATTCACTTAGTATTTGTTAGTGTATTATTTAGTTTCCATTAGGCAAAAATTTGTGATTTTCCAGAGATTATTTCCACAGGTTATTTTTAATTTAATTCCACTGTGACTGGAGAATATAGTTTGTATAACTTGAACATTTAAAAATTTATTGTAATTTGTTTCATAGTCCAGAATATGGTCTATATTGGTAAATGATCTGTGTGTACTTAAAAATAATGTGGATCTTGCTATTGTTAGGTGGAGTGTTTTGTTTTATAAATGTTAATTATATCAAGTTGGTTAAGAGTGACTTTTTAAATCTTCTATATGCTTGCTGGTTTTCTTTTTACTTGTGCTATCAATTAGAGATAATTATTGAAATTTCTGACTATAATTTTGGGTTTATTTATTTCTCTTTATAGTTCTGTCAGTTTTTGCTTCATGTAATTTGAAGTTCTATTATTATGTGCTTCTGTTATTTATATCACCACTCCAGATTTCGTTTGATTTGTGTTAGCATAGTGTATCATTTCCTATCCTTTCACTTTTGACCTGTGTCTTTATACTTATACTTTATACTTTAAGCACATTTCTTATGGAAAGCATTCATTTGCAACTTGTTTTTTTTTATTCAATGTGTCAATCTCTGTCTTTTAATGAGAGGTGTTTAGATAATTTACATTTAATGTGATTATTGATATAGTTAGTTTATTATCCTGCTATTTCTTTTTATCTGTCCCATGTCTTCTTCAACCACTTTGTCTTATTTTTGGCCTTCTTTTGGATTAACTGATCTTTTTTTTTTGTGCTTCCATCGACCCTCCTTTTTGCCTACTTAGCTATAAATATTTGTTTCATTATTTTAATGGCTGCTAACATATGGTGTGTATAGTGTATAAGGTAGTACACAGCTCTAAATTCTCACTGTCTTTAGTAATTATTTACCACTTCGTGCATGTAAGAACCTTAGAATAGAATATTTCCATCTACCCCTTCTGGTTATTATGCTATTGTTGTCATATATTTTACCTATACATATATTATAAACCCCAAAATACATTGTTATAATTTTTGTTTAAATAATTATAATATAAAGAGATTTAATCAGAACAAATAATATTTACCATTTCTGGTGCTTTTTATTCATTTAAGTAGATCTATATTTTCATCTGGTATTATTTTTCTTCTGCCCAAAAGACTTTCTTTAAAATTTCCTATAGTGTGTGTTTGCTGGTAAATTCTTACAGTTTTTATCTGTCTAAAAACATCTTTGAGGCACCTGGGTGGTTCAGTGGGTTAAGCATCTGCCTTCAGCTCAGGTCATGATCCCAGGATCTGGGGATTGAGCCCCGCATGGAGTTCCCTGTTCAATGGAGAGCCTGATTCTCCCTCTCCCTCTGTCCCTCCCCCCATTTACGCACACTTGAGCCCATGCGCTCTCTCTCTTTCTCTCTATCACAAATAAATAAATAAAATCTTTAAAAAAACAAAAACATCTTTATTTCACCTTTTTTTTTTCACCTTTGTTTTTGAAAGATATTCTTGCTGGGCATAAACTTCTAGTTTGACAGTTTTGTCTTTCAGTATTTTATTTTATTTATTTATTATTTTTTTAGAGATTTTATTTATTTATTTGACACAGAGAGAGAGATAGCAAGAGCAAGAACACAAGCAAGAGGAGTGGGAGAGGAAGCAGGTTTCCCACCGAGCAGGGAGCCCCATGCAGGGCTCGATCCCAGGACCCTGGGATCATGACCTGATCCGAAGGCAGATGCTTAATGACTAAGCCACCCAGACTCCCCTGTCTTTTAGTATTTTAAAGATATCTTCTTGCCTACATTGTTTCTGATGAAAAATCTGCTCCCACCCTTATCTTTGTGTCTTTTTATGTAATATCTTTTTTTTTAAGCTTTCACAATTTTTATTAAATCCTAATCTAACAGTATCTGATTTTATAGACATCATTCCATGGTGAACATGTTTAATAAGTGAAAGTAAATCAGACATCGAAGTCATTATTCTCTGCAGACTAAGCAATAAGGTAACTACACAGAACACTACAGGTAACAACATACACTTACTTGCCAGAGTTTTCATACAAGTCATTTTTTTTATCAAACTATATCTCCTAATATTTAATACAGTAGAATTAGTGATTGTAGCTCTCATATAATATTTTAATTACAAGTACCTTATTGAGATAACTAACATTTTGACAGTTTCACTGACTTTCCAAATTAGTATAATATATTCAAGAAAGAGAACAAAAAAGTGAAATGAAAACTGAACATAACATTAAAGGAAAACGAAGTAAAAAAAAAGGGAAAGTGAAATATCACTGGGGTAGAAAAATCCAACAAGTCTAGACATTGGGCTGGAAGAAAACAGATCAACTATGGATTTCACAAGTCAAGAGTTTATAAATTCAATGCAATACAAATCCTTTGAATGTAAAAGCCAAGGTGAAACCAACAGGTCTATAAACTGTTACTTTTGGCCTTAAACAGTACCAACTCTTGATCAAAAAAGGCCACAACAGTTAAGATTGTATTACTTGATTTTATTTTACACTAGGTGGCGGGCACAAAGCAATCCTCCTTAATAAAGTTGACAATTAGCTTCACTCAGAACACTTTTAATAATGCACATAAAAAAAAAGTATTCATCTTACAAATTGTTCTGCAATCCAAATATACAATAGCTTAACGTTTAGAAAACAAAAGCCAATGTAAAAAGACAGATTAAAACAACTAGAACAGTACAGGTTTCATGTGGCTCTGATTTTACAGCTTTCTTACTGCGTCATCAATGTCCGCAATCTGTTCCTTCAGCTGGCTCCATTGCTCGGGATTTAAAGAAATACCTTTTCTTCCAGGTTTCATTTCACCTTCTGGATCCATCCAATATTCTCTAATATCAATTAGGACTTTCCCTTTAAAGTCCCGAACACTGACATACCTCATTTTCCCAATCTGGAACATGTTATCATCTCTGCTGCTGCTCTGCTTAGAGGACGACAGGGCTCTTGAAGTTTCACCAGTCTTTTGCTTCTTTACAGGTTTTTCTGGAGTAACTTGCTTTTTCCTCTTTAACTTTTTGTCAACCTCACTGTCAGAATCACTGCCAGAAGAGCTTGAAGAAACAAGTTCCTTTGATTTAGGCATTGCTCCACTCTCGCAGCCGAACCTCTTTCTGCTCGCTCGCTTGCAACTCTATGTAATATCTTATCCCTTTCTCTGGATGCTTTAAATTTTTCCATTTATCACTGGTTTCTTTAGCAATTTGATTATGGTAGGTCTTGATGTAATTTTTTTCATGCTTATTTTGCTTGGAGGCTGGTTGAACTTGGATCTGTGGGTTTATAATTTTAATTAAATTAGGAATATTTTTGGCCCTATTTTTCTTCAAATATTTGTTCCATCATCTCTCTTCGCTCTCCTTTCCTTTGGCAACTCCAATTACACATATATTAGGCCACTTGATACTCTTCATTTTTTCAGATTTTTTCTCTTTGGGTTTTATTTTTCTTAGTTTCTATTGCCATGTTTTCAAGTTTACTAATGTCTCCTTTTTTCCTTCCTTCCTTCCTTCCTTCCTTCCTTCCTTCCTTCCTTCCTTCCTTCCTTTTTAAAGTGGGCTCCACAATTCAGGGCTTGAATTCACGACCATGTGATCAAGACCTGAGCTGAGATCAAGAGTTGTTTGCTGGGGCACCTGGGTGGCTCAGTCATTAAGCATCTGCCTTCAGCTTAGGTCGTGATCCCAGGGTCCTGGGATCAAGCCCCGCATTGGGCTTCCTGCTCTTCGGGAAGCCTGCTTCTCCCTCTCCCACTCCCCCTGCTTGTGTTCCCTCTCTTGCTGTGTCTCTCTCTGTCAAATAAATAAATAAAACCTTAAAAAGAAAAATAAAGAGCTTTTTGCTCAACTGATTGAGCCACTCAGGTGCCCCTCAAGTTTACAAATGTTTTTTTATGCAAAGTCTAATCTACTATTAATCCCATCAGTTTTTCATTTCAGATGTTGCAGTTTTCATCTGTAGAAGTTCAAGTTGGGTGTGCTTTTCTGGAAATATTCTTTATGTTTATACTTAACTCCTAATATCTGAAATACAGTTATAACTACTGTTTTAATATTCTTGCCTGATAGTTAATATTCTAATACCTATTTCAGTTCTGAGTCAGTTTTGATTGATTGATTATTCTCCTCATTATGGGTTACATTCTCCTTATACTTTTTTTTTTTTTTTAAAGATTTTATTTATTTATTTGAGAGAGAGAGAGAATGAGAGATAGAAAGCACAAGAGGGAAGAGGGTCAGAGGGAGAAGCAGACTCCCCGCTGAGCAGGAAGCCCGATGCGGGACTCGATCCCGGGACTCCAGGATCATGACCTGAGCCGAAGGCAGTCGCTCAACCAACTGAGCCACCCAGGCGCCCTCTCCTTATACTTTGAATGTCTGGCAATCCTTGATTGGATGCCAGCCATTGTGTTATTACCTTCTTTGGATATGAGATATTTTGTTTTCGTATAGCCATTCTTGAGCTTTGCTCTGGGATGCCATTAAATTACTTGGAAATAGTTTGAGCTCTTCAGATCTATTTTCTGATTTATGAGGTGGATCTGGGTCAGTGTTTGGTCTGGCTCTAAATATTTCCCACTACTAAGGCACTGTCATAAGTATTCTGCCCAGTGTCCTGAAAAGTCTGATTTTTTTTTCCAGGCTGACTGTAGGAACAGGTTATATTCTTGGCCCTTTGAGAGTGCCGGCTGCTTTTACCCAACCCTATCAGATTGTGTCTTCCTCGAGCATTGGGTAGTAGGTTCCCATGTGTGTAAGGATGAGAACTCTGCTGAATACTTGAGGGGACCTCCTCCAGATCACCAGCATTCTCTCTTGGTCCCACTGTCTCTGGTCTGGTGCTCTGTCTGTACACTCTAGCTGTCTGGTCTCCCTCGACTCTCATCTGCATCTCCTCACCTTGGAGAGTCCACCAGGCTGTGCCTGGACTCCCCCTTCCTACCCCATAGCTTGGAAACCCTCTCAAGGTAGTAAGCTGGGACAATAGTAAAGCTCTCCAAATTTGCTTCCTGTCTTTCAGAGACCACTGTCCTCCATTGCCTGATAGCCAGTGTCTTGAAAACTGTTGTGTCATATATTTTGGTTTTTGTTTGTGCATCTGTTTCTTTCAGGCAGCAGGCAAAATCTGTCCTTTTTACTCCATTTTGAACAGAATGCCTCTTTACCATGCTACTGAATGCATATTAAATGCATATTGAAACACAGTGTTTTGCTGATGGGAAAATGAGACACTGAGAGGTTAAAGGTCACAGGACCAATCCATCCTTTAATCATGATGCTGCCTCCTGGTGGAAGAACATGTGCTTCTCACATCTTTACAAGAGAAATTGGCAATGGCATCTTTCCAACACAGCCCATACTTGGCTCTAATTATATTTATAAATGCTAATAGGAGTTGCAATAACAATTATGCTAATCTCTCTGTTTAGAGCCAACTGTTACAACCAATTATGGTCAATGAGTTCAATTTATAAATTGGAATTTATTAAATCTAGCCACTGAAATATACCTCTGTTTTAGGCAGATTGCCTCTAACATTTATGACTAAAGTTATTTACTTTAAAAATGTCCTAATAAGACATAAGCACTTAGAAGAAGTCTTTTCATCTTTATTTTTCCTTTGATGGAATAGAAAAGGAAAACATACCTGCAGTCAGAATTTTGGTTTATTTATTAGATAACAAGGGCTCTGTGAAGCTCTTAAAAAATATTTCAGAGGATGTTTTCTTTTCTTTTTTTTTTTTTAAGATTTTACCTACTTATTTGACAGGAAGATAGAGAGAGAACACAAGCAGGCAGAGCGGCAGGCAGGGGGAGAGGGAGAAGCAGGCTCTCCGCTGAGGAGGGAGCTCGATGCAGGGCTCGATCCTGGGATCATGACCTGCGCCGAAGGCAGCTGCTCAACCAACTGAGCCACCCGGGCGCCCTGAGGATGTTTTCTGAAGAAACTGCCCAGCTCTGGCTCAGAGCCTGTATAGGATCTGCAGAGGCATTGATTAGGAGAAAGCACATATTCTGGATCGTGGCAAACAGGAGAGTTGGCAGCCCCATTAGGCAGTGGAAGACAATTAGAATAGGAAATTAAACACACATAAGATTTCTTTACATTTGCAGGGTGCCTGGCTGGCCCAGTAGGTAGAGCACACGAGTAAAGCACACATCTCTTGATCTCGGGATTATAAATTCGAGCCCCATGTTGGGTGTAGAGATTACTTGAAAATAAAAAAATAAACAAATTTCTTTATATTTTCTTTTCATACATTCATTTGGGCATCCATAAAATGTAGGTATGTTAAAAGGATTTAGAACTAGATTTAGGCAAGATTCTGAAGTGTAAATTATTCTCATTGGTAAACTGAGAACTATAACTGAGGTGGTCTTAAAAGCATTTGCTTTCTCTGAGAGTTTATGATTCTCTGATCCAGGCCTTTTGAGGCTCTAGGACCTCATGCTGGCTGGGGCCTGCTTGTGGTACCTGGCAAGACCCACCACAGGGGAGGCTGGCATTTACCAGTGTTTGATCTTCTCTCCCAGGTGTCAACATTTACCTTTTCTGTGACCCATTTCCTCAAGGCACCATCTTCCTTGGCTAATCTGATCACCCACCACAAGGAAGTTATCACTTGTATTAGGGATGAACTGTGGGGTGCAAGAAGGAGGTGTGTCCGATATTAACCAGGGTAAGGGAAGAAAACAATAGAATTCTTATTTATATTTATTTTTATTTCATCCTTTCTTATTTACATTTTGTTTCATAATGTGCATAATATATTAGTTACAATACTACACGTATGCCATTTAATTATATACACCTACAATAGTACATATATCTAATATACATATATTTAATCCTAAACTTTCCCTAATTGTGTAAATCTCTTCTCTCTATGTGGTGGGTCAATGAATCTTGAGGACATCACTGTACTATGGTTCTCTAGGCTTGCTGCATACCTGTCACCATGGGCTCCCCCTTGGCTGCCATCTTGGGACTTCTCATTGCTTCTTTCTTCCATTGGTGCATCTATTTCCTGGATCCCTTGTGTCCCTTTTCCTGATATTTCTTCCAGTTCCTTGCCTGAAAAAGGAAAGACCTTGTATGTTTGAAAATATCATTAGTGTAACTTCACAAGTAATTGATAATTTAGCAGGATATGGACATCACTTTCCTTCAGAAATTTGAAGGCACTGCTTATTATGTAGCTTCCAGTTGCAGTTGAGAAATTCAATATTACTCTGACTTGCGATTCTTTGTATAAAACCTGTTTTATTTTTATTTTTGTATTGGAAACTGAAAATATTTTCCCCACACCTTCTCTCCAGAGTAAACATCATGCTGAATTTTAACACTGTAGCCTTTTTTTGGTGAACATTATATAGGTGGAATCACAGAATACATACTTTTTTTGTGTCTGGTATTTAATTTCAACATCATGTTTGTGAGATTCATCACAATACACAGCAATAATTATTCAGTCTCATTGCCTTATATAACTCTACTGTATGAATAGAATGCAATTTATGTATCCCAAACATTCATTCTGTGCATTATCTATTCTTGCTTTATGGATCTGAATATATCTTATCTCTCCAAGAATACTAATTAAATACTTTTTTTCTTACCCCCATATAATCTTTGTTTCTTCCAACTACCTTTAAAATACAGGTTAAGTCTTTGTATTTCATTTTATATGATTTCCTCAAATGTCTGGTGATCCGTGACTTTCTGCTCATGTTTATGCATGAGGTACTAAACAGCTGATTGCTAGAACCCTGTGCTCGTGGGTGGTCTTCCTTGTAGGGTGATCTTGCTGCAGTATTTTCTTGGAGGAGATTCCTGATGTTAGTACCCTTCGTTTTTTCCTTCCTCTCTTGAGCTGGTCATATTCCACAGAGAATGAAATTTTAAGCAGAAGTCCAATCCTGACTTCTGGTATTTTGGGAGCCAACTAGGGGAAAAGGCTAGAGAAGCTCTACATTGGTATGTGGGCCCATTTTCAATGTGGCTCCCCACCCTCCATGGGCCTGGTCTTTCTTGTCCAGAGACCTTCTGTTTTACCCTATAGAGAATATACTTCCAGTCTTCTCCCGGTGAAGGCAAGAGAATCTGCCTGGTGCTTGGATTTGGGGAGGCCACCTGAGGGCCTCACTATTTTTTTTAACAAACTAAGTAGACCAATTTTCTGTCTTTAGCTCCATCTTTACCTCCAGTTTCAGAAGTATCTGGTGCTACTCTTGAGTTTCTAGAAGCTTCTACAAAGTAAGACAGGGTTTCCATGACATTGCTTTCCATTTTCTAAGTTTTGCTCTTGTCCCCTCTCTTTCTCCTTTTGTTTTTCGCATTTATGTCTTTCAAAATCCTTTTATTGTTATTATTTCATGAGGGCTTCAGGAAGGGGTGGCCACAGGTAGGTGCATTCATTGCTCTATTTTCACTCGGAAGTCTTGTTCAATAATTTTTCAACTCAACTGTCTACACCTTGACTCTGGTTTTTCTAGAATGGATAAGTTTCCAATACCCCAGGAAGAAGTGATAGTCGTGTCAGAGTTGACAAGCATTTAGTTTTTGTTAATATTTATATGTTTATACACCTAGCCTTCTAGAAAAGCCTAATACATTTTGGTTCCTTTGCTTATGGCCTACAGTGACCATAATGAGGTCTTTTTGTTTTTCCAAAGTACACGTATCATGTGCTGAGTTATCTTCCAGATTACTTAGGAATCTACTGCTGCGGGAGGAGACGTGGGAAAAGAACATTTTTGATGCTATTCCAAATCCACTCAATCATTGTATTCAACTACAAAGACGAGTTGATACCTTTCTCTTTAAGGAGTCTGCCATTAAAGGAGGCATTATTACTCATGTTGAAGGCTAGTACCACAGCCCTTTTAGCACAGAGGGCAGTGCATCAGTCTCATAATCTGAAGGTCCTGAGTTCGAGCCTCAGAGAGGGCACAGCTATTTTGCTGTGCTATAAAAGGATGTTTGAAGAAAATAATAAAAACTTTCAGCAAAGGTGCTTAGAGGCTCCCCGTGGCCAGGCAGATACAGGGATGCCCCCCACAAAGGCATTGGTGGGTAAATGCCCAAGTCCGCATGCAGATCATTCAACCTCATTCACAAGAGAAGGGATGCAAGCCACAGCCAAAAGGAAGTTGTCTGCTTTCCCAAGAATTTAAAAAAAAAGAAAAAAGTGGGAGTTTTGAACTTAAAAAAACAGCTCCAAATCTCAGGTCTGCCACTTCTTACCAGTGACCTGGAACAAAGTTTTTGTTCTGTTTTGTTTAACTTTTAGAGGCTCATTCCTTATTTGTAAAATGGGAATAATAACACCTAACTGGCAAGGTGGGTTGAACACATGAAATGATACTGATATATTACAGTCAATGTAAGATACTTATCCCAGATTTTGGCAGGTAGTGAGCGGTCTTGTAACTGATGTTCTCAGTGTAAGGAAAGGGATGCCGAGAAGGGCACTGGGGTATTTTTCCTTTAGAAAAGGGTTACCTGCATTGCCTGGAGATGACAGGGAGTGGTATTGTTGTCCAGGAGCTGCACGTCTCTTCAAAGAGAATGAGGACACAGACACTGCAGGATCCCAGCAAAGCACCTGACTGCTGACACAGACACGCCGGGATCAGAAAGTGTCACTGAACACAAGCGCACAAACACAAATGCTCACCGTGCCGGGCGGTGAGGGCAGAGTCCCTCCGCCGTACGGTGTTTTCAACACCAGAACCAAGAAGGCAATGTCAAGATGAAATAAATGAAACGTTAAGGATTCTGAGTGGGGTAATTCTCTAAGCAGGGCCCAAACCTCCCACTTCACTTTTCTCCTCAGGGCGTCTTAGGGTGCAATTTCTGGCAATGTCCCTGTGCTCACCTCAACCCTCTTCCTGCTTTGTCCTACCTTCCATATTTAACAAGAATGGTCACTTGGGTCTGACAGTGGAAAAAAGCATGTGAGGGACAATCTTGATATATACCTTTTAAGGAGATAAAAATAGTGAGATAATGGATGTGCTATCTATCTCATTTTTTTAAATAAAAAAGTTTTTACATCAAAAACTAATTATGTACTATATGCTGGCTAATTGAACAGAATAATAAAAAAAATAAAAAATAAAATAAAAACAAAATCTACCCCCCCCCCAAAAGAAGTTGTGCCATCATGGTGATGTGTATTCTCTCTCCCCCTCTTTTTATTTTCTTTTGTGGCCGTGTCATCATTAATTTCTGTCTGCAGAGTTCACCCAAGTTCAAATTTGACCACTTTCCCCTGACGTCACCATACATTTTCTTAGTTGTTGCTATAATTTCATTAGCTCTTCTAGAGTTTGGAAGGAAATGGTGCTCCAAGAATGACTTCGCATGATAGAACTTGCAAGGTACAATTACCCTTAACTTTGAGATTGGGATGGTGTATATTCCATTGGAAGACACACAACGGAATATTATTCAGTTGTGACAAAGAAGGAAGTGTTGCCATTTGCCACAACATGGATGGACCTTGAGGGCATAATGCTAAGTAAGATATGTCAGATAGGGAAAGACAAATACTGTATGATATCACTTGTATGTGGAATTTTAAAAAGGTGAACTTGGTAAAAACAAAGAACAAAATGGTGGTTAGCAGGGGATGGGGCTGGGGGATCCGGGGGATGTCATTTAAGTGTACAAACTTTCAACTAATAGATAAATAATTACTGGAGATCTAACACGTGGCATGGAGAATACAGTCGTCAATTACTGTATTATAAATTTCAAAGTTGCTAAGACTCTATATCTTAATTGTTCTCACCACAAAAAAGAATAATTATGTGATGTATAGAGGTGTAGTTAATGCTACAGTGGTAATCACATTGTATAAAGTCAACACTTTGTACACCTTAAATTTATACAATGTTATATGTCGTTTATGTCCCAATAATAATAATAAGATTAGGACGCAAAGAAGAGAGCCTGGGCACGCGGGTGTTAGCTCCAGTCCTCTGACATCAGGCATGGTCAGTGATCTCATTGACCTGATTGAGCTGATTTTCTTTCCAACACAGGTGGCCAAAACTGAATACCACTGAAGAACTGCTCCAGCTGGGGGCATTAAAGCAACCCATAATCAGAGATGTTCCATGAGAATGTCATAAGGAAGTGGCAGGGTGAGCTGCGTCTGAATTCCCACAGTCACATTAACGCTTGCAGCAAGTCAGGGTTCGCATTTCCAAGGTCTGGGCCATTTTTGCCTGGAATGTTGTCCTTTTAGATGTGGAATGCTGTGTACTATTTGCAGATATTTAGAATTTGAAAGCTTTTGACACCTTTTAGGGTCAAGCAGACACTCCTGGCTGATGCACATACCAGAAGACTGAAGTAAAGTTGTCCTTTTGCCTGAGCACACAACCCAGAGACAATTCCTGGCAACCAAAGGCATAATGAATGGGACCCAGCTCTCCTCGTGTTGGTGAAAAAAAAAAAAGAGAGAGAGAGAGAAAAGAAAAAGACAAAGAATTGAATCTGGGCCAGTTAATAATGCAGTCCACTGGTTTGTGCCCAAGACCTTGAATCTGAGAGGAGTGGCCTTTTCCAAAAGGTATTCTGTGCTTGATGGACATGCTTAACCTGTCCCCCATTTGTGTTTTAAGGCTCTGTTACCTTGGAGCCACCTCTTTATACCAGCAGCAACACCCCAAATTAGTCTCCATTCACAAATTACCTCTGAGGCAGCCTCCCTGGGAAAACTTAAAAGCCTATTTAACTGAAGGAATGTCTGCTGCCAAGAAGTTGGCTTGGGAGAATGGCAGTAATTAAATGATGATAATATTTAGGATCTTGCAGGTATAACAAAGGCTCCTTTCTTTGTCTCAGGTGGGGACACGTTAACACATTGCCTCTGTCTGGCCAGGGAGGCAGGCAAGGGAGGAATGCAGCCATCGTGGGGGTGTGAGAACGGGGAATTGGAGCACCGAGTGCCTGGGGATGGGGGCTGCTTCCTGAGGTCTGGAGGAAAGCTTGGTGCTGGGAAGGAGAGGGGTTTAATATTAATATTCATCAGAGATGGGCCCTGCGGCATTTCAGCCTAAGATGTCTTAGAACAGGTGAGGGAGGAAACAAGGCCAAGCTCTTTGTTAAATGGTTTCTTGTCTGTGGGAGAAGGGCGGGGGGTGGGGGGTGAGGCTCTGTGTGGAGCCTCCAGCCGGGGTCTCACAGCGGCGGCAAGATGGAAAGTGGAGTCCCAGTGACCAGTCTTTCTTTTCGCCAGTTGTGGGATCTCGCGAGCATTGCTAAATCCACCCTACATGTAGAAAGGGGAGCAGCCCAGCCCGCCAGCCCCCGACCCACGTGCATGGATGGGGGCCACACCGCCCACCCTGTCGGCCCTGAGGCATGAGTGCCTGGCCCTCATCTGTCTGCTCAAGTGTGTACTTATCTCATGATTTGAGTTGATCCAAAGGTCGGTATGATGGATGCATCCTGTGAATCTAATACATAAGTAAATTCATGCCACTTTCTTCAGCTAAAGCAATTTCATCTGTTCAGTCCACAAAGAGGATAAATGGAATGCTGGGCTCAGGGCTTGGGGCCAGGGTTCCAAACATGTGGGAAGGAATGGGCCTGTGTTCCTCATTCATCCTGTCCGAACTGGACAAATTCCATCCAAGATGGCCGAATGCCAGATCAGTCAACTTCTGTCCCCCACCCCCTTTCTCTCTGTCTCTGTCTCTCCCTCCCTGCTTTGCTTGCTCTCTCTGGGGATTTCACTCTGGCTAGGACAAACGGAAACTTGCAGGGCCATGGTGCGAAGACCAGGTTGCTGTTTGCAGAGTTTGGGAGGATTCTCTGTGTTGGAGTTGGGAGTGTCAAGGGCCTTGGGAAGAGAAATGAGGAGAGGAGTTTAGGAGAGTGACTTGTCTTAGTGAAGAAAAGCAAGGTTGACCTGGCCTAGGTATCAGATCCAGATCCAGCACTGTTCACTTTTTAGGGGGCCACAGGAAGAAGTGGGGAAATTCCCCCACAGAAGGCCCAGGGTCCAGGTGGGAAGGTATCAGGGAAAGAACAAGACATGGGTTCTTTCTTATGCGTCCACTATTGTTGTTGTTTTTTTTCCTGTTTATAAATATAACACATATTCATTATAGAAAACTTAGAAAATACAGAAGAGCCTAAAGGAAAAAAAAAAAGACTAAAGAAGAAAACTAAAACACTCATATACTAAAACTTAAGGATAAATACCACTAGCCTTTTAGAGAATGTTATTTTAATACAGTCTCATAGCCTCCTTTTTTCTTTTAATAATTATTTTGTGGGCATCTTCCAAAGACGTTGCAAAATCTGCAAGAATTTGTTTTTAAATCAGCTGATTCATATTTCATTGTATGGATAAAATATACATTTTAAAATCATTTCCCAATGCTAGCACTTAGCATTGTCTATTATATTTTAATTTTTCCTGTTATATAAGAAAAGCTCCAGTGAACACCTTTGTGTGTGTGTGTGTGTGTGTGTGTGTGTTAGGAAGGGAGAAGAGGGTGCAGCTGAACTGCTGTATCCTTGTTCTGGGTGGTCCCTAGAGTGTCTCTGACCTCTGACCTGCCTGGACGCTGGAGCAGACCCCCCCAGCAGTTGTGCTCATCCTCAGGTACATGACTCACTGAGGTAGATTTGCTGAAAAGAACTTCGGATTACTGGGGGCTGGTGAAGGTGGGGAGAGAGGAAGCTTTCTTCATTTTCTCAGACACATAGAAAGAGGATCTCATTAGTCCCATGGAGACTACAAAGGGCCCCCGTTCCCCCTTCCCTCCCTGGGCTCCTTTGGGGACATTTGCATGAACGCTCACAAGACTTTAGTGCAGGCGCAGTGGAGAAAGACCATGAGAGCATCAGGGAGTGGCCAGCCTGGGGTGCAGAGAAAGGACAGCAGGGGCAGGGCTTGGCAGTATTCACCCAGAACGTCTAGGGGAGACAGGCACCTTCCCCTGGGTTCCCCACTGGAAAGGCCATGACCGTGGTGGGTCAGGGGAGGAAAATGCAACAGGCTTCACCAGGCTTCACTCCCAGCTCATTCAGCATCCTTCTAATTCATGTTAGGATGTTAAGCTTCTGGGCTCCTGATAGAAATGGGAGCATTTTTGTTACTGGAAAGAAATAACCTTCAGCAGAAATAAAAAGCTGGTATCTCAGTGTGCGGGCTTGAGTGTGAGGTGAGTCAGCCTCCGGGAATCTGTTCAAAGGGCACTGGTGGGGTGAGAGGTAGCCCCTGCACACGGCAAAGGCAGTGAGCTAGGGCTGTGTGCCTGAAGCCTCAGAAGCCTTGTGTCACATTCTCACTGGGACCCTGCATGCCTCTTGCCCCACCTTTGTTGTGGCCATTAGCCAACGAAGCCAGCTGTCTTGTAAGGCACCACACCGGAACTTGATCACCTCCCCTTGGCTACTTGGAATTGTCATGGCAGTTCCCAGAGTCCTACTTCAACAGTGGTAGGCCCACAGACATATAGTCTACGAGCAGGCGCAAGTTGTTTGTTTTTTCCTTCCCCTAATATAGCCCTTGAATGACTGAGACCTATTACTGATAACAGACATGGGCATGTCAACACAGGACTGTCCTCCCTGGGCAACTGTATTATCGCTTGCTGTCACAGGTTTCATTGTCCACCCCCCAAATTCATATGTTGAAGTCCTAATCCCCAGCACCTTATTTAGTGACCTTATTTGGAAATAAGGTCATTGCAGATGTAATCAGTTAAGATGAGGTCACAGTGGAGTAGGGTGGGCTTCTAATCCAGTATGACAGGTGTCCTTATAAAAAGGGCGCCATTGGGCGCCTGGGTGCCTCAGTTGGTTAAGCGTCTACCTTTGGCTTGGGTCATGATCTCAGGGTCCTGGGATCAAGTCCCGCATCGGGCTCCCTGCTCAGCGGGGAGTCTGCTTCTCCCTCTGACCCTCCCCCCACCATGCACTCTCTCTCTCTCAAATAAATAAGTAAAATCTTTAAAAAATAAATAAATAAAAAGGGTGCCAGGTGACACACACACACAGAACACCATGTAAAGACTGGAGTTATGTTGCCTCAAGCCAAGAAGCTACCAGAAGCCAGAAGAAAACCTGGGAATGGATCCTTCCCTAGAGTCTTCAGAGGGAGCATGGTCTTGCTGATAACCTTGACCTCTAATTCTAGCCTCCAGAACTGTGAAACAATACATTTTGGTCATTTAAGGCACTCAATGCGTGGTCTTTGATTAAGGCAACCCTACCACACTAATGCACTTGCCATCACCAAGGAGCTCAGAAGCCTTCTGACCTCGGAAGAGCTCCTTGTCCTCCTTACGCCTCTGCTTCATACAGAAAGGTCAAGCAGGTCATGTCTATTTTATAGATGGAGAGACTCTATCCCAGAGAGATGAAACGATTTATTTGAAATTGCTTTCTTGTGAAACCCTTTTTAAAAGAACAAAGCTGGGAAAAGTTAGCTCTGGCAACATGCTAATTGTCTGCCAACTGCTAACCTCACATCCCATGCTCCTAACCACCTTGAGGTTTTGGCCTTTCAGATGCCCTGTTCTTGGAGATGGAGAACAAATGAGGAGCAAATCAGGGAGTGCTGAAGAGGAATGCTGAGCCTGGTCTCACAAGAATGTTAAAGGACCCCTTTGTGGAAAATCCGCCAATAGACAAGGGTGTGTACACTAAAGTATTTATTTTCATGCTATGCAATGCCAAAGAATGTTTTAAATTAAAAAAAAAAAAAGGATTTTCACTCTGATTGTGGAACTCCCTGGGTTCCCAAATTCTTGGGCAAATATCTGGATCAGAATCTCATTTTAAGTGCCCAGTCATGACGGGTTAAACATAGGAGATGCTAACAATAAGCTGTGAGGTGTGGGGGGCCCTGTAGTCAAGAGATGTGGTTGGAGTTCCAGCTCCTTCTCGCTGGAGGTACAACCTCAGGCAAGATGCATTCACGCCCTTGTGTCTCATCCCTAAATGGGATGACAAACCACACCAAGTTCCAGAGGGTTCCAACGGAATCAGGTATATGG
The DNA here is from genome assembly GCF_009762305.2 of Zalophus californianus. Taxonomy (NCBI): domain Eukaryota; kingdom Metazoa; phylum Chordata; class Mammalia; order Carnivora; family Otariidae; genus Zalophus; species Zalophus californianus. Next base: position 177,181,294 of record NC_045596.1, read on the forward strand.
CAGTGCTTTATAAAGGGCAAAGTCACACCGCAGCACAAGCGGTTGGCTCTGAGGCATGGAGAGAGGGCAGTTCAGATTTTGGAGGCGGCTCTGCCCCAGGCAACATCCTGGTGTTGCCTGCCGGGGTCACACAAAGAAGGGGCTGGATGGGGGCTCCTCTGGGGAGCTCTGAGGTGGATTTCTGACTTGCAGAAGCAGACCATGGGAAGCACTGGGGGAGAACCAGAGCTGAAGTTTTTTTGCAAACATGTGTGTGTATGTTCAATTTCTGGGGAGAGAACCCCTGGCTATAAGGGTAGGTGACCACTGATCCTTCCTCCCAAAGGCTTCCTCCTTTCTTTAGGAAGGGTGCATGGGGCGCCTGGGTGGCTCAGTTGGTTAAACGTCTGCCTCCGGCTTAGGTCATGATCCTGGGGTCCTGGGATCAAGCCCTACATGGGCTCTCTGCTCTGCGGGAAGCCTGCTTCTCCCTCTGCCTGCTGCTCCCCCTGCTTGTGCTCTCTCTCTCTCTCTCTCTGTCAAATGAATGAATAAAATCTTAAAAAAAAAAAGGAAAGGAAGGGCTTGTGTGCAGTGGTGGGGAGCTCAGTAGAGTGGTAGGGAGGAAAGAAGCTGGGGCAACTTGAAAGATGTGCAAATAACAAACCACAAGACCTATATTCTCAAATCAGATCGAATAGAATCAACCTGAATCAAAATTCCCTTTTCCAGCCTTGCCCACTTTAACGAACACCCCACCATGCCCTCCAGCAGGCTGTTGTGGGGAGGGGGGAAGGGGAGGTGACCCTAGAGTATGTGGTGTCATTTGCTTCCTTGGGACCCCCTTACTGGAGCTGGTGTTCTCTGTACACCCACAAGGGGCTCTGGTGGCAGAGTGGCAGTGTGAGGGAGTCAGCCCGCTCTCACACCTGCCCCAGCCCCTTCCCTCAGGAAGATGTGGGAGAAAGAGCAGGAACCCAAAGGGCCGATCCTGCCAAGCTCCTCGGGTTTGTGAGACCTAGAGGATACGTGCTGGAGGAGGAGTGGGCAGGGGGAGGGAGGGGGGAAGGAAGGTGAGAAGACTGTGACTCACTCTGAAAGAATTGTGCTGTCTGATTTTATAAATTCTCAGGGGCTGGGAAAGCAAACGCAAATGACCTCAAATTTAGCTAATAGAGAACATTGATTTCCTTTATGTGGCGCAGCCAAATGCATTTAGCTTCTGCTCAAATATTGCCAGCAAATTATTTTTCAGTTCTTATAATAAAACCCCCTTTTTTAGGTCACCTTTAAAATTTCCCGAGCTGTCCCTTTGAAGAGCTGCATTCAGTGATGATGTCTCAATTCAGAAAGGAGGCTATTAATTATGCTGCCAATATGCATTTCTTCCTTCCTTTTTTTTGGAGAGGAGAGAGAAGAAGACAGCCATTCACTCTTCTTGAGCTATTTCATTGTCCGGTGTTTTTATAGCACTACTGTATATATATGATCCCCTTCTAGGCTTACCTGTCCACAACACATTCAGCCAAACCCAATGAGGGCATTTATTAGTAGCAGGAAAGCAGGAGCTTAATAATAGCAACAGAATGGGCAAGAAGAAAGTGTGTTCTTTCTTGTTAGGTTCCCTGGCTGCCCTACATCATAATTATCATTTCATATGTCTTCTAAACTCCTTTAATCTGACTTCAGGTGACAGTACAGAAAGCAAAGGGTGCTTTTATTGTCATGTGCCTTAATGTAAAAATGTATCTAGAGTTTGTGAACTGACCATATCGAGGACTAAAGAACATTTTATTATCTAAACTGGTGATATTGTCGTATTTAGTTTCACAATAGGAAAATTTCAACATCCCTCCTCCGGGGAGACTGTCTAGGAAACACATCTCAGCAGTCTGAGAAATTCTCCTGCCCTGGGTGCTCCTGGCTTCCTGCTGTTTTTTCACTCCTGCTCCCCTCCACCCCCATCCTAATGAATATTCAGTCTGCATCCTTCAGCCAGATTTTGAATAGGATGCTTCCTGTTTTCCTATTAGAGATTAACTGTTGTCCTGGGTAAAAGGGATTGTTTGGTAGGACCTTGCAGCTGGGAATTCCTGTTTCTTTTTCATTCTGACTCTGGCTCTGGGAATAACATAGATCTCAGAGTTTCAAATAAAGTCTAGTATATTCCAATGCTTGTTAGGCCTGACTCTATGTTACAAATATGGAGACGTTTTAAACCTGCTTACTTCTACCATCTCACCGTGAGCAATTCAAAGGCAGGGATTAGGTTCTATTAATTTCTCTTTTCTGGTGCCCAACACAGTGCCCAGAACAGAGCAGAAGCTTAATAAAATTTGTTGAATGGATGAATAGGCAGAGTGATTATAAGTTCCAGAGAGAGATGGTCATAATCATCCATCACTGTCCTTAGGCTAGAAAGGGATAAAGAAAGATGAAGATTCATGTGTACCTATTGTGTGTCCCTGTTGGCAAAGTAGTGATTACCTAGGCATGTTGCAGCATGACCCACTGGGTCCTGGAATTGGGTTTTAATCTTCTGGCTTTTCCGACAGTGCATTTTTCCACTTTCTCTAATGGGCTCAGTATCTACTACAGTTTTCCCTGGTTCAGGGCTGTGGTTACTCATTCGTTGCGGGCCTCCGAAACCCATCACTGAGGGTGGTTTGGGAACATTTGGTGGTTGCTACATGGGTAGACTCGAGGTGTTTGAGAAGAATTAGTTCACAGGCCAGTGATGGTTTTGCCACTTTACAGAGAATTATGAACAAAAGCATGTTTAGAAGTGTAATTCTCCCAGAGCTGTTTATAAATATGTTGAGATTTGCCCTTTAAGACATGTGGAGTTTTGATCTGTGACTTGGGCTTCTTGGGATTTGCTGTGAGGAAATGTCTGGGAATGCTTTCACAATTAAAAGGAGATCCATGGGTTTCTTTCCTCAAGACCTTATGGATGATGTCTTGCATTTACCATCTCGGAGAAGAGCTATAAACACCTTGCATTTCCTTCATACTCATGTTTCAAGGCTGCAGATGTACTTTACAAATATGATTTCATGAATCTTTTAAACCAGGTCTGGGAAAGAGTAGATTCACTTAACATTGACTGAAACCTTTCAATAGCTTCTTCTTGCCCTAGAGATAAAGTCCCCTGCAGCCACCTCTGCCTCCACTCTCCATATCCCTTCTCAGTCACTCCATACCCCCTCCAGTTGCGCCCCATGCTTGAAGCTTCTAATCTCATGCACGCTCTTGCCTTCAGCTTTTTGCGTCATCGTTCCTTCTGCCAGAAATACTTCTGCACTGAACTGGGTTGGGTCCCCTTGCTATTTGCTTTCTCACAGAGGGACCTGCAGAGAGAAATTGAGAGCCCACAGGGCATACATTTTCAAAGGGTGATCACAACTTTTCAGTCATTTTAGATGTAAATAGGAAATGTCTGAGCTCAGTCCTGTCCTCTTTGTAATAATCCATGTCCTTCTATTTGTGTATTTGAATTGATGTCCTGTCAAAAGTTGCTGCCAAAATTGTATTTTAGAGGAGCCAGGAAGAGCTTGTCAGACCTCTTGACTTGTAGTTTGGATGGTTTTGTTTTGTCAGATTACTTTGGCTGTCTAAGGAAAAAGTAAATCACACCTCAATCCTTGACTTCTTCCTCTGGATATTTTTACATATTATTAGTAGTTTGACCATCATTCAAATTCCTTTATTAGGAAATCTGAAGATGATCTGACTTTTCTGATTGTATTAGAACATTCTTTTATTTAATATTACTTAATATAGTAGTATGAAGAGGCTTAGAAGCCCTTGGGTTATATAAGATGCTTTGTGATACTATTATTTTAATCATGTCAGGTATTCATTATTCTTAATAATATGCAGAGCAGCAGGAGGGTCTAGAGAGCAGATGCTGAAGGAGACCCTGCCAGTTGTGATATATTAATTAACATCTCAGTGGCTCAGTTACCTCATCTCTGCAATGGAAATGACAATAGTACCTACCTTGTGGGATTACTAAGGGGGTTAAATAAAAAATGCATATAAAGAGTTTAAGATTATATACAGCACAAGGTAAGGTCTCCATGAGGGCTACTGTGAGAGTGCTGACTGCACAGATTCCATCTTTGGCCCTCCATCTTGTTTGTGCCCGTGCATTAAAGACTCCCTTGGAGGTAAAGGCGAGAGAAGAGGCACTCACTGACACATATGGGCTTTATTATTTTCTATCCCTTCTTCAAGAACACATATACTGTAAAAAAAAAAAACAACAAAAATAAGACCAGTATCTTTTTTTTTTCCCACTTGCCCATCAAAAATGGCTTCTGAATTTGAATAGAAAACTGTTCGAAGTCATTATCAGGCCCAAGTTTGAAGCCTGCACACCCCCTTTTCATCTACTGTCTCCTACCAGTTAGTGTGGTATCCCAGAGGGACATTGCTATGGGAGTAAGGGACTCTGATTCTCCTTTGTCAATAACTGTTTTGTGTAGAGAATCAAGAAGAAACAAAGCTGATCAGCCATTCACTCCATAGCAGCCTAACTCCTACGGTCCTAGGTCTCAATTTCCTATCTGTCTGTCAAAATTGCAATTCTTTGGATAAGGCATAAGCACCCTTAGAGTTGTACTATTTTTTCATTTACCTGTAGGAAAAATCAGAGATGGTCTCAAGGGTTTGTAATACCCTGAGAAGAAGGGAATTCTACTCCTTAAAAATTCCATGCTGCTTAGGACTGTTAAACTTCATCCCATAGAAATACTTGACTTAGATACGTTATCTATTTAGATGGCAAAGTTGTGGATATTATGATTTATAATATGATAGCTGCTTCCTGTGCTAAATTCTGAGTTTGTTTATTCATCCTGGAAACCATTATAATCAAGTTAATAGGAAGAAGGAGATCCCTGAATTCTGTGTACCTGGCAGTTCCTAAAAACAGCCCAGAGTTTGTAACTGGATGACCTCCAGGTAAGACCCATGCAAACAGGAGTGGTGGGACCCCCTCTGGAATGCCCTCCACCTCCTTTTCCCTTATTTAAATAAATTCAAGTCACTTCCTTAGAACCATGTCATTTTAAGATAGATCACTGAAGACTATTTTTAGTGTAGTGCATTTTAAGGCAGAATATTTTATAAGTATGTAAAGATGCAATTAATTTGTCCTTAGCCTAAGGTATGTTATATTTGCCATGTGTAAGTGCTTAACTAAGAGTTAGTGCATTCTGATACTTTGAGGAGAATCCATAGTATTTAAACAAAAGGTTGTAACCAGATCACTTCTTTGGAAACTGTTATAGTATGTCTGAGTTTGTTTACTGCAGACGGCAAATGACTAATGAAAATAGTTAACATGAATGGAATTTTCACAATTAGCCATTGGTAAGATGAGGATTAGAAAACCTTTCTAAGGGGTTGTGGGTTGGCACGATGGTTCAATGGAGGCAATTTGTGTAAAGAATTTTGAAGAGTGCCCAGCATTCAGATAGTTCTTTAAAATGTTAGGTAGTGTGGTTTCATCACTAACAAATGAGCTTGAGTCTATGACGAGTGCTAGACATACTTTGTAGTCAGTATAAACTCAGGTCTCAAGAAGTTACGATGGTCCACTATGCTCTAGTGTTTGACAGAATCTACAGAAACACTTGTCTTCCACCCTTTTCTCTCCTAGGCCCTTAATTTAAGGAAGCCATTTGGTTTAAATATCTAACAGGAACCTGTCAGCAAGATCTAAAGTCAAGATTTTCCATCGTTATGGAAGCAAGTGTTTATGGGCCATTTTTATTCTCAAAAGGATCCGGTGTTTTATAGCCGTTTAAGAATATGCATTGAAGCTTAGAGGATTACTAGGAGAGAAGCAAGCATGTTCTTGGTAAAATGACATGAAAATATGAAAACATATATGCATTAGAACATGGAAAAATGTCTAGAATGTCTGCATTAGGGAACTTCGGGAACCTGGGGAAACCTGACCATCGGTTTCTGAAGAAGGAGCCAGGCCATTCCTCTTATAGCCTTGACCTGTGTCCTGGGCTTGCCTTCTCTCCCTCCAGCCTGGAGGCAGCAGGGCCTTTGCTTTAATCCTACAGTTTCAGCTCAATCATTAGCCCTTCCGGTGACTCTCACCTCTGACCCGGATGTGATCACCCCTCCTTCGTGCCCCTGCAAATGTCTGCTAGCACGCATAGCGTTGCTGTCCTTGAATAACGTCAAATCTCCTTATAGTTTCCTTCCTGGTAAAGACGCTTTGTTATTCATCTTTATATTCCTGTGTTTAAAATAGTGTCTTGGATTTAGCGGTGCTCAAAAAAATGTTTTAAATGAAGGAATAAAATAAAACTAAAATTAAATTAAATGGTGGTAGTATAAATGCCTGACATTAAATTTTTGATTGCCACAGCATCCATTTCCAAGACATCCGTCTGAGTAAACACGTTGCCAGCTATAGGACACAGCTACTAGCAACACAACCAGATAATTAACCAGGCCACCCCCACCCCCCAGCCTCCATGAAGCTCCCCCGTTAGAAAGCCCTGGGTAACCTGGATAACTGATCACTTGAGTGACCCCCACTTACTCCCCGCTCCCTAGTTCCTGCTTTTATGCTTTAAATTTGTAAATAAAGAGTGAACCCTAGAAACCCTAGGCACTTCACTCTTGACCCTAATAAAGGCAGAACCCTGGTCTGCATTCCCTTCTACCTGTGACCTTGCTGTGTGGCCCTTAGGCGTGCCATGCACCCTCCAGGAGCTGTGTGTAATAGCTTGTTCTTCAAAGTTCCCTGATGGTTTTTGCTCAGGTGTGTCTGTGATCATGATAAGGACCACAAGAGCCAGTCCAGCCACGACATTGGCTCTGGTAGGAAATGTCTGTCAGGGTTGCTACACTACAGGTAATACGGGCCCAGGAGAGTGTCTCAGGCCTCATTAGCAATAGGCTGAGACCCACACAACAATGGTATACAATGTTATCTTGACACCCGATATAAATCATGTACTCAATAAACAGTAGTTTGATTATGATGATAAATAATAAATAAATGATGTCATGTCATGTATGACATTTCTCAACTAGTATCTGAAATACTACTTTAGATGAAAAAGTTATAAACCATATGTTTTAAAAGTTATTAGACAATGGGGGCGCGTGGGTGGCTCAGTCGTTAAGCGTCTGCCTTTGGCTCAGGTCATGGTCCCGGGGTCCTGGGATCGAGCCCCGCATCAGGCTCTCTGCTCGGCGGGAAGCCTGCTTCTCCCTCTGCCACTCCCCCTGCTTGTGTTCCCTCTCTCGCTGTGTTTCTCTCTGTCAAATAAATAAATAAAATCTTTAAAAAAAAAGTTATTAGACAATGAAAGCCTAAATATACAGTTGAATTTCTCTTGTGTGTTAAACTTTTCAGAAATGCTCCTGAACATATTTCTTTTACCAAATAAATTTTATTTTTTCTGTTATGAACCTGCTAGGTGTTAATTATCGTAACTTCCAAAAAATTACAATAACTTTTAAAATACAGAAGAAAAAATCATGCCTAGCTCCATTATCTAGAGAAACCATTTCAAGGTATAAATATTGCTTCAGTCTCTTTTTCTATGCAAGAATCTTTTCTTTTCTTTTTTTTTTAAGATTTTACTTATTTATTTGACAGAGAGAGACACAGTGAGAGAGGGAACACAAGCAGGAGGAGTGGGAGAGGGAGAAGCAGGCTTCCCGCTGAGCAGGGAGCCTGATGCAGGGCTCGATCATAGGGCCCTGGGATCATGACCTGAGCCGAAGGCAGACGCTTAACAACTGAGCCACCCAGGTGCCCCAAGAATCTTTTCTTTTTAACATAATTGTGATTCATTCCTTTATTCATTTCATAAATATTTATAAAATGCTATGTGTCAGGACTGTGCTTGCATTTTGAATACTATGATTATACAGAAAATACAATTTTGCATCCAGTTTTTGAGTTAATAGAACAACAGACATTTGCCAATATTATTAAAATCCCTTTGTAAATATGATTATGCCTTATTTAATTAGCACCCTCCTGTTGAACATTTAGGTACTTTTCAATGCTATAATACTGTAAAAACGTTTTAGATGTTTAGGGTGCTTTGTTTAGGAAAGATTCCCACACATGGATTTACGGGGAGAAAACCTATGAACAGTTTATGACTTTTGATACATTTACCAAGTTGCTTCCCAAAATGCATGACAAATTAATTGAAGGGAGAGTTCATTAATATATACAACTATAGACAAATATGTATAAATACACAGAAAATGTTTTCTATATTTTTGTATTTCTATAAAACATAGAAAAATGGAGTGGGAAAGAAAGTAAACTTCACAATTAAAGCTTGAGCACAAAACAGTGAAGAGGCGGTGATCAACTCAAATACTTGAAATTCATTTAGAGTAGCTGGCTTGTCTGGAGGCTGTGAACATGCTCAGAGGGACCGGGGAGAGTCTGGCTGAGGCGCCTTGTTCCTAATCCAGTGTCTCCTAAAAGCACAGAACCTTGGTAATTTAAGCAAGATGTCTCTTTGGTATGCCTAGAAGCACCTAAAACCACGACAAAGTGAGGACAAATATAGCCACTTGAGTGCACACAAGAGTTTCATGTAACCAGTGGAATCAAGATTTTTTTTTTTAAGGCTTAGGATTTCTTTCATGTTAAATATGCTTATTTATTTTTAGATAGGAGGAACTTCAGGCAGAAGCAAGCAGTGTAATATCATCTTGTATTGTCTTGTCTTGAAGGAAATTAGCCAGGAATTTGATTCATTTTTAGCCATGACATTCCAGGAAGACTTTAAGCTGACTACAGGGGACTCATATTTTCTGAAAGTGATTTTGGCCAAAAGAGACACAGACCTCTGAGGCAGAAGATGCAAACATTGCATGCATGCTTCGGTTTCATTACATTCTCAGCCCCCCACCCCCCGTCTGATATATGATATATACATATGATTAAGGAAATCAAGGTGATTGCAGTAGCATTACAAGATTTTCCTTACAACTGATAATGCATATAAAGCTCAGAAATTTCACTATAAGTAAAAAAGTTAGTGTATTTACCTGTCTAGCTCTGGGAGCCCCTTCCTAAGGCATGTCCCTTCAAGCTGAACTTTGTTTTTTCCACATGATTACCATTATTTTATTGGTGAAAACATTTCAGATCTAAAGTCTCAACAGCTTTCAAGTTTATAATAAGCATTGTTAGCTACAGTCATCCCTTTGTACATTAGATCTCCAGAAGTCATTCATCTTCAAACTGAAAGTTTTTACCTTTGACCAAAACTCTCAATTTCCCCTACCCCCAGTCCCTGGCAACCATCATTATTCTCCATTTCTATGAGTTTTGGCTTTTTAAATTTTTCTTTTCTTTTTTTAAGTTTTTATTTAAATTCCAGTTAGTTAACATACAGTGTATTAGTTTCAGGTGTACAATATAGTGATTCAATCCTTCCATAGGACACCTGGTGCTCATCACAAGTGCCCTCCTTAATTCCCATCATCTATTTCACCCATCCCCCCACCCACCCACCCCTGATGACCATCAGTTTGTTGTCTATACATAGTTAAGAGTCTGTTTCTTGGTTTGCTTCTCTTTCCCCCCCCCTTTGCTCTTTGTTTTATTTCTTAAATTCCACATATGAGTGAAATCACATGGTATTTGTCTTTCTCTGATTGACTTATTTCGCTTAGCATAATTCTTTCTAGCTCCAACCATGTCATTGCAAATGGCAAGATTGCATTCTTTTTATGGCTGAGTAATATGCCTTTGTGTATATATGCTACATCTTCTTTATCCATTCATCAGTTGGTAGACACTTTGGTTGTTTCGCTAATTTGTCTATTGTAGATAATGTAAAGCTGAACATTTACCTAACTCTTATAAATGCAAAGATTTATCATCTCTTCACTGGTTACAAGTGTTACACACATGAGGTCCTGATTTCAGTCCTTATATGACACAGTTAATTTCATTCTGTTTCATAACCAGACTACCCTATCCCCCACTGAACGGGTGTATGTAAGGAGAGTGGGAGTGAGAGGTATAAGGAGACCTTGGAAAGGAAGAAGCATGGAGGTAGAAGCTTCTATTGTCAGGCCACTAGTATGTGCCATTCATTTTACAAGCAGGACCAGACAAAAGAGTAATGGTAGATCACTCACTACAAATTCATCACCAGCATGGGAGGAAATAACTGCATTAATAGTGGAGCAGTGATATTTATGTGTATGAAGGACAGTTCATTGAAAATTATATTATATAAAAGCACTATCTACAAATAAAGACATGATCATTAACCATTTTCAGTCTACATCCCTTATTTCTTATCTAGCTCATTCACTTGTTCAATAAATATTTATGAAAGGCCCATTGTGTGCCAAAGTTCATACCATGAAAGATTAATTCCTCTTATCTAAGAGAGGGCTATATGACACAACCTTTAGGAAATCATAAAACCGACCTAAACCCTGGTAGATCATCTGATCTAGGAGTGACTTGGGAAAGTCAATATATGGGTCTCTTGTTCTGGGGAGCAGCTACATTGGTATACTAGCAATCTATAAGGTAATTGTTTTCCTGGGAATAGATAAGGCCAACTAAAATGAGAAAGAGTGAGAAGAAAAGAGGGCTGGATATGAGAACTAAGAGAACCTAACATTAAAGGGATATTGGAGGAGAAACCATTGAAGATGGTTTTGGGAGGAATGATGGAGACATAACCACTTTTTCTCTTTAAATATTTTTAAAGATTTTATTTATTTATTTATTTGAGAGAGAAAGTGAACGAGAGAGAGAGTGCACGCACAAGCCAGGGGAGGAGCAGAGGGAGAGGGACAAGCAGACTCCCCACCAAGCAGGGAGCCCGACATGGGGCTCGATCCTGGGACTCCGGGTTCATCATCTGAACCAAAGACAGATGCTTAACCGACTGAGCCACCCAGGTGCCCCACACTTTTTCTCTTAGTCGAGATTTTGCCACATTAGAAATGTGAAAGGGCAACTTGAGCAAAGCAGAGATTCACCTTTCTCTGTCTCCAGAAATCAGTGCAGCTCTTCTACTGTCTGAGGGAAAGTTTTCTCTTCCTGTAGAACTTTGGTTCGAATGGGGATATCTGACACATTAGTTCCCATAGCATGACTGAGGCAAAACTACTCTATTTTCATATGACATAATCTCAAAAGCAGCTTCTCTCATCCTCTCCCTCCATCTATAGCAATAGACATGGTGGGTGATGTTCACTAGGGCCATGTGGGTAAAATGCAATCACAAGTACACAGAATGAAAGAAATGGTAAAACCTACATAACATGTTAAATTCTATCATATACATAAAGAAAAAAATTTCTTTTTAAAATAAATTAAATTTATCTTTTCTGTTATGAGAACAAAACATGCTCATAACAAACTTTAGGCAAATTTCAGGATTTCAGAGACAAAGATGGCATTCCAAACACACACTTGGCTCTTTCTCTCTCCCAAGTTCTTAGTGAAATGATGAAACAATGTAATTATAAACATTCTATACGTTACTAAAAACTAGAGAAGGGACCCACCCTGTTAGGAGACAATTCTCCATGAGTTTCTTGTATTTTTGTACAGTTTCTGAGCAGAGGCACTGGCTGCATTTGTCCTGGAATATCTTTTCCAGACTGTATAGCAAACAGTTTTGAAAGATAGAGATAATGTCTTCCTACAGAACAAAGGGCAGGCATGCTTAGTGCTTATTACAAAAGATTTGGATTCCCTAAACTCAGGGTTCCTCTCTCGTAACTCAATCCACTGCATTTGAGACTTGGAGAATCAGAGCAGGAAAATCAGAGCAAGAAAATGCTAATGCTCTAGCTATTGTTATTGCTGTAATAAAGTTCTTTGTCTCTGACCCACGAGTCTCATGTCTTCTGCCAACATCCATGAAACTGTGATGGGTTAATTTGTTAGCTTGTAAGGAGAGCAAAATTTCAGACCTTCTACAGTTGTTGACATGGATGAGATGCCAACAGAGACATGACTTTCTAGAAGAGGAAGGATGAGGGCCTCCAGGGTTATTGAGTGGGATTTGAGGGAAGTCCATGAGAATCAATAGTGAACATATTGGCTACATTTTTTTTCTTTTTTTTTAAACCAATGCCTATTTCCAGTCTGCTTTGAGTTTATTTTGTGGTCTCTGCTGTAGATTCTTGAGTGGAATTCACAGTTAGTTCTTTTCAATATTTTTAAATAATAAAAGCATTAAGAGTATATCTTCCCCCAAATCCAAAGAGCAGCATCTGCTCCACTGGGAATGGCCATGAAAGTTCCCACAGCTGGCCCAACAGGGAGGAGGAAAGGGAAATGGTTGGAGGTTGCCTGAGAAGTGGTAGCCCTACCCTTTGCTGGCTGATGGGGGAGTACCCCAAAAAGTTTAAGGGATTCCAGACAGGAGGGACCAGGGTTTAGTGTACTGGGAATTAGCTGGGGACTCTAGAAGACTCATAGAGAAATTCCACGTGTATTTTTGTGCATCGGCTGGACAGTGGCTGGAGGTGTGGTGAGTAGGTGGGCCAGAGAGCAGCCCTTCAGCATGATATGTGTCAGATAAGCTCCCCCTGTCTGCAAGGATGTGGTTGAGCACAGACCTCCCAATGAGGTCCTGTTGAGGAGAATGCAGAGAAGATGGAACGTGAGAGCAGAAACTGTGGGAACATGGGAGAATGGACGTGAGCAGCATGTGTCAGGTCATGGTTTTGCCCATGACCAGGTGCATCCCCCTACACTGCAGCAGAAGCCAAAGTGCCAGGATGTGGAAAGTCAGATCCCTCCTGGGGAAGACAGAAGAGGAGGGAGGACAATCTTTAATATCCAATTACCTGAGTTTAAACCTTGAACTGACCCTACTTTAAACCCAAAGTGACAGAGATCCTGAGTTGAAATGGCTAATAAGCTAAATTAGGTTCTATGACAGACAAGGAGATAAAGTTGCACATGTAAACACTTGAAGGATAAGTTTTAAACCTGTTCTATCTTAAACACAGTCTGAATCCTGTCTCTCTTGCCTATTTTGGGACAGTATTTTTGCCCCCTTTCTCTCTGGTGCAGCCAACCTCTTGTCTGCTAGCAGCTCTGGGTTAGTCACGCTTCTGCAATTCATTACCCTGCTCACCAAAAACAATCCTTTCCTTGACCTCTCCTGCCCCTTAAGCTAAATCTGCATTTCTTATCTTTCCTACCTCAACTTCCTATAAACACACCCACTATCTTTACTCACTCAATTCCTGCTCATTCCTAACGCAACTCTCATTTGGGTGCCATCACCATATTGAGTTTACCAAGTTCACAAAAAAATCATTGCTTCTTTTGAGTTTCCCTGATCTCCCATGTCCCCGAGATATTTGTCCGTGTTGACCAAGCTCTCATCTCCTTTTTCAAATTCTTCCCTTTTAAAATTCTTTCTTAGTCTACTTTATCTTAAGTTAAAATGTTCTGAATTTCTGCAGGCCTGCTGAATTCCAGACACTGAAGTTCCCTTTGTGGATTTACTTATTCAAGTTGTATGTTAGACTGAATTGTGCCTGTTTATTCTTTGAAGGTAAAGAAACAAATTACTGTGGCAAAACCTAGTTGGTGACCCAGGTACACTGCCACCAAACTGAAGAACGGGTGTCTGGAACTCCCTGTGCAGAGTGGGAAAGTCTGCGATTTGTGCTATTTGGCAGACACAGTCTGATTTATGTGGCATACATTTGCATAAATTGGTCTCATTTTCCTTCTTCCTGCTTCGCTTTCAAAAGAAAGACCTCCCAGCCTTTGGGAAGATCGGAGCCAGAAGGCTGAGCTACAGTGACCATCTGACACTGGGGAGGGTTGGCCTGAAATTAACCATGGAAATGACTGCAGGACGACTCCTGACACAGAAAGGCTGGCCCCTTGTTTGCTTACAGAGAGGACACATTTCAGGAGTCACACTCCCTTTTGTATTTGGGACTCAACTGTGGCCCTCTGCTCTCTGACCTGGAAAGGGCATTAGATAAAATGTTATTTCTGCTTGCTTTTTGGTTTTGTTTTTAACATTTTATAGTCAAATAGAAATAAATGCATCTTGTTTCTGAAATGACCTCAGATGATGTTGGTGAAGCTTGAGGATATCATATACAAATGTGGCTTATCAAGTGCAAGCACATGGCGGTAGGGGACCAAACTGCTTCAAGGGATGCTTCCTTGGTGGACCCAACTACTTGTTTCTATCCATCTCTGACAATTTTGAAATGAGACATTTTTTCCAGGCCCTTTTGTGGTTTGTGCAAATTCCCTCAAACTCAATTTGTAGTGTTTTCTTTCTGATGGTGAAAGGCAAAGTACCTGTTGAAGAAAAAGATACTAAGAGAGGGGCACCTGGGTGGCTCAGATGGTTAAGCGTCTGACTTCAGCTCAGGTCATGGTCCCAGGGTCCTGGGATCGAGCCCCGCATCGGGCTCTCTGTTCAGCGGGAAGTCTGCTTCTCCCTCTCCCACTTCGCCTGCTTGTGTCCCTCTCTTGCTGTGTATCTCTCTGTCAAATAAATAAATAAAATCTAAAAAAAAAAAAAAGAAGAAGATACTAAGAGAAAGACTTAAGCTGTAGAGGATCCAAAAGGATCTCAGAACTGCTAAGCTCTTTGTACCACCTTCTCTGTCACTTTGGGTTTTATTATAAGAAGTAGTTGTGATAACATCAGTTGGGTATCACCATGTAATAAACCACCCAACATCTCAGTAACCTAGAAAAAGAAGCATTCATCTTTACTCATGGGGCTATAGGCCAATTGGGCAATTCTATTGATCTGTATTGGGCTCCCTCAATATCTGTGGTCAGTAGGTAGGGTGGTTGGGGCTGGATTGGTTAGGATGGCTTTAGTGACATGTGTAGCTATTGGCTGGCTGTGAAGTGGGGCAACAAGGTGATAGAACCACTTGTTTCTCATTATCAGACAGGCTAGGCCAGGCTTGTTTTCACTGTTTCTGGACAGGATTCTAAGAATGAGAGTAGAAATGAGGCTCAGAACTGGCCCAACACAGTCTCCACCTCTTTCTATTGATCAAAACAAATGACAAGGCGAGCCCAGACAAAGGGAATGGAAAAACAGACTCTACTTCTTAATGGAGGGAGCCACAGAGTCACATTGCAAGTGGGGGAAGGGTGGATATAGGGAAGGGAGAAAAAAATTCAGGAAAATTTGCCATCCACATACTATAGGGATATTTCTAGTAGCATATTATTTTTTAAAAACTTTGCAAACAGGGGCGCCCGGGTGGCTCAGATGGTTGGGCGTCTGCCTTCGGCTCGGGTCATGATCCCAGGGTCCTGGGATCGAGCCCCACATCGGGCTCCTGGCTCAGCAGGGAGCCTGCTTCTCCCTCTCCCTCTGCCTCTCTCCCTGCTCATGCTTTCTCTCTCTCTGTAGCTCTGTGTCTCAAATGAATAAATAAAATCCTTAAAGAAAAAAAAATTAAAAAAAAAAACTTTGCAAACAGACTTACCAAGCAGTGTACTCCAAAAGACATGGTGAGCATTCAGATTCACTACAATAATGGTAACACATGAATAAAACCTTCATAGACTTTCATAAAAATATTGCATAAATCTGACTTACATGTTAAACTAAAGGGTCTTCCTGGAAGGAAGTGAACATCACAGCAAACCCTCTGAAAGTAAGTATTGGTGAAGGTTCCCTTACTTTAAATAGCTTCTCCTTTTATGAAAATTAAACTTTGGCAGTTTTTCACATAAACACAGCCTCTTACCTGAGAGATAACCTAGAGGTTATCTAGTCTAGTGGTTTTCAAACCTTCTCAGTTCTGCCAGCACTGAGGTTTGCATGGAGGTGTTCCAGGGGCCACCTCCTGCTGGAGGGAGGCACAAGAGGGATAGAAGGGAGAGAGTTGGGATGGGAATCCCTTGGGAAGGTCTGGGCCAGAGCTCTAGGCACTCCACATTGATACAAATCAACCAGAGTCGCACTGCCTTTTCCTGTTTTGTATATTGGGCTTAAACAATTTCATTAAAGATAGTAGTTTCCACAGATTTTTAAAAGGTTGGAATTCAACAACAAAATAATAAATAACCCAATTAAAATATGGACAAAAGACCTGAACAGACATTTCACCAAAGATGATCTACAACTTGCTAATTAGCACATGAAAAAATGTTGAACATCACTAATCACTAGGGAAATGCAAATCAAAACCACAATAAAATATCCCTCACATCCATTAGAATGGCTGTGACAAAACAAAAAAACAGAAAATAACAAGTGTTGACAAGGACATGGAGAAATTGGAAGCCCCGTGCACTGTTGGTGGGAATGTAAACTGGTGCAGCCACTCTGGAAAACAGTATAATGGTTCCTCAAAAAGTTAAAAATAGAATTACTAAATGATCCAGCAATTCCATTTCTGGGTGTATAACCAAAATAATTGGAGTCGGAACTTGAAGAGATATTTGTGCATCTGTGTTCACAACAACTTTATTCACAATGGCCAAGAGGAAGAAGCAACCCAGATGACTAGATAACATGTGGTATGTGTGTACAATGGACTAGTATTCAGCCTTAAAAAGGAGTGAAATTCTGACGCATGCTACAACCAACCTTGGATGAACTTTGAAGACACTATGTCGAGTGAAATAAGCCAGTCACAAGGGACACATACTGTACGGTACCTAGAGTAGTTACATTCAGAAGGACAGGGGATGCCTGGGTGGCTCAGTTGGTTGGGTATCGGACTCTAGGTTTCAGCTCAGGTCATGATCTCAGAGTCATGGGATCGAGCCCTGAGTTGGGCTCCGACTCAGCAAGGAGTCTGTTTCAGATTCTCCCCCTCTGCCTCTCCTCCTAGAATCTCTCTCTCTCAAATAAATAAATAAATAAATAAATAAAATCTTAAAAAATTCACAGAGGCAGAAACTAGAAGGGTGGTTGCCAGGGGCTGCAATGAGGGGATGTGGGGTGTTAAAGTTTAATGGGTACAGAGTTTTGGTTTGGCGATGAAAAATGTTCTAGAGATGGAGAATGGTGATGGTTGCCCAATAACGTGAATATACTTAATACCACTGAATTGTACACTTAGAAATGGATCAAATGGTAAATCTTCTGTTATGTATATTTTACCATAATTTTTAAAAAGGCTCAGGAAACCACTGATAAAATCCAAACCCATCCAGGCACCTGGGTGGCTCAGCTGGTCAAGTGTCTGCCTTCAGCTCAGGTCATGATCTCGGGGTCGTGGGCTCGAGCCCCATGTCAGGCTTTCTGCTCAGGGGGGGAGTCTGCTTCTTTTTCTGCCTTTCCCTCCGTGATCTCTCTCACTTTCATTCTCTCTCAAATAAGTAAATAAAACTTCTTTAAAAAAAAATCCAAACCTATCATTTTACATTTGAAAAACACAGACTGCTTTTTTTCACGTAGCCATACAAGTTGGAGATCTTTCCACATCAGTACTAAAGATCTGCCGAGGACTGTTTTCCCAACAGCCTATTATTCCATGGTATGGATGTACCGCAATTGACTGAACCAGTTCCCTGATAAGAGGCACTGAGGTTGTTCAATCTTTTGCCATCATGTCTATCTCTTTATTTCTGCCTCCTCTTCTGGACTGTGTCTTTTGCAGGCATAGGTTGTATCTTATTCATTATCAGTTCTTCAGAACTCTGCACAGTGATCCAGCCTTAGTATTTTTACTTATTAAGGAAATGAATGAATATAGACAGCATGTGGCTCAGTAAATACAGATTCTGATTCACTATGAATGGGCTCCCTGGCCTTGAGCAAACCCCATCCCTTTTTCCAAGCTTCAGTTTTTCTGTGGCTGTAAGTAGATAAAATGAGATGTTGCTCCCAGCTCAGAAATCCCATGATTCCTAGTGTTAGACTGACCCAGGGTCTGACCCGCTTTTCAGCCTCAGGAATGGAGAGGGGGTTAGATTCCCTTTCCTGCCGTGGGATAGAGCCTCCCCTTGGCTGGGCCACCATTGAGAGCTCAGTCAGCTCAAAGCCTGATCCTTTCACCTGGGAGTGGAGACAAGCCGTGTCAACTCTTTCATGTGAGGGCTATGTGAGGTGACTTTGCACTGGGATGAAAATCCCTCCATAATGGGTATTTGCTTGGGGGACAGTGACTGACACAGAGCCGCTTCACAGAGTCTAACTGCTTTGCATAAAATGTTCCCATAATGCAGGGCATTGTGCCTTTTCTGCAAAGAAAAAAAACCCCGCATCAACAAAAGCCTTCACAGCGATGGGAAAATGGATGTTAACATTTCTGCCTGACTGATAATCTGGGATGTTACCCTTGGGAAGCCCCAGCTTTCAGAATGATGTATTTGCCGGGGTTTAGAGGTTTTTACGCCTGTAATGGGTTATCTGGCAAACACAGCAATGGGCCGTGCAGGGAGCCCCTGTGTGGGAAGCAAACAGGGGAGAATTTTATGTTTTCTGGCCATTTTCTTTTTTCCTGATTTCCAAGGTGAAATTTTAATTTCAAACAAAGAGAGAACAAACAGGAACAAAGAATCAAGGGGCTGTTTTTGTTTGTTTTGTTTTTCTTTACATGTTTTGTTTTTTGTTTTTTTTTTTTTGTTTTTTGTTTTTTGTTTTTTTTTAGTGCCAAATTCTCACATCGAATGTCT
The DNA here is from genome assembly GCF_009762305.2 of Zalophus californianus. Classification (NCBI taxonomy): domain Eukaryota; kingdom Metazoa; phylum Chordata; class Mammalia; order Carnivora; family Otariidae; genus Zalophus; species Zalophus californianus. The sequence continues at coordinate 177,199,913 of NC_045596.1, forward strand.
GGCCCCCAGGGGTGAAGCTGAGGGTGAGGTTTTTCTGACTTTTCCTGTGATATCTTTGGTTTTGTATTTCTTTGGTGTACAGAAACCTTGTAGAGACATTATTAGAGAATTCAGAGAGAAGAGATCTTGCCAAGGGGCCAGAGCAAAATCCGTTTTGTAGCACACAGCAGGCATTGTGAGTGGGAGAGATGTGGAAAGGCCAGAACCCCAGGGCTCCTTTCTGAGGGAGGATACAGGAGACTGTTAGTTATCTGCTTTCCTTTGGCTCTTGCATTTGAAAATCATCTAACCTTGGCTAAGGCTCCCATGTGCTTCTCTTTAATGTCCACGCATAGAATAGCTTTCTTTCCACTTGCTTCTCAAAATCCCCCATTATCGTGAGAAAACTATCAAACTTTAATGCCTAGAATTTGAATCCAGGGTTCAAATCAACACCTATTAGCAATAGTGCTAGCTTGAGGTCTATCCTGGGTTCCAGAGTTGCATGGCGTCCTGCTTATGTAGATGAAGGCCCCCTTACTACTCAGCAGATACATATTTATGGTCAGCACTGAAATGGGCGTGCTGGGGTAGAGCACGTGGCTTCTTCTCTCACTGAACTTACAACATAAGAGAAGTAAGAACAACTAACAACATAAGATACATCATAAGGCTGCTTTTAAGTATCCAGGGAGTGGAAGAAATAGTCATATGTGCTAGGTGTGATCTTTGAAAGAATCAGAGTCAAGAGGAATCAAAACTTTATCATTATGTCAATGGAGTATCCTTCTATCTATAAACAAAAATGTGAAATAACCAGGTAGACAAACCTTTTGCTTCAGGAATTCCACTGGCAGTACTCCCCGACCTGGAACTTGTCCCACATATGAAAGGTTTTCACTCTAGTAGGAAAGAGAAATGACTCAGATGGCCTCCATTGGAGGGATATAGTGTCTAATTTATTAATTAAAGGAAAATTCTTCAGGGAGCTTTATGTGGTCCTTGTGATACCAATTGCTGCAGCCGCCCTTTTGATTTACCATGAAACAGCATTTGGGGACAAGGCTTTGGCACAGAAAATACAATCAGAATCTCTCTTGCAAGAAGTGTAATTACATGGGGATTTAAATTGACAGTGGCTGACAAAATTTCCACCAGCACATTAGAAAATCAATGACAAGCCCACTTTTCAACATCAGGGCGTTGTGATGGCTTCCCCTTAATTGATAGCCAGGGAAGAACGTGTAACTGCTTGTGGTTTACCTAATATTGGCATCTCTATTTCTCTACCGACTAACAACACAGTTTCCAGCCTCCCTCTACCTTCCCTTCGCCAACTCTGCAGAGGAGATTACATTTAATTTCATTCATTATCACATCCTGGAGAGAAATTCAAACATATCACTCTGAGGCCTAAAATAAGGTCTCTACTCCAGAGTGGATAAATGAAAGAAGTAAAATATGGTTCAGAAAATTGTTCCCCCGTAATGGTTAAGTCCTTCTGCTGCATTAGAGAGGGATGTGCTTTTAGTTTCTCCCTCCACACTTTAGACAAATAATAGGAGCCGTCAGTTACCATGTGTGTATTTTTGAAGCGGGGAGGGGGCACACATCTTAGCAGTTTTCCTAAATAAAAGCGAGAATTTTAATTTGGTCTTGTAATTTTTTTAAAAGCATTCTCTAGTCACCCAGTTGGTTCCTAGGAGTAAAACTCAAGACACTAGTTTGTTTTTTGGTTGGACTCTATGAAATTGCTATTTTGTGGGATAAAAATGATGGAATATCAGCAATTTCATAAGGGTCAACCTAATAAATCAGCTAAGAGCCTATGTGTTGTGATTTCAGGAGTTCTAAAAAAAAAATCCATAGCCTGTTTCATAACTAAATGAAATAATAATTATAAAATAATAAAGAGTAAACAGTGTATAGATAAAAAATATTAAGGAAAATGCCTACCCTAATTTGAAATAAAGTACAAATGACTAACATCATAGTCTTTCCTTTGAGCTAAAAGAGGCAGGAAAGCAGCAGGACCCCGATGGCTAAAAGGGGGTGGTAGGCAGAGGTAGATGGACTTGGAGAAGAGGGGCAGAGTCTCTGTAACAATTTTGCCAAACCTTGGCACTTACCTCTCTGAAAAGGCATTGTTCCACATTATAGTCTGCGTATTGGCTGAAGAGGGGTGTTCTCTGTTCTACCCAGGTCCACTGGATCCTCACTGATCTCTGCTGGGGAGAGAGGTGGATTACTCCTCATCCAAAGTTGTGACCATAAGACATGACTGCTCCTATGTGGCCTTTATGTTTGAGGTTGAAAGACAGAACACACAAATGGACAATGGCCAGGCCACGGAGAAAAATCGAGTTCTGACCCACCACATGCACTGAACCACCTGGGAAACCCCCAATATACAATAACCGACCCAGGAAGCCAGCCCACTCTAAGTCAGACTTGAAGGAGGTCAGACTGCTATCTCTAATAACAATCCAGGAAGCCAAAAAATAGCTTCCTAAAGAATCAGCCCCAAATGGCCAGGGTTTGATTAATAACTGACAGATTCTCTAATTTTTGTCTCTGCTTCCAACTCAGGACCAACCAGAGAAAGCCAATCATATATGATGCCTACCTTCTAATTAGTCTGTTTACAGCTTCCCCATGTTCACAGCTTCCAATCACGGCATACCTGAAGCCTTCCCTTTTTTCTCACTATAAAATGGCCCCATTCCTCTGTCTGTCTTCCAGGCTCTGCAAAAATGCAAGTGATGGTGGCTGACTTTTCACAACAGCAAGCTCTGATAAATAGCCTCTGCTTGTTCACCTTTGGGTGGTCTTCATCCATTTCCACAAGGAACTGCACCCACCAGCCATGGTTCTGAATATTTGCTCCACATCTTAAAAGATGCTGCCTTTATCAGCTTCTCTGTCTTCATGCCAGGCCTCTGTCAAGCCCCTAGCCCTGGAGTTTCTGGATCCCCTCTAGGCGACTTTATACGATGGGAAGAGGCAGGATCAACCATCAAAACTACTTATCTACCTTTCTTCCCCACTGCCACCTTCTGAGCATCACTCCTGTACTGTTTTGGAGGTGCCAAGGCTAAGGCAGGGGAAGCAGAGAAAACCCCCTTTACTTTTGGGAGTCACTTTACTCAGACTGATGTTTTTAAATCTGCCCCCTCTCCCCCCAAGGTTAGGTGAAAAGAGTAAAGTATGGATGAATATTCTGGCTCCTGCCTTCCTTGCTTTCTCTTTGTCTCCTGTTCCCCCTCAAACCCTTCTGGACTAGAAGGGTTGGGCTTCAGGCTCCTTTTCTCTCAATAGGTTTTATTGTCCTCCTACCCTAGGGGGATATCCTTCATAACCCAGATATTCTCTGCACTAGGAAACAAAGTCCCGCTGAGTCCTGTAGACTTGGTTCTCCATATTTTTGAGGAACACATTTAGAAAATCTTATCTCCCTCAACAGATTTTGGTTTTCAAGTCTATCTTCTTACTTCAAAATGCCATTTTGAATGTTAGAGGCTGAATATTTATTTCTTTCTCTTAACTTTCTTTGCATTCTTCTATAACTTTCCTAGTGCCCTCATATAAATGCCACATCCACATATAACCACATATGTCAGGTATGACTCTATCAGCTGGTAAATATTAAAATGCTTCCATAACGGTAGCTGACTAGCTGCTGCCCTAACCCCCACCCTGGTACATGCACTACTACTTAGTGAATGAAATTTCATACCCACCCCATTTCCCTATCTCACGCTGACTAGAGGGGAAGGTAAGACATACAGAACTGTAAATGCGAAGGCAATTGAATATTTTTTTTTAAGATTTATTTACTTATTAAAGAGGAAAAGGGAGAGAGAGAGCAAGGAGGGGCAGAGGGAGAAGGAGAAAAGCAGACTCCCCACTGAGCGAGGAACCGACAAAGGTTAGATCCCACGACACTGAGATCATGACCTGAGTCAAAATCAAGAGTCAGAGGCTCAACCCACTAAGCCACCCAGGCGCCCCACAAGGGAATATTTTTAAAACAACTAACTGCTCTGCAAACAGAGCTCCATTTCAAGCTCCAAAGCAAACTTCCCGTAAGGCGATGTGAGCAGGGAGTATGTCTTACTCTGCCCTGCAGTTTAAGGTCCACCTTCTCCCTCCGCCACTGACCAGCAGGGTAGCCTTGTCCCAGTTATTGACCTGGCTGAACTTGAGGGTTCTGATATGTAAAGCAGAGCTAATGACACGTACTTAGAGTGGTGTGGGGAGTGAACTAGTTAATGTGTAAAATACTTGGCAGTGATACAGACAGGGTAGGTATTATTGGTATTTTTTTAAATGCTAATTTCTTTCAAATTTTCGAATTTTAACAAAATCCTATAAAGCTCTAATGTAGGTTACACGAGAACAACATCAACTTTATGGATTTGGGTTTACTAGCAAGAGATGGGGCTCATGACTCTGGTCCACATAAGCAGAAGGAGAAAGGACTCCATGCCTTCTCGGTGGGGGCAATCTCGAAAACAGGTGGCCACCAGAAAACAGGTGAACATTATTTTTGGCCAAGCAAACAAAAGCCTAGATATTACAATGGTCTTTGGACACTCTACAAAGGGCCATAGAATGTAAACAAATATACTGAGTATCTGTGATATTAAAATTTCATGGGGTTAGGGCAATGATCAGGACAAAAAAAAGTCTAAAAATGCACCTTAGAGGTGAAGGGGTCCTGGAGAAAGGTTGAGGAAGCAGCCAGCTCCTAGAATCTGAGTCTATGAGCAGGCTGGATCCCCAGGTCAGATAAGATGACTGCTGGCTTCCAGAAGCTCCATTCAGGCCAAGCCAAAGAAGTAGGCTTGTTAGGACATGTTGTTATTGCCACCAGCCACTGGACGTCCCTGCACTGGGGCAGGGAACAGATTCCTATTGCTTTGTTTCCCTTGCTCTGAACTCCAAGTCCCAGGATCTCCCTTCCTACCAAGACTCACTGAATGGTGGATTCCTCACAGGTATTCAGACTGCAGGCAGGCAAACATGGCAGTGCCCATTCATGGGGGGCTGTCAACACTCTGATTTCCGTCTGTGTTTGAGTCCTGGCACAGTACAAGCTTTTTAACATATGCCCTTTGGTTTGGGTTCCCATCTGCCCTAGCTCAATGTTACTCTGGCTACTATTTACCCATCTTACAGTTTCAGGTAAGCATATTTTTATTTTTATTAATTAATTTTTTTGAGAGAGTGTGCGCCCTTAAGCAGGTTCCACGCCCAGCGCGAAGCCCAATGTGGGGCTCCATCTCGAGACCCTGAGATCATAACCTGAGCCGAAATCAAGAGTCAGATGCTTAACCAACTGAGCCGCCCATGTGCCCGTGGTCAAGTGTATTTTTAATCTTCTAATCTTTGACTCATCCTCCTTAGGCAAATGGAGGTGCCATCTGCCTTGCATGTTTTCCCTTCCTCTCCAGGGAGATGGGTCCTTTCATACTAAGACCTTTCTAACTTCTGACCAGTCTGTGGAGTTTGCTTGACTCATTCTTACTCAATTTTCTCATTCTCAAGGCCTCTCTTCATCACCCGTGCCCAGTTCCCCTAGGTGGGAAGACTGATTTTTTTAGACTCAGATTTGGATGGGGTGGGGAATTGGGGGCAGGGAAGAGCAGAGGTCAGCTGGATGGCTCTGGAAAAGCTATCACGGCCATCATGATGAGGACTGCCTGGCATGCTTCTTGGAGAGAGTACTTTGTCTTGTCTTGCATAATTAGTGCAGGCATGCATTTTATACAATGGTTTACTGTTTAGAATTTCACATGCATTTTCTGATTTGACAGTAATGACACTCTGATGAGACCCTTATTATGATATCTATTTTCTTACAGGATATGCATGTACAGGAAATATATACTATCAGGATATTCACAAGGAGACAGGAAGAATCAAATCTTCTTGTACATTCTAAGGTGAATCAAGAGCCTCTCTGATTTCAGCCCCTCAGATAAGTGGGTATCTCTGTCCTTCGTAAGTTGAATGTTTGATGGCTACAGAGCTACTCTAGATATATCCCCCTTCTGTTCTTGGCTAACTGACTTTAACACAGTATTACTTATATTCATAAGGTCTTGAAACAGAAGTGCCTCTGTCCACCCAGTCAGACCAATCTGTCCTCTTTGAGCTACCAATGAGCTGTACGTGGCGTCACATACCTGGCTTGCTTAATCTACGTCTGGCGCTGGGCTAAGTGGCTTTACGTGGACGATATCATTTACCCTTCACAACAACCCTCTGACATAGGTACTATTATCCTGATTTTACAGATGTGGAAACTGAGGCTGTACATAACTTAAGAGCATACAGCTAAGAAGGAAAGTGGCAGAGCTGGGATTCAAATCTCCATCTGTCTGACTCCTGCATCTGAGTTCATCTTTGTATCACATTGCCTCTTTGTTTATAAGTTGACTTCTCCCAATGGCCTCTAAGTTCTTGAGGCCAAGGGCCATGACTTCCATATTTTGCACCTAAGCATAGTGCCTGGAACGTTATTCGGCCCTCAATAAATATCTGCTGAATGAATGTGTGAATGAATGCATGCCTATGTTCTGGGGCAATTCTGAAAACTTAATTTTCAGGTATCAAGTGAATGTCATTACTAGACATGCTCAATGGGCTGAACAATACATTGGCTCAGAACTGTGAACCTTCCTCTAATTTCCTGAGATGAGGCTATTTTATTCAGCCTGGGTGTGGCTGTTTCCCTGTCAGTGTCTTGTGCTTTTTTCCTGTTGAGTGGGGACAAATGTACCAGCAACCTATATCATGAGGACATTATGAAAAAAATTGGAGGATCATAAGAATAAAAAATTTTAAATGAATTACACGGATTTAAAATATATAGCACTTATGGGCTGATTTGTAGAAAAGGAGCTTTTTGGGTTTTTTTGTGTTTTTTTTTTTTGCAAGGAATCATAATCACAGTAATCATGGATACTTGAAAAGATGAATGAAAAACTAAAAACTGAAATGAATATCATGTTTTTTTTCAAAAGATGTTATTTTTACTTTTAGTTTTTTGAGAGAGAAAGAGAGCAGGAGCAGGGGGAGAAGCTGAGAGGGAGAGAGAGAATCTAAAGCAGACTCCGTGTTGAGCATGGAGCTGGACATAGTGCTTGATCTCACAACCTTGAGACCACATGACCTGAGCCGAAACCAAGAGCCAGTCTCTTCACTGACTGAGCCACCCAGCCACGCTGAGTATCATGTTTTGTATTCCACCCAGCCACGCTGAGTATCATGTTTTGTATTTTTTAAAACTCTTCTTCATCTCAGTTTGGCTTTTAAAATAATGTGGTTTCAGTTGTTTTAGTTTTGCTCAAATGAGCCAACTTCAGAGAAAAAAGGCTTTTCTCTTTTTAATGGTTCATCTATTTGAAACTCCTGTCTCATTGTGCCATCAACTCCCAGAACCTATAAGGGCTGTGATTATTTAATTACCTGGATGATCAGTTGTTTTTTTTGTCTTAAAGTGTTGTACCTTCTTGAAGAAAAAAAAATCATTCATTTCTTCCAAAATGGTTTAAAGAAAAGGTCCATAAGATACAGAAATGAAAGGTAAATCCTGAATGAGTTTATGATATAATTTCATCTCAGAGAAATCAAGGAAAAACTCAGTCTTTAGCTACTGTATGGACTTTCTTCCACAATTGTCTCCTTGAAATTAAGGAGACAACTTCTCTGTTTCCAGAGAAGGTGACTTCTTTGCAAATAGGCTTCTGAGGGAATTATTTCCAGCCGACTTTCAGATTAACAAAGGCAAAGGAAAGGACCAGACTTAAAAATGTCAGCAGCATAGCTTGGAGCCAGAGTTATGGGGATCTTCTCAGCCTTCCTCACTGTTCCGGGGAGAGGTTAAACATTCTGAGCACACCCACAGAGATTCTGATTTAGTTTTACTCACACGTGACCTGGGAATCAAGTTTTTAAAAGGCCTCCCAGGTGCTTATAATATGGAGCCAAGATCAAGAACTGTATAAAGGAATGATATTCATGATAATACAGAGCGACTGCTGATGAAGAAACACAGAAGTGAGTTGTCACTGACTTAGCTACAGAAGAGCAACCTATGGAATGACAATCAAATGGAACCTCTGTCCCAACCCACTAGTTGGTGGTTTTCTAGATCCTGCTACTTAGTGTGGATTGGACAAGCAGCATCAGCATCACCTGAGAGTTTGCTAGAAACGCAAAATCTCAGCCCCCACCCCAGACCTGCTGAACCAGTCTGTGTTTCGACCAAATCCCCAAATGATTCATCTGCACAATAACTACGGGTGGGAAATACGTTCTCGAGGCCTCAGACAGAGGCCAAGTTCAGCTTTTGCTTCTGACTCTTTTAGCGCATATCTTCATAATGACTGTTGATTCTCAGTGCTATTCTAGAAATTCTCCTGACCCCAGGGACGTGTCCCGAATGGTGCTTTTCCTGACATCTATCTTACTTTCCTGAGAAAGGTGGTTACAATTGTGCTTGCTGGTGGTGGTGGCTGGTGTGACCGGGCTCACCCTCACCATGCTTTATGGCTAACTATATACTATATAATTCTTTTTTTTTTAAGATTTTAAATTATTTATTTGACAGAGAGAGAGAGAGTGAGAGCAGGAACACAAGCAGGGGGAGTGGGAGAGGGAGAAGCAGGTCTCCCGCTGAGCGGGGAGCCCAATGTGGGGCTCGATCCCAGGACCCTGGGACCACGACGCTTAACGACTGAGCCACGCAGGCGCTCCTATATTATGTAATTCTATAACTATTCTCTATCCACTGACACTGCAACTAGGTCATCTGAGAACAAATAGGGAAGACTATATGTGAGCAATGCACCTTCTCAAGAGGCAGTACACATCGGAAATAGAAATGCATTCCAAAGATGATGGGAGGTATTTATGAATCACATCCCTGGAGGAGGTTGCTAATGGGAGAACAGGGAGGGGTAATGGTAAAGCTGGGAACTCCATCACTTGGCAGCCCTGCAACTTTCTGAGCCTCTGTCTTCCCATCTACAAAATGGAGATAATACGATGCGGCCAACCAACCTCAAAGGACTGCTTTGAGGATCCAGAGAGAAAATATACCTGAAAAATTCTGTAAGCTGAAAGAGCTTCACATGAATAAGAAGTTGTTTGGAAGACATCTGTCAGGGAGGACAATTCTGTCCTCCTGAAATGGGGCCTGCGGCCTCTTTGGACTTTTGAACTTGGATCTGACCCATTGTGAAGATTCCCGTGTCCCTAAAAAATACGGCTACAATGTTGGTCCTGGGCAAACTTCTACACATTTATTTGTTTAGTAAATTGGAAATAGTGTGTATATATAGTCTGTATCCCTGCTTTTTTCACACATCTCAGTACTCACTGATTATTAACATTTTCCCATGTCACAAAATAATAATTGAAAACATAATTTAAAATTAATTTATAATATTTCACATGCATATTCTATAATTTATTCTTCTATTGTGACACATGTGTTCTATGTCCAATTTTGGTTCTTATGAATAATATTCTATGGATTATCTTTAAACCTAATACTAATATGCATCTCTCTCTCTCTCTCTTTTTTTCCTTTGGGATACATTTCTAGGAATGGATTTCTGGGATCAAAGGGATTAAAGATTTTTAAGACTTTTAATATATATTGTAAAGTTTCCAATGAGAAGGGGCTTAGAAAGTGTATGAGAATGTTTTTTTTTAACCATGATGAAAAATATTTTAATCCTGTGAAAAATAGTTTTCTGCATTTGTGTTTGAAAGGCAAAAATGATACTTTTAAATGATAATTTTCATTGCATTTCTTTGATTACTAAGTTTACATTTTTCATATGTAAATTGACCACATATATTTTTTCTGTTGACAATTCTTACCTTTACACATTTTTTGATTCAAGCATTTTGACATATCCATAATTTTATTATGCTTACCAGAGCTCTGTTCCTAAAAGGTGAAAATTTTAAGCCAAGTGGAGTAGGAAGGGTGTCTCCTTCCTATTCTAACAGAGACTTGTACTGCTTATAAAATTAGTCACTTGCTCTGCCCCTTATAAAGGTGACACTCAAGAATAAAAGCAATATTCTCAAACATCATAATATTCCTTATTTTAACACTGACAATTTTAACTTGTTCCATTTTAAAAATTAAATGAATTCTAACTAATAAAAAAATCTAAGCCAGACCCTCAATCGATAAATGATAGAGGATGTGTATGGAGCTATATGATACCATCCAACATTCTATATTTCTAACATGAATTTACCCATGTAATGTCTGCATTCTGGTGTAGAATTTGCTAATAACAGTATCATAAAAATAAGTATCTGGGATTATTATAATATTAGCAATATAAGTCTATTATTGTTAGATATACAGGTGATATATTTCATAGAATTTACATATACCTAATATTTATCAATATGTTTATACTGATAACACATTTCTTACCTGTATGTATTACATCACCTATAGCCAAAAGTTGCTAATGCCAAAAGAAGGGAAAGGTAAATATTTGAAGCCAGAGGAATCTTGCTCTGTCTCTATATAGTGATCTTTATGGAAAACCATTCTCAGTCTTCTTGGGGCTCAGAGAGAGGCGGTAGCAGAAACAGAGGGCTGAGAAGTGATCGGGTGTGAGGTTTTGCCTGCCAGGTACTGGCATCACAAGCCGGCGGGGTCACAATGGGTCATCACCCAAGCTGGCACTGAGAACCATCGAGGGATTTCAAGGCTTCATTCCAGAGTGTTGTTTCCTCCTCAGTATTACTCCCACGATTCAAAGAGGTGCTGATGTCCCTCATCCATGTGAGCTTTCCATGGATTACTAAGAGCAAGATGGGCCCACGATGTAATCAATCAAGCTTTTCCATCAGAATCGACTCTGTATACAACAGTCATCATAAATGCCAATAACCCGTGAATCATAACAAAAGAAATTGGTGCTTTTAAAGAAGTTATAAAACTTGTAAAAAGATTTAGAAATAATATATATGCCCACACTGCATTCAATTTTACATCAATATTGATTCTAAGATACACATCAATTCAAAAAGGGGAGTATGCAGGAGGGAAAAAACTCTCAATTACATGTAGAAATTGATTAAAGGCAAATTGATTAAAAGCAATATTGATTAAGGCAAACTGATTTATTCAATGCTAAAATGTTAAAAAAAAAGTATGCCTTAGAATTGAGTACCAAGTAAGCTTTACCTGTGATGAATTGCTGCTTAACTTATATCTGGTTCTCTTGACCAGGATTTAGTAGAAAGCTCGCCCTTAGTCATTTGAGAAGGGCCAAAATCTTTTGGGAGCTCTGTTGCCCTTCAGCACTATGGGGCTTCAGAGCAGTTTCGGAATAAAAGCCTGGGACCCTCTGTTTCAAATGGGATGCTACCTAGGACTCGGGTCCCATTGTATGTAACACTGTGAGGTGGAGAGAGGGACTCTGTTCAGGGGCTGTCATTGTTCTGTCCTCATTTAAAAAAAAATTAATAGCTAGTATTTACTGAGCACTTGCCACATGACCCACACAAGCATCCTCCTATTTAATACAGTCAGCCAATGAGTTAGGGCCTATTATTTTTTCATTTTATATCTGAATAAATGAAGCTCAGAAAGGTTAATTAAATCACCTAAATGTGTTCTACAAGGCCACAGGCAAAAGCATATAAATCAGCTCTTTCTTTTCCAAGTATCTTGGTAGTCTCTGTTATGTTCCTGTGTACCCCGGTTCTCTGCTGAGATTGCCAGTTTCTGAAGATAACCAAGACTCATTCCACTTTTTGGAACTAGGCAACCAATGCTTGTCTTTTCATAACACTAGGTACTCTAAAGTCACGTTAATTAAAATTAATCCAGAAGTTCCAGCTTCAATAATGATAATGAGTCTTTTTTCATAATTAAACTTAGGATGTTATTGAGACAATTAACTCTTCCCAGGTAGAAAGCAGCTACCCTTTTAAAACACTAACTTCTACACAGTTGGTCTCATTTCTCTCAGCAGATGGTACATCTGTTGGAGGGCTCTGGATGGAGCCTAACTTCTGGGAAGAGAAGATGCATTGCCTTAGATTTCTAGACATTGATTTTTCCCCCCTCACCTCATAGGTCAGTTGACAAGGAAATAGCTAGATCAATTAGAGTTTAACACCAAATTACCCTCATTATATTAAGAGAATAAAGTGACGGTATGAGTTCGTGTTGATGAAAGAGCAGATGTATTGTCAGTAAATGCTTGTGGACCTTGTCTGGCCCCAGTCCTGGGAGGAAGGAGTGGATCACGTATCCACTCCACCCACACGAATACAGAAAGGAGTCTGGTCCTCACGGGAGCATGATAATCAGCACCAAACCACATGGGTGAGCGCTAAACTTGGCTTCTCACTTGGGAGTAATAGCACTATAGTGAGGAAGGCTGAGGACATAATAATAGAAGGGCATGTTATTGGGTATTTTCATAAAGATCCCAGGATTTCTTACTTTTAAGGCAATATGATCATGTTAGAGTGATTTTTCACGCATGATCATTTTTTGTGTGCTCCTTATTTTACTTCAGTGAATAAATTAACTTTGGTAAATTACTTAAGGAAACTCTCTGTTTCCTTAGGAAATCACTGAAGCCCCATTTCCTCTAAAAAGCAAATCCAGAGATTCAGATTTTATATCAAGATTTATAAACATAAGGGATTGAGTTATTATCTACATTTTGAATTGAGTCTAATATTGTCAAGGTATGAGATTACATATGGTTATTTAGGATAAAGTAACTCAGAACCATATAACACGTGGCATTCACAGACTTTGGAACACAAGGCAGTACAAGAGGACACTTTTTCTCCCTTTGTTCTTTTTTTTTATAGTATTCAATTAACTGAACAGTTCTCTAAATAGAGGAAAGTGGCACCACTTTAGGACATACAATAGGGATGAATGTAGGAACCATAAGGGACAGGCGCCCATCAGGGACACATTTGCCGTCCAGTGTGTCTTCTATCAAATATTCATGAAAGTCTGGGATCCCAAGTACACATCTAACAGTAATCGTCATATGGTTCAGGGGCAATGAGGAGCTGTCCTGGAGAAATAATTATCTGCAAGAAATTGCCAACACCTAAGTATAAATTAAATATAATCCTGACTAAGCGTTCCCTGTCATTAACCATTGCACAACGTCATACCCATGACCTCCAGGCTACATTAAACTCCAGGAAACATTCCTGGCTCTGTTCTAAAGGCCTTGTGTCTGGGCCAGGAGTCTGTGGGAAAGCAGCAGCTTCTGCCCGGAGGACAGGGGTGTAGGTCTGGTATTCACCCCCTCAGCCCCTTCAAGCCCCAGGAAGTGAGAAGTTTACCTGCACTCTGGATCTGAAGATGCCGAAGTTATTGCACTTGTTTGTCATATGGTCTTGCTCTTGCTTTACAAGGAGCCCACAAACACTTCAGAGGGAATTCTCTATGACAATGAGTCCAGCATGCTGCATGAAGAACTAGAATTGGAAGAATCCCCAAATAATATGTAGAAATCATACCTTTGGCTGCTTCTGAGATAGTATTCTGCTCACAGTTTCAGTTTGCAAAGAGTGTTTGCAGACCACTATTGGGGACCTTCAAGAATCCATAGTTACACATTGTGGCAAGATCATAACATTGACCTCCGGGACAAAATGGTGCTAACGTCCCAGCCCAGGAGTTTCTGTGCTCAAGTGCACTGAGTGATTTCATGTTCTCTTTTCTTTATCACCCGCTGAGGGAAACAGTTGAATGAAAATCAAAAAACAAAAAGACCCAAGGTTATTCCTCAGTCAGAGGTGTTGCCTTGGGTTCCTACCTGTCCATGCTTCTGGGTCTGGGTTTTCACATTATAACATTGTCCACCGACATAAAATCAAATCAGTCATGATTCTAACTCAAGACCTGAATTTCGGTTCTCATCTAAACCTCAGGCTCTGGCTGTTCACTCTGCGTGGCATCTGGCTATATTGTCCTGACCCAGGGTGTACAATATTACTTTTGTGTGCTCTGTTCTCTTAGGCTGGCTTTGATTTTTGGCAGCTGCTCCCCCCTGATAGGGACCTAGGGCAGGTTTTTACTGGGTTCCACTCCACAGCTGGTTTTGGAGAAGCACAAGTTCATCACAAGTTCAGGATGCTTAGTCCAGGTTTAAAAACATTCCCCGTGTGCTACTGCAGATGCTGGTGCAGACTGCCTTATCATTTCTTCACCCCCCACTGATGAGGGCTGGCGACTGTCCAAGAAAGTGGTCAGGGTTCCCAGGACCCAGGACCGAACTGGATTGTCCTCAGCGAAGGGAATGGGTTCTCAGAAACTTAGGAGTGAGTGAAGCAGGGAAACTTTACAACTATGCTAAATCCCAAGTAGCGGGGCATCCACAGCGAGGTGGGCCAGACATGGCCCTGGAACAGTGTTACAGAGCCAGTGTGGTAAGACCAGACAACGGCAAGAGCCAGTTTTAGGAGTAAAAATAGAAATGCGTGTGAAGTGTTGCAGGAAAACTTTTCGTCCTTCAATACTTACTGAATGGTAGTAGTGAGGTAAATGGTTAAAGTAGTAAGAGTTCTAGAGAGTTCCTTGACCCGCATCCCTGTGATCATGCTCTGATGAAAAGCTTAAATATTTTTTCTGCCTATCTGTTTTCCATGTTAGGACATGAGCATCACGGTTGCTAACAGACGTTTTAGGGGCAGGTTGCCTGGACTTGAATTTCAGCCAAATTTCACTTGCTAGCTGCCTTGCCTTGGGCAAAGTAGTCTGAGTCTCACTTTCCTGGGGTAAAAGGACCCACCTCATCAGGTTGCTGTGAAGATTCAGTGAGATACTTTATGAGAAGTCTTTATCACAGTGACAGCTATTATTTTGGATATTTCTTATCTCTATTCTTGGATTTCTTTCTTGGATTCACCCAGGCAATCTTTCCTCTTTTATATTAGTGAAATGATATATGTGGAATATATAAATGCCAGGAGTCATGATGATGATGATGATGATTAATTATATAAGTGGCATGCTTTACACATTGAGTTAGGACAAAGCAGAGATTAGAAACCAGGTCTCTGAAATCCCAGTCTAAAGAAGGGTCCATTCAAAGATGGTATCAAAATACCATCTACATTTACTCCAAGAAGGTAATTTCTCTTCATATTAATTTTAGATAGTATTTAAAAGCAATTCTCAAGGAAACCCTTGTGCACTTTTGGTAGGATTGAAAACTGGTAAAACCACTGTAGAAAACACCATGGTCGTTCTTCAAAATTAAAAATAGGACTCTCATATGATCTAGGAATTCCACTTCTGGGAATGTATCTGAAGGAAACAAAATCACAATGTCAAAGAGCTATCTGCACCCCCATGTTCATGGCAGCATGATTTACAAAAGCCAAGACATGGAAACAGCCTAAAGGTCCATTGACAGATGAATGGATAATGAAGTTGTGAGGATACACACACACACACACACACACACATTATTTGTATATAATATATATAATGGAATATAATTCAACTATACGAAAGAAGGAAATACTGTCATTTGTAACAACACAGATGAAGCTTGAGGGCATTATGCTAAGTGAAATAAGCCAGACAGTTGAAAAACACAAATACTATATGATCTCACTTATATGTGGAATCTAAAACAAACTCTTAGAAAAAGAGATCAGATTTGTGGCTACCAGAGGCAGGGCATGGTAGGTGGAGGAAATGGATGAAGGTAGTCAAAAGGACCAGTTATAAGATAAATAGGTATTGGGGATATATGTACAACATGATCACTATAGTTAACATGCTTATGTAGTGTACATAAAAGTTGTCGGGAGAGTAAGTCCTAAGGGTCCTCATTAGAAGGAAAACAGTATTTTTCTTTTTCCTTTTTGGGTGGGTGCGGTATCTATGTGAGATAATGGATGTGAACTACATTTATTGTAATCTTTCCACTATGTATGTAAGTCAAACCATTATGCTGTACCCCTTAAACTTATATGGTGTATATGTCAATTACAGCTCAATAAAACTGGGGTGGGGGTGGGGGTGGGGGAAAGAAGCAATTCTCAGAGGCTTTGGCTTCACCTCTGAAGCCCCAAAAGACCACAGTAAGAACCCCTAAGAGACACTTTTGACTCCAGTTCTGGAGTATTCCTTCACATATGTATATAATATAATATAATATAATATTAATCTAATCATATAATGTACCTGGTATTCTCTTAAATGTATATACAATAAGCATATATATATAACTATGATTATTATATTTGTCAATGTATGGGGTGGGGAGCCATGGGCTAGAGATAAGTATAAGTACTAACTCTCTCTGATGGCCCACATTTTGTATTTTTTCTGTGGGCTTAAACACAACCCAGATGATTGCACTTGAAGATCTGGGTAAGGGTAGGATTTAGAATTCTACATATTTTAATATCTCATCAGGTAAGAAATTATTTAGATTCCCAAATTTCTAGCCTTCTTGCTAATACCAGGGAGGTCTCCAAACCTTTAGGCTGTCTGATAAAGCCTGCATATTCACCGCGAAGAGCAGATTCATAAAGTTCTAAATTAACAAAAGCCTAGTAGTTAATGTAGAACCAACAGAAGAACCTAGAAAGAATAACCATATAAATTTGTTGTAAAAAAATGGGACAACTTTTGAGAGTGAAAAGGGAAATTTTAATAAATATGCTTATGATATAGCATTTGAAAATCATCAGTGTCATTTACCATCACAGAGAGAAACCGTATGGTCATCCCAATAAATGCAGAAGAAGCATTTGACAAAACTTAGCATCTATGTATGATTAAAACTCTCACAAATCAAGAATAGACAGGAACTTCCTCCATCTTTTAAAGGGTATAAGTATGCTAATAACATCATACTTAATGATGAAATATTGAATATTTTCTAAATCAAAAACAAGACAAGGATGTTTGCTATTACCATTTCTATTAGTATTGATTTAGAGATCCTAACTAATGCAATGAAAGAAGAAAAGAAATAAAAGGCATAAAAATTGGGGGTGCCTGGGTGGCTCAGTCAGTTAAGTGTTCAACTCTTGGTTTTGGCTCAGATCATGATTCCAGGGTCTTGAGATCCAGCCCCGTGTCGGGCTCTGCACTCAGCACGGAGTCTGCTTGTCCATCTCCCTCTGCTCCTCCCCACCTCCCCGCCCCCGTTTCTCTCTCTCTCTCTAATAAATAAATAAAAGACATAAAAAGACATAAAAATTGGAAAACAAAAATAAAATAATTGTAATTGCAGATAATATAATTATGTATGTATAAAATTTTTTTTAAGATTTTTATTTATTTATTGAGAGAGAGAGAGAATGGTAGAGAGAGAGCATGAGAGGGAAGAAGGTCAGAGGGAGAAGCAGACTCCCCGCTGAGCAGGGAGCCCGATGCGGGACTCGATCCTGGGACTCCAGGATCGTGACCTGAGCCGAAGGCAGTCGCTTAACCAACTGAGCCACCCAGGCACCCTGTATGTATAAAATTCTAAGGAATCAATAAAATAACTACTTAGTGAATTTAGTCAGTGTGATGGTTAATATTAAGTGTCAACTGGACTGAACGATGGGGTGCCCAGATATTGGGTTAAACGTTATTCAGGGTGTATCTGTGAGGATGTTTCTAGATGAGATTAACATTTGAATTGGTAAACTGCATGAAGTAGATTGCCCTCCACAATGTGGGTAAACCTGATGCAATCCACTGAACAAAAAGGGAGAGTAAGACTATCTTGGAGCTAGGACATTCTTTTTTTCCTGCCTTTGG
This sequence comes from Zalophus californianus, assembly GCF_009762305.2. NCBI lineage: Eukaryota > Metazoa > Chordata > Mammalia > Carnivora > Otariidae > Zalophus > Zalophus californianus. Next base: position 177,217,701 of record NC_045596.1, read on the forward strand.
ACTTGGACTCAGACTGAAACTTACACCATTGACTCTCTTGGTGTTTAGACTTCCGGACTCATACTGAAATCATGTCTCCAGCTTTCTCATTGCAGATCCTGGGATTTCTCAGCCTCCATAAGTACATAAACCAATTCCTTATAATAAATCTCTCTATATATACCCCTGGTTCTGTTTCTTTGAAAAACCTAGACTAATATAGTTAAGACTGAGGAATACAGATGAATATACAAAAAATTGTTTGTATTTCTAAGTACTAAAGGCAACAATTGGAAAATAACATAAAAACAATTCCATTTACAGTAACATCAAAAGAACAACAAAAAATTCATGGGAATAAATTTAACAAAAGGTACATTGCTACATTGAAAATTATAAAATATTGCTTAAAAATTTAAATAAGGCCTGATAAAAGAAGAAATGATGATGGTTTGGAATATTTTCGGGATGCCAATTCTTCCCAAGCGGATCTAAGATTGATCTCAAGTTCAACCAAAGTCCCAACAAGCTTTTTTTTTTTGGTAGAAATTGATAAGTTGATTTTAAAATGCGTATGGTAATGAGAAGGACCTAGAAGAGCCAAAGCTATTGTGAACATAAAGGACAAGTTAGAAGATTCACACTATCTGACTTCAATACTTATTATACTTGTTTTATACAAATACTGGTTTTATACAGTAATCAAGAGAATGTTATATTGGCATAAGGATAGATAAGTAAACGAGTGGAGCAGAATAGAAATCCAGAAGTATACCCACACTTTTTGGATGAATGGATTTTTTAAAACTGTGATTAAATATATATAACATCAAATTTACCATTTTAACTATTTTTAAGTGCACAACTCTATAGCATTAAGTACATTTACATTGTGTCACCATCTCCACCATTCATCTACAGAACTTTCTCATCTTCTAGACTGAAACCCTGTATCCATTAAACACTAACTCCCCATTACCCCCATTACATAACTCTTACATCTTATATAAAAGTTAGCACAATATAGATCACAGATTTAAATGTAGAACATAAAACTATAAAGACTTTTAAAAGGAAACAGAAGAAAATCATCAGGACCTAGGGCTACTTAAGAGTTCTTAGATGTGACACCAAAAGCAAGATCCACAAAAGAAAAAATGATAAACTGATATTCATCAAGATTAAAAATGTTTGCATGGTGAAAGACTCTGTTAAAAGGATGAAAATAAAAGCTACAAGCTGGGAGAAAAATGTTTGCAAATCATAAAGGATATACAAATGGCAAACAAGCAAATGAAAAGATGTTTAAGATCACTAGCCTCTAGGTATATTGGTCACTACGTATCTATTAGAACAGCTAAAATAAAAAATAGTGACAGTGTCAAATGGTGGGGATGTGAAGAAACTAGATTTCTCCCACATTGCTAGTGGGGATGTTAAATGGCTGCAATCACTTTGGAAATCAGTTTGGCTGTTTTCTTAAAAATTAAACGTATCATTTACCATTCAACCCAGCAATCACACTCTGGTTATTTATCCAGGAGGCATGACCACTTCTGTCCACACAAAAATCAGTACATGGATGTTGATAGTGGCTTTATCTGTACAGCCAAGACCTAGAAACAAGCCAAGCGTCCTTCTATAGGTTAAATTGTGGTACATCCATAGCATGTAATATTACTGAGGGTGACCTACTGATGCATGTAACAACCTGGATGGATTTCAAGTACGTTATGCTTAGTGAAAAAGCCAATTTCAAAGGGTCATATACTGTGTGATTTGATTTATACAATGTTCCAACATGAAAAATGTATCAAGCTGGAGAATAAATGGCTAAGGGTTAGGAATGGGGGCAGAGATGGGTATGACTATAAAAGGGTAGCATGAGGGGCATTTCTGCGGTGATGCAGTCATTCTCTATCTGGAATGTGATGGTGGCCTCAGCAATGTACACTTGTGGTAAAGTGATGTAAAACCCTACATGCACACTGTGGCAAAGTCCGTGTCCTGTTTTGATGTCACGCGATGGTTATACAAGATGCAAACTTTGGGAGAAATTGGGTGAAGAGTGCAGGGGATCTCTCTGTATTGTCTTTGCAACTTCTTGTGAGTTTCTATCTCAAGGAAAAAAAACACTCTGCTTCTGGAAAGACAATAAGAAAATAAAAATTCAAGTCACAGATTGGAAGATAATATGTTCAATACGTTAATATTTCATAAGGAACCATAATCAAGAATAGGTAAGACTTCTACATAGCCATAATAAAGACAATTCAATTAAAAAATGGGCAAAAGCTTAAATACATATTGGGTTTTTTTTTTTTAAAGATTTATTTATTTATTTGGGGGGAGGGAAGAGGCAGAGGGAGAGAGAGTCCTAAGTGGATTCCTCACTGATCATGGAGGCTGACGCGGGGCTTGATCTCAGTAACCTGAGATCGTGACCTGAGCTGAAACCAAGAGTTGGACTCTCAACTGACTGCACCATTCAGACACCCCAAATACATATTGTTTAAAGAACATGGGTAAATGATCAATAAGCACATCATTAGTTATTAGGAAAATGCAAGTTAAAGCTGTAATGAGATGCTACTTCTCATACACGAGGATGACTAAAATTTAAAAACTGATCATGCCAAATATTGGCTAAGATGTGGAGCAACTGTAACTCCTATATTGCTGGTAAGTGTATAAAATGAGCCATTCATTTTGGAAAACTGACAGCTTCTAAAAAAGGTTAAACCTACATTTGCCCTGTGATCCAGGAATTCCACTCTAGGGTATATATCTGGGAGAAATAAAAGACATGCCTTCAAAAAGACTGTATAAGAATGTTTACAGCAGCTTTGTACATAACTTCCTCAAGCTGGAAACAACACACATGTCCATCCACAATGAAATATACTCAGTGATAAAAAAGAACGAACCCCAACAGTATGGCTAAATCTCAAAAACATTATGTTGGGTGAAATAAGCCAAACATAAAAGAGGATAAGCTGTATGATTCCATTTATACGAAGCTCATTTTTATTCTAAGATATGGAAAAAGTAATCTGTGGTGATAGAGATCAGAGCAGCTGTTGCCCGTGTATGTATGTGGGGAAAGGTTCGGCCGGACCAGGGCATGAGGGAACTTTCTGGGATATAGAAATGTTCTGCATCTTGACTGGGTTGTGCTTACACAAATGGATACATTTGTTAAAACCTACCCAATTGGAACTTACGAGTTGTATTTTTACTGTATGCAAATTTTAACTTAAAAAAGATATGGGATCAACGCCTAGACCTGGGTGGTCCCAGAACTGAGATGTATGGTCCATCCCTAAGTCTGGAAGCTTCTGCAAGAGATTGGCAAAGTGACAAGGGAGTTCCTACTTTCTAGGAGAACCAAGGAAAAAATCAGCTGGTTATTGAGCAGAAACTAGCCTCCTTTCCAGATCCCCAGGGATCAAAGAGGAACAGTAATCGAAGGGCCATTCTGAAGCAGGACATGCTCATGACGCAGACCTGCATTTTGGGTCTGCCCTGGACGCTGTTTCCTCTGCTGTCATTGTAAAAACAAGAGCTCTGTGAATGCCTGAACCTCTGGGACCCTGCTTGTCACTGAGTGTGGGAAAGGGCTCTGGGAGGACAGTTTTTCCCTGCAATATTGGCACTGGGGCTCATTTTCTGGATCAGAGACTTTAGAGAGGGAGCTTATCTGTAATCTGAAGCATCCTGTATGCTACCCTTTTCTCTGCTGGGGCTCTTCCTTTAAGGATTCTATTTGCAAAGTTAGATCTCTGCCCCACAAATTTGTTTTTGTAAGAGCTTCTGAATCAATGACTTCTTTGACCTCCCCTGATTACCTAATCTGTAGGTTGCATTTCACCTCTGTCATCAATTAGATGATCCCTAGAACCAGGCTGAGAGAATTGAGTCTCCTGAGAGCCTCAAACCTGATTCATAGGTGGAAAGAGTGGAAACTACCATTTGCAAGTCCTCATTCCAGCTTCCGTCCCTATAAAGAAGGGACTGGAACTGGGAAGTGACCCATGCTTGAACACTGCACGGAAGGAAAAAGACAAAAGCAGTAGGATCCACTGCTTCAGAACTTGGTTCCTTGTAAGAGGTCTTCCTTGGCTTGCTTCATCAGGTTGTTTTTTATACTTTTAATAATCCAAAGAGGTGCTCCCTCCTGATTTCCTTTTCAGGGCAACAGCACCCTCCGAGCCTCTCAGGATGGACACCTTGGGGTTATTTGGACCCTTCACTCCTCCTTGCCCTCCCCGCACAGTGATGGTGTCTAGGTCATGCAGATCAGACACTACCTCTCCTGGGCTCTGAGCCCCACCCTCTCCCAGCAACACCTCCCTTGCTCAGACCTCAGATTTCTTTTCATCTAGATCCCTGCAGTTGACCTGGCTTCCTGCCTGTAGTCCCACTCTGGGCAACCTAGCCCTGAATTCATGTGCAGTTACTTTACCTAATGTACTGCTCAGATCAGTGTGCCCATGCTCAAAAATCTTCAGCAGTTTACATTTGCTTATGGAGTCAAGTTCAAAGTCTTGACTCAGAATCTGCTTTCCAGCTCCTTCTCTGATTAATCTCCCACATACTCAGTGGCCTGACTACTGTCAGGCTTTTCAACTCTGGGCCTTGCTTAATAATACTCCTCCTTTTGGGAGTGCCTTTCATTTCTGTTCACTTTATCCTTCAATACTCCTTCTCCTAAGAAGTACTCGCCAGGGGCGCCTGGGTGGCTCAGTTGGTTAAGTGTCTGACTCTTGGTTAAGGCTCAGGTCATGATCTCATGGGTTGTGAGATCGAGCCCCGCCTTGGGCTCCAAGCTCAGTGCGGAGTGTGCTTGAAGATTCTCTCCCTCTGCCCTTCCCCCCCCCACCCCATGCTCTCTCTCTCTCTTTCAAACAAATAAATAAATCTTAAAAAAAAAAAAAAAAACAGTAGCCTCCAACTGGATGTATTCTCTTTCTCCCCTAAGCTGCCTCAGCACATAAAAAAACAGAACAAAACAACAAAATTCTTGCAGTCCTGACCCTCTGTCTTATGTTACAGTGAAACAGTATTTGTCCTATTCTCATTATTAGATTCTAAACTCTTTGAAGGACAAAGCCACGTTTTACTTATCTTTGTAAGCCTTTCTATATTTTATCCATTACTCAGCACATAGTGGTTATTAAATTAATATTTGTTGACTTGAATTCAATTCCTATTTTTTTAAAGGTTTATTTATTTGAGAGAGAGAAAGAGAGAGAGAGTGAGCATGGAGGGGCAAAGGGAGAGGGAGAGAGAATCCTCAAGCAGGCTCCCCGCTGAGCAAGGAGCTCGATGTAGGGCTCCACCCCGGGACCCTGAGATCATGACCTGAGCCGAAATCAAGAGTCGGCTGCCCCGCCCACTAAGCCACCCAGGCGTCCCTCAATTCCCACTATTTAAAAACTGTTCATACTATTTGAGGTCAGAATTTGTTACTACAGTTTGGCCCAAATCAAGATTTTAAAAAGCTTCAACTGTCATCTTTCAAGAAGTTGAGCTCTCTCTTCAGCTTGCATAACACATTTAAAATAAGGAGAAAGGCCAGGAGGCAAGACGGGTGTTCTTGAATGCTCCTTGAACTATGACACGCTTGTCATGGCCTCAGTTAGAGAGATGCTGTATTTCCCCAGAGAACAGCAGGTGGAAACCAAGAGAACTGTGGGCCTTAGGAATTGTCAGGGAAGCAGAATGAGGAATGCTCTGAGATGGCTGAAGACCGCTGCCAGGGAGCAGGAGGAGGGAAGAAGTTTCTGTAAGATTGGGTCTGTCATCTGTGCTTTCATGGCTGCATTAAGCCACTTTGCAATCATGACGATTGTTTCTTCTGGTGAACTTTTTATAAAATATTATTCTTGTTCCGTGTTAACATTTCGTAAGTTGTTCTTGCCAATGTCAGGCTGTCTAGGCTTTACTGAGGGAACCAAGGAAAGGACATTTTTATCTAAGCTTTTACCAGGGGCTGAAAGGAAGAAGAGGTGAGTTTTATAATAGTAAGAGTAACTGACGTTCTTACGGGAAAAATAAGCTTACAGCGGGAGGGGTAGGGCAGAATGAGGCTGGGTTTCTACCTCCCTCCGTTTACTTGGAGATTTCCTTCTGGAACTCTTCTCTGATGCAACTGTGGAATGTTTCATTACTGTTTTAAACAAGAGAGCCAGCCCCTGTCCAAGATGCTCAATAAATATTCACTGATTGATTGCTGATAAATGCCCTTGACTATTCCAAATGGATTAGCTCTGCTCAAAGTGAGAGCCATATGGAACTTCCATCCAAGATGACTACTGGCCCTTCTGCAGCCCAGGAATGACCTGAAATCACGTTAATTCTCTTTGTTTTGCTAAACCATGGGCTTCCAACATCTTTGAAGCTCAAGCCCTGGTCTTCTTGACTACACATTAGACACTCTGACATGACAGGTCTCTAAATCTGAGGAGACAGCCTGCATGACTTTTCATGTGTCCACAGGCCTCCAAGGACACACCCTTAACTGTCCACAATCTTCATCCAGTTTTCCTTCTTGGCAGCTTCCTCTCCTTTCATTGTGAAGAACAGCTTCTGAGGGAGGAGGAGAGTACTTAAGCCAAGATGTTCATTGTAGATGCCAAAGACCCTGGAACTTAATGTGATCCTCAGTAAGGAACTCAGTCCCAGGAGAGAGCAGGAAGAACTTGGGCCCGAGAGGCCACCTCTCCTCACTCTATTTGGACAGTGTTGTAGGCTGTAGCTTTTTGGCTTCAGGAATCAGGTCTGGGTTCTAATGGGGACAGTGGTGCTGGGGCAACTTGTTTTTAACACAAGGTTATCCCTGCCTCCTTGGGAAGAAACCAGTGAGGAGGCATCACCTTCGACTGGGTTTCTAGTCCCTGATTTTAGATCGTAATGAACTTTCTGAACTAAAAAGAAACATAGTAAAAAGGCTAGACTATATTGACAAGTATTTCATTTGCTTATTTATTAAATATATTTGATAAACTTTTTTAAAAAAGGATTTTATTTATTTGAGAGAGAGAGAGAGGGAGAGAGTGCACGGACAGCGGCGGGGGTGGGGTGCACAGAGGGAGAAAGAGAGAGAGAATCCCAAGCAGACTTTGCGGAGCCCAACTCAGGGCTTGATCCCACAGCCTGAGATCATGACCTGAGCTGAAACCAAGAGTTGGATGCTTAACCAACTGAGCCACCCAGGCGCCCCTATTTGATAAACATTTTAAAAAATAAAACTTGAAATCCTGTCATGTGGAGATAGACATTATACATATATATTATGTAAATCCGTCTCAGTATTTTCCCTCAAGCAAATATATACACACATGTATTTGAAAAATAGATTTACGTGAATTGCTCTGCCATTTGGGTTTTGTTTTGGTTTGTTTTTCTTTTTGCAACATTACCTTGTGTAGTTCTTCTCTGTCAATAAATATAGGTACACACGAACAACTGTAACAACTTCATGTATTTGATTTTAGGGAGGTTTTACACTATGTATGTGTCATTGTTTCAGTACTGGATTTGAACAAAGTTGCAGTCATTAATAATAATTATTTTGCTTGACTTGATGTTTCAATTAGGACTCGAATTTCTGTAGGTGCAGCATATATTAATAGTTATTAATATTAACTGTTATTATTAAATATAAATATAAATTGAAATAATGATATTGTATATAATAATATAAATATATTAAATATTATAATTCATATTAATAATGGGACAAAGAGTTCTGGCCTTGGTCTAAACTATTTCTTCATCACATATCCCCTGGGGCTACCTTGCCACACATGAATTTAGGTACAGTGGGACTGTAACGCTTACTCTAGGGGTGGAGCAATTCTGAGACTCTGAACAACTTCTCCCTCTCGCTCTTGCTTTCCTCTTTCTATTTCTGAGCCCATGGAATCTTTGGTGTGCCACCTTAAGACAAGTGTGGACCTGAAGCTGAACATAGCTTGCCCTGTCTCTAGTTTCCAGAAGCAGTATACTCCCTCCGTGTTTTGTGATGTTTAATTGGAAATCTGAGGTGTTCCAGAAAAGCATCCCATCATGACTGCAGCATCTTCCCACAAGCCTCGTTGTCAACACTTCCCAAGGCCCATTTGCCAGATGGACAACCTTCTCCACTGCATGTGGACCCTGCCGTGGCCCAGCTCTCACACTTTCTCAACCTAGGGAGCAACTCCATGGTCAATCTGTCCCAGGGAGCCCCAGGGTTACAGTGGACAAAAATACCACCGACCTATAAATACATATACCCATTTTGGTTGATTTGAATGGAATTGGCTACATCTTGATATACCCTTCAATAGACTTATTCCCTTTACAAAGAGTTACAGACTTCAGGAGCAAGACACAGCTGCAAAAGGTGGTCAGCTTCCTCATTTTGCAGTGTGAGAAACTGGAGCCTAAATGGCCAATATTCGCACCCACATTCATCTCCTTAGGGCCAGAACCTTGCCCAGATTCTCAGGTTCTTGGCTTCTGATCTCACTGCTTCACACTGCTAGAAAAAAAAAAAAAATCAGGAGCCCCTTTTCCATTAGAGAGAGAGCGAGCAGGATGACCCCTCTATCTATTGCCCCAATCTGTCTGGGTCAGAAGGATCCAGGACTAGAAATGCAAATGGAAGAGAGACTTCAGGCTTCTTTAAAAGGCAGAAACAAAAGGAGATGAGTTTTTAAATATCAGAGAGAAGAGTGAACTCTTAGTGTTCAAACTAAGAAGTCTAACATCGTTGCTGTGACTTTTCTTCTGATTGTCTCATAAATCTGCCTACAGCTTTTGTGACCATAAGGATGACCTCAATTTGGGGGACCCTGGCCTGGGATCGAAGATTTTGAAGATTTGCTCCAGGAGTTGCCCTCTGACTTTGTTCAATCCTTGGGAATTACCTTAACCTTCTTGTGACCTGATCCCCTCTGGAAACGCAGATAATATTACTTGCCTTAGTACAATGTCTTTTTAAAAAAAATCTACGAGAGTCCCAGGCGGGAGTTGTGTTTTTGTCTAGAGGGAAAAATGATAGTTTGCCCCTTCCAGCAACATCTAGATGATTATCTGAGATTAACCATGTAATTAAGTTTATTTTTGCGTGTGTTTAGTACTTTTCAGTTGAACAAAATGTAATTACCCCAAGAATGTTTTACCTTTAACCTTGTTTTATCTTAAGACATTATAGATTGTGTCACACCGGAAAAACTGCCCTTCAAGAAGGAAATCTGAAATTATAGAGAAAGTTAGCCATTCCCTTTGCATACAGTTCTGACATGTTCTTGGAACATCTCTCTCCTCTGTGTGCATATAACAGAAGGTACAACACGTCTTTCTGGCCACTGCTCTATAGTCCCTCAGGCAAGTCAGGGTAACATTAGCTTATTTACAAGTCAGTATGCGGGGGCTGAGGCCTCCAGTTTCTACACCTCAGTTCTGGTCTCACCAGTGAGAGTTTTGCTTGAATTCTAACTGCCTGCTGGGTCTCCACTTGACTATTCCACAGCCAACGGCGTCTCAAAATGTCCTGAGCGGGGCTCATTATTCTCTTCCCTTTCCCCTATACCAAGTGGCCCTCTGCCCCCAGTTGTTCATCTAAGCTTGACATTCATTCTAGATCATTCCCTTTCTCTCACTGGTATTTTCCGTCGGTCAGAAAGTCTGATCAATGTATCTGAAGTTTTTCTGTCCTTCTTCCCATACCACTGTCCTCGCTCAGGCCCTAATCACCTCCCATTTGAACTACTGTTAATTATTGGTCCAACATATAGTTTGGTAAGGATATACTGTAGGTCAGGCACTGTTCTAGGAACCAGGGATACAATTAACAAACAAAATATATAAAGATCCCTGGTCTTGAAGAGTTTACCTGTTAGTGGAGGGAGGGAAAAGGCTGACAATAAGAACACAATAAATGGGTAAATTATATAGCCAATAAAAAAATAATAATTCCAATGAAAAAAAGTAGAGTTGGGAGGGAGGGAGTGGGGGAGGGAGGCTGTAGTTTGCCATTTTGAACAGGGTGATTGGAGTAAGACTCTTTGAGAAGGTAACATTTGAGCAAAGACATGAAGGGGGCAACCATGCAGTTACCTGGGGGGAAGCATCCCAAGACAAAAGGAAAGAGCCTAACATGGGACAGTGGCTGGCAAGCTCAAGCCAGAAAGTCAGCACAACCGGAGTGGAGGAAGGGAGGGGAGGCATTCAGAAATTAGGTCAGAGTCCATGACACGAACTTCAGCTTTTTCAGAGAGGGATCAGTTGTCAGAGAGGGATCAGTTGTCATCGCTAGGATTTGAGCAGAGGAATGATGGCATCAGATATATGATTTAGAAGGATCATTTTGGCTGCCGCATGGAGAGCAGACTTAGGGAAATCAGGAGAGAGCTGGAGACCAGGCAGGAAGCTATAGCAATGATGCAGGTGGGAGATGCTGGTGGCCAGGACAGGGTCATAGCAGGGGAGGTTGGTGAGAAAAGGCAGATTCTGGAAATATTTTGAAAGTCAAGCCAGTGGGAATTTCTGGAAGGACTACAAGGACTGCTTGGTTGTGGTGAGAGGAGTAGTGGGGTCAGGGATAGGGAGATAGTCTACCTGAGTAGTGGACCTGGTTCTCCCTGCCCAGAACCCCTCCTCAAAATCCATCCTCCCGCCAGAGCACGCTTTCCAAACTGCAAACGTGATCCTGTGCCTCCTCCCTGAAAACCTCTGGCAGCTCCCTTGACCTACAGCCCCTTCATTTAGTACAGGAGGCCTTTTGTGATATGGCCCTGTCTTAATTCTCCAACCTCATTTCCTGTGGCCCTACCTTATAACAATTCCAAACCTCCCACAGGAACCCACACGCAGCATGCTAAATCGTGATTCTGGGTCTTGGATAAGGTCTTTCGTGTTTTCTTGCTTTGCTCCTGAAACCCCCTTCTCCACTGATTTGCCTGATTGGTGGGAATTCCGTTTCTAGTCCTACCTCAGACATCATCTCTTCTAGAAGGTGGGATGAGTATACCCATGGTTTCTCGTGTACGCCCCCCCATAACGATCATCACATCATGCCGAACCGTCTGTCTCTTGTAACGGAACATAAGTTCCTCTCTCCTCCTCCGCAAATACTTAGCACATTACCAGGCACATAAAGTCATACCAGTCCCAGAAGCCTTTGCTGTTCTGATGGCAAAGCTCAGAGACTAGGTTCGCATAAATCTAAATTAAGCCAAATTTCTCCCCAGTCCCTCGGTCACCACTGGAAGCCAAGAGGTCAGATGAAGTGAGGACGTCATGTAGCCAATGACTCCTGCCTCATTTCAGGTTCTGTCTACCTCACCTCAGCCAACCTAGGCTCCAAGCACCCTGGATATTCCGCAGTGAGTCACACACATTTTACAGTACCCTCTCCTGAACGTAAGAAAGCAAAACCACAAAGGGCATTTTCTCTCGGCGGTCCTGGAGACTGGCCTGAGCTGGGTATGGCGGTGGTGATCCCAGCCCACGGGGGCAGCAAAGGGACACCCCATCCCAGCTGACGTAGGTCCAGGTTGCCTTTGTGGACAAGGCCTGGGTGAGGCAGATGGGGCCATTTCGAAGACAACTGGGAACAGAATAAAAAGAGGTTTTGGACGCAAATGCTAAATGGAGCAGAGCAGATGTAGGAAGCCTCAAGCTGGGACTTTCGGGAGGGGGAGAAAAATGAAATGAGAACCCAAACAAGGCACTCCCCCCACAGTGAAAACAAGACGCCAATGCAGCATCACACCGTGCGGCTCTCACGACAGGGGTTCTGGGATCCCAGCCAGGTGCACGGGGCCACGGCCTGGGCAGCTGAATGGTGCCAAGACCATTTGCCGGAAGACAATGGTGCCTCAGCCTGTTAGCCAGACAGCCCAGCAACGGTGCCTGGGAGAGCAGAGCCCCAGAGTGGCTACATCAGCCGCAGCCTGGCAACCTCACGTTCTTCTTCGGAAGGATAGAGGGCAGGGGGGAGAGGGAGGGGGATGTTGGCAAGGGCAGTGGGTTTGGGGCTTTCAAGAATCTCAAATGCCCCGTGACTCTCTAAGTCTTTGGTAAATTACCTTTTATTAGCTTTGTTAAGCCTCAGCAGCCTGGAATTGTCTCCTCAAAACTCAGCCATCTGTTCACCTCCTGTCTATAATTCTGACCACACGCACACACACACACACAAAAAAAAGAGTTTGATTTCGGCAAAGGATTCTTCTTGCCTTAAAAAAAAGAAGAAAAATGGGATGGGAACTGGAGAGGGGGAAATGAATGATGAGGACTGGCTGATTTCAGACGGGGTGACAGGAAAAGGTGGGTATTTCTGAAACAGAACCCCACAACACCGCTGTTCCCTTCTTGGTGACTGGAGTCAGGACAATTAGCACCTTAGTTAGAACACTGTGGAACAATAAATAAACACGTATTAAGCCATATTTAAATGCAAGGGGCTGAGCTAGGCGCTGTGAAAGGGGAAAAACAAAAGAGTCCCTGCAGTAAAAAAAAAGACAGGAGAGAAAATTTAAATCACAACTTAAGGGAAAACTCAGCTCAGGGAATGTTGGGAGACAGATGGATGGTACAGGCTAGAAGTTCCATAGTCCTTGGGGAGAGGGTTCAAGTGCTGTGAGCTGAAACGTCTCAGCGAAGAGAAGAGGAATAAAGGGAGGTGGAAAATTCCAACAGAAGTATCAAGTTTATCTTCCTTCAGAAACAGACATCCTTTCCACAGCATACAACTTCTTTTCAAATCTTTTCCATAGCAAGTACCCATTACCTCACAAATTGACCCCTTGTATTTATTTATTCTCCTCCCCAACAGAGAGCTGAGATCTGGCTTTCTTTAATTTCCTTTTTGTTTTCCTTTCCAGACAAAAGAAAATTTTGTCCACCCCCTCTCCAGACTTGAAGACAACAGCCCTGGCACCCTCCCCTCCGCAGACCAACCGTCCATCCCTCTTCTCCGCACCGTCTGCTGGCCATTCTAATCAGGGAATGCTCCTGCCCAAAGGCGGTGCCCAGCCCTCAGCCCAGCACCCTAGGTGTATCCCAGTCAACCATCCTGTGACCTTAGGTTATCATTCTCTGAACATGCATGATTCACTACTGATACAGCCTATGATGCTTCAGGTTTCAGCCACCACATTGCATTGTAAGTAAGGAGCAAATGTGTGATCAACCAAAAACCCCTCTGTCTTTTCCACCTAAACCTGCTGCTAAGCCAGGGGTCCCCCGTCAAGGATGGGTGATTTGGAGAGGAGGTGCAGGATTCTGATGAGGGGAGAAGGTTGGGCCATAAGGCTGTTCTCGGAACACTGAATAAGCTACCCGCTATCAAAATGGACTTTGATGCTGTAGTAATTAAAACGGATTTATACCAGCACGAATACAGCCAAACAGAACAGAGAAACAGAGCCATGAAAATTAAGTATTTGTTAAAGATTTCCTTTAAATAAGTGGGGCAGGTATGGACTTTTCAATATGTGCTATTAGGAAACCATTTGTCAGAAACGATGATTCAATGCATTCCCATCTGTCATTATATATCCAAATTAATTTCAGATATATTAAATACCAAGATGTCATATTATATAAATATAAATACTATATGACAGTAATATTTTATATATATATTTATATATGAAATATATATATAAAATATATATATTTTCATATACATATACAAAGATAGCTTTTTAAATAAAGGTGGAACCTCCCTAAAAAAAAAGACTTAAAATCCCAAAATGTCATTTACAGTGTTCTATACAGCATACGGCATTAGTTCACCTAGTTGTTCAATGATCCAGCCTCCCTGGTCCTCACCAAGACGGGTAACCAGTCTGGGGCCTGTGAGTGGGTTGGGCTATAAAAAGTCAGGATGACTTTCTTAGGAGATAAAACTAGGTATCCTTCTTAAAGTAATGTAAAGATACACAGTATTATTTTTATTGAAACTTTCCAGACTGCAAGTCTGTTTCTAAATGTGCTACTAAGAATATCTATACATACATGTAAATATAAATATATGCCGTGCATTTATATATATATATTAAAAATATATACATATGATGTTCTATCTAGGACAGAAAAGTATCAGACACCTCCAAGGCCCCTGTGCGATATCACATTTACATATACCACCCACTTTCTCAAAACCCTATCCAAATGTTTCTTACAGGAAGGCTGTCACCTGGCTCAGAGCAGCTGATGGACTCTGGAGAAGTCTCAGAGGTAGAGAAATGAACTGGATGCAGAAGATGGTGAGCCAGGGTTCCTGAGGAGTGGGAGGATGCTAGCCTGTGGTAGGAGCTCCGAGAAAGGTGAAATGAAGAGATGATGGAATAAACAGACGAATGGGCCTCGAAGCAGGTAAGGACCCACCACCAGGCCTTGAGAAACCACGGACATCACAGCCTCAATCCTACAGGCATGTGAGAAGTGGACATCGGGTTCCGTGTATTGTCTTAGTTCACTTTTCTCTCTGTTAAGCTGTCCCTTATGAACAATATGGTCTGTGCTAGCTGCAGCTCACCTAGTGAGAAGTCAGGAGCCTAATATTTAAAATGATCCTAATTTCAAACACAGAGGCAATTGGAAGTGAAACTTGTAAACTGAACAAGGAAAACATCGTGGGATATAATTATATAAATAACTCTGTGTTATCTCCTACTGTTCCATTATAACCCTGCATCTGGAAGAAAAACTTGACTACCCTTCTGACTTGTTTTGTCAGAGGAAGACACTGGAAGACACACAGCATAACAATAATTTAACGTGTCTAGTCTAGGTAATAAACGTTAAATTTGACTTAACATTAAACTCCCCAGCCGGGACCCACTGTGAGCTGCCTGGCTGTTGGAGCCTGGCATGCAGGGGTCTCCTCTTGTTTTCCTGCCTGCAGATGGTCTTCCCACCAGCCCCCTGCTCCAGCATGCCAACCAGGACCCGAGCAGGAAGAGGGTCAGGGGTACTGGAAAGTTCTTGCTCAAGTGGTGCTGCTCTTAGAGGGCTCACCCTCTCTGCACCTACAGATACTTGAAACTGACTCTCTCATGAGCCATTTTGCTCTCTGGCCACGGAGAACACATTTCACGCTCTCAAAACAATCCTATCGAAGCGACTCTCACTCATCTCCTTTAGATGGGACTCATAGCAATAAATTACTCTCTCCAGCAAACCCTCCTTACACGTTCCTTCTGATGTCCCTCTTGACCTTTAAATACCCCTGATCTGTGGGAATAGCTCTTGGGTGAGAAGCTCAAGACTTGTATAACCAGTTTTCAGATATTTCCTTTAAAAACAGATGCTTCTCTGTCTCACAACGAATTTTGGTGTTGGATATTTTTCTCAGAGCCTTGCCTAAATATTTCAAATTAATGTATTTCTATACTAGTTGGTCTAATGTAACTTTTTGTCTCAAATTGATGGCTCTGATTCTATGGCTAACTGGAGGCCCCACTGGGAAAATTGGTTTATTAATCTTAATAAGAACGTATAAAAAGTCACAGGGCAAGGATTTTGGAAAGAATCATCTGTTTAACTTGTTTTCGGTGACCTCCAAAATGGCCCCGAGTGATCCCTGCATCCTGGTATGTACACCTTTTGTATTGTGCCACTGTATCCACACAGTATCAGGATTGGTCTGTATGACCAAAGGAATATAGAGAGTGATGGAATGTTTACATCCGAGATTAGGTTATAAGATACTTTGCCTTCTGTCTTTCTTATTTTCTTCCTCATGTAGATATTCCCTCTGGGGGAAGTCATGTTGTGAGCAGTCCCATGGGGGCCCACATAGGAAGGGAACTGAAGCCTCTTGCCAACAGCTGTGGGAATGAACTTGGAAGTGGATTTTCCAGCCCCTATTAAGCCTTCAAAGACTGTAGCTCTAGTGTATAGCTTGACTGAAACTTAGTAAGAGATCCCAACCAGAACCACCCAGGTAAGAACCTTGACCTTCAGAAACTATGAAATACAATGTTTGTTGTTTTACACTGCGGATTTGTAAAAAGAACTCCTTTTACCCTTCCTGAGACGTTAGGCTGCTAGATTTTGGGGTAATTTGTTAGGCATCAAATCTTTAGATATTTTGATAACTAAATACTGTCTAAACAGTTGGACTAACAGTTTTTTACACTTGCAAAACATTTTCACACAGATATTACATTTACCAACATAACTAAATTCCTCTTTGTATTCTCAATCATAAAAATAAAATGCAACTTGGAGAATTCATTTTGTCAAAATATTTATTTTGGGATTTTATTTTTAAAACAAGCAAGCTAATTAGGTATAAATAAAATATTATTTAAGCTATAAAGTTCAATTTCTAAATTTTCAGAAATATTTGTATTGTATAAAAAAGATACAGCTATAAAATCAGAACTTAGAGATTCAGATAGGACTTGGAGAGGTTGTCTGAATTATCATGCTTGTTCTGGACAACTCTGCACCCTAACAGTCCCACACACATTACAGTATTTATTGTTTAACAATCTCTAGAGAAGGAAATGGGGACAGGGTGAGGAACTATGGGGAAAAGAAGCAACATTCTGCCATCTTTGCAGTAGTGAAATCCTTCATAAGTAACAAAATTGTTTCATGTTCAAAATGCTCTTTGCTCTTCTTATTTTCATTATGTTCTGCAGGTAAGTGAGGTGAACAACCATTTAACACCTGGAGAACCGAGGCAGGGACCAGAGGAAGGGGCTTTCAGGAAATGGTGTAATGAATATGGGAAGGGGGAAAGATGGCTGACCTAGGTCTCACCCAATGGACAATGGGTTGGTTTTGTTCCGGGCACAGAGCCCTGAGAACTCGATAATGTATTTGACTCTCCATAGTTATAAACAAGTTTCATATTTTGTCAATACTAAAGCAGATGGAAATATCAGCCCTAAAAAAATGTGTGAGGGGGTGGGGGCTGAATTTAGAATATACTATTTCATCACTAGCAAAGAGTTAAATACTAGGTACTATGTAGGAAACCTAACATGGCTCATTAGACCAAAAATATGTTCCAGAAGCAATCCTTGGGGTAGATAGAAGGAAATATACAAGAGCTCCCCTTCCACTTTCTACCTCTGAGATTCTGCTCATTCTGTTTCTTCTACCTAGAACACTCTTCCATACCCCATGCTGCTTATCTGCTCTTCTGGTCTCAGTGTGAAGATCCTTCCTCCAGGAAGTGTTCTCCCACTGTTCTAGACTGGGTTGTATGCTCCTCCCAGGTGCTCTGTCATGTGGACATGTCCATTGTTAGGGAAGTTGTTACACTAAATTAGACACTGATTATTTTTCTTTTTGTGGAACTCTAATTACTAGGTCAGGGATCAAGTCTGCATTGCTCATCACTACACAGCAGGGGCCTAAGCCTGTGCCTGGCACATAGTGGGTCTTTAATAAATATTTGTTCAAAGGTAACTAGTTTCTAGGAAATACCACCAGGGAAATTGAGCCCCCTATGTGGTATGGGAAATTACCTTGTTGCCTCCATATATATCCATATATATCTGGCAAACTGCTCCAGAATTCACGGAACAGAAAGGCTCATGACCAAATTATAATGCTAAAATACATGGTGTATGGAATCGATTCAAAATGCAGTGGGAAGCAAGGGAAAAGAGAAGAGTTGGTTAACAGCTGGTTAAAGCCCGAGGCTGGGCCACACTACCTGAACCCTGGGTCACACAATAGTTGAAGGGTCTCTCTCTTTCCCTCCGCTCCCCTCCTTTCCCCTCCCCGTCCATTCCCCACCTCCTCCTTTTCTGCCACAGAAGCTTTCCCTGCTGACCAGAGGTGAGGTTTGAGCCAAAGGGACACATAAGCAGGAGGTGCGTGGGGCCACCCCACACTTGTTATATCAGTTGCAGCACAATTACTCCTGGCCGCCAGTGGAACTCACCAAGGTCTCCTGAGCAGTCGCAGCTTTTGCCTGAATATTTGAATATCTATGGTAGATAGACACATGGAGCCAGAATGGGTGTCTCTGATGAGTGGGCACTTTGAGACCTCATGAGTTTTGATTGTCTACTGTGCCTCCTGTATATTCAGAGGTTCATGAATATTGGTGCCCCTTGGGCCTTCCATCCCTTACCATCCATGTGCAGCATGCACATGCTCAACTCTGTCTAACCCGTCTCACAGAAATTTATTCTCTCACATTTCTGAAGGCCAGAAGTCTGAAATCAAGGTCTCAGCAGGGCTGGTTCCTTTTGTCATCTCTGGTCCATGCCTGTCTCCTAGCTTCTGGTGGTTGCTGGCAATCCTGGGTGATCCTTGGCTTGTAGGCACATTAATCTCTTCCTCTGTCTTCACATGGCCTTATCTGGACACCAGCCATTGGATTTAGGGCCCACCCTAATCTAGTATGACCTTATCTTGACTAATTATATCTGCAGATACCCTATTTCCAAGAAAGGTCACATTCATAGGTACCGGGTGAACATGAATTTTGGGGGTGGGCCCTTTTCAATGCAGTCTAATACCTAACAGATCTTATGGGTTTCATCCATCCTGCGTGTATGCTTACCTTCCACAGCAGAATTGATTGTCCTTGAATACTATAAAATACACCTCCTACCTGGAAACAAATCTATTATACATGGTGGTTCTGCTTCCTTCACTTGAAGGCATCTCCTGGCTGCAACCAAACATCTGCTGATTGCTGACAGCAAAGGAACAACCTCAGGGCTTTCTCCTTTCCATTTTTGAGGGCCAGCTCCCACAGCAGGGTGCTGATGTGAGGCTGTGGGCTCATTTTCATGCATGTAAGCCTGTGCTATCCCCGGGAGCTGCCCCTGGGCAGGGCCTATGCCTTATAGATCTCACTGCAGTGAGGGGCATGGGCTGCTGCTGGGGAGCCCAACTGCGTCTCAGCTTCCCAGAGCTCATGGCACCTCTTCAACAGGCCCGGTCCTCCAGGGCTGAGCTGCTCCTGGTCAAGACCCGTCTAGGGGCTTCAGATCTCTCAAGGGAAGCAGAGAAAATTTTCTCCATGTGGTATCTTGCCTGTGGAAAATAAATACTGCCCAACACTTGTCAGAGTCTACTAAAATTAGAATAGGGAAAAGAGCTTATTTCTAGATGTCTAAAAATAGGGCTATTTAACTATATATACAGAAGTAGATGTGAAATTACATAAGATAATCATAATTTTTAGAAGCTTCTCGTAGGATATCACTCCCTCCTATGACCCCACCATACTAGGTATATACCTCCAGAGTAGCATTTATTATGTTCACAGCAGAGACTATGTACTCCTTGGGGTTGGGTGTACTTTTTACTTCTCTTTACTTGGCACATTGCCTGGTATTTGCAGACTGTCAGTAAATGTTTGTTGAATAACTGACCAACTGAATTAATTGGCCAATTTTTCATACTTATAAATGAAGCTATCTGATCATCCACACGATTTACCCAAATGAGGGACTTCTGTTCTCATTTAGGTTCAGTAATGTTAAGCATTCGTTTTTGTTTTCTCCCATCTAGCGATGGATGTAGTCTTGCTTCACTGATTTTCTACATAACCTCTGGGTGACCCTAAATGAGACCTTACCTATCTGGTACTTTATCTGGTCAAAATTCCTTGCATAGTTATCATTCCTATCTCTCTTGACTCACGGCTGGGTTAACTGACAGAGTAGGTATTTAATCCCTGAAATCAATCTCTCCAAATTCTTAATCATTTGACTCTGCTGGGTCTGACTTCCTTCCAGTTCCAAGGTACAAGCCTTTGTAACAATACCTTGACCCCAGCAGCCCAGGGGAGAGTTTCACTGACTCCCCCCTGCGAGGTACAGGAGTCTTCAGCTCTGATGAGGACCTGTATATATTGATGGACGGGCTGTCCCGTGAAGCCCAGCAAAGGAGGGCTGTAAGCTAATGTAACCTCTGCTTCCACCTCAACGTATGGCCATAGTCTTTTCATCTGTACACAGTACCTACTCTTCCAGCCATGTTGAGAGATCATTATGGGGAGAAATGCAAAGCCCATTAATTCCCATTTGGCTGCCAGCATGTAATTTAAAACTGGGCCCAGCATATCAGCGAGAGGGTAATACCTGAATGGCAGAAATATCAAAAGAAAGGCAGGCCAACGATGGCATCATCTCCTAAGTATGAAATGTAGGCCATTGGCTTCAAAAGCCCTGCAGGCCCCCTGAATGCAGGGGCAAATGGGGTCAGGTTCTTCCTCCAGTGAAATTTCTACCTGGCCAAGATGAGATCCGCTGGGAAGGGAATTGACACTTTTGGTCAGTGGTGTCCCTACTGTCATGGGTACTGCCAGAGGTAAGGAGAGGGGGCGCTACAGCCAGCACTGCTCAGTCATCTGGGTCAAGTTTTTGATGAGTGTCCCCAGGTGTACATGCTTGATGTGCCTCTCTTGCTCAGTACCTCCAGTGATGCTGTGATGTAGATTATTATAATTCTTCTGATGAAGAAACTGAGACTTCCAGAAGATCTTCTCAAGATCATACAGCTACTAAGCAGCAGAGTAGAGATGTAAAGCCAGCCCGAGAACCAGGAACGGGGCTGCAGGAGGTGGTTCGTCCCCGCTCCAACCTATGTGGCCTCAGCGACAGTGACTGATCTGGCTTTACATCCATAACTTCTGAAGCAACCCTTCAACCTTACTTCTGGCTCTTCCAAGGGGGAAACTGGCATCCTCCCATCCTGTCTTTGCTTCCTCACAAATATTTATTATTGAATATGTGTAAGTATATTTTCAAAGAGTTAAAGGCATGACATTCATAGAAATATAGAATGAACGTGTGCCAAAAATGCATTCGACTGAGAGAGCTAGCGTGAAAGTAAAGTTGGTTCCAAAAGCATTTTGAAGAACTAGATATTTATAGGCATTCTGGAGGAAAAAAAAGGAATTAAAATTCCTAGATTAGATAGAAAACTGGCTAATGCCCCATGGAACCATAAGATCATGACCCCGAGGTTATTTTCTCTACTTATCTGTAAAGTAGATATTTACTAGGATCTATTTTCTATATATCGTAGAACCTCACAGTAGTGGCTGGTTCCGATCAAACAGTTAATGGCAGAGCCAAATGCAAATAAATTTCATTAGATCGGTGGGTGCCCAAAGTTTGCTGCACATTAGAATCACTTGGGGAGATTTTGTACATCTTGACCCCCGGGTCGTACCTGCATCAGTTTCTTATTGTACATGATTACCACAAACACAGTGGCTTAAGGCAACACGACTTTATTCTTTTACAATTCTGTAGGTCGGAAGTCTCATAGAGGTTTCCAGGGCTGTGCTAATTCTGGAGGCTCGAGGCAGAGTCCACTCTTTGCCTGCTCCAGGTTCTAGAGGCCACTTGTACTGCTTGTCTTGTGGCTCCTTCCTCCATCTTCGAAGCCAACAGCCAAGGATCTTCCATTTTCTCCAGTCTGATCCTCCTCTCTCCCCTTTGTCAGGGCATTGTGATGACATTGAGCTCACCTGGATAATACAGGATCCTCTCCCCATCTCAAGACCCTTAACTTAACCACACTTACAAAATCTCTTTTACCACGTAAGGTAACATATTCATAGGGTCTGAGGATTAGGTCGTGGACATCTTTGGGTGTGGGGCATTATTCAGCTCATCCCATCAGCCCCTTTCATTAAATCAGAATGCCAGGGAGTAGGAGCCAGGCAACTATAGTTTTGAAGATCCACAGGTATCTCCAATGTGAAACCAAGTTTAAAAACCACTGCCCTAAATAATTATATAATCTTTGGGTGACGCCGTTAAACAGTGCTCTGATATGACACCCAGAGGACATGGTCTCAGTGTTGCTTTATTCCTAAGTTTGCGGTCATTTTTCTTAGCAAACAAACATATCAAGTAATTCTCAAATGGAAAAGCTTCACTTTGATTAACATCTGCAATCACTTTGTTTTCCTCGACTTTGGACTAGATACGGCTCTCACTGGCTGTGTAAACTTGGCAAGCCCCTGTTGCCTTTCATTCTTTTGCAAAATGGAGCCAATGTAACTCATTTCTGTCAGAAGGGTGGTGACAGTGGAGGAAGGTGTAAGTTAAGTGATTGAAATGCCATCTGTAAATATGACTGCACACATGCCCGTGCTCGGCTGCTGCAGGACTAGCTGGTGTCAGGTTTCCACAGCCAAGAATCATGCTCAGTGGACCACAAAAGACTGAGGCTTGTAAATGCTGTTCAAATAACTAAAATGAAAATAACACACATGCTCCCACACCCACCTTCTATCCTTCAATTACGCCTAATGGCTGAAAGCAAACAGAGGGGAGCTGTGAAGGCAGTTAGAGACCGCATACCTGGGAACCTTGGTGAAGCTCCAAAAACATAAAATGTCTTGCAGTAAACCTATCATCGGTATGAGTTTACTGCACTTCGCCCAGTGCTGATCCCGGAGCCTCAGGGTAAACTTTTCACAAGAAGAAGGATCTGTTGCCGATTTTTAACATAAACACCGAAGTTCATTACAGTAGCTCTTGTCTTTTAATTGAAATGAGGATATACCTGAGGTTTGCAACAATCTGCAGGATACATCCGGAGGCCTTGGAAGGTCTGAAGAATGCTCCTCGGGCTTGCAGAATGGGAAGAGAAGACTCTTGAGGGCTGCCACATAGGCATTTTGGAAAAAAGAAAAAATTCTAAGATAAGATTCCTAGATTAGATACAAAACCGGTTAGTGTCCTACAGACAATGAAATCATGACCTTGAGGTCATCTTCTCTACCGAATAGAAATCTATAAAATACCATGGGGACATCCCTACTTCATGTAACATTCCCAGGTGCCATCCCTATTTCTGGACTGTTCCGTTCATGTGGGCAAACCTTGCTCTCTTTCAATATGACTCAACCTAGCGGGCAAGCTTCACCCGTTTCCCTGCCCCTAGGCCAGACTGATAATCACCACTTGAATGAGCCATGGATCAAGTTTCCTAAGGCAGGCACTGGATTTTAGATCTCCTTCAGACAGTAGAACCAATTTTTCAAATGAAATCATATGCCAATATATATGCAACATAGTGGAGAAGCTATTACAGTAACAGTTGCCACCACTGTGCCTCTTAGAAAAGGATACACAGTTGATCCCAATTATCCACCCACTGCATATTTTTTAGTCCATCTGCTTGCGAAACTAGGTGCATAACTAGAACATCGATACTTGCAGTGCTTTTGCTGTCATCCACAAACATCTGCAGAGCAGTGAAAAAAAATTAAGTCATTGGACGAACTTGTGCCCAGCTGAGGCTGAACAAGGCGACGCTCCACCTTTTTTTGGGCTCTCAAACTGTTAACAAGTTGTCCTTTTAGAGATCTATTTAGTGCCACATTTTTTTTTCATTTTTGTGCTTTTGTTGGTGATTTTTACACCAACTTTACACCAACTTTACAATAGCCCCCAAGCATAGTGCCAAAGTGCTGTCTATCGTCCTAAGCCCAAGAAGCCTGTGGTATGTCTCCCAGAGGAAATGCATGTGTTACATACCTTTCATTCAGGCTCCAGTTATGGTGCTATTGGCCATGGGTTCTTCAGTTCATGAATCACTAATGAATCAATGAAATCTCTCAAATAAGGTGTCTTTAAAGAAAACCACACGTGAAACAAAGTTACTCACTGACTTGTTGAAAAATGTGACCAGAAGCCTGTAAGAACCTAACCCTCTATTTCTCCGGGGAGGAGCAGCTCAGCACTCCCTAATGCAGAACGCACGGTGATTTTATAGAACATAACCAACTACTGTGGATAGCAAGAATCAACTGTGTCTTTGGAAAAAATATCTGGATGATGGCTTCAGTTAGGCTGTGACACTCCAGGGGCCTCGGCAGAAATGTGCTCATTCCCACGAGGATGGAGTAGATGAAGGAAAGAAGAGGTGAAGGGAGAGGAACCGTCAGGAGGGACATTTTGCAGCTGTTTCAGTAAAGGGCCAACAGAGCAGAGCCCAGAGACAGGGAGCCTGAAAGGAGGTTACAGAATAGGAGGAGCACATACTGTAGGCTTCTCAGACGTCTTGTGACATCTTGTCTGTAACTCTCTCCTTGTGACATCCAACTCTTTCTTAAACTCTACCGTGCTCACATGTGCCTCTCATGGCTGGGGTTTTTGGGTTTTGTTTTATTCTTTTCCTCCAAAGAAATCAGGTAGTTTCCTGTCTTCTGCAAAGTGATGCAGAACCTGGTAAGAAGGCAGGATGTCGCTCAGCAGAGAAGACCATGACACTGGAAGCCCTCCACGGGTCTGAAGACATCTTGGGGAGGACTTTGCAGAAGTGAAGTCTTGGGAATTGAATTGGCATTTTTAGCAGGGAGGGCCTGAGGGACCCCTGGGGACACCCATGGAGCTGCCGTATTGGGGGAAGGACAGGATGCAGAGCCTTGTCCAAATGCATTAGCCCCTGCCACCCAGATTAATTCTGCAGCACAAGCATGCAAAGGCTGGACCTGAAATCGAACAAATAAGCACAATTCTTTCTTGGACATGTGTCGGGTACATTCCCTGACTGTGCCCCTAGGAAAGCATCACCCAGGATTGAGCTTAACCTGTCTGTCCTTAGTCGGTTTTGCACCGGGATCACAGGATTGTGCCTAGAGCACGGCCTGGGGCTGGAAAGGTTCAGAGCTCCCTCTGGATAAACCTGGCGGTGTTTGATCGCAGCAGAGCCCAAACACTCACTTGTCTTCATGCTTCCCCGTGGAATTCTGCTCATAATCAGGCTCCCCGCTGACCTGGCTTCTTTCCTGGGGGATGGAGCTTTTAATCAAATGAAACCAGCCTCTTGAACATTCCGGCAAACTTGAGCAGGCAGTGATCTCCCCTGACTCCACGCACGTGCCAGAAATGCTCTTGCCACTTAAACCCTTGAATTTCTCAGCGGTGGGCTGAGGGGAGGAAGCACTGAGGAAGAGAACTTGCCCCAGTAGACAGAGGGAGGACTCCTCTGGACCCTCCACAGCCGGGGGGCGGGGGGAGAGAAACAGGAAGAGGTGGATGCTTCTGTGGTACCTGCTTGTCCAAAGCTAAGGATTTGCTGAGCAGTCATGAGTCTTCCCTCTTGGCTCACCTGGTCTCTCTGCTTCTGCTCTGGGCTCTGGGATCCAATGACCCAGGACCTTCTTGTTCCAATTCCTGAGCCCAGAGCCTACGCTGGCTGTATATGCCTGCATCCCAAGCATTTTTGTACTCCTCTCATCTCATTTTTTCCCTTACCGATTTTGTCAAGGCTGAGACCTAGTTTCCCCTTTTGGGCTTATGGGTAGAAAATTAGAGATTATAAAGCTCCGTGAAAGGAAAACTTGCTACACCTAAATGTGTTGGATATAGGCAGCAACAGAAAAGAGGATTATTATTCTAAATGTGGTGGTAAGATGCCAGGGTCTGCGAGAAAGTCTTCCTACAGATTTTTAGGGAAGTGGATGGAGCATCTGTGTCTTTTGATAATAGGAACTGCACAGACAGTATGGTCCATGATTAGGTCAGTTCTGTACAATAGCCATTAGGCTACTTGTTCGACTCAGAGGCCTGTGTAATTCAGGCAAAATCATCTGACCAGTAGACCTGAATAAACATGGACTGGAAGTGACCCAGATTCTTTTTTTTATTATTATTTTATTTTATTATGTTATGTTAATCACCATACATCATTAGTTTTTGATGTGGTGTTCCATGATTCACTGTTTGCGTATAACACCCAGTGCTCCATGCAGTACATGCCCTCTTTAATACCCATCACGGGGCTAACCCATCCCCCCACCAATTCATCCCCTCTAGAGCCCTCAGTTTGTTTCTCAGAGTCCATAGTTCTCATGGTTCGTTTCCCCCTCTGATTCCCTCCCCTTCATTTTTCCCTTCCTACTATCTTTTTTTTTAAACATATAATGTATTATTTGTTTCAGAGATACAGGTCTGTAATTCAACAGTCTTACACAATTCACAGCGCTCACCATAGCACATACCCTCCCCAATGTCTATCACCCACCATCCCTCCCACCCCCCACACTCCAGCATCCCTCAGTTTGTTTCCTGAGATTAAGAATTCCTCATATCAGTGAGGTCATATGATACATGTCTTTCTCTGATTGACTTATTTCGCTTAGCATAATACCCTCTAGTTCCATCCACATCATTGCAAATGGCAAGGTTTCATTTTTTATGGCTGCATAATATTCCATTATATATATATATATATATATATATATATATATATATATATATATATACACACACACATCATATTTTCTTTATCCAATCATCTGTTGATGGACATCTTAGCTCTTTCCATAGTTTGGCTATTGTGGACATTGCTGCTATAAACATTGGGGTGCATGTACCCCTTCGGATCTCTACATTTCTATCTTTGGGGTAAATACCCAGTAGTGCAATTGCTGGGTCGTATGGTAGCTCTATTTTCAACTTTTTGAGGAACCACTATACTGTTTTCCAGAGTGGCTGCACCAGCTTGCTTTCCCACCAACAGTGTAGGAGGGTTCCCCTTTCTCCGCATCCTCGCAAACATCTGTCGTTTCCTGACTTGTTAATTTTAGACATTCTGACTGGTGTGAGGTGGTATCTCATTGAGGTTTTGATTTGGATTTCCGTGATGCTGAGCGATGTTGAGCACTTTTTCATTTGTCTGTGGGCCATTTGGATGTTTTCTTTGGAAAAATATCTGTTCATGTCTTCTGCCCATTTTTTGATTGGATTATTTGTGCTTTGGGTGTTGAGTTTGATAAGTTCTTTATAGATTTTGGATACTAGCCCTTTATCTGATATGTCATTTGCAAATATCTTTTCCCATTCTGTCGGTTGTCTTTTGGTTTTGTGGACTGTTTCTTTTGCTGTGCAAAAGCTTTTTATCTTGATGAAGTCCCAATAGTTCATTTTTGCCCTTGCTTCCCTTGCCTTTGGTGATGTTTCTAGGAAGAAGTTGCTGCGGCTGAAGTTGAAGAGGTTGCTGTCTGTGTTCTCCTCTAGGATTTTGATGGACTCTCGTCTCACATTGAGGTCTTTCAACCATTTTGAGTCTATTTTTGTGTGTGGTTTAAGGAAATGGTCCAGTTTCATTCTTTTGCATGTGGCTGTCCAATTTTCCCAACACCATTTGTTGAAGAGACTGTCTTTTTTCCATTGGACATTCTTTCCTGCTTTGTCGAAGATTAGTTGACCATACAGTTAAGCGTCCATTTCTGGGCTCTCTATTCTGTTCCATTGATCTTTGTGTCTGTTTTTATGCCAGTACCATACTGTCTTGATGACGACAGCTTTGTAATAGAGCTTGAAGTCCAGAATTGTGATGCCGCCAGCTTTGCTTTTCTTTTTCAACATTCCTCTGGCTATTTGGGGCCTTTTCTGGTTCCATACAAATTTTAGGATTATTTGTTCCAAGTGACCCAGATTCTTAAGATTGATATGTAGTCTAGTTAAAAGATTGTACAATCAAATGTCAATGTCTCTCTCACGTCTCTCCCTTTCTACCCTAGCCCCATCCGATGGGGTGAGTGTGTGGGGGGTGGAAGTAGGGTCTCCTGCAGCCCTGGTGGCGCAGTGACTGGTACAATCACCTCCTCATCTGGAGGGAAACAGTAGGTTGGGAGGCTGGGCTCAGTGGGGCTAGGGGCAGGGAGCCCATCCCCTTGCTGCAAAGGAGACTCGGTTTTCATGGATGTCAGATCCTATCTGGTTGAGTGGGTCCTGGACAAGTTAGATGAAGGCACCTGTGGGATTCTTCACTGTTTTCTGTCAAACACATTGTTTTTCATCAAAGCCTCTCATCTAACAAAGACTCATTAAGTACAAACCATGACCAAGCACCGTGTGGTCCAGAGTGGCCGGTGTACTCCTGGATCAGGCTCGATCACTCGCTCAGCTGCCTGTCTGTGTGGACAGCGTCAGGGTCACTGAATAGAGCAGTGGTCTTTGGTATCTTGGTCTGAGGCAAAAGCACGTCTTCTGGGACTTGGTCAGGACACCCAGAACTGCTTCCTGACAGAGAAAAGTAACTTCTCCTTCTCTGTCCATGCCTGTCAGGGAGGCAGACGTCCCTTTCATGTTAGGTCACTTTTCATCACTTTTGCTTGAACTAATGCAATTTCTAGTCTCCCTGCTGCCCATTTCCAATGCAGCCTACACCCACTGTCAGATTCCTCTTCCTTAAATATGGCGAGGATCATCATTCCTCCCCTGCTCAAAAAGCTCCAAATAGTTCCCACTGTCTACAGAGAGAACAGCGCACTGCTTAGCCTGTCACTAGAGTTCCCTACAATATAGCCCTAGCCTACTGTTTTTCCAAACCCATCTCCTTCTCTCCTAAATGTACCTTCCTTGTCAGTCAGTTTTCTGTAGGATGCCTCACACACCCTTTTCTCTGTGCCTTGGCTTATAAATGGTTCCTCCAATACTGGGTTGCCTCCCACACTCCCCTCTCTCCATAAAAATCCTCCTTACTCTTCGAGAACCTGTTCTTTCTCCAAGTAATTCTTAATTAGTTCAGCCCAGAATGACATCTTTCATTGCTTTGAATTTACTAAGTGAATTACATGCATTCATTTGGTGTTCCTGGTTCTTTCCAAACTTAACCCACCAATAAGAGACTGGTGAGTGGGTGCTGGCAACTGTACGGCCATGGCAATGGAATATTCTCTGAACCGTCCCCCTTCTCCCTTTTAAAGGGCAGGCATGGGCTGGAGTAGGAAGCAGAAGAGGAATAGAAATGTTCTCAAGTAAGAGAATACCTAACATTTACCCTGAGATGGTGGGGGTTTCCTAAATGGGCTAAGCTGTTATACTTAGCAATGGAATTCTTTTTTTTTTTATATATATTTTTTTAAAAACTTTTTATTTATTTATTCATGAGAGACAGAGAGGGAGAGAGAGAGAGAGAGAGAGAGGCAGAGGGAGAAGCAGGCTCCCAAGGAGCAGGGAGCCCGATGCGGGACTCGATCCCAGGACCCTGGGATCATGACCTGAGCCGAAGGCAGATGCTTAACCATCTGAGCCACCCAGGTGCCCCTAGCAATGGAATTCTTCACTGTTTTCTGTTTGAAGCAAAGGTTTAGTGTTCTATCCTTTATCTGTAAAGTTGATGCATGTCTTTGTCTCAGCCCCCCTGGGAGCATGCTTCTGCCCTGTGTTCTGGTAATAAACTGAGACATTCACACACACTTACCCAGGTGCCCCCAGCAAGGTCTCATTTTTGTAGCATGGCCAGCCAACATCTGGACACCGTGCTGTGGAACATGAGCCAAACTGGCTCCTCACTCGAGACTCAAGCCTATGGCCTTGACTTCATCAATACATTAGCCAACATAAATGAGCAAGGCAGCCACAGAGCACTGTGTAATTGATACAGAATAAAGCCTTTATAGGTTGTGAAGGGAGATTCTGTCCTTCCTAGCACCATGGTGTGAGACTTTTTTTTTTTTTAAGATTTTGACAGAGACAGACACAGCAGGAGAGGGAACACAAGCAGGGGGAGTGGGAGAGGGAGAAGCAGGCTTCGCGCTGAGCAGGGAGCCCGATGCGGGGCTCAATCCCAGGACCCTGGGACCATGACCTGAGCCGAAGGCAAATGCTTAACCACTGAGCCACTCAGGCACCCCGAGAAAGACTCTTGAATTGAGTTCGGAGAATCTGCAAGAGTCCCTCGATTACAAGTCTTAATGCCTGCTGTCTGATCTTTCATTAACTCTTGATACGACTGGGAAAAGCACTTTGTTCCTGGGGATGGTTTCTTCATCATTAAATGAAAGGTTTTTCTTTCTTTTGTTTTGTTTTAATACTCTTTTGGGTCTCCTTCAGCTCTAGAATTCAATGCACCTGAATCAACTTTGTGTCCAAGGCTGAACTAAATGATCTCTTAAGACATCTTCCAACATTGTGACCCATGAGACTTGTTATAATTGCTCCTGCGGATAGAACATGCCTTTGTGGAAATCATTTTTCCACAGTTTTTCTGTGCTTAAAGTTTTATGCTTGTTTGACTGTTTAATCTGAAATTGCATGTAATAGTTTTTCAAAATTTCCGCTCTCTTGGTATCAGTGAAGATCCTTGATTATAAGCAACAGAAATTAAGTCTGGTTAACTTAATATGAAAAAGGATCCATTGGAAGATTCTTTGTGATTTCATAGATTCAGCTCTATGAGTGGAGAACCAGGATGACAAAAAGGTCATGTAATGAAGAAGGTGACTCCATTTTTGATGTTTGGCCACTGCCAGCTTTTAGGTGCCCCCCTTCTTCCCTACATCTGGGCAACCCACTTAAGAAGATCTGTGGATGTTCCATGTTGCTGTTGGCAGCCAAAAATCTCAATCAGTGCAGCCTCAGCCTCTGGCCCAGTGCATAGCCCCAACCCAGCTTTACCCCCTTCCCACCATCAAAGCTGCAAGCTCCATCCCCACCCCAATCCTCCTGGTCACCTTCTCATCAAACCCAGAGTAAGCTTTCCCTTCCTGGGAATCCCAGCTTATTGTGAATACTACATACATTTTATTCATATTCATTGGTGGGTGTGTTGTGTCATCTCTCTTGACATACAAAGAAATTCCTGGGTGGGAGATTATGCTCACCTCCCTGGAGATTGATTGAAACAGGGAAGCTGGACAAATTGACCAGAATCCGGGATAAGCCACAGGACTCCAGCTGAGCACAGGCAGCTGCCTCTGCCAACTCTTGATACTGCCAGAGCTTCCAGGATTAATTTACAAAGTGACCCTGAATCTTTGTGTCATGTCCCTTACGTTCAAAATTCTGGGTGAGAGAATTATATTGTCTGAACCTAGGCATATGCCATCCTGGTTGCAAGGGGCATGAGGGCTCTTTTCCTTTCCTAGTTATGGGCAAACAGATTTAGAGCTTCTGGGTGGGAGGCATGGTGAGATGAAATGAAATAACTTCCCAATTCAAAATTCAAAGAGGGAAATTCTTTGGTTTTGAGACTGAACAGGTCTTTATAAATAAATTTTAAAAGCTTGCAGCATTCATGTTCTTATAAACCTTCTTTTTTTAAAAATTGAGATAAAACTTACATAACATAAAATTCACCATTTTAACTATTTGAAAGCAGTTAATTCAATGTTTTTTTCGTTTTGTTTTGTTTTTGTACATTCACAATGTTGTGCAACCGTTGCCATTATCTAATTCCAGAACATTTTTTATCACTTGAAAAAGAAATCCTTTACTCATGAAGCAGTCACTCCCCTTTCCCCCTCCTCCCATCCCGTGGGAACCACTCATCTGCTTTCTGTCTGCTGGTCTGTCTATTCGGGATACTTCATATAAATGGGATCATGTAGTACGTGTTTTTTTGTGTCTGTCTTCTTTCACTTAGCACAATATTTTCCAAGGTTCATCCCTCGTGCAGCATGCACCAGTATTTCATTCTTTTTTATGGCTGAATAATATTCCATTGTATGAATGTG
Organism: Zalophus californianus; assembly: GCF_009762305.2. Lineage (NCBI taxonomy): Eukaryota > Metazoa > Chordata > Mammalia > Carnivora > Otariidae > Zalophus > Zalophus californianus. Next base: position 177,249,100 of record NC_045596.1, read on the forward strand.
TCACACCTTGTTTATCCATTCATCTGTTGACGGGCATTTGGGTGGTTTCCATTTTTTTGGCTATTATAAATAATGTTGCTATGACTATTTCCGTGCAAGTTATGTGAACATATGTCTTCAGTTCTCTTGAGTATATATACCTAGGAGGGGAATTTCTTGGTTTTATGGCCACTTCATGTTTAATTTTTTGAGGAGCTGCCAAACTTATCTGCAGTGGCTGCACCATTTTACCTTTCAACCAACATTGTGGGAGGTTTCTGATTTCTCCACATCCTCACCGTTACCTGTTATTGTCCATGGTTTGATTATAGCCATCCTAGTGGGTATAAAGTGATACCTCATTGTGGCTTTGATTTGTGTTTCCCTCATGACGAAGGCTGTTGCGCATCTTTTCATGTGCTTATTGGCCATTTGTATATCTTCTTTGGAGAAATGACTATTCAAGTCCTTTGCCCATTTTTAAATTCTGTTGTTTTCGTTGTTGAGTGGTAGTAATTCTTTATATATTCTTATAAATATCCTTGTCAGACAAATGACTTGCAAATATAGTCTCCTTTTTTGTAGATTGTCTCTTCACATTCTTGATATCCTTTGAAGCCCAACAGTTTTTAATTTTGACAAAGCTCGATGTATCTATTGTTTCTTTTGCCATTTGTGCTTTCAGTGTCATATCTAACTGTCTAATCTTGATCATGAACATTTTCTCCTATGTTTTCCTCAGAATACAGATGCTACCAGGTTCTAACAGGCCAACCTACCCGACCTAGAATGCAAATAAAGAGGTGATTGCCCTGGTCCTGTCCCACATTGTCTACTATATTTTGAATAACTTCACGTTGTTGAAGTTGTTTATTAGAGCACTTTATCCAAAGAAATTTCCTTTATGAAATAAAATGTTAAACTTTTATTTTGAAAATTTCACCCATAATCATGATTCAAACAAAATTATTTTAATTTCTTTGTGTTTCCTTATAATCTTTTGCCAAAAGTATACATATTTTTATAAATTATAATCATCTCATACGTGTATTTTCCTTCTGTTTTTTAAACTTGGTGTTATGAGGGGTGCCTGGGTGGCTCAGTCAGTTAAGTTTCTGAGTTTAAACATTTTCCATGCTTAACACCTTTAGTTTTCTAATATGCTTTATTAAAAACAAAGAGTATTTAAAAATGTTTTCCTAACCATTAAAGCAATATTTGTTGAATGTAGGAAAGAATGAAAAAGAAAAGTCATCCATAATCCCACCAGTGAGACAGAACTAAGTTAAATACCTCAGAAAATTGGAGTCCTGTTCCAACTATACTTTGATTCCTTTTTCCCCTACAACATGATTTGCCTATATCTTAAATAAGGTATGTTAATTTCACAATGGTTTTTTAAATTTATCTCCAAAATTACTATGACAAAATGAGAGTAGGTGGGTACCCAAATCTGAATGTCCAGCAAGGACTGGGCCAGAGTTCACGGTACCATCCACAGCTTCTGAGAAGAGGTGTAAAGGTCTCTGAATTGTGACAGTCGATTGTCCCGATTGTGGGAAAGCTCAAACTGCTGAGAATCTTGATAATGACATGCTTCCATGATTTTCATATCTGTATTCTGAGCCTCTTAAGACAAACTGAAAGAGTGCTATCTGTAGTTTAGCAGAATGTCCAGTTTTTCTGTTGATCATTTACATTTTTTTAACATCAACTTATCCTTTCATCAATTGCAATTGTTAAGATTAAAAGTAGGTTAAAAGTGACTTAACAGTTGGAGTTTGCCATTAAGTGTTTTTCATTTGATGACTAAATATTTCCATAGATAAGAGTTGCATTGAATTCAAAAGATGATTAATACTTTAAAGATTTAATTAGTATTAACAGGGACTTGACTTATAGCTGGTGCATATGGTTGTGGTAAAATTTATAAACCCATGCCAGTCTTCATTTCATAATTGTTGAATCTAATTACATTTTTTCCCCAAATAATTTACAAGGGTCAGAGTTGCCTTGATATTTGAAGAAGTGTTTACCTTAAGGAACTATCCACGAACATCCCCTCTCTCTCTTGGTGGAAGTGTCCCTCTTTCAGTGGCCACGGCATAAATTCAAGGTCTAAGGTCATATTCTATGAAATACTTCTCTAGTGTTTTGGGAAGTCCTTGCATTTGTGGATGCCTGTGTATTTTAGGGTTTTCTTTCACAATTATACTCATGCTCCTTTTTCTATTTATCCACAGCATTTTGACTCTAGTTGAAGACAAAATTCACCTTGGAGTCAGCATTTCTCACTTCTGGAGGTAAATGAGGTAGGTATCCATAATAGCCTTTTATAACCATAGAGCTAGTATTTCTTAGGCACCGCCCTGAAAAACTGCATAGAGATTTCAAGTTGCTTATTTAGCTTCCCAGTCATCTAAAGCTTTGAAATAATCAAAGATACTTAATAAGTACCATGTGCTGAAAACTCCCACAATCTTCTGCAGTGCAAAAGGGTCGTTTTTAATTGGTGTCTTTACCAGCTATGTTTCTCTTTTGCAAACCCTGAAATAGTTTGGGCTGCTTTCATATCACCACTCAACACTTCCAATGGTAGAGGAGTTCACAGGTTTACCACTACAAATCTACCAGCTTGGGCGAGGCTCCAGCTACTCCATGCTAATGCTTAGTTTAGATAACCTTTGAAGTCCCATTATCCCTGGGAGGCTATGAATCAGTGTCGACTTCTAGTAATACAGAGGAAACTGCATGCCAATAACCTTTAGATACTATCTCAATCTTCATGATACTGACTCATAAAGTTAATAATTGTTCTAATTTATAAGAGCAAAAATGTACACTGAAAAAATAATCATGCCAACCTAGTGAAGCCTAGCTTAGCCATCTCCAAGACCCAGCTTCCTCATCAGAAAATAAAGGCATCACTAACCTCTTCCCATGGTTGTTGGGAACATCAAATGAGACAAAGCATGTAAGGCTCTTGGGGTAGTGCTGGTTTCCCCTTTTCCCTCTCTCTAGCTGCAGAAGTGTTTGTTTTAAGAGAATTCAGTTACCAAAAGAATCCATTCACTTCTCCTTTGCCTAGCTGCATCTAACAACCTTGCCGTACTCCTCTGAGAGTTGGCAACCCTGCATTTCTCGGCTCACCCAGAGCTATAAGAAGAGGGCAGACACTATTTCACTTAGGGTACATTCTGAATGTGTGGCAGGGGGCCAGCCAAACTGTCACACAATGAAAGGAACAAGCCAAATTATTCTCAGTTGGGCTCATAGCAAATATGGTTGGAGTGGGAGTCTGCAAATAGAGACAGGAAATGGTAATGTAATGGAAAACACATTTGCATAGATCCTTGTGATTTCCCAAATCTCTATGTGAGTGGAGAAAATACACGTATTCTGTTGAGAAGATCCCTGGTACTATCTAGAACTCCTGTTCCCCTTCCCCTGCTCTTGAACAAACATAAAAAATCTCATTATGCCCTTGTCTCCAAAGGCCTCTGGAGAGAACTGGAAAGAGACACTGGTGCTTTTAGTCACATGCAGGAAAGAGCCTGGCTTAGCTTAGAAACTCCTATGGTGCCAACTGTGTGGGCAAGGCCTTGGAAGAACTCTGGGCCTCCTGAGAGAAGAGATGAAACCGCCAACGCCTTTGCTTGGCATGGGGTTTCCTTTCTGAGTTTCAGCAAGGACTACTAAGGCCATTTAGCCTTTGGCTTCATAAGGGCAGCTGAGGCCTTAACTGCTTCTCCTTTCCCACAAATCCAACCCCCTTGACCTGGTGAAGGAGTCCCATCACAACAGGCCCTTGACCTTAAAATCACCACGCTTGCTCTGCCCTTCATGCAAGTGATGCTCTTCTCCAGGGACTGGCGAACTACGGCCCCTGGGTCAAATATCGCCAGCCACCTGGTTTGGAAATAAAACTTTATTGGAACACTGCCACACCCAACTGTGTATGGCTGCTTTCAGCTTACAGCAATAGTTGAGTACTCTCGGGATACAAAGCCTGAAGTAATTACTATCTGGCCCTTTAAAAAAATGTACTGACCGGAGCTCTGCTCACACAAACCTGCTTGCCCTTCCCTTTAGAGATGGAGCTTTCCAGACTCTGCCCATTTCTAGGTGTCTTTTGGAAAGGTTTCCCGGAGTCTGTCCATGTGGCTCTCCCTTCTGTTTTTCGGCTCCCTGAAGGCATTAGTTGCTCCAGGAAGGTTTCTCTGAAACTCAGATTGAGCTTAATGCTCTCAAGGGATGAGGATTGGGAATAATTAACTCTGTTCTCAGGCCGCACACGGCCTGAGGCAGACCAGGCACTCAAGAATGTTTGCTGGATTCGTGCAACTGGATGTGCACTGTTACATCACACTGCCATCAAGAGCACGAGAGCAACTGCCAATGGGGTAGGACAGTTTGCTGAGAATCTTGACGGCAAATGCACAGGGGTTTCACTATTGCATAACCCTCTGCGAAGCAAAACTAACTGCCAGGCCTGCCTCACCTGCACGCAAGGGAACTGAGTCAGCTGCCCCACATAAGCCACGTTCTGATCCTCGTTCTAATTGTCACGACCTTTCAATAGGAACCTCATGGGTTCCATGATAGAAAAGCTCCAGGGCCAACTGAGAGAAGTGTGCCTTTGCCCGACGCCAAAGGCAAGTCCTCTCCTGGACTTCTCCAGAACAGCTTCTGATATGAGATCCTATTAGATGCCACCTGCCCTAACCTCTGTCTTCAGATTCTGCAAAGGGGTCTTCTATTTTGGGTTGGATTGACAGGAGTACAGCTAATGGGGAAAACTGACTTCATCAGGTAAATGTCTAGGTACGGATTTCTCAGTGTAAATGACTGAGCATTTGTATATAAATATGCATAAACACAATTTCCCAGAGCACTAAATGGTTAGAAAAATTGCCCTTAGCTGAATCGTACCTCACACTACAGTGTGCAATTGCAAAAGGTTAGTTTCATCTTTGTTTTAAAAAGCTAGTTAAATGTCTAAAAAGGGATAAAAATTCCTGGGTTAATATAGAAAATGATCTTGGAAGAAGTTAGATATAGTGATTCACTTTGTGACTGAATTGTGATCCAATCCTGATTATACCTTGGAATTCTTGCATTATGACTAATTCAAAGTTCGCTTTTGAAGGAACTGTATTATTTGATATGAAATAAGATCTTGTCCTAGCAAGAAGGCGAATGCTGTCACTCCAGGTTAAAATGACTCCAGCAGGCAGGGCTTGCTTTCTCTGGTGCTGCTAAGTGCCAACTAAACAGGCATTAAAGATCTGTAACATGGTTTAGCCCAGCCCTTTTGTTCCCTTCTGCTCTTTCTTTCTTTTTCGTTTTTTTCTTTCTTTCTTTTCTTGCCATTTCAGACACAGTGAGTGCTAAAACTAGAAGAAAATGTACATTTTGTTGGATCCAATGCTATCACTTCACTGATGAAGGAAACAAGGTAGAGAGGTAAAGTGACTTGTCAGAGGTGCCCAGTATATTTCAGGGTTCAGACTTGGACCCGAATGCCCTGACTTCTAAAATGGTACCCTCTTTATGTCATCATGGCCCTGCCAAAAGGCAGATAGGGGAGCTTAGGAACATGAAACAACATCAGTCAGAGAACTGATCTGAAGCAATGGCAAAATACGTGGTTGGCTAGGAGATAAATTAATTCCTTGACAGTACCTCCTGATTACCTTGAAGATGAAAGAGAGTCGGAAAAAATGTGGATTTCAATTATCCATGAAGACCAGCATATAGTGGGTTAGTGTAAATGTGTCCCTTAACATTTGCTAATGCTGAGTAAGCACCCACCATCTCTGAAATGAAAGGCATTCCATGAAAAAGCATGACCACTGATAATTAAGATAATGGAACTTTTTTATGTACTGACTTTAAGTCCAAGGATTTCTGAACCATTTCAAAAAATGAAAGAAGCCCAGCCTAATTTGCCCTATTGTATTTCTTAATACAGCACAGGATCAGAGGAATCCACAGACTTTCATCACTGCTCATGCTTTTATTTGTGTTTTTTTTATTAGTAGAATCCTTTAATTTTAAAAATTGTTAGCAATAAACATTCTCATTAGGATTTCACAGAAAGAAGCACTACTGATAGGATTCTTCTCCAACATCTTGCATCTCTGCAAAATTACATGTCATTTTCTAAAAACTCTGATAGCCTGGTTCTTAATATATCATACTTGAACTTGACTAGTCATTGTCTTTGGTGGAAAATCCATTGAACCCAGCATGGCAGGAGGTAATGGGAACACACTAGCAGGAATACATGTGGCTTGGGGTTTGAATATTTATCCATTGTTGAATAACCCTTTGGCTTATTCAACTAGCAAAACTCTATATATTCCACTGATAGTGGTCCTTTTTTCTTCTTGCAATGCTGTGGAGCATTTTCAGTGTAATTTATAACAAAGAGAGGTGCAGGTAATGGCTCACACAAGCTTCATAATGTTTAAATCATGGCAATAAAACTTGACAGACTGAAAGGTCAGAAGTTTGTCTTGACTATTACAACAGCTATCTAGGTGCTTTTGCCCCAGAATAAAGCTCCCTTAATTAATATTCCATTGGGTTTCAGCAGACTTAATGTTTTAGAGTGTACTTGAGCCTGGGGCAAATGTTCTCTTTTTCATCTCTGTTCTCGTCATTCCTAATTATCAGAGAGTTCTAACACCTTTTTTCGAAGTCACATCAGTTATTGGTCATTGATTGGCTGCAAGGGCCATGACCTACAGATAGTCCTACACAAAGCATTTGTACTAATTTCTAGTTTGGTTCCTAATTTTATGATTTGTCTGATTTTGGGTAGGTCATTTTACCCATCTGAGTCTCTTAATCAAAAAGTGAGAGGGTTGGATTAGGTTATCTCTAAATTTCCAACTAGTTGTCACAATCTCAAGGAGTACTCACTAATGTGCTCTATGTTTCTATTATAATTCTAGAATATGGGTAAATTATTAAGAGGATTTTTTTGTGTGTGTATAGATGTAGAGGGGAGATGTGGGGGGAATAAAATTCATTGCATAAATATAAAGCAAAATGAATGATACAATCCAACTTGGGAGGGAATAAGATAGAATTTTCTGTGTGGGTCAGTGGTTGGAGAAGGTATTTGGAGATGCCCGAGAAAGGCTTGAAGTTATAAGCAGCTGTCCTTCAGCTGAAGGCTGGTCCCAGACTCCATTTCCTCTTTTCCCTTTCTCTGTTTTTCTCCCAAGTTTGGATAGATGAAAGGGTGTGAGAGGAAGTAAAGGGGTGGTAACAAGTTGGGTGCCAGAGAGGCCACAGTGAAGCATGATGGGAGGTCACCCTCCTTTCCCCTATTGTATGCAACACAGAAAGGCAAAATACCATAGTGGAAAGGTCCTGGCCCTCAGAGCTATTTCAGGACCTTGGCAGCAGACCCATAGGAAGGGTGGTCGGGTTTCCACAAATTCCACACAACAGACAATCTTGCATAAATATTCCATGTGGTTCCTGTCTGTATAAGGGTCACAGACTTGATGACAGAGTTGGGTGCTTTTCCCAATACAGGCAGGTGAGGAAGAGAGAGCTTTAAAGATTCTTTGTCCTTTATCACACAGAAGCCTCACCTAATCCCTCTCACATCCCCACCTCAAACATCCAAACCAGCTGAACAAATACATCCTCTCTCCCACACAACCTACCCAAACAACACAAAACAGCACACCCAAGACCCTGTCCAAGAAGAGACTGTCTCATGACACCTCTTTGTCCCCACTTTGGGAATTCAACATACTTTCACAGCAAGATGCGAACTCTCTTTTCCCTTCTAGGTCCCATTGACTTTGAGTGGGACTCCTGGTAACATGCTCGTTTTAATAAATGTCATTAAGTAAACAATCTATTTTTTATCCATGTATTTTTACCCATAACCAGTTACGAAATGCAGGATGACGCCCGCCTCTGATCTATCTCAAAAAAGAAGAAAACTAGAAAAATTTGCCTTAATTTGTGGCAGAATGACTTTGATTGGACAGGAAAAAGAACTTCCTGTATGAAAGATTAATTAGAAACTGAAATAGCTCACTGAAACTTGTCAGTCCTTTTTCTTTCCCTGGAGATGATTAAGCAAAGACTCATCCACCCACTTCTTTGCCTGGAAACAAGTCATTCTGCCGGAATCTATGGGTTAGCAGCCATGTTGCCGTGCCCACAGCCTTCCTCACAGTAGGAGCTGTGGTTGATCATCGCAGAACCACATAACCACACACGGGGGGCTGTCTTTCATAAAAAAGTAGGGAATAAAAGAGTGGGACATGAGAGAGAGTTTTTTTCCCCCTCTGGAGTCTTGTTTAGCTTGGAAAGAACTGAATCCACTGAGCAACACCACATTTGTTGGTATTAATTGATCAGTTGACAAAATATTCTGCAATAGATAAGGGACGGGAAACAAAGGCAACACAAAATATGACATGGTTCCTACCTGCCTTCAAGGATCTTGTAAAATGAAACCAATAGTAAAAAGCAGCATATGTATGCGTGGAGCAAAGGATTAGATCCAAACGGAAGGAAAGGGCCTTATAGATGCAAGGTGGAGAGGGGAGGGAGGTGGTGAGGAGGAAACACTCGGTCACACCTCCTAGGGCATGCTTCAGGAGTACCATACCATAGACAGGGTATGCCCCCCACATCTTTCTTCGCTTGCTTTTGGCTCTAGTGGGAGGAAAATGCTTAGTTTTCCATATAGGAAAAATATAGCTAAATTGTTTGCATCTTTGGGTTCAAAATATATGGTCAACTCTTTGTCTCTCTGTCTGTCTCCATCTGTCTCTCTTTCTCCAAATCAGAAGAATTGCAGCTGACAGTTTTGTGAATTTCCTGGGCTCTTAAAGTGCCATGGGCTAGCAAGAACTCCAGTGGAGGTGATGGTCAGAGTAGTAACAGTTGGTAGATGAGCCTCAACCAATCAGAACACTTTGGTCAGGGCACTATTTTTTTTAAGATTTTATTTATTCATTTGACAGAGAGAGACACACAGTGAGAGGGAACACAAGCAGGGGGAGTGGGAGAGGGAGAAGCAGGCTTCCCGCTGAGCAGGGAGCCCAATGCCCGGCGTGATCCCAGGACCCTGGGATCATGAGCTGAGCCAAAGGCAGACGCTTAATGACTGAGCCACCCAGGCGCCCCGAGGGCACTGTCTAATCAGGATGGAAGCCAGTCATGATCACACTTGGTTGTGAATAAACCTTGAACATCTGCTCCTGGGTCTTCACTGTGATGAGGATGCAACAGGTCCTGCTTTTCTCAAATACCTTGGTCTGCACTGCATATGTTATTGAACTGAAGGCTGATTTTTCCCCCATCAGAGAGATGCACGCCAATCAGAAAGTTGTTTGTGAATTTCCATTACCTTGATGCCCTCCTCCTAACCCTACCCCATCGTTGCAAGCTTCCAGGCTTCAGGAAAGTTGACTGAAGAGTTTCTTTAATAAGGCCTTCCATCTTATTTACCGTGAACAAAATAACCTGACTCCATCCAAGCCCATTTTGACAAACGCCCCCCATGGGAGAGTATAACCGAAGAACTCCAAGATGCTGTGGTCATTTGGTATATTCAGATTCTCTCTTGCAGAGAGGGCTTCAACCCTTTGAACTATCCCCTTCTCAGTGTAAGGACCCTGAATGAACTGCACAGAAGGGTAGAACTGGTCTGCCAAACGATTTCCATGGGGCCAGACAGGCTGTGTGAACACGGAGTGTAGTGGTCTGTTCTGTTCTGAGGTGATTCTCTGTCTGGACCTGGCTGACTGCATTAAGGAGAGCCAAGAAGGTAGCTTGTCTTTTTAATAACTATAACCAGTGGGGAAAGTTTGAGGCAGCCCTTGTCATTTGGTTGTCTTGAACAATGAACATCACACCATTGACTGATGGTCTTTGTCTCTCTCTTTCTGTAGAATAATTTCCAAGTGCAAGCTTAGCAGTAACCATGATGCATCTCGTCTCTTTATAGTACACTTGCCGAAAGAGAAAGGCAATTTGTGCCTTCCACATCACAGACATAAACAGCCTACAACTGATTTCATTTATGATCTGGGTTAAGTGGACTGTCTTACTATATTGTTTATTTAATAACCTTGCTGTACTTTGCAAACTCAGTCAACCACAGCTAATTCCTACCCAAGAGAACAGTTTCCCTAAAGTACCCATTGATATGCATACACTATACACATAATTTCACTCTATTCAATATAATACATGCATACATTCATTTGTGCTAATCTAATCTCCATGTGGCTTTTAAAGTCTGACCTTGCCATTCACTCTTTGTGTTAAATTATAGTCATATTTATTCTATTGGGTATTGGAGTTAAGGACTGTGACTTTTCTATTACGAGGCTGCAAGAAGGAGGTATTTGATAATAGAAAACAGAATCATACCCTTAAAGTTCACCGTGATAACGAAATCCAAAACAATACCCTAAAAGGTCAAAGCAATTTTTATTTTGCAGACTTAAAATAACAACCATTTAAGCTTCAGAAACATTTAGCTAACATACAAAGGCAGCCTTAAAACAACATAAAAGAAGTTATGTAAAATTTCCATTATATTTTACATATTGTCTTTAACTTTAAATGAAGTTAAAAGGGTCCACTTCTTTAATATTAGATACCTGGTAACAAGATGCAATTGTACTTACAAAAATGTTTATTATAATTTGTTTATAAATGCATTGATGAGAACTTTAAAATGTATCAGATGACTCCTGGTTTTAGCAGCTGAAACACTTGCTTCCTCTAGGATGTGTCCTTTCTTGTATCTCACTAGGACAAGGGGTCACAAAGAATGTTGTAACAATATCTGGTGGCAAATATGGCCTGTGTCTAATCTTCCATTGAGAAGGTAAATTAGTTACTTATCCAAAAAGGTAAATTAGTTACTTATCCAAAGGTACTTGGATGTCAGAGCTAGAAGGTATAAGATTTTTCACTACACAGTTTAAGTGCCTGGATGGGCTGACTGATTTCCAAACAGATTTGTTTCTATTGTTATGACAACTTTAGTACTATTTTTCTTAAAAAAAAAATTTTTAAAAGAACAAAACCAAAGAGGCTCATTTCTATTTTGTGTCATCCACTCAATTCTATCACCATGTCTTTTTCTGACAAATGCTTAGTATGATGTGAACAGAAGGAGTAAGAAGCTTCTACTTTTTTCCATGTGTATGTAGGGTTGCCTCATTTGTCTCTAACACTTCATTCTATGTTCTTCCAAATCTGCTACTTAATTTGTAAAGCTAAAACAGATTTTACAAAGAAGATGCTACCTTAGAGTCCAAACTTATGATCTTTATATCATTTATGATAAATATTGCCAGACTCCAAGCAAGACTATGGTCATTTGGTTATGATGGACAATAGCAGCCTTTAACTGCAAACACATGTGAGTCTAGATCATGTGGAGAAACAGTGATGACCATCAGTCATCCTCACTTCCCACCTCCTCTTATGGCTCAGTTTGCTCAGGAAGACCGGCTGGGGTGATGAAGGGGATTTTTGAATGGGAGAAACTGGCCTTCCTAAATGTTTTATAATTTTCTTAAAATTTGTATAAATTGTTATTCCAACAATAGAATAGGACTGTACATGACACTTCACAATACAACGGAGAGAATAGTTTTATGCCACTTTTTGGTTCAAATTTTGTAAAAAAAATTACCATAATGATCTATAGGTTATAGTATGAATTTATAGATTTTTGCTAGTAAGTAGGTGTAAATGTTTATGCATTAAATAAAAAATATTTTACTAAAAAATAAGGCTAACTTAGAGCAGTCCAGTGTGAGATAATGAGCATCTGAACTAAGGAACAAGCAGGAGATAATGAAGAGATGTTGTAAAGGAATCTCCTGGACTTGGCAACTGAGAGGCCTTGGCAGGGAAGGAGGAATAAGGAGGGAATAATATAAAGTGAATACTGAGTTTTTAAGCCTGTGTGACTCAAAGAAAACCCCAGAGTTCATGTAGTTTTATGCGGAAAATCTATGAGTATGATTTAGACATACTGAATTTGACATAATGGGATGAAAGGAAAACCCTGACAGGCAGGGAACTGCACACCAAATCTGGCACCAGATATTTACTAGATATGAAGAACTGATAGGTCATTTCTTGATGGAACGGAACTCTGAGGACATCAGGGCATGGAGTGTACCTACATCAAGCCCTCAGTGGAGGGCAGACGCCACAAGGCACCCCCTCCACACACACATAGACACAGACACACATACACACACTTCTGTTCCAAAGACTAAAGAGCTATTATATTCACTATGCTTGGTTCTGCCTGTCCTCATTCATGAACAGCATGGTACAGTACTTGATGACATTCCTGGCAATTTAAGAATTCCTGATGGCTTCCATGAGGCCATTAGAAGTCATTCCACTGCCCTCTGTAACCTCTAGTTCCTTCCACCTTCTAGAAAGTCTTTGAAGCTTCCTCTGCCTGGTTTATTTTTAGGCTCCCATACTGGTATCCATTGATGCCTGGACTTGACCAAATTCAATTTTCAAAGGCCCTGCATTGTAGACATTGACCTGGTCATAGTGGGGAGTTGTGCATCTGTCTGCTCCAGGCCAGTCTTTCTGAATTCAGCATTGAGAGGGAAGGCCTGGGGAAGGGGCTCTGGGGGAAGGGGTGGTGCTTGCAGTGCTTGATGGGGATGACACATCTGCATGGGTAGCACTTAGAGTGATCTGTAATTAGCCTGACACATGCGAGAATGTCTTCCCCTGACCAGACTGTGCCTGTGAAATAATAGAGCTCTCTCTACTAAGGTCAAAGAGAGCCCAGGAAGCACATTCTAGCTGGTGCAGCCTTGGAAGGCAGAAGGAAGTGCCAGACGTCTGTGACCAGCAGATCTGAGGTGGAAAAGGGCCTTCAGAATAGCTCTGAGAACCCTTTAAAGCCCCCAAACAGGCTGCTGCTTCTTCTTTTTTTAAATCTAGTCAAATCGCAAAAGATTCTAAACAATGAGTCTTCTTTTGTAACATCGCAATAGTCAAATGAATATATCAGATATGCTATCCTTAAGGCTGGAGGACATTTGCCTCATGTTTTTAAAAATGCCATGTAGGCTGAACATTTCCTCTTCTTTGCTGTTATCAGCACATGGGAATTTAAACTCTCTCCCTGTCCCTCATTTAACAAATGATATTGTATATCAGGAGTAACAGAGATAAAATAAGTACAGAGTTTCAAAGAGTAGTTTTAAGGACTCTTATTGTATTTATCAACAAAGAAGGGCTTTTTTTTTTATACCTTGATGTGGGTAGTACATTTCCAGTGGGGTCCAAAGGAACAGGGATTTTTTTTTAATATAAAATACAACTGGAGATATTCCTCTTCCCTTCCCCTTTCCTTCCATTCTTGAATGATTCGGTCCCAAAGCCACTAAATTAGGTGTCAATGCAGAGGGACAAGAAGGGCAAGTAGCTCAGAATGCTGTGTCAAAGCTCATATAGAGAACAGGGTCACCTGATATTGTGATGGAGATTAAGCAGTGTGAGGAGGGCAGTCAGGTGGGGATGGGGAGCCTGGCATCAGAAGTTAAAGCATAGGGCGCCCGGTTAACTGACTGCCTTCGGCTCAGGTCATGATTCTGGAGTCTCAGGATCGAGTCCTGCATCAGGTTCCCTGCTCAGTGGGGAGCGTGCTTCTTCCTCTGACCCTACCCCCCGCCCCCATGCTCTATCTCTCTCAGATAAATAAACAAATAAATAAAATCTTTAAAAAAAAAGAAGTTAAAGCATAAGCAGGGTGAGAAAGGAGTCCCCCAAGGGCAAGGAGAACCTGGGATAGTGTGTCAGAGCCCAAGTAGGGAGAGGAAGCCGTCTGCAGTGATGGGAAAGGATTTGGCAGCAATGATGGAAATCGTGTACATACAGGGAGGTTGATCATATTTACAAATATTAAGAATAATGGGAGCCCATTTTCTCACTGCTGGAGAAGGGCATTACAAATACAGAAAGAAAGAAAAACAAAACGAACCTTGGGGTATTGGATTTGAATGATGGTCATCAGGATGAACTTAGAGTTTTGTGTATATATGTCCACTGGGAGGACCTGAGAACATGACACCCCAATAGCAACAAGCACCCCTAGCACCCAAAACTTGGCTTCTAGATACCGTTTTTCACTAAAATAAGCAAGGGCTGATTCCAAGACTAAGACAGGGCAAATACAAATTTAGTCTGAAATATCTTGTGCCAGAAAGCAAGGAAATGTTCCAACAATGACTGGGCATTAGAAAGACACAGAAGCCAGTTTCAATTGACTCCAACAGGCCTCATCAGAGACAATTTGAGCATTAAAATAGTGATATAACAGGTTATAACAAATTGAATAAACAATGAGTTCCTACTGATATAAACAGATGAATGAATACTTTGAGAATCTGAGGAGGAACAGAATATTTACATAGTTTCAAAGTATTACAGAGGGGAGGAGAGTTACTTTACAGTGGAGAAACCCGGCAGACCCAACAGAACGAATGCCGTTAGTAGTAGGACAAACTGAAATTGTGAAAGGATGAAATGAGAAAGCCATTGGATTACTTCCGTGTGATATTCCTGTCAAAGAGGCATAACTGGAATATAATCATGAGGAAATCTCACACAAACCTAAACTGAAGGAGATTCTAAATAACTGATATGTAATCAGTGTCAAGGTCATGAAAATCAAGGAGAGACTGAAGGAAACAAAAAGCAGCAGGACTACTAAACGCCCGGTGTGATTTGGACTGGACCCTTTCGCTGTAAAGGGCACTACTGGGGCAGCTGGAGAAACTTGGGGAGTCTGAAGATGAGATGGTAGTTCTGTATCAAGGTTAATTTCCTGAATTTGGTTATTGTATTTTAGTTACACAGGAGGATGTCTTTGTCTGCAGAGACACTAAGCTACCTAGCAATGATTTAGCACTAAGTCAGCAATTTTCCCTCAAATGGTTTAGGAGAAAAGATCTTTGTACTATATTTCTAACTTTTATATAAACAAGTTTTTCAAACAGCAACAAGAAGAGAGTGGAGAGTTAACTCAGCCAGAGGAAGTTGTCTTATGTTTATTTGTATCACACACACACACACACACACACACACACACACACACACACACACACATACACACACACGGGGAGTGGGGAGGGACTGAGGGAGGGAGACAGATTCATTAATTAGAATCACTTCGATTGTTGTGTTACTGGGAACACTTAAAAGCCATTTAATTACAAAATTCAGCCTTGGATCTTAAGGGAGCCAGTGATTTCTATGCACCTGCTTTGTTAGATGTCTTTAGAGAAATCAAAGTCCATATTAACATCTTTATTTCATTCCTTTTTTCTTTGACTTTAACTCATTGAAATAAAGAACTAAGAAACTTTTATATAGTGAAAATTAACAACAAATGTCCAATAATAAGAGATTACTGAACTAAGTGGATATATCAATACAATGAAATACTATGCAGCCATTAAAAATCATGTGTGGAACAAAATTTATTTCCACGGGCAACTGTACACCATACCACTAATGCAATGCAGCTATTTAAGAACAGTAGTTTAGCATGGTCCTTTACTTGACGGGTACGTACTAAAATATTTAAGTAGCTATCTGGACTGGTAGATTCTGGGTGAGTTTTAATTCCTTCTTTTTGCTTATTTGAGTTTTAATAAACATACATTAAAGTCAGTTATAATGAAGCATTTTGTAGGGTAATTTTGATCAATAATCAGTTGGATAAAGTGTGTATGTCCAAAGAAGTCATTTGTTGAACAAGCATTAAATGCCTATGGGGATCGGAGTATGTATACAAGATACGGAAAATAAGGCTTGTTCCTTTTCTCGATAAAACATGGCTTTTTGTTTTTTGGGTTTTTTTTTTTAAGATTTTATTTATTTGAGAGAGAGAGAATGAGAGAGAGAGCACATGAGAGGGCGGAGGGTCAGAGGGAGAAGCAGACTCCCTGCCGAGCAGGGAGCCCCACACAGGACTCAATCCAGGGACTCCAGGATCATGACCTGAGCCGAGGGCAGTCGCTTAACCAACTGAGCCACCCAGGCGCCCAAAACATCGCTTTTTGATTTGGGGATAGAATACATGTTACTTGCTCAAAAATGCTCAAAGTCTCCCACTGCCTGCAGCAGGATTTTCAAACTCCTTCTCTTAAAATTCATAGTACTCTAATTGCTAGAACAGCACTAACTGAATTACGATATGAGCCACATATGTAATACTAAATTTTTAAGTCAGATTGAAAGAGTGAATTAATTTTCTTAACTCAATATATTCAAAGTATCACTTCAAAATTTAACAAGCATAAAAGTTATTGAGACAGATTAGATTATTTTTTCACATGAAGGCTTTAAAATAAAAATGCTGTATATTTTACATTTATAGCACATTTCAGTTGTTCAGTGACCACACACAGCTACTGCATTGGGCAATCATCTCTAGACTCAAACTCTTGTCTCTAGCCCAACTCATAATCCACTTTTCCTCAAATATAGCAATATATTTTTTGCCATTACACATGCTGTGTTGCTCAAATTGAAATGCTTTCCTTTACTTATTAACTTCTAAAAATATCAGTTATACTTCAAAGAAAAGCTCTCCTGTCAACTCCTCCGGAAGACTTTCTTGATCCACTGGGGCAAATGTATCATTTTCTCCTCTGAGCCATAATTTTCACCTCTCTTTGATACATGTTTAATTCTGCCTGTATTAGAGTTAATTGCTTACATATCTTTCTCTTCAACCAGATCAGAGCTCTTGGTAGCAAGCACTATCTTATTCATATTTACTTATCACTCAATAAATACTTTGCACTAACTAGTGCTCAATAAAAGTTCAACAAACAGAACATGAGCTAAATCACCACCACCACCATCACCAACAAAAAGCAGATTAGGAGAAGGAGAAGATGCTTATAATTGAGGAACCAATTAAACTAAGCCCCAGGGCTGAGGAGTTGGAGGTGAGCGTGCACTTGCTGGCCAGGAGGATTCACCTCAGGGAAGGCTTCCTGAGCTCTAAGTTCACACAACTCCCTCCTTTCTTAGTCTTTTGTAAGTTTACAGGGAGTCTTGCACCAGTGTTTCTTTCTTCAGGTACCAACTTCTTTCCTTAGGGCAGAAGTTTAAATGTGTTAACATTTAAACACTGTGTTTTTCTCTATTGTCTAACAGAACAATTGAGCCAAGTCTAATCCTAACAGAATGAATGTGCCAGATGGAGCAACCTTGGCTTATAAACAAGCACTACCTACAAAGTATAATTTGTGAAACAGGTGATTTCCATGTCTCTCTGACTGACTTTAGGGCTCCAGGAAGAACAACCCTGGATTACCCACTGATGCCTGAGACATCTTTAACAAGACCAATGAATGCCCTTTTATTCTACAGCTAAAATGCATCTACCAAGGGGGGACATACATTCGTAGAGTGAAATTCACACTAAAATAGCTTTAAGGGAGAATCCATGTCATTGTATAGAAAAGAGTGCTGGGCTTGAAGTCTGAAGAGTTTTTTTTTTTAAGCTTTTATTTATTTGTGAGAGAGAGAGAGAGAAAGAGAGAGAGAAAGAGAGAGAGCGAGCAAGAGAGAGACAGCACAGCAGGGAGGGTGGCAGGCAGAGGCAGAGGGAGAAGCAGACTCCCCGCTGAGCAAGGAGCCCGACATGGGGCTCCATCCCAGGACCCTGGGATCATGACTTGAGCTGAAGGCAGATGCTTAACCACTGAGCCACCCAGGCATCCTGAAGTCTGAAGAGTTGTAAAAAGGATGTAAGAACACATTTTTCCTCATAGACAGGTCAACATACCATACTTTAGAACATCAGAATCTTGAAAACAACCACCCCAACCATCCAACAATAGGAGAATGGCTAATATGGATATCATGGAGAATGGAGAATAATATATTTTGAGGCCAAGCTCCCTGGGACAGGACCTAAAGGGTTACAGGAGCAGCCATCTAAAAGAAAGCCCTGCCCAGATCCGGGGAGCTGCAGAAGGAAGGGCCCAGCAATGCAAGAAACCCTCTTCAGAACTTCTGGGGCCAGTGAGCATGAAGCTTCTGGCCTCTGACAGTCAAGTGGGAACTCTAGCTGCTTTCACCTCCCTGCTTCCCGTTCCAATCCCAAAGGAGTCACACAGGGCAGTGAGCTAACTTACAACCAGGGGAAGGAGGGTGAGGTTTTGAAATAAAGATTGAAGTGTTAAATAATATATTGTACTAGATACTCTAATGTCTGAATCTTGCTTAAATTGATTATAGGATTTTTTTCTTTTCTTTTTTCTTTCTTTCTTTCTTCTTTCCTTCCTTCCTTCCTCCCTCCCTTCCTCTCTCTTCTTTCTTTCTTTCTTTCTTTCTTTCTTTCTTTCTTTCTTTCTTTCTTTCTTTCTTTCTTTCTTTCTTTCTTTTCCTTTCTTTCTTCTTTCTTTCTTTCTCTTTCTCTTCCTTCCTTCCTTCCTTCCTTCCTCTTTCTTTCTTTCTTTCTTTCTTTCTTTCTTTCTTCCTTCCTTCCTTCCTTCCTTCCTTCCTTCCTTTCTTTCTTTCTTTCTTTCTTTCTTTCTTTCTTTCTTTCTTTCTTTCTTTCTTTCTTTCTTTCTTTCTTCTTTCTTTCTTTCTTTCTTTCTTTCTTTCTTTTTTACGTAGGAGTGACTAGAAGAGTCATAGAACTGCCCATGTGTGCCTCAGAGTCAGGAGAGGGACCCACAATAAATAGAATCCATGTTAAGATATGAGGAAAAAACATAATGAAGCTGTTTTTGTAATCACACTTTATGAATCCTACTTGTTCAATTACGGATTGACCATTAAAAAACAGAAGCAGTCAAAACCCCTGGCATACTGGTGCTAATAATACATGTTTGAATAATTTAATGAATGAATCAATGATTTATGCTTCTTGACTCATTGAAACTCATTGAAAAATTCATTACTGGGGAAGGAAAATAAACTAAAAGAATCCAAGGATGAGCTATGAATGCATGAGAAACTGGTTTATGATTCAGAGAAGGTTGAGCTGATTTTAAACTCTTTCCGGTAATTTTATACCCACAGGTCCTCTATTGGGTGAGTAATTGCAAAGGAATATAGTTCTTGAAAGAAAAAAAAAATGCCCAGGGAATTTTTGATGTTAAGCATCCTATTTTTGCAAGGCCAGGATTGGAAGGTGCAAGACAGAGGCGCAGGGAGTAAACTTTCAGGAGGCTTCGTTCTCAAGGCGATCTTGCACTTGCACCACCTGAGCGACAGAGAATCAGAGTCCTGACTCTGGGGGGCTCAGGGGTCGTGGAGACAGGATGAAGAGAGGCTTACCCCAGGTCATGAGAAGCAGAATCAGTAAAAACCAAAGGTCTGAAAGAAACCAAAACAACAAAACGAAATGAAGGTTGAGGCAAAGAGTAGAAGGTTCGGCCAGAGGAACCCAATCTGCCGTCACTTGTAAGAGGTGAGCAAGTGTTTGAGGAATGCAAGACACAGCCAGAAAGAGCAGAGCCCTGTGGAAACAGGAGGAAGGCAGAAAGAGAAAAGCAAAGAGGGAGTGAGATGTTCTGCTCTGGCCCAGGGCCGTGCCTTGAGCAGGACTGAGACACCAGGCACTTCTCTCTATGGGAGGTGGTGACATTGCAATGGGACAAAGGAAAGCAAACAGACTCTTTAAGCCTTAATTTCCTCATCTGTAGACTACAAATATCTTCCTCACAGGGCTGTTAGAATTACAAAGGGTTATTGTTTCCAGCTTCTCTTTTTCGGAGGAGGATCCTATCCTGGGTAGCATGTGGGTCACGCAGAGTTGGGAGCTGTTTCTCTCATCTAGTATAGTTGCAGGAGGTCTCAGATCTCAGACACAGAAATGAGCTGGGTGTGTGGGTGTGAACGCGTGCACACGTGCGCACACACACTCAGCCATTTTAAACTCACCTTCTGATGCTAGCGTTTCTTTGCCTCCAGAACGTCTCTTCCCTCTCTCTCTTTCTCCCCTCTAAAAACTGTGGGCTGCTTCAGCACAGGAACCGTCTCTACTCCCAGCACCTACCACAAAGCAGGACACAAAGGAAATGCTTACTAAACACCCACAGAGTAAGTGTCTAGAAAGAAACCCATTTGAAGGCCTAACAGTCAAAACCTGAGGATTTCCCTTGAAGCACACATTTTGGTGTTTTCAGAAGTCATTGTGCTTTTTCCCCCACTCCTTTTTTTGGAAAATTGTCATCTCATTTCCCTAAGTAGGTTTAGAACTCAAAAGCTGGGTCACTGACTTCGAAATGTTACTGTAGTGTCTGAGGCCTGTTAAGACCTGTGAGAATCATGTGCCGGTGGGGAGAGCCTGGCTTTAGACCTTGAATCCTATATCATCATTTACTCACTATGGGACATGGAACACTTCACTCAATCCAGCTGCAGCTCTATCTGCTCTTCTTTAAAATGGGAACAATATGGGGCACCTGGGTGGCTCAGTCGGTTAAGTGGCTGCCTTCGGCTCAGGTCATGACCCCAGGGTCCTGGGTTCGAACCCTGCATCGGGCTCCCTGCTCTGCGGGGAGCGTGCTTCTCCCTCTCCCTCTGCCTGCTTCTCTGCCTACTTGTGCTCTCTATCTCTCTGTCAAATAAATAAATAAAATCTTTTAAAAAAATAAATAAATAAAATGGGAACAATATTTGCCACATCAGATGACTGAGGCAAAACTGAGGTCTGAGGTTTCTTTTTTTTTTTTTCCATTTACTTACTCATAGTGTTCATTGTGCCACTAATACATAAATTCTGTGAGGACAGAAAAGGTTGTAAATTTGACAAGAGGAGGTATCTTAGGACCAGCCCAATGGGAATTCTGCTTCTATCCTGAGTTCTTGCTTCCAGCCTGCACACAGATGACTGGCTCATATTGGATTCGAGGCACTGAGGGAGAGGAAACCCTTGACAGATTCTGAGGGCTCATTCAGTTCTTCCAGAATGGGGGTTCTTGAGGTATATTCCATAGACCCCCTTGTGGTACTGAAGACCCTTTCATGGGTTCACACCATCGAATCTGTTTTAATAATAATGCTCAGGCCCTATTTGCCTTTTACCATATTAGCATTTGTACTGATATAGGGCAAAAGCAATGGTGGGCAAAAAAAACTCCTAGTGCCTTAATACAAATCAAGACAGCAGAACAAACTACTCTTTTTCTTGACAGCCATACCTTCACAGCAAACATTTAAAAAATGAAATAAATTAGAAGTCCAGTATCACTGAAGAATGCCCTTTTTAATAAAGCCTTTTTAATAAAGCCATAAAAATCATTAATTTTAGAGTTCTTGTCTCTGAAGTATATATATTTTTAATATTCTGTGTGACACAAAAGGAAGTACCTAGAAGGCAGTGCTGTGGCACCCCTGAGGATGGAGGTTGTCCTGAGGGAAAGCACCTCTCTGATGGAGTTGTGAGCGGAACTGGTTGCTTTTTGGTGGAACACCATTTTTTGCTTGAAAAAAAAATGATAGGTAAACTATGGTTATTCAGACTTGGATATCTGGTAGACATGTTCTCAAAAATGAAAGAAGTGAAACGGTCACTTCAAGAAAAACTGATAGTGTTTGTTGTCAGTGAGAAAATTTGACCTTTCCGGTGAAAATGGAATTTTGGAAAATTTGAGCTGTCACCTTGAGTTTAACAGCATCCCAATTCTTAACACATTTTCTGAAGAGAGCAGAGTTGATATTGATAATTGTGACCTTTAGGTAGTGAATAATAAAATGTGCTACTATTAGGAATGCTACCATTGGCATAAGTCAGGAAACCAAGATTTTCAAATGACCAAAGCATTACAAAATCATGCATAAGAGATCCACTCAAAGTGTAAGACTTTTAAAAAGAGATTTATTTTTTTAAAAGATTTTATTTATTTATTTGAGAGAGAGAGAGCATGCATGAGCGGGGTTAGGGGACAGAGGGAGAGACAGAGAAGCATGCTCTCCGCTGAGCAGGAAGCCTGAGGAGGGTCTCGATTCCAGGACCCTGGGATCATGAACAGAACAGAAGGCAGACATTAACTGACTGAGCCACCCAGGCACCCTTAGAAAGAGATTTAAAATAAATGTAAAAGAGATTAAAAAGAGATTTTAATGCAACAGAGTATGGAAACTTCATCTATGTAGTTTCAGAGTCCACACTGCAACATTCTTCAAAGAATAGGACACAAAATTACCTGAAAAGTTTATTTAAATACTCCTCCCTTTTTAAACTACAGATCTGTGTGAGGCTGGATTTTCTTCATATACTTCAACCTCAACAACATACCATAACAGACTGAATGCAGAAGCAGATATGAGAATCCAGCTGTCTTCCCTTAAACCAAACATTAAAAAGACCTGCAAAAATGCATGATGCTACTCTTCTTTTTTTTTTTTTGCTTAGAGAATATACTCATTTTTCATAAAATGTTAACATGTAATGGATTGATTATTTTAACAATATTTTTAAAATTCTCTGTTTTAATTTCTAATGTGACAAATACTGATATATATAACTCATATAAACAAAATGATTTTTGGGTCCTCAATAATTTTTAAGAATGTACAGGGATACTGAGAACATAATGTTCACAAACTGCTATTCCAGAAGATGGGGTAATATGGTTGGGAAGAGAGAGCATGATCTTTGGAACATATTGCTGTTTTCTCGCTCTCTTGTTTAAGATTTTATTTATTTAGAAAGAGCTCCCGCATGAGCTGGGGGAGGGACAGAAGGCGAGGAAGAGGAAGAGAATCTCAAGCAGGCTCTGCATCACGTGTGGAGCCTGACTTGGGGCTTGATCTCGGGATCCTGAGATCATGACCTGAGCCGAATTCAAGAGTCAGACGCTCAACCAACTGAGCCACCCAGGCACCCCATATGTTTTTGTTTTTTAATTCTGGATTTTCCATTTAATAGCTGTTGGTTTTAGGCTAGTTATTGAACTTTTCTAACCCTTAGTTTCATCATGTCTTGAAATGGGGATAATTTTACTTACTTTCCATTTTCTTGAGATAAAGATTTACAAAAAAATTCTGAAGAAACCTAAAATTTACAAAGGCTGATTTCCTTCCTCCTTTTTCTTCCTTAGGCCTAAAGGTCAAAGTCCCTCAGTGAGTCCTTACTGCATATTCCAACAGACCTGGATCTTTAAGAACAGTCGACTCCATTAAGAGTGAGCCAAAGGCAAAGAAAACAAAAACCTCCATGGAGGAGCCCAAACCACGGAAGCATCTGCTCCCGAGAGCACTCACGGATGGTCTCTGAAGTCAATTTGGGAAATTGACCCCACCAGTCTTACCAGCTTCAGCCTGCCTTCTGATTGGGATGACTTATTGTCCTCGAATCTCTGTCCCATTTTGATCTGGTCCCTGACTTGCCCCCACTTGCCTTCTGGAAATGATGGGATCACTCCCACCCGCAGCAGCTTTGCCCACCCGTCCCACAATATGCCTGACCTATCAGTAATGAACATCCCATCCCTGTTGGAACCAGGGCTAGCCTACTCCAAATAGTACCCTCTGCTGAAAGTCATCCAGGTTGAGAGCTCTCTCTCTTCCTGTCTTTTGTTTCAAAATTGTATTTTAGTGCTGAGGAAGCAGGGCTTGTGCTGAATCTTTGCAGCTGTTCATTCATAGGAACAAAAGCAAAAGGCTTCCAGGCAAGGCTTCAGCCTCCATTCAGAAAATCCAACAAGATCCTATTAATGATGGGCTCTTGTGCGTAATTGTGAGTGTATCTTGCGGAAAGCTTGATGATTTAGTGAAGATGTTTTGAATGCTCTTTGATTCCTGGGGAATAGGATTATTTTAATTTTCATAGTCCAGAGAAATGCTCAGATGCATTAACTTTTAAACTTTGGGTCAGGGTTTCCTGGAAATTGCTTTCCATAGCTGCAAAGCTAATCCGGATTCCAGACATTTTACATCTGATCAAATGAAGTGAATAGCTGTCTTGGGAATATTTTAATGTGTCTGCTTATTCACCATGGAAGTAAATGAGCTTTTGATCTGTAAAATGTGGAGGGCATGAGCATAGGAAGAGAAGTAGTGATGAAGAAGAATGGGAAGTTGTGGAAGAGGGAGGGAGAGACGCGTCCAGAGGGATGTCTATCAAACAAGCATAACGAATATAGTTAAGACTGTACCAGGCTTTTAAAATTTCACTCTGTTGGTGAAGTTCTGGCTAGCTCACATTTGCTACTATATTAGAAGCTCTTAGTAATACAAATACACAAGACCATGGTAGCTTGTGATGTGACAAGTGCCAGGGCAAAGTTGTCTAAAAGGGTGTCTCTGAAACGCAAACTCTCTAGTCACAGGCTCTTACCATGGTCTGCCATCAACCTCCATGACCGCCTGACTTCTCATGCTTTGGTTGTCTCATCTATGAAACTGCAGTCAAGTTTAATCTCCCCTCTGCAGTCAACATTGATAGTCATGGTCATCAACAATCACCAGTTGCCACTTGGGGAGTGAGAGCTTCCAGAGTGATAGTTCAAAAAACTTTGTTGTTCAGTCCCAGCACAAGAAATTGTCAGGGCCAGTCAGGATGCTAAGTCCCATCCCTGCCTCCTGAGTGCCTTCCTCTGCCTCCTACACTGGCTGGTCACTGTCAAATCTCAGAGAATTTCCTCACTTTAAAAAAAATGTACATATTCTTTACTCTTGGCAGCTGAAGAATCACCCCCACATTTCCTCTTAACTAGAGCTGCCTCTGGAAACTGCTTCCCAAGACTGCCCAACATAATGGATGACATTTTAATCCAAACCCTTTGCCATGTCAGAAACCTGGGCATCACTGTGGACTCACCAAATTCTCTCATTTCCCAGCACCTAGCATTGTGCCTTGTTCTCTCTCTCTTTCTTCATACATACACACAACTTAAATTCTATCTTCCTTAAGACTTTTTGCTGAACCTTACTGTCTTCCTCCCCACTTTGTTTCATGTTCCCACTCTTTCTGTCCTAACTGCAAAATAAAACTGTATTTTCATATCCAATCCCATTTTTCTCTGAATGTGTTGTTCTTTTTCCAAAGCCGCCTATCTCCTGAGTCATGGTTCTGGCTTCAGGAGCAGTTGCTGGAGATGTTTTAGCCACGGAAAACAGACGCTTCTGCTTTTGAGCAAACCTAATTCTCAGAAACGTGGTGTCCCATGGATATGATTTTTAAAAATTCCTTGTTAGCTCTTGGAATTTCGCTAATTCCATGAATTTTTCCTTAACGTCCACCTAAGAAAATGCTTAATTCCCTATTTAAAAGAAGACATTCATTTTAAATATCTGTTCATTGATTAAATGCTTCAAGTATTTATGGTAAATACTCTGATTCCACCGCTTTGAGCAGGACTGACTTAAGTTTCACAGAGAATCCTAAACCAGGAGGAACCTTTCCCTGGGGGAGAAGAAGGCGCATCTGACCATCTAACACTAGCAGTGAAGACCACAATGGATCACTTTTGCATATTTGCCCAGGATATTTCTACCCTTTCAGTCCAGTATAAGAAATTGGCTTATCTCAGGGCGCCTGGGTGGCTAAATTGGTTAAGTGTCTGCCTTCAGCTCAGGTCATGACCCTGGGGTCCTGGGATCGAGCCCGTGTCTGGTTCCCTCCTCAGTGGGGAGACTGCTTCTCTTCCTCTCTGCTCTCCCCCTCTGCTTGTGATCTCTCGCTCTTTCTCTCTCTGTCAAATAAATAAGTAAAATCTTAAAAAAAAAAAAAAGAAATTGCCTTATCTCAGGTTCTCAGTAGGTAAAGCTCATGGTCAGGTGCCTTTAACAATCTGTGGATAAACCTCAGGAATTCTAAAAAGCCACTGTTGTTGGCTTCTCCTTTGTTGATTCCAGATGTATAGCTAACTTGTCAGCTTGCCCTTAACTGAAAGAGTGCGAGTAAGTTCCTTAAATAGCACATTGATTCCTGCATACTAGCTAAGAAATATGGAAATAGGAAAAGAGAACCAAGGTTGGTGACTTCAAATAATTTGGATTAAAAAGCTGGTTCTAGAGGCGCCTGGGTGGCTCAGTTGGTTAAGTGACTGCCTTCGGCTCAGGTCATGATCCTGGAGTCCTGGGATCGAGTCCCACATCAGGCTCCCTGCTCAGCAGGGAGTCTGCTTCTCCCTCGGACCCTCTTCCCTCTCGTGCTCTCTATCTCTCATTCTCTCTCTCTCAAATAAATAAATAAATAAATAAATAAAAAGATTTTATTTAAAAAAAAAGCTGGTTCTGATACTTACTTGCTGTGTGACTTTGGGCAAAATGCTTAATTTCTGTGTCTCAGTTTTTCCAGATGTACAGTGGCATAAGAATATTTTTCTCATAGAAAAAGTAAGCATGTAATAAGTACACAATAAATCATGCCTCTTGTTAATATTAGTATCAATAGTAATAACAGTAATAATAGCAGCAACACCTTGAAGTAGCTAATATAACTGTATGATATTAGCAATCCCAAACCTGCCTTAAGTTAGAATTAAATCTACACCAAAATCAAGAGCCTCTGCTAATGCAGCGGCATCACTCTCTCCATATAGTACAAAGTCCAAGGAAAATGTAACTCCTCTTGCCTTTATCATTGGAGGCTCTCTAGCAAAACTGCACACCACCTCCAGCCCTGAGTACTACCTACCCAGATGTTATCAAGCATGCCAGATGGCAGGGTTTGCAATTAATGTGCCCATATTCAATCAGTATTAGATCCCTGAGAGATGTAATGCAGGGCACAGTCAATCAAATATCTGCATTTTATTCCTGGCTAAGGTTTTGTCCTCAAACTTGCTAGTTTTCCTAAACTGCTGAGTTGGCCTGGACATGATGAAACCTCTAGGTCCTTTCCCCCTCCTCCCCTGTGGTCTAGGTCCAAACTCTAGGAGGAAACTTGCTTCCTCAACTGGAAATAGAGTTTGGTAAGAGTCTGGGACCAGAAAGTTTCTTTCCCTTCTCCATTTTGATGGCTATGAATGTATTTTTTTTTTTTTTTTTTGCAGTTTGCAGGGTATGTTGGAATACTATGAAAATTTAAAGAGGTCATAAACAGCATTTATTTAAAAAAAACCTACAAAAAAATGAATCCAGACATGGACCTTATACGAACCCTTCATAAAAATTAACATGAAATGGATTACAGATCAAAATGTAAAACACAAAACTATTAAACTCCTAGAAGATGACATAGGAGAAAACCTAGAGGACCTTAGGTTTGGCAATGAATTTTTAAATATGACACTCAAGGCACAATTTATGAAAGAAATAATTGATAAATTCAATTATTTATCAATAAACTCAAACTTTATTAAAATTAAAAACCTGCTCTATAACAGACAGTGTCAGGAGAATAAGAAGACAAACCACTGACCAGGAGAAAAAAACTACAGAAGACACATCTGCTTTTAGACTGCTGTTCAAAATATTCAAAGGAACTCTTGAAATTCAATGATATGAAAACCTGATTAAAAAATGGGCCAAAGACTTTAGTGGACACCCCACCAAGAAGATATACAGATGGCAAATAAGCATATGAAAAGCTACTCTACAACATATGTCATCAGGGAAATGCAAATTAAAACAACAGTGATAGACTGTTTGAATGGCCAAAACCTGAAACACTGTCACTGGAACACTGACAATATCAAATGATGGTGAGGAGCAACAGGACCTCTCATTCATTGCTGGTGGGCATGCAAGATGGTACAGCCACAGTGGAAGATAGTTTGACAATTTCTGACAAAACTAAATGCTCTCTGATTTTTGTTTTGTTTTGTTTTTTGAGAGAGAGTGAGAGCATGCGGGGGAGGGGGAAGGGGAGAGGCAGAGGGAGAGAAAATCTTAAGCAGACTCCATGCCCAGTGCAGAGCCCGACACAGGGCTCCATCTCACGACACTGAGATCATGACCTAAGCCGAAACCAAGAGTCCCACCTTAACCAACTGAGCCACCCAGGTACCCCAAAACTAAACTCTTACCATACAATTCAACAATGACACTCTTTGGTTTTTCCTAAAGGTTGAAAATATATGTTCACACAAAAACCTGCACATGGATGTTTGTAACAACTTTATTCATAACTCCCCAAACTCGGAAGCAACCAAAATGTCCTTCAGTAGGTGAATGGATAAACTGTGGTACGACCAGACAGTGGCGTATTATTCATCACAAAAAAAGAAATGAGCTATCAAGTCATGAAAAAACATGAAGAAATCTTAAATGCATATCACCAAGTTAAAGAAACCAATCTGAAAAGGCTATGCATTGTGTGTTTCCAACTATATAATATTCTGGAAAAGGCAATAAAAAGATCAGTGGCTGTCAAGGATTGGTGGGGGGCGGGAGCAGGGGGTGAGAGTTGAATAGGCAGAGGACAGATTTTTAGGGCAGTGCAAATACTCTGTATGATATCCTAACGATGTAAGCATATCATCATACATTTGCCCAAACCCACAGAATGCACAATACCCAGAATGAACCATAATGTAAACTATAGACTTTGGGTGATCATGATGTGTCAGTGTAGGTTCATCAGTTGTAACAAATGTACCACTCTGACAGAAATGTTCATAATCAGAGGGGCTGTGCAAGTGCAGGGCAGGGGCTATAAGGGACATATCTGTATCTTCCTCTCAATTTTGCTGTGAATCTTAAACTGCTCTAAAAAAAAGTCTCAAAAAATTTAGGTTAATAAAGAATAAATAAGTAAAATAGCTGCATGGACTTACTTTCCCATTATAGGAATGCTAAATAATTGTTAAACTTTTTCAAATATTTCAGTATAAAAAATAGTAAAAATGCGTTGAAATCTTACAGATATGAACACTATCAATTTATGTTTTCCTATTGAAAAGGAACAAAGGCAGCTGAGTTGTCAAGTCATTCTTCTTTTCCAAGCTTAGCTTCTGGATCTCATAGAATTGGGGGAGGAAGAGATGCTTGTAACATGCAATGAAAATGATTTGATGTCCAGTGAATTCTAGAATAGTCTGAAAAAGTATACATTAGCCTTCTTCAATGGCAGCTTTATTTGGTTGGAGTTTTCCATAGGAGGATATTTTTGTTTTGTTTTGTTTTGTTTTGTTGGGAGGGAAGAGCTGACATTTCATTCACTCAAGAGAAAAAAAAGGGGAGGAACACTATTATATTTTCTATCAATCTGAATAAAAACCAGGGCACTGTACATAAGTCATAGTTATGAGAAGAGGAATAAGCATATGGCATCTTAAAAGTCCAACCTCAAAAATCTCCTGAAACGCTCAGAAAAGTTTAGCACAAGTAAGGTACTGACATCAGGAGTCTGTTACGTTAAGCCCTGAGAATTAGCAAATGTTTAATTAGTTACTGAAGAGCCTCAAATTTCTTCCTAACCTGTAACACAAACAAAAGTGAGGACTAGTTCAAGGAAAACAGAGATTTCAATTATTATTACATTACACAATCCTGGGTAAATTAACTTCTTTAATTTCATGTTCTTTACGTGAGTAGAAACAAAGACTACTTTGATTAGAGGATGGAATGGCTTTTGACGGGGTACAGAGAGACATATGCTAGAAGCATATTGACTTCTTATCATCTGTCTTCCCTTGTTTTAAAATTTGATCACTGATCACTATGCCTATAAAATAAGCCCATTATCCTTTGTACTTTCCACTAAAGTAAAATGGAGGACTGAGATTTTTGCTCTTCCCTCTTCTTCATTCTTTGCCCATTCCCCCCACCCACCTCCTTTGACCCAATGGCTTAGTCCTTTCTTGATAATTAGATAACAGAATATTTTTATTAAGGAATTTTAAAGCATACTTCCTATCCATGTTAGGGAGATATTTATGTATCTTCCCCCCCACCCCGCCATGTTGAGCTAGCTAGACACAGGCTCTGAACCTCTACCTTAATAAGAATTGTTAGAAAAAAATTCAGAAAAAATTATCTGAACTTGAAAATAGATAAAAGAATAGTGAGCAGGGTTTCGGGTTTTGTTTGTTTTTCCAGTGCAATGATAAGCTTTGCTTTCTATTTACTGATCTAATTTATATCTTTGTAGGAACAGAGATCAAGTTGTAAATTTTTGTCTAGTAGAGATGTAAATAATTTCTTTCTGGTGGAATAGATAACCCCAAAGTTTACATTTTAAGCTGAATTGGACATTAACCAGCTTTATATCTAATGCAACAGTGTAGTCAATTGCCTGTGTATATGCAACTTTCCAAATGCCCTTTGGACCAGTTTTAACATCTTACTGGTTCCCTCACTAGTTAATAAGTTGAATAAAATCTTTTGCATATCTTCATTTTGTAGTTGTATGAGAATCATGTTTTTTTAACCCTTTGAAAACTATACTTTGACAGGATGATTGTGTTCTCCAAACAAAAGTTTGGCAACTGTTTTACCTTATTTTTCCCCCTCTCAAAATTTAACATCGATTTTCGATGACCATCCAAAGGCATTCAAAATGTTCTACAGATATGCCACCAGTTGACATTTTGTTTCTTACATGTTAGTATGTCACATTCAGTCCTGGCATCTAGGTGAGGGTGGTAATCCCTAGGTAGTCTACTAGTAACTGCAGTATTTTTACCTAGTTATGTTACCCTTCAAATACACATATAGGAGGATAATAATATTTGCTATTATGATCATTGCAAATAATATGGTACAGTGATTAAGAGCATAGGTTCCTTAGTCCAGGCCAGCTATACCATTTTTTAGCCACAGGACCCTAAACAAAAATTACTTCACGTCTCTGGACCTCATTTACCTCATCAATAAAATGCAGCCAGTAATAGTACCATCTACAATAACCAGGGTCATTGCAAATAATAGGGGAGGTCATCATCTAAAATGCCAAGAACAGTGCTTAGCATGTAATAAGCACTCAATAAATGTTAGCTATTATTATTATACCCGCTAGTAGAGTTGTCTTAAAGCTAGCTTCTAGTTACTAGAAATTATTTTGACTTACACTAGGCTCTGTGGGAGAACTCCGTCACCACCCAGAAAGAAGACGCTTATTGTTCACATTGCCTGGAGAAAGAGCCTCCGCCGTCACAGACTTTGGCCAGAAACAGGCCTCCTGTCTGTTTCATGGGTTGGCTTTGACTCATTGCCAAGACTTTCAGGAAAACGGAAAACAGATTTGTAGCATTTATGAAGCTAAGGCCTTATCTGAGTTCCCAGGGCTGGTTTGTCGCATGGAAATGAGCTGTTCCATTGCTTTATTCGCTTGATTTAGCCTCCAAGGATCTGGTTCAGTGCATTGCTGTCTCCACATGTTAAAACTTGGTGAGGATTCTCTGGTGTCTTTGTTTTCTTTGTAACTTGGGATGACATACTTGTTTTTGTCAGCCTTTCCCAGCACTGCATTGTCATTCCATCTTAATGCAAAGAACAGTGAACTTGGCAAAATATTTTGAAAGCTAAACTTTGAAAATCATTTGTTTGTCAGGTAAATGGGTGGTTTTTCTGGGTTTTTGTTGTTGTTGTTTTTTAGGCTTGTTTTTTTGTTTTGTTTGCTTTGGTAGCCAGATAAGCTCTAAGATGGGAACAAAAAATCGGAAACATTCTACATTTGTTAGGACTGTGGGATTCAGGAGTGAGAATAAAAAGCAACTTCCCCAAAAAAGTATTTCTGTGATTCATACCATGACCAGAAAAGAGAAATCTCACTGTTCCTCAATGTTTACTGCTCTTTAAGTTGATGTTTATCACTCTTCCCATCATGGCTCCCCCAGCAATGTCTCTAAGGAAGGAATAAGACACCTTGAGCTCCTCCTCAGGAACACATGTGGATTGTAAATATGAGATAATGAGACTGTTGAAAACACAAGAGCAAGCTACTCCCCAGGGCACCTGGGTGGTTCAGTCGATTAAGTGTCCAACTTCTTGATTTCGGTTCAGGTCATGATCTCAGGGTCCTGGGATCAAGCCCTGAGTTAGGCTCTACACTCAGTGGGAAGTCAGCTTGAGGATTCTCTCTCTCTCTCTCTCCCTCTGTCTCTCCCCTTGCTCTCTCTCTCTCAAATAAATAAATCTTTAAAAAAAAAAAAGAAGAAGGAACCCCCTGCTCCACCTCATATCTGAAGTATCACTTTGAGGAAGAAACAAGTTCACCAAATGAGTTGAGAGCCCGCTGTGTGAAAGTCTGATTTCTCCTGTGATGACAACATCCCCAGCAATGACAAGCATCCCCGCATGCTCAGTAAAGCCAAGCCAGAGTAGTTTAGCTTATACTGTTGCAAACTTTAGTTCTGTAGCTATTGCATTTACAGATTCTAGCCTTGGTTTCCAGTCACCCCCACCCAAGCAGCATCAGTAGCTTCTCTTTGGGGGCAGAATGATCAACGTACTTTCCATCTGGACAATTAGAAGGCTTTGTAATTTTTTTTCAACCTATTTTCATTTCAAAGTAATATCTAGAGTTACCTGGTTCTTATCAGACCTGAAATAATTCATTTCAACAGCATTTGTTTCACACCCAAATAATCACAGACTTTAAAACTGTTATGCATTAGTCATCTAGATGATTTTTTTTAATGCCAGTCTCACCTTGGGAGCTAAACTCACAATTTTATTATTCTATCCCTGTTGAAATATATGACAATCTGAGGAAAAAGGAGAGGCAATTTTTACTTGGTTTGTGTTATGAAGGACACACCTGTATAACTAAAATTCATGGCAATTTCTCTGAATACAGTCTAGAATGGAAGTCAAGAAAACCAGTGCTGGGGTAGTGGATCAACCTCCAAATTGTGAAACAATATGCCTTTTTTTTAAAAAAGGGGTAAAATATTTTGAAATATGAACTGGTTTTTGCTCCCTTGGGCATTTCCTTCTTCCTCTTGGCCCGTCTCTGTCCTGTCGGCTTGGCATTTCTGCACATGCTGCCTCGGGGCGGGTGTGACATAGCAGAGAGCAGAGCAAAGAGGAGTCCATTTAGGCCTTTTGAATCACAGAAGCCAAGGCCTTCAGGGCAGCCAGAAAGGACAGATGTGCACAAGCCATGAATTTGGAAGACTCTTTGTTGATGGAGCTCCTTAGCCTGGAAACTTGGCAGGCACTCCCGAGGCTGCAGCAGGGAGGAAAGGTGGGGTGGAGGCAATGGGAGCTTAGGTGCTGGTGGCATCTACACCCCTTGTGCCTGTCTCTGTGAAGTGGGGCCTCCCACAGGTGGGGGGTGAGGGGTGAAGGTGAAAACCCCAGATAGCTATGGGGGGTTACTGAGAATTAGACAAGACCTGTGCCCTCACCTGGGTAGAATCGCAGAAAGGAGGCAAGACCAAGAGATTGGGGTGTACCTAGGCCTATGGGGCTAGAGCATCTCACCAAGTTCCCAGCATGGAGGTAGAGTAAACCTGCAGGGCCTGGCAGGGTGACTTGGTGTTGATCTGCATGACCAAGCCCAGATGACAGATGACACTGAAGACCTGTCACAGCATGACCCACCATCACCCATGCCCTGACTCTACATGGAACTCATGCCCAGTTCTGGGAAATGGACAGACCCTGAATTGGTCATGATTTTTTTTTTTTTTTTTTTTTGCGGGGGAGGGGGTAACCTCAGCAGAATGAAATCTTTAAAAAGTCAAATAGAGTTCTAGAAAATAAATATATTTCTTAACATTGAGACTGTAGATGGAACTCTGTAATTGGCGCCATCATATTTTTTGACCTTTCCTTTGGTATACCCCCTTCCCCAAGTGTGCCCTCTTCCCGCCCTCACATACAAATACCCTCATAGTCTCTTCTGCTCCTAGTTAAAACTGATGTTAGAAAAGGAATTGATAGATCCTTATGCCATGATATAAGTGGATGATAAAATTAAAAGTATTACCTCACTCAGAGATAGTCACACTTTGGCAAGGATTCAAAATTTAGGTCACAAGAGAAAATCCGTAATTGTGGAATGCCAGGTTTCCATTAAATGACAGTGATGGGTCCCTGGGAAGACCTGTTTCTTACCAGGCTTCTGTGATCCCCCTAAGCTTGCTCCCCACGTAATGGAGAAACTGAATATCTATTATCAGTTAAACTCTTCTTAGAGAGCAAGAGCAGTGTTTCTCAACCTTTTTTGTCATTTTTCACTCCCCGAGACTTCTTAGATATTTATTTCTGAATTTTCCTCCCCCATGAATTTTAATACCACACAAACATTATTAAGAGCTATTCTTAATGTACTATACAAATACCTGTGCTTTACATACAAAAAAGCTAAGAATTTTTTGCTCTACGAAATCAGTTTTTGCCTACTTGGAGGACATGTTGGCTTTATTGAAAATTCATGTTGAGTCAATGAAAGATGGGTCCATAGATGTATAAGAAATGAGAAGGGCCTGTTTCCCCACCCCTCCATGCTCCCACTGCCTCCACCTCCACCCCCATTCCCTAGCTTTGAATGACTCAAGCTACCCATAACGATAGAGAGCTTTCTCATGCTATGAGTGCTCACTGCCTCAGGAGGTGCAATGAATATCCTCCTGGGAAGTTTAGGAGGAGCTGTGTTTTACTCTTTGAACGTATTAAAAATTAATTGATGTTCAAGGCTGGGCCAGTGGAATTTGAAGCTCCTGAATCACACCAAAGTGTTCCCATGAGCCAACATAACTCCTTTAAAAATGGTATCCTCTGGCCTTGCTGAACCCTTCCAACCACTGCCTTTTGTAGCAGGAGCTTCATGGGGTACTTTGTTTGATGGGTGCTCACAATGAATTGTTGTATATACATACTATAATTATAAGAAACATAATAATATCCCACATTTAAATTGCTCACTTTCATCTTCGTGAATCCCAAGGCATTTTACACATTATATCATTAATAATAAAATAGATATGTTAATTAAAGCATTCCTCCTTTTAAATGTATACACTACATAATAGGCTATAGAAGTCTATTATTATGCAAAAATGGGAGCATGCTAGTTAGCACTTGTAGAAAGTTGTGCTTTCTCATAGTCAATATAGTACCGCACGGGAGCAATCCAACTTGCTTTTGACAGACATTTTCATCTGTTTCCATCTGGTGGTGGCCAAGCCCAGCAGCAGTGAGTTCATTAATTTGTTTGTTCATTCATTCATTCACCCATTCAGCAAACATCTGTCACAGGTCTGCTTCTGTCATGTACCAACAACTATGGAAGGTGCTGGCTTTCTTTGGCAAGTACAGAGACGGCGAGTAGGGGACGATCTTGAGGCAAAGAAGCTGCAGGGCATGGAAAATGTGAAGTTTCTTTCCTGGCGTTCACTTTTGGGTGTGACAGTAACTTTAAACACATACCCACACATGCCTGAAGCATAAAGCTCGTATGTCTCTGTTAAATTAAGCCGAAGCCACAGCATATGCCCTCATCCTGCTTGACACCCCAAAGAAACCTGCAGCCCTCGCACAACAACATGCATCTAACTGCTCTGAGTCATGGCAGCCATGTTAGTGGCTGCTTTCATTCTTGTTTTTGTTTTGGAGAGACTCATGTTGTTGCCAAAGAGGAAAGGATGGCCTAACTTACCTAGCAGAACATTGTCAAGCTCTAGCCCAGCATGTGCCCTGGCTTGTTGTGTTCACACCAGCTGGTCTTATTCAGCCGACACTGGGCATGGTCACAAGTCCCAGGCCAGTCTTCCAAGGAGACAGACTGGTGTTCTCTCTGCAGGCAGGGTACAGCTACAGACGCAGGCCATGCGTGGCCGCCTCTGTAGCAGGACTGGGCACTGGAGGGCTTCTAGCGCCATGAACGTGTCTCCCACCACCAACCTGCAGATACCGGAAGTCCACCATGAAGGACTCCTTTGATATTTAAAAGACTCAGAGGGCCAGAGAGGATCAATGCAAGGGAGAGAGGACATTAAGTGAGCAAAAGCGAATGCTGCTGACACTTTTGTTGGAGGCAAATTCGGCCAGCCTCACTAGTCCCTGGGGAAATCCTCCTCGCTGCTACCATTTCTGCAGTGCCTAGCCAGAGGCTCATCTGGACGGCCCTTGCAGAGAGGTCAGGCTGCTTCAGTACGCACTGGCTTAGCTTCACTTCCTCCCCTACTTGCCCAGTTCACCCAAGAAACAGAGAGAAAGAATACCACGTGTCCTTTCCTTGAGAACTATTTTTGCCCTGGTGGAAACATGCCTCTAATACCCTAATGGTACTGACTTTTTCTGAGATGGGGGGAATTTCACTCCTCTGAGCTTCAGAAAACTCCTTTAAAGAGAGAAGATAATATATTACCTCTTTCATACAAGATGCTGGACAAATGAGGGTCTTTCTCATTTTCAAATCTTAGGTTGTGTTGGTAAGAATCATGCTTATCCACACTCTCTTATCCAAGTCCTAAGGGACTCTGACAGCGGGCCCGCCTTCACAGGCATTTGAAAGATGCGGGTCACACAGGGTCCTGTGCTCAGAAGGTCCTCCTACTTGGTTTAATATTTTGTCACCATCTTGAAATTCTTAATAATTTCTGAACAAGGGGACACAAATTTTTATTTGCCCTGGGCCCTGCAAAATCTGTAACCGATCCTGCCTGACAGCATGCATCTTGGATAGGCCTTCCTCTGGGAAGCCTCTTCTTGAGCCCCCTGCTGTTGGTAGGGGTGTGTACGTGCAGGGGGCACCAGAGAATGTGGCATTTGCAGAGTCCCCATGCGTAGTCGGCTTTCTGAGAAGGCGAAGAGCTGAAGGGCATGTTCAACAATGTGGTTGAAGATATTGTGGGGTTTCTGGGACTTTAGGGGACACATGGAAGGGATTGGAGGGTGAGGTCTGGGTGGAGTTTGGTTCAGAATGGGGAAACGTGTGGGGATGAGATGAGCTGATGATCGCAGGGATGCCATACTTGAACTTACAGCAGTGATTTCATTAAACAGGAATGAGAAGCGAGACGTCCTTGAGGAGATGGATGAGCAATCAGTGCCAATGCTGTGGCCCAAACACGTCACCGAGTGGTATGGAGACTACAGAATCTCTACTCCTTCAGGAACTGGCAGAGCTGGAACACAGAACTAACAGTCCTGTGTTGGGCTGATCTCAAATTGTGGACTTAAGCCCGTGTGAACTTACTTAGGGGAATTTGGATGCATCTGGATGTCTATTTCTAATGTCAGGAAACCATGGAAGGAATGGTATTCTGGGATTAGCTGGGCTTGTAGTGTGATGTTTTATTTATGTCACTTGATAACCTCTGCCGCCAGTCTCCCATATAAACTAGAAACTCATGGCAATGCCTTGGATGAGAGCTATAGTCTCCACCCTGGGTGGACACCGCGGCTGTCTTGTGTTCTTATAAGCTGTTGTTGGCAGGACAGTGATCCTATCGTGCATCTTTTTAAATGACTTTTCTGTAGTGAAGGCTGTGTGAAGAGTGTGCAGTGTGGTCTTACAAAGTAATAACTTCTGCTTAGTGCTTATGATTGCAAAGAGAACAGAACGTATTCTAATCTTCACTTCCAAGTAGATGAAAATGCTTCCTCCTTTGCTACTTTTCTTTTTCCTTCTTTTATTCCTTCCAATGGCCAAATGTCCTCTGATGAGATTTGGTGGTCTGGATGAGAGATTCATTCACATATCCCCGATTTTATATCTCGATCATACAATTTAGTCTCCTGGGACTGTGCATTGGGTAATGTGGAAACTGTGAATTCTCTTGTTCTTCTTATGAAACCATAAAAGATGGGGAGGAGGAGGCTAACATCAAAAGAGGACCCACTTTTATTGTTCAACATGGAATGGTTTCCACTTACATCTGACATATCTATTATATACCAGGCACTGGAATCACAATGATAAGCCAGACAAACCTGC
This sequence comes from Zalophus californianus, assembly GCF_009762305.2. Taxonomy (NCBI): domain Eukaryota; kingdom Metazoa; phylum Chordata; class Mammalia; order Carnivora; family Otariidae; genus Zalophus; species Zalophus californianus. The sequence continues at coordinate 177,286,889 of NC_045596.1, forward strand.
CCTCCAAGGGTTTACAGCACACTAGGGTAAACAGGGAGTTCCGTGCATTATGATTGCTCCTTATGGTGGGAAGCATTGGTGGCTCCGAGAACACGTGGGGAGGGCCCGCTGGCTCAGTCTTTGGGGTCCAAGCCAATAATATGTAAACTGAACTCTAAAGGTTGCATAGAAATTAACCACCTTAGGTTGGAAAGAAGAGAACGTCCCAGGAAAAAGAACAGTGTGGGTAAAGGCCTGGGAAGGACCACCTACACAGGGGTCTGGGGCACAGGATTGGTCCCAAATGGCTGGACTGTGGAGTAGAGTGAGGCTGCTGGAGAGCAGAGAGGCTGGAAGGAGGGCTGCATGCAATGTGCCTTTCCTGAGGGTGAGGAGCCACTGAGGCATGTGACGTGACAAACAGGAGGAATAAGGATGAGAGACGCACCACAGGGGCAGGAGCCACTTGGAGGTTGCTCCAGTGATCTAGGTCCGTGGCTTTCAAAATTTTAGGTCATGTTCCCCTGTGTAAAACTTTTCAAGCATGAACCCCAAAATATGAATATCCACTTACTTATACATGAAATAGGCAAGTATACACTGTAAACATACAAAATAAGTGATATTATGTATACTTTAAATATATTATATATTTAAACATACATTACATACATTTTGAACATAAATATTATTATTATTATTTTTAGATTGTATTTATTTATTTGTCAGACAGAGAGAGGGAGAGCACAAACAGGGGGAGTGGCAGAGGAAGAGGGAGAAGGAGACTCTCCACTGAGCAGGGAGCCCGATGAGGGGCTCGATCCCCGGGATCATGACCTGAGCTGAAGGCAGATACTTGACTGACTGAGCCACCCAGGTGCCCCGATAAATATTATTTTTAAAGATGAGATGAAATATATAAAAATAGAAGTTCTCATCTTTTCCTCTTGCCCCACAGTGGGTTCTCTAGTACACCCCCTGTGTCCCTGTACCCACTCTGAAGACCCCTGGCTGAGGCCAGTCTGAGCCTGAGACTCTAATTCTTGGGCTGCTCCAATATACACCCAGGTGGTGTGGGAGCCTTGGGCCTAGCCCATAGTTTCAAACATTTGAATTCTATGCCCAACAGATTCTAATGCAAATGTTTCCATTCCTTGGGAACGATCAACTCAGGCTACTTGAACATTTAGAAAGTTGAAAACAGCACCATCTCTTACCAGAGCAAAGATAAATTTCACAAAATATCCCTTAGTTTTCTTCCTTTTAAAAAAATAACATTTTTCTGTTACTGATTCAAAGTATTTTTGCAGAGAACCATGGGACTTGCTCGTTGGCTTAGCTGAATTTTGAATTTCTGACATCTCTTGCTAATGTGGACCTCTTGGCCCTACTTGATTACTGGCCAAAAGAAGGCCTGTGTTCATCTGACTTCAATCTTTCAATTATGAAGGTGGCAGCAGACGGTGCTCTCACCCGCCGCGATGCCAGCACTGTGACATGGACTCTATGAAGGGTCTAGCAATATCAAGGGGGATCCATGTGCAAAGAAACCAAGTTAAGACACAGATACTGATGTTGCCATTGTCCCCAGAACACCTCCAAGAAGTCAGCAAATACATGTGAAGCGCCTCACACTGGCCCTGGGTGTGCAGAGTTGCTCTCTCCCTGGACTTGACCTTCTCCGTCTTTGTCGCAGTGGCCTCTCCCAGCTCCCACCACATCTCCTCATGCACTTAGACGCCAAGACTAAAGTCAGCTCCACGAGCAGCTCTGCGGGGCAGGAGCTCCAGGTGACAAAAAGTTCATCATGACTTTTGCTCTTTCGGGAAGTTATTTGAAGATTTTTTTTCTTCCTGACCAAATTCCCAAGCTAATAAATGTATATTTATAAGTAAATGGTAACTAGGGCTTCTGTGAGGGCACATTCCAAACCTAAAGATTTATTGGGACAGTGGGGAGGGGCAGAAGGAGCAGAGTGAGAGGAGGAGTTACATATTTCAGGAATTTTATAATTTTCAAAAACTATAAAAATTATATACAAATTCTCAACGTTCAGGTCTTATAGATCCAGATTTTTACATAGCCCATGTGGGAATGTCTCCACGTTTGGTGCGCACACACCAGAAACTGTAAAAGGACACAGGTGGTCTTGCCCAGGGTATGGGGACACTAAAGGTCATCATCTACAGAGAGCAACAGGAGATTAAACTGTACAAAATCTCAGCAAACAAAGCTGAGGAAATAAAATAATGAGAAGGTTTTAAAACCTAGTCATAAAGTAAAAATATCTTGAAAATAAAATAGAGGTTTCTCTGGGTGAATACTGCATTGCTTTCATCTACTTCAGTCTGGCATATTTCTATTCTATTTACTCAGAAAAATATATTTCAAAAGTGCTTTCCCCAGACCATATACTCCCTCTTTTTTACTATTTGTTTTTTTTTTCTTCTTAAAAAAATTAGAAACGATAGCAGATACTAGGAATCAAAGTTGTCTGCCTGTCTCTCTCTCTCTCTCTCTCTCTCTCTCTCTCTAGTCCAGAGAGGTAAAGGAGAAATTGAAGGGGCTCCTCATCACTAGGGGAGATGAGGGGAGGTGTGGGATGAAGGAGAGAGATTTGGTCCAGCAGGAGGTTCCAGAGCACTGGCATCTAGATAAGTCTGGGCAAGACTGATGCACTGGTGGGGAATGCCTTGCCACGGAATGAATTTATTTAATAGGGGACTGAGAAATCACCTCGGAAACTCATTTTAAGGGAAGAGAAGGTCAGACACTTGTGATTAGTCCACTTCATTCTCTCACACATTAATTCATTGACAGAGATTTATTTATCCAGCACCCGTAGGATGCCAGGTAACTCTTCTCAGAGCTGGGGACACAACAGACAAAACACAGTCCCTGTCTCACGGAGCTCAGGCCCTAGGTGGGCAAGACAGACAGTAGGCAGGTAAATGGGTAGAACATCAGGGTAAGGGGAAAAATGAAGTCAGTGGGAGGGCAAGGGAGAGACGCCTGCAGGAAGTAAGGGAGAATCCTCCCACTCAAGGAGGAGCCCAGCAGCACTCACAGCTCCTGAGGCAAAGGACCCTGATCCCGGCAGGAGGCTGTAGTCCTGACACTGCCCCATGGAGCAGCGAGGTGTCCTCTATTGCTTCTCCCTTAAAATAGACCGCGATGGAAGGTAGAGGCTGAGCGAGACCCTGAGAAGCTATAGGTCATGGCGTTTCAAACTGAAATAAAGTCTTTTCATTAGCTTGGCTAAGTCTGAATGCACAAGGCATTTTCACTTGTTTGTTTGCTTATTTATTCACTATAAATATTTACTCAACAGCTACCATGTGCCAGTGTAAGAAATGAATTCTTTTCTAAATGAACTAAGCATGGACATAAAAATTTTATATTTACAAACTGATTGCCATTAGAGCAAATGCTAAAGAAATACAAGCACCTAGGCACTATTTCCTACCCTTAGCAACAATTCTTAACCTGCTAAAAATCATCATTTAATCCAATCATGGTCACACTCAGGCCCAAGGTAAAACTGGCTTACTAATTGTCTTTGACTTCTCTTCAGCTCAAAAATCTTCCTTGGGAGGAATCTAGATTTGGGCCTTCTTGTCAGAGAACTTGCTTTTAGCGACAATATCATCATCAGGGAACTTGTTAGGAATGCAGACTCTCGGGCCTGCCTCAGAGCTACGGAATCAGGATGCACATTTTCACAAGATCCCGGAGTGACTCCTGCACACCTTAAAGCTTAAGAAGCACTGCTGTGGACCATAGCTGGTCCTTTTCTAACAGGAAAGCCTCTCTTCGAGTCTTGCACAGAAGGCTGCTTTGTCCTTTTGAACTCCCAGCTAAAAGACCACACCCTCTCGATTACCTGCAGGCCCAAGCTCTGCTAGAGTCCGTCTCTCTGCTCTGTGCCAGTGGCTCCGAGGTCTTCCCAGCAAGCCTGGACTCTCTGTGCGTGTCATCACACACCTGCTCCCTCTCGATTCCCCATACCCAGCAAGTAGTGGCTAACCTCCACACTCAGATGGTGATGGTGGCCCTGTTGTGACAATGGAGTGAACTCCTTATGTCATAGAGTCCCACCTCCTGCCTCTTCCTTCCCATTTGATTCAAATCCCTCGAAGCTCATTTATTCCATGCATCTCTCCCCCTGCCTAGTTGGGGACTCCTTGGCAAGCCCATTTGGACGTCACTACTGATCTGCCTCCCTGAGTTGCTGCAGAACAAAAGCCTACGGCCTTTGGCCCATTTACAGATTCAATCATGGCAGAGAAACTGGCAGGAGGGAGGCTGTCAGGTTGCCTGGACTGTTACTGCAGATCCCTTCCGGAAATTTGCTAATCTCCTGATCTCAAGTCCTTGCCAGGCAGCTCCCAGCCAGCTCCCTCCTCCAAGCGCCTAGCCTTTCTACCCAAGGCTCTCTTATGCTCTGCACTGACTGTCCCTTGCATGGACAAACTAGCAAAGCACTTAAGAAGAGTACAGACCTAGGATCACACACCTTATCTGGCACATACCAACTCCATTTGCCTGGTCAGCTGAGATCATTTTTTCCTCTCAGGTGTTCCACCTCACTGTTTTTGCACATTAATGATCTTTTTGTGCATTGAAATTGCTTTTCTACCTAACAACCTGATTAGGCTTCTAAAATTGTTCATATGCTTAAAAGGGGAGAGAAAAAAAGAAACTAAGCTCTCCAATCCAAAAACGGAGATTAAAAAAAAAATTTAAAGGAACTACCTCCCTCTGCCACTAAATATTATAAAGGACTTAAACAGATACAAAATTATTTCCTCAGTGTCTCTGATAGGACCCTGGCTGAGGTACGGGATATAGCTTGAGTAGTGAACCCATCACGCTGACAGTGATTCTACTGGGCACGGCTCCATGAGAAAAGATAATCATGGGTCTTTCAGATTGGTTATCTCAACATGGCTATGTACTTAGGTGGTATAAACTCAGCATGGGAACTAGTCCTTCACCTGAGGAAGCCATGTCGGTTGGAAGCCATGTTGGTTTGCAGCCTTGGAGTTGAAGTTCCTGCCACATGGCGTTTAAACAATGAGTAGTGAATGGCAAGGGCATCTGGGGTCTGGTTGGCTGTTTCTGTGCAAATGTAACTATAAATTCTATAGTACGTTTTTCAGATCATGTTACTCATGAAAAATGGCAACATCTGTGTGGTACACTGATGTCCCCTGGAGGTAACCTGGAAACCAGACAAGACAACTTTCAGTGAAAATGACCATCCACGGGTCTCCAGTCACCCAGGCAGAGCCTGGTGCCCTGACGATGGGGGGGATCACTATCCCAAGGCACACGGCTGGGAAGCATTTGTATCTACGGCCCAAATTCTCCCAAGTTCCACCTGAGGGCAATTTCTGACAGTCTGCCACAACTTAACCCTATTCAGTGCTTCCTCTCTGCCCAGCTTTCTCATACTGTGCAATTGTTCTACCTGTCTTCCTTCTTCCTCTCCCTGTGACTATAAATTATGCCCAGTTATGGGAAGCTCTTGGCGGAACAAGCTTTTTTCTGCCCTTGACGGCCGGTACACACATAGAAATGATGACCAGCCATGTGCTTGGAAGGCAGCCAGTGGTAATGCTGCTGTCCAAGGAGCAGGACACATTTCTTTAAGCGAGCTCTGCAGCAGTATCCTTGTCTGAGGCTACACGCAAGTCAGGGCCCATTGCAGTCACCATCACTTGGCCAACATTTTTGAGTCATGAGGCATTTCCCAGTCCTGCTATTCTAGCTCAGTAGATAGTTCCAGCACAAACATATTGTATAAAACTAAGAGCAGTCTTGGAATTTCCTCCGTCATATGTTAGAGGTGTGTGCCGCTATCTGGTTGCATAGTCTGGAAGTTTTGCCACCCACCCACACAGTGAAAATTCTAAAAAAAAAAAAAAAAGCACTTATCCATTTTAACTTCAAAGAAATAGAGTTCCAATAGCCTTAAAATCTTGGAAGTGTTTCTGTTGCATTTACATATATTTAACAATAAAGTGGCATTCGGGATTTCTCAAATTTGAAAATTATATACACTTATTTCAAAGAAAATACAATTCTCAGGAATCCCAAAGAATGCTTGGACTTTGGTTTAATAAATGCTGATGTGAGAAACTAGTCTATTTCATGAAATATCTTTTAGTTGCAATTGTTGCTGGAAAAGGGTCTAATTTTTGTTCATATTATGGTAAATTTTCAAATAGACTTTGTGTCTACTTTTGTGTACAGAGATAGAGGTGGTATAAGGAGCCCAGATGTATCTACCACCCAGCTCCATGGCCAGTCTTCTTTTCTTTTTTTTTTTAAAGATTTATTTATTTATTTGAGAGAGAGAGAGAACATGAGCACACGGAGGGGAGAGGCAGGAAAAAAAAAAGAAGAAGAAAGCAAGAGGGAGAATCTTTTTTTTTTTTTTTAAGATTTTATTTATTTGACAGAGAGAGACACAGCGAGAGAGGGAACACAAGCGGGGGAGCAGGAGAGGGAGAAGCAGGCTTCCCGCGGAGCGGGGAGCCCGACACGGGGCTCGATCCCAGGACCCTAGGATCACGACCTGAGCCGAAGGCAGGCAGACGCTTAACGACTGAGCCACCCAGGCGCCCCAGGGAGAGAGAATCTTAAGCAGACTCTGTGCTGAGTGCCGCTGAACACGGAGCCTGACGCAGGGCTCGATCTTACAACGCTGAGATCGGGACCTGAGCCAAAACCAAGAGTCGGATGCTCAACCGACTGTGCCACCCAGACGCCCCAGTCAGTCTTGTTTCTATCCTTCATTTATCTCATAATGTATTATTCTGAAGCCAACCCCAGACATCCTATCATTTGTAAATACTTCAACATGCATTTCTAAAAGATAAGCACTATTTTTCAGCAAAAACTAAGTCACAGTTCCTTCATTACATTTAATCTCTCAATGTAATTAAGTATCTAGTCTGTGTTCAAATTTTCCAGAATTTCTTACAAATGTTTTATTATAATTGGCCTATTCAAATCAGGATTCTACTTTTTATCTGTTTAACAAGTAATTAGCAAGGGTTTAAGACTGTCATCAACTTAAAAAAAAATTAGTTTGGGGATTATTCCCTAATCCCTGGACCCATGATATCAGTGAACCAAGGTTTGAGAAAGAAACACTAATGTGGAGGTTAAGGGTGGGCTTAGGAAATGAACTGGTCTGGGTTTGAATCCTGACTCCAACATTCATGTTAGGTAACTTCTGGCAACTCACAAGTGATGAGCCTCTTTTGCAAAATGAGATAAAGATGGTACTTCACTCCCACGTAGAGCCACCAGATGAAACACAGGATGTCCAGTTAAATTGCAATTTCGGAAAAAGAAATTTTCGGTATAAGTGTATCCCATGCAAAAATCCAAATTTAATGGAGTCTTGTGTTTTTATGTGCTATATCTTGCAATCCCACTTTCATGGATCTTGTGAGGATTCCGTGCAATAACACATGTAAAGGGCTTGCTGCAGGGCCTGACACACTATAACTGGTGTTAGGTCCAAGAGTCAGTCCTGTGAGAGAAAGTGGGGGGGCATCTAGGCCTCCTGTGGGACTCCCATCTGCTCTCTGCTTTGTTTGAGCACCACTCCCCAGGTGGGAGATAGCAATCTTCAACAAGCTATAAGTTTGAGCTACAGCCAGTCATTCCCTCCCACAAGTTTGCAGGACTAGCCAAAGAACTGTATAGTGTTTGGGCCCTGAGATATTTCTGATAACAAAGACATTTCTGGCTTCTTCAAAATTGAGCATTCTGGCAGCTCCAGGCCCTCGCGCCCACCTGGCACTAATCAGGGAAGCCGAGTAGCAGCTGTTCCCTCTTGTTGGGCATGCGCATGCCAGTGTGCCATCTGGCCCATTCACAAACCAGGATCACCTGCCTGGACCCTGGGGCGGGGGGGAGGGGGACTTGAGTTTGCAACCGCAGTGCCTCCTGTCCAGGCCTCTCCCTGTGCTGACTCTTTGGCCTCAGAAAGTGCTGAGCCTGAAGCGGGGCAGGAGGCTGGAGAGAAGGCTTAGCGGGGAGGAAAGCAGAATGGATGAGCCAAAGACAACATCTTTATTGGCTCCAACTCAAGAATCTGTGAATTGAGTTAGACCACAGTGCCGGAAAAAGGGAGGGGGTGGGGAAGGGTAAGTACAAATAAAAATGAACACAAACAAAAACCAGGAAGGGCAGTGTGGGTGTAAGACTGGCTGAAGCAGCTCAGGAAGTGGGAAGCAGGTAAGAGAGAGGAGGAACTGAAAAGTTGGAGGAACGAGGGTCGGTTAGTGGGTGAGGAAAGGGAAAAGGGCAGCTGCATAGTGACTGTGATAGTGACTACTAGTGACTAGTACAAGCTTTTCCCCCCGTGGATTACAGTCTCCGTAAAGTATACCCCCAGCCCATCTATGACTTCTGAGGAATTCTTATCTGAATGCAGACAGGCTGGGGCTCCTCTTCTTGCAGCTCCAGGTGACATCCCTCTCACTGACGGGCAGGCCAGTGCCAGAATGGGGTTTGGGACCTGAAGGCTAGCAAATGGGACACCAGGCCAAGAGCGGAGCTGGTGTTTGTTGCCTTTGCAACTAGGTGTGCCCTTCCACTGAGCGTGCTCGGCACCTGTGGGTGGGGGGCTGGTGACGGAGCGGCCCAGAAGCAACCTCGACGACCTCAAAGTTCCCCAGAGTAACTGAGTTCCTCAGGCCTCCTCGCACCCCCACTCTTCATTGATCTGCAGAAATAGCTGAAGGACGAAGGGGTGACCAGGGAACGGAGTGGAGAATCATTTTGTCCCTGAAAGCAGCTTCTGAAACTGGTGAAACTTGTTGGAAAGCAGAAAATCTGAGAATGAGAAATGGGTCATAGACCTGCCCTTGAGAAAAGGAAAAGAGCAGGGGAACCGGGGAGCCGGGGGCGGCATTGCTTTCCAGGGGAGAACAAAGCAACTTGATGTGGAGAAGATATAATATACTTAAGGAGAACTTGCCAGAAGAACCTGTCCCAGTGGTCTTACACAGAGTCCCCAGCAAGCAGGCCCCCTAGTCCTTGAAATATGTGGGCTGAGACCCTCCCTCTGGGTGAGGAGGTGTCTTCCTCATCTGCAGGCAGCCAGTTTTAGAAGCACAGAAGTTAAAGCGGGAGCTGATGAGCCTTCCTCTTCTTGTACAGGAACTTGGACGATCTCTGTTTACTCCGTTCTCAGTACATGCCTTTCTGGAAATGTTATAGATTTTTCCATTTGGGTCTTGCATATTTCTTATTATTTCTTATTCTTAGGACATTCCTAAGCATTTTATTGTTTCTATTAAAAATATGAGTCCTTCATTGGAAATTTCAATTGGTTATTAGCAGTGAATACAATGTTAGCTCCATTTACATGTGTATCTTGAATCTGTGTATCTTGCTGAGCTTTCTTATTAGTTGCAGGAGTCAATTTGTAGATATTTTATATAGAATTTTTTGCACCTTTGTTCATATGTGACATTTGCATATCATCTCTCATGCTGTCTTTGCCTGGTCTTGCCATCAGAGTCATGCCAAAATTATGAAATGAACTAAGAGGGCTCTTATACTTTTCTAAGCTCTGGAACAATTTATGCATTATTGGTGGTATACGTTTGTGTGTGGTAGAATGTACTTGTCAAAATTCCAAATGTAGTGGCACTTATTAGGTATATATCTGCTCTTTTTAGGATGTATGTGTGCATTATCTGTGTGTTTTCATGTAAGGTCTTAGAGGACAAATTTTGACTAATTTTTTTATCTTCACCAAAGATCATCTCTTTCACTTGTAGTTTTGTTTTTATTTAAAACAAAGACCCCAAAAGTATTCTTTTATAATCCATTTCTTGAGTTCTGTTCTTTCTTGACCCTAATTTTGCTCATATATTGTGTTTTTACCCTTGTTCTTGATCAGACTTGCCAAGGATCCATGTTGTAAAGCTTTCAGTAAGTTTTTGTTTTTTGCTCATCCATCCTGCTACTTTTTCATATTTCATAACATTTTGCTTAATTAGTTGACTTTTTTACTTCTTAGGGTTTGTTTTGTTATCTTTTTTATTCTTTAAGTAAAAGCTTAGTTTATTTTCAGTCTTTTCTATTGCATTAGGTGTTTTTCCTACCCACCCCCTACTTAGTATTTGTTTTGAGTGGGACAGACCCACTTCTTATTCAAAGTGGTCACACTGTAGTTAGTCCCGGGAGTGCTGAGCTAAGAATGAACATGCCCATGCACTGCAGGTGACCATGGTTTTGTGGTCTCACTGGGGGGAGCTTACCTGAGAATGACGGCAACCCAAATAAAACAGAAATTGATGATATTCATTGAGCACCTGGATCTTCCCCAGTCTGAAGTCTACCCTGGATTCTTTAATTACATAAGCAAATAAGTTTTTCCATTTGCTTAAGCCAGTTTGAGTTGGGTTTCAGACCCTCATAAAGGAATCTTGCCCTGTCTTCCAATAAGGCCACTGGGGTCTATATGTTTTCCTCTGAGCATTGCCTATATGCTGCCGGTTTGGATGTGTTCTTCTTACCGTAGTTCATTTCTAAATAGCTAGTAATTTCTATTTTGATTTCTCCTTTAACTTGAAAGGTTTTAGAGCTTTTAAGATTCCAGGTGGATTGTTCCGGGATTGTTTTTTGTTGTTGTTGTTGTTTCTATTTCTTTGATGTTGGTTTTATTGCATTATAGTCGAGTATGGTCTAATTTTTGCTTGATTAGAAATTTCAAAATCTGTTAAGATTTTCTTTTTGTTAATACATAGACGGTTTGGGGAATGTTCCATGTTCGGTATGTTTACAAAGTCTGTGTATATGTTTTATATCCACACACATAATGTTTGTGTGAGTGTAAATATTTTGTAATAAGTAATATATGCATCTAGATTAAGTTTATTAATTATGCCATTTGAATCCTCTGCATCTGTGACTGTTCATCTATTTTAGTGGAAAATATTTTAAAATCTCCCTTTAGGGTTGTGAATTTTATTATTATTATTTTGTTTTTTGTACTTGTACCAGTTCTTGCTTTATGTAGCTCAGGCAATTTGTTGGTTACATTAGGATTCATGTTATAATTTCCCGGATAATTACACCTTTTCAGGCTCTGAAATATATCCTCTTTGTTTCTTTTGATGCCTTTTTCTTTTTGCTTTGAATTCTATTTTGTCTGAAATAATGTTGTCACACTTGAGGTTTTTTGTTACCATCTGTTTTGTAAATCTTTTCAAAGATTTTTTTTTTCCCAAAGATTTCTTTCTGTGTCACGTTTATATCTCTTATAAGCAGCATGTTGTCGAATTACCTTGTTTTTATTTTTTGCCTAGTCTGACAGGATTTAGCAGGTAAATGTTATCCACTTACTTTATGGTAATTGCGGATATAGTTAATTTCTGAGAGTAGAAAAAAAAATCTAACCAACTGGTATTATAGTTCCACTCCAGGAAATAGTCCCATACCATTTTTTAGGTTATACTTTTCTTTGTTCTATTCTCTTCCTTGGGATAGATGTTACAGTTTTTGGAATGCTCTCTAATAGTTTTAATTTCATTTTTTTCATTTTTCCTCTTTTTGTTTTTTGAACTGTCTTCTCAGACAATTTCTTAGCTCCATACTCTGGCATGTTGTTTTTAAGCTTTGTCTCTGTTACCGTTAGTCTATCTATTGAAATTATTATTTCAATCATCATGGTTCTCATTTTTAGATTCTTTGATAATTATTCATACAACCTGACTTTGTTTTAGGGCTGTATGATCTCCTTTGCCCCTATAAAGATATCATAATGACATTTTTTTTTTTAGTGCCTTCATCTTTTTCCTCTATCAACTCTGTTTTATTTTAGTTCTTTTGTTTTTAAGTTTTGGTGTCTCCCTCAGAGTATTTAATTTACCCAATGTTTTAGGTAATTCCCATGTGGGTTCACATTTGTAGTGAGACTCTCTCTTGCCTATTTGTGAATAGGATGCCTTTTTGACAAGGCTTCTCTGGCGATGTGGGGAGCGGCAGAGTGTGCCCTCAAGGTGCCGTACTAGTATTCTGGCCTGGCATCCCGTGTTCCCCCTTGCTGTGAACTGCTTTTTAGAGCCAAAGTGACCATGTTCACTGCTCCTTTATTGGACTGAAAGAAAGCAATCCCACCAGCATTCTGTGGTACCCCACCTTCTCATTCTGTTGTTTCCTGCCCCCCCGGGAGCCAGGAACACTCCAGAGACCACAGCAAGCCATGAACAATATAGACAGACCTCTTCTCTCTGGACATGGGCCTGCTTTTATTTTATTTTATTTAGATAAACAAAATTTTACTCTGCTGCATCAGAACCATTCACAACCTTCCATTCATTCCTAGAATCATCTAACAGAATCAAGTCCCCTCATAACCAAAGCTTCAGAAAGCGTCAAATTTTTATTGCATACATTAAAATATTTAAACCCTGTTTTTGCCTAAGACTGTCCCCTTAAAAGGTAAGGAAACATTTCAATTTAAAATGAGATGTTTCTCAGAATTACACTGCATATTTCAATGTGTTCCACAGGGGTTTATAATTAATAGTCAGAGCAGCACCTGCTCTAAATCTTAATTGCTTTCTTCCCCATGAAAAACTGATGCTGGAGGTGTGGGTGAATTGATTTGTACTACATAATAAAGCTGCAGACTCAGTTTTTGGCACACACAATACAGAAAAGTGAACACCTTATTGAAATTTTTTCCCAAGAAAAAGCTTTAATTATCGTTGTCTCAGGTATTCCAGTCAAGTACCTGCTAATGAACATGATGATGATAGTCCTGCTATTTACCATTTGATGTCACACATGTCTGAATAGCCAAAGACACGAAAGATAATCTATAGAAACATTCTAGAATCCAGTAACTCCATTTAGCATTAACTGTCTTTTACATTCAACCCTCACTGTCCCTTTCATTTAAGTGTGTCAACTCTTGGTGAAGGAGTCCGAGGTTCTGAGTATACCTGTTCTCATCGTGGCTGGCCCTGTGGATCCATTGCTCACCTGCCCTGGACTTCAGCTTTCTCATCCACAAACAGACCACCCAGCTGGGCATGGACAAGGCCCAGCTGTTCACCAGTGAAGTTGGCTCCAGCTCTAAGGCTCTATGAACAAAATTTACTTCACAAAATGAATGTGGAAATGCCACTTTGGTAAATTAAATGTGTTTTTCTGAAACTACTTCTATTGTTTTTTCCTTTTCAACAAGTAATATGTGTTTATTTCTGGGAAAAAGATATGAAAAACACAGGGAAGCAAAGGAAGAAACTTTTCTGCACTGCTTGATCAGTTGCATTTAAAATGTCCTGAGAGGGTCATAAAACCTTAAAAAAGCACACAATGAACCTTTTTGTGGTATGGAGGTTTGAGTTGTTAGCTTGATTTTCATGCAGTAAATGTACTTTACAATAGGATTTAGGGGGTGTTGCCGGATGTGTCCTCATCCATTCAAGCGGCCAGTATTTCTGGGGTGCTCTACTCAGGCATGCTTCACCCCTGCAGCTGTCCGTGCTGCACTCTGCATCAGATCTACACCTTCCTGTTGCCTGCCTGCAGACGTTTTTGCTTCGGTTTCACGTCATGGGGCAGGAGGCTCACGACCCGTGGCTGACTCACCATCCACCTGGACTACGGAAGCTCTAATGACTCAGGGTGGGCCACGAGATGCCACTGAAATGCCAAACCGAGCTGTACTGCTCTCGCAGTTACACCTCTCCACTCTCCACAAGAAACATTTAAAAAACACAGTGGACTTTTGGAAGTGACTCATCACTCTTCCCGCCAGTCCCGTGGGTGGTGGTGGGGAGGGACGGCGGGCAAGGGTGCAGGACCAGTAGCTCTCCTGCAGAAGTGGGCAAGGCTCCCTCGGGACCATGGATTCCATGAAATGCTTTGGTTGAGTAACCAGATTCAAACATACACCAAAGAGCTTACTGTAAAACTTAAAAGTCCATAGGCCATTTCACATCTTAGGTCTTATTATAACTGTTGTTCTGACACTCTCTATCTGAAGTAGAACAAGGAGGGCCCATTATTAGCATGCCCTAAAGGAACACTCATCATAAAAGGAAGCCAGGCTTATTAATTCAGTCACAGGCTTGCGGATTCCCAGCTCAGCTTCTTGTGTTAATGAAACATGCGCAGCAGTTGACAGTAGCTGTTGAAACTAGCTGTCATATTTACGGTTTACCAGAGCCTTATCTTCAGAGATTTCTAACAAAGTGACCAGGGATTTCCCAGTAGTCTAGTACTTTATTTCTCTGGGTTTATTTGAGATGTCACTAAGTGTAAGATGGGAGTAAAAAAATGAGTATTTTTACAAAGAACATTTATTTGATGCTCCAAAAATGTCTTTTCTTGCATAAAAAAGTAGTTATTCATTGCATTGTCTTCTTGTTATTCAGAAGTAGATCATTTCCACACATACTGATTGGAGCAAATGAATGGTGCTCAAACACAAATTACCCTCACAAGTTATGCAAAATAGTCACAGTATACATGTAGGCACATGTATCACAAATATATACGTATTTTATACACATATATACATATAAAATTATACATAATTATTTTAGGTTTGCACAGAGATACAGTTGAGAAGCCATTTTACTTGTTTTGTGCACATTTGCAAAATATATATGGAAGAAAATAAGCTATCTGTATTTATAATTCCCACATATTTCAACAACATCAGCTGTGGAGTAGTGATTTACTATGGAAGTAATTTTATAAAACATTAGAAACTCTGTGGCCATTGAATTCAGCTATGGTGAGTTTGTAAGGGCTTAATCAATTATTTATTAAAGTCCTACTAGGCATTGTGTTAGTAAAATAAGACACAATCTCTGGGTCTGGAGATCAGGCTTCAGTGGAGGGTCAGGGAGAGGCAATAAACAACCTTGTGGATAATAGACATCTGAGCCAAACACCATGGGGCCACAAAGGTGAGAGTGGCCTAGTCTATGTGAAGGTAAAAGAGGGAGGTTAATTCTCCTGCTGGTGTCCACGGTGGAATCTCCCATTTGGTCTCACAAGGTGACATTCTGACCCACAATTGTAGGGGCGACACACAGATATGTCCCCCAGGAGTCAAGTGAGTGAAGTGGGTTCTGGCTACTACCTTCTCGTCATGGAACTGTGTGTCTCCCTAAAAATTACCAGCTGTGACTGACTCGTTTTCACTTATTCCACACCAAAAGGCACAAATACAGTTTACAGTATTTCTTACAGAGCTAAGCTCTGCCTTATCATCATTCTGGGATTTGAATGGAAGGAATTATCTTTTTCTGGTTAGAAATTAAAGGTAATTTTCCTTCCTTGGGTGGGAAAAAAAAAGGATAGCAATGATTTTTATCTGCCTGTTAGGATTTCTCAGCAATTTATGTTTTGCTCAGCAGTTTGTGGTCCTATGTATTAGGGCAGTGGTTCTGAACCAGGGTTATTCTGTCTCTTAAAGGGTACTTAGTAATGTCTGGAGACATTTTTGGTTGTCATTGTGTGTGTGTGTGTGTGTGTGTGTGTGTGTGTGTGTGTGTGTGTGTGTGTGTGTGTGTGTCGGGCGGGGGGGGTGGATGGAGAGGGTGCTCCTGGTGTGAGAGAGGCCAGGGATGCTGATGAGCACCCTGCAGTGCACAGCACAGTCCCCTTCCCCAAAGAGTTATCCAGCCCCAAATGTCAAGAGTGTCAAGGTTGAGGAACTCTGGGTTGGAAGATAACATGACCTTTTTAAAGCAGTCGCTGGAGGGAAAAGTTGAAACCGTGGTCTGAGTGTGAGGGGTTAATATTCTTCTGGAAGCTGGTCTCTTGGTTGAGAAAGCTTAAGGGCACATCCACTTCTAGACACCTAGAGCAACATCTTCAGCTTGCTGAACTGTCTGCAATGGGAATCACTGAATTGCTGCTCTGTGGGCAATTCCTCTCCCTTTCCACCCTGCCCGCCATCAACACCCTCTCCTCTCCCAGTGCAGCATGCCTTCTACTCTTCATTGTCTGCATTTTTGCCAACCTGAGTTGCATATTTGTTCTTACAAGCTGTTTTATTTCACCAAGAAATACCACCCACAAGATACTCAACCCTACCGTCTGCAACCTAATTTCAGACAGCTGAATATTTCTTTAAATTAAAGAATTTCGATGGCAGGAGTGATAAGAACTGTGCACATTTTTTCCCCCTGGCATTTACAAAGAGATGTGCATTTCAAAAAGCTGCCTCTTCTTTCCAGGATACCACTACAGGAAAAATAAAACAATTTACCCTTTGAAGTCTTTTTATTCAAAAAAAAGGGGGGGTGAGGAAAAAAGTTTTTAAAGGGAACTTTCCTCAAAGGAAATATTCTAGACAGATGACTTGATTTAGGGCTCTTACATGCCCTTAGCTTTTTAACAGTCTGAATAACTCAGCAAATCTGAAACAAAGAAGGTTCTAAAAAAGCAACTCATGGCTAGGACTGTGGGTAATGAAATTTGCTTTGAACAATATGATCACTGTGTGTATTTCAGATGATGACCAGAACATATACACAAAAATCTTTGTTCTGTTAGTACTGTTCTAATCTTAGAACCATATTAGACCTCGTGTTCTTGCCACTGTGGAATTTTACTTCCCATGGAAATAGCCACTCCTTCCCTAGGAGTGGGCAGAAGACAGTACTCCAAAGAGTTAGAGATGTCCCAAGGCAGAAGTGGCAAAGATGCAGCACGTGCATGGCACAACTGCTGGTCCGCATTCCCCTTCCTTCCTCATGACCAGCACTGTTGAATAACCAATGCCTCTTTCTGGTTGAGCCCAAACAAGGTCCTGGAGCCCTCTCATGGCCTTCCCTTCTGTCTACCACACCTGAAGGGGGTCTCCCTGGAGAACAGAAGATCTTCTGGTCAGAGGTTTCACAGTGTCCTCTTTCACCTATGACGCTGAGCCCAACATCCTGCTGCTTGTGAAACACAACAGGAAAACACACTACTCTCACACATCAAAAGTACCTATAAATCCTCAATTATCACATGGTCTTCTCGGTTTTAATAACTGTAGTAGATCAATAGCTCCGTTAGCTCCCTATATCCACACTCTTTGCAGTGTGACTTTGCAGCCACTCATATCATGAGATGAAGAAGCCATTTTGCTCCTGGAATTTGGCGTGGTCTAGTGACTATTGGTTTCGCCAGTAGAATGCACTGGAAGGGACAATATGACAGTTGCTAACCTGAGACTCAAATGACTTTGAACTCTTCTCCTCTGTCTCTAGTTCCTCTACCCTCACCATGATCCTGTGAGAACATATCCTATTGGCCTGCTGGAGATTGAGACAACGGAACATAGTCAGCCCAGTGGGCGAAGCCACGGCCCCAGACTGGGGAGAGAGCCCAACCAAGATCACCCAAACTGCCTAGACTGCCACAGCTGGCCACAGATTCATAAATGAGCCCTGCTGAGCCTGCTCACATCAGATCCAGAGTAGTGAGCAAAATGAAGTGTTTATCATATTATATACCCAAGATTTGGGAGTGGTTTATGACTAGTAATAGCTGACTGATATAATAGCAAATCACAGTCCAATTTCCACCTCTCCCACAAAGCCTTCTTAACCGCTTCAGCCAACACCACTTCTCACTTTCCTGTGCACCACTAAGCATTTACTAAGCCAATGGTTCCCAGACTTTGTCCCACAAAAATTCTATGTACACCTTAGTCATGTACCTTTAATGTCTGTTATTTGAGAAAATGAATCATCACAATCACCTAAATTTAGTAACTTTTAAATGAATATTTATTTTCAGTCATATATTTTGCATACATTTAAAAAAGTTGTACATATATGATTGAGACCTTATTTATTCAGCAAGGGACAATGATTGGTACAGCTAAAGATTCAAAACCCCCTTATGAAACGTTAGCACTGTTCTGGAATCCTGGACTACAAGGTTGGAAATCTTTGGTCCATGCTTTTTGGCATTTAATCATACAACGTCTAAGGGTGTGACTTAAATGTTCTCTCAGATATCCATGGCATTGTTCATGTTTTGAGAAGAGGGACTATGTCTGGTCCTCCCCTTGCCCTGCTTAGTGCCCCTCCTACCAGCACTTATAACCATGCTGTGTACACAACTATGGCAGTGTGGGTAAGACTGGGGTCAACTACAAAGGCCTTATGTTGTTTGGAGGAAAGCAGATTCTGGAGTCAGGGTGCCTAAGTTCAAAGCCTGGCTCTGACACTCACTAGCTCTGTGACCTTGAGCAAGTCAATTAACCCCGCTGGACCTCAATTTCCTCGTCTATAAAATGGACATATTAATAGTACCTACCTTATAAGATTGTTATGAGGGCTAAATATATTCATACATGAAAATATTCAGATCACTGGATGGCACTTACTATCTTATGTTAACCTATATTATTATTATTAATATAATATAAATATCAATTTATAGTATTATTAATAACGAAGTCCTTACAAAGAGTACCTGGCACAGTGCTTATTAAAAGTTAGATATTATTGTCGCTAATGTTGTTATTTCTATTGTTGTTATTATTATTATTACTAGATTCTCAACATCCCTGAACAGTGTTGATTTGTTAAAAGAGGAGTTTGCTAATATCATTGCTGAATATATGATTCACAATATAACTAAACTTGGCTCCTTGATTAGGCTAATTTTGAGGGTATTTTGGGCTTATTTTGGTACTGGATTTCATGATGGCAGATGAGAGTTCTGAGGAAACAGCCTGTTCCTTTTCTGTTCAAAGGAATATACGTGACAGGTCCTTGCTGAATGTCTTCCTGTTAATCATTCTCTTCAGATTCATGGAGATGGCTAAGCTCAGCTTCTATACCGTGAGCCCCTTCACATTCAGGAGAAAGAGCAGTAAAAGCTGGGAGGCCTAACTTTTATTACTTTTTCTTCCACAGCATTTACTTCTACAAAATATACTCAATCTTTCCATTTATTTTTAAATGTCCTCTGTGTTGCCATAATGTAATTACTCCAGCTATGGGGAAGCTAATTGTGCCCATAGTTTGAATGATTATACCTAAAAACCTTCTTGGCATGTTCATATACTTGTCAACTATAACCAAGGATGTCCGGGCAAACTGTCACTTAGGTTATACCCCTCTGAGTCCGTTCACCTTTCTCAGTGTGGCCACCCTTGTTCCTGTACCCATGGCTGTTGACCTGCAAGGACCTGCTGCACCATCCCAAGAAGGAACACAGGTCCTATAAGAGAAGAGGTTCTGCCTTTCAGAGTGCTTGCCTGGATTATTTGTGACAAGTGTTTTCATATTTGGGACATTTGGGACAGGTCTCTATGTAGGCAGTTACACATGGGTATTACATTTGGGGGATGCTCAGAAAACTTGTTTGGCTTATTAAAAATGGCTCTGCAAGAGGAAAGCTTAAAACAGTTAAAAACTAAATGATTCTGGCAATGTCAATGTGTAAATTCTTACTGTCACTTATTCTCCTATCTTTCCATGGCCAGTTGAGTCTATTCTTCATCAGGAATTCCACAGCAATGAGAGAAGGGCCCAGACCCCTCATTTAACCCTTCCAGGAATGTTTATTGAGCTACTACTATGGTCACTGAAGAAGGCAGAGCGTGGCCTTCTTCTCTCACAAGGTTGATATTTTACTGGGCAAAATAGAGTACAAACAAGTAAGAAACTAAGCAAAAGAATACGTGATGCACATGCTGAGAATTTTTGTAAAGGGGACTTGATAAAGAGTACCAGAGGGGTTACATCAAATTTGCTGGTCAGAAGGGATTTCCCAGAGGAGATAACATCCAAGCTGAGATCTAAAAAAAAAGCAGCCTGCCATCAAAGGTTAACAGGAAGAACATTCCAGCAGAAGGACCAGGCAGTACAAAGGCCCTATGGCAGAGCAAACACAGTGGTGTTTGTAAACCAGAAAGACGACTGTTATGATGGCATATGGTGGGCAAAGGGGACTGAGGTTCAAGATGAGAGAGTGAGAGAGAGAGAGAGAGAGAGAGAAAGGCAGATGTGAATTCAAGACAGACTTTGAAATCCAGGGTAGGATGCTTGACTTTTATACCAAGTGTGTTAGGAAAGCATTAGGAGAGTTTACAGCAGGAAAGTGACATGACCTGGCTCAAGATTTGAAAAGAACACTCTGCCGCCATGGGATAATGATTATGCACAGGAGTAAAGGCAGACAGACCAGTTTGGGAGCCGCTGTGGAAGTCTTGTCCAGAGAAGGTGGAGATTTAGGCCAGGGCTGCTAGCCTAGATGGGGGTGGGGGACTGGCAAGGAAAGGAGAACAACTTTTGGGTTTGGAACTTGAACAGCAGGGTGGATGGAGATGCTGTTTTCAGAAATGGGGAAGACTGAAAGAAAACCAGGCTTTTTTGGCATTTGTGTGGGCCGAGCGGGTGGGAGTGGGAATCATCTGGGTGCTCTAAGCAGTTAATGCCAAGTAACTAAACACAGTCTTGTCATAAACGTGGGTGGCAGCTTCTTTCATTGATGTTATATTTAGATATGTAAAGAAAACAATCACCTTTGCAACTGCCTTTTTGAACGTGACCAAGACTAAAACTGCTTCTTAAATAAGTTAGTAGAACCAAACATTTGATTGGGCTTTCTTTTCTTTGTACATCTTTATGTGCAACAAGGCCCTAAATGAATGTTTTCCCATGAGACCCATGAGGATAACTCACAGGTAAGCTGACCTTTATCTTCCAGGCCACATCAGAATACTTGTGTAGTTACTGGTTTAATGGCTGTCTCCATCACTAGAATGTATGCTCCACAGAGGCAGGGGCCTTGTCTGTCTTGTTCAGTGCTTGGGATATCATGGATGGTCAATGTGTTTGTTAAGTAAACAAATGGATGAAAGCTTACAGTTTAGAGAATCTTTGGGAGGTTATTCAGGCTTTGACTATTAAAAAAAGCTTGTTTGTTTTTTTATATATGGTAAGTCAGAGAATTCCACTTCCTGGAATATGAAATAGATGTCTATGAAATAGATTTATTCCTCCTGCTAAGTACAACTAAAATAAATATAAGAGGACTCTGATGGTAGAGAAAGGAAGGCAGAGAAGCTAGGGATCTAGGGACCTGAGGAATACCACAGAATTCTCTGGGTTTTCTTTGGTCTCATATATCCCAGACTAGGAGCTGAAAAGCCAGAAAAGGCGTCTTCAACCCAATGGTGCAAACAAAAGAAATCCCCAACAAAAGCTTGCTCTCTTTAGCCAGAGGACCAAAGAAGGGATAACCTTGCAAGTCAGAAAACTTGCATACAATAACCTCTGTACTCCAAACACCTCAGAAAAAAACACCACAGCCTCATCCGCATCCATGCCAATGCCGCTGTCTGGGGAGACTGGACTTCCACCCACACAGGCTATCACAAGGTGGAGGTAGTGTCAGAAAAAGTCAAACAGAGAACCAATAATAAGGTTCCCTTGTTGCAACATGGGGAGCCTGGCCCTTCTTTCTCACCAGCAGGAATGAGGTATCCATCCTCTATTGTCTGCGGTGGTGTCAGGGGAAGCCTAGTGGGGATCAGAACTTCCAAGATCTACCAGCAGTAATGAGGCCTCCCCTCCCTCAGTGTCAGTGAAGACCCACAATCCCAACCAGTACCAAAGATCCTCCCACCACCACCTCCTCAGACATCAACAGAGGATGTGGGAAACCTGGACTTCCACCTACAACTCTCAGTAAAGACGTTCCTGTTCCCCTACTGGGGTGAGTGGTGTCAGCAAAAAAATGCTAAAGCAGAAAGTTCAAATAAGATTTAGGGTTACATAACAAAATGCAAAAATGTTCAGTTTTCAATAGCAAGTCTTTCATCAATATGATCAATAGAAAATCATATAACCAGGAAGATCCTAAAAAGAAGGAAAAAGGAAAAATAAATAGATTGCCAACGCTGAGGTGACAGAGATGTTAGAATTATTTGACAAAGATTTTACTGCAGCCATCATAAAAATGTTTCAAAAAGAAATTAAGAACACACTTGAAGCAAATGGAAAAAAAGGAAGCCTCACCGAAGAAATAGCAAGTCTTGGGAAAGATGTAGAAAATATAAAAAAGGACCAAATGGAAGTTTTAGAACTGAAATATAATAACTGAAATAAAAAAGCTCACCAGCAGCACAGAGAGGGTAGAGGGATACAGGCAGAGAACCAGAAGAGAGAACAATAGAAATCACTCTGTCTGAACGGGAGACAGAACATAAGCTAAAATTAAGTTAACAGAGCTTCAGGAACCTGCGGACTCTAACAAAAGATCTAACATTCATGTCATTATTGTCCAGAAAGGAGAGAAGGAAGAGGGCAGGGCTGAAAATGTACTTGAAGAAATGATGGCAAAAATCTCTCTAAATTTGGCAGGAGATATAAACCTATAGATTGAAGAACCTGAGTGCAACTCAAACACAATAAACCCAAATAAATGTATGCAATGACACATCATGATTAAATTTCCGAAAACTAAATAAGTAGAAAAAACCTTGAAAGCAGCAAGAGAGAGGTGACATTTTATCCACAGAAAAACAATTAGAATGACAGTACACTTCTCATCAGAAACCAAAGACCCAGAAATGGCCCAATGTATTTCAATCCCTGAAAGAAAAGAACTGCCAATCTAGAATCCTATATCCAGCAAATATATCCTTGAGGAATGAAGAGGAAATGAATACATTCTCAGAAAAAGGAAAACTAATAGAACTTGTTGTCAGGAGCCTACCCTAAAAAAATGGGCTAAAGGAAGTTCCCTAAACAGATAAGGTATAATAAAAGAAGAAACTTTAGGAAATTGGCTCAAAGAGGAAATCTCACAGGAAATTGCAAAATACATTAAACTGAATAAAAATGAAAATACAGAATGTCAGAACTTGGGGCATACAGTTAAAGCAGCACTGGAAGGGAAATTTATAGCACTAAAATGTATACATCAGAAAAGAGGAACCCCATCTAAAGAATCTAGAAAGAGAGGAGCAAAATGGACTCAAGGCAAGCAGAAAAATGAAATAATGAAGAGTGTAAATCAATTAAACTAAAAACAGAACAAAAAAAGAGAGAATCAATAAAACAAAGATGTGGTTCTTTGAAAAGATCAATACAATTGGCAAAACTCTAACAAGTCTGACAATGAAGAAATAAGAGAAAACACAGACTACCAATATCAGGAATGCAGCAGGGGATATCACTATAGACTTTGCAGATATCACAAGGACAGGACGGGAACACTGCTGACAACTGTACACACGTAAATTTAATAACTTAGAAGAAATGAACTGATTCTTAAAAAAACACACAAACTACCACAATTTACCCACCATAAAATATATAATTTGAACAGCCCTATAACTATTAAGTAAAATGAATTTTTTTTTTAAAAATTTATTTATTTATTTGAGAGAGAGGGAGAGAGTGTGAGGGCATAAGGGGTGAGGGGTGGGGTGGGGGGAGGGGCAGAAGAAGGGGAAACAGACACCCCTATAAGCAGGGAACCTGAAGTGGGGCTAGATCTCAGGACCCTGAGATCATGACCTGAGCAAAAGGCAGATGCTTAACTGAGGCACCCCAGTGCCCCAGTAAATTGAATTTAAAAAAAAACTTCCAAAAAAGAAATGTCAAGGCTCTGAAACGTTCACCTGGAAAAAACTTCAAATGTTTAAAGAATTAACATCAATTCTATACAATCTCTTCCAGAAAACAGATGAGGAATGAATATGTCCCAATTCATTGTATGAAGTTAATATTACCCTAATACCAAAATCTTACAAAGACAGTATAATTAAAAAAAAAAAAAACTATAAGTCAATATCCCTAGTAATTAAAGATACAGAAATTCTTAACAAAACATTAAGAAATAAAATTCAGCAACACATAAGAAGAAATATGCCCTCTGACCAAGTGGGATTTATTCCAAGGATGCAAGGCTGGTTCAATATTTGAAAATCAACCAATATGATATACTATATTAAAAGGCTAAAGAAAAAGTACATTATATTAATCAATGTAAAAAAGTATTTCACATAATTCAATATCCATTTATGATTAAAAAAACTCAGAAAAATAACAATAGAAGAGAACTTTTCCAACTTGATAAAGATTATCTACAAAGAGGCTATAGCTAACATACTTAATGATGAAAGATGAATGTTTTCCTCCTAAGATCAGAAACAAGGCAAAGATGTCTGCTCACCACTCTAGTTCAACATAGTGCTAGAAGAAATAAAAGTATTCCTTTTTGCAAATAACATGATTGTCTTTGTAGAAAATCCCAAAGAATCTCCAAAATCTCCTAGATTAAATGAGTTTGGTAAGGACACAGGATACAAAATAAACATACACAAACTAATTGTATTTCCATATACTAGCAATGAACACATGGACACTGAAATTAGAAATATAATAACATTTGTATTCTCTCAAAAAAAGAATTAAATGCTAGTGTACATCTAACAAAACTTACTCAAGACTGGTATTCTGAACAGTACACAACACTGGTAAAAGAAATCAAAGATAAGTAAATATAGAGATATACTATGTTTATGGATTGGAAGTCTCAGCAAATTGATTTGCTTCAAATTGATCAAAACCCTGGCAAGATTTTCTTTGTAGATATAAACAAAATTATACAAATTCATATGAATTTATATGAAAAGACAAAGGAACTAGATAGAATAGCTAAAACACTTTTGAAAAAGAAAAACAAGATGGGATGAAACAATCTACCAAGTTTCAAGACTTATTATATAGCTATAGTGGTCAAGTCTACAAGGTACTGGCAGAAAGATAGATACAAGATCAATGCAATGGATTAAATGTTATGGGCAGAACTGAATCCCTCCCAAAATTCATATGTTAAGGTTTTGTATTAGGGTTTTTCAGAGAAACAAAAGCAAGAGGCTGCAAATATATATATTTATTTTAGGAAATGGCTCACATGATTACAGAAGCTGAGAACTCCCACAATCTGCTGTCTGCAAGCTAGAGAATTAAAGCCAGTGGCATAATTCAGTATGAGTTCAAAGGCCTGGGTGTGTAGTATTTATATATATATGCATATATATAAATATAAATATTCTCTCTCTATAGAGAGAGACAGAGCCAGAGAGAGAGACAGAGACAGAAATTATAAGCAATTGACTCACGGGGATATGAAGTTTGAGAAGGCTCAAGATCTTCATTTAGCAACCTGGATGCCCATGAGAGCTGAGGGTGTACTCTGAGTCCTAAGGCCTAAGAACCAGGACAGCCAATGGTACATTTCTAGTCCGAATGCCCGCCGACCCAAGAACTAGAAGGAGCCAAAGAGCTGATGTCTTGGTTGTAGGCATTCAGGCAGGAAGTGTTCCCTTCTACTCACAGGAGGAGGGTCAGCCTTTTTTTCTATTCAGACCAACTGATTGGATGGAACCTGCCTGTATCAGGGAGAGCAATCTGCTTTACTTAGTCTAGCCATTCCAGTATGAATCTCATCCAAAAAACACTTAAAGATCCACCCAGAGTAATGCTTGATTCTGCAGATGTCTGGGCCCAGTAGCCCGGTCACATTGACACCTAGAATTAACCATCTCGAAGTCCTCACCCCAGTAGCTCAGAATGTGACTGTATTTGGTGAACTTTAAAGAGGTAATTAATTTAAAATGAGATCATTAGTGTGGGTCCTAATTCAATATAACTGGTGTCCTCATAAGAAAGGAAATTTGGGCACAAACACATCCAGAGGGAAGATCATGTGAAGACACATGTCAAGTCAAGGGGAGGGTCCTCAGAAGAAACCAACCCTGCTGACATCTTGATCTCAGACTTCTTGCCTCCAGGACTGTGAAACAATAGATTTCTGTTGTGGTGCTCTCAAGTCTGTGATACTTTGTTATGGCAGTCCAAACAAATGAATACCATAGAGAATCCAGAAATAGACATATGTAATTAAGTCCAACTGATATTTGACACAGAGGTGCAAAAGCAATTCACACAGTGCTAAAGCAATTGGACATCCATAGGCAAAATGTAGGCCTCGATGTCTGACACCTTATGTAAAAATGAACTCAGATCATGGACTCACATGTAAGACATAAAAGCATAAATCTTTTAGGGAAAAAAAACAGGAAAAAAATCATTGGTTTCTAGAGCTAAGTAAAAGATTCTTAGACTTGATACCAAAACACAATTTCTACAAAGAAAAATTGATAAACTGGGCCTTATCAAAATTAAAAACTTCGTTCTGTGAAAGGCCCTGGTAAAAGGATGTAAAGATAAACTACAGACTGGGAGAAAATATCTGCAAGCCACATATCTGACAAAGGACTGGTGTCTAGACTGTATAAAATACTCTTAAAACTCATCATAAAAACAACAACAACAAATCTAATTTCCCAATTAGAAAATGGGCAGAAGACACGAACAGATATTTCACCAAAGAGAATATACAGAGAGTCAATAACCACGTGAAAAGATATTTAACAGCATTAGCCAATAGGGAAATGCAAATTATAACCACAATGAGCTATCACTTCACATCTATCAGAATGGTTAAGATAAAAAATAGTCACAACATCAAATACTGGCAAGGCAGTGAAGACACTGGATCACTCAGATGTTGCTGATGGGAGTGGAAAATGGTCCAGCTACTCTGGAAAACAGCCTGGCAGTTTCTCAAAAAGCTGACTGTGCAGTTACCATCGATGACCCAGCAATTACACTCCCGGAGAAATAAAGATTTATGTCCACATAAAGGTCTATCCATGGATTTTTTTTTTTTAATAAAAAACTGTCCTTCAGCAGGTGAATGTCCTTCGACAGGTGAATGGCTAAATACACCATGGTACATCCATACTGTACCGTACTATGGAATTCTGTTCTATGGTATATGCCACAACAGTGAAAAGGACTGAAATACTGATACACACAACAACCTGGGTGAAGCTCCAGAGAATAATGCTGACTGAAAAGTAACCAAAAGGTTACTTACTGTATGATTCCACTTACATAATTCTTGAAGGAACAGAATTATAAAAGTGAAAAACAGATTAGTGGTTACCAGGGATCAAACAGGTGATGGGTGGGAGGAAAGTGGGGATGGCCATGAGGGAGCCTTATGAGGATGGAAGTGTTCTGTATCTTGACTGTATCAATATCAGTATCTGGGTTGTGACATTGTACCAGTTTGCAAGATATTATCACTGCAGGAAACTGGGTAAAGGGTATATGGGATTTCTCTGTATTATTTATTACAACTTCCCATGAATCTATAATTAGCCCAAAATAACAAGTTTAATTTAAAAAATGGGTTATAAATATATTTAAATAACAACACACAGGATGGAAGTATAGAACCTGAGGGCTAGAAGGGCTTTTGGTGATTTTCTTCCAATCCAAAATACCCTATACCAGACAAAATTCATTTTATTGTTTTGGTTCAAATTAATAATTTCACCTAAAAATGTTAGGATATGTGATTACATAAAGCAACTTTTTTTAAAACAAGATTTATTTATTTATTTGTGATAGAGGGGGGAGGAGCAGTGGGAGAGGGAGAGAGAGAATCTCAAGCAGACTCCCTGTTAAGTGTGGAGCCCAATGCAGGGCTTGATCTCATGACCCTGAGATCATGACCTGAGCCAAAACCAAGAGTTGGACACTTAATCAGCTGAGCCAGCAAGGCACCCCTATACAAAGAAACTTTATTCAGATGCTGTTTAGTCTAGGCTTAATTTATTAATGACTTGCAAAATATAATCATCATAGAACATCTTGTCTTTAAGGGAATGGGTTAAAATAATCCTCTATGGTTATGAAGGAACTCTCAGTATGAGCTGAGGTCCAGTTGCATTTAACAAAGAAGTGCTCTGGCCCCTTCTTTCATGAAGCCTTCCTATGTGGACAAATATCCTTCTAAGTTTCTAGCTCAAGGACTGACACATGGTAGATCTTTAATAAATTTTTGTTGATTTGGCCCTGACATTTCTTGCTCTACCTACTATGCTTGTCTATAGCTTTTTCAAGTGCAGAAATTTGTGGCAGATCACTGAAGTGCAGAGATGAAGGACAAGGGACATATCAAATATTGGTGATAAAATTCCTTAGTACCCAATCAAAAGGGTAAGAGACACCTTACAACTCCTTCCTGTATTCCTTTGCCTATTGGTGCAAACGTGAAAAAATCTACCAGCTGTATAATTACGGAGTTTTATTTTTTTTTCTAACATAATGTGCTAGATTCTGCTACCAGGCACTGTCCTCCTCTGATGCAATGGATGGCTTTGACGGCAGTGACTTAACCATCTCATAGAATGTTCTTTGTTCACATTTCTCCTGAATTCTGTTGCCAGCAGAGGAAATCAGAGGCAAAAGAATAAGAGTGCCAGAAGCTGCAAGGGAAATTTAGAGGGCACATCATTACCCTCCTCACTCTCTAGGTAGATCATTGACATGTAGAGCTCTCTGGTACCTTAACAGTGACAGGATGCAAATCTCCACATTCCAAACCTCTGTTTCCCTCACTGACATTTTCCCCCTCAACGTGTGATGTCTAATCTTAGGAGAAGAAGGACTGTACTATATTTTCATCTTTTGCTTGTATGAGAAATATTAGATTCTAAGTCCCTGGAGGGTAAAAATTTTGCTCTTTTTATACATTGTGTATAGGATCTAGCTTTGGTACTGTGTGAAGTCATATAGTGTGCTCAATTCTTGAATTGATAATTGGAGCATTTGTCCAACCTTCTTTCTTAAAGTGAATGCTGCTAATTTTTCTTAAGGCTGAGGACTCGCATGGCATTTGCATTGCTCAGAAGGGAGTGGCTACCCGGAGAGAACTCTGTGTCAGGATTGCCAAGTCTTGTCAGACGAGCCCTGGCCTGCGCTCTCTGCAGCTTTGCTTTCTCACAGGCTGCTAATCCAGCGGCCATTTGATCTCTCTGGCATGGTCCTCAAAACTGAGGAGTGGCCCCAAACTGCAGCAGAAAGGCATTCTTCTTCTTGCTGCCTACTTGTTCTTAACAGACTGATTTAGGGCCCAACGAACTTGCAATGCTACCAGTAACAAGCAAGAAAAAAAAATTAAAAATATACAGTCAAACACACATCCATATTTTACAAATGTGCTAAAGAAAAAATATAATAATTTGTATCAGATTTCTACTTGGGCATCCAAAGCCAACTGAGAACCTTTCAGGTATTTTGACATCTACTAGTGTAATTGCTAATCATCTACTTTTATTTGAGTCCTTTTAATTCCCTCAAAGCTATCAGATCATGCAACTTCTCTGATAATCTAAAACTAATCGTACAGGTGTACAGAGCATGTGAGTTCAAAAGGAGGTCATCAAACGCATGAAAATGAGCATGTAAATAGTTCCTGAGGCCAAATCTTGTACTGCTTTCCAGGTATCAGGAATGAAAAGATAAGAAACCTTAAGGTTATTCATAAGTAATTAGTGTTAGATACTGAAAGGCTGGCCATGTCCATGACTATCAGAGGGCTGAGCCTCTTAACCCTCTCTAACTGGGAGCATAAACTGACAGAAATATGGGGTAACACAAATTCAAAATGATAATTTTGCTTATGATTTCCATATTGCAATCCTGGTTATGCCATGTAGCCAAGAGTCCCAGGGAACAAATCCCTTAGCTGGAGAAAAGCATTGCAATCAGGTACAGTTCATTGCTTGGGGAATTTGGTTCTCCATCACAAAACCCACAGTGCTGTTCTATCTCTGAACCCCGGTCGGTGATCCAACTATGTGTGCTTCTTCCTTGGGAAGCAGATCAAGGAGGAAGAGGTCAGCATCAATTATTCTGTTGCCTCATGAGCAAGCCAGGGTCAGTGGCCTTCCTTTTGTACGGGAAAAGCAACCTCTCCCATTTTCTAATCTCTAAACCTATGTTGCTAAAAAGACAAGTGTCTGAAAAATAGCTCCATCCAGGCCCATAGTTCAGAGCCCTCACGTTCAGTTAGTGATCACAGATGACTACATAGTACTCCTTCACCCATTCATCTTACAAGCTCCCGGATGATAGAAGAGCTGCTGTAGCAGGAAAAGATGACGTTAGCAGATTGCTGCCCAGACAAAGTCTCACCAGTCGCCAAGGCTCTGCAACAGTTGAGATGCCTGGAACCTTGATGCCTGGAACCTTGGATGGGAGCTGGTTTTACAGTTAGGTCCTTTGATGCGGTACCTGTTTCTTTGAAAAATTCACAATGCATTCCATTTTTAAAGAGGAACACAGTAGAAGACATGGCAAGTCCATACCCATCCCTTCTTCCCAGAGGTAACATTAAGCTGGTGACTATTTCTGCAGCTTCTCTAGCCTATGACTCCTCTGACTTCTGCACAGGACTAAACAAGTGAGAACAAAATCGGAGAATGAGTTGGTGCACACACGGATCTTGGCTTCTATGATAAGTCAGGACAAAAATCAAGGAGACTTTATGTAAAAGCACTAATTTTGTTGTGTATTTTTATTGAAGTATAATTTCTTAACAGTGTAGTATACAAATCACAAGAATATAGTGGATTTTGACAAGTGCAAATGTTGGTGTCACAATCATTCAGTCAGTCATTATTGTTAAGTGCTCAGATTTCTAAAAGCACATTAACAGGCTAATCTAGTGTCTCCATTATTTTCAGGTAAAGCTGTAATATTTTTTTTCTTTTAAAGGCCAGAACAGATTTTGGAAAAGTTGATAAATAGAGAAGGGATAACAACTTGCTTCTTTCCAGGCCAAAGCGTCTTATTTTGAGCTAGATCTGGACCCACTCTTCAGAAAGAAATAGATCTTGGGGTAAACCAAATTTCCTTTAACTTTTGGTATCTTGAAGCAACTCATTTTTAAAAAATACTTTCTAATTTTTAATTGAGTTTCTAATAATCTTTATTGGACCCACTCCCCCCCCACTATCCTATTAAGAAAAAAAAAAGCTGTGGCCTTTTGATAAAAGGTCTGAAGAACTCTGAATGTTACAAATTTCATGAATGTTATTTCTGATGTACAATTTTTATTCAAGAGGGTACTAAATTTTTTATTTTATTTTATTTTAAGATTTTATTTATTTATTTGACAGAGAGAAAGAGAGCACAAGCAAGGGAAACAGGAGAGGTTAGAAGCAGACTCCCTGCTGAGCAGGGAGCCTGATGTGGGACTCGGTCCCGGGACCCTGAGGATCATGACCTGAGCTGAAGGCAGATGCCTAACCGACTGAGCCACCCAGGTGCCCTGGTACTGAATTTTAGATAGTACTTTCAAAATCCTAAAACCTCAGACTAATTTGAGGTACTTGCTAAAAATGTAGTCCCCACCCCACTCCATCTAGTTAAATGAGATCTCAGAGAATCTGCATTACACCAAATGGCTCTGAAGCTGGGAGAGCTGGAAGACTCTTTGACAAACCCAGACTTAAGGGGACTCAGGCAACAGCCCTAATGAATATCCAATAATGCCAACAACCATGCAAAATTATTCATTTTTTTCCCTTTTTAATTCTATCGGCATCCTTCTGATGGACAGGCTCTGAAGTCCACAGAGATAAGCCTGCGAGCTTGCAATCTGGCAGCATAGTTGTGTGCTTAGCTGTGGAGTCAAATGGGCTTAAAGCTGGACTTCGCCACTTACCAGCTATGCTACTTGCCCTCTCTGTGACTTGGTTTTTCATCTGTTAAGATGGGAGTGGCATTTTTAAATTTTGCTGATAAATTTTTCTAAAGGTTATCAGGATTGAGGAGGGGCAATGACAGTGCCTACTTCATACTGTGGGGAGGATTAAACAAGTTAATACAGGCCACGAGTTTATTTGTAACCCCCAAATCAATACCTATGGTACTTTCATGGTCAGTCTCAGACACATGCAATGCTGAAGAATGTGTGTTGTGATGTGCACAGTCTCAGTTGAGATTGAACAAGACTGACACTCTGCCTTCTTGTTTCCGCTTACAGACTGTAAACAGTGTCAGTTTTGAAGTCTATTTAGTGCCACGTTTTTGCATTTTTGTGTCTTTTGTTAGGGATTCTGCTGTTTAAAATGGCCCCCAAGCATAGCCCTAAAGTGCTGTGTAGTGTTTGTAAGCACGGAAGGCTCTGATGGGCCATATAGGGAAAATACATGCATTAGATAAGCTTTGTTCAGGCACAAGTTTTAGTGTTGTTGGCCATGAGTTCAATGTTAATGAGTCAACAATAACTACTAAACAAGGTGTCTTTAAACAGAAACACACATAAAGCAAGTTATGTGTTCATTGGATGAGTACGTTGTGACTGTAGGCTTGTAGGAACCTACCCTTGAATCTCCTCTAGGAGCAATGGTTCAGTATTCGCTGATTCAGTATTCACTGCGACTTTATAGAACATAACTACCACAAATTAAGAGAACTGGTTGCCTACTAAGTAAAGCACTTAAAGTGTTGCCAGGCTACTACTACAGAAGTGTTTGTTACATGAAGAAATCCCTGAGTTTATGGAGTTCAGATGCCATCTTTAAGAGGGCTGTAAAACAGATCCAGTAGGAAGCAGGAGACTAGGTGTCTCTGCAGTCCTTCTAAGGAAAGTCAGGGATCCAGGGAAAGAGAATTATAATGGGCTATGGCAGATTTGGCAGATGGAATTCCCTCAGGTTTTAAGGCCCTTTATAAGCACTAGGGCAGCTTTAAGCAGCAATCAGAGATGCTGCTGGGAAGGCAGTGTGGTTCAGAGGTCTGGTGTCTGATCATCAGAATCTGATGCTGAGCATCCAAATCACCAAGTGGGCTTTAGAAACATCTGCTAGGCAAATTTTCCCAGCCTCACCTCAGAAGTTCTGATTCAGAGTCTCTAGAGGTGGGTCTACACATAGGTAGCCTTGAGCAGCTCCCCACCACCAGTCCAAAAACAGCACTGGGAGCCACTCGGGTGAGAGAAAGAACTCCTTTGGAGTAGGACAGGCTTGGTTTGAATCCAGCTATATGGTCTTGGGCAGGTGACTGAAATCAGTGAGCCTGGGTTTCAAGTGAAAATGATAACCCCAACCTTGAAGCATCATTGCTAAGAAAAACCAGAGAACGTATGTAAATTTCTAGATCTGATGTCTGGGATGTTGTAGATATCCAATGTTAACCTTCCTTCCTATTAGTTCATCCCTAACTGCTGTTCCCACGTCTCACTTTATATATGGAAGTGACACTCCCCAGGAAGCACAGGGTTATTTCCCAGCAGGGTGGAGAATTTGCAGCACCCCTTCCCTCTGGCAGGGCTCACACATCTGGCTTGGAACAAATGGATATGAGGGCACCTGGGCAGGAACTGGGGACTCAGCCCAGTCTCATTTTCCTTGCAATTTTGGCAACCCAGGGAAGCCTGCCACAGGCTGCATTGTTGGTTTGAGTATGAACCGGAAAGAAAGCACTCCTTCCTTGGGTCTGATGTCAGCCTTCCTTAGGAACTTGATCTGGAGCCCCAGGGGCTTTGCAGATGTAATTGGTGGATTGAATAAATGCAGACGGGCCAGGTGGGTAGCGTGGGTGCTGGAGCACAGGTGGCCACCGCCCTGAGCTGCATCTGGCACCAGCTGAAGCTTCCCCAGAGTCATCTGCAGGCCCTCTGGGCCCCATCTGTTTGCCACTGTCCAGGATGCAGGCCCCCGAGGCCCTGAACAACAGCTCTGTGCTAGAGGATGAGCTGTCCTTACTGAGAAGACCTATGTAGCCTCCTCTGTTTCCTCCCCTTCCACCGCTAACATCTTGTCCAAGCCTGTCTCCCTCCCTGTTTCCTCCACCTTCCCCCACCCCCTAACTCCTACCCAATCTCTGAAGTTTCACATTTCTTCACGTCACTCCCAGGCTTTGTCATTCATGTTTTTGCTGGATCTTGGCTAAGGGCTCTGCAAGTTTTCTTCCTCCTCTCTAGTGGCAAAGCCATAACTGCCAATAAAAGCAATTTCCTTCTGACTCTTTGGCAGAGTGAGATTAGGCCCCACATGGTTTCCCTTACATTCCCCTTGACTGGGTTTTGTTCCAACCAATGTCCAGGGTTTGGTGAAGTTCAGTTCTGCCCAGTAGAAGGCAGGAATTATATGATCATTCATCAAAGTGCTTTAAGTGGAGTGGAATTTTCCTAAACTTTCCAGTATGTTCTGTTGGCATCTTTCACCCTGACTAAAGAATAAGGACAGCTATATAGGACAGTGGAGGGTTGAAAAATCACAAACGCATACATTATATTACCTGACCTTTCTTCAGGGCTAACTCTGTGTCAGGCCTGGTATGAATAGAATAAACTAACTCATTCAATCATTTCAACACCCAAGGAGTTAGGAACTATTAGGTACTTTCTTGATTTTACTGATGAAGATATTGACACATAGAGAGATTAAGTAACTTGAACAAGAGCCCAAAGCGTGGAAGCAGCAGTGTCAGGATTCGAAACAGAGCAGAATGTCTCCAGAGTCAGGACTTGTGACCCCTTCACTAAGTGGGGCTCTGAAATAGCACTTTTCAACCTAAAAGACCACTGAGCCTCAGGGTTCCTAGATACCCTGGGGACTGTCAGGGGCAGGAAGTACCAAATTTGGGGGGCACCTAGTTACTCAGTCCCCTCTCTTCCCAGCCCATCTCCCCTGGTGTCTGCTACAACCACAACTCTTCTGCTTTTCCCTCCTATATAGGGTGGACTTCCATGTAAGTCTTAGCTTGAAAGGGGGGTCTGAGGGAAGTGTGTAGCTCACCTGATGGAGTACCATTAGTCCGGGACAGTTTGGTTGGTATTGATAACTCTGGCACCTAGTAGGAGATCTGGTATTTGGTGGCTGCCTAACAACTGTCTGTTGCATGAGCAAATGATTCTGCCCACCCCTGCCTTCCCTTCCTCCATAGCAACAAGGAAATGAGCACAGGAAGGAGAAGAGTGTGACAGAGCAGCAGAATGCAGCAAGTATGGCCCTGGGAGTGCCCTTTCAGGCCTCTGCCCCTCCTCCAGTGAACTCAGCAGGCCTCAAGGGCCTCACCCGTGAACTCTGGGTGTTGGACTAAAAACCTCGAGTTCTAGCAGCATCTTACATTTCTGTGAGTCAACATCAAGGACGCCAGAACTGGGGGCCAGTTGAGCATCAAAGGTGTCAATCACATCTCATCTCTAGCAAGGGAATCCTCCTTCCTCCAGTGAGTACACAGGGCACACCGTTTGATGTTCTCTCTCAGAGCTCCCCTGGGGGAAAATTCATGTTAAACCTCCCAAGGGAGGAAACAGACATGTATATACAGTTATTTTTAAGTATAACTGGCTCAAGGATGCTACATGAGAATGACACCATTAAGAAGGTCCTGTCTAGGGGCGCCTGGGTGGCTCAGTTGGTTAAGTGACTGCCTTCAGCTCAGGTCATGATCCTGGAGTCCCGGGATCAAGCCCCACATCAGGCTCCCTGCTCAGCAGGGAGTCTGCTTCTCCCTCTGACCCTCCCCCCTCTCGTGTTCTCTCTCTTTCTCTCAAATAAATAAATAAAATCTTAAAAAAAAAAGAAGGTTCTGTCTACAGAGACAACACTGAAGAAAGAATGACACAGGCTGAAAAGTGATGCACCTTCAGGAAGGCCCCACTGCCACTTCGTCAGAAGCAGTAACAAATACAGAGACACTGCCAGTCAAATCACATTCCCCAGACTCCTCGATACACACTAAAAGTCAAATAGATCAACACTGACCTGAAGGAGGGAGAAGTAGTCCTTGTCAGAAGCATTAAGACAATTTTTAAAATCATTTTATTTACAACAGATTTAGAATGGGATTCTTTCTGCTTTACTTTGAGGTGAGGCACCCGTATTAGTTTCCCATGGCCACTGGAACAAATGAGCCCAGACCAGGCGGCTTAAAACAACAGAAATGCATTTTCTCACAGCCCTGGATGCCAGAAGTCTCAAGTAAGTACCACGGAGCCGAAGTCAAGGCTTCAGCAGGGCTGTGCTCCCTCAGAAGGCTCTAGGACGGGGCAGGTGCGCCGTTGCCTCCCTTAGCTTCCGGCGTCTGCCGGCACCCCTTGCCTTGTGGCCCAGCTCTCTCAGCTCTACCTTCCTGGTTACATTACCCCCTCATTGTCTCTCTGTCAAGACTCTTTCTGCCTTCCTCTTATAAAGATACTTATGATTGCATGAAGAGCTCACCTGAATAATCCAGGATAATCTCGAGATCCTCAACTGAACCACGTCTTTTGGTATATAAGGTAATATTCATCTGATATCTTTGGGGGACATTTTTCAGCTGACTACAGCTCCTGAAGCCACTGCAGGACTCAAAAACCATCCAAAGAGGGAAAAAGAAGAGTCAAACACCAAACAACATCACCCACCTGGAATCACCCACCTATATAAACAGAAGTGGATACTGAAGAGGCCAGAGAGGGTCATCAGGATGCTGCTCATTTCCCACCCCCTCAACCCCCATGGAGGAAGACAGAGAACTGTCCCCTTTTCTAGGCCATGGGAAGTGCTGCCAGGAATAGAGTGGAGCTCGGTGACAGAGTTTTAGCTTGACTGCATCCCCCTTGAGTGTGCAGTTGCACTGGCCCGAGCAGGAGGAGCCAATGGATAGAACAGACCGATTGCGGGAAGTGTGAAGTGCTGCTCATGGCCCCCTCGGGCTCTGGAAGACCCATGTGGCCTCCAAAAGGGGCACTGTGATCCAGCAGAGGGACCTACATACAGAGGCCCCCAAGACAGAGGGAGGAATTATCATAGGGACCTGCCCGGAGGAACAGCACTGCCCCTACCATTAGGTTTACAACCCAAAAGTGCCCCAAACAGAGAGAAGCAAAACCTGTCATCTGCCATGCCCCATGTGTGATCCACTGTCTGATGACATCTGTGCCCCTCCAGAAAGACTTCTAGCCCCTTCTCACACTTCCTTGCCCCAGCTTCAGCCTCAGAGAAACCAGAAGCAGTTCTGTGCAGCAAGAATAGGAGGGAGAATCCTAATGTCAGACCTTAAACCCAAGGCAGGCACAAAACGGGAGGAGAAAAGTTTTAGCTTTGGATGAAGTTTTCAGTTTTGAGGTCTATGCTGGCCTGGCCATTTTAATTATTGAAATGCTTCATTTTCAAACTGAGACTCATTTTGGAACTTAGAGAACCCAGAGGACCCTTTATTACTAACAGGGACAAAGTCATTGGACCTGCCTGAGTTTCTCCCCAGCAATGTGGAATAAGCCAGCCCACAGAATTACCAAATGGATTTGAACACACCAGGGAGAATATACAGTGGTTTTCTGCATGCACCTCACTAAGTCTAGCCCATTCACTGTGATGTTTGGATTTCTTTTTATCCTTTGGTCTCTTTTTATTATTTAGGGCAAAGAGCTAGATTTTGCCCATATTCCTAAGCCTCAAGGGAAGGCCACAAAGGACATGTGTACCAACCAGAGCTGCCCAGGTCTTTCTATTTTCAAAATGAACCGCACGAATCACCTTCACAATGTACGTCCTTAAGCCATGAATTGCAAGGATTTCTGGGTCAGTGGGGAGTGCCTGTGTTTCCACAATTAGATGAACCACTAATCCCACTAACTTAAAGAGCTGCAATTCATCTGGTTTCCAAATGCCATCCTGTGGGCCCATTTTGGTTTCAATATAGCATCTTTCTCCAGCCTGGGGACAAAGTTCCCTGTTTTACTCATTCTTCCAGTGCTTGGGAATCCCCGTGCCTTTCATCATCCTTTGTACCACAAATGTGGTCATCTCTGCATTTATCTGCTCCTAATGTTAAGCAGCCTTAATAGTTGGAGCAGATAAAGAAGGGCCAGGATGCAATTAAAGCGTTTTAAACCAGGCTTCCCTCTTCTATTTCTCTTCTTTGTAGATTCAGGCAGTGAACTTGAAATTTGAATCAAGGTGATAAACAGAATCGTGGTTTCCCATAACCTCTGGAAGACCCGAGAGCATCCTCCTTCCTAGTGGCAGATGGTGTCCTGAGCACAGGCCAAGACACAATATGGAAACATGCAAATGGCACCAGGTTAGAAGTCGGGAGACCTGTGAAGTGCTCCTGGACCAGAAACTCACTGTTTTCATGCCCTTCTTCATCTGTGCTATGGGCATATGACAGCCTCATGATCTGTCTAACCAGGCTGAGAAAAGCCAATGGATCAAGGACTTGGAAAGTGCTGATACCGACATTCAGTAGTGTGAAAGAAGCTGACTGTCCTTCTGATGGAGGTGGTGATGAAGAGCTCCAACTTCTCTGTGAGGATGATGATTGATCACACTTATTTAACTCCAATCATATCTGTATCCTCGGGAGAATGAGGGGAGGGCATTAAGTTACTAGGATAAAGAAACTGGACAGAAGATAATTAACAAATACATGTACACACATATGGGAATGGATATGTGCACGTATGTGTAATATTTTTAAAAAGCAGAAGCACAAATGATAACCCACTCGGCATATTCTAGCAGGTGCACTCTAAGCCAGCAGCAGGGGAAGCTGGGAGACAACTAAGTTTGCACCCAGAACCTTGAGAAGCCTCAGGAATTGGCAGCACAGTTACCCTTGGGAAGTGAGGGTGAATGCGGGGCCAAAAAGGGAAGAGTTTGTTAAAAGTCTATTTATAAAGCAGTGAGGTGCACAGTCCTCTTTCCAACACAGGATGCCCTGTGCCCACCCCTGCCCCCAGGAGATTAAAGTCTTGTTCTCCAGGGAGGACGAAACAGAATCTATAGACCAGTGACCACCACCAGCTGCGGGCAAGAAAACTTGGTTGAAAACAGGAGGATTAACTGAAATATGCCCAACCTTCCTCCCTACTTCAGAAGTCCTAGAATCCTGGGTAACCCTCTTCAGAGAGAAGACTGGAAGATCCTTCTCTGGGGAATACAATCAGCCTGAGAGAAAAGACCCAAAGACACTGAGCTTGGTTTCCTATGGAGATGCACCCTGAAGCCAGCTAGCCGCCCCCAAGTACACGGTTCCCAGTCTGATGCTTAGGCTTCCTCTAACACCTAGGAGCAGGCATCCAAGGACCACAGGACATCTGAGGCAGGTCTCAGATATGAAAAGCAGATTCCAGGAAAGATAAACAGAAAAGAGCAACTTGGAGTAAACAGAGACTATGCAAGGACGTGAGAATTACTCCCCCACCCTTGTCAAAAACAAACAACAAAGAAATTGATTGTTATCATTCCCAGAGAGATAACAACAGATATTACAACTTCGAAACAAGCATGGAGTTGTTTAAGAAAGGAAAGCATAACCATGTAGTGAGCGTACTACACAGCTCAGCCGAAAACAGTGTTTACATAATCTACATAATGTAATCTGGTATGATATAATCAAAAGCATGGTGCAACTATATAGAAATGAGCAGGGATGGGCGGTAAAATCTCTGCCGTCATCTTCCATGTGGGAAGAGCTGAGCTAATGCTTGAAACTGAAAAAAGCAAAAGTCCCATTATAAACAATCATGGTGAGAGACATACACATACATATGAAAAGAAAAAGTAAAACCACTGAAAGTGATAGCCTTGAGAAGAGGAAATAGGACAGCTGGGGCTGGCACTGGGGGACTGACAGAATGGCATTTTTGGTAATGAGCTCAGAGAACTATTTGATTCTCGAAACCACGTGTATTTTATTTTATTTTTTTTATAAAAAATGAAAGCCAAATTCTAAGAGCTTGGGTTCTGGCATCAGGCTGCCTGGATTAGTCACTGGTCCTCATCCCTGAATCCTGTAGGATGCTGGGCAATCTTCTTAACTTCTGTGGGCCTGAACTGCCCCCCTCACATGTCTGGGAGCCATCACAATGGCACTGCCTTATGGAATTGTTGGGGGATAAAATCGGATCATGTGTGTAAGGCATGTAGCATGAGCACATAGTATGGGCTCAATAAATGCTGCCTAGTGTTTTCCCACCCCCGGGGATCTGATTTCATTGGGCTGTGGTGAGGCATAGATATAGGGGTTTGAAAAGCTACCCAGGGGATTCTGACACATGAAGGAAAACCAGTGGTCTCCAGCCTAGAGAAAGTGACGGGGGAATATAACTACTGCTAAAAAATAAGTGATTACTGGATGTTTCATCGTCTATCCTCCCACTTGGACCCTGCAGCATCCAGATGATAAAGAAATGGAATGCTAGCATCCCAGTGATTCTCATTTTTCGAAACAGTAGAAGTTGACAGAAATGTTGACTATACATAGAAGTTTTCTAAATTAAATCCCACTGGCTCACTGAATGCGGTTTGATTTCAGTCATAAATTTTCAAAGGAAAATGCTGACCCTAAGACATACTAAGACAGGTTTCAGAATACAGCAAAAATTTTAAGGGTACACAATTTAAGCATAAAAAACTATTATTAAAGATATTAATAAGCTCTAAGCTTCTGGGGGCTCAACTACTGGCATCTTTAGAACACTTAGATTGAACCAACATCAAAAGCTTGGGAAAAAAATCAGTTTATCTTTAGAGATGTATGGGCCCACCTCAAATTTCCAGGTTTAAAAATGGCATCACTCCAACACAACTCAAAGTAGTTTAAGCAAAAGAGGGAATGTGTAGGCTCAGGTAGCTGGGGAGGCTTCTAGGATAGTCAACAGAATGAGGGGAAGAGCAGAGGGGAGCAGCACCCTAGAGGCCAGCACTGGAATTCACTGTGCTCTCCACGTTCCGGGGTCCCCTGGATATGTGCGATACAGCAGTGAAAACAGCAATACAAAACTGAAAGATAAATACATGCAAAAATAAAAAGATATCCACCTCAGAGGATAAAGATTTGTTCAAGAGCAGCGAGGAGGCCGTGAGCTCCAAAGAGGAGGGGACAGCAGATTGCAGGGTAAACCGCTCTAAGACTTTGGCTGTACTCTGAGTGAGATGAGAATCCTTTGAAGGATTCATAGTGACAGGATGTAATTAATGTTTCAAAACTTTGTGCAAGCAAACAACCAAATGACCTCTTTGCTGTATACAAAACTGAATGTGGAGAGGCAAAGCAGCAGCAGGCGGACACGTAAGAGGATACTATTTTCCAGGGGAGACACTGTGCTGGTTGGACTTAGGTTGTCATGGAGGAAATGATGAGATGTTATCATGTCATCCGGGTCTAGTTCTACTTCAAAGGTGGGGATGAAAGGACCCGCTGATGGATTCCACTGGGCTGCAAGGAGAGCGAGACGTGGTTGATGCCCTGCTACCAGGACCCTCTCCCTCCCCATGCATCCTCTGAATGCATCGATCCATCTTTCATCTCTGCCTGTCTTTGGCTTCATTCTAATTCTCCACATGGCAGGAAATAACACAGTGCCCAAGAGCTCCAAATTCATACCCTGCCATTTACAACCATGGGAGTATATCTGTACATCAGACCTTAATAAGGTCCTGTTTTGGTCACGGGCCCAACCCTTGGATCACTCACTGTTGTCAGGAAGATGCATTTCATGACTGTCCAGACCTAGAATACACACTTATCCCCATGAGTGCTTACTCCCCCAGGGCAGTAGGGCATGTTTCTGGGATTGCACAGTTAGGAGAAGCTTTCCAGGTATGCAAACAGTCTAACCCATGCCCCCCACCCCAACAAAAACCAACTTGCTTCCCCTTTGAGTTTTCTCCTCTTCCTCAGACCCTGAAGGCTCTTCCTTTCCCCGAAAGTCAGAATAGCTTCCAACATGGGGCACTCACCTCAAAAGGGATATTGTACTTTCATTATCTAACAGTACAAAATCAAATTAAAAGTCACAGTAATTTTAAATCTGGCCTCAGGATCCAGCTTAGTCTGTCATTCAAAAGCAGGTGGAATAGGAAAGGGGGCAGAGAGAGAATTTTGAATTCCCCCTCCCCAGCTTAATTGTTGAAAGAGTCTCTCTCAACTGCTTTCACAAAAAGCTGCATAGAGAAGCATTTCCAGTCAGTTTTCTGAGAGTCCTGATATATTTTAGAGCAAGATGTGCCTGGTTTTTTGTTTTTGTTTTCTTGTTTTTTTGTTTTTATCTTACCTAGGGCTTTCTGCACTCTTTGTCAGTTAAGAATTCTTGGCCCCAAACCAGCTCTACCAGTAGCATTTGTGAGTTTTGGGAAAACTCTGCTGAAGAATTGAGGACATAGGCCACAGTCTGAAAGTATGTAAATGTGGCAATTTAGGATCTTGGAATGTTTGTTTAAAAAGTGGCAGGGGGCCCTGTGCGGCACTGGCTGTCTGTCCACATGAACGTTCAGTGATTCTGCTGCCATCACTCTGATCACTGGTCCCATCAAGGCTGCCCTCTTTACCCTTCCTTCTGGAACACCTGCTCCCACAGTCACTGAGAGAGAACTGATCTCTGTTGACGATTTTCCCTACCCCAAACAACCCTGGGCTGTTTATGGTAGGTATTACACACGAGTGAGGTTTTATTGATCTCTTTTTCCCAGACATCCCTCCGTCTCCTCCCACCCCAGCCTCATTTTTGTTCGTCTGCCACCTGGAAGCAGCAAACGCTGCTCCTCTTGCTTTTCTGCATACCAGAGGCAGTGATAATATTTACAGTGGCAGCGAAAGGCCCTTCCTGCTGTCTTCACAGCCCTGGCACTCAATGGTGCTGGGACCCAGGGAGAGCCGAATGCAGAGCAAGGGCTCCTTCCCTCTGCATGCCCAGAGAGGTGTTCAGCTGTGACTCAAATGCCAGGTGTGAGCCTGTATAGAAGGCCCTCCTTTGGCCATCTGGGACATGGTAACCAGGGAACTCCCAGAAGTTTCCAAAAATGGAATGGTGTCCCTCTAGGTGTTCAAGGAAAGGTTAGATTTCCTTTTGGAAGAGAGTTATAGAGGAGATGAACACATCTGGTGGAATTTGATGAGTTGCCTTCAAAATAGACTTCATGTACCCCAGAGGGAACAAAGATAATCCATTAGGGTATAGGAAGAAAATATTATAAATTTGTTTATTTTTAAATATAATTTTTGTATATATTTCTAAATAAATATACCAGTATAGAAATATAAATACAGCATTTAAAAATGAATAAGTATACATGAATTGAGGCTATATGCTGAAATTATTATTATTATTTTGGGTAAATGATCAAAACAGTTTGAAAACCATTAAATTAAGGGATACTCATGTTCTTTTCTTACACTAAAATTCTGTGGTTCTGTGATTTTATGTCCCAGGACAAAGTCAGCCACGACAGACCTGATAAAGGAGAGATGAACACAGACAACTGGTCTCTGGGCGGCACCCAGATTCTAGTAGCATTTCTGCCACCTGGGACTTTTGGCCCCGTCCCCACTCCTCTCCTCTATCCCCAGAGAAGAAGGTGAGGGAGGTTACAGGCACAGGGCAGAGGATGGCCCTCATTACTGCCCATCCAGGGCCCCCTCCCTCATGGGGTTGCAGCTCTACCAGTAATTAGGACCAGGTTGGATGTGACAAAAAGAAAATTATGGCTTCTGGTCTTTTCGAGACTGTACCACCTAGGTAGTACTATCTTATTCTAGTTCTGTTTAGGTTTTTGGCTGGATGCGGGCCACATCATCCCTACCTTGAAACTGGAAAGTCCTGTCTATTGATCT
Source organism: Zalophus californianus (assembly GCF_009762305.2). Lineage (NCBI taxonomy): Eukaryota > Metazoa > Chordata > Mammalia > Carnivora > Otariidae > Zalophus > Zalophus californianus. Next base: position 177,330,376 of record NC_045596.1, read on the forward strand.
TCTGGCTCAACTCTGACCACTTTGTAGTACTTCATTTGGGGTTTCAGATAGGCTTTTTTCTCAACCTTCCACTTGTCTTTACTCTTTTGCCATTCAACTTTTCTCATTTACTTTTTCTTTTTATCATTTTCCTTCTTTCCATTACTTACTTTCACTTTCCTCCTTCCTTCGGAGAATCTGAGGCCTGCTCATGGCCAGCTCCCTTCCAGCAGTACAAACCCCATTCTGTCCGATAATCCTCTTGTAAAGATCGTGTAGGGAGTCTGAACCTTCACTTCAGTTGCTCTACATTCCCTTTGGTGCTTCTAACCTGTCCTCCCAAACACTTCCAGCCTTGAAAACTATGATTTTTTTTTAAGATTTTATTTATTTATTTGACAGAGATACAGAGAGAGAGGAAACACAAGCAAGGGAGTGGGAGAGGGAGAAGCAGGCTTCCCGTGCAGCAGGGAGCCCGATGCGGGGCTCAATCCCAGGACCCTGGGATCATGACCCGAGCCGAAGGCAGACACCTAACAACTGAGCCACCCAGGTGCCCCCAACTATGATTTATTTAAACACACACACACACACACACACACACACACACACACACACACACACAACTTAGATGTTATCTCTTCCAAGAGCCCTCCCTCGTTCCTTGTACACCATGCATGCAAGCTAATCAATCCCATCTGTGTACTTTCTGCACACTCTTTGTTTTTTTATTCATACAACTGACCTATAACATTATATTAGTTTCAGGTGTACAGATGTGATTCAGTATTTGTATGTATTACAGAATGACCACCACAATACGTCTAGTTAACATCTGTTACCATACAAAGTAGAAAATTTTTTTCTTGAAATGAGACCTTTTAAGATCTACTCTCTTAGCAACTTTCAAATGCACAATACATATTATTAACAGTAGTCACCATGCTGTATGTTGTATCTCCAGGACTTAATTGTTTTATAACTGGAAAGTTGTACCTTTTGACCCCTTCTTCACACTCTTCTTTCACAACACCAATGACACTTGGTTTCAACTATATAGTTACATGTCTGTCTCACCCTGCTGGTTTGTAAACTTACCCAAGGCCCAGGCTGAAACCCTATGCACAGCTCCCAGCACAGTGCCTGGTACAAAGCAGATTCCGAATAAATGTAGTGAAGGAAAGAAGAATATCTGAAGACAACTACTCTTGGCCTCCCCATTGATCCACTAGAATGTGGCCAACTGCAAAAGTCACAATAAGAAAGCTAATATTTATTGTGTGCTTTCGGTGAGAAACCAATTCAATATATAAGTGGTTGAGTGGAGACCGCCAGACCAATTAATTATACACTCTGTGAACTCAGAAGCAGACTCCTTCTCCCTATAAACTTTGAAAAAGTATGTTCCAGGCTAAATGACAGTATCCTTCTTGTTTGGCTCTAATTGCCAGGTTGTTTCTTGGGTTCGTTTCTGTCTTTTAATCATGGTTTACACATGATTGTTCCTGGACTGTACAGATTTAAAGTTTGCACCTGGAACAGTGACATTTTTCTTGTTCCTGGAAATTCACTGGAAATTTTCCAGTCACCAAAAGCCTGAATCTAACTGAAATACAACTTTACATGAATACAGTTTTTTTCTTTTTCCTTCTCCAACAGGGACTATCATTTTTTTTTTAATAAAAGGATCAGCAAACTGAAAAAAAAAATAAATGCGAGGTACTAATTTTGATTATTAACTTCTCCATCTGATCCCGCATCCACAGCCAGGACAAATCCCATACTTTCTCTTATATACTTTTTACATCTGGCGCTTGTTCACGTTTTCTCTTTCTTGCTCACTCACACACACACACACACACACACACACACAGGCATGCACACACATGCACACACAACCTGAAGCCATGCAGCTTTAATTCCCAGACCATGGAAACTTTTGCACACGTGAGTGCTCCCCTCTTGGTCTCATAACCAAGTCGGCCCTTACTACCCAAAGCTCACTGTTAGCAGCTGCTCAGAGACCAACAGAACCTGAAAGAGTAATGCACCCCCCAGGGCTTCTGCCAAAGCATGCTTGTCCCCCAGTCCTCACTCCCAGACTGACACACCTATCCCAGCAATGTGCTGTGAAGAAAAATCCTCTCACAAGGGATGGCAACGCCACACTGTCCTGTAACTTCAAAAATATATCCTTCCCTCTCTGGTCAACGCTACAATCACAGTCTCAGGAAACTGAAAATTGAACTGATACTTGATCTGAGTTCTAAGATTGTCAGCTACCTGAAAACTGAGACCCTGGGTGATTCAGAGCCTCTTTGGATCATGGTGAAATGGAGCAAAATTGCATTTCCCCCTCTTTTTCGTTTTCTCTCTGATCTGCCCACTCTCCTATTCCCGCTGCTTCTATATAAGGTCATTGTGAGGACAGACGTGATAATGTTTGTGAAATGCCTTGAATTCCTACAAAGGAGGTTTATAAACTCAAAACACTATTGCTTTTTGAGGCGCTATTTTTAGTGCTCTGCAAACACTGTTAACATATCTTTAGAGATAAAAAGAGTCCTGTGGCTGGATGGTGGTGATGGTTACTAGCAATGTGAATGTACTTAATCCACTGTCCTGTTCACGTCACAGCGGTTTGGGTGGTCAATTTTATGTTATGGGTATTTTACAACAATAAAAAAATATGTAAATAAAGAGTCAACAACAAAAACAGAGAACCTTTATATTACCTGACTGCTTAGAAAGCAGGTTTCCTGGCATCCACCCCCTCGGCACCCCGTGTTTTGTCTATTGGCGTCTGCTTGCCCTCTGATCTGTTCTCAAAACCTCACAGAGGCTGAGAGAGGACTAAAGCTGATGGCCCTCCTCACCCCTTCCTCCCACATTACAGATGAGCAATGAGGCTCATTGGAACTAAATGGTCCACTACCGCTTAAGGTCCCTAATTTCAGGTCCAAGTTCGTTTTCTTGGGGGAACGTAGTACCTCATTCTGCGTATCATTTGTAGCAATAACCCATGCTATTGATAACTATCACAATATAAATCTATAACCTCCTTCACCACACCACTCCTGGCTGGCCCTGGGAGAAGGGTGACAGAGACCGGAGCCCGGCATGCTGGCCTCCTCCAGGGAGCACACCTCCGAGGCTGGTGTTCTAGGGCTGACAGCCAGAGGGGCCACGCACTGGAGGGTGCCTGATTTCTGGCCACCTGTCCCTTGGGTATTTTTGTTTTTGTTTTTTAATTTTTTATTTGACAGAGAGAACACAGCGAGAGAGCGAACGCAAGCAGGGGGAGTGGGAGAGGGAGAGAAGAAGGGCAGGAAGCCTGATGCGGGGCTCAACCCCAGGACCCTGGGATCATGACCTGAGCCGAAGGCAGACGCTTAACGACTGAGCCACCCAGGTGCCCCTGTCCCTTGGGTTTTAGGTGACCAGCTTTCAATCCTGTACCGTCCCAGAAAAATGAATACCAGGTGTCACCAGAAAATGGACGTTTTACACCTGGGGTATAAACTGTCATCAAGGGGCTTTCAGAGAGGTTGACACAACCTCATGCTACCCTGGCTGAGTGGCGCCACGGTAACTCCACCTGGACCTTTGGGAAGAGCTCTCCCTGGAAACGGGTCTGCTGCACACATGGTGTGATCCCCAGGCAGGGCAGAGTCCCGAGAGAGGGTGTAACACGGCTGCACTAGCGGCAGAGAGACTTTTAGAAGTACGAGTGGGAAGGGACCTTAGCGATCCGGTCCAACCCCCTCATTTCATAGATAAGGAGCCGCGGACCGTGGCAGGCAGGGTGCACCCAGCAAGCTGTCCAAGGCTGCCGGCCAGTCGGCTGCGGCTGGGAATTCCCAGCCAGGCATTCAGTAGTCCGGGGCCAGCGCTCCTCCCGCCACACGCTTCCACCCGGGGTGAGGGAGGCAGAAAGGTATGCTGGGGAGACATGGGCTTTGGAGCCAGGCCAGCCACCCATCCCCACTCCCCTGTCTCCCTCAACCGCTAAGGTTTGGGCAAGTGACCCTGCCTGAGCCCCAGTTACCTCTATAAAATGGGCATGCGTAATAGTTCTCGTCTTTCAAGAAGGACCTAAGTGTTAAAATTAAATGATGTGAGGGAAGTGCCACCTTAGGTTTTGACACAGTAAATGCCCCACAATGTAGGGAGGATTTATTCCGTGACAGTAATCCCCCGATCCACGGGGGGATGGATCCCAGGGAAACCGTGGTGAGGTTTCCCAAGACCCCCAGTGGATGCCTGAAACCAGGCATAATTAAAAAAAAACCCTCTAGATACGATTTTTCCCCATACATACACACCCAGGCAAAAGTTCAATTTATAAACTAGACACAGTAAGAAATTAACAATAACAAATAATAAAATTGTACAACAAATTCTTGTACTGTACTCACCCCTCTTCTTGAGATGCCGTGAGGCGACGATGCCGAGGTGAAGAGAGGAAGTGAGGTGACTGACGTAGGCGTCGTGACGTAACGTTAGCGGCTCCTGTCGTTATGACGCTGCGGCGTCAGAGGAGGCGAATTCGCTTCTAGCCAGCCGTTGACTGCGGGTGACTGAGACCCACCTGGAAAGCAAAGCCGGAAACCGCGGGCTGCAGGACTTGGGCCACCCGGCTTTCTGAGCATCATGGGCCTTATCCAGGGCAGGACTCTAAATGCACTGCGGGCCCAGCTTGTTGGACTGGGGCACCTGACACCCGTGATGGCAATTAGATGATTTCCAAGAAATCGACGAGAGCAGTAAAGAATAAAGCCCTCACACTTCCAGGTTGGAAAAAGAGAGGCTAGGCCCCATCAGTTGGCTTGAGGGACCCGGGCATATTAATGTGGGATGTGCCCTCCAAGCACATGTCGAGGAAGATCCACAGAGCTCTAATTTCTTGGCTCTGGGGGGCACGCAAGGAATGCTGAATGGCTTAGCTATCTCAGGACATAATAACATAGGATCCACCCAGGCCAGTGGTCCTCCAAGTGTGGTCCTCCAACTAGCAGTACCTGGGAGCTTGTTAGATGCAGATTCTTCAGCCCCATCTTGAACCCAGTGAATCAGAAAAGTCTGAGGATGGGCTCCTGCAAACTATTTACCAAACCTTCTAGGTGATTCTTAGACATACACAATTTGAGAACCTCTGACCTCGGCCATTTATCCTGATTTCCTGATTGACAGCACTGTGGCTATCCATCTTAGCTGTACAGAAGTAGTCTGGTGCCAAATCTACAACTCAGATCAATTAAATCAGAATCTCTGGGATTGGACCCAGGGGCCAGCTATTTAAAGACTCCTCCGGTAATTTCAATGTGCAGCCAAGCTTGAGACCCACTGATTTGGAGCAAGAATTTTGAATGAAGCCGTAAGTCATTCATACCATTTGTGTGAATGCGATAGTGTGTGAGAGAATCAATTCAGAGTGCTAGGAGTCACCACCATTTCCTTTGCTCAGAGTTTTCGTGTTTGTTTTTCCCACCACTACTTCCTCAATTGTCCACTGTGGGTTCCGTATCCCCAAGAGAAGTTCTGAGTACGCTTGATCCTCCTACCCATTCACCCACCTCTACTACCATCGAATTGTTCATGTTCCTGAATTCACTGACTAGTGTTAAGGAAGATCCAGGAGGAGGCTCTATTTATTCTCTTGGAATCCACTGTGATTTTCTAAATTAAAGACAATTATGTTTCCATCATATATGTGTCTCTTCTCTGTCAGATTTCATCTACAGTGCTTGTTATGTTGATGCATTTTATTCAGCTTTTGGTTCAGATAAGCACCAAAGTAGGCTAATAAAACCTATCTGGTTTATGTTTTGTTTGGCCTTATGAAACACCCAAGTGTTTCATCTGGTAGAAGACTTAACATTCGAGACAATAGTTGGTCCTCACCACGATTTCCTTAGCTGGAAGAGGGTGGGCAGGAAAAGAGATTCAGTTATTTCCCCCAGTAGTCTGTAGACTGGACTGCAAGAAAGTTGGTGAATAGACTCAGGGCCAACACCTTCAGGTTCTAATAAAAATACTGTGTTTAAAGATGGGGCAATAGGGGGCGCCTGGGTGGCTCAGTCCATTAAGTGTCTGCCTTCCCCTCAGGTCATGATCCCAGGGCTCTGGGATTGAGCCCTTCATCTGGCTCCCTGCTCAGTGGGAAGCCTGCTTCTCCCTCTCCCACTGCCCCTCCCCACCCCTGCTTATGCTCTCTCTCTCTCAAATAAATAAATAAAATCTTTTTAAAAAAATAAAAGAATAAAGATGGGGCAATAGAATGGTATATCTAAGATGTCATCATAAATGCTAGCTTTACAGTTTTAGCTTCAGATCAATTATTTGCAAGTTTTGGAAATCTTCCAAGAAGCTCAATTTAGAAATGTATATACTTTGTAGAGTTAACAATTTTTAATCTGCCGATAAAAATCAAATATTCCTTCTCAGAGGATTTCCTAGGGTACCACCTTCCACAAAGTCTCCAGGAGTTCTGAAACTCCCTAAATTCTATTTAGGGAGAAATGGATATTAAATGTACTTGTCCATGTTTCTCTGCACAGGTTAGAATAACCAATCACCCTGATCTCTCTGGAACTTTCCCATCTGAGCACTGTAAGTCCCATGTCCACTGTCCATCCTGAGCAAACTGGGACAGTTGGTCGCACTACATAGTAGCCAGAGATGCTTGTTTACCATCTATCTCTTTAAAAATCCTCCCTTCTGTTTGACTCATGCACTGCTTCATCTCAAACCATCAGCACTGTGCCTAGAACACACACATACACACACACACACACACACACACGTGCGCGCGCGCGTGCCAAACACCCCCAGTTCCTTCCTCATAATGCTATTGCAAATACATTCTTTTCTTTTTCCTGAATTTCTACTTCACATTTTTCCCACTGCCGTCACCACCCTATCTCTCCACAGGGATGATTCCAAAAACATCTTGTTCTTTTTAATCAAACTGCCAGAACAAATGTAGGGAAGAAAAGAAAGTGATTCCTGTGTTTCAGAGCTGAAACTAGATGAAAGAGTACATCATAAAAGTTAGAGTGCCTTTTTATTCAATGAGATAAATCTTTATTGCTTATCCCTAAAGTGCCAGATACTGTGTTACACTGTCTTCGCAGTAAGACAAGTCCCTGATATCAAGCTAATACATGAGACGAATGTGTCCCCTTAGCTCAATAAGACTCACTGGCATCCTTGATGTCCTTGTTCCTTGATTTTCCGCTAGAGTGGGCACACACGGCTTTGGTTTTTGCCATCCTTTATCTCGGGCTGCTCATAGCAATGGACTGAATCCACTGCCAATTTGTTCTTTCTAATCTCAGTGCTGCTCTAGAATTATTATAATAAATCCAATTAATTTCTCAGAATGATTCCAAATTCTGTCCACACTGATGCTCTTTCACGCATCCATCATGCAGTGCAGGCCTTTGTCCTCTGTCTTGCTGAGATCAACAGCATTTGGTGGACTTCCAGCTAGCGTTCACTTTCCTACATTAAATTTTCCCAGTCTCACCAGGGTCATTTTCCCTCACCCTGTGGCCTTATGTAAGGAAACATATTTTCTCCTCTCTGAGGCTCCTCCTTTCTCCTCTATCACTTCTTTAGCTTCCTTCCTCAATCATTACCCATCTGATATATTTTTTTCTGCCCTTTGCCTTCTCTTCAACATGCAAATATGCTTATATCACAATTACTCTTAAGAAGATTTAAAAAAAAAGAGAGGATCTGATTCCACTGAAACTATGGAATTATCACACCTTTCTTGCTTTTCATTAAGCCCCACCCTCCTCCCGCCCTCACCTTTCTGTCCTGTCATTGCTCCTGTCCATGTCAACCCTGTGCAGCCTGGGATTGGCTCAAGCTACACTGAAATTTTCTCTCCAGGTGTCCCAACAAACGACTTGGAAAATGCGATGCCTCTTCTAGGCTCTCATCCAGCCCAGCCTCTTGGCCTCATTTGAGAGCATTGTTAATGTTGACCTCTCTCACGTTCTAGATCCTGACTCTCCTTGACCTCTCCCTGGGCACATCACTCCTGTTGCCTGTTTCTCCTCCATGCCTCCGGCCTCCTCCCAGTCTCAGGCTTGACCTCAACTGGGGCCATGGGCTGTAGCTCCAGCTCTGTTCTCTTGACTCTCATCTGCATTCCCCTCTCTAAACTCTCCCCTTCACTGTCTATGCATGTTTCCAAACACCTAAAAGGCAGTTCCACATGGAAAAAATCCCAAGATCCCAAGATCCTCAAACTCAATGTGCCAAAAATTAAGTTTATGACTATTATGTCTAAAACCTGTCTCCCAGGCTTTTCTGTCTTGGTCCTGGCATCCACTCTACTAACTCAGACTCCTGCCTTATTTACTTTTTCTATTCCTAACTTCTAGGTGTTTGGCAAATAACATCATGTTACTTTTATTGTTGGAATTTCTCATTACAAATGGCAGAATGTCAACTCAGATTAACAAAGAACAGGGGAAGTACCCCAGACCATAGAAAGGGGGGTTTCACGTGAATGCTACCAGACTTCTTTCTTCACCTCTCATCTGAGCTTTTGTTTGCATTTGCCCCATTCATTCAGGCACCTTTATGGGAAAGGGGCCATGGTCATCGGCAGCTCTGAAGGCACATCCTGTTAACAAGAATAGGAAGAGACACTTTATATGTGCCAGGCACCATTTCTAGGCACTTCAGAGCCCTCAAGGCAAGAAGAAAGAGAAAAGCTATTCTCCACTTCAAATTTAGAGAATTCATAGACAAAGCCTAAAGTGGGCCAATGTAGGTTATGTCCGCACCGCTGCAGCAATCACCAGGTCAAAGATCATGAAGTAGAGTAACTGGCCAGATGTGGACATCTTCCTCCCTGTCAGCTTGGTGTTTCACATAGGAAGGGTCCAATGAACGACAACAGGTAGAAAACATGCAGGGTTAGATTTGCGGGTAAGAAACTGAAATGCAGAAACTTGACCGTGCTTATGAAGGTCCATAGGGCTTTGCAATATCTTACGAAAATTAAGGGACAACAAGGAACTGTATCTGAATAGGTGCCCCATCCACCAAGAAAAAAAAAAATCCATACAGAAGAGAACCAAGACTTCCCTCAGAACACAGTTTTGGGAATACACTAAAACACAAATAAATGGGTCACCGAAGCTCCAAATTTTATGCCAATAGTTCCTAGCCTCTCAAGTATAGAATACCTTTTTTAAAATTAAAAAAACTTTCAAATGTATAAATAATAGTGATTATAATGATAAAATGCACAATGATGTGACAAGATGGCACACCTTTGTACAACACTATTGTTCGGCCTGTAGGTGATAGGTCATCTTCTGCACAGAGTCCAAGGGCCTGCGGAGTCTACAGTCATGAGCTCTCCTTTCTTGTAGAATTTTGGAAGGATTTCTGCCTGGAAAACTTTGGGAGAAGGTATTGAAATTGCCCACTGAAGCCATAAAAATCTCAATAATGCACCTATGGGATGTCTGTTTTTAAGCAATTTAAATTCCGGTGTCCCTTTTTAAGGTAAATAGTTGCCAATTTCATCCATAGGTTAACGTGATGCTGGTCATTATCTTAGACTCCATAATGCCGCATACATGGGCTGGTATTTATTGTCATGCATGGTGTCCTCTATCTTTCATCTGTTTCTGCATCTATCGTTCTTCTGATTATTGACTTCTCATTTGTTAGAAGATTTGTAAACATAATGAGGCCTAAATGGGGCGCACATGAATACGAATTCCATGGTATGTAAATTAAGCCTCCGGCTGTATCATTTGGAGGAGGTATTTCTCTCAGGAGTGAACACTGCCACCTGACAGGTGTGTTATGAGAGGCTGTTTTCATCTTCCATGGTCTAAGGTTTAAGATGTACCTGGAAACATTCTGGGGGGTTTACCCCACATCACTGTTGTGAAAAACATTATTCTACATTGCTCAGTTGGATTTAAACATGAATGAAACAAATATTCAAGAATGTTGTTTCCATGCTAAGCTATTTCATCTGTTATCTTTTCCTTTTGCCCTCAGAGGTGACCAAAAGAGCTTCCAGAATGGAATGCAGCCTTGTATGAAATCAAATTAATCTCTTATTTATAATTTATCACAGGATAATTGTCCTGAGTCTTATTAGGCTGCAAAGCTATTCTATTTATATTGTAAAAAAATATTTTTAAAGGAAAAGGAAAAGCCATTTGAAGTTTGTCATTAAAAAGAGAATGCTATGGGTGCCTGGGTGGCTCAGATGGTTGGGCGTATGCCTTCGGCTCAGGTCATGATCCCAGAGTCCTGGGATTGAGTCCCACATCGGGCTCCCTGCTCCTTGGGAGCCTGCTTCTCCCTCTGCCTCTCTCTCTCTCTCTCTCTCTGTCTCTCATGAATAAATAAATGAAATCTTTAAAAAAAAAAAGAGAGAGAGAATGCTATACAGTGTGGAATTTGAGATTCCACACACTGTCAATAATCTGGGTGTTTCCTATAAAGAAATATGTGCATCCCTTTGCCTGATTTCTCCACTTTAGAGTTCACTTTTACCATTCCCAGGTCCCCTTGTTCAGTCAAATGTGTATGAAGTCTGAAGCTTTCTAAGAAATGCCCTGCCCCAGCCAGGATCAAAGGGAATGCTTCTGGAATGGGATATCAGCAGTACGGCTCCCTTGATTCACTTTTTTCACTCCGCATTGTTTTATCGTCAGCCACGAATACCTTTCAGAAACAAAGCCACCTGCCCTCAAATACAAGGGAAACAATGCTGACTCTCTGTGTGCCTGGGTGTGTGCTTGTGTGGTGGGCTGGGGGACACTCAGTGTGTGTGGTGCCCTGTAGGAGGGATTTACATGTCTGACCTCTCTTCAGGCTATTGCAAAATGTTCAGCAAGCTGGGCACCTGGGTGGCTCAGTTGGTTAAGCGACTGCCTTCGGCTCGGGTCATGATCCTGGAGTCCCGGGATCGAGTCCCGCATCGGGCTCCCTGCTCAGCGGGGAGTCTGCTTCTCCCTCTGACCCTCTTCCCTCTCGTGCTTTCTATCTCTCATTCTCCCTCTCAAATAAATAAATAAAAAATCTTAAAAAAAAAAAAAAATGTTCAGCAAGCTGGAGTTAACCTCCCTGGAGGGCGTGAAGCTCCAAATGGCCATGTTAGGGAGTGACCACTCAGTCCCCTCTTCATGGGAAGGGTCAGAAGTCCTGCCTGAAGGCACTCATACTGAGAGGCATCTAGCTTAGCAGAGTGAGCTCTGGCCTGGGGGATCAAGAGACCCTTGCCTTTCTTAGCTGTCAAAATAGGGGCGTGCAACAGTATCTCTGGGAGCCTCAGTTTTCTTCTGGGTAAAATGAAAAGTTTGGGCTAAATCTGGGGTCTCCATATTGGGGGCACAGTAAACTCACTTCATTTTCTTTTCCTAATAGTGATGCAAGGATCTGACCCCAGACCAGTTAAATTAAACCTCGAGGGGTGGAACCCGGATGTGGGCATTCCCCCTCACCCCCAATCTCCCAGGTGAGTCTTGGCTCGGTACAGCCAGGGTGCAGGACTGCTGGGTTTGCTGCTGTCACCTCAGGGCCCCTCCTTGGTCAGCTGAGTCTCCTCAGCGGTGCACCCTGCCCAGCCCCCCCTTCCATGTGCAGAAGTCAGTAGGGCCACAGTTCCAACAGGATCTGCTGAAACTGTCAATGTAATTAACTGGAATCCGCAATCTAAGGAGTGAGGAATTTGATGGAGGGGAGCGGAGGATCTATTGTTTAAAGAGAATCATCATGGCTCCTAAGAAAACTGCAGGCCAGCAGCAAAGCCCCCTCTTGCCTCTCTCAGAAGCCTGCACAGCGAGCTCATTTGCTTGTTCCTGCCCAGCTCCGACTTCTGTTTTGCCGCGCAGCGCTGTGCTGCAGAGATAAACGAATTTAATTGAGAGCAAGCACTGCAGTTTGATCTTGGAATCATGTCACATAATTCCCTTTTCCAGGGCAGGGCCACACTTCTCTTTGCCCTGTTCTCTTGTCTCTCGGAGCCTTTTTTCCTCCTCTTACTCCTTCTTAACCTATCCATCTCCCTGTCATCGTCTACAGATAGGCCCCACTGCCGTGTGCCCCCAAGCCCCTTGGCCAGGTCTTCCTCCGTAATGTCCCATTTCCCCCACTTTTTCCCACTCCCTTCTTTCCAGCCAATATTGCTGGGCCACCGGTGGCTGTGAGGATGTGAAAATCTGAGACACAGGCATAAATAATGAACTGGGAGAGCCAGACTGAAGTCAGTCAGAACGGAGAACAGTATTTCAGAAATGCAGCCCAATGACTTAGCGAGAGGCGGTATCAAGTTACTGCAACCCCCAGAAACCCCAGACATACTGTTAATTATGAGAACGCAGTTCAGAGTAAGTAAGGATCTGCAATCACCCAAAAGCAGGCTAAAGCTTCATACTCTGCTTTGGGGCTACAGCTGGGAGGTCTAGAAGGTGCCGAGATGCTTGCCCCACCTACTGCACTGGCCAGCCAGTGCGATGACCGGCTAGATGGCCGGCTTGCTCATTCCAAGAATATCACTGCCCCACCGGGCCAGATACAGCTGGACAGGGATGGTTAGAGCGGGGGGAACTCCACATAGCAGCCAGGCCAGGAAGCTGGGGAGTGGGGGGAATCTAGATCTTGTTGCCAGAGGGGAGACAGGTTGGAGAGTGGTCTGCTGCTCTTCTCAGTCATTAGAAGCCAGCCTAAGTCCCTGCCCTCAGCTCAGATGGGCCTGATCCTTTTTAGTTGGAATAGGATTCCCATTTAGTCGGAAACCTCCTCTGGGCCTCCTTTTACAAGCAAGACTTGGTGGACGGGTCTGCAAAGCCCGTGGTCCAACCTGGGGACCTGCTCCGGCTGGCTGGTGAGCAAGAGGCCTGCAGGGCAATCCCAAGTGGCATTCTTGCTGTCCCTCACATCCCCTCCCGTCTGTCCTCCAAATGCAGCCAGACATGTCGCTGTAAAATATAAACCTGGCTATCCCACTCTGTTGCCAGAAACCCGTCAGTAGCCTGTCAGCTCCAGAATAGAGGCTAAATTCCTAACCATGGCGTTCAAGGCGTCTATGACCCGGCCCAAGCTCCCATCTCTAACTCCACCTTTCCAATCAGTGACTTGACCCGGCAGCTCAGAGACTCTGGCTGCTTTGTTTTCTGTGTGCTCTTTGTGGTCCCTCTCCTGCATGCCTTTGCCTAGGCTGTGTCGTCTGCAGAAACTTCTGTCCCACCCACCTCTGCTGCATGAACACCCATTTATCCTCCAAGACCCAGCTTAGGAGCCCTCTTGTTTTTCCAGAGCCCCGAAATTGGATGAACGCTCCTCCTCTTGGACTCCCATTGCACCTACTGCCCCCTTGACATTGAAGGATCTCTTTGTGAGACTAGAGTGGGCCCTCTGAGGCAGGACCTCGTCCTATTCACCCAGGAATGTTCCTAGCATCCAACACAATGCCTGGAAGACAGCAGAAAGTAATACTTGTCTAGAGAATCCTGACTGGAAAAGAGTTGGAATGTAGGTAACCTCCATGTTACCATGTTCCAGTCTGACAGGCATGGATATTCCCTAGGTGCTGCCTTGCCCAGAGGTCCAGAGGTCTGCGCCGCACTCCTTTTCCTCACCCTTCATGATGGCGAGCTCCCCAGCACATGCTTACAATCCCCTCTTCCCCAGCCTCATGAGCCATAACTGTGATCTCATGCTATCAGCTGCTCCCAAGTTCCCAGGCTCTTCTCATCTTTGTGTGGCCTTCACAGGCAGTGGAGACATGCCCTGGTGACTCACACCTTGCCAGTGGTGAGTTAAATCTTCCCAGCCAAAACTTACTTCATTTTCCCAGTGTCTGAGTCATGGAGGAAACAGGTAGAGCAGGTAGGAATCTCTGTCTGCAAATCTGAATGGGCAAAAAAAAAAAAAAAAAAAAGTGTCTTGATTTTTTTCATAATTCAATTTAATTTCTATTTCAAGTCTCATTTTTTTTTCCATTAGGGTGGCAGAGTCTGTTTTCTGTCCTCTCCCATTTCCCTAGTGAAGCATCATAAGCACCCGGGGCTTCTGCGGTGTCTGAGTGAGGGCGTACCTGGTCTTTATCCTCAGTGTCATCTGTTCATTCTGGTTCCCACTGGGAAGCCCCATCTCATCTAACATTACCGCCCGCCCGTGTGGTTGCTGAAGGGGCCTCATTGACATCCTCTGTGCTGCTCTTGTTGGGGCCCAAAAAACCATGTTGGGGCCAGGATGGGGCCCGGGGACTCTAGGCTGGCTGAGGCCACATCTGCCAAATTACACTCCAGAGTCATTGCCAATTCCCTGGAACCTGAAAGAGATAGGACATGGGTCCGCTCTATTCTCAGATTCTATGAACTTACGTGTGAAGGTTTTTTTGCTGGTTGGTTGGTTTTTGTTTTTGTTTGGTTTTAGGTTCCAGCATCCCTAGCATTTGACATGGGGACCAGGGCTCATGGCCTCCTTCCTCAGAGACCCACCAGCTCTATGCTTTCATGCCTACCCCGGTCCAACTGGTTCTCCTCTTAGTCTCTGACACCCTTTCACAACCAGTGTGTATGTGGGGGTAAAGGGGGGCGCCTTCCTCCTTCTCATCTGATATCTGCCTATTTACCTCTGTCTTGTTTCTGTTTCCTCAGAATTTCCTGAGGAAATCCATAGGCCACAGAGACTTTTTTTCCTCTGATTTTTCCTGTCACATCCCTTCCCTTGGTCAGTGATCACCTGCTGCCATCTAATTACTGAATGAAGAGAAGGGGTAAGCTATAAGAGGGAACTGGTGGGGAAAGTATGTAAGAATGTTAGCAAACACAAAAGTAGGGGTGCCGGGTGGCTCAGTCCGTTAAGGGTCCGACTCTTGATTTTGGCTCAGGTCATGAACTCAGGGTTGTGGGAACGAGCCCCGTGATGGGCTCCTCACTCAGTGTGGAGTCTGCTGGAGATTCTCTCTCTCCCTCTGCCCCTCCCCTGGCCTGTGTTCTCTCTCTCTCTCTCTCTCTCTCTCTCTCTCTCGCTCAAATAAATAAATACATCTTAAAAAAAAAAAAAAAGAATGTTAGCAAACACAAATGTAGCATTTTGCAATGAACCAGGCACTGCTCTCAGGACTTTACATACATTAGCTCATTAAATCACAGCAACCCAATGAGGCCGACACAATTTCGATTCCCATTTTACAGATGAGGAAACTGAGGTGAAGTAGTGTCAGATTGTAGGAGCTGGGGCTTGAACCCGGGCCATTGGGCTCCAGAGTCTGTGCCCTTAACCACTACAATGACAGGCTCTCACAAATCAGTGCCCTGCCACACATGTTACCCTTAGCGTAGAGTTGTCTTCCTTGAAGATGTGTAGGAGAAGAAAAGTTTTAAAATATTATGATAGAGACTTCTCTCTCTATTCAAAGTGCTTACGCTGGGATTTAACAAATTTAGATTTTCATGAGAAATCTATCAGTCATCCAAGTGAATGTCAAAAAGAAAAAGCTTAAAAGTCTTTAAAAATAGAATCTCCCAATACCACTGATGTCGTTGCCTTCATCTGCCTGGGAGCTTTTGAGCAGTGGGGTAAGAGAGGGCTTGACCTCTAAAAAGGTGTGCCAATTCCTTCTGTTTCACTCTGCATGTCTTTGACCATTCTATCTAAGAACTAACACTCTTTTTGAATGAAAAGTTACCCAAGAAAAAGCACGTGTGGGCTTCTAATTCCTCTAGGACAAACATTCTTAACATTTTGGGGGATCACAGAACTTTTTGCAAGTAAGCAATACCTCCCCAGGAAAACCAAGTGCATATATCCAAGTGCATATATAATTTAGGGTCCTGGGATCGGATCGAACCCCGCATTGGGTTCCCTGCTCAGCGGGGACTCTGCTTCTTCCTCCCCCTCTGCCACTCCCCCTGCTTGTTCTCTCTCTCTCTCTCAAATAAATAAATTTAAAAAAAAAAAAGAAAGAAAGAAAACTGTAGGGAAATTACTGAGTCTTTTACTGTGTGTGCATTTTTCCTAGAAGTGTTGTTGCTTTACTCGTTTCTGTACCTTCAACACCTACCAGAGAATAAAATAATTGATTTAGGCTCATTCTGCTCCCATCCAGCCCCCGTATCCATGATGCCTCTCTATGGTACCATAAGAGACAGAACATCTTCCCCTCCCTCTAATACACCCCAGATTCTCTGCAAATGTTGGCGCTAACAAGGACTTTGTTCCTTGTGTATTGTGTCTCTGTGCATTTGCCTCTGAGAGACAGGGACCATCTGCAGGGACGGATTAGAAGTGGCCGTTTTGATTTTCGGACAATTTGGAGGCTACACATAAAACTCTACGTGCCTCATGGGGGCCAGCTAGGGAAGGACTGAGGCTCTTGGCCTCTTTATAAGCCCAGAGAGGACTCCCTCCCAGCCCATTACTTCGGGGTAGCCAATCCCCTGACTGGTTTTTCCCTTTTCAGAAGGGAATTCAACACATTAAGTTTTAAAATACCTTCTCAAAAAAAAAAAAAAGTTAATGGGTTTCCCAGGACCTCAAGAGTATCATGGAGGTGCAGTTAACTCTGCTTCTCAATCCTCTAATCAAGCAACAGAAAGAATGTTTGAGTCAAGGCCAAACATTATTCTTTCATTGAGAGAAACACATAGATGGTTCCGGATAAACTCTGTGAGCAACTCAGAGCCCTCTGCAAAATATTATTGTACCCTACAAGTGCAAACACTTACATGATTATCATTTGTGGTTAGTTGGAGTCATGCCAGCAGGGTGATTATTAAGAATATGTTGGGCACACAAAGCAGACAGCTAGAAGATATTGGGATATAAAAACAGTATTTCCTTCATTCTCATTTCCCATTTCCTTTCCTCTAGTGCTGGGGTGGCATAGTGTACCCTTTTCATTCCTTCCTATCAAACTTCCTTATTTCTTTGATGATTCTTTTTTCTCGTGACCTATTCTCAAGTTTTAATATCTTCACTGTGCCCATGGGTGCTTACACCATGAAAAAGGCTATCTTGTTTCTCTGAGCCTTTGTGATGCATCCCACCCGTAACTCTTCTAGACACGTTCCTTGTCATAAGTATGCTTATGATTTATGTAAATTGCATGCAAGTAAAACTGTACCAGTACATTCCATGTATTATGAAACATCACAAAATAAATTATAAAAGGATGAGATGAAATAATTATAAATAGGGCGCTAACATTTTATTCTCTCTCCTGATAGGTTATCCATTTCCATATCCACACACAGATATAGTGTATCAAAGCAATTACACATAGAGCAAAGCCCTCCAAAAGGTCTTAAATTGTCCGTCACTGCCTCAAATTATAACCTGTAATACTCCCTTAAGCCTCTCCATTCATATAAGTGAATTCAGAAGAAACTCTCTGTTGTAAATTGAATGTTTGTATCCCCCCAAATTCATATGTTATAACTCTAACCCCCAGTGTGGCTATATTTGGAGATGGGGCCTCTAAGGAAGAAAGTAAGGTTGAGTTAAGGTGGTGCTCTGATCCAACTGGATTAGATAGGTTTAGTGTCCTTACAAGCCGAAACACAAGATAGATCATGATCTCTCTTTCTGCGTGTATGTGTGGTGTGTGTGCATGTGTGTGTGTGCTCACACTGAAGAAAGACCATAAGGTAGGTAGGCAGGATGGTAGCCATCTGCAAGCCCAAGAGAGTACTCACCAGACACCAACCCTGTCAGGCCTTGATCTGGGACTTTCTGCCTCTAGAGCTGTGAGAAAATAAATTTGTATTGTTTAAGCCACCCAGTCTGTGGTATTGTGTTATGGCAGCCCCAGCTGACTAAGACACTCTCAGAACACTCACCAGATTATTCCTGTAACCTGAACTCTATAAACACACTCACACACACACACACACACACACACACGCACAGTCATTCAACATAAAGTTAATACTTTCTTCAAAGCTGGTCATAAAGTTTGTATTAGGTAACAAATTTTAGTAGTGTCAGATATATTTGGTGGTAGGAGAAACTCACGCAACATCCCCCTAACTTGGGCAAGCGAGAAACGCAGGGCCAGTGTAGCCCGGCTGCTGCAGCAGGAATATAGACCCTTCCTTTTCCTTCAGATAGGCACCCGCTTCCCCAGCGTACTGTAGTGTAACTGCCGCCATGATCGTGGTTTTAGGATGTGCCGCAGAAAGGCAAGAATTGGCGTGTCTGTGGGAAGTAATTAGAAACTGAAGCTCAGCTCTTGAGAATTTTAGAGCCTGCTGTTTCTTGACATAATTTTGAAGAGACAGCGTAATCTTCTTTTCCACTGAACACAACAAAGATAGATGCTATTTTTGTTTATTTTTTAAAGATAAACCTCTTTCTAAATGCATTCAAGAGCAAGTTAGAAAGGAAAAAAAATCATTAGAGGGTAAAAGTTAATTAACAGGAGAAATACATAGAGGTATAATTAAACACTGAATCTGGCTTTTGCTCTGGGGTAATGTATCAAACCCTGATTACTTTGAAATCCTGTTTTTAACAAATATGCAATGTGTAAGACATGAGACAAATCCTTGAGCCCAACTGAAGGCAAGAATCTGAAAGGAAAACTTACAAGCAATCTAGGAACATCAGACAAATCAGACACCACAGAAAGGACTGCTAAAAAGTACTTGTTTCTTTCAGCCTTGAAGCTGGGTTGAAGGAAAAAATATTTCTCCTAAGAATTCATAACTATAATCCAGTTTTCACGAGAATTTTCAGCCCAAAATCACAGTACTTCAAATCTACAATTGATTTTAAAGTAGCCCTTAGTTGGGAATGCCCAGGTAGAAGTAAATGCATATTCTTTTTGAAGGAACTTACCTTCAACCAA
This sequence comes from Zalophus californianus, assembly GCF_009762305.2. Lineage (NCBI taxonomy): Eukaryota > Metazoa > Chordata > Mammalia > Carnivora > Otariidae > Zalophus > Zalophus californianus. The sequence continues at coordinate 177,349,208 of NC_045596.1, forward strand.
GGCCTCAAAAATTACTGCAGGTAAAATTCTAGGGAACATAAGTCCATAGTCAATATAACAAGAAACACATAAATGAAAGGATCATGAATGACAGACTGTAAAATCAATCAAGAAGATTCAAAGACTCCAAAAGAATGTCTTAAAAAAAAAATAGAGAAATTTAAAGTCAAGCCCAATATTCATAGTAGACATAGTTTAAGACTAATTTAGTGAAATGGAAAATAGTTTAGCAGAAATTACCCAGAATGCAGCACAGAAAGAAATGAGGTGGAAAAAATTAAAAAGTCATTAAGAATCTTATAATATAGAGTGAGTTGTAGAATCATAAAATCACAGTTGGAATTTTGGAGGGACATAATAAAGAAAATGGAGATGAGGCAATATTCAAATTGAAAATGGCTCATAATTTTCTGTTACTGTTGAAAGATTCCAATACTCGTACTAAAAAGATGAATACATGTGTATATACAATGGGATATTACTCAGCCCTAAAAAAGAATGAGATCTTGCCATTTGCAACAACATGGATTAACCTAGAGGGTATTATGCTAAGTGAAACAAGTTGGTCAGAGAAAGACAAATACCATATGATATCACTCATATGTGGAATTTAAGAAATAAAACAACAAAACAAAGGGAAAGAAAGAGAAACAAACAAAAAACAGTTCCTTAAATACAGAGAACAAACTGGTCATTGCCAGAGGTGAGGTTGGGGGAGGTGAATAGATAAAGGGGATCGAGAATACACTTACCTTGATGAGTAACGTATAGAATTGTTGAATCATTATATTGTACACCTGAAACTAATATAACACTGGATGTAAATTATACTTCAATAAAAAAAGAAAAATTTAAAAAGAAAGACATTTTCAAAGAAAGTTAAGTTTTTAAAAATCTACAACTATACCCATCATAATCAAACTGCAGAAGGGAAGTAATGAGATAATCTTAAACCAGCCAGAAATAAAAGATGAGCAAAGAAGTGTCCCCCAACAGCTACATTGGCAACTGACTTCTTAACAGCAACAATGAAAATCAGAAGATGGTGGAATAATATTTTCACTATTCCCAGAAAAAGTTAACTCAAAAACTAAAATTTTATATCTACATACTATCAGTCAAATATGAGGATGAAATAAAGCTATTTTTAAGACAAATAAAACCAGGGTGCCTGGGTGGCTCAGTCTGTTAAGCGACTGCCTTCAGCTCAGGTCATGATCCTGGAGTCCCTGGATCGAGTCCCTCATCGGGCTCCCTGCTCGGCAGGGAGTCTGCTTCTCCCTCTGACCCTCCCCCCTCTCATGTGCTCTCTCTCCGTCTCTCATTGTCACGCTCTCAAATAAATAAATAAATAAATAAAAATCTTTAAAAAAAAAAAGACAAATAAAACCTAATGGAGTTTCCAAGAGACAGACCTTTGCTACAACTTATAAATAAGCATTTTGTATAGAAAGAAAGTAATCCCAGATAAGCGGTCTAGGATGAAAAAAAAAGTGGTAAAGAAATTAGGAAAAATGTCCATATATGCAAACTTATAATGTGGGAAACAATCATAATAATATATTCTTTCAGAGTTAAAAAAAGACAGAACTAAAATACAACAATGGTATAGAAGAAAGGAGGAGGTGTTTGGAGTTGAAGTGTTTATAGATCGGATAGTTTGTGAGGATGGTAAAGATGCTGACTGATTTTAGACTTTAAGTTTGCATTCATTTAAAAAATTCCCAAGGTAACCATTAAAGGAATACAATGCATATACTCAATTTTACTTCTAGGAATTTACAAGAATAGCAACAAATTGGAAACATTATAAATGGCTATCAATAGAGAGTTGGTTAAAACCATTATGGAGAGTAAAATACTATGAATAGAATTCAGATACTTGAATGCTATGCAGCCATTTAAAAATGCAGTAGCTATGTATGTATTTCTTTGAAATAATCTCCAAGGTAAAAGCAAAAGTGGTGTGGATCACGTGTACTATTTACTGTTTTTTTTTAAAAAGAAGGGACAAAAAATATGTGCATACATTATGCTTGTATTTTTATAGTATATCTCTGAAAGATACACCAGAAATTCACAACAGTCATTGCTTCTGGGTTAGTTTTAAAATTTTCTAGTGCATATACATTCAAAAGCAAGATTTCTTTTAAAGACTATAAAAGCAGGAGAAAAGCTATATACAGAACCAAATACCCAGAGAAAGATGCATGTGCATGTGTGTGCAAAAGCGCACGCACACACACACACACACACACAAATTCAGAAAGGAACCCATGGCAAAATGTACCATCTTTAACATCTAAAAAAGCACTCACACTTTCCCTTTACTCATATATAATAACAGGGCTCTCTAATTCTTGCATTTGCTACAGAGTGTAGTATGAGCATTCCCTCCTTTACTCTTACATCCTGTTTGATTACACACTTCTTAAAGGCCTGACTGAAGTATATTATTTCCTTTGTAGTCCTTGAAATATTTTTAGTATAAGCTTTGCATATAGTAGGTGCTTAATAAATCAATATGTGATAGACTATGTATCATATTTTATGGGTTTGAAGTTTTTATGCTACCCAATTGACCTGAATCACATTAATGAGTTTTTATAACATCTGAAACTCATTGGAATGTTAGATGAATTTTGGACGGTTTTAAAATTTGAAAGTCCACTAGTTCCTTTCACCATCTAGATTGCTTGCTAAATTTGACACAGTAGGAAAGACTTACTTCAGGCATTTAGGAAACCAAAAACCACAATACAAAATTGTCTTGCAAGCAGCTGTATTAACACGTTCTTAATGTCTTCATTCTGGGTGACCTAAAAACCAGCATGTGGAAGGCATTCCAAAATCACGTTTGTATATGGCACATTCTGAGACTTTGTCTGAATTGAGGAACTCTTGAGCTGGAGGCCAGATTTGAGGACTGGAAGGGGGCGGGTATAGTCCTGGGTGTGCAACTGAGGGTAAAGCATTAATCTCAGCTACCCAAGCTAACATTCACGGGGGTCTTCAGGAACTCCTGAGTTATACAAATCCGTTGCTAGAGGTACAGAGCTGTGTCCTTTAGTAGACGAAAAGTGGCTTTCTCTGTCCTGAAGTTATCTGGACAAAATCACTTTCTTATGCATTCATTTGCATTTTCACCAGAAAGAAATCATCGGTGAAGATAAGCACAAGAAGGTGTCTTTCAGGTATTTATTTATGCCGGAGTAATCATTTCTAAAGATTTTTAGGGTTTTGTTTTGGTTTTGGTTTTAGTCATGGAAGTGCTTCTTCAAATGAAAGCATAGAGGAGATTCCAGGGTGTAAAATAGATGAGTTCAAAATGGGGGTGGGGACAGCCCAGACACAATTTCCACCTCCTAGATCTATGGACCCCAAGTCAGCAGTGTTCCTCAAGCTTTATTTAGTGTGTGTGAGAATCACCTGGGAGTGGATAAAACATGGGCTGATCAGAACATCTGGGAGTCGAAGGCTTAACGAGCACCCTAGGGAATTGTGTAGGCTGTGCCCTCTCCCCCCACCCCGCCCACAGTCAAGCCTCGCAGTGACGCTCAGCCGAGCCCAGCGTGAAAACCACCCTGCAAGAGGATCCAAAGTGAGGCTCACTGTCTGACTCACTCATAAAGCGATAGCCGTACAAGATTCTCCAGCACTTTGGTTGATTTTTCCCATAATTTCCTCAGGCCCCCCAAACCAGAGACAGCAACTACATTTTATCAGGCCGGTAGAAAGAAGTCTAAGAACTTGTTTATTTTAAAGCAGCTATAGTGCTCTAAAAAAAGACTAAAATTCCATCTAATACCCGTTGCCCAAATTATCTCAATAGAAGGAAGGAGAGCGACGTCTAGATCCTATGGAACTGGTTAGGACAGCAGCTGAAACCCTAAAAAGAGCTGAATCAAGTTCCGAGCCCCATCAGGGAATTCCTTTGCAACATTTGACTTCAATGGATCGCCATGAATGCGCAGCTGCCTGGCGACACAAACGTGCCGCACAGGGCTGAAACAAAGGGTCTTAGATTTAGAGACAGTGGTCTGTGGAGACCCTGCACTGGACTGGCTACTTCCTTGTCTAAGAAAATGGACATTGGGAAAACCTGTATGTCCAGAACAGGGGACTTGGGCGGGGCAGGCAATACATTTCTGTCTCCATTTTGGAGGTAGTAAGGTATCACGTCTGATGCCCACCCTGCCTCTCCGATTAGACAGAGCAGAAGCAACTTAACACAGTGTTGTTGTTTTTCTTTTTTTTTAATGGTGCTTGATAATTCCAAGTGATTCTGTCTGGGCAGGAAAAAGCCTGGGGGTGCTAGTTAAGATTTGCAAGAGCCATTTTCCTTCAGAAGAAAGCATGAGGCACTTAGGTATGTCAACCAAAGTTGCAGGAGCTCAGTTTTACAAACATAACACCTAGGGACTAAGTTTGGCCCCAAACGCCCCCAACCAAAACAAAACAAAACAAAACAAAACAAAAAAAACACCCAAACTATGGTAAATTACAATTGGTATTTCTCTAGGATCTGAAATTTTCAGAGAACCTGAGAACCCTTATGAAGAGATACTATATGGCTTGCTCTTTTCTCACAAGGATTGTGGAAAATTTATTTTAAAGTCTGCAAAGCCTTAATAAAAAAAAAAAGAAAAAGAAAAAATAAAGTCTGCAAAGCCCTTCAATTCTTGGAGGAAGCATCTGGATAAGCAAGATGATTATCAAGTATTAATGTAATTTTTAAGCGAGAATACTAGAACCTTAATATTAAAATGAAGGGAGCATGGGTGGCTCAGTCGGTTAAGTGTCTGACTTCTACTCGGGTCATGATCTCAGGGTCCTGGGTTGGAGCCCGAGTCCGGAAGCCTGGGTCCACACTCATCAGGGAGTCTCCTCACTCTCCTTTTCCCTCTGCCCCCCACTCCCCACTCCTGCTCTCTTTCTCTCTCTCTCTCTCTCTCCAATAAATAAATAAAAAATCTTTAAAAAAGTATCAAAATGAGCATTAACCTTCAAAATAGTTACTCCAGAAGACTCTAGCTGTATTTCAATGAAGTTGCCATTTCTCAAAATATCTCCGGACTCCTATTTTGTGAATTGTCTTTAAAGTCAGCATAGGAGCCACACAAGAAACACAATCTTAGCACAATATTTTTTTTTTAACCTTTTAAAATGTATACATCTTTTGAAATGTGAAAAAAAAAAGACCGTCAACTATTCTCTATCTTGAAGCCCATATCATTGATATATCACTCAAGAAAGTTGAAATTTATTTTTTGTTGTTTATTTAATGCAATCAGGATTTTCTTTTCCTATTTTCCATCTGTGGATGCGTTTTCAAAATACATCACCAATACGCCATCCCCAGAATTTTTATTTCCCACTGAGAATCACTGCATTATATTTTAGAGAAAGCTTATTTCTAACCAAAACTCAGCTTGATTATTCCCTTTACTCAACAGCTTGCCTCTGAATGAGGCCTTTTTTGAAAATCAAATCCATTTTGAAAGGCGAGAGTTTGCCACCCTAAGATAAGAGATGTCACAGACTTTGAGGGCAGTGTCAGATGGATTCTTAGAGACTTTTCATATTGATATTCAGAAAAGGACAATATCTGTTTGTGTGCTCAAAATCTAATAGGTTAAGGAATTAATCTTAATAGTTATTATTGATTAGCTATGGTTTTTAAGCATAGGGATAGTTTTATATTGCAGGTCATTATAGATGAAAAGCTACTATGTAGAGAGCCAGGCTGATCACTGGTTTATTAGACATACAGCATATTAATCGTGAACCTTGAAAACCAGGCATTGAAAGAGACATTCGTGTGTGTGTAACATAAATCCGTACGCAAGAGCTAAATGTTACTATAGCAACAAGTGTGTGTATATATGTTTTGAGCAGTGGGAAGGGGATGAGTCGGGAAAAAGATAGATTCAAACTTACTTCAAAGACATTTTTGAAGCTGACCACTTCCAAATAAACAATGAGAAGAATGTGATCAAAGAGAGAAATTTGTAAACTACCTCTGCCATTAATGTGGCTTGGATATTTGCTTTTATTTACCAAAAGTCTGTGCCCTGTCTAAGTCATGTTTAAAATATCTGAAGTTTGAAAGGCACCGGTAATTATGGAATACAACTTTTTAGTGAAAGGAAAAACATAGATGTGATACTCACTTATGGAAGAGAAAGCTACCACATCCGCCTTCGTCTAAGAGAACTGGTTGGGGGTGGTGATGTCACCGAAGATGCTGGGGGGGGTTGTGGTGGTGGAAGTTCTGTTAGTGGGAGTGATCCTTCAACTCTTTCTCATACCTTTCTCGCAACCGGTCCCACTGGAGCAAACAATGTGATCTCCAGAAGCTTCCTGTTATCTCAGAAGCAAACACACAAATAATGAGTTGCTTATGTTTTGACAGGGTAGAAGAAAATGAGACAAAGTGAAAGACCAGGTATCTTGTGAGAAGTAATATTGTTAGTCCATAGGGAACTCGGGATCAGGCCTTAAATTCCAGATACAGCACTCCAGTCATATAAACTCAATGTGACATCAAGGGTGTCTTTAGGCTGGCTTTGCTCTGGTAAAGGTTACAAAAATGTTCATTTTGAGGTACTACTCTGTGGGTTTCTTGTAAAATACGTGTTTTATCAGCGCTAGCATTAATATGAATGCTCCAGTAGTTAAACAGATAAAACAGGGGACATCATGGTATTTGGTTCAAATCCCAGCTCTCTCATTCTCAGGTTGTGTGAAGTTAAATAAGCTCACCACTCTGAGCCTCCATAAGCCATTTTTACTCATAACACATATGACACTAAATGTGGGTTTTCCACACCAAGCAATTCTCCAACTTTCCAGACACCAAGTGAGTGTCCTACAGTTCAATTCATTTCTGACACTAGCTACCCAGAGGCAGTGTCAAACCCCACAGATTATTAAGGGTTCAGTCCCACAAATCTGCCCCCTGCTTTAGATGCAAGTACAGGTCATGGGGGCCTCCCATACTTCTAACTGATTAGCTATAAATTGAGGTTTTCCACAACCCCCTCCTTGGGTTCTATAATTTGCTAGAGTGGCTCACAGAACTTGGGAAGGCACATTACTTGCCATTACTGGTTTGCTATAAAGAATACAACTCAGGAATAGCCAAACTGAAGAGATGCAGAGGGCAAGATATATGAGTAAGAGGCCTGGAGCTTCTATGCCCTTTCTGGGTTCACCACCCTCCCAGCACTCTGAGGTGTCTGCCAACCGGGAGGCTCTCTGACCATCCCCCATCCCCCAAAACATAGTTTCAGGATTTTTTTTTTTTAATTTTATTTATTTATTTAAGACAAAAAGAGAGAGACAACATGAACAGGGGAGAGGGGCAGAAGCCAGCTCCCCCGCTGAGCAAAGAGCCTGATGTAGGACTCGATCCTGTGACCCTGGGATCATGACCCGAACCAAAGGCAGATGCTTAACTGACTGAGCCACCCAGGCACCACCCAGCTTCCATATCTTTATGGAGACTTCTTTACATAGGCATGATTGATTAAAGCATAGCCCCTGGGGATTACCTCCATCTCCAGCTTTTCCCCTCCCCCGGAAGTCAGGGGGTATGGATGAAAGTTCCAACCCTCTGATCCTGTCTTGGTCTTTCTGGTGACCCGCCCCCCTCCTGGAGCTATCTAGGGGTCCCCAACCACCAGGCATCTCATTAGCATACAAAACACATTTCCTATCACTCCAGAGATCCCAACAGCTTAAAACTCTTGTGTCAGGAGTCAGGGACTAAGACCAAATGTTGTAACCTTAACACCTCTCTGGCTCAGGAAATTGCAAGAGTTTTAGAGTTCTGTGCCAGGAACTGAGGACAAAGACCAAATGTGTATTTCTCAGTATATCACAGCCTCAGTTTCTCCAGGTGTGAGTAGGGTGATGATTAGTACCTCGCCTAGTAGTTAAGAGGATTCAATCTGTCACTTGTTAGCAAACACCTGGGACTGACAGGGTTCCCCTTTGGTGACAATTACCTTATTTTTCCCTGTTCAGCAAAGACACAGTAACCACTCCCTTTGTGCCGATCTCTGAGCTGGGCACCCTGAGGGACGCCAAATAAGGAGGAGACAGGTTGCAGGCCGCCAAACACCTCAACAGAGCTGTGTGGGCCCCTTAAAGGGATGATTCTTCACCACGGGAGAAACTCAAGTTTGTAGAGTGGCTGGACATTTATTGTGAAAGTGTGTCAAGGAGCAGAGTGTCTCGAATGTCAGTGATTAGCTTACTTCCACTCAGAGTTTAGAGACCCACTTCAAGTATTTGTTTAGAGATCAAGGCCTGTGATACCAAAAAAGGAAATAGAACATAGTTCTCCTTGTGTGCTAAATCCAGAATGCTAGTCAGAGCTAACATCTGCCTCGTCTTTTTAAATGAGCTGTTATACATACCTTAGGTTAAAAACAAAATAAAAAAGAAAGAAACCTCTCCCGGTACAGTGGCAGAAAAGTATTATTCAAATGAGATCAAATATTTTTAAAGTGCTTTATGAACGGTACAGTACTCTGTAAATGTTTGGTAAGCTTACACCTACACATTTTATAACCTTTGTTACTGTAGCGTGAGTTATCATTGAACATTTTAAGATTGTAAGAACATAAATCCTCCACCTGCACCGGGGATGTTTGAGAGAGAACAGGGACTGTGTGTGCCCATGAATACAGATACACGAGGGGCTCTGTGGAGACTGCCATCATCTTAAAATATTTAATATATTGGTCTATTTTTTTAAAGATTTTATTTATTTGACAGAGAGAGAGAGAGAGAGAGTGAGCACAAGCAGGGGGCATGGGAGAGGGAGAAGCAGACTTCTTGCTGAGCAGGGAGCCCAACGCGGGACTTGATTCCAGGACCCCAGGATCATGACCTGAGCAGAAGGCAGACGCTTTATGGACTGAACCACCCAGGCGCCCCTATATTGTTCTATTTTTAAAGGCTAGTGTTTTCAAATTAAGTATGGAAGTTGTTTCTGATGAGCAATAGCATACCTTCCAGGGTAGAAATTTTATAGAAAAGTGTTAAGGGCGCCTGGGTGGCTCAGTTGGTTAAGTGACTGCCTTTGGCTCAGGTCATGATCATGGAGTCCCGGGATCGAGTCCCACGTCGGGCTCCCTGCTCAGCAGGGAGTCTGCTTCTCCCTCTGACCCTCCCCCCTCTCATGCTCTCTCTCTCATTCTCTCTCTCAAATAAATGAAATCTTTAAAAAAAAAAAAAGTGTTAAGAAGCTGATGAAAATGAAGTGTGACCTCTGTGTCCCTGGCATCCCAAACTATGACCTTGAACTGAAAACAGATTACTATCTTTGCACTCCCAAGATGTTTATGCATGAGCCCCTCCAGGTTTAGTTACTTGAACGCGGTCCCCACTCCCCGGCACACACATACATCCTCGTCGCACGCCTCGCAGCTAGTGTGAGGCTTCTCGGGGTGCCAAAATGTAGGTTCTCAGGAGTAAGTTTTTAGTTTTGCTGATTTCTCGTTTCTTGGCCTGCAGTCTTTACTGCTGCTGCCCCTCGTAAGAGTGCGGCTCTGATAGAGCCTTCGTGAAGAGCGCCATGGAAAAGGGGAGGAGCTACCCTGTGAAGACTGACACCTTCTCTCAGCGACCCAGGAGGATGTGGTGGGGGCGCGGCGGAGCGCTGCCTGCAGGGGCCTTGCTCAGAGAAGCAAGCAGGAGGGCTACAAAGAGAAGGGCCCGGAGATGGAAGAGTTCTGGGAGAAGGTGGCGACTGGGAGAAGGTGTGCAACACTGCTGGACACCACCTCACTGAGGACACCGGTGATGCTAAAAGCTGGGTCTTCCGCCTGAAATCGAAGGGTGACTACACCACTACCTGGCTGAGGTAGCCCCCAGTGAGGACCAAATCATATCATCAACCCTGCCCAGTCGGCCTACCGGGAAGCCATAGACATCAGCAAGGAAACGTTTGCCCAGCAACCGCACCTGCCTGGGCCTGGCTCTGAGGAGCTTTTTGGTCTCCTTCTACGAGGTCACCAACAGCCCAGAGCAGGCTGTCTCACTGGCCAACACCACCTTCGACGAGGCCATGGCTGACCTGCACACGCTTGCCAAGGACTCCTACAAAGACTGCACCTTCATCATGCAGCGACTGCAAGACAGCCTGATGCTGGGGATGGCCAACAGCACTGGGGAAGAGGGGGTGCGGCTCCTGAGGAGCCCCAGAACTGAGCGTCTCCTGCCACCTGCCCTGCCCTGCCCCCACCCCCACAGAGAGGACTAGTATGGGGTGGGAGTCCCCACCACTGCTCTCTGCACCCTGTTCCCGAGAGCCCCTCCTGTGAACCAGGTTACTGTGCACCCCCTTGACCCTCTCCTACCCCCACTGCCTCTGGGTCTTAGGAATTGAGGAGAGTCCCACCCTTGTGGCTGAGAACTGGACTATGAGGGTGTGAGGGTGTGTGTGTGTGTGTGTGTGTGTGTGTGTGTGTAAGACCAAGAATGAGAGGGAAAGCATGCCTGCTGTGTGTGACCATGTTTCCTCCCAATAAAATTCCCCTGTGACCAAAAAAAAAAACAGTACAGCTCTTCTAGGCCAGTCATCTCTGTCATCCTAAGCATCTCTTTCTGCAGGCTACAGGAAGGCCATGGTTCTCCCTAATTCCCTATAGTACACCTACACATGGTACATGGTACACTGGAGATCAGAAGACTTGGTCACAAGCTAAGTGAAACTCACAACTGCTTCTAAAACTGTATACTGTTGGCATTTTAGGCTCAGACCCAAAGTCTGCACCCTGGCTTAGGTTCCATAAGCCTTCCCACACCTCAGTGTCCAAGCCCAACTCAGTTCCCAGAAAAAAAAGAACCTTACCTTGGCAGTCCAAAACTCACTCTTCCCCTCTGCCGGGAGGAGTGATCGTTGCTTCTTCTCTTTAGGGGAAATCCCACCCTTCTTCTAAGCAGGCATCTCCCGCCCCTCAGAGTGTGGGCACAGCGATCCCTGGAGCCATGGGACCTATCCCAGTGTCTGGCACAGGTCACCTCAAATCATGGCTCTTACGGGCGATGACACAGACCAGGCTGCAGGATCCCGGCCCAGTCATCCCTTGTCTTACTCCTTCCTTCCAGCCCCAAGTGGACAGAAGTTCAAGTGAGCTCGGTTTTACTGACAAAGCTGGTTCTCACTCCTAATTTTTTAAAAGCAAATGTGTGGACAACAAAGTCAACGACAGTAATATTCTGGAAAGTTTGGGGGGAAGCCATTTTCTATCTCTTCATAACAGAGTTCGGTTGTTACATCTCCTCAGCATTGTTAAGCACCTGGTAGCATCTCACGCTGAGGCATCTACTCCGGGACGCCTTCCTTCTCTGGGTTCCAGTTTCCCTTTGCACAGAGGCAGTCATCTGGTCTGTCATTAATGTGCTGAAAGATCCTGCCAAAGAGTCCTCCTGCTACAGGGGAGGCTCCACCCCCAAAGACTGGCAGAGTTTTGCACATCAAAAGATCTAGCCCAGTGTCTTAGTAGGTAAATGTTAAGCTTGTCATCTTTCCTACTTTTTCACTCAATCATACAATGCCGGGGCGTTGCTCCTACCAAGTCCTCAACCCATTGTGGCAGTGGTAGAAGTAAGCCTCCCCCACTGGGGACAAGCCATGAGGTGGAGGGTCACCCTAGGAGTTAGGCAAGGTGACGCTGGAAAGCTTCACAAAACATTAATGTTCTCAAGAAAGCTAGTCCATTGGTGAGTTTGCTAATGGGAGCAAGTCCTCTTCCCCACCCCCAAAGATAAGAGCCACAAACAATGATTGCCTTTCCTTCCTTTATTGGCATAATTTTACACTCGCGATTTCATTAGCTGTTTGGATAATGTGGTGGGTGCAACCAATAAAGCCCATAAAACAATATAGTAGATCACTTGCAAGTGCAGAGCAACTTAATTGTTGTTTTCAGCACACCCAGAACGACAAAGGGGATTATCACTGAAGTTGTGCGGCTGGTATTTGTGTTAGGCAAAAGCCAGTGGTTGACTTCCGTAGTTATTATTCTCTCCTGGCATTTAAATTACTTTCTTACTAAGAGCAAAGGAGCAGTAAGAAAAACAACAAAAAACAAAACAAAAACAATTCTAACCTTATATAAATGCAATTCTCCAAATAGATTATTTTTTGCAGATTCTGGAACCACTGAGGGAGATAGGGTTCCACGAATCTAAAGAATCCTAGAATTTCAGAGATGTGGCCATAAATAGTACAATCCAGTTTCCTTAGTCCGTGCTTCTGCCTAAGCCCTGGTTACGCAGGGATACACCGGGGGTGCTCCAAGGGAACCACAAGGTAAAGCCCCGCAGAGAGACACTGTTATAAGGCCTAACATAAGGGAGGCACTTGGAAAATATTTGTTGGATTAACACATCTCTGTGGTTTGTCAGTTTTGCTGGTTGTTACATAATTTAAAACATTTTTTTAATTTTATTTTTATTTCTTATTTTATTTTATCTTTTTAAGTAGGCTCCACACTCACTGTGGAGCCCAATGAGGGGCTTGAACTCACAACCCTGAGCTCAAGACCTGAGCTAAGATTAAGAGTCGGCTGTTTAACCGACTGAGCCACCCAGGCGCCCCAAACATTATTTTAATATTAAAATAAATCTGTGCTAAGCATGAACCTGAATGTATGCAAATTTTAAAAAATCATCTGGGAGATCCCATCCCAGGGATGGGATGCAGAATGTAAATGCATGAAACGACTTCATCGAGGGGATGTGTGCTGGGGGGGGAGGGGGCGCCGGAGGAAGGGGGAGGTCCTGAGCTTAGTAACTTCCGAAATGAGCGGAGTCTCTAAGACCAAAGGCAAAAGAAACTGTACATAAGCTTTGTGCTTAGTTGTTCAAGTTGTTTTCCATAGGGGTACAGATTAACAATAGTTCCTGCTACACGTGTACACCGGGAATGAGCAAATCAGTAAAAGGATAACTGTGATGGGAATCAGTTTTCTCACTGTCGGAATGAGAGTTGACAGATAAGCAAAGGGAGAAGGCTAGAATGATCCGTGTGTTAATGGATTCACATTGGGAATACCGTATGAGCTTACATTTAGCTGAATATGGGTATAGATGTATCTGTATGTACTTCGGATACAGATAGATGTGCAAATATTTATAGACGTGTATATAGGAGTTAGTACACACACATCTATTTCCTTGCTCTGTCAGCTGAGAGGAAGTTGACACAGAAGCCAGCACACCTAGAATCTTGGTCTCTTAGAGCATTCTCCAGTGAAAGGAACCAGGCAGGACTCCTTAGAGAAATGGCTGATCCTAGAAGCAGGGCAGGAAACACACACGGTGAGCCTGGAGGATCCTCAAGTGCCAGAAAGGTTAAAAAAAAAAAAAAAGCTGGAGGAAAAAAAAAACCCAAAACAAAACCCCACAACCACAGGGATAGGAACCAACTGAAAGAGGTCCTAATGAGAGCCCAAATGGGAACAACTTGAGCACCAAAATTAAGTAGAATTGGATTATAATCTAAAGGAAAAAATAAATAACCATAAACCTATTGCTACTATAAATACATGACTAAATAAATAAATTGCAAAAAAGAGACAAATCTCAATAATTCCAAGTAATTTCTGTACTCTGCCTTCCAGGAGGTGGAGCTTGACAGTCCACTTCTTAAATATGGGTTGTGCTTAGTAACTTCCTAACTTCCTTGCAGAGAGGACAGTATGCAAAGGAGGGGAGAAAAATAACTTTGAAGTGGAGAAAACTGATAAACACCACTTCAGCTAGGAGGTCAAGGTCAACAGCAACAGTGATGTCATATTGATTAGTATGTTCTCTCCATATGATGTGATGGGAGGTGCCCTTTATCTGTGGTCTTCCCACAACCCCTGTCTAACCAAGAGGAAAACATCAGACAGACCCCAATTGAGGGAAGATCTGAGTCAAAATCATCCAAAGAAGATCTGAGGAACTGTTATAGCCAATGGGAGTCTGAGAAAATTTGACAACGGAATGTCATGTGATATCCTGGACAGATCCTGAAACAGAAAAGAATATTAGATAAAACTTAAGGAAATCTTAGTAAACTAGGACTTTAGCTAATCATAATGTATCCATATTGGTTCCATAATTATAACAAATGAACTTACTAATATAATGTAAGGGGCTCATAATAGGGGAAACTGGGTACAGGGTGTATGGAAACTCTGTACCATAGCTTTAAGTGTTCTAATCTAAAACTGTTCTGAAATAAAAAATACATATATGTTTTAAAAATCTAGATAGGTCATGGGGTAAAGGGCCAAGATGACGAATCTTTGAAGAAATAGGTTCAAGGCAGGCTGAGTAAAGAATATTCCAGAATGTCAAGGTGTCCTTTGACTCCTTGCCGTTAGGGGAACTTCGGTAGCACGGTTTATGGTGTAGAACACTACCTTAAACTTTGGACTTTACCTAAGATAACGCCAAGGAAACTTCAAGGATTTACAATCTCCTTGTTTAAGGAGTGGAACAAAGATGAAGACTGAGCGTCTCTAATGATTAACCCACATATTTACATTATCCGTGTTGAAAAAAAAAAAGACTTCATTGACAAAGAATTGAATCAACCACTCATCGGTAAGACTTACTAAATATTTTGTTTTCATAATATATAAGGATGATAAATAAAGCAGCTTTATTTTAGAAATATTTCTTTGTTCACTTTTAAAATCCTTTGGAAGTTTGTAGTGACTAATATTTATGCAAATAATCCACCTGGCCTCATTTCAGCAGTCTCCCTTTTTTATCTTTCACTCTTTGCAAAGCTCATATCCCGGGTAATTCTTGAGGATGAAAAATCTCATCAGCTTAGTTTCTATTTAGTACTCGAAAGCCTTTCAAAATGTATTGCGTTTATTTCTCATTACATAAGGCCCATAGTACCTGTTAAATTATAACTTGTGTTTTAATTCTGAGCAAATCATAACTGGTTCTTAATAAAATGGCTCCTCAAACTAAACACATGCTCTACTTTGTCCAATACCTTTTTAGACATTATAAGTGAACTTTTTTCTCCTTCTTCCTCCCTCCATTCATTCCCTCCCTCATTTCCCTCCTTTCTTTCCTTCCTTCCTTCCTTCCTTCCTTCCCTCTTCCAAAATGTTTACTGAGCATCTACTCCGGCTAGGATTTGGGAAAACATTTTATTTTATTTACTTAATTTTTTAAAGATTTTATTTATTTCTTTGAGAGAGAGAGAGAGCACGAGCGGTGGGGAGGGGCAGAGGGAAGGGAGAAGCAGACTCCCCACTGAGTAGGGAGCCCAAAGTGGGGCTCGGTCCCAGAACCCTAGGATCATGACTGAGCCAAAGGCAGATGCTTAACCGACTGAGCCACCCAGGCGCCCCTGAGGAAAACATTTTAAGTAACATATGGTAGGTATCAAGGAGCTCACAGTCCAGTAAGAGAAGCAGATGATGGGCAGATAATTAATCCTCATTAAATGAGTATTAGGCTAGAGGTGTGCAAAGGATGCTTATGAGGGTAACGCAGGACAGAAGCCTATTCCTCAGGGTGGGGGAAGTCCTGTTACTGTTAACTCTGTTACTGTTACTCAGGATCGGGGATGGGGGGGAAGCCATCCCCTCCCTCACCTGACACTTGGCTAAATCACTTTCAGGGGATTGCTTCCTTTGCCCTGAGGTACATCTGAAATCCGATCATTTCAATCAATTGACAAATGCATCAAATGTAATGGAATCAGCCAAACCTTCCCTCTTATCCTGTCCCGACTTTTCTTTGTAAAACCTCCTAGAAGTAAAATATGACAACAACAGCAAGATGTTTGTGATAAATCCTGGAAGGAACAGTGACATTCTTTCTGTCCTCTGGTCCTCCCCAAATTAAATATGTAAAACATAAGGCGTTTAGAAAAGTGATCACATTTTAAAGAAGGTGCAGTATATATATATACAGTGGAATATATGCAGCCATCAAAAGGAATGAAATCTTGCCATTTGCAACGACATGGATAGAACTGGAGGGTGTTACGCTGAGCGAAATAAGTCAATCAGAGAAAGACGTGTATCATATGACCTCACTGATATGAGGAATTCTTAATCTCAGGAAACAAACTGAGGTTTGCTGGAGTGGGGGTGGGGTGGGAGGGATGGGGTGGCTGGGTGATAGACACTGGGGAGGGTATGTGCTACGGTGAGCGCTGTGAATTGTGCAAGACTATTGAATCACAGACCTGTACCTCTGAAATAAATCATGCATTATATGTTAAAAAAAAAAAGAAGATAGTAGGAAGGGAAAAATGAAGAGGGGGAAATCGGAGGGGGAGACGAACCATGAGAGACTATGGACTCTGAGAAACAAACTGAGGGTTCTAGAGGGGAGGGGGTGGGGGAATGGGTTAGCCTGGTGACGGGTATTAAAGAGGGCACGTACTGCATGGAGCACTGGGTGTTATATGCAAACAATGAATCATAGAACACTACATCAAAAACTACCGATGTACTGTATGATAATTAACATAACACAATAAAATAAAAAGTGGCAATGGAAAAAAAAAGTGATCACATTTAACTGCTTCGTGTATTAGTTGGCCAAATATTTGAGTGGAAAGCCAGATTTCTTTAAGGGTTTAAAAAGTTTGTGAAATAATTTTTTCAATATTTCTTTTAAAACTAGCATTGTGGCCTTTCTAAGCTGTGAGTGATTAGAGAAATGCCTGGTTTTTTACGTCAACTCAAAGTGATAAATAGTTATCAAGCCATAATCTGATAGTGCTGGTCTCATGACCATCTTGGAAAAACAATGTCCCCATTGTAATGCCACCAGGGGCAAAATGGGAGCCTGTCAGAAGGGTCTTAATGTCATGCTTCTGCTCCAAAATGTGCTGAATATCATGGACCCGTGTCACATTGCTGTGTAAGGCAGTGCCCATGTCACTACACAAAACCATATTATGTAGGCTTGACAAGGGCCACCAGCGAATCTGAACACTGACATGTGATCTCTGAGACTCTGAATCAGCCCCCTCTTCCAAAGATCAAAGTTAGCTGTCGACTTTCTAAAAGCTTTTCTTCAGGAGGTGTTTTATTAAAATTCTTGTCTATTATTTAATTCAGCAAAGGGAAGTTTCGAAGTGTGTGAACACGAGAGGGAAAAAGTATTTACACGTGAATCATACATGCCCCACTGGGCGCTGTCTCACGTTTAAATCAGATCCCACAGAAACTCTGCCCACATGAATCTTGATCCAAGATGTTTATGAAACAAGCAGGCCGGCATCTGAACTCTCTTTTCCGGAGCCAACGATTTCAGGAAAGAAAGACGCTGTTACTTACACAACGTGCTTAGTATATTACCCGGCTTGGGTAAACAGTGGGTGTTCAGTCTGCGCGCAGTTTTGGTTTGTCAACAGTAGTTTCACTAAGTAAGGAAAGTCCAGAGGGCAGTTCTTTGATTCAGGGGCGGATCTTGCCCCTCGTCTAGTCCAGATACAGGGAATTCGGCATCACGCAGGGTGAGCGCAGCCCGCATGTGGAGGGAAAGGCTGACGCAGGTCTCCCACCATAAGGCACTGTTAGCAGAAGAAGACACAGAAAGCAGGGTGAACTTAACAGAGGCCAGAAGGCCCTGGCTTCCAAAGTCAGAAGGCCCTTTCTCAGTCTCAGGGATGGCTTCCTTGATCTTCCCATGCCAGCGTCCGCACCTGTAGCAGGGGGCAGTAGGGCGAGCCAGGCACTCAGTCGGAGCTAAGGCTCTCCGAAACACGTGACCCCACGCATCCCTCTGTCCGGACTCTAACCTGCCCTTCCATATGGTTCCTCTTCACTTTCTTGGGAACAGCTATTACTCATTCTTGAAGATCCTAATCAGATACCACGTCTGCCAGGAAATATCCCTTGTGCCAGGATAACTAGCTCTTCCCACCCCCACCCCTCCTCCCCAAGTTCCTATCAGGTCTTTACAGCAGGCACCACCCTGGGGGCGGATGGGCACCCCCTGAAGCTTCCTTATGGTGTCATTACTCGAGCGGTGTGTGACTGTCCTTGTCACTGCCTGGACGTTTGTCCAGAAACCAATCTAAAGAGCTGTGAGAATGGGGATGAGGAGGGGTGATGGGAAATTGTTGGGGAGGAGAACGGGCAAGACTGAATGTAATGCGCTCTGAGATCATCAGTGTGGATTCAGCACAAGAGGAAAAGGCCATGGCAGATATAGTCAGTCTCGGAGTGGAACAGAAAAGCCATAGAATGAAGATGGGGCTAACTCTGGTCTCTTGGAAGCAACGGAGAAATGAAAACAACAACAACAACAAAACTCAACTGGTGTGCCTGAAATGTGTGTGTTTGTGTGTGTGTGTGTGTGCACATATGTGTGGAGACACATCTCTGCATGTGGCATAAACATTGTTTCGTAAACGAGGGTAACAGACACCCTAGACACGCTTCCTTTGCTTTTGAGAGTAATTTTCTTGGCACGCCATGACCCGTGCTAATTCAAAAGAGATAATCCCAGTAGAATCACTCACTTTGTCGCTCCCAAACCCAGATAATGTTCCAAGTTTTAAAGTAATTATTTTTGTCCTTCTCTCAAAGGTGGTTGGGCCATATTACTAATTCCCAAACTAATCAAAAATGAGATCCTTGAAGTCGATCCCATTTACAATTGCACCCAAAACCATTAGATACCTAGGAATAAATTTAACCAAAGAGGCAAAGGATCTGTACTCAGAAAACTATAAAATACTCATGAAAGAAATTGAAGAAGACACAAAGAAATGGAAAAACGTTCCATGCTCATGGATTGGAAGAACAAACATTGTCAAGATGTCAATGCTACCTAGAGCAATCTACACATTCAATGCAATCCCCATCAAAATACCATCCACTTTTTTCAAAGAAATGGAACAAATAATCCTAAAATTTGTATGGAACCAGAAGAGACCCCGAATAGCCAGAGGAATATTGAAAAAGAAAAGCAAAGCTGGCGGCATCACAATTCCGGACTTCCAGCTCTATTACAAAGCTGTCATCATCAAGACAGTATGGTACTGGCACAAAAACAGACACATAGATCAATGGAACAGAATCGAGAGCCCAGAAATGGACCCTCAACTCTATGGTCAACTTATCTTTGACAAAGCAGGAAAGAATGTCCAATGGAAAAAAGACAGTCTCTTCAACAAATGGTGTTGGGAAAATTGGACAGCCACATGCAGAAGAATGAAACTGGACCATTTCCTTACACGACACACAAAAATAGACTCCAAATGGTTGAAAGACCTAAACGTGAGACAGGAGTCCATCAAAATCCTAAAGGAGAACACAGGTAGCAACCTCTTCGACCTCACCTGCAGCAACTTCTTCCTAGACACATCGCCAAAGGCACGGGAAGCCAGGGCAAAAATGAACTATTGGGATTTCATCAAGATAAAAAGCCTTTGCACAGCAAAAGAAACAGTCCACAAAACCAAAAGACAACCGACAGAATGGGAGAAGATATTTGCAAATGACCTATCAGATAAAGGGCTAGTATCCAAAATCTATAAAGAACTTATCAAACTCAACACCCAAAGAACCAATAATCCAATCAAGAAATGGGCAGAAGACATGAACAGACATTTTTCCAAAGAAGACATCCAAATGGCCAACAGGCACATGAAAAAGTGCTCAACATCGCTCGGCATCAGGGAAATCCAAATCAAAACCTCAATGAGATACCACCTCACACCCGTCAGAATGGCTAAAATTAACAAGTCAGGGAACGACAGATGTTGGCGGGGATGTGGAGAAAGGGGAACCCTCCTACACTGTTGGTGGGAATGCAAGCTGGTGCAACCACTCTGGAAAACAGTATGGAGGTTCCTCAAACAGTTGAAATTAGAGCTACCATTCGATCCAGCAATTGCACTACTGGGTATTTACCCCAAAGATACAAATGTAGGGACCCGAAGGGGTACGTGCACCCCAATGTTTATAGCAGCAATGTCCACAATAGCCAAACTGTGGAAAGAGCCAAGATGTCCATCAACAGATGAATGGATAAAGAAGATGTGGTATATATACACAATGGAATATTATGCAGCCATCAAAAGGAATGAGATCTTGCCATTTGCAACGACGTGGATGGAACTGGAGGGTGTTATGCTTAGTGAAATAAGTCAATCAGAGAAAGACATGTATCATATGACCTCACTGATATGAGGAATTCTTAATCTCAGGAAACAAACTGAGTGTTACTGGAGTGGTGGGGGGTGGGAGGGATGGGGTGGCTGGGTGATAGACCTTGGGGAGGGTATGTGCTATGGTGAGCGCTGTGAATTGTGCAAGACTGTTGAATCACAGATCTGTACTTCTGAAACAAATAATGCAACATATTTTAAGAAAAAAGAAAAAGAAGAAGATAACAGGAGAGGAAGAATGAAGGGGAGTAAGTCGGAGGGGGAGACGAACCATGAGAGATGATGGACTCTGAAAAACAAACTGAGGGTTCTAGAGGGGAGGAGGGTAGGGGGATGGGTTAGCCTGGTGATGGGTATTAAAGAGGGCACATTCTGCATGGAGCACTGGGTGTTATGAACAAACAATGAATCATGGAACACTACATCAAAAACTAATAATGTAATATATGGTGATTAACATAACAATAAAAAATTAAAAAAAAATGAGATCCTTGAGAAGTCTGTTACTCATGATATTGGCACTCATAATAGATCCAGAAGGATACTACACAGGAAGACTAACTTCTGCTCAAATATGGTACGCTGGGTTACAGAGCCCTAGCAAAACTGTCTGATGCCCCTGAAACCCTTTAAATCTAATACAAAGAGGCCAACTTCAAGATGGATGTGGAAGACAGGGCTTCCTGATTAAAGAGAACATGACCTGGTCAAAGTACATGTGATATTACTGTCATATTTCTCTGTATCATAGGTCAGCAAACGGTTTCCAGAATGAGCCAGATGGTAAATATTTTCAGGACCAAAGGCAATCCTGACTCTTGCACAACTATTCAACTCTGCCACTGTAGCATGAAAGTAGCCATAGGACATATGTAAACAAATGGGCATACGTTCATGCTCATGGCTGTGTTTCAATAAAACTTTATTTACAAAAACAGGTACAGGGTTTGCTGATTCCTATTAGAGTTGATGATACGGCTGAAATATAGAAAATATTTTTAACTCTTTGGCTTTTAAAATGCCTCTTATGCATTTTTTTTAAGGTGCAGTAATATATAGTAGGTTAATGATTTTGTTCTGGATCAGAACTGGATTTGAATTTTTGCCCTGCCCCTAATTACCTGTGTGACACTAGGCATGTTACTTTACCTTCTAAGCCTTTATTTCCTTATCAGTAATACCAGTTATGATATTATGATACTTATTTCATTGTTTGCTGTGAGGATTAAATCAAAAAATATGTGTCAAGCCCCGAGTACCACTGCTCGATAATGGTACCTATCTCAAGCATTTACATTGTCCTGGAAAAGGCCACAGTCATCAGCAGGAAAGCCTAGCACTACCTTGCCTGCCTGCCTATGAACTATGAGGAGAGTTACACTCCACAGGGTGATTCTGACCATTATAAAGTTCAGCTCCTTAGAATTTCTACCCCTAACTGACTTTCTCAGGGTCTCACAAACTTCAAGAGATAGATTCAGTAGCACCTTGGTTACCTAATAGTCACTTTTAAGGATAAAAATTCAGGTAATTGCTTTACGCAGGTCTGCAGAGGAAGGGAAACTGAGACCTTCTTACATGTTTTTAAACCAATGTAATATTGTCATTCAGTTGTGCTTGCTCACAGTTTAGTTTTCCTCCTGGTAACAAGGGCTCCCTTGTCTTTGATTTTCCAATGATTAGCATATTGGGTAGCATGCACCAAGCACTTACTAAATACTTTTTGAAGGAATGTTGGCAACTGGAAAGAATGAGTTGAGTTGAGGAACCAATAGAAGATAAAAGTATATGCCTGTGACTCTCGGGGTATTTCCTTGGGACCATGATTTCCCACCCTTATATCCAGACCCTTGCAGGGATAGGACTAGTCTCAAAGCAAAGAATCATTTTCTCTAGTTTCTTTTCAGTGCTGGATAAAAGCCAATGTAGATCTCATTCTATACACTCAGTTGAGCAAGGAATGTAACAAGATTTTTCTATAACCCAACTAAAATTTTGTTTCATACCTTTACTCAGTGGTAGGAGCTTTAATCCAGTCAACAGCAGTTGCCCTTTTGTGCCCAATCATCGTGTCTAGGGCATGGTGGAGTCTGGGATTCATCTAGTCCTTGGACATTGCCCATCTCGGGAGGCATCCCGGAGAGGCCCGTCATTGTCCTGCCTGGCCCTGGTCATCAGGCACGCCAGTGTCCCATTCCTCCTTGCTACAGGGGCCGTTCTTCCAACACTGTGCTCTTTCGGCCGTGTTCCAGAATTGACTCTGTCCTTGGTGTTCTGTTGTTTTCCTTCCTTAAGGCAGTAGGCAGGAATGTCCTAGGTGATTTATGAAAGAAGGGCAAGGCAGGTATATAGAAATGTGCTGGAAGCAAACACACCACCAAAACTAGTTAATATTGCAAAAGTGCTCTGCCACATAGCTCGTTCAAATTAAGATGAATTGGACAAGGGAAATACATACCTGTGTGCAAATAGTCTGCTTGGCTCCCAGGTGCAGGACTGGACGAAAGGGGAGAAGACATTGGTAAATAGATTGGGCTTGTATAGGAAACAAACAAAGCAACAGAACATGATGCATTTAGAGCTATCCATAAATATAAAGAGCTGCCTTAGTAGCCATTGGGTTCCTGGGCAGAAAATATTCAGCGGAGGCTCAGTGATGGTTTAAGTGATGCTAGATAAGAGATTTACAGCTTGGGGGAGGGTTGGAATAAATTGTCTTTAAAATTTTCCCAGCTGTGCAAGTTTTGTGATTCTTTAGGAGCTTATGTGTATGTGTGTGCATGTGTACGTGTGTGTGTGTGTGTGTGTGTGTGTGTGTGTGTGTCTGCTTTTGGTTTGATGTTGTGGCTACAAGTCCCCTAAGAGCTGCGCTATTATCTTGTGTGACCTCAGATAAAGTTCTTCACCAACCTGCTTGTTTCCTCACCAATAAAATTGGGATAACAATGCTTATTATGTATTTGGAGGATGACATTAGGCAAAATTCTTTGCAGGGTGACTGAGGCGTTTTGAATACTCGATAACAAGTAGATAAATCTTGATAGCAATGCTTAACTAGATGCAATTGTTCAGTCCTCCCAAAACTTTTGAACACTGCTATTTTCAGGGTTTCTAGAAGCAATACACGTCTTGGATAATGTGGGCCAATTTTGAGAGAAGTGCCACTCGGACTCAGATATTAATTATAATGATAATTGCAGCTAGGTTCCCAGAGCCCTTGCTCCTTCACGTTTCCATAAGGTAGGTAGAATTGTCACCCAGATAAGGAGACTGAGCACACAGCTGATGACTGGCAGAGTTTTCATTTGAAGACAGATAATTGGCTCTGTCATCAGGCACTGCACTCCATCTGCTACGGACTTGCGGTGTATATTAGTCAAGGTTCTCCAGAGAGCCAAGAGGACACGTGTATATATATATGTGTGTATGTGTGTGTGACAGGTCGGGAGAGAGAGAGAGATTTTAAGGAATTGGCTCATGTAATTGTGGAGGGGTGATAAATTCAATATCGGCAGGGCCAGCTGGAAACCCAGGGGAAAGTTGCAGTTCAAGTCCAAAGGCAGTCGGCTGACAGAATTTCTTCTTATTCCCGAGGTCAAGGTTTTGCTCCCTTCAGGCCTTCAACTGACTGGACGAGGCCCACCCACGTTATGGAAGTAACCCACTTTATTTGAAGTTCACCGATTTAAATATTAATCTCATCCCAAAAATATTTTCACAGAAACATCCAGAATAATGTTTGACCAAATATCTGGGCAACCCATGGCCCAGCCAAGCTGACACATAAAACTAACCACCATGTTGTGGTTCTCCACAAAAATCCACTCTAGTTCCTCCCTAGCTCTCCATGTCCTGGCAATCAGGTAACACAGCAAGTGAGTTGATTCTAAAAAGAATTTCTGAGATTCTAAGATAAAAAGTGCTATATAATTACTCAAGTTTTCTACTTCCTTCTCCACTCCCTACCCCCTTTTCTTTGCTTCCCTGCCCCCCTTCCTCTGGGTTTTAAAGGAGGTTGGAGAGAGACAGAAGTTTCAACAGGGATAGTTTTGCAACCCGATACCACAGCATGTTGCAACACTATGATGCTTGAGGCAAATGTATCTAAAAGACAAATTCCATTTTAAGTGCATACACTACATAATAATTCAGCACTTAACATATCTTGGTACTTTGATGTCTTTATGGGTGCTTTTCTCCCTGCTTCTCAGGTTTACACTTTCTAATATGTAGCAGAGTTTGAAGAATTAAAGTTGAGTCCCTAGTTTTCTCTGGGTGAAGTTGCAAACCTGTTCACATATGATTATTCACATCATAGCTTCATTGCAAAAGGGACTAGGGGATCTGTGGCAACTGCAGCCACCACCTTCTCAGTCCCTTTGGCCAGCAGTACATTTGCCTATTCAGATATAGAGAAGAAGCCATGTTCTGCTCTCCCCGTGGAGAGTCGTGGGCCTGGAGTGACAAGTACAGAGAGAGGGCTGCCTATTGGAACGTCTGGGGCAGGTTCCCATGGCCAGCCTGCGGTGGTTCTGATCATATTTCAGATCGCATGCTTCTGCTGAAAAGGCAAAAGATGATTTCTCAATATCAAATCAGACTAAAAGGACACTTGCTAATTGCTATATGAGTAAGTTATGGTAAGTTACTAATAAAAAATATTGACTTAACTTGCAAAAAGAAAAACCCTTTTGAAATCAATTTTTATTCAAAACCATGAAAACACGCAAATAAATCAAATATCCATCCACGAGCGAATGGATAAACAAATTGTAGTATATCTATGTAATGGAATACTGCTGAGAAGTGAACAAAGAACAAATCGTTACTACATGGGGCAACATGGATAAATCTCAAAAGCCTTATACTAAGTGAAAGGAGCCAGGTACAAAGTACTACATAAGGTATGATTTTCCCAATATGATATTCTGGAAAAGGCAAAACTCTAGGGACAGAAATCAGATGAGTGACTGCCAGGAGCCAGAAATGGTAGGAATGGGCTGACCCCAAAGGGGCATGAATGACCTTTTGGGGTGATGAAACCATTCCGTATCTTGATTGTAGCGGTGGTCACAGGACTGTGTATGTTTGTCAACATTTGTGGAACTGCAACGCCTCAAAAGCATGAATTTACTATATATAAATTATGCCTCAATAAATGTGATGTCGAAGAAAAAGATGCAGGATGATGCAAACATCTGGAGAGAGCCAAAGACAAGGATTCCCAGCAAATTGTGAAAGAATGGCAATTGCTAACCCCTCGTGCTCTCCCAGACCTGGAGTGGGGGGAGGGGGGAGGAAGAAGGAGGAGGAAGGGAGCAGTGAGGGCCAACCCTATTCTCCACCCAGTTCTAAATGCTTCTGCCAAGATTCGCCAGTGCATTGATTTATTTATCAAACACTCTCACTATCTCTTTGAAGGTGGAAAACATCAAGTCGGTGTTAACATTCTCGGTGCACGAAGAGACTGTAGGCATGATCCCCCCCGGAAGATGAGCCTCCTTCCCACTCCGGCTTCATAAGGGCACTAAAAGGACACCAGCCCAGTGAGTTTGGTTTCCCCCTTTCTGTGTCTGGACTGCAGCTCAGGAAGGTATAGCAGGGAGCCAAAAAAAAAAAAAAAAAAAAAAAGACCTGTTTTTCATTTGCCTTGAAGGGCTACAAAAGCGGGGTGGGTGGGGTGCCAGCTAAGTTAGCAAAGGGGCTTCAGGGACAGGGACATGTCCCTTTAAGTGCCAGCCAAAGTTGCGATTGGATGAAAAGGCGGGCACTGTTAGCAGAAACAGTATGATTAAATCCCAGTCGCTGTCAGACAGTGAGGGGAAGTAAAATCAGAGGCTTGACAGGGGCGGGAAGGGGGAGTTGGAGGAAAGACAAGAGCGGCTAGGTCTTTAGAGGTGGAATGGAACACCTCCCACTGATTGAGCAGTGGCTCCAGCCACTGAGCAACCTCTGAAATATAATTTAAAGATTTCCTTTCCTGGTGCCAAGCATAGCCCTCATTTGCTGGGGTTTTGTTTCTGTTTCCTTCTCCGCAAAATGGGGTCTTCCCACGGGGGGAATGTGTCTAAGTCCTTTGTTCCTGCTGCCGTGCTTTGGGATTGCGGTCGGCACCTTGCTCTGAGGTCCTCGGAACAATACAAGATCACCACGGCTCTTGGTGCCTAAGATCGCCGCCTTTCTAAGCTGTGTGCTCTTTTCTTCCCCCAGGTGAGACCATTCACCTGGGCAAGTCAGGCGGTGATGCACGGTGGCCGGCACTGAGGGAGAGTTGGGAAGACTCTCTCAGAACCATCGACAGAAGATTACTTTTTACAGAGAGAATCCATTAGAGCCAATAAGAGCGCTACAGTTATCAGTAAGTCTAACTTCTAAGGAACAACCTACCTGTCCTGTCTCTCTCTGCTATGGTGTTTCCCTATAACCTAGTTCTTCACTGATGTCTTTTGACCCCTGCCCGCTCCCTTCCAAGTAGAGAGATAGAAGGTGAAAAGAATATATATTCTTCACAGTGTCTGGAACTTACTTTCTGTGTTCACACTGTGCTCGGTGCTTTCCATGTATTATTTCATTGACTATTAAAAACAGCCCTGTGAGCACTCCCATTTTTCAAACAAGGATACGGAGACCTAGAGAAGTTAATGAACTTGTGGAAGGGCCCTCAGCTATTTAGAGGATAGAGCTGATAGTCAAGCCCACACCAGTGCCAAAGCCAGAGATTCCCGCCACCGCCCCCCCACCCCCAGCAAAGACTGCTGTATCCTTGTAAAGCCAAGCCATTCCTTTCAGAAGGAATGGGCATCTCTAAACATTGCCTTCTATCTTTCAAAAATATGCAGGATATACGACTGGGGCTGGCTGAGATTCAAATACAAGCTCCACAACTTAATGGTTGTGTGAACTTGTGTCAATTGCTTGCTTTCCCCAACGCTGTCAACTGTAAAATCGGAATGATGATGCTTATCTTATAGAATTATTTTAGAGAATGAATGTGATAGTATGTATGAAAATAACTCAACAAATGATACTTTTTCTCCAAAGAATAATCCCCCCAAAGTTTAATTATTTGCTACTCCTACCCATGGCAAATTGACATGGAAAGAAGGCAGGACACATTTAAAGCAAGTGATCTGTGTTTTTCAAACTTTTAGAGGTTTTAGGATGCCTAAAATCTGGTGAATTTATTGAGTGGTATATTGGATGTGAAGGAGGGAACAGAATTAGTATTGCCTTCTGCATAACCACCATGTTCTCAAGAAAGACCTACTCCAAGGAAGATATCATGACTGATACTGGACAAACCTTCCCATACACCCCCCTTTCCAAATCCGGCCCTTGCATGAAATCTTGATTCACCTGTACATCTGAAGTTGCAATCTTGTTTGTTTATAGGTGCTATATCCCATGAAAGACATAAGTGAACTGAAAACCATAATAGACTCAAAGAAGTTTGGAGTTAGAGTAATTTGTATATAGCATTAGGGAACACCTACATTTTAGTTCCATACAATGCAGGAATCTCTTCCATAATATCTTGATTACTTATCTGAACTCAAGTCCTTACATCCTACCCATGTGGGGAGCTTGCTGTCAGTGTCCGTAAACTTACGGAGCCTCCCTATGATTTACCCTCACTAGTCCTAGCTTTCATATAAACAAAGGCCCACTTCCATATTACCTTCTATCATGTATAGATGAAATATAATCCTGCTGCTCCATCTTTGCATCAAATTCTCTTTTCTGGGGGATACAGCTTCCAGACTCCTACTGTTTCTTATCAACAGTGTTCAGACTCTTGGCTCTGCTAGGCCTTAGCTCTGCCCAGTACCCCATCGCCCACCATTGCAATGGGGCTAAGATTGTCTTGACTTTTTGGCAGCCCATCACTTTGTGGCTGGCTTAACACTGAGCCTGTAATGTGAGAGACTGCACAAGGAAAAGGTGGGGCCCCTGGCTCAGAAAAGTGGTGATGAGAACCAGGTGTCGTGGACTTGACCAAGGGAGAGAACCCAGGCTCTTCTCAGCACCCTGAATGTCGGCCCTGCTGTATGAGGCAGGACAAGCCTATGAAACTGATACACTATATAAAATCCAGAAGACCAGTGGATTAACTTAGAATGAGTGATAACTGCTTCAGGATCCAGAAATGACTTGGATTCAACACAATTTATTTTTCCCTCTTTCACACAAAGATATCATGGAATTCTTCGTCAAATGCCTCCATGAAGTCTGTAGATGCTCTATAGACTGCATGGTCTTCATCTACCAGCACGATAATCCACTGAATTCCTCTTCGGCTTCTTTACATAGAAATAATGAGCTTCTGCCTTTCTCTCAGGTATTCTGTTTGCATAGACAGCAAGAGAACGATCCTGGTGGAGAACAAACTTGGAAAGAGGACAGACTTGGACTAAATATTTTCTTGACAAAGATTGGCAGGGAAACCATCAAAGACTCTTAGACACACATATGGCTCTTCTTCTATGCCAGGCTCACTCTTACAGGTGAAGAGGGATGTGAAATGAGTGTAAATCAAGGTTTCTGACCTTTAGGCTGTGACGGCCAAGGCAACGGCAAGAAAGAAACTTGTAAAGTGGTTAAGAACAATAGAAGGAGGCATGGAAGTGATGAAAGGGGACCAACGTAAATGGTATTGGAGGTCACAGTAGATTGTGCTGAGAGCCAAAGGACATGGTGGAGGTGTGGAGGGCAATGACCCCAAGATGAACTTTGCAAGATGAATGGAATTTAGATGGGCCGGCAGGGTGAGATTTATAGGTAGAACTGATTAAAATAAAAAATACAGAAGGAAAAGCTCATCAGTAGGGTGAATGCATCTATCACTGAGGACAGATTTAAGGAGGCACATCGATGGTGAACTAGGTACGGAAGCTGAGGGGAAGACCCAGAGAGATTTGAGGGAATCAGTGGGGTGCTTCCCTGGAGCCCAAAGGGGGAGTCGAATTACCCTTTGGAGGTAGAAACTGACAACATTTGGAGGAAGTACAATAAGTATTACTTTGCAAAGTAGTTGGAAACCTTATAGAACTTGTTAACCTTAAAAGATACAGACTAAATATATATATATATATATATATATATTATATAATACATATATAATATATATATATTTCAAAAGTGTAAACATGACCTCGCAGTTTATACACAGTTGATAGGTTGTTAAGAGAAACTAGGGATGTGTCAGTATCCTGATCTGGTATTAGCATCACAAAGGGCAACGATATTTTTTCTTTTCTGAAGTCCATGAGATTACTCTCTAATGATAAAACCCAATGCAGCCAGTCTTGACTTAGATCTTTGACTGGGGATCTCATGACACACAGATGACATTTTTGAACACAAATGTTTTCTAATGGCCTCATCCCCCAGATAGGGTCATTTGCTGCTTACAAAGGGTCCAGTTTTCTTTGAAATAACAAGAACTGGCCTTATATTCTTTCTTCATGGTCTTGGGAAGCCACTGCACTTTCTGGTCTGTATATTTCTAGATACTCCTTTTGAAAAGTCTTGGATGATGGAATTTGGGATAAATGTTGAGAAGATCTTTCTGCTTTACTGTAACATTGGTTAAAAATAAGTGTACTATTAAACATGCTGTTTTCATAGATGATTTATATTTGTATGGAGCGTCACCTTAGAGTATCTCAATTTTAGTTACTTTCTCCTTCTACACCACAGAGAGCCCAGGAGCTGTTGCTGCATAATACTAATAACAAGTTCCAAAGCCACTCCTGAGTCCCTACTCCACACACACACACACAAAAAGCAAATTCTGCTTTTTAATTTTTTAAAGTTTATTTATTTATTTATTTAATCTCTACACCCAATATGGGGCTCGAACTCATAACTCTGAGATCAAGAGTCCTATCCACTACCGACCAAGCCACCGAGCACCCTAGATTCTACTTTTTTAAACATTCGTTTTATAAAATTAAGGTGTTTTGGTTTTTTTGTGGTTTTGTGTGTGTGTGTGTGTGTGTGTGTGTGTGTGTGTGAGCGGGAGATACACGTCTCTTACTAATATTTTATTTTTGAAATATTTAAATGCCATGAGAACCACAAAGCACAATTTTTATCACGCTTCTTTTCTTCTAATAGAGAAACAAAATAAACACCTTGGAGGCTTTGATATTATGTTTAAAGGACAACACATTTACATTTTTCACAAAAGTGTAAACAGGAAAACAGTGTGCCTGGCAGGGGAGGGCGGCTGAAGCAGACACTGGCACGAAGAACAGCGTCTTCAGTCACTGTGGCTAAGGGAATAGGAAATGCCAAAAAGGCCTTTGGGAGAAGCGTATTTGCTCTACACTTGCAGCAGCCAAAAGAAGCTTTGTTGCAAGCAATGGAAGGATAAGGAATTGCCTAGACTCCCGAAGCTAATGTCAACTTGGTGATTGAACTTGCTGTCTACCCTGAGGGCAAAGGAAACCGTTTCTTTGCCGTGTGTATTGTCTTCAGGTTCTTAACCTCTAGGCTCAGAACAAGAGCAGGGAAGAGGTTAAGGGAATGAGGTTCAGCAGAGACCTCCAGCTTGGCTGCTTTGGGAGCTGCGAGTTTATTGGAGCTAATGACTCAGAACGGTTTTGAACTCTCTGCAGGGTTCATGTCTCCACGGCTTGCCCTGCATTTGGCACAGATACCCAAGCATTGGCTGGAATAACCATTATAATACGGTGGAGGAGTCCGTTTCTTTCCTAGTGATTGCTCTTAGGATGAGATGGAGACAAAACCCCCAATTGGTGATCGCTCTGATGTGGATTTTAATGGTTCTATAAATGATTAAGTTGGACATATTCCAAAGTGGAAAAGTCATGAATAAAATTTAAGATTTTTTCCTTTCTTTTCTTTCATCCTTTCTTTCTCTCTGCCTTTCTTTTTTTCCCCCTTGCCTCTCCTTGCTTACCTTACCTTACCCTTCCTCTCCACCTTCTTCTTCTTTTCTGTTACGCTGTTAAGGAAACACCTTGGGGTTCTCTCATAATATTGAGCTTTATTAAGGAAAGACCTGGAATAAAAAGGCCTGAATTGTAGTCTAAGCGTTCCACCACCTGCTAGGTGTATATCCTGGGTGCCCACACAGTCTTTTTGAATCCCAGTTTTCTCATCTGTAAACTAGAACTCCGAGCCAGGAACAGGATTCAGCTCTCCTGACTCTCAGCCCAGTGCTCTGTGAGTTTACCCCAGGATCCTCCTGGTGCTTTGCTCCTTGCCTCCATAACCCTCTTCCAGGTGTCTTTCCTGCAGACCCCTTAACCTCCGTCCTTTGCTTTGTCTGCATTCCCTGTGATGCCGGAGGGAACAGCTCACACGCCAGAAAAAGGGCTGGAACTTAGTTCTTCCAAATCCATACCAATAAATACCCTGATCCTGCAAGAGTATGACATTAAGCCACAACAGAACAGATACCCTTACCCACATCCTGCTTCCGTGTCCCGCTTCACCCTTGCAACCTCAGCCACAGTATCAATCATAGGGAAGACCCCGTTAACTCCCTGGGCAGTGGAGTTCCCCTGCTCTGTGACCTTACAGAGTATTGTTCCTTCCAACACCGGTCACAATCTGCCATCAAAAACGCACGATCCTTACACCTGAAACTAATATAATTATTATTTGGTAATTATACTACAATAAGAAAAATTGTAAAGAAGGGAATATAATTAAAAAGAATGCATGGTCCTGTTTGGTCGTGTAATTGTCCATACCCCCATGCCCCCCACTCCCCACTATACTGTCCAATTCAGAAAGTCAGGAAACCTATCTGTTTAGCTCATCACTAAACAGATCATCAGGGCCTTGCTTAGAGCCTGGCACAGGGGGTGTCCTCAATAAGAATGTTCCGAATGAGTGAATGAATGGATTTAACTTTCTGATACATGCTCTAACAACACCCATCATTTATGGAGTGTAGTATATTCCAGGTCCTGTAGATTAATTGTTTGGTTCACTCCAAAATTCATATATTGAAACCTAACCTGCAAGGGGATGGTATTAGGAGGTGGGGTCTTTGGGAGGTGATTAGGTCATGAGAGTGGAACCCTCCTGAATGGGAGTGTTGTCCTTATAAAGTAGACCCCAGAGGATTTCCTCATTCCTTCCACCATATGAGGACACAGCAAAAAGACAGCCTTCTGTGAATCAGGAAGGGGGCTCTCACCAGACATTGAAGCCGTCTTGATCTTAGACTTCCCAGCCTCCAGAACTGTGAGAAATAAAGGTTCGTTGTCTATGGCACTTTGTTATACTAGCCCAAGTATACTAAGACACCGGATTCTGAGCTAGGCATTTGACATAGCTTGCTTAATTCTCCAAACAACCTCTTGAGGAAGGTACCACTTACTGTGTTTTACAGACAAGGAAATTGAGGCTAGGGAAAGCACCAAGAGGGAACATCCAGTCCTGCTTCCAGAGTCAGCAAAGGCTTTCCAAAGGTGGCGATGATCATGCTTATGATAATTTAATTCCTTCCAAGTCTGGCTGAAACCAAATTTAAGTGGCTGACCTTCTCTGGCAAGGTAGCATCTCAATAGGGAGAGATAGATAGACGATAGATAGATAGATAGATAGATAGATAGATAGATAGGTATCTAATGTATATGATCACACAATTGATATTTATCATGGGAGGCTCTATTAACTGTAGGAAATATCAGTTAATATGAGACATAACCACCTGGTATAGATCTGGGCAAAGCTGGTTAACTATGGAAGGTATGGGGGTTTTGTGCTTTTGCTCCCGCCCCCACCTGCCACCACACTCAGGATAACCCCTTGGAGATCAGGAACTGTCCCCTTCTGGCTTTCTCAAGATACCGATGCCAATTGGTCAAGCAGAGGTTTGGCTGTATTACAGCCCAAAAGATGTGGATCTCTGTATTATCTCCTCTGTCATACAATAACATTGTAATGCCTGTTCTTTCATTGAATTACAAACAAAGCAACACTATGCCCAGATTTGAAAAGTCACATTTATTTTCTTTCTGGACACTGGCTCTGTGGGATCATGCAAGTGAATGCTGCGGTCAGCCCCACTAGGACTCAGTCAGCTGAGTTGGAAGAGATTGTGTGTTTGTGGTTTTCTTTTTCTTTTCTTTTCTTTCAAGAAAAGAGATTAGTGAATGCATGTCTGTTTGAAAGCAAATTCCTTTTGGAGCAAAACACCAGAAACGTGCCCTGGTGATGAGTCCGCATCTTGTGAGCCTTGACCTACGGATGAGAATATTAGATAATGAAAGGTTTCTTTTGAGAAGAATCAGAGGTAAAAACTCTACAATTCCCTCATCTCACAAATGCACATTTTTCTTTTTCCCTTTTATGCTCTCGTGCTACATCTTTTTGGAAGCTGTTTTCTCATTCAAACAGCAAGTCTGGAAGAGCTGCAGGTGTCCCCTGGCCACTGCTTAAAAAGCCTACTTGTTAATCAGCCCCATCACGTGTCTTTTGACCCCTTTCCTGCCCCTCTCTTTACATGTCTCTCCCTGCCAGCCACCACTGCCACTTCTAAAAGGGGAAAAAATACTGAACAGACAGTCAAAAGAGCTATTATCCTAAAGCCTCCTTAACAAAGCGTGGGGCTTTCCAGTAAATTAGTTGAAGGTTTTGCTCCCCTCCCCCTTTCTAGATATGGTGGTCCCCTCCCCTCATTCATCGGTCACTGACAAAGATTGGTGGCTCTGCTACCTTCTGTGACCACTGCACATTCCACCAAGCATCCCTCCCGGAGCTTCTCAGCCACCCTCTCGATAGGTCAGAACCAGTTAGGGATGTAAATCCACAAGCAGATCGGCCTGACACCACACAAAGTACAGCAAGGGGAATATTGTGGGCAATGCTGTCTGGGAGTTTAAACAAATAAAGAAACCACTTTTTCCCCCCTCCAGTCTTCTATACTTGGTTATTGACTGTCTGGCCATGCAAGTCCTCCCCACATGAGAATGCTAATTCTAGGACATTCTGACTTGGGGAGAAGTAATTTGCTAGTAAGGGCCAGTGTTTGGAGAAGGCTCTGGGGGTGGACAGATAGGTTCTAGACAATCTATGTCAGTTACATAGTGTGGGCCTGAAATGGAAGGAAGGTGGCATGAATCTACAGGTCCTAGAAAGGAAGGTTTATTTGCTTCCCCCATGTCACCCTACCCCACCCAGCACAGAAACCAGGTACCATCTGTCCCTTCACTCATTTCATGCTCTCAGAAACATGAAAAGGAGGAAGCGGGTAAAAGTATTTTTGGTTTCACCATGTGGTGGACCATGGAGAGAAGTAAGATGTCCCCAGAGTCACTTGTGCTGTACCAAAACGGGATTTTACTCCTAGAAAGGGCCAAAGCTAGTTATTAGTAAAATGCTCTAAGTGTCCAGAAGATTGTCTTTCAATCCTTTTGTGGTATATTTCCTATGGGAACCATAAGGAGAAAAGAAGGGAAAGAGAAAAGATCACCTCACTTTAAGGGTGAATAAGCAAACAGTTTGCATTTCAACAGGCTTATAAAATGAAGGCGGGGAAATCGGAGAGGGAGACGAACCATGAGAGAGAAGACGGACAATGAGAAACAACCTGAGGGTTCTAGAGAGGAGGGGGGTGGGGGGAGGGGTTAGCCCGGTGATGGGTATTAAGGAGGGCACGTTCTGCGTGGAGCACTGGGTGTTATGCGCAAACAATGAATCATGGACCCCTACATCACAAACCGATGATGTAATGTATGGTGATTAACATAACAATAAAAAATTAAAAAAAAAACTTTACAGCAGATGGCAAAAGATGTGTTCTTTTTTAGATAAATAAAACAGGAAGGTGTCTTTTCTTCTACCATTGAACATTCCTTGGGAAAACTTGATTCAGAACATTGGCTTGCCTTTGTAAGTAAAAACCCCTTAGATACAGTCCATATAATGACATTCACATGGCTGGGTTTTGGCAAATGATGGCTAGGTCTCAGAGGTAATGTTACACAGAAGCCTTCCGGTAGAAGTCAACAAAAACAACGCAGAGGTCAAGACATTCAGAAGCCTACAGACCTAACAAAATGCAAAACCGAAGCTGCCTTGGGGGAGACAAGGGGGGACAAGGGGAGACAAACGTTCAGCAGTGGGATGGTTGACGGTGAAGCATGTGATGTTTTCTCATCCATGATTTATCAGGCGGCAAATAGGCCTGGAGTTTCTGTGACCTTATAGAATTATGGATCAAGGTGTTTCCTACAGGAGTTTAAAAACTGATGGTCTTTTGAATGACTAAGGCTCACTGACTTGGAGATAACATGAGATTTGGGGCACCTGGGTGACTCAGTCAGTTGGGCATCTGACTCTTGATCTCAGTTCAGGTCTTGATCTCGGGGTTGTGAGTTTGAGCCCTGTGTTGGGCTCCACGCTGGGTGTGGGAGCCTACTAAAAGAAAAAAAAAAAGAAAGAAAGAAAGAAAAAGAAAACACGAGACTTCTCAGACCTGTTTCATCTTTCAGACATAGGCAGTTCACTTACAGAAATAGAGGTGTTTCTCTCAATCTCTCTCTCAATTATATGAAATATACACAACATAAAATATGCCAGTTTTACTTTTTAAAATGTAGAGTCCTATGGCATTAAGCACATTGAAATTGCTGTCTATCATCACCATCTGTCTCCAGAACTTTTTCGTCTTCACAAAAGAAACTGCACCCATTAAACAGTAATTCCCCACTCACGCTCCCCCCATGCTCCCCCCATCCCCAGCAACAACCATTCTGTTTGCTTTCTCCACGAGCTTGACTACTCTAGGGACCTCACATAAAATGGAATCATACAGCAATTTTCCTTTTGTGACTGGCTTATCCCACTTGGCGTAACGTCCTCAAGGTTCATCCGTGGTGTAGCAGGGGTCCGTTTCCATCGTTTTTAAGGTCGCATCATATTCTGTTCTTTCTCTTTTCATAAACAACTTCATTGAGGTATAATTTACATCCCATCAAGTTCAACCCTTTTAAGTGTACAATTCAACAATTTTAGTCAGTTTTTCAAGTTGTGCAATCACAATTCACAATCCAGTTGTAGAACACTTTCATCATCAGAGTAAGATCCCCCATGCCTACTGACACTTAGTTTCCGCTCCCAGACCCCATTCCCACTCCCCGCCCCAGGCAGCCGCTCATCAACTTTCTGTCTCTATCAAGTTATTTCTCCTGGATATTTCCTATAAATGGAATCACACGTGGGTGCGTGGGTGGCTCAGTTGGTTAAGCAACTGCCTTCGGCTCAGGTGATGATCCCAGGGTCCTGGGATCGAGCCCCGCCTCGGGCTCCCTGCTCGGCGGGAAGCCTGCTTCTCTCTCTCCTACTCCCCCTGCTTGTGGTCCCTCTCTCGCTGTCTCCCTCTCTCTGTCAATTAAATAAATAAATAAAATCTTTAAAAAATAAAATAAATAAATAAATAAATGGAATCACACATTAAGTAATCTTCTGTGCCTGGCTTCTCTCAGGTAGCTTAACCTTCTTGAGGTTCATCCGTGTTGTCACGGGTATCAGGGTTTTATTGTTTTATAACTGAATAGTATTTCACTGTATGGACAGACCATGTACTTATTCATTCACCAGTGGATGGACATTTGGGCTGTTTGTATTCTTTAGCTCTTACGAATATGCTGTGCGAACATTTGTGTGCCCGTTTTTGGTGTACCTAGTTTCATTTCTCTTAGGTAGATGTCTAGGAGGGGAATTGCTGGGCTATAAGACAAAGTTTTGGTTAATTTTTTAGGAAACCATTTAGGAAAACTGTTTTCCGAACTGGCTGTACCATTAAGAGGTTTTCTTTAGGGTAACGAAGCAGATCTTTCAAATGGGTTTGTTTTTCCTTTGTGACTCTTCCTAAAGTCAAATATTCTGCTTCTTTCCAAGCCTAGCTCCGGCTCAGTCAGAAAGCCAAGCAGTGGGAGTCATGAATTAATTCCTCAAATAGTTCTCATTTTCACACCCTTAACTCACAGTGAGTCCACATTAAAACCAAACAACCTTGAAAGCTCAGAAGAACAAGGTTATGAAATGGCTCAGAAGACCCTGGGCAAGTCATGTCAGTCATTGAGGACCTCAGCATCTCCATTTGTCCCTGAAGGATTAGACCTGGATGATCTCTCCTGTCCATTAACGACAACTCTGGAATGTATGTGAACCCAGAACAATCCTTTGATGGGCTTTGAGGTACATCTTAATTCATACTGTCTGGGTGCGGAGGTAAAGAGTTTCTCAACCATGCAAATGCCAGCACAGGTAAGGAACCAGGAATTCTAACTGTGAGCCCTGAAACCAGAGAAAGAGGGAGCTAACAATGAAAGAATGACCATTGTCTTCCTAGGGCAGGTTGAACAAAGGGACATGCTGACCTTATTATAGAAAACTGGCCTTATATTCTTAGTGGACATTAATTAACATGTCTCCTGTATGTCATGCTCTTTGGAGCTGATTTCTGAAAAATCTTTATCTTCCATCTAGAAGCAATAGTGTGTATCACTCAGTGGCACATTTTCATTTTAGTAACCGTATTATTTTCCTAGGGCTGTTGTAACAAAGTACCAAACACTGGGTGGCTTAAAACAACAGAAATGTATTGTTTCAAGGTTCTGGAAGCTAGAAGTCTGAGATCAAGGTGGAGGCAAGAGCCAGGCTCTCTCTGACAGCTCTGGGGTAAAACCCTCTCTTGTCTCATCTAGCTTCTGGTGTATGCTGGCAATTGTTGGCCTTCCTGGGCTTCTAGAAGCATCGATTTAGTCCCATGGCCTCTTCTCCCATTGTGTTTTCAAACAGTCTTCTTTTTTTGGGTGTCTGTCTCTTTCCTCCTTTTTATAAGGACACCAGTCACATTGGGTTAGAGACCACCCTAATGACCTTATTTTAACTTGATTACCTCTTTGTAGACCCTACTTCCAAATAAGGTCACATTCTGAGAAGCTGGGGTTAGGACATCCATCTATTTTTGGGGGGGGAGTGCGAGAACACAATTCAACCTATAATAGTAACATTTTTTTTAAAAAATTGGGTTTGCAATAAGGTATCTATCACCAAATGCACATCTAACTGTGTTTATGCTATAAAAGGAAAAGAAGAAAGTGTTTTCCTTCTTCAACGCTTGACATCTGAGCTCTGTGGCACTTGGGCACAAAGGAAGATCATAACAATCTTGAACCCTTGGCTCTCGGTCCCATGTGGTTTGAGATTCTGACATCCAGCAGTTATTTAAATAATAGCTTTCAGTTTGGGGGAAAAATCTATTCAGTGCTTGGAATATGATACTGTAAATTATTTAGAATGTTTTATCCTGTGGAGAACTGCCTAGGACTAAAGTCGGGGGAGAGGATGGGACATTGGGAAAGGTTTTTAAAAAAGTTGGGACACAAGAATGTGGTGCCATAATCACAGGACAGGGTTAACCGATAAGATTACTTGAATTTCCACAGCTCAGAGAAGAAAGAGATAAGTTGGGCTGGCAACCGAAAGAGCCGATTATCACTTAGGGAGAAAGAAGGAGGGGAGTGGGGCTGTGTCTGCTCGCCAGACCAACCTTTGGCTGGCTCACTGAGAAGACCAGCCTCCAGCAGCACCGAGAGAACTCAGATGAGCTCCTCACGGCAAATTTTCAGAAGACCTTTTTCCTTCCCTTCTTCCCTGTCCAATCCCCTCTGGGGTGGTTTTGGGCACCTGCCCGTGGCTTCCAGAGATTCCATCCTATCTCATCTGTGGCCCGTCCTCCTCGCCCTGTTAAATGCCCTTTTCTGGACTGACAGCCCTATGGAGGAGCCCACCTTTCCCATCCCATTTCCCCCCCACCCCCCGATTTCCTTCTTCCATGGGGTCCATTGGAACTTCCTGCCGGTGTACGCAGAGTGACTAAGAGTTTAAGCTGGTCTCGGACACTCCCCGCCTCACACAATGCACTGCAGCCTGAATTCCCTTCACGTCACCTGCTCCCTAGCTCTTCTCCCTCTTCACACAGCTCTGGGTTTCAGAAAGTCTCACAGAGAGGGTCCACACTCCTTTCCTCCACGGCCTCTTCTAGATTACCGTGTTTGCCAATGCTTCACCTCTTCATATCATCTCTTCTCCAACGTCCTTCATTTCCTCTATGGTTCCACATGCCACGGCTGGCAGGATACCTTCCTTCCCCGGTTGGCTGCCAAACACACCAGACTCAAGAGACCCACAGAGTGAAGTGCCCTGACTTCCCTAGTTGTACCAGCGAAACCATTAGTCTACAAGTCTCTGGAGGCTAAAATTCTGCTGGTTATCTTTGATTCCTTCCTCTCCCCCATGGCAGCACCTACCTGGAAATTTCTGTGAGCCTCATTTTAGAAAAGGCATGCAAACCCTTTAGCACACGGGGCCTGACACAGAGCGAAGGCTCCACAATGTAAGCTATTATTTGTAAATATCTTATTGCCCTCAGTGAATTCCTAAGTAGCCAGTCCCCAGAACTCCCTCTTCATGTCTTTCCAAACCATCCATCCCGCATCCCTGTTTTCCATTCCCACTGCCACCTCCTTTATCACAGCCCCCTTACCTCCCATCTGGACCAGAGATAGAAACTCCACGCCAGTCTCCTCGTCTCTGACCTCCTCTCCCACTTCCTAATCTATCTGGGATAGAAGATCCAGGTAGGGCTGATGAAAAGCTAACTTCAATGACATCATTCAGTTGCTCAGAAAAGTCAATGCTCCCCGGTGGGCAGGTTCCCTCCTTCCTGCCAGTCCCACACTGCAGTTTCAGCCTTGTCTCCTATAGCCACACTCCAGCCAGACCAGATGGGAAATCTCTGCAAAGTCTCCCGCCTCTCCCATGACCATTCCTCTGTGGATAACATTCTCTCAGTCTGGAAAGTCCCCATTGTCCACAAATCAAAATCCTTCTTATCCTCCTAAGCCCCCCTGGCTCTGTGAAACCACTTTTTGGGTTTCCGGCTTTTCCTTCTTTGAGCCCCCACTGCCCCTGCATCATCTCCAGCTCACAGACCTATTTTCCCCACAGGACCTCATCCAGCGCTTCGTAAGTAGAAGGCGCTCAATAAATGTTTGTTGACTAAAACTGAACCCCTTTCTCCCTTTAAGAGGAGAGACACCTCTCTGTTGTTTGGGGTCTATTCTCCGACCAGGGAGAGATCAGGCATGGGATTACTTTGGTCCAATCCTCCCACTGTCCAACACCTCCAATACCCCATCTAGCCTCTTCTCAGTATATTTTAATGTGGACACTTCCTCATTCTGCCTTTTTGCCTTTCTAATTTCAAACAACTCTAGCTTACCTACCCCCAAAGCACTACCTGTCCCGGCCTTTGTCCTAATTTCCCCCCAATTTCACTGCTCTCTTAAACAGACTGGTGCTCATGGACTAAAACCCTGAAGTGACTCGCTCTTCTTCAAGGTCTGATCTGTATCAGGGAACCCGAGCGCCGCAGTTAAAAGTGTCATGAAATGGACTGGTAAGTAGCTAGAAGCAGAATGCTGTGTACACACAAATGACATTGCATGGCAGGATGCAGTTTGCAAGTTCAAGCAAGAATTGTTTATTTAAAATGCATAAGCTTACCGCAGCTTTACTGAGGAGATAACACACTTAACAGTCACTGGTGGAGAACTGCATAAGAGAATGGGTATTTTACGTGGATCTAAGTGGGTCTTTTGAAGTATTTTTTGATTCTTTTCATTAGGCAAGATGAAGCCATCTTTAAGGCCATGTCGCTGGCATAAAAAGATGCACGTGATATGCCAGCAACTACAGTATAATGCATTTATTTTGTGTGAGCACAGCAAAACACTTGGGAACATGGTTTATTTTGCAGAAAGACTAAATTAACCCTTCAATTGTCGTCCCATGCCACAGAACTGCCAATCCCGTCATACTGTTGCCTTGGCTTCTGATCATTACTTCCTCAGCCTGTCTGTGTCTTCAGGATACAGTAAGTAAAGAGAGGAAGATCAAGTGGGAACAAGAATGCCTTCTGTATGCTCGATCCTGTGAGGTGGGTGTCCCCACTCAGGCCTTACAGAGGAAGAACGGTCGCATCCAGCCTGAATCATGGGAACCAGGAACTCCTCTGATCCCGGGCGTGCGCCATCTCCCACTGTAACTAAACCGCACGCACATCCTTATGCCATTTTTGTATTTGTCCAGTGCAGACCACTTTGTATCTGTCTGCTTATCAACACCCTCCTCCCCACCCGGTCTTAGTAAAGAGAGGCCTGGCCCCTCCCGTTTTGTTGGATGCTGATGGAGGTCAGCCAGAGTTTTCCCTCCACGTTCGTTCACGTGGTTTCCTCTCACTTTAAGAAGAAAGAAAAATTGGGCTGGACTGCCAGAACTTGGGAGAGGGCAGCACGGCAGACTGGGATTGTCCACCAGTGGACCCATGCGGTTGTTGCCTCTGATCCCAGTGTTGCCACTGTTCAGCTGATGGGCCTTGGCAAATTATGTGGTCCTCTGCATGTCGGCTTTCTTCCCTATAAAATGGGGATGATGTCCCTCTCATGGGGTGGCTTGGCACAGGGTAGGTACTTAACCAATGTCAGCCCCCCTCCCCCAAATTCTATTCATAGTAAGGAGAAATCCAGACATTGGAGCATGAGGAAGTATTCCTTATATCCCTCTACCTTTGCCCTTTTCTTACACCCAAGCCAAACCTCAAAAAAAGGTCTTCTCCCTGTCTCCCCTCCACCTACCTCCTCACCCGCTCAGGCCTGTTGTCACTGCCAGAGCTCATGGAAAGCACAGGAATCTCAAGGGAAACCAGTCTTCCTCCTCTCCAGCTGGGTGGAGGCTCAGCGGCTCATCCCTGTGGACTGAAAGGCAGAGGACCTAATTGGAGTTACCTCTCTGGGGAGCAGGAGGGGCAGAGAGGAGGTGTTTTTCCAGGGTCTTCTTCCTAGACCCTTTCGCCACATTGCCCCCACCCAGGCAGGCTCAAGGTGGTGACTCTGGCGCTCGCTAACTCTCTGAGGAAACACCCAGGTCAAGGTGCGAGCCTGTCACAAGGCAGCTGGAGGAAGGGAGGGGACTGACTAGGTGGTATGCTGTCATACTCTCCGTGACAAGAGTTTTTAGCCCGGAGACTATCTCGAACTCAGTCTATCTCTGTGAGTGAGTCACTAACGGGAAACTGTAAACACAGGTGTAATATTGGCCCGCGGAGGACCGGGATGTCGGTCCGAGCGAGGTGGAAGACCAGCTCTCTCCAGTCCAACCCTTCATTCTATATCCAGAAAACTAAAGTTCCCGGGGGTGAAGCAATTTGCCTGACGCTCAGTCCCAGGATTGAGCGGGACCTGGAATCCGCCGTCGGGATTCCCAGTCCGGCTCCCTCGCGCCCCACGCTCCTCCCCCGCCACCGTAATGGACAATATCGGTGCCCACGCAGCTTTGGCGACCCGGCTTGGCTCCCGACCTCACTATTTCACTCCCGACCTCTCGCTTTCTCGCTCCCCCGCCCCAGCTCTCGGGCTTTACACGCCCCGGGGTCTCGCAGAGCCGTCTGGACGAAGGGAGGCAGGACACCTATCATACCTCTACAGACATTGTGGTCAGAGGAAGCCTGCGAGCACCGATCACCGCCCCTGGGGCGGGGGCAGGTGCGGGCTCGGCTCGCGGGTCGGAAGGCGCCCAGTCCCGGGCGAGGGGCGGGGCCTCCCCGCCGCGAGAGGCCGGGCGGGTGGGCGAGGGAGGGGAGGGGCGGGGCGGGGAGAGTTTGGAGCGCTCGGGGCGGGAGAGCCGCAGCCCGCCGGCAGGCAGCCGGAGGCGCGCGGGCCTGGGCGGGGGGACGGGGGGGGCGGGGTCGCGGGGCGGCGGCGGCGGCGGCGGCGGCGGCGGGGACTGCGGAGGTGCGGCGGGGGCCTGGGCGCGCGGCGTAACCGGAGGCGGAGGGGGAGGAGCCGCGCTCGCAGCTGCCACCCGGCCTCCCGGCCCCGGCAGAGGACACCCGCCCGCCGCCGGGCACGCACCGCGCGCACTCACTCTCCAAACAATGCTCCGAGGCGCCCGGCGGGGTGGCTGGCGGCTAGGCGGCCGACCGCGAGGCTGGGGGAGCGCGGCCCCGAGGTGAGCCCGCGCGACGCTTTCTCCAAACCCAGTCCCTTTTTGTCTTGGCGAACGTGGCCGCGGAGGGGAGCTCCGGGGGAGCGCCGCGGTCGCCGAGAGGGCGACCCCCCTGTCGGCGTCCCCCGTGGTGACAGGCGGCCACTGGCGGAGGGTGGAGCGTCCGGACCGCGTGCGCCCGGGGTTGTGCTCCAGGGTGGAGGCGCTGAGCCGGGAGCACACGGGAGCCGGAGGGGTGTTTTCGATTCCTTTGGAGAATCGCGCTTTTTTAAAACGGGGGAAACTTTCCTTCGAGTTCGGGGAGGGGAAACCGATTGTTCAGCTGGGCTTTCTGGGCTTGCTGTTCTGTTTGGGGCAGGAGACTGAAGCGCTTTGCGAGTTGCTAATGGGGAAGACTTCATTCCTGCGGCAGGAGTACTGTCAAAGGAGCAGAGAGGGAGAGGCCCGCCCGGCTACTGGGACCGGGATCCGGGGGGCGAGATGGTTTGGGGCCCCAGGGTGGCCGCCTCCTGTGTTGCCCCGAGTTAGATGGCAGCCTCTGAGCTCCCAGAGGGAACAAGATGATGCCTTTCTCGAGCCCTGGCTGAGCCCTCCGAAAGGCGTACTGTGGACACGTTCTTAACCTTTGCTTGTGCTGCTTGTGTCCCCAGCCGGACAGACGGACACACACACACACACACACACACACACACACACACACACACACACACACACACACACACACACACACACACACACACACTGAGAAAATAGAACCTCTCCACCTGTCCACTTTCAGGTCCTGTAAATGGGAATGGAGGCAGGGCCGGCTAAATGTGTTTATTTTTCTCAGGTAAAGCTCAGCCAGCGAGGGCATGGCTTTGCAGAGCTGTAAAGGGAAGCCCAAAGGTCTACGGGCCAGGAGTTTTGCAATGAGATCAGGGCAGAGTCAGGTTCCACGGACCTTATTGATCACTGGCCCAAATTATGGTAGCGGCGTTTTTTCCTTTTTCAGAGGGAAATTTGACAGGAAGCCCTGGGGAATTCTGCAGCTACTTTGTTATCAGGGGATCCTG
Organism: Zalophus californianus; assembly: GCF_009762305.2. Classification (NCBI taxonomy): domain Eukaryota; kingdom Metazoa; phylum Chordata; class Mammalia; order Carnivora; family Otariidae; genus Zalophus; species Zalophus californianus. The sequence continues at coordinate 177,393,500 of NC_045596.1, forward strand.
TGGAATTCGGCTATCCTCCTTACAGGTTTAGGCTGTAGGAGGTCTAACCCATGAAAATCACATTCCTACTGTTGAGATTAGATTACATTGCATTGGAGAAGGAAAAAATAAAATGAAAAGTTGGGCGAATATCATGACACCCTCTGGGTATGTGTGTGTTGGGCGGGTGTTGGGGAGGTGTGTTGAGGTTGTCACTTTGTTCTTTCTGCCTGGGCAACCCCTACCAGTGGAGTATTGAAATCCAGACATTTTCCATATGTACTTTTCTTTTTCAGTGTTGCATTAATTTAATTTATATATATATATATAAAACAATGCATACATATATATTTATTTATTTGATGAGTGTTTTCTGGGATTCCATCCCTTCAGGGTAAGGCATTAACAACCTTTGATGCAAGTGTGAGGGGCATTTTGAGCCAAAAGGTTTAGTTTTTTGTTGTTGTTGTTGTTCAAAAGGTTTAGTTTTATGGATCTGGCCACCGTTCTTCAGATTCTTTTTAAATGGGATGGGAGTGTGTCTGACAACTTCAGTCTTGCAAATTGTAGCCACAATTCTAGTGAAGTTTGCAGAGGCAAAGCTATTTTTCATGACTTGAATCAGAAAGAATGCTGGGATCTTTTTCTAATCTTACACTGCTGCCTCCCACTGAAATGGGGGAATTTGCATAATTCTGGGGGCTGCCTCCCCTCTGAGGTAAAGGATGTGGGCAGGAAGGTACCATTCCCAGGCTGTGGAGAGTTGGCACTGGTAGGCGAAGCACTGTTGCTGCTTTGTGTGTGCCACTTGAGTTTTTCACCATCTCTCACTGAAAACAAATAGGAGATAATTCCAGGCATAGAGCTCTCTAGACAGAACTGGAAAAGCATCTTTTCTGGCTTGACGTGGTGGTAAATTCTGTTTGCTGTGACCGAGAAACCAGTTTTAACAGGGTGCAGTGAGTCAATGATGGTGGAAGGATAGCGCTTCATTCTGTTCTCTTATTCAAAGCCTTCCCCTAAAAACTTTTGCCCCTCTGAACCATCGTGTGGAGAGCTGTGCCTGCGTCAGAGAATTTCAGAGCTGGGCATGGGAGCAGAGAGAGTGTGCGTAAGCTGGTGAGGGTTCTGGAGGAGGCTTCCCATACCTCAGTCATCCAGAGCCGACCCAAAGTCCTGGGGCTGTTGTGGGCCATTGGGGACAAAGAATGGGGAGCTCTGGCACCAAGCAGACATGACAAGTTTGTGCTCTCGGTTGCCTGTTGGGGGAGGCAATGAAGGGTGGCCACCCCAGCCTGCCTCTTTGTCTGTGGTAGCCGTGAGGAAGTGGTTGGACACCCACCTCCACAGAGAGCTCAGCCTTATAAGGAGCTGCAGGAACGTGAAAGGCCCACACAGAACGGGTTTCTGAGTTTTCTTTCCCCGTCCCATCAAGGGAGCTTGGGAGCCTTTGCCTGCAGTAAAGGGGAGCCTCTCTTTCCAACAGCTCTCTAGGAAAGGACCAGCTCCCCACCTTGGGGCAGGGATGTGGACACCTGCTTTCTGAATACCAGTGTGCTTCTTCCACTCCCCCTCCCCCCCAAATTTAGCAGCAGAGCCTAAAGCTCTCTGTGGCTCAGGACTGTGGGAGGAAGGAAAATCCTTGCTATCCTCCTCTGCTTGTTGAAGCTTAGTGACCTCTTCTGGGGAACTTGGTGAGGCATGAACCTGCTACTTGGGTGTATTTAGGGGAGGAGAAGAACCTAACCCACAATCATCTTAAAGAGAGGGATGCATAAAGCCCCTACCGACAGTTGCGGAAAGACAAACACTTGTCTTTTTCTCAAGAGTGTTTATTTAGCTTCAGGATGCAGTGGCTTCACGGTGAACTTTGGAGGGAGAGGAGGTAAATTTAGCTCCGGTGCTTGTTGAATAAGCACCCCTGTCTGTGAGTGTGGGACGCCGGAAAGAGAGCACTCGCCACAAAGATGCTGGAATGGGCTCCTGGCTCACTCCACCCGGTTAGCCCTGTTGATAGTTTAGAGGGCATCAGCCGCAAAGCAAGTTCTCACTGGAGGAGAGTGGAGAGCAAACCCCAGGGCAAAGCTCCCTTTTTGATGAGAATCTGATCGCCTGAGGTTTGTAGAGATGATTTTCTCATGAACATTTTCCTTATGAGGAGGTCAGTTCATTTAAATGAGGAAAGAAGAACGAGGAGCAGCAAACAGGTGATGGGCAGCCACTCTGTATAATGAATGACGTGATGAGTTGAGGGGCTGCCAGCACAGTTGGCCTTGCCTTCTACAACCACCAAACTCCCTGTGTCTGTTGGACAGGTCTTAGTTATGTCATTGCCATTGTTTCTCCATCTCTAAAATGGGGATAACAGCTACCTGCCGGGGTGTTATTCAGGCTAATTGGTTCATATCTGCAACCCTTTGAGTTCATCTTCAACAGGTGAATTTAGTAGGTTCTCTGGGCAAACTCTCTGCTCCCTATTGGACTGTCAGAGGCAACTCTTGCAACAAGCAGACTGCCTTTACCCCCAGGGCTATCGTAGGGAAAATAATTGCGTGATGATCTCTTCCCTTTGTTGTATTTTACCCAGCCACCCTTAGACCAGAGGGTTGTGGTAACAAGGCATTTCTCTTTCTGTTTCCCTCCTTGGCCTACAGCCTTGGCTCTGGTGACCTGACTGAGCATCCGGTTGAATGGTCTATGAAGGAAGGGGAGGAGGGCGGATTCTCAAGATGCCAGACCTCCTGACACAGTTCCCCTGAGGGGCAGGCTGGCCCCACACCTCTCCCCTTTCTCATCCATCGAGTGTCCCCCTGGCCAGAAGTATGGCTTCTAGCGCTGGGCTCAGGGCCCAGGCCTACCTGCCCGCTCACACAGTCCTTGGTGAAAAGTTGTGGCTTGTCCTCTGGAAACCACCATTTTTTATTTGCTCTACTACTTTGTAGTTCTTGTCCCAAGCTCTAGATCCCTTCAGCCCTGGGGACTGAAATGCCTACTCTGCTTGGTACTCCCGTCACAGAGTTGTGTTTAGTTTTCACAGCTTCTGATAAGGCCGCACCACCGGAGAGTGACTTAAGAGCCTTAAGACAAATAGGTGAGGGCCTCCGAATGTATGGAATGCTAATCTCTACCTTTTTCTTCTTCTTTCCTCCTTCCCCCACCTACTACTCCCCCTTGAAATACTCAGCCTCTCGCTGGTAATGCGGCCATCCTCAGGTCGGGCAGCTCTCTGATGGGCCCAGTGTTCTGCTGTCCCGGGAAGCCGCTCTGCGACCCGCATCTGCCTCCCAGAAGACCACGCCGGAGAGCCGAGCGCAAGATGAACCAGCACGCCGTGGGCTCAAGATGCACCAGACCGTCCGACTGAACCCCGAGAGCCCGAAGATGTCTGCGTGCAGTGACTTTGTGGAGCACATCTGGAAGCCTGGGTCCTGCAAGAACTGCTTCTGCTTGAGGAGTGACCACCAGCTGGCGCCCGGCCACCTGCCCCCTCCGCCTCGCCTGCCCCCCAGGCCTGACAACTGCCGCCTGGAAGATGAAGGTGTGAACGGTTCGCCCTACTCCAAGCCCACCATCGCCGTGAAGCCCACCATGATGAGCCCCGACACCTCCGATGTGTGGACAGAGGCGAACCTGAGCGCCGACGTCTCGCAGGTGAGGCTGACTAACCCCGGTGGTATTTTTACAGGGGCTGCTCTTTGTTGTAACACTGGGTGGCTGGCCGGCAGCCAGGGAGGGCTGTTAGAGCATGGCTCCCCTGGGACGGCCTCCCATCAGCCTGCCCCACGACTGCTCCTTCCTGACTCCTGCCCTTCTTTCCTATCTGCCCTCCCTTCCATCTGTCCCTTCAGGCTGAGAACCATCAGTCCAGTCCCTCCAGTGGCATCAGAGATTGTCTTAATTATATATCTGGAGGCACGCAAAAATGCAGCTTTTTTTTTTTTTAAAAGGTTTTTAAAGTTTTCTCATCGATCGTTTAAAATGCACACACGAGTAGCAATGATTGCATAACAAATGCCGTGTCCACAGATCAACGCACGACCCCATCTTGCTTCCTTTTTGCCCCCAGCCCCCCCTCCCCCCCCCCGTGATTTTAAAGCAAACCCCAGACGCCGTGTTATTTCCGCCCATGTCTTTAAAAAAGTAAAGTCTTCCTAAAAAAGAGAACCACGATGTCATGATCCCACTTAACGTGTTAGCAATAATTTCTTCATATCCAGTTCCCAGCCGGGGTTCATGTTTCCAATGGTGAAGCTTGGATTTTAGCAGCTTTGGCCTGGGATCACCGGAGACAGTTAGATCCCTACAGATGAGACTGTCCCGCTCATTGCACAGGTCCCCCTTACAAAGGTATCGTTATTTGGAGGGCACGTAGAGCCTGCTGCCTCTGGACGGGGGCTAGGAAGCTGGAAGTCTAGGACATCTAAGAACTGCTTAGGACTTGTTTGACCCTTTTGCCTCTTCTAGTTTTCCTAAACCGTCATGTTGAGTGAATCAGGAAGGCTGTTTGAGCCTATGTGAAATCAGAGGTCAGTTTTAAATTAGAGGAGGCTTCACTGAGGAGAGGCATTTCCTGTGGTTCTGCTTAGCTCCATGTTCTTCCGGAACTGCTCCATTGGTCATAAGCTGGTTACACCTATGCACCAGGCTGTGCTCAGTACCTTCGGTCTTTACAGACATGAGCTAGGGACTCCCTCAGCTCGGAATCATCTTGGAAAGGAGGCAAATGCTGGCCCAACTTTGAGGCTGCTTCTAAAAGTTTTGGGGTAGGGGGAGACTCTTGAAGGGAAGGACAAGGGGACCATGACTTCAGTGATGGGAATGACCAGTCCACATCTTTTTTTTTTTTTTTGACCAGTCCACATCTTAAGATTTTACTGATTTGAGAGAGAGAGAGAGAGAGAGAGAGAGAGAGAGAGAGTGTGTGCACCAGTGGGGGAAGGGGCAGAGGAAGAAAGAGAAGACTCTGTGCTTAGCATGGAGCCCAATATGGGGCTTGATCTCAAGAAATCAAGAGTTGGATGCTTAACCAACTGAGCCACCCAGGCGTCCCATGACCAACCCACATCTTTGTCTCGGGGCTCAACTAGTCCAGCCACTTCTGCAGGCTCGGGCTGAGGTCACTGCCTGTAACTTGGAGAGGGAGTAGCTCTTTGGTACGGCTCAGGGAGCGCCAAGGGAGCTGGGGACCCAGCTCAGAAACCACCCCCCGCTCTCCTGCCCCAGCACCCACCCGAGCTGTTTTAAAAAGCCCCATGAGTTTGGTTTCTTCAGGATTGTACTGTGACATGGTTATCAAGACAACTAACAAACATAAAACAAAAATGCATCCAAACTCAACACTCTGTTTTCAAAGCTCTTAGGAGAATTTATCTCATTGGGCCATTTTGAGGGAGAAGGCAGAATATTCTTTTTTTAGATGTTTGGGTTTTTTTCCTCCCCCCCTCCCCCCACCCCCACCTCACAGACCTTAAGCCAGCCAGACCCCGGGTGGGAAATGCAGCTCAGTGTCTGGGAAGACCGCTGGCTCTGGGGGGAGGCGGGGTCCCAGCAATGATGAGAGTCTGTGGGGAGATCAGAAGGTAGGCGTGCTGCAGGGCTCCCTCCCTGCAGCATGGAAGACCGTTGACAATGTCGTGGCACTCTCCTCTCACGGTTTCTCTCTTCCTTTTTTCTCTGACAAGGTCTAATGTAAGTCTTTTAACCTTGGGGCTGTGTAGGTCATCTGGAGACGAGCCCCCGGCAAGCTCCCCCTCCCGAAGCAGGACGACGTGCCGCTAGTTTACCTGGGCAGCTTCCGTGGTGCCCAGAAGCCGGCCGGGCCCTCTGCCTCCACAGATGGCCTCGCTCGCTGCCCCCCGGCCTATGCCGTGGTGGGCCTGCACAGCCTAGAGGCCCGGGGGCAGCGGAACACTGCCTTCCACCCAGTGAGTTTCTCCAGTGAGAAGGTTGGGCGAGAAGATAAACCCATGTTTCCCTACCAAGAGCTGACCTCCGCTCAGGAGAGCTTCCGCCAGAAGGTAGCTGCCTTTGCTGGCATGACGTCCGGTTGTCACAAGGGCCCCGGGCCCTGCCCCTCTCCACAGCCCCTGCGGGAGTCCCTGCCTTCGGAGGACGACAGCGATCAGAGGTGCTCACCTTCGGGGGACAGCGAAGGGGGAGAATATTGCTCCATCCTGGACTGTTGCCCCGGGAGCCCTGTTGCCACGGCCACCTCACAGGCTGAGAGTTCTCGGGGCAGACCTGGCAGAGGGGACCGCTCACCACTGTGCTGGGAGCAGGGGGTGTGTGGGGGCCCCCCTGAGGAGGAGAAGCAGGTTCTGAGCTTCCCGAGGGAGTGCTGTAGCCAGGGCCCGGCCGAGAACCCGCCCCGCCTGGGTCCCAAGAAGCTGTCCCTTACCTCAGAGGCCGCCAGTTCTTCAGATGGCCTCTCCTGTGGGAGTGCCAGCAGTGGGGCCAGCAGCCCCTTCACCCCCCATCTTGAGAGTGATTACTGCTCCCTCGTGAAGGAGCCTGTGCCAGGGAAGCAGCAGGACTCAGGCTGCCACGTGCTGACCTCTAACAGGCGCCTTGGACTGACAGGGGAGCCCCAGCCTCCAGCCCACCCCAGGGAGGCGGTACAGCCTGAACCCATCTATGCTGAGAGCACCAAGAGGAAGAAGGCAGTTCCAGCACCTTCCAAGCCACAGGCCACAGCAGAACAGGCCGCAGCTGCTCGGGGCCAGGGCCAGGTACGGACAGCTAACGCCCGGGCTCAGAAGGCAGCGTCTGGCTGGGGCCGGGACAGGGAAGGCCCAGATATGGCTCCCCAGGTGGCAGCCACCATCACAGTCCTGGCAGCCCATCCAGAAGAGGACCACCGGACAATCTACCTGAGCAGCCCCGACTCCGCCGTGGGGGTCCAGTGGCCACACGGGCCTGTGAGCCAGGACTCTGAGGCAGGTGAAGAGGAGGCTTCAGCTGGGCAGGGGCCGAGCTCCAGAGAAAGCCACCGTCCCGACGCGAGTGAGAACACGCCCAAGGGGAAGCCTGCCATTCCCCCCAAGCTGTCCAAGAGTAGCCCCGGAGGGTCCCCGGTGTCACCCTCTGCCTCCCCACTGTCTGACCTCAGCGAGGGGAGCTCCGCTGGTGGTACGGGGCCCCAGACTTCCTCCAGGGGCCCCAATGACTCTGCTTCTTCCTGCCGGGCGAACAGCGTCGCCGCCGGTGACTCTGTCCGGTGCCACCCCCCAGCTGCCACCGCCTCAGCCTTGGACCAGAGGCGGCCCCGGTACCAGACGGGGGCCTGGAGCCGTCAGTGCCGGATAGAGGAAGAGGAGGAGGTGGAACAGGAGTTGTTGAGTCAAAGCTGGGGAAGAGAGATGGAAAACAGCACCGCAGACCCCTCCAACTCCTCCGCCTGGCACTGTCTCCGCCCCACCGACGGCTGCTCTGGGCAAAGCAGCAAAGTTGGGACCGGGATGAGCAAATCTGCCTCTTTTGCCTTTGAGTTCCCCAAGGACAGAAGTGGGGTTGAGGCATTCTCACCTCCGCCGCCGCCTCCGAAGTCACGGTGAGTATGATGGTCTGTGTGTAACTTGGGGCCCTTCCAGAAACCTTTGCTGTTGCCCTCTACCGAAAGCCCTCAGGCCCAAGCCCTGAGTCCTGCGCTCTGGGCACCAGCGTCTGCCCAAAGGCCCTTGTGCCTTTATGTAAGTTCTGGGTTGTTCGTGTTCTTGCTCAGCAAATAAGCCCACAAGCGGTGCCCTGCCCGGGATTGGCTTTTTGAAGTGACTCTTTCCAAGAAGCACTGCCAAGCTGTTCCTCTCTCCTGGTGCTCAGAGTTGTTGAAGCTGGTACTCTTTTCCTCCCCGTCTCTCTGAAGTCTACCTAGCAGGCTTTTTCGGGCAAACGCTGAGATTCGCCATTTATTTAGACACGCAAAAGAAGGCCAGGGAAGGCTGTGCTGCGGCATTTGGAGAGGCAAAGAGACGGGGAGGCCCACGGGCACCGCCAAATGTGTGCTCCAGAAACAGTTAGGCCTTGGAGCCAAGAGCAGGGTAGTAGGAGGCTCTGCACGTGGTTAGTAACCTTCAGTTGTGGGTTTTTACCGGGGGGGGGAGGGGGGGGGCGCGGTGTAGAAAGGAGTTCATTTTAGCGTATGCTGAAATCAACAGCTTTCTCCATTGCTTCACTGCTGTCTCCTGCCAGTTTAAAGTACCTTTCAAAGGCCCAAGAAAAACAAGTGCCTTTTTAAAGGTATTGCGTTGTGCCTGGAATTTAAATTCTGGGGGGTGGGGGGAGAAATTTCCCTCCCATTCCAGCAAAGTGGATTCCTGTCAGGGAAAGGAGAAACCTGCTGTGTGTTTTGTTTTTGTTTTTGTTTTTTAAGTGACAGCCTTTCCAGCAGACTTTTTCTAGTTGTGTCGTTTCCAGGGATTCTGTTTTAGCTCATGTGCCTCCGGGCTGTTGTCAGAAGCAGGGAGCTGACCACAGAGACATGCAGCTGTGACACTTGACTTTGAACATCAAGGCATCTCAGGCTGTGATGCTCTCTAACATGGGCTTTTTCCGTGACCACTGCTTTGTTCTGGTATTGCACTGGCCACCTGCCATGTGGCGTAGACATCCTCCAGATCCTCAGGTGATTTGCAGACTCCTTTTGGCTACAGTTTTTAACTTCCCAAGTGAATGAGGGATCCAGCAGCTAAGAATAGCTCCCGTTTATATGGCGCTCACTATGGGCCCATTGTGGATCTAAGGGAATTCGACCTATTAATTCATTTGATCCTCAGAACAGCCCCAGGAGGTAGGAATTACCATCCCCAATTTACAGAAGACAAAACGGAGATAGGAGGAGCTGAAGTCACCTGCCAAGGTCACAGTTTTATCTGGCTGACTCTGCTCCTAAACACATAGGGCACTTCAGCAGGTGGTATAGGAAGTGAACAAGGCATGAGAGTAAAACATGGGCATTGGCTCTATTCTGCCTCAGGCCTGGGTAGATTAGTGGGAAGCATGGGCTTTGAACTTGATCAGAAAATCAAGTTTATACTGCATCTGTTTTAGCTATGGGCTAAGTGATCTTGAGCAAGCCACTTACCATGACTGAGTCTCCCTAAAACTGGGTGGGAATAACAATGCTTTTATAACACCCTGTTGTTCAAAGACTCAAGTGAGAGGAACAGACTCCAGTAGAGGGGTTAATTATTATGCAGGCAAGGGCCCCCTGGAGCTATTGTCTGTACAGAGACACCTGCACCCTATGGGAACCTCCTGGCCCACTCCTAGGGCTACCACCTGAACACTGCCTAGTTCCTTGGGGAAGAAACTAAACCGTTCTCATGGAAGAATTAAGGGCTTGGAGGAACCCCAGTCACCACAGCAACCTGACTCAGGTAGGGTTTGCATTAGTGTCTGGGTTGATATCAGAATTTTTTGGCCCAGTTTGTTATGATAAAACCATTGGATTATATATATAGCTCAAACCAGGTGGGAATCTCAGAGGTTCTGGGTTCCAACTCTTAAAAACAAACAAACAAAAAACCAAGCAAACCAAAAAAGGTCTTATTTTCAGGACTTTTGGGGAAAAAAATCTGGGAAATAAAATTAGCTTAAGGGAACCCAGAAAAGAGCAAAGAGCACCTAGCACTATTTAAAATAAAACAAACTCATATATATTTTCATTTGGGGAAGATGTTTTAAGCATTACTGACATCTCTTGAATCATCACATCTGCCCCGTGAGGGGATGAGGGTGGGCTTGGGACCATAAGCTGACCTTTAATTCTGGAACTCAGTACTTACTGAATCCCTCTGAGGAAGGTGCCAGAAACCCACAGCCTTCGAATCCAGCAGGCCAGGGTGATGGCAAATTGGACTATTCATGGGAATGCAGCCCACAGTTGATCCAGGACCAGTACCAGTACCACACTGGTAACTATGGCAGGCTGATGTCAATTTTCCAAGATGGAAAATATTAGAAGGTCTTTGAATGACATTGAAGATTAACTCAGTTTCTTTGCACGGCCCATCTGTGTGTCCTATTTCAAAGAATCAGCCTCACCCGCAAACAAAAATAGTGACTCTTATGACGCGTATTAGGTACACTCAACGGTCTGGAGAAAGGGGTTGTGTCATGCAGGACAGTGTTACTTTTCACTTACATGCACTTAAATCCTTCTGCTTTCTTGGGCTCTTAGGGGAGAACAAAGAATCATTTTCTGGTTTGCCTAATGGTCCTGCTTTACAAAACTGACTGTGGCTTGGAGTTAAAAAAAAAAAAAATGATGTTGAGAATGACGTGGCTTTCCTATGGTGTTGTTTTGGATATTTGGCAGTAGCTTCTCTGTCTGAGATACTGTCCTTTGTAAGCTCCCATTAGGGTTCTGGAGAAGACTTCTGCTGTAATGCCATGAAGGACAGAGGCTCTCAATGCCCATTTCATACCCTTCAGAGGTGTTTAAGCGCACCCAGTGTACCTCCTGGCAGATGAGGCACGGTCTGGGGCCACCAAGGATCCGCCTACACGTTCGGGCTCACCAGCTTAGACTGACGGACCTCACCGAGTCTCTGGGTCAATTTAGTGCCCCAACTTAGGGCAGAGTTCGGAGGTGAGGGTTGACAAGTCCTGCTGGCTAGGAGGCTAAAACCTATGGGGAAACAAGTGTGGACTTCTTAGTTTCAATGTCACGTTCAAGACTTAAAGGCAGTTTCTTGAGAGCGGCAGTGCCTGGGGAAATAATTAAGATGCAGAAGAATCAAATTTATTTCTGCCTTTTATTTCATTGCAGATGCAAACCCTTTTTTAAAAGACTTCGGCTTTTGAGTGACAAGGTCGGTTGAGGGAGACTCCTCTGATTAGTGTGGACAGGAATTTCACAGAAAAACCCCAAATTAGGATGAGAGGCCTGAACTCAGAGGCGGAGTGAGAGCACTCAGGTGAATAAGAACTAAGACCGGTTTGTATGGTTTCAGTGGCCAAAGGTCTGGCCCCAGGTGAGGCTAACCAAAAGAGAAGAGTTTCCCCAAGAAAGTGAGAGAGTTTTACTTTTGAAGTCGTCACTCATGCTCATCGTCATTTTAACCCACTACTTAGTTCCATTCTCCCGATCCTCTGCAGGGATTCTGGGGAGCAGAGACTGCGTCTCTCTTTGGGCTCTTGCTCATTCTTGATTCCCCGCTCACCCTCCCCCGTCACTTCTCGGCAGACAGGTGCTGACAGGGTCACAGGTGGAGCTGTTCTGTCCACAGAAGTGGCCACTGGGCCGTTGGAATCAAGATCAAAATGACTTCATTGTGTGGTCTCTTGGTAACATGGTCTCTCAGCATGAGCCCCAAGGATGGGAGTAGAATGATCGGGATTGCTATTTATCTCCAGACTCCATATCCGACCTGAGTAAAGCTCCGGACGCTTTATTCTTGAGGCATTTTCTGCTACAGTGGATTCTGGTAGAATGGTAATTTACTAGGAAATCCTATAGTCTTGATGTGTAATGGGGCTTTAATGTGTGGCATTTTGAAATTCACAGTTTGTATTAGAAAGCACTCTATGTGCTTTGAGAATCTTCTCTATGTTTAGCCTCTTTGACAAAGCTGAAATAAGTTGGCTGTTGGTCGGATCGATCCAGGGAAGAATGAACACTGGGGATACTTCAGGCAGAGAGATTGCTCCCGCATGTACACACAGAGTTTGGCAAACAGAACAAAGCACATCAGCAATGCACGTTTATATTCTGCTCCCTGCCAGGGGCAAATTAACAGTTGGCCTCTTCCCCTGAGTTTGTGGATAGAACCTGAAAACACTGGACAGCGAATGATGCTGTCTGGACCAGGGAGAATTAAAATTGATTTCTATGTTTCTAGTCTGTAATTTAAAAAAAAATCACTGAGTTGAACAGTAGTCTATATCAAATATGTTGGATCTTCTCTCCATTTTGGAGCATACATCCACGGCGAAGGCTAGGGATTAGATTTTCTTTCTGTAATTCATCAAGCAGGCACTTTGCCTGCTTTCCATTATGCTCTGTATAAGGTGCTAAAACGTCAGTGACTGGGTTCTGCCCCTTAAGGCCCCTGAGGGTTGAGTGGGTATAAATTAAATCAGCAGATGTGTCGTATGACCACCGTGGGCTCTCCCCCTGTTTTGATTCCCTTTGATGAGATTGGTGATCATAGCAACTGGATTCTCAGCACATTCTCATTCTGTTGGGTAACACAGAGGTAAGTTCGGCTCGGTGTCCAGGAGGAACACCAGGAATGGTCCTTCCTTGAAGTGTCTTGTGACCTGATTCAAGACCAAGGTTAGTGTAGGTATATAGATAACCATTTATTTTTAGAAAGGCAGGGTGGGGTGGGGAGGCAGATGCTCCTTGAAGGTCAAGAGCACGCTTAGCCATCTGTAATAACACAGTATCCTGTTTGGTGCCTGGTACGCAATAGATGATCAAGAAATACTTGTTGAATTGTAGGCAGAGACCATGCTCGGCTTATCTCACTTTCTCCAAAAGCACTATGCTTCGCACATCAGGAAATGTTGAGAAAGGAACAAGTAGCTTTAAATTCTTGTATCCAAGTATCTTTCTGAAACCCAGGTTTCTGGATTGCCCCAGTACTCTGTTTTGGCAGTGAACACAGTATGTCTTGCACCCTGTTAAATTGGATCCATATTTGTATCTCCTCAAGAAATTGTAAATTCCTGGGAGAACAGGAACCATGTTTCATGTATTTTTCTTTGACTTTCCCATAGGCTACCTTAGCATAGTACCTGGGACACAGGAGGTATCAGTAAAGGATTATTTTTTTTTTTAAAGATTTTATTTATTTATTTGACAGAGAGAGACACAGCGAGAGAGGGAACACAAGCAGAGGGAGTGTGAGAGGGAGAGGCAGGCTGCCTGCGGAGCAGGGAGCCCGATGCGGGGCTCGATCCCAGGACCCCGGGATCATGACCTGAGCTGAAGGCAGACGCTTAACGGCTGAGCCACCCAGGCGCCCCTCAGTAAAGGATTATTGAACTAGGCGGGGGATAAAAGCCCAGAGAGAACTACAGATCTTGGCCTGATTTTTCACTGGACATCCCATTATAATTCTGAGCCTAGCCTTGCTCAATAGAACATTATATCACCTTGAGTAAAAGAAGCCGAAGTTAATAATTATTAATGTTTCAGGGTGGGCAAACACCCTATAGGCACAATGTATCCTTTCATGGATTAATTTCTTTCCAATGGTTATACATTTCAGTTTTGCAGCTGGGCTCATACTCTGCTCTCTCTCTCTCTTTTTTTTTTTTTTCCCCAAGCTGAGCAGCTGTGTGGAGCCAGCCCTCTCTTGCCACAAGAATGTTCCTTTCAGGTAGTCATCACCTAAGGACCTTTCTCCCCACCAGTGAGTCTCAAGGAATTCTAGGTGTGGTTTCACTTCTCTTGGGAAGAGATTTTTCATGCTTTCTGAGGTGGGTTGAAAAACACAAGTGCGGGCCATTTGCTCGAGCCCCCGTTGTCCATTAAGTGATCAAAGGGACTTTTTCCTAAAATGGCCAGCCTACTTTTTGGGTGTAGAACTCACCAGTTGGTGAGAAATTATCTATGTGTGGTGTGAGTCATTTGTTACTGTGTTAGGATGGTCGATGTGCTCACGAAAGGACTTCCTTTTATCAGGGTGGATAGACCAACTGCAGAGAACACTTGGCGGCCCTTTCTGCAGCTGATAACCTTCAGAGTTTAAGATCGGTCTTCATCCCCTGCACTAGAATTGCTCAGTTTCTTTATATCGACTCTTGGGCACATCCCTAAAACTGTCAGTCGTTAAAGGGTGTTTGTGCTTTTTCCGTACAAGTTGGTAAAACTCCCTGCTTCGATGAGCTTTTGTCTAATGCCTTGGATGGCTTATTCTCTGTGCTTCTCTAACGGGCTGACTCACAGAAGCAACTGTCCTTCACTGGGGGTGGAAAGGGGAACTGACAGCTTTAAGAACTCCTTCCCTTTTTACTCATCTTACTGTCCAGTACCTGTCACTGTCAGATGATCCCCTGACTTCCTGGTAGTTTGGTTTTTGGCCACTTCGTGCTCATTTATGCTTGTGCTATAAAAACTTAATCTGAAGTCTAAAACCTAGGCAAATAATGGGCGGCGTTACCATGTATGTTCCTGGGTTGTAGAACACCCTTCGGAATGGCTCCTGCTCTTCAGGGAGCTCCATATAGCAGTCAAAATGGATGCAAAAATACACCGACACTGGATAAACACAAGAATAGTTGGGCTAACTGGACATATTAGTAAGTAATATGACCTTGAAGATCAGGAAAAAAGGGAGGAAGTTTTGGAATTTTAAAACTAGTCATAGAGGGGATGTCACTTAAAATAATGCTTATTGATATGTATAGCTCAAAAGGAAGATTTTGTGACAACTTTTTCTTGAACCCTGAGGGCAATTCGGTTGCATTCTCCACACCAGTTCCAATCAATGGGAGTAGCAGCCTGAAGCTCCACGTGGAAAACGGGGAGACCATGTGCCCTCCCTGCGGGAAAGTTCACCATGATTTTTTTTTTTTTAAAGATTTTATTTATTTATTTATTTGAGAGAGAGAGAATGAGAGATAGAGAGCACGAGAGGGGGGAGGGTCAGAGGGAGAAGCAGACTCCCTGCTGAGCAGGGAGCCTGATGTGGGACTCGATCCCGGGACTCCAGGATCATGACCTGAGCCGAAGGCAGTCGCTTAACCAACTGAGCCACCCAGGCGCCCCTCACCATGATTAATTAGTACTGTCTGCAGGTCATGCCAGCAGAGAGTGTAGACTCGTGTGCCAGATATTTATCAATCTAGGTTTCGAATCTAAAATTTACCGTCTATAATGCAAAATCGTTGATCGTCAGTAACTATTCCCTATACTAATCCAAGGGCTTTATTTTTGTTTGTTTGTTTGCTTTTTAAGATTTTATTTATTTATTTGAGAGAGAGCATGAGTGGGGAGGAGAGGGAGAAGCAGATTCTTAACCTGAGCAGGGAGCCTGTTGCGGGACTCGATCCTGGGACTCCAGTATCATGACCTGAGCTGAAGGCAAACGCTCAGTCGACTGAGCCAGCCAGGCGCCCAATTCAAGGGTTTTATACCTGGGAGAGGATCTGTGTTCTGTCCAGCCCAGGCCATCCTAAGCAAACTTTGGCAGACTGTGGTCCTCTCTTTGATTATAACCTCAAAGTTCAGACTGTAAGGCCAAACGTTTTGTTTTCTCTTAATGAGTGATTATGAATATCCCATGAATTGTAACCTTTTTGGAGCTCTGTATTTGAGTAAGTAAGAGTTAACCGTTAACGTCTGTTACCCAGTAAATAATGTATGTTCACTTAGCCTTACCCTCTCTGGTTTGTAGCACTGGCTTTCAGTGCTTCCCGATGGGAGAGACGGGGAGTAGGGGCAAGAAATATGTCTCATCTTTTAGAGGGATAGTTTGAAAATGAAAATTCCATATTATAACTATATAAAGATTATAATAAAAGTTTATCATATACATTTAATATGAATATAATATAAGTATATGTTTTCATAATACATAGTACCTATAATTCTTCTGCATCTTCTGGACTGGTGCTGAGCCAGGGTGTCTGTTTCAGAGATGTTCAACTTGGGGACAGAGCATGTCGCCCGAGGAGCAAGTACAAGAAAAGCCAGGGCAAGAATACTCACTGATCTGTCACATTTACTTTGTGACCTCCCTTCAAATCTCTCAAAATGCCTTCCATATCTTCATGTCCTCTCCAAAACTTGAAACAGAAATTGTCTCTACCAGTGAATCCTAAATCCAGCCCCTTGATTCCACTTCTTATCCTACTTTCAGTGCTTGTCCATGCCTCTTATAAAAGCAGAGAAACATAATGAAAGAGACTCTTACAGTTCGGAGTCTGAAGTTTTCTTGGTCTTAGCAGTCGTTTAATCACTAAATATTGAGGACTCAGTGTAGGTGGAGCTAAGGTGAGTTATTGAGTAAAATTCAGTATAAGAATACATTATGCCCCTGCAGTCTCCATTCCTCAGTGTTTGCCTCGGAGAAACACTTGGGTCAATAAGGGAACGCATACGATGAAGATCATCACAACAGTGTTCACAGTAGAGGGTAGTTGGTGCAACCCCAGGTATTCGTGTCTAGGAAAACAGAAAAGTAAAATGTCGTGAGTATGAAATGAAGTACTTAATAGCAGTCAGACATTATGGACTGGATGTATATACAGAAACATGGATGACCCTTAAACTAGCTTTGAGTGAAATAACTAAGAAACAGAACACGATCTGTAACACAATGTAATTCTGTAAATGGAAGACACATAAAGTGACAGCATTTTTTAAAAGATAAATCCAAAGATATATATCCAAGGAAATACCCGCAAGTGGGAAATCGGGAAATGGAGAATTAGTGTAGAGATGGGGATGAAGGGAAAAGCTAAAACAATGCAGATCAGCGTGAAGGTGTATCATTAATCGAGGCAGAAGGTGATCTCACCTCTCTGCACTTGAAGTAAATAAGAACATAAAGAAAGACTGAATCATGGAGAAAGAGGACTTACGTGCAAGAAATAAGAATGGCAACTAAGAGTATCAAGAAAAATGGTGAATGTTTGAAATAGCTGCTTTGGAGAGTTGGGAGGTCAAGTGCAAGGATTGCCAGGGAGCCCCAAGGGCTAGCTGAAGGCAGGAAGCACGTATTAATTGTGGCCCCACGCTGCATGGGTTATTCACTTTCCTAGAGAAGGAGTAGGCTGCCTGGTGCAGGAGTGAAGATGGAAAGTGTTTGAACTTACCTAGTACGATATTGTGATTTATAATAAATAAACCTTTGGTCTCCATCCCTGTTTCTGGCACAGAGCTCCTAAAACCCATGGAGTTTGCTAAGTGATGAATTTCCTAGGAGCCATAAAAGCGTGTTTTATTATGTTAATGAGGTGACTTTTGAACCCACCTAAGGATGGGGGCTGGTTGCCAGGAAATCAGCCCTGTGATTAGAGGGTTGGAACTTTCAGCCCCGCCCCCGCAGCCACTGGGGAGGAGTGAGGGGCTGGAGGTTGAATCAGTCTTCTGTGGCCAGTGCTTTAGTCAGTTTTGTGCCTCTGTAATGAAGCGAACATAAAACCCCCAAAGGATGGCGTTTGGAGAGCTAAGAGGTTGGTGAACCTGGGGAGATGTGCGTGGAGTGGTGTGGTGCACCTTCCAAGGTCATGGAGGTTCTGCGCCCTTTCCCCACACCTTGCCCTGTGCGTCTCTTCCATCTGGCTGCTCCTGGGTTATATTCTGTAAGTGAAATGTTTCCGTGAATTCCGTGAGCTGCTCTAGCAAATGAATCGGACCCAAGGAAGAGGTCATTGGAACCTCCGATCTGATGCTGTCTCCGGGTCCTTAGTGTCAGAATTGAGTTGTAGAGTACGACACACCCAGCCGGTGAGAATTAGTGATGTAGGGAGCCTCCCCCCCCCCGCCCCTCTGTTGCCCACTGCCACGTTGGAATTGGGTGACCAGAACCCTTACCCAGGTTGGGGGAGGTTTCAGCCAGGACTAAAGGAGATGGGAGAGAGCAGCTAGCAGAGGGCTGAAGAAGTGACCTGGGAGTGGGAAAGAAACCTCATCCTTTTTGGGCAACAGACTGGGCCAGAGATGGGAGTAGAGAAGATCATCTAGTGGCTGTGTTACAAATAGCCTGACTCTCCCAAGCCAGGAGGGTAGGAACAACATCTAATATAGATGTTAAGCCAATAGTTGGGCTCAGAAACTGGGTCAACAAAGTGGACTTGGAGCATTTGCTGAATCAAGAGAAAGAGGGGAAGATAATTCTGAAAGCGTCGTTGCCAAAACCAGTAGTCTAGAAACAAAATGATTCTGGTCAGGCACAGACTGTATTGGTGGATGGGTTCCAAGAGGGATAGGTCAGGAGTAGAAGAGCAGTGATTCCCAAGTCGGTGAGTAAGAATTTGCTACTGCTTTGGTTTACTTAATCACCAGAGCCCTCCGTTGGGGGTGGAGAGGTGGTGTGAAGGGGGTAGGAATCATGGGAGGTTCTTTTTTGCAGAGGAGAGGCAAGCGAATACCGTAAAAGAGGTTCTTCCGTTTCTTAATTTGTGTGTAATGGAGCTAAGCAATCTGGTCAGCTGTGGAGTACGTCAGCCCTGAGCCTGGGGCTACACTACAAATGAGCAATGTCTTGAATCCTAGATTTCACACTGAGGTGTGGCTGATGGACCCATCAGTGCTTCCTGGTTACTTTAGAATAATGCGTATCTTCAAAGCATCATCCTGATGAACTTTCTTCTTTGATCTCTTTATTTTTTTATTTAAAGATTGTATTTATTTATTAGAGAGAGAGAAAGTGCACATGCGCGTGAGAGAGCACAAATGGGAAGGGGCAAAGGGAGAGGGGGAGGGAGAAGCAGACTCCCCACTGAGCACAGAGCCCAAGTCCGGGCTCCATCCCAGGACCCCAAGATCATGACCTGAGCCGAAGTCAAACACCCAGCCAGCTGAACCACCCAGGCGCCCCCTTTGAGTCCCCTTCAAGTATCATAATAAAAGTAAAATTATCAGAGTGAAATCTGTAACCCATGTGCTCTTTTCTGCTCCTATCCAGGTAGCAGAATTACTCAGTTTACTGGAGGCTGCTGAAGTCTCCCCTCTGTCTCTGTCCGTCTGTCCATCCCTCCATCCCTCCCTCCCTCCCTCCATCCATCCATCCATCCATCCATCTTTCTGTATAAGTAACACTTTCTGTGCACCTGGTGCTGTTTCTGGCACGTAGTAAACATTAACTCATTGCATCTTGCCCACAGCCCCATGAGATAAGTGTGATTGTTATCCGCATTAGGAGAAATGGGCTGGATGGGCACTGAAGCACAGATCGCTGAAGTGCCTTTTGTCAGGCACCCAGCCAGAGACCAGGGGGGCCAGGACCCAAGCCAGGCAGCAGAGCCCCCGGGTTCATGGTCTTAACCACCCCATCAAGAAGCCCTTCCTAGAGGACTCGGAAATCCATCTGGGAAGTTCTGGAAACGCTTGCATGGCTGCTCTTCCCAGAGGCTCCTGCAGGTCCTCCCACACTGTGCTGGCTTGGAGGTGGGCCGGCAGTCAGGGTACCCCTCTGTGGATTGCAGCTGCTTGGTCGTCCATTTGTTTCTCATCTTGCCATCTTTTCCTTTCCACTGGCGTGTGAACACCTGTAAGAGCTTCCTCCTTGACTTTCCAGGCCAGGACTCGGGGCCTCTTTACCTCTACTGGAGATAAAGTGTAGTAGTACATTGGTGACGGGGTCTCCCTTACCTGCTCCCAGACCCTCCTGGCCTGTCGTCAGCCTCAGCTCAAAGCTCCCCAGGCCAGGTAACTCCAAACCTCTGCCTGCCTTCCTCCGGCACCAGGCAGCCCAGAACTTCTCCAGGAACGTACACAAAAGAGTACCATGCTGCCTGGGGCCACAGATTAAGGAACTTGAATTTTCTGAGGCCTGAAAGGTGATCTTTAAAAAACATTCATAATTTCTCAATGCGAAAGTAGATCTGTATATAGTCAGGGCAAATGCCTTCAGATTTCCATTTGCCCAATTCAAGCACTTTTATCCTTCCCTACAACTAACGACCGACCTAAATGTTTGCGTGTACACGTCCCTGTCTTTAAAAATAAGTTTGGCTTTATTCCTATCTTTAAGTGGTTTCCACTGAATGCAAACTGCATTCATCGTCAGATTGAACCAAAGGGTTTTTCAGCTTGCAGAGCTATGGAAGTTACTAGCGCATTAACTGCAAATGCAAATTAATAGGCCTGCACAGTGGGGAACATTGAGGTCATCTGACTGAAAATGAAACTGATTTCCTATCTTTATACATGCTAATAAATCAGGGGGGAAATATGCCCCCAGAGTAGACTGGACTTATTAACCCTTTCAGGTGACACTAAGATACTTGGAAAATAAGTCCCTTAGCATTTTCATCAAAGAGAATCAAAGATAAAAGCAATAAAAACCTTTCAGCGTAGTTATCTGTCTTTCTCATCCCATCTCTTGAAAAAAAATTTTTTTAACTACAAGATTTGTAGAAATTCAGGATATTTTGGAACAGCTGTGTTTTGTAAATATGAAACAGGTTCAGCTATTGAATCCAGCTTTTTTGAGGGGTGTTTGCTCAGGGTTCCTGCCTTTTGCAAGTTTTGCTGGACAAGTGTAATTCTTTACCGAAAGGAAACATTTGTGCTCCCAGATGCCACCGAGTTATTGAAACAGAGGCAGATAAACTTAGTCAAGAAGTATTTAGTAATTACTGTGTGTTCCAGTATATTCTGAGTGTGACACAGCTCCTCAAACAGTTTATAATTTGGGCATGGTAACAAGCCTGTTTCACATGAAACAATTAGAATAATCTAACCAGGATTATAACCGAGTGCCCAGTGATGTGAATCAGACTCAGTTCGGTGTGCGTTCCAGAGAAGACGGGTCAGTCAGAAAAGACTGCAGTGGTTTGGGAGGGATTTGTAGGTAAGTGATATTGACCCTGGGTTTTGAGGGTGTAAAGGTTTGAAAGGGAGAGACAGTTGTTTCTTCAGAGCTAGGATGGGGAGGGGACAGTAATGCAGAGTGATTTGGGGACAATGAGAGATTAGCCCAATTGGAGCAAAGGATTTATGAGGAAAAGTAGTAATATAAAAACAAAATGGTGATACTTTTTCTTCCCAAATGAGAAGTCTAGCTATATGTTCTAGTATATAAACAGTGGGGGAAGATGTTTGAAATTGAGATTGGCAAAGAATATCTGGGGTATGTATTTCAGTCACCACAGAGAACCCAAGATCCAGTATGGTGGCCGAGGTTAAGAATACTTACAAGAGCTCTGCACGGGGCTCAACAGGGTCAACCATCATTATGAGAGCAATGTTTTAGAAAGATCTGGAGTCAGGATGCTCAACCCCCAAGGCTGCAAATCGATTCTGAAGGTATAGATTGACCCCTCCATATACTTTTTTTAGAGGAGCTTGACAAGTATTTATCTTCTGGGTCGTAGGTCTGTGGAAGCAAGGATGGCATCATCTCTATGCACTCTTGTATCCCCAACACCTAACACGGTGCTCACCACAGAGCAGGCAGTCAAAATTTATTTCTTAAAAAACCTGGGAATGCTCTTCAGGACAGACAGGATGGGGGACACACTGCAGGTAATAGAGGCATAGGATAAGTAAAAAATGAGGTGCTTTTATTCACCCAGCAAGCTCAGTGTTTCAACTTGAATCATTTAATGATTTTGACCTTAGGATGTGGCTACCTAGTAGAGAATGAGTGGGGTGAGGCTGACTGTGTCTCAGAGTGTATCTGAATTGCTGCGAGCATTGGCGCCCAGCAAGACAATCGGAGATTGAAAGCTGCAGGTCAGAGGCAGAGCCGTCCCTATTTTCCTGTGCTTTGGCAGGAAGTGCATTTTATAGAAAAGTCAGAGAGGAACTTAGGGGAAAGGAGAGCTCTGAGCAGTGAATTCACAGCTGGCTGACCAGGCACTGCCGCCACCATCACCGAAGCTGGCCCTCCTCCTCAGGGCTGCTCCATGGGACCCCGCAGTCACTGGTCCAGCCCGTCCCCGGGCTCTGGGGGGCCCTGCCGATGAGGATGGCGTGACAGGCCAGCGTCAAGGATGGTAAGGGGTTCTTATTCTTTGATTTAGGCATGACTTGACTTACTTGCATCTAAAACTAGTCTGTTTTCACTTCTCGGCAATTTAAAAAATGGGTGTAGCATCTTCTAACCTGTGTGTGCTTTCAGAGCTAGCTCAGAGGTCTTCTCCGAGTCATCACCCAACTTAGCAGTGAATTTGATCAATGTGAAGGCTTGGTGTGCAGCTGTACCCGGGTCTAGAGTCCCGAGACTGAAATTGCGCACTAGTGTTCTTTGGGTTTTCATAAGCTTCTGCTCCGGAGGCAAAAGGCTCTCAACCGAATGCGTGTGAACTAAACACAAGTCAGGGCAGTGAGAAAGAACCTTGGTCCCCGTCACACTTTACAAACTGTGCCATCTGATGAGGATCCTGGCGGCCATGCGAAGCTTGAGATGCAGTCCCCGTCACATGCTGGGGCCGGGCATCCATTAAGAATTTCGGACATTCTAAAAGCTTGGGGGTATTTTTAGATGAGGCTTGTTCCTATGAATGAGGAAGTCTGGCAGATGGCTCTTCCGCCTGGATTTTTTTTTTTTTTTTTCCCCAGCTTTCTACCAATATAGTACGGAGAAAACTGGCAGGGCTTCTTTCTCTAAGGACAATGGGGGGAAAAGCCATTCTGAAAACACTGGGCGGCAGCTGCAGAGCTCAGTCTCTAAGGACACCGGGCCTCTGGCTGCGTATTTCATCGTACTCTCCTGTGACTCTGGCTAATCAACGGGAGGCAGGGAAGGAAGTCTGAGTAAGAACAAGTCGTTTATCACGCTGCGTGAGCAAAGACATCTGTGCAGGTCCTGCTCTCCCTGCAGCTGATAAGAATGTTATTCACCACCCAGAGAGGAAAGACCGGAGTATGTGGTTTCAGCCCGTTGAAGCCACTTCCTTAAATGACATGACATCAGATTGCATCTTCTAGATGGTTGGCACCAGTTTTATGAACAGCAGATCAAACTATCATTAATGAGGGGAAAGTGCCTTTAGAAGCAATCAGTAGAGTCTTGCTGTGCATCGTTGGGTGCCCTTGGATGGTCATCTGGCCTTAGGTTTGACAGAACAATCCAGTAGGGCTCAGAAAAGTCACCTTTGGAATAGTGAGCCTTGCCCGGGGACTCTTAAGAAATCTATTGCATGCATAGATGGAACACACAAAAGCAACTTGTCAGTCTCTGCTCTGATGATAAGCTTTCCCTTTCATTATGAAATCTGAGGTAGTTTCGCTCATTCCCTACTTAAGATGGCAATTCTCTAAGAGTGCAGATAACACGGGCTTCCAAGAAAGACGATTTTTGATGCAATTTATATGAAAGAGTCATCACTCCCAAGATTTTGCTATTATGAGAAAGGGTTACCCCTTTCTTCCCCATTTACACCAGAGAATTCCGAATGTTTACTGGGCTTTTGTTACCTGGTGGGAGCCTGGGCTTCTTGAGCCCTTTTAGTAGAGAAAGAGTAATATTCCCAGAGCCGTGGAAACATGAAAATTCCCCCTGTGCTTAAATACTGAGATTTACCAAGGTCTACTTTTGGAGGCTTCCCACTCCCCTACCCATACACACATGTTCAAGCTGCTGAAGATTTATGCTGCAACCCCAAGAATAAGCTAATTTTGTCTGCATTCACTTGGTGAGTTCAAAACTGTGACTTCTCCCTCATAGTGACTAGATTCGGAAGAACTAATTTCTGAAGTCTCAGAAGAGTGGTTAGGTCTGAGAAATAACTTTTTCCGTCTATAAGGCTCTTTTGTGGTTATTACTAACCTTCACTGAATCTGCCTGTCCCATGGTGTGGCCTGGTGGAAGACCTGCTGGGTCATCCTTTCTGTCCCTTGCCTTTCAGAGGCTCTGTAGCAGGTCAAGAAGAGTGGCCATCCCTGGGCTCTTGCAGGCCCTAGTGACTTTCTGTCCTTCTAGAAATGTTTGTTTTCGATTTATCAAATATGTCAAGCCTACAGTGAAGTTCAAAGAATAATTTAACTGTCATGTGTCCTCCAAAGATTTTTCAAGTATTATTAACCTTTTGCCATTTTAGATTTTGAAAAATAAAACATTACCGGTCCAGTGGAAGATCACTTCGTATTTAGTTTGTTTCCTTTTCCCATTGTTACCCAGAGTATTCAGTATCTTGAAGGTGATGAGTATTATTTCCATTTTACTACATATATATGATAAACAAAAAAATTATAGCATCGTTGTGTATTTTTAAAAGATATTTAAACGGCATCACAGTGTACTTGAGACCTTTTCCAAGTTACTCTTTTTTTTTTTTAATTGAAGTATAGTTGGCATACAATTTTATATTAGTTTCAGGTGTACCAACATAGTGATTCAACAATTATGTACATTATGAAATGCTCGCCATGCTGTGTAGTTACCATCTGTCACCATACAAAGTTATTATAATACAATTGACTGTATTCCCTATGCTGTACTTTTCATCCCCGTGATTTATTTATTTATTTTATAACTGGAAGTTTGTACCTCTTAATCCCCTTCACATATTTCAACTCTCCCCTCACTTTCTTTCCCTCTGGCAACCACTAGTTTATTCCTTGTTTTTATGTGTCTCTTTTTCTGTTTTTTGTTTGCTCGTTTTGTTTTTTAGATTCCACATGTAAGTGGGATCATTGGGTATTTTTGTCTTTCTCTGTCTGACGAATTTCACTTAGCCTGATGCCCTCTAGGTGCATCCATGTTTTTACAAATGGCAAGTTCTCATTCTTTTTTATGACAGAGTAATATTCCATTGTATATATGTACCATCTCTTCTTTATCTGTTCATCTATCGGTGGACACTTTGGTTGCTTCCATATCTTGGCCATTGTAAATAATGCTGCAATAAACATAGGGGTGCATATTATCTTTTCAAATTAGTGGGTTTTTTTTTTCAGGTAAATACCCAGAAGTAAAATTACTGGATCATATGGTAGTTCTATTTTTAATTTTTTTGAGGACCCTCCATACTGTTTTCCACAATGGCTGCACCAGTTGGCATTCCCATCTACAGTGCATGAGGGTTCCTTTTTCTCCACATCCTCACTAACATTTGTTATTTCATATCTTGATATTAGCTATTCTGACTGGTGTGAGGTGATTATCTCATTGCAGTTTTGATTTGCAGCAACGTACTTTTAACATCAACATTTAAGAGTCATTTCAATATTAGTATATTAAAATCAAGTTCATTTATTTTGAATTCTATATCATATTCCATTATAAGACTATACCACAATGTATCCATTATTTTCTTGATGGACCCTGGACTGTTTATGATTCTGTTTTTGCTATTAGTAACACCATGAAGAGCCTTGTTCATGTATGAGAGTTTCTTTAGATCTCCACTGAATAGTACAATAGCCAGTAGCTTAAAATGTGGCTAGTCTAAATTGCATTGTGCTGTAAGTATAAAATACACACCAGACTTTGAAGACTTAGAATGAAAAAAAAATGTAAAATATCTCATTAATGATTTTGTACTCATTGCCTATTAAGATGACAATATTTGTATATATTTTATTAAATAAAAGATACTATTAAAATAATTTCACCTATAATTTGGCTACTGAAATGTTTAAAATTATATATATGACTTGCACCATAATTTTGTTGGACAAGGCTCGTCTAGATCAGGGATCAGTAATCTACCATCTACAGTGTGGTCATCTGTGTTTGTAAATAAAGTTTTATCGGAAAACATGTCCGTTCATTTACATAGAGTCTATGACTGCTTTCCTGCTCCAACAGCAGAATTGAGTAGTTGTAACAGAGACCATATGATCCATAAGCCTAAAATATCACTCATCTGGCCCTTTAAGGAAATGTTTGTTGAGTACCTATTCTAGAGCAATGATTTTTAGCCTTTTTTAAACAACGACCCACAATAAGAAATATATTTACTATCATGATCTGACAAGCACACACCTGAAACAAAAGTTTCACAAAACAGTGTTTCAAAAATCCTTACTATAATATTTCATGTGTTCTGGTCCCATAGCAGCATATTTTGTTAAAATAAACTGCTGGTAAACTGCCATGACTCACTAAATTGACTTAGCCTTTCATTCACTACTAGTGATTTGAATAACATTGCTCAAGGAATATATCCAAGGGATGTGTGTGTGTGTGTGTGTGTGTGTGTGTGTGTGTGTGTGTGTGTGTGTATTCACACGTACACTTATTTACGTGTTTTTTAGCCTTATCTGTTTATATACATTTCATTCAGTGTTTCTCTAGGTTTACGGAATGGGGAGCTTTGTCCGCTCAGCAACTCTGGTGCTGGAACTTGTCCTTTGGCAATTTTCTGGACCTGAGGAGCAAGAGATTCCAGGGGCCACTTTGGAGGGGGCTGGGTCATTGCATTGCCACAGAGCTGGCTTCTCTCCTAGACCGAGGAGTTGTCATTGCTCACAACTGCATATCTAGGCTTTATCTGCAAAAGCCGATTGATGGATCTGATGAGAATAAACATATTTTACAAAACTTTCTATGATTTTATTTTGCCAGAGGGTAAAATAAAGATAATCAACTGCCACAGCACTTCCTAAGGATCTAATATTTCCCAGAGCCCTACAATGACATTAAAATGTAAGAAATGGTATTAGTCATAACCTTGTCATCACTGTCACAACTTACATTTGACAGCTGAAAATATTTTCTAATGTGGTTCTAAGAATTGGGGGTGAGAAGGACGTGTTCCTAAAGAGTATTTCATGGTAGCTAACAAACTTTCTCTAAACTTTTCTGGTAATCAGCACAGGATGCCCAGGACTGTAAAGACCAGTGCAGGGCCTGGCAATGTTGAACACAAAGAACAATCGATAAATTCTTGACTATAAGGTCATGTGCATTAAATAAGGCAGTTCTGATGCCAAATCAATACTGCATTGTATATTTCCTACAGCAGATATTGAGATATAGATCTGCTGTAGTGGGAACAGGAATGTCATCAGGAAATATCAGTTCAGACAAATCTGGGTTACCACCAACAGGGAGAGAGAGAGCTAGATTGATTGTGGTCTGCCTCATTTTGTGGTGAAAATGTCAGGTCAGAGTGAATATTCATGTAGTCCTTGGAAAAAGGGAAGGAGAAATCAATAAGCTAACCGCTCTACCTGATAATGGCAGTGTTTTCTCCAAGGCAAGTTATTTTTCTCTTGAACTTGGTATTCTGGTCCTTGATGTATTGGTAATGATGTCTTAGAGATGCAGCGAAAGATTTCATAGAAAGCCTAAGGGCAGATTCTGTACTTCAGGAAGAAGGGTTATGTTAACATCTTTCTGAGCATTGCACTAGAAGTCTGGTTAAATTGATATAAAGTTTTCCTTAATTCCAGGGAACAACCTAGACCCTTTGAAGTTCTGTCAAGAGAATGCCAGGCAAAAAGAAATCCCACCTTTTTAGTCCTAATTTGCAATTCACTTGCCCTGTGATCTTGCAAAAGCTACCCAATCTCTGTATATCTCTATACATTGACTCTTATGATAATGTTCATGTTTTTCTTCATAGAGATGTTATATAGTAGGTGTTGTAAATGTTTTGGCCAACAGGGTCAGCATACGAAGGCGTATTTCCTCCCAAACCATGATTTTGGCATTTGTCTAAATTTTGTAGACTCACTCCTCCTAACCACACTTGAGAAATCTCCTACCATTCATGTGCATAAGGTTTCAAAAGAGGGCCCGTTCTCTCTTCTCGAAAGCGTTTTTTCAAAACTTGCTGGTACTGTTCAGGCTCCGGGAGCATAGTAGGTTCATGACCCATCACCTGGTTTTTTAACAGAAACCAAATTAATTGCTTTTATTGTTTGTTCTTACATTTTCCAGGCACCTTTTAAAGATGAACAAGAGCAGCTCTGATTTGGAGAAAGTGAGCCAGGGCTCTGCAGAGAGCCTCAGCCCTCCCTGCAGGGGTGTCCCCGTCAGCTTCACCACGGGTTCCACAGACAGCCTGGCCTCAGACTCCAGGACCTGCAGCGATGGAGGTAACAGACTTCACCTTGACGGGGAGGCTTAGATTCTCCCGGGTCTGGAAGGCCAGCCCTGGGCTCGCTGTCACGATTGGGAATGGCTGAGCTAGACCTACCGTCTTGGTCCTGCTTTGCCCATGAGGTAGACTCCACCCAGGAAGAGTTGGCATTAATCCCCTGTTGGATACATGATGAGGTGCCTCATTCTGCTCTCTTTCCACTGACACACAGTGCATCCACTGATTCCTGGGGTGATGAGCCATTTATGTATAGGTCTGTTCTCCATTTCTGTCCTCGGGATTGGTTCTCAGGGGATTAGGTACTGCCAACCACAAGTTTCCACCCTCCATGTTACTCTCTCTCTCGCTGTCTGCCATCTTGTTCGCTCCTTCATGTGTATGAGTGCACACCCATGTGCATACATGCACACACACACTTGGACACAGCAGGTGCTTATATAAATGTTTGTTGAATTAAAGCATGGAGGCTTCATGAGGCTACCATCCATCCCACTCCCTGGAGAAAGCTCTAAGGCGTACTATGTGGGTATGTCCTGATTGGGCACATTCCTGAGAAGGAACTCTTGTGTTTCTGTAGTTGTGGTGGGTAGTATTAAAATCTCTCACTGTTTCAACATTCTTTGTGCGCGTGTGTGTCTTCTCCTGCATTTCTCTTAAACTCGCTTTAACATGTTAGTTTTCAACATGTGCTAACATGACGACCTTTCTCACTCCTGTGGAAATATTTCTTCCCAGTAGGCAATTTTGGAGTCAAGGCTTCCATCGTAAAATCACAATCACCAACATATTTCGATTGGAAAGATGAGTACTGCTAAGTCTAGAGCATATGTTGTGTCAGTCTGCGGAGTGTTCTTATGGGAAACTTCTGATAGCTCAGACTTCAAAACAGGAAATCTCTTAGTCTTGATTGGGGTGGGATGTAGCAAAAGAGGGCTTGCTTTCTCTGCAGATTTTCCTGGGCTTCCATTTTTTTTCCCTTTTCCCATCAAATTGTGCAAAAATTCTGTGAGGTGGATTATTCCACAGAGAGCTGGGCTGGGCTCACAGACCTTTGGACCCTGTGCCCTGATGTGCTCTCTCAGGGATTGTGACCAATTCTGAGGGAGCAATGTACAGTGGAGCCTCACTGGCCACCAGCCAGCTCATGTTGATGAGAACTCTACCTAACTGTCTGGGCACTGGGCTAGTCAGAACCAGCAAATCATGTTTGCTTTCAGGACTCTTCAGGTCTAGCTAGGAAGACAAGCCTAAAACACGTGACACACAGGTGGCTGGTCTAAGCTAGGAGATTGGGCTTCCCAGAACATGAATGTTTATCAAGGCTTCCAGAAGAAAGAGGAATCAATGAGGGCTGAGGAAGGGTTCAGGGAAGGCGTTTGGAAAAGATGGCACTTCAGCTCATGTTTCAAGTGTGGTTACAGTTGAGGAGGTAGAGGGAGGAAAGGGCTGGGCAGGTTACGGAAACAACAAAGGAGGAGCCAAGGCACAGGGTTAGCAGGGCATGCTGGGAAAAGGGTAGGACCACCTGACACACTTCAGTGGAAGCAGGCAAGGGGAAAAGGGGACCAGAGGTTGGTGGAAAGGTAGAGGCTGGATTGTACAAAACTCTCAAAACCAATGTGCAGAAGTGGGAAATAATGGAGCCCCTGGGATTTAGGAGTACGATGGTGACACCTAACTCAGACATTTTCTAATTAAAATGAATGTATTTTCATGGTTCTGCCTTTATCACGAGCCAGTTATTCAATGGGAATGCACTTCAAAATTTGAATTCCTAGATCAACAAAAAGTGTATACCTTGTTACTAGACTTTGGGTCCTTAGAGTGAACCACTTCTACCTGCTGTTCCTGCTTATGGCTCTGTACCCCAGACCATGCTTTCTTTCTCCACCCTCCCTTTGTCACGTCTATTAGACGTTAGTCTGGAGACTATCTAGAACCACACTGGTCATGAAATGTGAGGAACCCTTCAGTCCGCTTCTCATCATTAACCAAGGTGGCTTGCTTTCGATCTATTCCTAAACAGTTATCTTTCAGTCCCATGAATTCTTACTCGCTTTTACCTCATAAAAATATTGTTGAAGTATTTATCCATCACGCCTTTTGTGACTATTTGTATCTAGTACTGAAGCTGAGACAGAGGATCTGAATAAGAGAGGTAGAATTAGTTCAAGCTAAAGCTCCTGGAGACCAGAATGTAGGGTCTACTTCTCTAATATTAAATATAAAGATATCATTAGACTATTTGGTCAGTAAGAATTCACTAATGAAAAGAAACACATTTTGCCGACTTTTTGTATCTGCCGTAGAGGCTGACCTGAGTGAGTTGAGGACAAAGTCATTCCAGAGGGTATCATAATAGTAGTTTGTGTAAATTTCTTGGAAGCTTATCAGGGTTAGTGGTTAAAGTTAGTTTTCTACTATTTGGGTTTTGTGGCAAAAAAAAAAAAAAAGTTTTACATTTTATAAGAAAAGGGGCGCCTGGGTGGCGTAGTCCGTTAAGCGTCCAACTCTTGGTTTCGGCTCAGGTCCTGATCTCAGGGTCCGGAGATGGAGCCCCACATCGGGCTCTGTGCTCAGTGCAGAGTCTGCTAAAGTTTCTCTCTCCCTCTTCCTCTCCCCCTCTCCACCAGGGACGTGTGCACCCTCGTTCTCTTTCTCTCTCTCAAATAATTAAATACATCTTTAAAAAAAATTTATAAGAAAAACAAACATAATTGAAATGTATAACTTTAAATTTTGTTTACAAAGTATCATTTTTATATCAATATTAACTTCACTTCTTTATGCTTGTATTGCATGTCATACCCCTCAAAGCACATCTGTTATCCCATTTGTCCATGTGGGCAATTCAATTGAACAGTGAGTCAACTCAGTGGAAGGAAAAATCCATGTAAGCAGTTGTTTGGTTTATGCTTGGTTTGGGAGGGACAAACTGCATGTGTCAGGACAGATCCATGAATGCTGCCAAGAGGTGATCTGTAGTGAATAGCTGTGAGGCACAGTGGTCAGCTAAATGACCCCCCACAGATCGTCAGCAGAAGACTCTCGTGCTTTAAATGGTTCCTTTTATTTTTTTTTAAGATTTTATTTATTTATTTGGCAGAGAGTCGGCGAGATAGGGAACACAAGCAGGGGGAGTGGGAGAGGGAGAAGCAGGCTTCCCGCCGAGCAGGGAGCCCGATGCGGGGCTTGATCCCAGGGCCCTGGGATCATGACCCGAGCCGAAGGCAGACGCTTAAGGACTGAGCCACCCAGGCACCCCTAAATGGTTCCTTTTAAATAGGTGAACCTGATGTCACATGAAGATCATTTTCCTCTTTGATTTAGGATAACGTTAAAATTTAGTGCCACAGTTTAACATACATCCTGGATGCCAGGTTCCCACAGTACAGGAGATTAGAAAGAGCTCTGTTAAACCGAAGCTGTTGGCACCAGCAATAGATAAGAGGTCTGGCCACACAGTGAATGTAGGTATGAATTCACATGAAGGTATGTACCAGGTCAGTGTTCGTATTTTTATGGCTAGCAGACCAGAGATATGGCCAAGTTAATGAAATATCTTGATAGTAGTCAGCTTCTTTTCCTCAGTAATTATGCCAAGAGGATTTTTTTTTTAATATTTTATTTATTTGAGAGAGAGAGAGAGAACATGCACAGGAGAGAGCACTAGTGGGGAAGGGGCAGAGGGAGAGGGAGAAGCAGACTCTCTGCTGAGCAGAGAGCCCGATGCCATGCGATGCGGGGCTCCATCCCAGGACCCTGAGATCATGACCTGAGCTGAAGGCAGCCACTTAACCCAGTGAGCCACGCAGGTGCCCTCCCTGCAAGAGGATTTTTAAAATATATACATTAGTTCAGTCATTGACTTGAGAGGTATTTGTTGAATCCAAACCTTGTGCTGGATACAATTTTAGATGTTGAACATACAACAGTGACAAGAAAAATGCCCAGTTCCTTCTTCCACATTCCAGTGGGGAGAGATGGACAAGGAGAAGGATAAAGGGCTAAAGCAGCCAGTGCGTCAGATGGCAGTGAGTACTACGGGGAAAAATCAAGCCAGGAAGTGGGCAGGGAGGGGTGGGTGGATCTGTCGAGAGAGACGGTAAGTCCACGAAGATCAGAGGTCGGTCAGGAGTGACAGCCTAACCTTCACTGAGCGTTCGTTCCTCTACTCAGGCTGTTACCTGAGACTCTGTAAGAAGAAAAGGTGGCCCTTAAAAAGGCATCTAAAACTCCCTAGCTGAACATAGTGTGTTCTATCAAACAGGCTGTCCGAGCACTTGATCCTAAATTGGTGGGGTTGGTCTAATATATTCCATTTGGTGTTCTGCTCTAACATGGTTAGGCCCACCTCATCCCCCGCCCCAATGGAGACAGACTGAGTCATGGGTTCTATTCTGGGAGATGGATTAGTGAAGGATGAAGGAGCTATCCTGAAGGAAAAGATACTCATTTTTCAGAATGTCTGTGGCCTGAGCCCTTATGATATCACAAAAGTGAAGCTTTACCTTAGTTTAAACTATTCCCTTTAAGCTGAATTTTAAAATATATATTATTACTTCAATAAAGTCAGTACATGTCTCTGATGACAATTCACATGATGGGGAAAGACATGAAATGAAAAGACACAGTCATCAGATACCCTTTAAACAATCTCCTGCCTTTGACATATTTTGAGCATATCTTTCTATATCTTCTCAGAAATTTTTATCCATATTTATTTTTTTTTAATTTTTTTTAAGATTTTATTTATTTATTTCACAGAGAGAGGGTGAGCACAAGCAGGGGGAGTGGCAGGCAGAGGGAGAGGGAGAAGCAGGCTCCCCGCCGAGTGGAGAGCCCGACGTGGGGCTGGATCCCAGGACCCTGGGGTCATAGGATGCTTAGATGCTTAACCAACCGGGCCACCCAGGCGCCCCTTTTATCTGTATTTAAAATGTCATAATCCTCAATTTGACACATTTTTATACTTAATATATCTTGAAGTCTTTCAAATCAGAACCTCTGAATTGATCTCATTTTAATGCTGCGTATTTTGTCATTGTGCGAAGTGGTTAAACCCCTCTCTTAACAATGCATGGTTAGGTGATTTTCATTACCAGTCTCCAGTAAGATCCCGTGACACACTTGAAGATAATTTGGTGAACATATCTGTAAGATAAATTCTTAGGAGTGGAATTGATATGTCAAAACATATGCATTTTAAATAGTTGTTCCGAAATTATCCTGTAAAATGTCAATTTACGCTTCCATCAACAGCATGAGAAAGTGCTTTGAACTAACTGTTAATTTTACTGTTAATTTGGAAGAAAACCCCTACATGATCCCGTGTTCTTACAGGACATGGAGAGTGCACGATTCCGGAGCCACACTGGGGTGGTGGGCATGGAATGTTTGCCATGAGCCAGTTTCCAAACTGAGACAGGGCTTCTTGTCTTTTGCATGTAAATTGCATTCACATCTTGATTATTGTTTCTTGGGATGATTAAGTGTTCCGGGGAGACTCCTCACAAATGCCACATTTTCCTGCCAGTTGTAAAATGTAATGATATGCTTCCATTTTCAGACCACGTTTACCTTCTTGAGAAAGCAAGGGTTCTTTTTGAAGGGATACTTGGCTGCTTTTTTTTTTTTTTTTTAAACACTTCGAGTTGAGCCTTTCTGATTGTGTGACCAAACAAGAGTTTGCACAGTTTTTCCTTGGAGGAAAAAGCTACACGTGAGGCTAGACCATCCCCTCCACCACCCACTTCACTGGGTCTCACGGGGTGGGAAGAGGGGGTTTGGCAGAAACCTGCCAGAGTACCATTTCTGTGTGCCATTGGCAAGGTGCCCGCATAGATGGCTTTCTTTGAATGAGGTCACAGGCCGTAGGAGAGGTTTGATCCATTTGCTTTGTTCCCTATGTCTTGCATTTAATAGGTGCTCAGGAAACATTAACTGAATGAATGGATAAATCTATTAAGCCATTTCCAGCTCTACAGTCTATATCCTCAGTAAAAAAAAAAGAAAATGATCCATGGAACACTCCCAAGTTTTTCAAACAAAAGAAAATCCAGCTTGCTTTACCTTATCTGCAGTTGGAGAATAGCCAGACCCAAAAGCTGCAAATTTGGAGCTTGGGTACTCCTGGCCCTGACCTCTGCCCTTGGCCTCCACATCTGTTCTGGCCGTCTGCTGTCAGAAGGCAGAGCTGTGTGCTGAGGGAGCCAGACGGGCTCATTCACAGAGCTCAAAACTGGACTGACCACTTCCTCCTTAGGCCTACCTCTCATCTTGGCCAAAGAGAACAATGAAGGTACCTATTAAAACCCCGCAAGAAGAGAGGACTCTATAATAAAGAAAACATCACAGTACTACGTCTGAACTTCAGGCCTGCATTTTTGCCTTGGCTTTAAGCTGTTTATCCCAACCACTGAAATCCTGATTTCTTCTCTGCTTTCTAAATATAATGGCACCAGGGCGCCTGGGTGGCTCAGTTGGTTAAGCGACTGCCTTCGGCTCAGGTCATGATCCTGGAGTCCCAGGATCGAGTCCCGCATCGGGCTCCCTGCTCAGCAGGGAGTCTGCTTCTCCCTCTGGCCCTCCCCCGTCTCACGCTCTCTCTCTCGTTCTCACTCTCTCAAAGAAACAAAATCGTAAAATAAAGAAAATTAAAAAAAAAAATAAATAAATATCATGGCACCAAGCTAGTATACCTTCCCTTGGTCTTTTTAAGATCCCACCTGGTGCCCCATATGTGATATGTAGCTTTTCCACCAGAAACACTTTCTCTTCCCTGAAACGGACACACTGTAGAGTTGCAGAGCTGTTCTAACTCTGTAGTTGGCTACTGGCTGTATATGCCGGATTAGAAGTTGGAAGAAAAACTTAGGAACAGGGGTTTGGAGCTCTCTGGACCAATTAGTATGAAAAGTCATTTAAAAACCTACCGATGATATAACTTTGATG
The DNA here is from genome assembly GCF_009762305.2 of Zalophus californianus. Classification (NCBI taxonomy): domain Eukaryota; kingdom Metazoa; phylum Chordata; class Mammalia; order Carnivora; family Otariidae; genus Zalophus; species Zalophus californianus. The sequence continues at coordinate 177,428,054 of NC_045596.1, forward strand.
GAGGCAAACTTCCCAGAAAACTATTTTCCATTCTCACCTTTTTTTTACACTCTTAGCTGTAAGCCAGAATTTGGAAACGGGGTGATGTAACACCAGCATAAAACCAGGATATATTTGAATTCTTCTCATTGCTGTTGAATCTGAGTCCTGAGAAGACAGGCTGTTGGCCAGAGTTTTTTCAGGACTTTTTTTTTAGGCATATTTTCCTGAACCAGTGGTTTGCCTGTGATTTCTGCAACTATTTTAGGTGTCAAGGCATATTTGTCCCCTCTCCTTTCTGGCTCTTCTAAATGCAGAGTGTGGTAGTTCTTGCAAATACAGTTGACCCTGGAAAAACATAGGGGTTGTGGCACCAACCCCCCTGCACAGTCAAAAATCCACATATAATTTTTGACTCCCCAGAAACGTTAACTACTAATAGCGTACTGTTGACCAGAAGCCTGATAACATTAAGAGTCAGCTAACACATACTTTGTATGTTGTAGGTATTATATACTGCATTCTTATAATAAAATAAGCTAGAGAAGGGAAAATCATAAGAGAAAATACATTTATAGTACTGTACTGTATTTATTTAAAAAAAATACATATAAGTGGACCCATTCATTCTGACCCCATGTTGTTCAAGGGTCAACTGTGGTAAGAATCTAGCTGCTATGTTGCCTACAGCCACATTCATGAGGAGGTTCCCCTGTGAAAGAGTGAAGAAACTGGCGGAATCAGAGTGGGTTTTTAGGGGTGCACTCTGGTCCCATAGCAAATAGGTACTGCTTGTTTCATGGTGGAGGAAGCACAGTTTCATCGAGAAGGGCCACACGTTGACATGTCTTTCGGAGTAGCCCCGGGAATGCTACCAGCTGAGCTGTTATGTGGTCCTGAGGTGCCTGGGGGCTCTCAGGGTGAAGTATGGTCTTCTCACTAGCTGTGGTTCCAAATCTGGAGAAAAACTTTAAGAAACTGTAAGGAAAGAAATTAATGAAGAAGTTAAGAAATCGAAAGAAATGGAAAGAAAGGAAGAAAGAAAGAAAAAAAAAAGGAAGGAAGGAAGGAAGAAAGAACGAGAAAGAAAGAAAAAAAGGGAGGAAGGAAGAAAGAAAAAGAAAGGAAGAAACCTTAAGAAGGATGCCTCATGTTGGAAGGTGGTTGTGCCTGTTACAGAATTAGGCTTTTTTTTTTTTTACCTCAAAATCACCATCTGTGTACATAATACCCAATTATATGGGTAAGGTGCACATTTTGGGGGAGCCTCGTTCCCTGGATGAGGTTTGGGTAGCTATAGCCCTGCCCTGCTGGGGATGAGTGTGGTCGGGGAGCATTCGGAGCCAGTGCCGTCCTCTGATTAGGACACGCTTTGTTGGGTGACAGATCCATAGCATCTCAGAAACAAAGAAAAATGAACCATTTTCCACTGAATACCCGGTACTCCTTGCCAGATTTACCTATAGATCTGATCAAAGCCGCTAACACAGTTCCCACAGGAGAGTAAGGGAACACCCAGAGGGTAAGGGAGAAAATCACTTCCTTCCAACTGCCTGAACACACAAGCTATTTTTGGTGTGAAAGCAGAACCTTTTGATTCTCCGGGGTAATCTAGGGAATAAGAAGTGTTACAGGATTTTTTTTTTTTTTTTTTTTTTAAGATTCCTGCTATCCTTACAGATTGAAAAGTTAAGGGAACTAGAGGTAGAGGAACCGTGGAAGGAAGAGAGCCCTCTGTCTAGAGGTATTTTATTTCAGGGGCAGCTTTGAGACAAAATGCATGTTGGGAGGGGTTGAAAATGGAGCGAGTGGTCAAAATTATAGACTATTCCTGCCGGAAGGGACCTTCACCGTGATGCCATCTGGTCAGTTTTTAAAGGAGGGAACTCAGCCGGGTGAGGGCAACAGCGAGCTCGGGGCTGGTCCTGCTCTCTGCCCTCAGACCACCATCGAGGCAGAAAAGGCCATCACAGGGTGTCACTGTGACGGAGAGCAAGGAAGGCAAACCCCTAAGGATGGGGAACTAGCACAAGGCTTAGCGCAGCGGCTAGCCCAGAAACTGACTTGTCAGACACACCCCGGCCAGCGGGACTGGGGACCAGAAGGATCCTCACCATAGGCTGGCTGTCCCTGTCACTGGAGACACTGATTAAAGCATTGGCCAGAGACTCTGATCACACTCCCCTGCCCCCCCCCTCGTCCCCCCTCCTGTCTGTTGATAACAAGTGGAGAATCAGACCCTTCGACACATTCCGCCGTGCCGAATGCAGAAAGGCCAGGAGATGGACCTGTTTCCCCCTGGCTGCCCTCTTGCTCATCCCCTGGGTACTTGGTGGCTGAGATTTAGTGTCCTTTGAGAGCCCCAGGTATAAGGGGTCTTGCTCTTCCGTTTTTCAGCCCAGGAGCTGGTGAGGGATGCTCCCCCTGCTCTCTCAGCCTCTGCTAGAGGGAGGCACAGAGAGGAAGTGAATGTACAGCCCTAGCCTTCAGCTGCCCCCATTGCTGACTATACACCTGAGAGGAGAAAAGGTTCCTCCCGGAGAGTGTGATCCCTGGGGGACCCGTGGACCCCAGGGTTCCAGAACCTGCTGAGATCAGCTGCGATCAGGATCTCCCATCTTCTGGCTGCCTGGCTCTTGCTTGCCCCCCTTCTGACTGGGAGGGGAGAATACACGGGTGTGTAGAGTTGGCTGGCCTGACCGTGCTACTGCTGCTTGGTTTATAATCAGCCTGGCCTCCCGGAAGGGTATAAATCACTCATTCAGCCTTGCTGGCAGGCGCCCCACCTGTCATTAGCAACGCAGGGTGAGGTGGGAAGGATAACTGTGATCTTGAGAAGCCACTGGGCAGCAAGAGTGCTTGCCTAGTGCAGACGTGGGAACGTGAGAGGCACTGTGCTTTCTCCGGGGTCTGGGAAGAGAGATAGTAGAACCAGGGAAGGCGTTGGTGTGGGGCCCGACCTCCTCGCTGTGCCACACAGGCTTCTCCCTGCACGATCATGTTGGTTCCCGGCTCCTGTGTTCATCAAGCTGCATGCATCTACCTTACCGTGCTGTGAGCTTTGCGTTTGGGGTTGTCCTGGACAGGAGGCCTCTGCTGTCAGCTCCCTGACTCTGCTCCCGTCAGTGAAGCTGAGGCACAGACGTCCGTGCCCGCTCTGCCCCAGACAAGGGGAGCCCTGATGATGTGCACATGCCCCTTGCTCCCCGAGAGGGACCCTCCTCCCTATGGGGTATCCCAAGTAAGGAGACCCAGTGTTGATCCGAGGGGCCTGGTACCCATGCTTGTCCCTCGGGGGGCCCCTTCTGTCCCCACTTTGGTTAAAGAAAGCAGAGGGGGCCTCAGTGTGGGCAGAGAAAGTTGTTAACTCTGCGGGAGCAGCCCTAGAAAGATCATGTGCATTGACACAGAACTCACAGTTTGCTTCCTTGGGGGTCTTTTGCTGCGTGCCTGGGGCCCATGTTGGCTGTAGCTCTTGCCTTCCGGTCATTCTGCTGAGGTGGGGAGAGGTGTAGAGACACTGCATGCCCCGCCCTTAGGATGACACAGCTTGGGGAACTCCATGAGGGGCGCATGTCCCCGTGCCTCTGTCCTTGAATGTAAGACCCATAGTTCTCTCACTTTTTAACCTTCGGGATACTGGGAGGCATTTTACGACCTATGAATACTTCAGTTATTGCCCTCAAAGCTGCTAGCAAAAGAGTGGGGACATCCCCCAGTCAGTTCTGAGAGTGAAGGAAATTAGAGGACTATTTCAGTTTGCCCTTTCCCGTGCCCAGTGGCTCTGCCTTTTTTCCTGCCTATTTTTACCTGAACTCCTGTTTCATTGTGAAACCTCCATTTTCTATGCTGATATAAAGCGTGAAGTCCAGTCTTCATCCTGTCTAGACTGGCCCTCCAGCTCACCGTCTGTGATGCTTCTGAACATCCCCATGCTCTGGGGGTGGGGAAGGGGGCTGAGGCCGTGATGGAGTCTCCCCCACCCTGCCCCGCATCAGGGTCAGCATCCATGTGCCCCATTCTGGGAACTGGGGTCTAGGAAAGACTCGCTTTCCCTTGAGATCTGTTTCTTCATTTACAAAGTCACGTACCTCCGCCTTCTAAGTAATTTCTGGGTCTGCCCTGCCCCCCAAGGCACCAGGGTGTTTGTCAAAACTCATAGCAGTACACACTGAAAAGGGGGAGTTTTGCTCTAGGTAAATTGTATCCTCTATTAACCTGACTTTTAAAAAATCCATTCAAAGCACACATTCAGGTTTGCCGTTGCCGTTGCAGGCATTGCTTGCAAAATGTTGGAAACAACCTAAGTGCCCATCACGAGAGGATCGGTTAAATAAATTATACTTGCATGGATAGTATATTATGGGATCGCTGTTAAAAAGAATTGGATAGATCTGTACGTCTGATGTGAAATATCATCTTTGTGTAAATGTATGCTATGCATTTGTTTGGGTTGTTTGGCAAATCTCCAGAAGGATCCCTGGAAATTGCCAGCCGCAGTTTCCTCCGACGAAGGGGAGTTTGCTAAGGGACAGGGGAAGAGGAAGACTTCATTGGCACCGTATACCTTTCTTGCATTGTGAATTTTGTTCGTTGTGCATCTGTTGTCTCTAGAAAATGGATACAAATAAAATGAATTGCTTTGACCGCGGGCCCCCGGAACTGATTGGCATTGGCCTCTAGTCTGATTGTTGCTATTTCTCAATTTCAGGCCCTCCATCTGAGCCAGCGCACTCACCCACAAGCAGTGGGAAGAAGCTCTTTGCTCCTGTTCCGTTCCCTTCGGGCTCCACTGAGGATGTGTCCCCCAGCGGCTCCCCACAGCCCCCGCCTCTCCCCCAGAAGAAGTTAGTTAGCCGGGCAGCCTCTTCACCCGACGGCTTCTTCTGGACCCAGGGCTCCCCCAAGCCAAGAACAGCAAGTCCCAAGCTGAACCTCAGCCACTCGGAAACCAATGTCTGTGCCCACGAAGAGCCCCACTTCAGCTACTCCTCGAGCCCCAGGAGCCGCCATCATCATATCTTCTCCTCTTCTGAACCCCTGGAGAAAGCTTTCAAAGGCAACAGCCACTGGGTGCCAGTGCCAGGGCTGGCGGGCAGCAAGAGCGGGTGCGGGAGCCCCAGCCTCCAGTGCAAAGGGGTCCCCTCGGCCTCGTCCTCCCAGCTGAGCGTGTCCAGCCAGGCATCCACCAGCAGCACCCAGCTTCAGCTCCACAGCCTGCTGAGCAGCATCAGCAGCAAGGAGGGCACCTATGCCAAGCTCGGGGGGCTCTATGCCCAGTCCCTGGTCCGCCTCGTGGCCAAGTGCGAGGACCTCTTCATGGGCGGCCAAAAAAAGGAGCTGCACTTCAATGAGAATAACTGGTCGCTCTTCAAACTGACCTGTAACAAGCCCTGTTGTGACTCGGGGGATGCCATCTATTACTGTGCCACCTGCTCCGAGGACCCCGGCAGCACCTACGCTGTGAAAGTAGGTACCTCCCCGCCCTTCCCCCACCCCCTCCCCCGCCCCCCGCTTCCATTCTGCACTGCAGCCAGCTGGCCCCAGCTGTGACCGGGCTGTAGGCACAGGCTTGAAGCCTGAGCTTCCTGCTAACACTTAGTGCTCACCAATTTCTCCCTCAGCCCGGCCCGGGACACATTGCGGTTAGATCTGTAGTGTGAATGTGACATTCATCCTCTGCGTTCAGGAGTGAACCTATGTCATCGAGTTGGAAAACAAGTTGACTTAAATTTAAGGCAGCAGAGAGTTCATTCATTTATTCATCACATTTTTACAGAGGGCCTACTGCATGCCAGGTATTTTGTAAAGATCTGAGTTGATAAGAGGTGAACATAAGGTTCCTATGGAGCTTATAATCTAGGAAGGGAGATAGCCAATGAAGATACTGTTCTGCACATGTTAGAGCTGGAGAGAGCTAGGCCTAAGCATCATCTTGAGCAATGAGAGTAATTGCATCGATTAAGCATTTGCTATGCAATAGGCCTCTCGGGTGTATTTACTCCATGACCTCACAGTGTCACAGTGCAGATAGGTTTTACAGATGGGGAATCAGAAGCGCAAAATGATTAAGTAATCTGCCTACAGCCAGCTGGTGGCTGAGATGGCTGCGAATGCTGCTTTGTTTTGCCTGCAACACCTCTGCTACCATCCTGTCAGTTAAGAAAAAGGAAGTTCTGAGAAGTTAAGTGACTAGCCCAAGGTAACACAGCTCCTGAATCTTTGCCACCAGATCAGGGCTGTTGCTACCACCCCCCACTCCCCATTGCTCTCTCAAGATGTGGCTCTCAGCAAGCTGGCCAAGCCGTCTGCACCCATCTGGCCACTCTGGTCTCTGACACACACTGTGGTCCTTCCAGGCGGCCCCTTCTCTCATCTTCTTTGGCATCCCTTGAATACCTGGTGGTTCAGTAGCTCTTCTATAAATGCAAGCTTTTGTGGGGAGCGAGGAAGCAAATGCTGAACTCTCCAGATATTCTTTTATTTCCAGTTAGAAAGAAATGCAAATAGTGAACTAACATGAAATGGTTTGGGGAGGAAGGTAGCTTCCTGCCTGCCAGTGGAGGTGTTTTTTTTTTTAAATATTATGATTATTGGCCAAGGGAAATGGCAGTAACTTTTACTTTGAGCTTTTTCTCTAAAGAACTTGGTGACACCACCATAAAAGATGGGTAACTGCTGATTTATACATTCAGGGGCTATGTATAATTATTTGCTGCCTTCCTAGGAAAAGACAGGATGGTGGGGGCTGTGCAGCTACAAGGAGGATCCAGCCGGTGGTCCAGAAATCAAGGCCCCCAAAGGCAAGGCGGGTATGGCTGAGATGGCAGGCGCTAGACGGAGGCAAATGCCAAGGTCCTTTGGGAGAGTCTGTGCCTTTCTTGAGTGTCATCATCTCTCTATCTAAACCCAGCAGCTACATTCTTGATGAGCGATCCTGCCCTGCCACACTCCCCAACCCCAGTTAAAAGCAAAAGAGAAACAATCCCAGTGTTTCTCTTCCTGTTAGGATGGTGCCGTATCCAGTCGAGGGGAAGTGAGTGCACACTCCAGTGAGCCGAACAGGAGAAGCCTGGGTATCACGGTCAGCCCAGATCCCAGCCAGTGAAAGGGCCATACATGTGAGCTCCTGGAAGGCTGAGGCCAGGAGGTGCCTGGAGGGGGTGCTTCACTCTTGCTAGCCCCAGGGAACCTGAGGAGGTGATCTGTGAGCCACCTCTCCATCCCCTCCCTGGGGTCAAAGGGCATCACCCCCTGTCACCCGGCTCCTGAGGCTGAGCACTTGGGCTCAGTCACTGCCTCTCCATTTTGAGGAGGGAAGAACCTGGCGGAAGAGGCTTACTCCCTCTTGCCACGGGCTGGAACGTGACGTGACCCTGCTGCCAGAACCCAGGGGCTGCCTGGCACAACTTCTGTCACTGGATCAGAACCTCGGGGCAAAGGGGTCTGGCTTTTATATATTTTTTTTAATAAGTTCATTTTCATTTTATTTTTTTTAAGACTTTATTTATTTGACAGAGAGTGAGAGAGAGCACAAGCAGGGGCAGTGGCAGGCAGAGGGAGAGGGAGAAGCAGGCTTCCCGCTGAGCAGAGAGCCTGATGCGGGGTTCGATCCCAGGACCCTGGGATCATGACCAGAGCTGAAGGCAGATGCTTAACCAACTGAGCCACCCAGGCTCCCCACGGTTTTTATATTTCTAAGTGCTTGTCATGTGCAGCTCAGATCTGGGACCTCCTAAAATAATGCGGAGTTAGCCACGTTCTCTGCAGAACATCCACCTTTCCCAGAGGAGGTAAAAAACAAGCGTCCCTCCTCATTTCATTAGGAATGTGAACCAGAAGGAGATGGGAAGATAGGCCCTGGCCCTCTAAGGAAGACAGTCCCTGGGTGTCCTTATTTGACTTTGCCAGAGACTTGGCAGCTCAAGGACTATCTCTGTCATGTACGGAAAGGAAATTCGGAGAAGAGCTTCAAATATTCAGAGTCTAGGGAACAAGGGTATCAATCTGCAAGTGCGCCTGGCCTGGTAATTGTGGGGTGGGGGCTTTTGGAACATCCTTTCCCACGTGCAGCTGGTCCACTTCATTAGCGCTGCAGTCTAGACGGAATACAGTCATCTGGAAGCCGAGGGATGGAGCGGTCCCCCTCCTCCCGTGCTGCCGCCCTGTCGCGGGCCTCGCTTCATCTGTGCCTGGGAAGAGGGAGCCTTGCTGGCGAGTCCCCATTAGCCAAAGCAGGCTCGCACCTGCTCCCACTAAACACTGGGCCCTCCTGTTTATGGGCTCAGTGCCCTGCAGCCGCCAGGAGATTAAAGCCAGCTCTTGAAGCCCTGCTCCGGGCATACGTGGTAGGGGGAAAAAGAAAAAAATCATCAGCTATGTGCGCGTTTTCAGAGCTGCTTTATTCCTCAGTCAGCTCCAACCCTAGTTGGGTAATTAGGGACCTGTGTTAAGCCAGCTGGGCCTTCTTTATTTAACAAACGTGAACTCGCCCAGATTTTTAACCACGAATGAGGCTGTGGCTCCGAAGTTTAAAGAGAGACTTGGCTCAGCCAAACGTTTGAAATTTGAGCTGAACCAAAGGTTTGTGTGGTCTTGCACCAAAACCCGAGCACAAACTCCCTGATAATGAGGTAGAGGGGGTGAGGGTGGAGAAGAAGCCACCCTGCCCCTGTGCCCCTTCCTCTACCCACCCCCACCATGCAGCACCCTAAAAACGATCTCAGCGGGAGCCAGCCCAGGCCCCACCCACCTTTGCTGACTCTCAGATGCAGGGCACGAGGAAGCTGTGACTGCTAGCAGAGGACCAGCTCGCTGATTTTGAAATGCATCCAGCCCAGTTGCCATTTACTCTGCTCCTTCATTTACATGTCTGTGCAAACTGTCAGTGGTGTTTGCTGGGCCCAGGTTTTTGATAGCCTTGAGAAAAGGGATCCTCGGAAACACTTCCCAGGCCCTGGCCAGCTGTACCATCCAGGTCGGTACAGTAACCGCCAGCCGGCTCTGGATGGCCTCACCACAGGGCTCCAGCCAGACCTGCAGAACAATCACCATAGCAGCCTTGTCCAGTGAGTGCTCACCGTGGGCTGGTCACAGGGCTGAGAGCCACACCTGCCTTGTGTCATGGACTGCTCACGGTGACCCCAGGGGGAGAAGGCACCTATCACTGCCCCGATTGCAGAGGAGAAACCAGACTGAGACACGTCAGGTCGATCCTCATTCTTTGTGGACTCTGTATTTTGGAATTCACTCACTAAAATTTATTTGTAACCCCAAATCATTTTCTGTGGTCACTGCCCGCACAGAGTAGGGGGAGATTTGAGTCACCTGAGGTACGACTTCCCAGCCCAGGTGCGACGAGATGAGTCTCTGGCTTCCTGTCTCAGCACTCATCTGTGAACATGTGTCCTTGTTGTGGTCTCTTGATTGCTTCATTCTTCCCACGTTTGTGTTTGTGTGGATGATTTCACCGTTGAAAATGACCAGGCTGAGCGCTCTCTGGTATTCCTGGGTGCCAGAAGGTTGCGATGTCCCTCTGGGTGGGTGTTAGGAAAGCTTCATTCGGGCCTGAGTTACAGTGCTGTCGGCCATGAGTTCTGGGTTAGCGAATCAACAGTATCTGGTGCGAAGGTGTCTTCACAAAACGAGGTTCTGTACTGGCCCCGTTGGTAAAAATGTCATGACCAGATGCTGGTAAGAACTCTGCCTTCTATTTCCCTTCGAAGCAGTGGGTCAGTATTCACTCGTAACGGGTTCGTGGCTACTTAATAGAACATAACTACTGCAAATCACAATCGATTGTAACTTGCCAGTGTTTGCAGAGTTCGGAGTTAAGCCAAGGTCTTTTTCACTCCCAAGCCCATACTTTTGACCCCCGGAACACATCTCACTGGTACAATCTTGGACAAATAATTTAACCCCTCGGAGCCTCTGTTTCCTCTTCTGTAGCAGCCTCTACCTCCCCCTTCCTCATCGGGTTGTCTGAGATGTACTGAGACACTGTGTGAAAAATGCTTGGTAGGCACAGTGCCTCACACATGCAAGTTAGGCAGGTGTCTGTGGTGGCCAAGCAGCTCTCACGGGAGGAGAGTGACCTTGACCTCAGCAGCACTTTGCCCTCGTAGCCCCAGATGGCACGGCAGACAGGTCTGTACACAGTGGCTGGGATCGAGATGCAAGACCACTTTTCGAGGACTGCCGATTCCTTTTTTTTTTTAAGATTTTTAAAATTTATTTGAGAGAGAGAGAGAAAGGGTGCAGGTGCCCCTCCCTTCCTTTAATACTGTTTCAGAAGACTGCCATTTAAAAACCAAATACAGGGCGCCTGGGTGGCTCAGTTGGTTAAGCAACTGCCTTCGGCTCAGGTCATGATCCTGGAGTCCCGGGATGGAGTCCCGCATCGGGCTCCCTGCTCGGCGGGGAGTCTGCTTCTCTCTCTGACCCTCCCCCCTCTCATGTGCTTTCTCTCTCTCTCACTCTTTCTCTCAAATAAATAAATAAAATCTTTAAAAAAAGATAAAATAAAATAAAAACCAAATACAGGGGTGCCTGGGTGGCTCAAATGGTTAAGCATCTGTGCCTTCAGCTCAGGTTATGATCCCGGGGTCCTGGGATCGAGCCCCACATCAAGCTCCTGGCTCAGCGGGGAGCCTGCTTCTCCCTCTCCCTCTGCCTCTCCCCCTGCTCATGTTCTCTCTCTCTGTATCTCTGTGTCTCAAATGAATAAATAAAATCTTTAAAAAAAATTAAAAAACCAAATACAGTTGGATGGGCTAGAAAGAGGAGTCTGCAACAATGCCCCTCAGATATGTGTTCCATAATCATTTCTGTTAGTGTAATAGGGAGCAGTGTCTGGGAGAAAATGTGCTGCCATTTTATTTCTGTTTTACTTCTGTAATAGAGAGATGACTAAATTAATGTGTAACCTCCCTCCTTACCCCCCTCCCCATGATCGTTTTTAAAAGTTTCCTCAGAGGCTGGACTCTCCTGCTGAGAAGGCTTGTATTGCAGCAATCTAAATAAATCTCCGTGAAAAGATGCTTGCAATAGAACTCCTGAAAATGTCCCCTGTTAGCAGGTGGCGCCTCACAAACACTGCTGTAATCCCTCACGGGTAGCAATGCAGCAGTCCAAAGGCTTATTCTGGGTTGTTTGCAGGATGATATGTTATAGGTAGAGGCGAGGGGCCCTTCTCTGCAGGATTGCACACCGACCCTTACCTTTCTGTAAAGCGTGGCCAAGGCTGCACTGTATCCTTTGGAGAGAGGAGACCACAGACCATCTTCTGTCCCTTTCATGTAATTACTGGGAAATCGAGGCCTGACCGAGGGCCATTATGTCTGGCTCAAGACTCTCCAGTTGTGGCAGCCAGAAGAGGGTTAGCGTTGCTCGAGATGCTTGGAGCGGAGGGGGGGGGGGCGGGGGGGGCTGCTGGTGCTGTCATTAGTACAAGGGGATGTTCGAGAGGCAGGAAGGAGGTGGTCATTGGGGATTCCCCAGAGGAGTTTGAGATCACCTGCTTGTTTATTCCTACCTTCAGTTTCGAGGGTGCCTTGGGCTCTTTGGCATCCCTAACACTGGAGACCTTTCTGTTTTCTTTCGGCTCTGTGACTCACCCTCGGAGGATATCGCGTGTGGCTTCCCTCTAGCAGTGCCAATTAATTGGCTGGCCCTGCAGGCCATGGCATCTAGAAACTGGGGCAGCCTGAGGGAACTTGGCCATATCCTCAAGGGGCCTGCCTCTGTCTCTCAGATTCCCTAAGAAGGGAGCACCCCCATGGTCAGAAGGGATGGGGAGTCAGGCTGACAGCCTGTGTAAACTCCTGTCTGGCTTCCTGAGAATTTGTCCAGCCCACACTGTGGGCAGACGGATGTCTTCCTACTGATCCCCAGGTGCCACCCTGCATGTCGTTCTGCAGGAACCCCACTCCTGCTGGGTTATGTAGTAATTTTATGTCTAACTTTTTAAAAAAAGATTCATTTAATAATTTTAGAGAGTGAGCAAGTGGGGGTGAGAGGTAGGGAGAGGGTGGGCAGAGGGAGAGAAAGAATTGCAAGCAGACTCCCTGCTGAGCATGGAGCCCAACTTGAGGCTCCATCCCAGGACTCTGAGATCACATCCTGAGCTGAAATCAAGAGTCAGCCGCTTTAACCAATTGAGCCACTCAGGCACTCCCTATGTTTAACTTTTAAAGAAATTGCCAAACTGTGTTCCAAAATGATGGCACCATTTTCCACTCCATCAGCAATGTGTGAGGGTTCCCATATCTCTACATTCTTCCAGACACTTGTTATTGTCTGTCATTCTTATTATAGATGTTCTAGTGGGCGTCAACTAGAACCTCACTGTGGTTTTGATTTGCATCTCCCTAATGGCTACTGATACGGAGCATCTCTTCAGGTGCCTATGGCCATTTATATATGTCTTTGGTAAAATGCCTATTAATATCTTTTGCTCACTTTTGATTGGGTAGCTTATCACCTAATTATTGAGTTATAAGAGTTTTCTGTTCAATTTTATTAAAAAAAACATTTATCAGCTATGTACTTTGAGTTTTCTCCAGCCTATGACTTGTCTTTTCCTTTTCTTAATGGTATCTTTAGAAGCATAAAAGCAGAATTTTGACCATTATCTACTTTTTTCTTCTGCGGACTATGCTTCTGGTATGGTATCTGGCAGCTCTTTGCCCAACCCAGAGTCTCAAAGATTCCTGTGTTTTCTTTGAAAGTGTGCATTTTTGGCTTATACACCTAAGTCAGTGTGATCCATTTTGAGGTAATTTGTGTGTATGGTGTAAGGGTTTCAGTTCACCTTTTTGCAAATGGATACCCAAATGTCCCAACACCATTGGTTGAACAGGATGATGGAGTCCACTCTTGACCTGACTTTGCCTTTTCCCCACAGATCTGCAAAACCCCTGAGCCCAAGACAGCCTCCTACTGCAGCCCTTCTGTGCCCGTGCATTTCAACATCCAGCAGGACTGTGGCCACTTTGTTGCCTCGGTGCCCTCCAGCATGCTCACCTCTCCGGACGCACCCAAGGACCCTCTGCCTGCACTGCCCTCACACCCCCCTGCCCAGGAGCAGGACTGCGTGGTGGTCATCACCCCGGAGGTGCCCCACCAGACCGCCTCTGACTTTGTGCGGGACTCAGCCACCAGCCATCAGTCCGAACCGGAGGCTTACGAGCGGCGCGTGTGCTTCCTGCTTCTGCAGCTCTGCAACGGGCTAGAGCATCTGAAGGAGCACGGGATCATCCACCGGGACCTGTGCCTGGAGAACCTGCTGCTGGTGCATTGCTCCCCGCAGGCCTCCCCCGGCCCCGCCTCTGCCACCCCCACGCCCCCTGTCTCCTCTGCCACCTCCAGTGCCCCCGCCCCTGCTGCATCCCCTTCCCCTGCTGCCGCTCCCCCCGCCAGTGTCACTCCCAGTCCCTCAGCTGCCCCCGCCTGCCAGGAAGGGCCCAGGGAGAAGTACCTGCCCCGGCTCATCATCAGCAACTTCCTGAAGGCCAAGCAGAAGCCAGGCGGCACCGCCAACCTGCAGCAGAAAAAGAGCCAGGCCCGGCTGGCCCCCGAGATCGTGTCTGCCTCCCAGTACCGCAAGTTCGATGAGTTCCAAACGGGCATCCTCATTTACGAGCTGCTCCACCAGCCCAACCCCTTCGAGGTGCGTGCGCAGCTGCGGGAACGGGACTACAGGCAGGAAGACCTGCCCCCGCTGCCCGCCCTGTCCCTCTATTCGCCAGGCCTGCAGCAGCTCGCCCACCTGCTGCTGGAGGCCGACCCCATCAAGCGCATCCGCATCGGCGAGGCCAAGCGGGTGCTGCAGTGCCTGCTGTGGGGGCCGCGGCGGGAGCTGGTGGAGCCGCCGGGAACGTCGGAGGAGGTGCTGTGCGGTACACTGCACAACTGGATCGACATGAAGCGCGCCCTGATGATGATGAAGTTTGCCGAGAGGGCGGTGGACCGCAGGCGCGGCGTGGAGCTGGAGGACTGGCTGTGCTGCCAGTATCTGGCGTCCGCGGAGCCGGGGGCCCTCTTACAATCGCTGAAGCTCCTGCAGCTTCTGTGAGCCCAGCCCCCGGCCCCGCCCTGGAGCGGCCTGCTTCCCTGCCTGACCCCAGATTCCCCTCCCCCCCCCCCCTCCGCGCGCCCAACCTTGCCTAGGACACGCCCGCCTCCCCCTGGGAAATGGTACAAACGACTGTCATATTTGGATGTAATATATATAAAAAATATCTAAATATGAGAGACTGCGGCTGTCATTGCCCACTCCGGCCTCCCCTCGTCTCCAGGTCCCCCCAGTTTCCTCCTGCAATCATGTCGACTTCTGGCTCGTCGCCAGGGCCTGGGGACAGTTCTGCCAACAGAGCGAAGCCTGCATTCTGGCTTCGCTGCCTCCTCATGGGATCACTTCACCATCTGGTCAAATGGCTATTTAAAAAAAAAAACAAAACCTAAATTTAAAAAAAAAATTGGGGGTTGAGTCATTAGCAAAACTCTTTTATCGCCAAGTGCCCGGGTGTGTTAATATCTTGGTGGGTTAAATTGCACCTAAGCTTCTGAGCCATGGCTTCAAGACCACTTGAGGGGTCCGTATCTCACATTTGTGAGACAGAGCAGCAAGCGACTCAGCCCTGGGCGTGTGGCCACCAGTTAACCTTCCCTGCTCCCTTCCCCACCCAGCAGCCTCTTAGAACCGGACCCAACTGTGAGCCCAGCAGAGGTTCCGAATTCAACCCCACTGCTCCAGATCCGTTTCCAGTGTGCTAAAGCTGGTTGCCGTTTGTATGGGTCAGAGTCCTGGCGGAAGCGGAATCCACCCCAGATGGTTCAGATGAAGAAAATTTAACGGGGTCACTTAGAAAGGCGTGGGCAGGGTTAAGAGCAAAAAGGATAGATGATGAGGCAAAAGTGTGGAGCTGAGGTGGGAGAACTAGCTATTCACCCTCCATTTCCCACTTGTCATCCCCAGGCCAAGCCCAAGGGGGGCTGCGGGGATGGAGTCCGCAGGAATGGCCTCCTTGGGGCAGGGAATGGGGAAGGATGGGCGGGGCAGGCAGCATGCTGCCTCTTGCCTGGACTGTGCTAGAGAACAGCAATACCAGAATAAAACAGAGGTGTTCCCGCTCCCAGACCAGTAGTTTCTCTGCTGTCCTAAGCTTCCGGTTTCCATTTGTAAAACATGTATTCAACACGCTTACTGGCACCTACTACCCACTGCAGTCAGTATTTGTCACTATGCCTTTAAAGCACATGGAGAGACTTAGGAAGCACCGGATCTTTTCTCTACAAACTAGACACAAAAAATGTTACTAATTACTCATTTGAAGGAGGACAGCCCCCGAGACCCTCGGATTTCTACCTAAATGGTAATCTTCCACCTTGCGAGCTAATTAATTTCTAAAACCTTGTTAATAACTATGGACAATTGTAAAACAAATGCAAAGATCTTAACGGATGTCCTAGAAATCTGGGAATGTGGTGAGCAACCAGGACAGGGAAATCTCGCGGGTCCCCTTCTGCATATTAATTTCACTCCTTTCGGACTACAGGTAAATATGCCCCCATTTCCCTGTGACAGCTGTGAAGAGAGAGCCCGCGCAGCACACTTGCCTTGTCAATTGCTGTTTGAGCATTGAGGAAAGAACTGAATAAGCCCGCTTCCAACTCTATTTGGACAAGAGAAAAGAGCCTTCGAACGTGGAAATCATAGTTCTTCATAGGACCTGTCTGTTTCGGGGGCGATATTTTGTCAGTGGTTTATTCCTGGGAATTTTCCGGCCACACCCTCCGCCCTCGATTTGCTGTCCTTTGCTTTCTGGTCTTTTCTCACTTCAAGTAAACAAGCAAACAATGGGGAGGGAGGAAACATTCTGCCAAGGGAATGCAGCGCCAGTTGGAAACGCATGTCTCAAGGCACATTTTAAATCTCTGAATGAATGTCACCTTTTATATATGCCACCCACTTCAGGGGAAAAAAAATAATTGAGATTGTAGAAAAGGTTTTAAAACCAAATTATTCCAAAAGTAAAGGTGAGAAGAAATGATCGCAAAATAGTCCAATTGAGAAGAATGATAACAAACATCAAACTTACTTCTGAGTTGTCCACCAACGTAGAAAAAGCAGAAAACAGGGGCTTGCAGAATTCTTTGTGGAATTTCAGGGGACAGTTCAGTTCGTCATGAGGACCAGGCCTTTTCCCAGTGTGCGCTTCTGAAGGGAATTTGTTAAGGATTTCCTTGTTTAAAGACACTGGATAATGTCCCCAGGAGCAGTGTTTGTTTTTTGGTGGTGGTTTTTTTTTTTTAAAGACATTTTCCTAGATAGGGCAATTTCTCATATTCACTATTGGTGAAATCCAAGTGGGTAACATTCAAGCCTATTTCCATCGAGGTGATTATACAGGGTGCTTGCCACCCATTCATTTCCGTGGGTTGTTGGCCTTTTCCATAAATGGTAAATCATGTGACTACATATTTTCGGTTGGGCAAATAGCTTTAGCCACTCTAAACTCAGGGGCTCAATATAATTGGGTGGTTTTTTTTGTTTTGTTTTGTTTTTTGTTTTTTGCCTCAAAATACACCTGCAATGCACAGCTTTATCTCCCAGAAAGCTCAAGCACTAAGTAGATAACATCCAGAAACATTATTTTGTTCCACAGGGCTGAGGTTCAGAACAAGCAGGGACTTTGGTATAATGCCGGGCTCCTAACCCTTGGCTATTCAATACTCCTGGCATCTGTGGACTTACCGTCTCCTATTTACTTGGCTTGAGACCCAACTACTGGCATTTAAATCTCCAAATTTGTTTTTCTCTCCAGCTCTGAGTCAGGTCGCCCCCAAATCCTTTTCACATTTGTAATCTTTGTTGTTAATGGGGCCTTTCCCGTTTTCATGCCAAGATGTGGAATCTTTTTTCTTCTCAGTTCTTTCCTGTAGGCGTTATGAAGCCGTACTTCTAAATTGTTATATCCTTGCCAGAAGCAAGATATGCACTTCAGGGGATTATTTATTTATCATAACACATGGCTCAGATCTAAAAAGACAGGGCTCTGGGGAGCTGTAGTTACCAGTCTGTGTAACACTTTCTGGTTTTCAAGAGCTCGGGGCTGGAGAAAATTCTTTTGTGATACGCACTTGCACACAAACAATTATAATAATTTTGAAGAGGGAAGACACATGTTACTTTAATGACTGCTCTGAAATCCATTCTTTAAATATACAGCTAATAAATGAGGCAGGCCTTTCCCACTCCACTGACTATCTATAAATCTTTGAAGATCTCAGGATAAGTTTATTAATCTCATTAAAAGTAGTAGATTTGTCACGTAAAATCTGCTTGGCATATTTAATAGAGGGCAATGTGAATGGAATTGATTCATCAGAAACCAAAACTTAACCTGACTGATGTAATCGCTAAAAATAGAAAACAAGAATAAAATCATTGGGGCAAGTTCCATGGGGTGAATATCTTAACAAATTACTCTTCTCTTTTCCAGTACTAATTAATTCGGGTTAAGGGACAGCCAAGGAGACCTACTCCAGACTAAAGATGTTTTGGAAGGACTTGCACTCTAGAAGATTATTCAGGAGGTAGCCAGATGGGTTCCAGAGCCTCAAGAAAGGAGTCCAAATTAACCCCAAAATGATGTCATTTATTTAGAGAGAACTGGGGTCCAGCCAGAACTTCCATGATCGATTTGGAACCTTCCTGAGTCCTGGATGCTCAGTCTTCTCTGATCCATATCTTTCCTCCCAGAGCTTGACGACACCTGTTCCAGCTTTCTGGAGTGGGGAAGGCAAAGTCAAGCTTACTCAGGAGCTTTCTGCAGGCCAACAAACCAGCTTGGTACTGAATTATACCAGTGGGAATTTGAACATACAGTTTTATCATACGTTATAAAATGCTGGGTTCAAATCTTTATAGATCCTTTACCAGAAATAAGTATAGCTATTTCAAAAACAAACAAAAAACAACAACAAAAACCACTGTCCTGAACACTGGATGTGCTTAGACCATGAAAACATTTATGTTCCATATTGGGACTTCTTAAAGGTTATTCTTCAGACTTCTGACTTACTGCCTTATCAGGGATAATCAGGTATGAAAATAGATTGACAGAACGAAGCATGGAGATGTAAGGAGGGAAGGGAAGACAGGAAATGAGAAAGCAAGATTCAGAGACAAACCACCTGCTTTACTACTTTCCTGGCACGATCCCCAATAATTTCCCACAACCCCAGAAGGGGATTCATGAGTCTTAGCCTGCTCAAGCTGCCACAAAAAAGTACCAAAAACGGGGTGGCTTATAAACAACAGAAATTTATTTGTCATAGTTCTGGAAACTAAGAAGATCAAGATCAAGGTGCCAATAGATCTGGATCTGGTGAGGATCCACTTCCCAGTCAGTGAGGGGGACACAGAAGGTCCCTGCTGTGTCCTCACTTGGTGGAGAGGGCAAAGGAGCTCACAGGGCACTAATCCCACTGATGGGGAGGTTTTCACCCTCATGACCTAAGCACCTCCCAAAGGCCCCACCACCTAATCCATCACCTTGAGAATTAGATTTCAATGTATGAATTTTGGGGGAACGAACATTCAGTCTAGGGTATCACTCTTTTTTTTTAAGATTTTATTTATTTATTTGAGAGAGAGAATGAGAGAGAGAGAGAGCACATGAGAGGGGAGAGGGCCAGAGGGAGAAGCAGACTCCCCGCTGAGCAGGGAGCCCGATGCGGGACTTGATCCCGGGACTCCAGGATCATGACCTGAGCCGAAGGCAGTCGCCTAACCAACTGAGCCACCCAGGCGCCCTAGGGTATCACTCTTATCAGCCCTTTCCTGGAATCATCCAGACATGATCTATTCTATTCTAGTCCTAAAGATCTCCAGGGATGTGGAGGCTCTATAGAACTCTAGGTGGTATAGAGTTCAGTTTCAGTTTGTAACAGATTCCTTAAAAAGTCAGAAAGACTTTAAGAACTGTACCTTTTATTCATGTCCTTTCTTTACTGACCAATCCCATCACCATTATGATGGAGACAATTTTCTATTTTCCTAAAGAAGTAACAGAGATTTCCTCTCCCCTACCCCTCCCTCTTACTGGTTTCATTTCTTTTGAGTACCTAAAACATCACAGGCACTAAAACCCAAACTACTCAAAAAAATATACTCAGAGAAATATCCCTCCCCCAAACCCAGTCCCCTTCTCCCAACCTTTCCCCTGGCTTCTGCCTATCAGCTATAGTAACCAAAGTCACTAATTTCTTCTCTATCTTTCTTGTGTTTCTTTTGCACAAATGAGTAGATATAAGACTATTTCTTCTTTCTTACACAAATGTTAGTATACCAGAGAGAAGAACACTTTGCTTTTCTCTCCTAGCAGTGTGTCAACAAAAACTTTCATCTTTTTTTTAAAGATTTATTAATTTATTTTAGAGGGTGGGGGCAGGGGCAGAGGGAGTTGGAGAGAGATACGGAGAATCCTCAAGCAGACTCCGTGCTGGGTGTGGAGCCCAACATAGGGCTCCATCCCAGGACTCTGAGATCACGACCTGAGCCAAAATCAAGAGCCGGCCGCTTCACCAACTGAGCCACCCAGGCACCCCTCAACAAAAACTTTCTTAAAGCAAGGAAGTGACTTGATCGATCTCTTGATTGACTCAGAGAATTAACACAGTTTTATCACACCCCAAGGTGGTAAAAGCATCATTTGCACTGCTTGGAGAGCATTAATTCGCCAACCTTTTAATGATCCCTTACTGGTATTGCCCCGTGTCTTAGGACAACCCATTTTATTTTCCTTGGTAGATTATGGACTACTTTTCCTCCCAGATGGAAACCCTGAGACTTGGCCCAAACTGCAGTCAGCTTACGCCTCTGTGGAGTGACTCTGCTAGTCCTTGCCCTTGGAACCTAACGCTTCTTTGATAAACTCTGCGTTGATCCCTTAGGCCAAACCCAACCTAGAGACGATGGCCAGGTCTTCGAGGAAAATACTTCCGGGATAATCTCCCAGAAAGTGTTTAAAAAAGGAAGAGATTATGTGACTCTCCGAGGCTTGGCTTTTCGGGGACTCCAGTGTAGTCCTCCCTTTCCCTGACTTCAGAGCACTGCAATGTAAGCAACATGGACTCCACTCATAGAAATCGGTTCTGGAACTTGGAGTTAACTCTTGCACAAAAGAAGCCTGATGCTGTTGGTCTTGGCAGAGTCCAATATGAGTCATGCGCTGTTTCAAGTACCTGATTAAATATGGGTAGAATGAAGGAACTTGCTGGGCGTTTTGTCCCGTGGAAAGGTTTCTTGGGATGGCGAGGGTTGGGGGAGGGGCGTGGGGGTGTGGAAGGCACACAAGGGTGCAGAGCAGAGAGGGCCTTCCTCGGCCAGTGCCGACTGCACCCCTGCAGCTGGGTTTGGCAGCCTCCTCCAGCCATGAATCACACGTTTGATAGCAGCCCCCATGCTGCAGACAGGCTGGGCGTGTGCCCGCTGCTGCGCCCTGGCTCATCACCAAACAGGCCCCTTTGTTTCAACTCTGAAAAGGCAGTGGCCCACTGGAGAAAGCACTGGAATGAAGAAAACCAAGGGCGTTGTTACATGGGGACTGCAGCTCTTGTAGGATAACCATTTCTAAACAACACCCAACCCATGAGTGTTCCTGAAAAGGACTTTCACAGGGGTGCATGCAAGCATCCAGGATCAGGTTGCCAGGAGGCTGGGATTATCACCTTCCAGGGGACAAGCTTTGTAAGGTCTGGAATGTCTCCTTGGTGGTACCTCTAAAGTTACCTTGAAGGGAAAGAAAGGATGTAGGAGAGAGACACTTGATATTCCTGGAGTGATGTTATTAAGAGCATGCCACAAGCCCTGAGAACCCTATGGCTTGGCTCTGCTGTGTGTCTGTAAATGGACACCACGTTGTGTAGCGAACAAAAATTGGCCACGTAATCCAGGTGCTTTGTCTAGTTTTGACTCTCTGCCCCTGAAGTCTGAGCACCAAGAAAGGAAAGCCTTAATGGGCAAACTTTTTTTTTTTTTTTGTAGTTTCAGGTATAGAATTTAGTGATTAATCACTCAAATATAACACCCAATGCTCATCACAACAGGTACCCTCCTTAATACCCATCCCCCATCCAGTCCCTCTCCCCCCTCTCAGCCCACCTCCCCTCCAGCAATCCTCAATTTGTTCTCTATCGTTAAGAGTCTGTTTTCTGGTTTGCCTCTCTTCTTTCCCCCATGTTCATCTGTTTTGTTTCTTAAATTCCGCATATGCGTGAAATCATATGGTATTTGTGTTTTGCTACCTGACTTATTTTGCTTAGCATAATACTCTCTAACTCCATCCACATCATTGCAAATGGCAAGATTTCCTTCTTTTTTATGGCTGAGTAATATTCCATTATACACACACACACACACACACACACACACACACGCACACACACGTATATACCACATCTTCTTTATCCATTCATCAGTCAATGGACATTTGGGCTCTTTCCATAATTTGACTATTGTTGATAATGCTGCTGTAAACATCTGGGTGCATGTATCCCTTCAAATCAGTGTTTTTGTATCCTTGGGGTAAATACATAGTGGTGCAATTGCTGGATCATAGGGTAGTTCTACTTTTAACTTTTTGAGGACCCTCCATACTGTTTTCCAGAGTGGCTGCACCAGCTTGCCTTCCCACCGACAGTCCTCGCCAACACCTGTTGTTTCCTGTGTTGTTGATTTTAGCCATTCTGACAGGTGTGAGGTGATGTCTCATTGTAGTTTTGATTTGCATTTCTGGGATGATGAATGATATTGAGCATCTTTTCATGTGTCTGTTAGCCATCTGTATGTGTTCTTTGGAAAAATGTCTATTTGTGTCTTCTGCCCGTTTCTTAACTGGATTATTCGATTTTTGGGTATGAGTTTTATAAGTTCTCTATATGTTTTGGATACTAACCCTTTATCAGATATGTCATTTGAAAAATATCTTTTCCCATTCCATTGGTTGCCTTTTAGTTTTGTTGATTGTTTCCTTCACTGTGTAGAAGCTTTTTATCTTGATGAAGTCCCAATAGTTTATTTTTGTTTATTTCCCTTGCCTCAGGAGACCTAGCCAGTAAGAAGTTGCTATGGGCTGATGTCAGAGGTTTCTGCCTGTGTTCTCCTTTAGGATTTTGATGGTTTTCTGTCTCACCTTTAGGTCTTTCATCCATTTTGAATTTATTTTTGTGTATGGTGTAAGAAAGTGGTCCAGTTTGATTCTTTTGCATGTTGCTGTCCAGTTTTCCCAACAACATTTGTTGAAGAGACTGTCTTTTCTCCATTGGATATTATTTCCTGCCTTCTTGAAGATTAGTTGACCATAGGATTGTGGGTTCATTTCTAGGTTTTCCGTTCTGTTACATTGATCTATGTATATATTTTTGTGCCAGTACCATACTGTTTTGATCATTACAGCTTTGCAATATAACTTGAAGTCTGGAATTGTGATGCCTTCAGCTTTGCTTTTCTTTTTCAAGATTGCTTTGGCTACTTGGTGTCTTTTGTGGTTCTAAACAAATTTTAAGATTGTTTGTTCTAGCTCTGTGAAAATTGCTGGTGGCATTTTGATAGGGACTGTATTAAATTTGTAGATTGCTTTGGGTAGTATAGACAATTTAACAATATTTGTTCTTCTAATCCATGAACATGGAATGTTTTTCCATTTCTTTGTGTCATCTTCAATTTCTTTCATCAGTGTTTTATAGTTTTCAGAGTACAGATCCTTTACCTCTTTGGTTAGGTATATTCCTAGGTATCTTATGGTTTTTGGTGCAATTGTAAATGGGATTGATTCCTTGATTTCTCTTTCTGCTGCTTCAATATGGATATATAGAAATGCAACAGATTTCTGTATGTTGATTTTGTATTCTGTGAATTTACTGAATTCATGTATCAGTTCCAGCAATTTCGTGGTGGACTCTGTTGGAGTAAATAGAGTATACTAGAGTATACTAGAGTATACTAGAGTACAGAGTATCATGTCATCTGCAAAGAGTGAAAGTTTGACTTCTTTCTTGCCAATTTGGATGTCTTTTATTTCTTTCCGTTGTCTGATTGCTGTGGCTAGGACATCCAGTACTGTGTTAAATAATAGTGCTGAGAGTGACATTCCTGTCTTGTTCCTGACTGTAGAGGAAAAGTTCTCAGTTTTTCCCTATTGGGGATGATATTAGCTGTGGATCTTTCATATATGGCCTTTATGATGTTGAGGTAGTTTCCCTCGATCCCTACTTTGTTGAAGGCTTTCATCAAGAATGGAGGTTGTACTTTGTTAAATACTTTCTTTTTTCATCAATTGAGAGGATCATATGGTTCTTATTCTTTCTTTTATTAATGTGATGTATCACGTTGATTGATTTGTGAATATTGAAGCGCCCTTGCAGCTCAGGAATCAATCCCACTTGATCATGGTGAATGATTCTTTTAATGTGCTTTTGGATTTGGTTTGTTAGTATTTTGTTGAGAATTTTTGCATCCATGTTCATCAGGGTTTTGGCCTGTAGTTCTCTTTTTTAAGTGGAGTCTTTGTCTGGTTTTGGAATCAGGGTAATGCTGGGCTCATAGAATGAGTTTGGAAGTTTTCTTTCCATTTATATTTTTGAATAGTTTAAGAAGAATAGATATTAACATTTCTTTAAATGTTTGGTAGAATTCTCCTGGGAAGCCATCTGGCCCTGGACTTTTGTTTGTTGGGAGATTTTTGATTACTGATTCAATTTCTTTGCTGGTTATTGGTCTGTTCAAGTTTTCTATTTCTTCCTGCTTTAGTTTTGGTAGGTTATATGTTTCTAGGAATTTATCCATTTCTTCCAGATTGTCCAGTTTGTTGGCATATGGTTTTTCACAATATTCTCTTATAATTGTTTGTATTTCTGTAGTGTTGGTTGTTATTTCTCCTCTCTCATTTGTGATTTTATTTATTTGGGTCCTTTCTTTCTTTTTGATAAGTCTAGTGATGGGGTTTATCAATTTCATTAATTTTTTTCAAAGAACCAGCTTCTGTTTTCATTGATCTGTTCTACTGTTTTTTTTTTAATTTCTATATCATTTATTTCTGCTCTAATCTTTATTATTTCCCATTTTCAGCTGTCTTGAGGCTTCAGTTGTTGTTCTTTTTCTAACTCCTTTAGGTGTAAGGTTGGGTTGTGTATTTGAGATTTTTCTTGCTTCCTGAGCTAGGCCTGTGTTGCTATATACTCCCCTCTTAGGACTGCTTTTGCTGCATCCCAAAGGTTTTAGACCACTGTGTTTCATTTTCATTTATTTACTTGTATTTTTTAATTTCTTCTTTAATTTCCTGGTTGACCCATTCATTTTTTGTAGTATGTTCCTTAACCTCCATGTATTTGTGGTCTTTCCAAATTTTTTCTTGTGGTCAACTTTTAAGTTTCACAGCATTGTGGTCATAAAAGATGCGTGGTGTGATCTCAATTTTTTGTACTTGTTGAGGTCTGATTTGTGACCTAGCGTGTGATCTCTTCTGGAGAACGTTTCATGTGTACTTGAAAAGAATGTGTATTCTGCTCCTTTAGGGTGGAATGTTCTGAAAAATTCTGTTAAGTCCTGGTCTCGTGTGTCATTCAAAGCCATTGGTTCCTTGTATATTTTCTGCTTAGAAGATCTCTCCATTGATGTGAGTGGGGTATGTTAAAGTACCCTACTATTATTGCATTACTATTGATTAGTTCCTTTAAGTTTGTTATTAATTGTTTTATATATTTGGGTGCTCCCAAGTAGAGGGCATAAATATTTATAATTGTTAGATCTTCTTGTTGGACAGTCCCCTTTATAACAATATAGTACCCTTCATTTCTTGTTACGGTCTTTGGTTTAAAATCTAGTTTGTCTGATACAAGAATTGCTACTCTGGCTTTCTTTTGACATAATGGGCAACCTTTCTTTTATATACTCCCTGGTTTGGCAGCTAATGAAAATATCAGAAAACAACAAATGACATAATAATAGTCTTTTTGTTTGCCTGACTTCTCTGTTCCAAAGGACTTAAAGTCCTGGTATTTGAAATAGTACTTTACCTTCTTTCACAACATTTCTCTGATATACGTAGGAATCCAGAGAGGTGACCAATATTTTAAGAGAATATTGAGGTCTGGAAAGATGAATTAATAGATGAAGTGTAAACCCAGGACTAGTGTCTAGGCTGCATGCCTTCCATTCTCCACCAAGTATCACTCTACCATGTGGGTGGTCAGGTGTCCCCTGATAATCAATATCCTGGCTGTCCTTCAGTGTTCAACTCAAGTCTTAGCCTGCCCATGAAAGTTAGTGTCCCTTTCTCCTCTGTGCTCACTCACTTCTAGGTCATTCTCGATCCAGTACTCTTGACCCACTACTGATCAGTTTTGGGGAGATGAGTACTGTATATTTATCTTGTTATAATAAGAGTGGCAGTGTAGTGTATTCTTCCTCACTAAGTAGACTGTGAGCCCCATGAGGGCAGTGACCATGTCTGAAACCACTTTGTTTCCCCATTCCTTATCTCCTTATGTTGTATACATTAGGTCCTTAATAACTGTGTCAATAACATTTATGATGATGCATGGTTTACAGTTGATGACTATGACCACCACTTTGGAAAGATGGCGCCTCACAAATCACACAGGGCTCTACAGTTGATAAAGCACTTTAACACAGCTTACACCTTACACCACCCCTCCAGGGTCATAAATATCCCCAAGCACAGAGCATGACAATGAGCTTCAGAGAGACTAAGTGATTTGCTAGAGAGTCCTTATAACTGGTGAGTGGTGGGACTCAGACTGGAACCAGGTCATCTGTCTTCAAGCCCAGAGGTCTCCCCCTCCACAACACAGCCACCCCAGGGTTTCTGAAGGACCGTGCTCTTGCCTTTGCACGGGGACCCCCACAGTCTCTGTCTTCCACATCAAAGCTTCTCTGTTTGTCCTATGTTGGGCAGCTTCCACTGCAATAGTGACTGCGTAGTGCTCCATTATTAATTTCAAAAGTTAAACTCAAAGGAACATTTTATATATTTTAGGCATGTCATGCAAACACCATCCATCTCTCTGAAATGTGTGGTGATGAGGTGGGTAGTAACAGATGCACACACGTTTTATTAGAACCATTTTCCACTTAATTACCCTAGATGCACTCCCAAAGTAATGATGCCTCCTGCAGAACCCCCCACCCCCACCCCAAGGGAGCACATTCTCTCTTGGACCATCTGCTCTTCCCCAAGCCACTGGCTCTGCGAAACCACCGGCTCCCAGTTCGCGGAAGCTTCATGGGGCCTGTCAGTTGGGCACATGGGGGTTGTCTTAGGTGACTGCCCAGTTGAGCCCCTCCCAGGCCCTGCACCAGGCCCTGCTTCTGGGCCCCGAGGCAGCATGCCTGCGTTGAAATAGCTGTGACTCCATGGTCACCTTCCTGAGCTCTCTCCCTCCCTCAGGCTTGTCAGCCTGGTGCCCAACCTCAAGCAGGACAGCTGGACAAAGGAAGTAGTACAAATTTTTTGTTTGGTTGGTTGGTTTGGTTTTTTGTTTATTTTTGGTTTTGTTTTGTTTTGTTTTGTTTTTTTGCCAGACCATTATAAGACACCAAATTCCATTTTCTGCACCAAACTGAGGCTACACAGGCAGAAAAGGAGCAAGAATCTTCAAATTTCCCAAGCTGCTGATTTTTCACTCTGTACTGTTTGTTTGTTTGTTTTTTGTCTTAAGGCTAAGTCTGAATATTTGTATGATGCCAGCTGGGTGGGACATCTCTGGTTTGTAATGAGGCTGTCCCAACATTTCCAGCAATTCAACCTCTTCAGTGGGGCTCTGGATAGTGGGGCTCAGTGCTGAAAGGCATGGTGAACACACTGTGATCTTAGGTCTCTGTGCAGCACATTTACTAAGTGACTTGCAGTAGAGAACTCCCTACACCAGAAGTCCCTGTACATGGGACTCCCTCTATGAGAAGCACATTTTCCTTTAATGGTTAGGCAAAAATTTGGATGAAATTTTATGAGAACCACCTAAATCCATAAGTGGACATAAGTTTACGAATCACTGCAATGTTTGTCAGTGATTTTACAGGAACGTTGTTGAGAGAAAAATTTCGTTATACGGGGCCCTGCACTCTAAGTTTCCCCAGATTTGGATGAGCTTTAAGACACACTCTTATTTCTCGGCAATGGCCCGAGGGTGCCTTTGTTTTTGAGCTGCTTCTCAGTGTTCTGTTTTTATGACAGGAATTCAGTTTTCCAAAATAATGTACCTTTATCCTAGGATAAAGGGATCCACAAACCTCATGAACCTATCCCAGGGTCCCTGACAGCTACCCCAGGTGGAGTTCAGACCTCTGTCTGATTTCTCTCCATTCCGGGTCAGAAGGGTCTGTGAAAGTGAACTAAATCCTCAGCAGATTATTTCATCAGCCCTAATAAAGGCATGTCAGGACGCTGCCAAGAAGAATCTGGTTTCAGAAGCAACTTTCCTTTTAAAGTGCCAGGGTAATCGCTTCCGCCCAAACTCATGAGGATCGCATTGCAGGAAGCAAAAATATGCTAGCAGGACGTCTTAGCAGACAAACATCTTCCCTCCCCCACCCCTGCCTCCAAACAAATAGTTCTGGGTGGGGGGGTGGGGGGGGTGATGTCTATGTCAAAGCTGCCTGTCACTCAGTGGGCCTCCCAGATGGGGAAGTGTTTACTTTGGCTGCGAACAACTATATTCTCTGCATCCCAAGCCAGGGGCTGACTGCAATGGACTCTTTCTGGCGGCAGCAGCATGGATTTGCATGGGCCGTGCCTTTTTCCCGGATCCCATCATCCAGAAAGGTCAGAGGAAGTTAAGACACTACGGGGGTCTTGACGGGGACTGAAGATCTTCAAAGTGTGCAGAGGCTGCTGGGTGTGCCATGGAGTTCATAAAACTCTTTTAAAGCTTCTGAGTTGGTGCTATTCAGTTCTTGGTAAAACCTGGGATCTTGAGAGATGCTAAAATTAGATTTTTTTTAACAATACATAAGATGTAGAAATATATAAATCTTCCTATTTAACTCATTCTTGCATCCATGGACATCCTCAGGAAATTTGTTTGCACTGAGAAGTCAATGAAACTTGTGACGTGCCACAATCCTGGGGTGAGAAGTTTCTCTCTGTCAATCACTGAGCTGTAATGTGATCACTGTTTGATGTCCGGAGCCCTAAGCAATTTCCTTAATCACTGATTGATTGATAGACATTTGTAGCAATGTTCACTTACTAAGAGCTATGAAAATCTTAGGTTTCCCTAAGTCACTTTTACACCCAGGTAAGACTTACTAACTCTCCTTTGTGAACCGCCTGTCCAGCAACCTTATATAAGGAACAGGGTGGCCCTATGGGAAAAAACTGGAGATCAAAGGAATGCCCACATCCTGTGACTTTTATACATGAGATTGATCGAAGCAAGGAAAAAATTATTGGCTTAAGACAGGGATAGTCAGGAAACAATGGCCAAAATAAGTCAGTACTGAGTCAGGGCTTGAAAGAAGTGATGGTCATTTTCTCAGCGTCCTAACCAGTGGAACTTGGACAAGCCTCACAAAATTGTATAGCACTTGTGTTACGGAACCTGGGCTAGATCGCCCGACAGAAGAACCAAGCGGCACCCGGAGATCTTGGAGGACAGGAGGTTTATTTAATGCCGGCGGGCTCAGAGGAGAGTGATCTCCAAAGGTCTGAGCCCCAAGCACAAACCAAGAGGGCAAGTTATACACGTCTACTTCTGCATACCTGGCACTTTGGGCGCGTGCGCGAAGTGGGGCAGGGAGAAGGATCCGGATTGCTGCGTGCAGGAAACAGGGCAGGGAGAAGAACCCAGAAGAGCCCCGGGGCAAGGACTGGGACTCTCTCGCTGGCTCCGTAGGTCATCTTAGGACACAGATTTTCCTTATCATTCTCCCCTTTGATGCCCCTTTAAACACCTAGTTTAGAGGGCATCATTTTTATCTTTTAAGGGGCAATAGTGAGTAAGGAATAACTGGAGTCTGATTTTAGCAATTTGAGTAGTGATAAACCTAGTAAGGGCAGTAAGAATATAAGGACCAAATGCTACTATGAGGAGGAGCATTAGGAGGGGGCTGACGAGGGGGTGGAACCAAGGGAACCATTGTGAGAGGGTATCCCACCAAAGTTGTCTGCTGGAGGGATTCCCATGAGCCATGTACTCATTCCTGTAATTGGGTCAGAGTTTCTTGGACCACCCCCGACTCATTAGCATAGAAACAACATTTCTCCTATAAGAAGAGGCAGAGCCCCCCTTGCACGGCCATGAGTAAGTCGAGCCAGCGCCTGCTTTGGAGGACCACTGAGGCCGGTGAATCAAGTTGGCGCTGTAGGGCCAGGGCCGACTGAGTGAGGGTGGAAAAATCCACCGTGAGTTGTTGAGTTAGCTCCTGGTACTGACCCTGAGACATCCTGACGCCAGTGGCGCTGAGGGCAACACCTGACCTGGCCAGCAGGCTCACGATAAGAGGGATGGCCACGGGAGAGTGTTGAGGGCAGCTAGGAGGTCTCCATATGAGTGCGGCATCGCTCCCGGGGAGGACTGATAGATCAGGTAAGAGACTGACAAGCGTGCATGATTGATCGCGCGGGGTGATGCAGATGTATACACCTTGATCACAAGCCAGAAAAGTGTTGTTAGGCTCACAGACTTGACTGTGGCCTGTGATGGCAGAGGAAGAGTTGCCATACAGTGGTACCAGAGCCAGAAAGGGATAATCTGAGGTCCCCGGTGCCAAGGTGGGAGGTGACACGGTAGATTGGTTGACAATGACACCTAGGTATTGGACGGCACTGAGCTTCATACAGATCCAGCAGTCAGATGCTAGGGGTGGATTCGAGTGGTTAAGCGCTTGGTGGGAAGCATTAGTCATACCTAACAGTTGCGCTATAGATGCTTGCTGCGTGTGGATGGGGGACCCAGGGATGCGCCAGGGCGAGTTATTTTCTGTCTGACTCTGGGGGCTGACTGTAAGGCTTGGAGTGAACATGGACTTAATCATAAATTTGGCCATGGGGTCGGTTCTCAGAATGATTCCTGTAGCACATGATGAGGCATTGGGTTCTAAGCCTGAGAGGGGGAGCGGTATACAGTGATTGTTAGAGCAAGAGGATGGGGTGGCATTGCGTGACAAGGAAATCCATATGTCACTGCACTGTTTGAGGTGCCACCACCTGGTGGACCATCGTTCCATTCCTGGCCAAGTCGCCACCCATGACTCACATCCCCAGCCTTGCAAGCAGAACTGAGGGCAGGTGTTTGGCTGTTGAGGTATAGGGCCCCCACAGATGTAGATATCTACCAGCCAGTAACCTGAGTGAGGGCCATGGTAGCAACACCATCTAGGCATCAAGAATGGAAGTTAACCTTTGGTGTGTGCCCATCCCAGGTGGAAGAAGTCAGTGGGGGCTGGTGCAGGATTGAGGGGGATAAGCTGGAAAGTCCATTTGCTGGTAATGGTGATACGAGAGTTTGCTCCCCTTGCCGGGCCGGGCACGCCAGAGGCAGTGAGGAGAACGGCACACCAAGCAGCAGAAGACCGGGACTGACTGGGGCCAGGAAAACCATGGTGAAATGTGCTCAGGAGTAGACAGGAGAGGGCCAATAAAAGTGGGGTCTACGACCTTAGGTAGAGGGAGCCATCGTGGCTAATCCGTCAGCAGATGAAACCCGTGGACAAGTAAGTGCAGTAATACACCCTAGGGACACCCAATAAGCAATGACAATAGTAAGCCTCTGGGGGAAAGTCCAGTCAGGAGGGGCAACGGTGTAGAATCCGACTCCCAAGATGAGGGAAATCACATCAATGAGAGCCAGGGACCAGGGTGAGCAGGTGTCCATCAGTCGGTAGGGTCTCATCGGAGGTGAAGCCGGAGTGGGTTTGTGAAGTCTGGCTGGACTCTCCACTGGCGCGGCTCCTTGTCTGAATGATGAGCTTTCTTCACTCTGGAGTGGTGGTCCCACGGGGTGACACCTGAGACCTCGAGGGCAGTAGGGGCGGTTAGAACAACTGTGAGGCCCTGTCCACTGTGGTTTGAGGGGGTCTTTTTTTCAATCTTTGACTCAAACTGCGTCCCCTGTCTGGAAGGAGTGTACCTGAGACCCTAAGGAGACTGGGGCCCTCTCAATGGTGTACTTTTGTAATTTATTTAAGGTGGCCCCAGGGCCGGAAGCTGCTCCTTTATCCCTTTATCTCTAACCCGATGCAAGTTTCCTGAAAGGCTTCCCACGCACGGGGGAGGTGGTCCATATATTAATTCAAATGGGGAGAACCCTGATGTCCTGGGTGCGCAGCGAGCACGCAGGAGACCTAGGGGTAGCAGATCCGGCCATGGGAGGTTAGTCTCCTGACAAAACTTTGCTAAGGTTCCCTTGAGGGTGCGATTCATTCGCTCTACTTTCCCTGAACTTTTGGGCCGGTAAGTGGTGTGGAGTCTCCAGGTGATGTTGAGAGATTTGGTCAAGACCCGCACAATGTCTGCCACAAATGCAGGTCCATTGTCACTATGGATTGTTAATGACAGGCCAAACCGGGGAACGATCCCCAGCAAGAGAAGACTTTAGCTACTTCCCGGCTTTGCTCCGTCCTGGTTGGGAAGGTTTCGACCCACCCAGAGTATGTGCATACTATTACTTGGAGATATCTGAACCCCCTGCTCGGCTGCACATCTGTGAAGTCTACCTCTAGATCTTCCAAGGGGTTTGCTCCCATCCTCTGGACACCTGGCAGGGGCCGTGGTGCAGACCAAGCATTATTGTTAGCACATGTTATGCTTCGTTCACTCGTTGCTTGGCACAGTGCTGGCAGCTGACTGATGTAGTAGTGCTTCTTGAGAAGGGCCTCTAATGCAGTTTTCCCCAGATGAGTGAGTCGGTGGTGTTCCTTGACTAGACACCCTCCAGTTGCTGTTGGAACAAAGATGCACCCATCTGGCATCATCCACCATCCCTTTTCAGTCAGGGTGGCTCCCTCAGCCATGGCCCATTCCTTTTCCTTTTTAGTGTAACTGAGCAGAGGGACGACTTCTGGAGGTGTCAGGGCCATGGTGAGGGAAGGGACTCTGTCCATGTCCTCACTGGCTGTGGTCTTGGCTGCCTCATCTGCCAGACGATTTCCCCGTACTATGGGGTCGTCTCCTTTCTGGTGTCCCTTACAGTGCAGAATTGCTACTTCCTTTGGAAGCCAGATGGCTTCGAGGAGTCTCAGTATCTCCTCTTTGTTCTTGATAGCTTTTCCTGCAGTGGTTAGGAGGCCCCTTTCCTTGTAGATGGCTCCATGTATATGTACAGTAGCAAAGACGTACTGAGAGTTAGTATAGATGTTGACTTGCTTGCCTTCACCGAGGGTGAGGGCTCAGACTAAGGCATATAATTCAGCCCGTTGAGCTTACCATCCAGCTGGTAATGCCTCAGCTTCTAGGACTTCAGTGGTTGTGGTTACTGCATAACCCGCTTTCTGGGCTCCCTCTTGTAGGTAACTGCTGCCATCGCTGAACAGCATGAGCTCTTTATGGCTTTATCCCGCAGATCTGGATGGCTCGTGTAGACTTCATCAGTCACCTCGGAGCGGTCATGGTCTGGTTCCCCCTTTCCGTGGGGAGAAAGGTTGCTGGATTTAATGTCCTTACTGTTTCGAGGGTGACCCATGGGTTTTTGCAGAGGACCCCTTGGTATTGTGCTAGCCAAGAGTTGGAAAGGAAGCAATGCCCCTGTGTGTTCATGAGGGACACAACTGCATGAGGGACATTGACGTTAAGTTTTTGCCCCAGGGTAAGTTTGTCCGATTCCTTGATGAGTAGGACTGTGGCTGCCAGTGCCCTGAGGCATGGTGGCCATCCCGCTGCCACGGGGTCCAGCTTCTTTGACAGGTAAGCAACTAGCCATTGCCAGGGTCCAACAGTCTGGGTGAGTACCCCAAGCGCTATTTTTTCCTTTTCATGCACAAAGAGATTGAAGGGTTTTTCTACATCTGGTAGGCCCAGGGCTGGAGCCTGCCCCAGGGCGGTCTTTATCTCTGTGAAAGCGGCTTCTGCTTCATCAGTCCAGGCAGGGAGTTCTCGATCGGTCCCCCTAAGAGATCATAGAGGGGTCTTGCTATTGCTGAGAACCCGGGGATCCAGATGCGGCAGAATCCTGCAGCCCCCAGGAATTCTCGTAGGCCCCTTTGTGTCTGGGGCTGTGGCAGGGAGACAATGACTTTCTTTCTCTCTGGCCCTAGTTCTCTCTTCCCTTGGGTGAGGAGGAAACCAAGGTTTCAGACCTGTTGTTGGCAGAGTGTGCCTTCTTCCATGAGGCTCGGTATCCCGAGTCTGACAGGAGCTGTAGGAGGGCTTTGGTGTCTTTTGTGCGGTCTTCTTGTGTGTCACTGGTGAGGAGGAGGTCATCCACATCCTGGAGGAGGGTGCATCGTGTGGCCTCTCTTGGGAAGCTGGCAAAGTCCTCGGCCAGCGCTTCCCCAAAGAGGGTTGGTGAGTTTTTAAATCCCTGCAGGAGGTATGTCCAAGTCAGTTGCATCTGGCGCCCTGTATCAGGTTCAGACCATTCAAAGGCAAAGAGTGGCTGGCTCTGGGGAGCTAAGCGGAGGCAGAAGAAGGCATCCTTCAAATCCAGGCAAGTGAACCATCTGGCTGACCCTGGGATTTGGCTGAGGAGGGTGTATGGATTCGGGACCACTGGGTGCAGAGAGATGGTCACCTTGTTGATGGCCCGCAGGTCTTGAACTGGTCGGTATCCCCCTCTTGGCTTCTTGACTGGCAGGAGTGGGGTATTCCAGGCTGACTTGCACTCGACTAGAATACCTGCTTCTTTGAGTTTGGTCACATGTTCTTGGATGCCGATCTTAGCGTCTTGTGGAAGGGGATATTGCCTTTGCCTCTGAGGTTGGGCTCCTGGGATCAGTTCAACAGTGAGAGGGGCCCAATTCCGGGCTAGTCCAGGTGGGTTATTCTCAGCCCATACTGAAGGGAAGACGAGTCTGAACTCCAGCGGGCTGCTTGGTTGGGCCTGGGCACAGAATAGCCTCCATTTTTCTTCCCCTGGTGTGGTAATTGCTAGTATTAGAGACCCCCATCTCCTCTTGCCTTGGGTTCAGTTGGAGGCTGGTGTGTCCAGTGGGCTCAAAGGTTATCTGAGCCCCAAGCTTAGACAGTACGTCCCGGCCCAGGAGAGGGACGGGGCAATCAGGCAGATAAAGGAATTCATGTCGGACCTTGTGGTCCCCGAGTTCGCACTGACGAGCCTGGCAAAAAGGCTGTTGTATCACCAGCATCCCGGTGGCCCTGAGGATGGTCGCAGTCCTTTTGCTGAAAGGTCCCACTGGGGAGGTGACAACAGAATGCTCTGCCCCAGTATCAACCATAAAAGTCACTGGTTGGCCCCCAACCTTCATTCTGACCGTGGGCTCATGGGGGCCAAGGAGGAAAGAGCCCAGTCCCCCTCAGTCTGAGTCCATTCCCACAAGGCCTATGAGGTCCTCCTTTCCGGGTTCTTCCTTGTAGCAGCTGGGCTTTTGAGCCCTTCCCCGGTTGGGACATTTGTTTCTCCAATGCCCTTTTTCTTTACAGTAGGCACATTGATCCCTTGCCAAGGGGGTTCTGGGCTTCCCCCCTTTCGGTGGTTGGGGTCTCCCCATCTTTGTGTTGTCCTTTTCTTTCAGGGTGGCAGCGAGGAGGCTGACTTTGTTTTTCATCTTTTTGTTGGCTTCCCGTTTGGCTGCTACCTCCCTGTTCATGTAGACCTTATTGGCAATCTCTATTAGTTGGGTGATGTTCATCCCGGCAAAACACTCTAGTTTCTGAAGGTTTTTTCTGATGTCTGGGGCGGCCTGAGCCGTGGAGGAGGTGTTTACCATCTGTTGGCTTTCCTGTGCCTCGGGGTCAAATGGAGTGTATATCCTGTAGGCTTCACATAGTCTTTCCTAGTAGTCCCTGGGGGACCTCCCTGGTTGTTGAGTGACTGAGGATACCTTAGTCATGTTCATGGGTTTCTTAGCTCCTGCCTGGATTCCCCAGAGGAGGGCCTCCTGGTACCAGTGGATGTGGGCCTGTCCCTCGGTTGTGGTGAAGTCCCATGCTGGGTGATCTTCGAGTGCGGCTGTGTTAGCCCAGGCAGCAGGGTTGATGACTCCCACTGGTGCGTGCTCTTCCAGGTACTGCCATTGTACCTTTCATTATTCTCCTTTCCTCTGTGTTAAACAGCGTGTGGAGTAACTGTTGGCAGTCTTCCCAGGTTGGCCGATGAGTCCAGAAGAGGGATTCTATGAGGTCTACCATAGCCTGTGGTTTCTTGGAGTAGGATGGGGCGTTATGTTACCAGTTGAGGCAGCTGGTGGTGGAGAAGGGCTGATAATACATCATGGAACAGCCGGGTTGCACCGTCCCATCTTCATCGTGACTCTGGGTTTCCTGCGTCTCTCGTACTGGCATTTGGAGGGCATTTGCACCTGGCCTGGGGCACAGCCTGGCTGCTGATCCTGGAGAAAGTGGATCTTTTGGGCCTGGGGGCACCAGTGGATCCTCTAGGCCTGGGGACACCAGTGAAACCTTTGGCGGTGGAGTGTCTGGAGCTGAAGGGCCAGGTGTAGGCGGTCTTGGGGCTATGCACTGTGGGGGCAGGGTCGGTTCATCCTTGGGATCTCTGGCTAGGATTTGTGGAGACTGGGGCTTTTGCTGATTTTCTTTAGGTCGCTTGGATGATGCGATTAAGACCCTGGCCTGTCCCTGCCTATTGGAAGTGAATCACACCCAGGGGAGAAGGGTCTGAGCCGTTCCTAGCCAAGAGTCAATGTACGGAAACTGGTCAGGGTGTCTTGGTTCTCCTGTTAAGACTTGCCATACTCGACGAATCGTTGGGACATCCAATGTCCCTTCTGAAGGCCACCCAACATCAAAGGTGGGCCATTCCAATTCACATAGGGTTCTCAACTTGCCAGGGTTCATCCTGACTCCATAGTCTCCTGAAAACCCCTTCTTGAAATTTTTGATCATAGTCTCTAGAACCATAGGTTTACTCTGCCCTGACCCCATGGTGATGTCTCCATGTGCAGTGGTGCAGAGACGGACAAAGCAGGGCGGGTGCCTCCTGAGGTGAGGAGACCAATATGGATGCCCGTCTGGCCGTGTCCTGGAGGAGCTTAGGTGAGGCTTAGCCATAGCGGTCTCAACGTTGTGACTTATGATTGGAAACTATTCCGATGCCACTTAGACTCTATGCCGTTCACCACGGAATTGCAGACAGGCCCACTCAGACTCTGTAGGCTTCTGGGGACCTTAAGGGTGCCAGCTGGTGGAGTCACAGAATCAGTCCACTTGAGCAAGCCAGGTCGGACTGCACATTCACTCACACATTCACACTCCAGAAGTTATTACATTCCCTCCCTGGGAATTCCTACCTGTGAGACCTCTAACAGGTCTCTGGGAGGTGATCAGGCTCCCCTTCCACCCCAACAGGGGTGGGCCTTTCTGGGTCCTGGGGCCCCAGGCCTTACCGGAATCTGACATCAGGACCAGGTCCTCACCTGCCAAGTCTTCTAGAGTCTGGCGGGAACAGCGGAGCGGGGCCAGCCCAAGGCGACCGGGGCGGGAGACTGCTGAAAATCAGGCAGGGTGCACCTTCTGCATTAGGATCCCTCATTCCATCACCGCCCCGCCGTTGCCCCAAACCGGTGGCAACAATGGGCCGGCGTGGTTGGGTTTCCCGGTCAGGGAACCAAATGTTATGGAACCTGGACTGGATGCCCAACGGAAGAACCAAGCGGCACCTGGAGATCTTGGAGGACAGGAGGTTTATTTATCACCAGCAGGCTCAGAGGAGAGTGGTCTCCAAAAGTCTGAGCCCCAAGCACAAATAAAGGGGGCAATTTATACACTTCTACTTCCGCATATTTGGCACTTTTGGCACATACGTTAAGTGGGGCAGGGAGAAGAACCCAAATTGGTGCACGAGGGAAGCAGAGCAGGGAGAAGAACCCAGAAGAGCCCCGGGGCAAGGACTGGGACTCTCTCCCTGGCTCGGTCAGCCATCCTAGGACACAGATTTTCCTTATCACTTAAAGTTTACACACACA
This sequence comes from Zalophus californianus, assembly GCF_009762305.2. Lineage (NCBI taxonomy): Eukaryota > Metazoa > Chordata > Mammalia > Carnivora > Otariidae > Zalophus > Zalophus californianus. The sequence goes on from NC_045596.1 coordinate 177,465,156, forward strand.
CACACCTCTCAAACATATCTTCTTCTCTCTCTCTTTTTTTTAAAGATTTCATTTATTCATTGGAGAGAGACAGAGAGAGAGAGATAGAGAAAGCACAAGCGGGGGCGGGGGGGGGGGAGAGGCAGAAAGAGAAGAAAACTCCCCACTGAGCGGGGAGACCGGATGTAGGGCTCGATCCCAGGACCTGGAGATCACGACCTGAGCCAAAGACAGACGCTTAGCCATCTGAGCCACCCAGGTGCCCCTCAAACATATCTTAATATTTTCTGGGTGACATCTCACCAATTCTTGTTCAAATTCTTTAAAAAAAAGAAATAAAAGACTATTCTCTACGTCTTTTGTATCCTTCAAAATGTGATCCTCTGCTTCCCTGGGAACTTGCTAAAACTGCCGAATCTCAGGTCCCACCCAGAGCTTAGTGAATCAGAATCTGCCTTTTAACAAGATCCCCAGGTGAGGTGTGTGCGTATTCAAGTGTAGGGAGTGCTGCTGTGTGCCTTTTGTTATTTCTAGATCGCCAACCTTTAAGCCTAACAATTATCATATAAATGCCTTCCTTTTAAAAAACTTTACTGAGATACGATTCACATGCCATACAATCACCCATTTATAGTTTGCAATTCAATTTTAGTTGATTCAGAGTTTTACACCCATCACCACAATTTTATTTTATTTTTTATTATATTATTTTATTTTTCATTTTATTATTTATTTTATTTTATTTCTTTACCACAATCGATTTTAGAACATTTGTATTACTCCCAAAAGAACCCCCCACATGTTAGCTACCATGACCCAAGCTCCATCTCCCCCAGGCCTGCGTGATTCCTAATCTACTTTCCGTCTTCATAGTTTTGCCTATTCTGGATTTCCCATAAATGTGACCATACAATATAAGCTCTTTTGTGACTGTCTTCTTTCATTCAGCATATTTTTGGGTTTCATCCCTGCCGTCACATGTATCAGTACTTCATTTCTTTTTATTGCAAATAATATTCCGTTGTGTGGCTATACCACACTTGATTTGTCTGGGGGCACTGTGGATGGATGTTTGGATTGTTTCCACTCTTTGGCCATCAGGAATAAAGCTTCTGTGGACATCACGTACAAGTGTTTGTGTGAACAGATGTCTTCATCTCTTTGGGGCATATACCTAGGGGTGGAATTGCTGGGTCATACTTTGTGTTATTAAGTGTTTTCACGTTGTGATTCAGAGAGTACAAGTTCTGCTGTTCCCATGTAAAAGATGAGGAAATGGAAGTCCAAGAACCTTGTCTTGCTTGTGGAGGGGGATGTTGTCTAATTCTGTCTTGTGACTTTCAGGTCGGTGGGTTGGTAAATGGTCTAATTAAAGAAGAGTAGGTTAATTGGTTTTTCCAAGCTCACCCAAAAGATTTAGTTTAATAAAGAAAATTGTGATCTTGAATTTATAATTTTACCCCTCCAAATCCTAGATAGTGACTGGGAGCCTAAGACAGTGTCTCTAGCTTTTAGACTGTACTCAGATTTTATTTTTTAAAAAGATTTTATTTATTTGACAGAGAGAGAGAGCACAAGCAGGGGGAGCAGCAGAGGGAGAGGGAGAAGCAGGCTCCCCACTGAGCAGGGAGCCCGACGTGCGGCTCGATCCCAGGACCCTGGGATTATGACCTGAGCTGAAGGCAGACGCTTAACTGACTGAGCCACCCAAGTGCCCTGTACTCAGATTTTTTAAAAAATAGAGTGTTCTCTAACTTTTAAAGGAATTAATCAATGAATGAAAACATTGATTAGAAATTGAAGGCAGTCTAAAGGGGAGACATTTTTAAAGCTAATGACGCAAAACCCAAGTCCATGACAGGTTCTCTATCCCCAACTTTTCCTTCACTATTATGCTAAGTCACCTGCATTGTTCCCTCTGCTTCCACCAGGCATTATGAATTTATGTCCTGAGGAGTTGCTTGTCTTTACTTAAACAACAGCTTGATGCATTTATTTATGATTTATTTGTTAGGTTTCTGTAGTACCTTTCCACTTAAGAGCCCACGGCACAGGTCATCTAATCTCTAGGATTTATTTTTATCACAAACAGTTCTAAGTATCCTTATGTGACTAGACAATCAACAGGCATGGTTCCCAGTATAGTTAAAGAGAAGAGGCAACAAAGAAATTATTAGAGTGATATAAATATGAACTAGAAACATAAAAATGAACTATCATGGAGATGTGAGCTAAGATGCAAGGGGGCTGCAGAGGAAGAAAAGCTAATTTTGCCTTCCGAGGTGAGGGATGGGAGGAACTGGAAAAGATCCCAAAGGAAGACATACAGAGGTGAATTTTGAAGGATAATTAAAACAATGTAAGACAGACAAGGGTGAAAAGAACATATTTTTAACTGCTATTTTGTATATTTATTTGATATACAATTAAGCTGTGCCTACCTAAATTTCAGATTTAGTAATTTTTTAAAAGATTTTATTTATTTATTTATTTATTTATTTATTTAGAGAGCAACACAAGCAGGGGGAAAGGGAGAGAATCTCAAGCAGACTCTGCACTGAGGAGGGAGCCTGATGCAGGGTTCGATCCCACAACCCTGAGGTCATGACCTGAGCTGAAATCAAGAGTCAGATACCTATACAACTGAGCCACCCAGGCGCCCTGGCCTTCACATTTTAAAATCCTTCCTCATCTCCCTGAGAATTCCTGTACTGAAAGTCCCCATATACTATCCTTCCTGGGACATGTGTGTAAAGGGTCTTTGAGGGGTTCCTAATATTATCATCAGCATTCCTTATAGCCTGATTAAAACTATAGCTTTTATCTTTCTCTCTCTCAAGCACCGCCTCATTATTAGTAACACTTACAAATAGGTTTAACTTGTTATAATCAGTCCATCTAAAATTTTTTTGGGAATAATTTAGCCCAGGGTTTACATTAGAAGAAAATCTGTAATGTCCTTTCCAGTTTTGAGGCTCTCTGGATGCTATTTGCCTTAAAAAAACAAATGACTGCTGCTTCTGTCTCATCAGCAATGAACACGTCTGCCTTTCGCAGATGTTAGGGAACTTAATTTATGGCTAAAGTTATTTAAATATCAGAATAATTAAGATCCTCTACAGTCACTATTAGCAATAGGGCCCTAAAGAAGAGTCTCGATCCTGTTCTCTCTCACCACCGTTCCTCTCCAGATGGCCGAATGGCTTACTGTAGGAGAGACTGCCTCAAATGCTAACATTAGTTTCTCCTGACAAGTCCCCCTACACGGGACACTGGCTTTTTCTTCTCTCCTCTTCTCACATGATCTTTCTCTCTCACCTTCTTTGGCTTTCTCCTGATTTCCACTTTCCATTCGTGGGGAGACATTTCTACCTGTTAAAATACTGCCCTGGACGTTCCCCGACCCATAGGAATTTGCCAGCTGACCCATCCGCCCTGTCTAGGGGGCCAGGCCTCAGGGGACAGAGCGCATTTTTTTCTGAATCTGCCCACCTTCCCAGGCAGAGCTGCAGACCTGAAATCCTGACCCAGCCACAAAAACCCGCCCAGGAGTTTCTCCACCACACGTCTTCTTTCCTGGTCATATATCAGGTCAACGCAGCTCCCACTTTGGCATAATGAAACTCTAGTGGTTTTTGACTATAATGCCAGCATCGTCTAAGTGCTTGTGTTCCTTCTGTCTCCTTTTAGGTGATGGCAGGAGATGTCACCAGCTCCATTTAAATAAAGAAGGAAACAGGAGGACATCAAAGTCCCTGCATCATCTGGTCACACAATGACTCAGGAGTCAAGTTTTCATTTGATTTTCAGCTTTCTTTTAACATTTCATCTGAGTCAGTAGACCTATTATGTCCTTTGAACCAATCTAACCTTTTCCATTTCCCCTCAGAGGGCTCTGTTTTCATACCTACACTGAGATTCTCCACATGGACTCATGGAGACGGGGAAGAATCCTCCCAGATCCACCCCTCTCCCTGGGCCCCTCTGCCTTCCTGGTGCCCCCCACCCCCAGCTTGGCTGAAGGGGAGGGTCCCTCAGCAGCCTCTTTCACCACACAGGTGCCTGTGACCAAGAACATGTCCCACTGTTCCACAGTGACCCCAACTGTGGAACAGAACCCCCAAGGCACTGCTCCGGTGAGCTCCCCATCCTGGTCTGCTCTGCACAGGTCTCCCTTGGGGGGAAAGTGTCTGAGAAGGTGGGACTGGCCGAATTCACAGCAAGGTTGCCGACTCTCAGGGAGAGGGTTTGAGGGGAGGCAGGAAGCAGCAGTGGTCATGAACTCTGCCCCAAGCAGAGTGCCCTCACAGAGGGGGGTGAGATCAGGGCCGGCTGCTGAGGTCAGCCTGATGGAATGCTTCTAGGTGACACACCCTCCCTTGTCAAGGGTGTGAGTCAGAGGGTGTGAGAGCAGCCCTGCCTAGCTGGGAGCAAAATGGCACCCCAAGAAGCCAGGAAAGGAGGAAAGCCGGGCTACACCTCCCCCAGGACAACGCGCAGGTCAGTCACTCTTCCCTGCTCCAGGGCGCAGGGCGCGACTCTACGACGTCTCACTCACTGAGTCTGCGTCGTCTCTCTTTCCAAACCAGTCACAATTGCATTTGCGCCTTGGATGAGTTTGGTCTTCGGGGCTTCTTGGGAGCGGACAGGGGGAAGCTACTTGTCTCCAGGAGCAACTCCTGTGAGGAAGGGAGAGTATGCTCAGTGGAGGTCAAGTGGAGGTCAAGGTCAGGGGGTGCCTTGCTCCTGGCACATGGTAGGCAATCGGCAAATACGGTCTCACTGAGCCGAGGAATGGGAGGTCTGCACTCGCTCCCCTTTCCACAGGTCTCTCCCTCTTATCCCTGTAGTCACATTTTCTCAACAGGATGGACTGCAACTCAAAACAATTCACGGACTCAGAAGTGGCACTGATGAGCTCAGCACTCTCACAGATGAGCTCCAGCAGCTGGGGGCCGACTACAGTGGCCTAATTGTGGGGCACGGCCTATGAGTTAAAAAAAAAAAAAAAAAAAGGAGTGTGGAAAAGAAAACCACAGGCCCAAAATGGCATCACTGAGGCCAAATCACCAAACCAGGACTGAACATCTAACCGATCTGCAATTTCAACCTCCCCCAGAAATGTAGTCTTAACTGGTGAGTTAGGACATTTCTGATCGGCACCAATGAGGTGACCTGTCACAGGGGCCCTCTCCATCCCCCAACAGAAGATGAGGTCCTCCTCCTAATAGGACGCTCTGCCCTTCCCTCGAAGGAAAGGAGACCTCACCTGGAATAGTCCTTTATCTTCTTTAGCTAATAACTTCCTTGCTCCACCGCCTTCCTAGAAAAACCTTCCATTTTATACAACTCCTCAGAGCTCCCTTCTACTTGCTAGATGGGATATTGCCTATTGATAAATCGTTTTTACATAGAGCAAATTAGACCTTCAGTTACTCGGTGGAATGTTTGTTCTTCCACAGTGGTTTCCCCAGAGGTGCCACAGGCCTTACTGAGATGGGACCAATGCCTGGGCTTGGTGAGGCTGAGGGGCCCGGAGCCCAGACCCGGGGCAGGTAGGCTGCTTGGAGCACGGAGTGTGGGGCCCCAGGTTCTGAGGGGCTCCTAAAGCCACTGCTGCGAGCAGGGCGGGCCTGAAGGACGTGCCCGAGATGTGAAAGGAAGCCCTGGGGCAGGTGGGGAAGCCCATTGGCTTTGCTGGCCCTGGACGCTCACAGAGCCTGCTTCAGAAGCATGCTCCCCACCCCCCCCACCCCCCCCACCCCCCCGCTCTGCTCTCAGAGTCCCTCCCCCTCCTGGGAGGGGCCGGTTGCCTAGTCTGGAAGGGGTGGAGAGCCGTGAACCGGACCTCAGCCACCGGGAGCCATGGGGGTTAGGTGGAGGGGCCCCAGCTGCAGCAGCCAGGGAGATGTAGGTTCTCAGGGCGAGGCCCCCCCAAGGGCCTCACTCCCAGGAGGGAGGGCACTGACTTCTTCCTTAAAATGTTCTCCGCCCACTCTTCTCATTTGCTTCCTCCCACCTGGAGATATCCTACTGTCCTAGATTGACGGGGAGTTTTGCTTCCGACACTCAGTCCTGCAACCTTTCCACAAGGACAGTCTCACCTATTACCCCTCGGCTCTTTCGTCATCCTCCCTCTTCCATCGTTCAGTCTCTCACGCCACCACCAGACTGAGCGGGCCCTGCACGCCAAACCCTTTCGCAGGCCTGGGGACACAAAGTCCCAGCCTGCCAGGGGCTCCCACTGGCCTTCGGGGAAAAGCCCCGGTGCCATCACGAGGACCCCCGGTCGATTTTGTGACCGTGGCAAGAGGGAAGGATAGCAGAACAAACGGCGTGCCACCAGGGAGGTGGGGCGGGGCGGCCTCTCTGCCAAGAGTCGGGACCCGAAAGGTCGAGCCCGGTTTCCCCAAAGACAGGTGGCCCTCATTCCGGGAAGAAGGGAAGAATGCGCAGGGCCCGGGCTCCGAGGAGCACGCTGACTTGGAGAAGGAGCGCGGCTGGGGGGCCCTGGGTTTGCCGAGGGCACAGGGCTCAAGGTGAGCAGGGCGGGGCTGGTGCCTGGACTTGCTGACCCTCCATCGGTCGTGAAAGGCTCATCCCGACCCTGAACTTGGGGAAGCCTGGAACACTTTCCTCTCAGTCGCCTCCTGCCTCCTCCTCTGGGATAAGTAATTAATGCGCCCCTCCCTCCTAGATCCGGCCTCACCGGCACCAGTCCTGCGGGTCCTTGCTGGACTCTTGAGCACTTCCGGCCTTGCCGTTTTGCCTGGGGCGGGAAGGGAAACCGGGGCTGAGATCCGCACTTGGGGAATGAGAAAGCAACCCTATCAGGAATCCTAGCAAACAAGTTAAACAAAAGCAGGAAGGACGTTGGAAAATCCTCACACAGGAAGTAGGGAGACAAAAATTAAAAAAGAGAAAGGGAAAAGCAAACAAACTTAGGTCACCTGTGAAAACCACTAAGTTAGCTAATGAAATACAGGATGTGACAAAATGGATCAGAAAAAGCTAGGGAAATAATCATAGCTAACACTTAAATAGCAGTCACAGTCTAAGCCCTTTTCTAAGCACAGAACGTATTAACTCATTTAAGCCTCACGGAAACCCTATGCGTTGAGTACTTTTATTATCCCCACTTTACAGATGGGGAGACTGAGGCACAGAGAAGCAAGGGAAGTAAAGAAGTGAAGAATGGCTGTATGCAGTGGTTAGGAATTAGTGGCCTGCGTGCGTTATGACAGAAGTTCACAAAGAATACGTTTCCTTGAGGGGGTTGGTAGAATTCTTGCCTCCTTGTTCTTCCCACTCTCACCAGAGAGGGTTGCATTATATGGAGAGTCATGCCAGCTCGAGTCCAAGCTTGGGACTCAGACATGGCCTGGGTAAATAGAAGTGTTTTTTACATGAAAGTCAAAATGAGTCCTGGGAAAGAAAAACTTACACATGCATTAAAACTGGTCCTAAGAGAGAAGAGGGCAAGCAGACCTCCTTCTTCTAAGACTAGAGATTGAGTGAATGGCTGTGTTTAGCTTCTAGATCCGTCTCCTGCTGCAGCCCTGTGGACTCATTCAGGCCTGAATCTCATTTCGAACAGATTATCGTAGAGTAATGGTAAGTAAATATAGAGCTGTTTCACAAAACACTTGGTGTGTATTTCTGGACCAGTTTATAGTTGTATAGCACTAAAAGGAAGTTAAGGATTCTTTCCCACTTTTCCAAGGAACATTCTACAACTCAGAAACCCTCCAACCAACCCCTCAACCCCGAGGTTTCAATATCTCAGTGCCTTGTGTGTGGGATCAGGGTGTCTGGGGGAAAGGGAACAGGGCAAGCAATGGCCCCCACAGGAGGGCAGAGACTAGCAGCCAGCAGCCTGGTGGTGCCCAGCAGGAGTGTGGCTTAGCCCCAGTGCACACAGCATGGTGTCCGCAAGAGGCAGCAAGTCCCCACCAGAACCCTGGTACTGAAGAAAGGTGCTGTAGTATCTGGAAGCAACAATGGGGCCTGGTAGTTACTGAAGCATGTAGCAAAGCTATATCCACACAGAAGAAATGTACACAAGAGAAATAATCTTATTCACAAATAAATGTAGGAACAAACCCCAAAGAATCCTTGGGAAAAATCTGTGGCAAGAGCAATAAATACAAGTGATTACTGTACATGTGACCTTAAAAAAAAAATCAAATAGCCTTATGGAGAAGTATTTGAGTTGCTTTCTTTTTTTTTTTTTTTTTTCTGAGTTGCTTTCATGACAACTTAGACTTTAGGCAGAATCTGTGTTTTAAAAGAAAAACGTGTTCACAAATAATTTTTCTGAGACGAGAAAAAATATTTTAAGTTATAACAATGTCAACAATTTAAACAATGTTTAAAAAATTAGTTTCTTAGAAATTCATGTTCATTTTTGTTTCCTTAAAGCTTTGCCAATTACTGACGAATCTTTTCTATTTTCTATTGTTTGGATAACATTAGTGTTTCTGTGGACAAAATCCAAGACTCGAGAGTACAAAAAGAAAGCTCATAGCATTTAGGTCAAGATTTGTGGCTCACGGGCGCCTGGGTGGCTCAGTCGTTAAGCATCTGCCTTCGGCTCAGGTCATGATCCCAGGGTCCTGGGATCGAGTCCCACATCAGGCTCCCTGCTCAGAGGGAAGCCTGCTTCTCCCTCTCCCACTCCCCCTGCTTGTGTTCCTTCTCTGGCTGTGTCTCTGTCAAATAAATAAATAAATTCTTTAAAAAAAAAAAAGATTTGCGGCTCACCTCTCCCCTCCCTACCTCCCCCCTCTCCCCCCCCCCACCCCACGCACCCCCGGTTTTGATTCATTGTGGTCTTGGAGGCGTGACCTTATCTATTAATCTCAGTGACATTCTGGGCTGAAAGGGCAATACTCTGAATGGCAAATAGTAAGATGAAAGTATTGAATCTCTTTAGTCCGTCTGGATCCCAGAGCACTTTATTTTCAAGGGTAGATAGTATATGCAACTAACCCTCAGGGCGATCACTCCAGTTATAGCTAATGCAACAAATACTATTCAACTTTAACAAAGTAAGAATTTTATACTGTCTGGCTTGTTCTTAATTCTTCCCTAAGGGCCTATTTGGTTTAGCATCAAATATAAGATTAAGAGACTCTATATTTTAGCTCAACAGCCACTCAAGGGATTTAGATGATCTCTTTACACAACAGACTTAGCATGCGGCTGACATCTCCCACTCTGGGAGCATAGGCTTCTAACTACGCTACACCTCAATTTCCTAATGTTGGTTGTTTATTTGAAAGCAAAATGAAGAATACTATTACTCCACCCTCAAAAACTCAACTCTGTTAGTTGTGGAAAATTTGGGGCAAAACAAAACTCTGTCATTTTCTTTTTAAAGATTTTATTTATTTATTTGTCAGAGAGAGAGAGAGAGAGAGAGAATGAGCAGAAGGCAGAGGGAGAAGCAGACTCCCCGCCGAGCAGGCAGCCCGATGAGGGGCTGGATCCCAGGACCCCAGGATCATGACCTGACCCGAAGGCAGACGTTTAACCGACTGAGCCACCCCGACGTCCCAAATCTCTGTCAATTTATACCGAATAAAGCAAAAGAAGAGAATGAAGTTTATACTGACTATATAATCACATAAAAATATGTGTGTGTATCTACATCTGTGTGTATTTGCAAAAATCTTAAATCTGCATGGCAGAAATGAAATAGGGAATTAATAGCTCGACAGGAATTCAGACTTTGGTCTTCCAAGGCTGAATCTGGCGCTCCTTGCATTACCCAAACGGGGAGAGCAATTTGCAGGCCAGAGGAGAAAAAAATATGCAGGGTAGTAGCTCTCAGTCCCACCAGCTGGCTAATAAATAAATATTTTTGCGTAAGTAGTGAATCATAATATGTGCTTTTCTTGTGTATTTAGACTTAGGATTGTTGAAATAATTTTAAAGAGATAGCAAGGGTAGAGAAACAGGGAAGGCAAAAGATAAAAGATAAAAGGAATGAAAAGAAATCTCCCTCCCTCCCTCTTTTCTCTCTCTCTCTTTTTAGAACAGCTTTTCTCCAAAGACATTATAGAACCATATAAAGAGCTGCAAAATTCCAAAAAGCCCCACTGTGAAGTTACAAACTGGAGGAGAGCTTTGGAAATGGGGCTGGGAATGGAGGAATGGAATGGGGAAGGTTCAGGAAGGCAGAGGAGCACCAGGTGGCCAGACCTGGCTCAGCTGCAAATGTTTTCATGCCACTGTGCCCCAGCAGAGCAGAGTCACTCTCCTAGATTATTTGCAGGTGAGAGGAAATATATTTTAATATCTGACTGTATTGTCTTTGCGGCGTAAGTGCAAATGTTTGTATGCATAAACACATTGGAATGACGGCCGTTGATGGTTACATTTTCTAGAATTAATTATTTCCGTGTTCATAACGCTTGAGTGCCTATCAAATTGCCGTGTGGAAGGAGAGCACCAGGGTTGTATGCAGCATCTTCATTCACAGAGGAGCCGACAGGTTTGGATATTGCATATGGGCTGCATACGCCCCGCTTATGTAAGGTTATATTTTTAAATGTGAGGGTGTGACTAAGCCTTCAAAAGCTATTTAGACTGCCTTGGATGTCTTCGAATCTCCGAAGTCATGCATTTGCTGCAAATGGAAGTCAAGTAGTAACCTTTGCTGCACCTTCATTTCCTCACACAGGTGCCAGTTCTTCCGCTCAGTGAACCTCTTGCCCTGGTAAGAAATGCTAATGATATGGCAACGGCAACCAAATAAAAGATTAGGTGCTGCTAGGGGAAGACTATTACTCATGACTCGGTCTACATCCTGTCAATTATCCTGCCCTGATGAATAGTATGTGACGGGAAACTGGGAAGTGATAAAAGACGTCCCAGCCCCATCTCCTTGAAGGGAAGGTGGAGCGTTGAGGGATTGCATATACCAGGCACCACGCCACACACACACACCACAGAGCAGGGGCTGGGCTCATCCATCACCGAGACCACTTGCAGACAGCCTCTGTGCTGTTAGGAAGTATAGGTATAAAACGGTTTGACGTTCAGGTCTAAGGAGATAAGAGCATAAAGTGTCCAAAATGAATGTCTCATCCCAAACCAAAATATTAATTAAGAATGAGGAGAGAAGCTTAATCATGCAAGCAGAAGGGTGGCTTTGCCTAGAAAATGCATCTTTGGTCCATTTTCTTTTTCCAGTTTATAAATCACATGATCTAATCAATGCACCATGATTGAAACCAAACTTATCACATCTCTGAGTATGTCTGTGGATAGTCAGTAGCTTAATTTTAGAATAGCAGACCCAGAAATGCAGGTATCCTGGTGGCCTTGACATTGAAGTTCTCACCCAGTGAAGGGATTCTTTTGATAATACTCTGGAGAATGACCCAGATCCAGGTAGTCCTTGAAAATTGCCGGTATTGTGGACAAATCATGACCTAACCAGATATGCCATTCTATTTTCAAACAGTTCTAATTATTAGAAAAGCTCTGATGTGATAGGATGTGGTGAGGTATTGGACACTTTTCCAGGTTCGCATGTCCCTCACCAAGCATCCGTGTGCTTGAAGTGATATGGTTGAGAGCTTGTTTTGACCAAGGGGAGGGGAGAGGAGAGAATAAAGACTACACAGAGCTTCCTACGTAGCCCTTCAGCCTGGTTGGAGCTCCAGTGGAAATAAGGATTAAGAGCCAGAAAATGAAGGACCCCCTGCATGAGCTCGCTGCTGTGAAAGCCAGTGACCAACTGCGGCCAGCAGAGAGCCTTTCCCTGCACTTTTCTGTGGAGCCCGGCTCTGCAGCAGCCCCGCAGGATGGACAGCCAGGGGAGCAGTGGAGGAAGGAGGGAGGCACCTTGGTATAGACAGAGAGCCTTATGTGTGACTCAATCAGCTATAGCAAGAATGTGGCTCCTTCAAGTACCCGGGTAGGCAGCTCACCCGGACCGGGGAGAGGCAGAGTACAAAATGAAGAACGTGGCAAATGTCTCTGGGGGTATGAAGTATTGTGGTTTCAAGGAAGCAGGAGGGAGGTCTTCGTGCAGGGAGCTAGCATAGTGTGGGCAGGATCAGTTGCCTGTGTTACTGACGCTGAAGCGTCTCCAGGCTGGTGAGCCACAGCTACATTTGGGCCACATTTATGCCGAATCACAATCCCTTCCATTGCAACAGGGCTGATTAAATTACTCCTCATTTCCCCAGACTGTGAGGATCAAATGTGTGACCAACTCTCCAAAAAGTTTTTTTTTTAAGTCACAAAATGCTCTTGTCAGTAGAAATAATTGATGACTCCTATTTTTTCAGAATAGAAAACATATTTGAATCTTTGGTGCTATGATCGGTGAGAAGCACTGCAATAGGGTTAAAGCTGTCCCGTAGAGGAAGAGTGGCCATATCATGTGTCAGCCAAACCAGGACACTTTCAAGATTGAAAGCTGATATTATTAGTTGTGCTGGATCAAGAGACAGTATCAGGGACTTTTAGGATCAATTGGGCCACATGGATACCCTACCTAAAGGTGATTGGTAAGACATACATTGGCACTAAAATCTAGTGGCCATGCTTGTATTTCTCAAACAGCTCAGAACGTGGCCTGAGTAGTGCTGAGCCACCGTGAAGCCTACTTCTGCTGACACCAACCCTCCCTGACAATAACACGATGGGGGGAGCAGTGCAGACTCTTCCAGAAACCTCAAAGAGTAATACAGATATTTCTTAAGGTTGTCTTGAAAGGGGAGTTCAGTGGTTTCAAGGAGTGTGTCACGCACACCACCAAGCATCCAAAAATGCCTCTTCCCCTTTCCGGCTCCCCAGAGCCTCCACTGCGGCAGCCTCCCTGTCACCCCCACCATGTCCTTCCTCCCGCCACACAATTGTCTCACAGCTATTCTCCACCGTGTCTTTCTCCTCTCTCCCCTCAAAGCTGTCCCCTCCCGTTCTGCCCACTCCTCCCCACCCCTGAACCCGTGCAGTGGAGGAAAGTGGAAGATTGTGAACACGCATGCATTAATTTGTTGTGTGTGTTCGACATGTTTTAGAGCCTCGTTATGATAAAAATAAACATCTGTGTTAGGAAAAGAGGTGACCCCAGTGTGGGACATGTTGGGGGACTGGAATTCAGACGGAAGGAAGAGAAATAGAGGAACTGATGCTTCCTGAGCACCAGCCTGGGATGGGGGCTTGATTCACAGAGTGTGAAAATGGGCACTTCCTGCCTTGGTTTGTCTGACACAAGAAGACAGTAGAGGCCATGTGCCAGGTGAGTCATGAGATATAGAATCCCATGGAAATTTTAAGCGATGTCAGACAATTCACCTATGCCAAGGACCGAAAGAGTTGTGTGGTTGGAGATTGAAGGGATTTGTGGAGATTATTTATTTGGAGATTGCTGCCAGTGTGTTGTAAGTTCTGCTCATGCCTCTTACCTCAAGCAGCACAGGGGCTGGGAAGGACCACTTAGAAACCTTGTGTCCCAACATTAGAGAGAGTGGATTTGGGTTTGACTCATGACCGAGGAACGTAAGGTCCAGAAGTGCCCAGCTATCTGTTCTGATGGCAGAGTGAAGGAGATTGCTGGGTTGGTCGACTCAGCTTTTTGAGTAGGCAAATAATTCGGGAACATTTCCCATTGACCTGATCTGCTGGGCCCATGCTGAAGAGAAGGAATCAGGTCTTGCCTTTGTATCTGTTCAGGGGGCCTCTAGAAAAGCACCAGCCTTCAGGAGAGGAGAAGCTGGTGGTGCTCTCCTCTTTCCACAGGCTTGAGAGGAGAGTGAGCAACCCCAAAATAAATTCCATTTGCCCAGGGCAAGGGAACCCTATATGGCAGCTACCCCAGGTGGGAGAGCTCGGGGGTTGGCAGCCTGCCTGCTTTTGTAAAGACATGTTTACTGGGACGCAGCCACACCCTCTCTTTTATGTCTTGTCCGTGGCAGAACTGAGTAGCCACGACAGACTGTATGACCCATGAAGCCTAAGAAATTTACTACCGGGCCTTCTGCTGAAAACGTTTGCTGATGGCTGGGAAAGATCCTCAGAAAGCTCTCAGAAATGCTCCCAGTAAGGAAAAGAGTCAGACTTCAACCGTTTTGGCGCTCAGAGAGCAAATAACTCTCTTAAAACTGCCCACTGCCTCTTCTTGCTTTCCCTGCATCAACCTGATGGGGTCAGAAATGTCTGTGACAGGAGGAGAAGTGGCCCGGACCCAACCCCTCCTTCTCATTGCCAGGGGTCAGGCCTTAGTGTATGGGTGTTTGCACAGGAGGATCGGACAGCACGAGATTTTTACTCTGAGTCAAATTTGAAGTTTTGCTTATTACAGAGGCCTGGGAACCATAAATCGCTAAACTTGAGAACATGCTGATGAAAAGTAAATGTATTTTTCATTCAGAGGTAAGGAAGGAACTTCCACCACTGAGCAAATATACAGGGACAGTGCGAGACCAAAAAATAAACTTAGCTTTAAGCTAACACCCCAAGAGTCTGGCCTGTTTAATCAATTTGCTGGTTGTACATACATGTCTTCAGAGAGGAAAGCCAGACTCTAGATGGAACTCTCCCACTATTTATATGACACAGGGCATTGCTCATCCTTTCTAGAATTCAGTTTTCTCATCTGCAAAGTGAGGGGGGTTGGACCAGCCCTTGATGACTCCTTCCCATACTGCTAATCTGTGATCCCAGAGGTTGGGGGACATCCTTCAAGATGGATGATGTCTCTTTGGGACTTTTTTTTGCAATGGTTCATGTAGCCTGTAGGTAACTGGCATCCAAATGCTGGGGAAATGGTGCACAGTGTGTCCCCACCCTCACCTCTAAGATAGTCCTTGAGTGCTTCCTGACTACCCGAGCCTCTCCTATTACATGGGAAAGGGGTATAGAATCCTTCATGTAAGGCCTTATGTTTATCTGGCCAGGAGTTAGGCCATGTTTGCTATTTGCTATAGCTGTGGTGTCTGAGGCTAAAATTCCCTAAGTGTCCTTGCTTTTGTGCCCCTTGTTGTCTTTCAGTTTTCCTAAAAACTCTTAAATAGGGTTTGTGCCCCTTGTTGTCTTTCAGTTTTCCTAAAAACTCTTAAATAGGGTCTGAGGCTTGCAGTCCTTTAGCAGTATTCCCCTGTCACAATACGGGAGCCCTGCTGGTGTGGTGGTGAGGTGTGGGGGCAGGGGAGGCATTTTTAATACTGTGATTAGGTCTCAGTCTGTCAGTGAGGGAGCTTGACTGGGTGAGGCTGGTGGGTGAGGCTTTGATAAAATAGTTTCCCTTCGGGCAGTCTTTGTTAAGGAGAACAAAATGCTTTGAGTATATTTCAAAATACCCTGCCAGACACACAGGGGATTTTTCTTCAATCTTCACAGGAGAACCTGGCAGAGCTCCTGGAGGTCAAATTCATGAAAGTGTGGGGGCCCAGTCTTAGGGGGAGTTTCTAACTTTCAAAGTAAACTGTGACTCTCTCTACCTACCTGTCTGTCTCTCCAGTGTTAGGGGCAGCTGTTGGCTTAGGACCTCAATTCTCTGATGGATCTAAGAAGAGTTGTTGATTTTTACTTTGCTCAGCTTTTCTTCTTGTAAAGGCAGGAGTGATGAGTTGCAAGCTCTTCCCATGTCTGACCAGAAACCAGAAGTCTTCTCACTAATATAGGAAAACTATATGAAATTATGGAGAGTCTACAGTTTTTGTCCAACAAAATGGCCGTTTCATAGGCTCAACCACACTCAAGCAGATGAAGAAAATTGATAGAGTGTAGGGAGATTGACAAATGTGAGATTCAGAGTGCGCTGTTAAGGGTCCCCCTGAAATTGTTTTAAAGATCTATTATGATGTTTTGGGTTACAATTCCGTTTTGGAAATTCAGTTATGTAAATCTCTAAAGCAATTTTCTGAGTACTGTTTCATAGGGAATTCTTACTCCAAGTCCTTCAAGCAATACCTGACACATATTTTATTTTAAAATTATAATCACTTTTAGCACTTTATACTTTACACAGATTTTTACATACATTTTCTCAAAGGTGGGTAGAATCTCCAAGGCGGGTATCTTGGTCTCAAGAACTTCAAAACTTCCTCGTGGCTGTAGGGTCAGGAGAGTGCTGCTCTTCTATGACAGATACTTGTGGAGGACAAGAATTTGCAAACCTAAATTCATGGACACCAGAATGTAACCATTTCCTTAACTTAAAGTATTCTGATTTGGGATTCCCTGTCTGAAGGGAGCAGCAGAAAATTCTGTTTCTATGGTTACCAATGTCCCTCTCTCCTCTCTAAGACGCCAAGAGCCCAGAAGGCCTGAATGGTACTCAAAAGGGAGAAGGACCCACCTGTGTTTTGAGCCCATCCTGGCTGCCCCTGATCACACAATTCTTCAAGCCTGTGACCCGCAGACAGGAGCTCACTCTCAGCTCAAGCAGAGCTTCTTGTTGCTTTCCCACAAAGCGCAGGTATCTCATTCTACCACATGGATTCCCCCAGAGGGACTGCCAAAGTGAACCTGTGGGTCTCCAACGCATCTGTACTTTATGATCTCACTACAGAAAGAAGGAAGAAAGGAAGGTAGGAAGGAAGGAAGAAAGAAAACACAGAAAGAATTTCTTCCCTCCCTGGGACACAGAATACATCGAATCCAGTGAGTTCCAACTTTTGTAAAAGGCCAGGGGAGATGTTGCCCTCCAGTAGCTTCTGCTTTCTGCCCTCCAGTAGCTTCCGCTTTCTGCCCTCCAGTAGCTTCCGCTTTCTGCCCTCCAGTAGCTTCCGCTTTCTGCCCTGCCAGAAGTCCCTGCAGCAAGGGCCAGCGTCCAGGAGCTAGGAACACTAGAGGGAAACAGGAAGAAGAAACACATTTTAATCTTTTAGTGAATTATCCTGCCATGCATCCGTCGGTTAAAAAACCAAAACCTTACCTACAATAATTTCTTAATTTGATTCGAAAGAGTTTAACTCCTGAAAATGCTTTCCTTCATTTCCTAGATTTGCATATTAATGACAGAAGGCATGTGATGGAATGACACAATACAAGTGAGTCTGTGCGGTGACACCAAGTAACACTCAGAAAGATCAGTTTCCTCCGAGCAAAATCATCTCAAGGACAAGCACATTCCAACAATGTGGATTCAAGACAGTGGTAAGAATGTAATATATATTGCCTTGACATTAAGACAGAGCTGCACACGTAGAGTTTTAATAAGTAGGTGACACAGTTAGCTTGATTAAAAAGAAGACTCTGAGGTAGCTTCTGACAGAAAGATAGAATGCCAAGAACAAAGAAGAAGGAAATGGAATAAGGAATGAGGAGGAAGCAAGGAAGCCTTACATGTAACTCAAACAATTACTCTATTAAAGAAATTATTGATATTATGCTTTGTCATTGCATGTTTGTTTATAGAAGTTGAAAAATGTTTCCTTAGTCAAGAGAGTTGCATGCCTAGATGGAGGATACTTCTCCTTACTTAAAGTATACTTCAAATACCTGGAGTGTCATTTCAAAGTTATGTAATACCGATCACAATCAGTTTTTAATGGTCAATATCCCAGTGTCCTCTAAGACATAGGGATGTCTATGTTTTTAGGTTATTGACATGTACCTACCTTTTCTTTTCATGCCTTCATTTCTGTATTTGGCAGGCATTTGTTAATATAATTATTAAATTATTCGGTAGCCCAGAAATTCACTGAAGTATGTGATTCTCATTTTATATTTCCACTGGAGAACAGCCTCTGAATTCTTGCCACTGGATATGACAGAAATTCAGGCAAAGCAAAAATCTATCTTAGAATGCTTTCAGGGTATCAGGAGAGGGTAGAAGAGGCATATGAGGATGAGGCAATTCACTTAAACACTGAAATCATTCAAGCGGGAGAGTAAGGTCCTGTGAAGTGTTAGATTTTCTTGAGCAAGCCAATAAGCGCACACACACACACACACACACACACACACACATGCTCACAGAAGACCAGTTCCATTTCTAGAAGTAAGGCAGACAAGATATTCAGAGAAATCTCTTTAAGTATAACTCATCTAAAAATCCTAGAGGTGTATTTATATAAACATATGGGTATGGGTAGATAGATGATAGATAGATAGATAGATAGATAGATAGATATCACGTGACTTAGCTGGTAGAGGTAAGGAAATTCTCTAGTGTCCAGAAATGACAAGAAATCTTGAATCCATGGGTCAGGCACTGACTTGGAGTTTTCTCTGGAGGTATCTTGGTGGCCCGGTGACAGAGAGGCCTGAAATTTAACAGTCCACATATGGGGATTAGGAGACAAAGCCTAGAGCCTGAATATTGCAAGAAATCACGCATGAGACCCCCTTCATAAAACTGTACCTCCATGAATGGCATGCTCAGTTTGAACTGAGAACTTGCTTTGGAGAGTAAGATAGTGAGCAGACCTACCTAAATATTGGTCTTCGTGCAATATGACTAGAGGAAGGTAGGAAAAAACTCTTTGTGAAAATTTCTAACCTCAAGACCATACTAATAAGTACTTAAAGCCAGAATTTCTACTCTCTGTGTGGTCTGAAAAACCGTAAGTTTACATTTAACATGGTCCTGAGCTGGTAGGACCCTGAAGGAAAAAGTATTCCCAGACCACTGGAAGAATATTCACCCTCTAAAACCAGACCTCCCTCCCACAGATGAGGAAGGAGGATGCCGGCTGTTACAAGGAAGATTCAGCAGAAACAGGAAGCTGCAGAGTCAGATATGCAAAAGGGATTGGAATTGTCGAAGAATATAAAATAAATATGTTTAGTATGCTTAAAGGAGAAAAAGGCAAATTGAAAGAATGACAGTGTAACAAGAGATTATGAAAATGGACCAGATTGATGTGAAAAAGAACCAAATGAATACATTAAGATGAAAACATGGAAATTGGAAACTTAATGGCTGGATACGTAGTCGATTATGGGGAAATAGAGCTGGTGACATTTCCCAGATGACAGCAGAGACAAACATGGAAATGGAAAACCTGAGCGACTAGGGGATGTGGACAGTGGAGCAAAATTGGCCAATGTTAAAATACATCTAATGCTTCCAGAAAGAGGAGGAAACAAGAATTTGGAAAGATAGTAATTGGGAATTTTCTAGGACTGATGGAAAAGCCATGTCTTAGGGATCTGGAAACCCAACCAATCCCAAGCAGAGTATATAAAAAAAAAATTCAACACTAAGATGTATAATAAAATTGCAGAACACTACAGATAAAGAAAGACTATCTTAAAAGTAGCCAGAGGGAAAGGATAGATTTCCCCATTAATTGGCTAACTATATAAATTATCATCCAAACCAGGATACTTTTGAAAAGGAAAGGGGATGCTAACCAAACAGGAGACCAGGGCAACAGGCATAATCTGGATCTGCAACAGGCAGAGGAAAGTGCCAGGTCACCAAATCTATAAAAGAATAATAATTTAATTGACAGCAAGGACAAGGAGAGTCAGGAAGATATTGGATACTATCTTCAAAGTGCTGAAAAAATTATTCAATTAGAATTACATTATCAGTAAAATCTCTTTTAATAATAAGGGTCAGGGGGCGCCTGGGTGACTCAGTTCGTCAAGCATCTGCCTTTGGCTCAGGTCATCATCCCAGGGTCCTGGGACTGAGCCCCACATCGAGCTCCTGGCTCAGCGGGGAGCCTGCTTCTCCCTCTCCTTCTGCCCCTCCACCCTGCTCGTATGCTCTCTCTCTCTCTTAAATAAATAAATAAAATCTTTAAAAAATAATAAAAGTCAAAAAAAGACATGTTTAGATAAGCAAAAACAGAAAAGTCACAATCAACAGACCCTCTTGAAAATAAATTCTTTGTAAAAGAAGGAAAATGAGCCCAGAAAGAGTCTGAGACACAAAAAAGCCAACAAAGAACATTGAAATTAATATTGACTGATGAGGTAATGATAATAATGCCTACTAAAAATAGAAACAAAGTATTACTTAGAAAATACTAGAAAGACGATATTAAGATATGGAACAAAAACGTAATCCAAAGGAGGTTAAGAAAAGCATAAAAGGAAGATAAACCTAGAAGGGTCAGGGTCGGGGGGGAGAACAATTAGAAAGCACAAACTAATAGGCACATTAATTATAAGTGGACTAATATCTCCAGTCCAAAGATAAAGATAGACCAGATTTTTTTAGAAATCCAGCTACAGGGGTGCCTGTCTGGCTATTGATTTCAGCTCAGGTCATGATCTCAGGGTCATGAGATCGAGCCTTATGTCCAGCTCCATGCTTAGCAGGAGTCTCCTTAAGATTCTCTCTCTCCCTCTGCCCCTCCCCCTGCTTGTGAGCTCTTTCTCTCAAATACATAATTTTTTTTTTTAAAGACAGAAATACAGCTACATTCTGTTTACAAGAAACAACACTTCAGAGCACAGTCAGGTTGAATAAAAAAGATAGGGAAAGGTAATATGAGGCAAATTCTACAACGACAAAAGTAGGATGGCCATTTTAATCTTAGATGAAAGAAACTTTAAAGCAAAAAGCATTAATGACAACGAAGAAGATCACTACATATTGATAAAAATTTCAACTCGCCATGAAATTACAGCAATTCTAAATTTGTACAGATTCAATAAAATAGCCTCAAAATATATAAAGCAAAATTTGGAAGAATTACAAGAAGAAATTTACAGATCAAGCAGGCAAGAAAAAGTAAGCTTGATCAAAAGGTCATTATATTTAAAAACCATATTTGGGGCCATAAAGCTACTATCAACAAATAATTTTTAAAATCTACTTCATATGGGGCACCCGGGTAGCTCGGTCTGTTAAGTGTCCGACTCCTGGTTTCAGCTCAAGTCATGATCTCAGGGTGAGATTGAGCCCCATCTCAGGCTCTGTTCTCTGTGCAGAGTCAGCTTGAGATTCTCTCTCCCTCTCCCTCTCCCCCTCCTGCTCGTGCTCACTCTCTTTCTCTCTCTAAAATAAATAAATAAATCTTAAAAAAAAATCAAATCTTCGTATAGACGACAATCTCTGACCACAGCACTATTAAATTAGACACCAATACCAAAAAGGTACTACTCCCTCACTGCATCCCTCAAAGAACCTGGTTTGGGGAAATAAGAATAAATAATCAGCGGGTCAAAAGAAGTCTCCTCTTTCTAGAAAATAGAATTACAAAGAAAGGTAAATGCTACATATCATTGCAGTTAAAGTGTACTTAGGAAAAGAAAAAAAGCCTTAAATGCTTACATTTTCAAAAAGAAGGAAATATATGAGCTCACCTCCAGTTTAAGAAGGTAGAGGAGCGCCAGAAAAAAGTCAAATAATGCAGAAGAAAGGAAACACTATCCCTTTTCTGTTACTTTACAGTTTTCACTTAACGTTGTTGTTCCTCATTTTCGTTCCTTACTTTTATTGGTCTGGTCATAGAGCTATGCATTCCATTTTCATCTTGTTAATTTAGAAGTTTTACCATCATGTACCATCCCACTAGTGACCTGGTTTTCCCCTCCCTAGAAAGCAGACTGAGTGCGTCTATTGCCCCATTATTTCAAAGCTATTGCTCCCACCCAGACCCACTCTTTCCCTGCTGATTTCCTCCTTCTGATTTCATCAAGTTTTGCTCACAGTCTAGGAATGAAATCCTTAGAATTCTTTCATTCTTCCCTTTTCTCCTCCTTCCAGGCATCTCTCGACCCCTAATGACACCCTGGAATGTTTTCACTTTCTCTTGCACTCTTAATTCTGAGGCTTTGCTGAAATAGTTGGACATAGAATTTTACTTAACAGTTCTTTGTGTGTTTGTCTTTGGCGTCCACGTGCAGGATTTACATTACACATTATATTCTTATCCATTAATATTTAATGATATATTTCTAAAACCAATGCATTACTCATCTCTGATTATTTCCTACTTTCCCTTTCCTCATCTTGAAGTCTCTGTTCCAGTTCACTGGCTTCTGGAAAGGGCTTTTTCTTAAGTATGTACCTCAGATGGGGGGCATTCTGTGATTTATTCTCTGAGTTAGTGCATGTCCTTGAATATCTTCCACTCACCTTAACAGGTAAACCACTGCAAAAGCCTAGTATAGGATTCTGGGGGGTTCTTTCAATCTCTTCTAGCTTCCAGTGTTGCAGATAAGAAGTTCAGTAACAGTCAAAAAAGGAAAAGCCTGGAAACTTGTTTTACCCAGATATCCCTAAGCATGTGTTTGTTTCATCAATCTAACCAAAAACTCTGAATGTTTTTTACTCTGCAAACTTGTCTTTCTTTGGCTTAGGAAAATTTTCTCCTAAGTGATTTAAAATTATTTCTTCTACCTCAGGTATTCTTTCTTCTTCTAGAATATCTGTTATTCAAATGGTTGGTATTCTGCATCCCTTTCCCAAATTCTCTCCTTGTAACCTTGTGATTTCCAGCTCCATGGCATGTTTTATTCTGTGATTTGTGGATGTTCCCCGATCTTGCAGGCCACTAACACAAATCTCATCAGTCACCATCAACCCTCTGCATTCATGCACTGAATTAGTGAGGTTTTCATTTGTTATTACATAGTTTTGTTTCTAAGTGCTTCTTTTTAATTTTTTCTTTTTAATTTAGGAACCTATTTGTCTGATCCAGCTAGTCACTTCCATTGGGTGTGCAATGTGATTGTTGAATCTGTTTGTCCTCTTTGGCTTCTGGACATCTTTAGGTCCTTGATTTTTTTTCCTCCATTGGCCAACTGGAGTTCAAGCCTATTTTTTTAGAGCTACTCAAAAAATCAGGAAACTCTCAGGCCAAGGGGCCTCATCCCCACAAGCCTAGTACAGAGGGAGACGGTCCTCTCTGAGGCCCCTGTTCTCAGGTCACCCTGGGCTCTCCCAGCACGCATGGCAGGGAAGACTTGCCCAAACTTTTATGTCCCTGGGGAATCTTGACACACTCAAGTAGGATCGGGTGGACACCCTACCCCTAGGGTCTACATCTTGATTGATGAGCCCAGTCCCTATCTCCGAGCTCACCCAGCTCAGCACTACTTGCTTATCAAGGGAAATTTCGGGGAAAGGGAGTCCCCACTGAGAGTCCAAGGCCTCATTTATACCCATGGTAGATCCTGGCTCTTGAGAGGCAAATCTTTTGGATTTGGAAATAGAAGGAAGGGGAATCTCATTTAGATTGCCATAGTCCGAAAATCCTCTGCCCAGAGCTTTCTTCGTAAAATGAAGAAAATTTAAGAGCTCTTTCAGCTCCAAAAATCTATGAATCAGAGCTTAAATAAGAAGCATTCATGACTATGATAATATATGGGAATAGAGTTTGCATAAAACAAACACTTTAAGGCAAATATTTTTTAAAAGATTTATTTATTTGTTTTAGAGAAAGAGAGAGCACGTGAGCAGGCGGAGGGGCAGAGGGAAAGAGAGGGGGTCCTCAAGCAGACTCCCTGCTGGGCACGAAGCCCTATTTGGGGCTCGATCCCAGGACCCTAGGATCACTTCCTGAGCCGAAATCAAGGCTAGGATGCTCAACCGACTGAGCCACCCAGGCACCCCTCAGGGTAAGTGTTTTAAGAAAAGAGTAGGTTTTGAGTTATAATGCTTTTATGAAAACCCAGCTAATCTGGTGACAGGAAATCTAGCTTGGAATTACGTGGCAGGATCCTCTGAATTTTCACATCTGCTAATTCTGATCATTTATAGAACATAAAGTGTTTTCTTTCTGTAACCTAGAGCAGTGCTTCTCAAACTTTCCTGCACCCACAAATTGCCTGGTGACGTGGCAATGTAGGTTCTGATTCGGTAGGTCTGGAGGATGGCCGGAGAGCCTGTGTTTCTTACCAGTGGGTTTGCCCACACTGCTTGTCCGTGGATCACGTTTCAGCAGCAAGGCCTGAAATATTTGTAGTGGTGAGTAGACCTCTGGCGGTCATAGGAGAAATGTGCCATCATTTTGTCAGGCAGCTATAAATTCTTTTTCTGAGAATGTTAAAAAAAACATCCCCCCCAAAGCCAGCAATTGATGTATCTCTGACCTGATACAAGCAAAGCCAACAGAGTTTATTAATTTGGGCTCCGTTGATCTGAAATTTGGTGTCATTCCAGGCAGATTATATTGCCAATTATAAGCAAAGAAGAGATGTGTGTTATTAAATGCTAAAGCAAATGCATTAAAAAAAAATGGAAACCAACTTGGTGGTAGACTTTGTAAACAAATAATGAATGAACTCCAAGTGATTAGTCTTTATTTCATTAAAATTTTAAAAAATTCTTTAAGGCTTTTAATTTAATTCTCCTATCCCTGTCAAGGGTGGCCATAAATTACATTTCTTATGAAACATTCACTGATTCAGGCCCGTTTCTGAATCAGAATAGCCGACTCTTTAATTAAGAAAAATGAGGGCAGTTTTATAGCAGTTTTAAATTTCTCAATCTTTTGGCTCCTTTCAGTCTGTGCTTCTCAAACAGAAAATAGAAATTGCTATGCCATTTGACTATTGTCAGTGTTTCAAATTAAACAAAGAATCCATAAACGTTTGAAAGGTATTCAATTCTGGAAACTATTTTTTCCTATTGTTTTTTTTTTTCCCCTAGCTACAAATATGTTTCTTATTTTGAATATTTCCTGGCTTTGCCATGGTAAACAGATAAATGTTCCAGAAATCATCCATTTTTTTTTTAGTTAATAAAATTAGTATCACTTTAGGAAGGAAGATAAATACCCTACACCAAGAATGTGCTTATTCTCAAACTTGAAGCCCAGCTCATTGAAACAAACTTGCATATTGGTGTCAGTATCAGCTTGAGAGGGGCAGAAACTTCTGCCCTCCTGAGCTGTTCCTGGAAAATGGTTTGTTGGCTCATGGAAATTTTCTTGACTTTAGTCATGTCCCTGTGTCCTTGCATCTGGACACTAAATCAGACCCCAAAGCAGATCTGTTTCCTTTGTTGGCTTCCACAGCATTGTCCTATCCATTTATGTTATGAGAGTTACACAGATCTTATGTATTGTGAGAAGTTATATAAGTTTATTCAAACCTCTAATTAGTCATCTTTCTAACAACATCTGGAGTCATTACTACCACTGACCCAGACTTGGCAGTTATCAAAAGAAGGATCTGTGTAGATCATTTCAGAGGCTCCTGTTCCGGTGTTCACATAAAGGTTTGGTGAGAAGTGCAGGTAAATGGTTAATTACGGATATTTTTTTCTATTTTTAGAGTCCTCCAAATCACACAAAATTTCATATGCATCTCTGGCTCAGGGATCGACCTGTGGTTCCTATGTACAACCAGACATCATCTGGTAATGGCCCTGATAACCATTCATTACTAAATGAAAGGAAAAACCTCATTCCTCTGCTCTGCACTCACACCACTTCTGACACTGGATGTGTGGGGTTTTTCTTACATTGACCAATCCTTTGACACCCGCTGGGTGTCCTACAATTCAGCTCAGCTCTGAGACTGTCTATCTGGGGTTAGCAGAAGACCCCACGGGTTAAGGACTCAGTTTCACAAGACAACCCCACTCCAGACGCCGATTGTAGGTAGTGGTTCCCCAGGTCACTCACACTTCTTTCTTTCTGATTTGGCCACAACAAATTGGGGGTTCCAGTGACCCCCTCCTCAGGTTCAATAATTTGCTATTATGTCTCACAGAGCTCAGGGAAACATTTACTTACATGTACCAGTTTGTTATATAATAAAGAATATGATAAAGGACGCAAATTAAAAGATACAGAGGATGGTCCGAAAGGGTCCCAAGCACAGGAGTTTCTGTCCCCGTAGAGTTAGGATGTGCCACCCCCTCAGCACGTGAATGTGTTTACCAACTCAGGAGCTCTGGAACACTTTGAGGATTTTTATGGCGGCTTCATCATGTAGATAGGATTAATTATTAACTTGTTTTCTGGCCCCTCTTCCCTCCCTTGAGAATGGGGAGTGGAGATGAAAGTTCCAAGCTTCTAATCACGGCGTGATCGTTCTGGTGTCCAGCCCCCATCCTGAAGCTGTCTGGGATCCCCCAGGCTCTCCTCATTTGAACCGGAGGCACTCCCGTCACCCAGGAAGTTCCAAGTGCCAGGAATTGGGGTCAAAGGCCACTTCCCATGGTTTCAGTTATAGCTGGTCAACCAAGATCAGGAAGCAGATAGTCCTCCTTCTGATGTATCCTTGGAAGGTCAAGATAGCTCAACACTACATCACAACGCCTTTGTCACTCTCGTCACTTCTAGTCATCACACAGGCATTTTATTGTCTCATATCATCACAAGAAGAAGGGTGAGTGCGATGCAATAAGATACTGAAGAGAGACCACATTCACATAACTTTTATTATAGTGTATTGTAATAATTGTATATTGTAAATATTGTATAATTTTTTTATTGCTTGCTGTTGTTAATCTCTTACTGTGCCTAACTGATAAATTAAACTTTATTATAGGCATGTGTGTATAGGAAAAAGCATAGTATATATAGGGCTTGGTACCAGCCGTCGTTGGGGACATCCACTGGGGGCCTCAGAATGTATCCTCCACAGACAAGGCGGGGAATGCCTACTGTACTAAAATTCAAGACACAATTCAAGTACTTATTTTACACTTTAAAACCCAACTTATCCCTTTCTTAAGATAAGTCTAATTTATTCCCCTTCTTGCATTTCTTTCTGTGGTGCTCTTCTATTACGTGAGACAGAAAAGCACAAAGGTAATAATCAGAGCGACTGTTCAAGCTAGAATGGGAAGCAAGTAGCTCCATACGCCAAGTCACACACAAAAAACGGAGCATATTTTCCCTTCTCTGTGTACCCCCTGTGACAACCATAGAAGTCATTTGAAAAACTGAAACGTTTATGGGTTCCGTGATTTCAGAAGTAGAGTAAGAGATGTGAACATAGGGGCAGCTGAGACTAGACCTAGGGAGATTCTACCTCTCAGATAGGAGTGACTTCTACCAGCTGGAAACGTCTTCTATCCCCAATACTTTTGCTTTGTGTTGTTACCTTTGTTTACTTCTAAAAACCAGAAATAGGGGCACCTGGGTGGCTCAGTCGGTGAAGCATCCCACTCTTGGTTTCGGCTCACATCATGATCTCAGGGTTGTGAGATCGAGTCCTGAGGGCGGGCTCACGCTGGGCATGGAACCTGCTTAAGATTCTCTCTCTCCTGCTGCACCCCCCTAAAATAAATAAATAAATAATAAACATTGAAAAATAAAAACCAGAAATATACTTAAAATATAGGCTTAAGTGTGCAACAGGTATTAGTAATTCACACAGAAGATGGAATTGATTCAGTCAGATTGCTTTCCTCCTACATGTGCAGAGCCCTGAGGAAGCAGAGTTCACGGGGCGGAGGGGAAGTAGAGATGAGTCTCCAGCCGAGAATTTTCTCCTGTAGTTGCCTTCCTGGGGCAGGCGAGACTGGCCTTGGTCTACGGGTCGGGATGGGGCCGAAGAATGAGGCATCTATTGCTGGCAGTTGGACAGACAGGTAAATACTGAAAGTCACGTCCCCAGAGGAATGCAAGGTCAGAGCCAAAACAAACATTCTACCCTGGGTCAGCAATCCCAGGGGCCAAATTACAAGTAGAAACTAAGGTAGGCGCCAAATGGGTTAGAAAAACAAACTAAAAGAGGCAAACTGCTGAGTGAGAGTATCAGGAGTCAGGTATTTGAGGCCATGCTGACTGCATTTAGAAGAACTAAAATGGTTAGAAACTAACACCAACCCCACCATCACCAGCAGGCTTTCTCCTGTAGGGTTTCCCTAGATTTGCCTGGTAGAAGGCTCTGAAAATGTCTGAAGCTTGCATTTCCAAGATGGAAGGGGGGGGGTCCCCATTGTCACAGTGGATAGGTTACCAGAGCTCTTGTTGGGATCCAGTGTTCAGGGTGAGTTGTTGTGGAGGGTGGGCCAGACGGAGCAGAGATCTGTGGGGCATGGTGGGGATGTTTGCAGAAGGAAGCTGGAGACAGAAAGCTTGAAGGGCCCAAGTGGGCTTCTGGTTTCTCAAGTGTTGGGTCTGTAAGATTCCGGAGGAAACCCAGGCACCTTGCATTGAGATGCCCTTCTCCCTTCTCTGGGGATGGACAGCTATCACCTTATGACTTTTGAGCCTCCACATACTACAAGGTTTTCTAGAGATCTTTCTAGGTGTCACAGCTCCTCCTGCTCCCAGGTACCTGTCAACTGTCAGGCCCATTGGTACAGAATGGATATTCTTAGAGAAGGAGTAGGGGGTTGTTTTAGCAAATGCCACTGAGCTGAGGTGGATGTACTTGTTGTTTGGTTTCTGTAGAACTGTAGGAGCTTCCCCCATCGCCCTAAGTTAATGTTGACTAGCTATTTATATAAGTCAAACACAGTAATAAGAGCTTTAAGTGCGACTCTCACTGAATGCTTCCCACACACTCCCCAGCATCCATGACCCCTTTCCTCCTTCCCAGAGAGCCCTAATTCTATTCAGTTAACCACCCTCAACCCCACCAAGCCATGTGCCCCAGAAGTCACCCCATCCTCAGCATGAGGCTGCTTCTGGTTTGCCTGAGGCTCCTTCCATTCCTTTTGACAGTTTCTGTTTCAGGAAGGAGCATATGACCAAATTTTGGCCAACAGAGCTTGACGGGGAGGGGTGCCCAGAGGTTCTGGGAATGTATCCTCACTCTTGAGAGAGAGCCATGGAAAGAAATTTCTCTTCTTTAGTCCATGATGAACTTTAGTCTCATTCCTGGAATCTTGCTACTTGCCCGAGGTTGGAGCTTACACAAGGAGCGGGGTGGACGGAGAGAATCTCAGAGAAATGCAACCAGGCTTCTGATCTACTGCCCCTCCTGTGAGATGATACATCTCCTTATTGTTTAAGCTGGTTTAAACAGGGGTTTCTGCTTATTGAAGTCCAATCATCCTACTGATACAACAAAAGGCAGCCCTGTTTTCCCCCTGTACTACCGAGGAGGAAATTAGAGCTTGAAGAGTTGTTAAGTAATGCTTCCAAAGTTGTACGGCTCCTTAGGTAGGCTCAGGATTTGAGGCCAGTGTGGCTCAACCCCTAAGCCTGTTTTCTTAACACACACAGTTTAGAGTCCCTGGGTCACACACTTAATCGGAGTCAGAAGGGTATAGGCCGAGGACATGCCTGCAGAGGGCTTTGATTCCCCGCCGCTGCCCCCCCCCCCGGGCTCCCGATCCACGGTAGCTGACACCTTGTCAATGTACTTGTCCTGGGCTTGACCTGGTAAGGATGGTGCTCTTGGAGACCAAGACATTTATGGGAGAACCGGGGATATAGGTGAGAACAAAAGAGGAGCTCGAAGAATAGGACTTCTCTACGTTACACAGACTCCTATTCATGCTTAATGAGTCACCTTAAACGCCATTTTCTCAGTGAGGGTTTCCTCATCCCAGGCTTGGCTGATCATTGTCCTATATGCTTTCATAGCACCTTAAATTTCTTATCCTTATCCCAATTATAATTAGGTAGTTGTTTGACCGTCTGTCTTCCCTGCACACTGTAAATCCCTTAGTCCTCTGCGCTCCCTTTTCTCTAAGCCCACCTCCACCCAGCCATGTATTTGGTTTTCACACCAGTTGACATGAGGGCATATGTCCAAACAGACAGGACATCTCCAGTGGATAGGCTGGGCCTGAGTGCAGAGCTGCCCGTAGGCAGGGGGCTAGTCCAAGGCCAGGCTGCCGGAGAAGGTGGGGGGCCTGCAGGTCTATAGGGAAACTGCCACTGTGACAGAGTGTAGAAGGGAAATGGAAGGAAACCAGAGGTGAACCTCGTCTATTTCAGAATTTTAGCTAGAAATTCATATGTAGAAAAGAAGCATTGTGCAACTTTACCATCAAGACAGACAGACAAACACACATACACACATACACACACACAGAGAAGGGACTTGAGCTCATTCTTTTGTTACTACCAGGAAGTTACATAAGATTTTCTGGACTGGTTTGAAAACTTAACTGTCATTTGTAATTTATTTCTTACTAAGAGTACCCCCCAAATAACTACTCCATGTGAACTTTTGATAAAATATAACCATCCCTTGGTATTGAAGTGATTTGGTTTTTGGTGGTGGTGATCTAGACTCCTTATAAAGGCAAGTACAGTGCCTAGAACCTAGCAGGTGCTCGATAAATGATTGTTCAACAGAGGAAGGAAGCTGATCATTGAGTCTATTTGATTTCTATGCAGACCATGAACAGAAAGAAATGAGTTTATTTTAACAAAGTGCAGATGATGAAGCATATTTCTACAGATGGAATTCCCTTCAACCAATATTGGCTGAAGAAGAAAAGTGCTTAAGGAACTTTAAGGCTGTTAGGAACACAGAGGAAGTGTAGGAACGTTGTCTGCCCAAGGCCAGTTTGGGGCCTGCTGTTTCTCCACTCCTTCATCATCATCATGTGTCTATTCAGCACATACTCATAGTCTATGATAGGTACCCTGAGGTGTTCAGAAAGAGGGAGAACATACAGCTTCTGTGGGAAAGAAACACCACAACCACACTAACCTTTTAAAGTCGGAATATGATGACGTTATTCTCCTGCTTGAAGACGTCCCACTTGCGGCCCTCTGCTCTGCCCTGTAGCTCCCCACGGCTTTCCCTCCCCTCCCCTCCCCACCCCCCCCCCACCACCCGCCACTGTCCTGCCGCATCCTGGTCGAATCCCGCCCGGGGTCGCTGCCACCTTCCACCCAGACCTTGCTGTTGCGGCTTCTGCCAGAGCCAGCTCCTGGTGGACCCATGTGGAGATGGGGCCCCAGATCCCATCCCAGGAGCCCCAGAAGCCTTTAAGAGAAACACCAATGGCAAAAAGAGGCATCTGGGAGTTGGTGCCTACTGGGATGATAATGAAAAGCTTTATGTGCTCCTCGTGTCCAGAAGGCAGAGGCCCAGATCGCTGCAAAAAATTTGGACAAAGAATACCTGCCCATTGCAGGACTTGCTGAATTTTTTGAAGGCACCTGCAGAACTAGCCCCGGGTGAGAACAACCAAGTGTTGAACGCAGCCGGTATGTCACCCTGCACACCTTTCTGGAACCAGGGCCTTGAGGATTGGAGTCGATTTTCTGCAAAGATTTTGAGAGTCCAGCCGAGATGTCTTTCTGCCCAAAACACCCTGCAGAAAGCACACACCCATCTTCAGGGATGCCGGTATGCAGCTACACGGTTATGGATACTATGACCCCAGGATGTGCGGCTTTGACTTCACAGGCGCTATAGAGGACATTTCCAAAATGCCACAGCAAAGCGTTCTCCTCTTGCATACCTGTGCCCACAGTTCCACGGGAGCGGGCCCTCGCCCTAGGCGGGGGAAAGAAATAGCAACAGTGGTGAAGACAAACAAGCTCTTCGCATTCTCTGACACGGTCACCCAAGGCTTTGCCTGTGGTGATGGTAACAAGGATGGTGGGCTGTATGCCACTTCATCGACCAGCGCATTCATGTTGCTCTCTGCCAATCCTGTGCCAAGAACATGGGTGGGCATGTGGGAGCCCTCCCTGTGCTCTGCAGAGACGCTGAAGCCAAAAGGGTGGAGTCACAGTTGAAGGTCTTGATCTGTCCTGTGTATTCTAACCCTCTAATTAATGGGGCATGGATCGCCTCGACCATCCTGACCGGCCCTGACCTGAGAATCAATGGCGGCAGGCCGTACAAGGTGTGGCCGGCTGCATCGTGGGCATGCGGACTCAGCTGGTCTCCGGCCTCAAGAAGGAGGGCTCTTCCCACGGCTGACAGCACATGACTGACCAGATGGCATGTTCTGTTTCACAGCACTAACGCCCGAGCAGGTGGAGAGGCTGACCAAGGAGTTCTCCATCGGCATGACAAAGGAGGGCTGCCTCTCTGTGGCAGGGGTCACCTCGGGCAACATGGGCCACCTTGTCCATGCCATTCACCAGGTCCCCCAGGAATTGCCCTGCGGAGAGGAAACAGACACAACCTTCCTGCCTCCAGACCCCACGGCTGTGAGGGTCATATGGAGGAAGGAGGGCTGATGGTGGCGAGCAGGTCATTTCTTTCAACCACAGGACTTAATGCTCGACCATTGAATGTGTTTCTCAGAAAAGAACGTGTCGTGAAACAGGGCAGAGGCATCTGTGGCGGGTGTCTGAAACTTTGTGGCTCAAAACCCAAATTCCTGCTCATCCTTACCTCTAGCTGTTCCAAAAGAGTGTACATGTACAAGAAAGACAGTTACTGTAGGGGCGCCTAGTGGCTCAGTACGTTGGGCATCTGCCTTCGGCTCAGGTCATGATCTCAGAGTCCTGGGATTGAGTCCCACATCGGGCTCCCTGCTCAGCGGGGAGTCTGCTTCTCCCTCTCCCTCTGCTTCCCCCCTCATGGTCTCTCTCTCTCAAATATGTAAATAAAATCTTTAAATAAATAAATAAATAAATAAATAAAGTTACTGTAGACATGGGGCGGGGGGGAGGGGAAGACATCCCACTTCCTGTAGGATAAAGAGAACAATCCCCTAGCCTGTGTGCTCTAAGTCACTCAGGCTTTTATCAAGGCTCTGTCCCCCCATAGCTCTGCCTTTCAACCATACCAGTCTTTCTATCCTTTGAATGTTTGATTCTCTCTTGTCCTGTCCACACATAGTTTCGTCTGCCTGAGGTGACCTCACTGTCCCTTTACCTAGCTAATGCCCACTCAGCCTTCAGAAGTCAGGTCAAACTTCACCTATTGGGAAGAACCTTCCCGAATCCCCTGGAATGGGTCCAGTTGCCCTGCCATCTTCTCTCATGCAAGCTCTATGCCCCTTTATAATACTTATCCAAAGAGTAATTGAGTCAATGGGCAATTATATGTTTAACGTTCATCTCTCCTCTAGAATTCAAACTTGAGGAAAACAGGCATGTTTCTCTTATCCTTGCTGAATTCCCAGGTCCTAAAATAGTGTGCTGCATGTTTTCATTGAGGAAATGAATGAATGAATGAATGTTGAATACAGTTATGCCCTTTTACTCTCCTAGTCAGGTTTCTGTTGTGGGCTTCTCATACTCTGTCCATCCTATAAAAGTCAGAGGTGTTTAGGGTTCTGTTCTGAATCTTTGTCTCTTTTTACCTAGCCTTCCAGTGAGATCCCATGGTAACAGCTACCATCCTTATGTTCATGATTCTTCCAGGATGTCTCTGTAGAATCCTCCACCCTCAGAACAACGCCTCCCAGACATCCTCATGTTGACCTTGTACAGGTACCTACACTTCAATGTTGATGCAAGCCCCTTTGTAAAAGTGCCTTTTCTGCTTACTGCCATAATTTCACATCTTACTGCCTTCCCCACCTTTCTCAACAACCAGCAACTCCTGAATGCAGGCCTCTCTCCTTGACCATTGGGCCTTTGCACAGCTGCTGGGATGAAACATATGAAGAAGAGTTCAGGGGAAGATGGAAGGTAGGCTTTTCATGGGCGAGTGACACGAGGAAACTATTTTCAGGAAGCTTTATTTCACTTATTCTGTTACTGTATTAGATTTTCACCAGTGACTCAGATGATGAATCGGAGTGAAATATTCATGAAGTTTGTGGAAGATATATTCACAAGCTTTTGATTCAAGGGAAATTTAGCACTTCGGGAAGGTAGCAGAAACAGAATTCAGTTAAACCAGAGGCCAAGCAGAGTCCTGCGGAAAGAGGAGAAACGTAAGATGGAAAAAGGAACATTGGCTATAAGCAAGCACGGCTATCAAACATCAAGAAAAAGAGAATGGAATCCTAGTAGAAAGTGCCTTTAAGTTAACACTCTAGCACCAGGCT
This sequence comes from Zalophus californianus, assembly GCF_009762305.2. Classification (NCBI taxonomy): domain Eukaryota; kingdom Metazoa; phylum Chordata; class Mammalia; order Carnivora; family Otariidae; genus Zalophus; species Zalophus californianus. Next base: position 177,498,844 of record NC_045596.1, read on the forward strand.
TTCCAAGCTAATTTCCTTCTAATTGGAAGAGGCTCCAGAAAGCTCGGAAGAAGGAGAAACTAACTGGGGCCATGGGAAGATCCCTGGACCAGGAGTCCGAAGACAGAGAAAGACTCAAGTCACGGCTCTTCCATATGATAAAACCTCAGTAGAATCAGAGGTCCTTAGACTTGGCTGAAAGCTGAGAAGTCATCCCATCCAGATTCTCACCGAAAGGCAAGGAAGTGGAGCCCACGTGTGAAGGACCTCCAGAGCCACACAGCAGGAAGAGGCGGAGACAGCGCGTCTGACCCCGCAGTCACCCCTCTCCCCCCCCCCCCCCGCTACCTCCCTGGCTTCTCGCTGGAAACATGGGAGGTGCTATTTCTCCACCAGCCTTTAAAAGTTGCCGTTTCAGTGGAAAGAGAGTTAAAAGGAGCAGCCACGGGCCACCCTCATTTGGGAAGTGACACTGATCAAATTAAAAATAGCAATCCTCATCAAAATAAACAATTTGACTTCCTCTACTTTCACAGAGTTGTTGGAGAGCCCAGAAAAGACCTGAACCGGAGCCAGGAAATGGAGGTGCAGGTGGTGGTGAACCAGGCTCTGAGGAATAGTCAGGGACACTTAATTTTCTCCAAGGACTATTTATTAAGCACGTACTAAGCCACTCAGACAGGTGCAATGATGATTCAGAAAAGACAGACCTCGGTGGAGCCTCCCTGTGAGCAAGATGAGGCGCCAGGACACTCACTAGGGTGACTTCCATGCAGCAGAAATAGGTGCCGGGCCCAGCGGGTCCCCAAGGGAGAAAGGGCAATGTCTCCCATGGGAGCTGCGAGCCCAGCAGCCGTGTTAGACCAGAGCTACGTGGAAAGGCTCTTTTAGAGCCAATACCGGCTGAGTGGTACTCGAAATGAGGAGAGAGAATGAGCTCACTTTGTAGTAGCATCAAAATAGAAATAAATAGAACTAGGGAAAGTGTCTTCACATTGAAACTTAATCCAAAAATTATTTGCTGTAACTGCTGGAGAATCTTTTTTCTCAAAAAAAAAAAAAAAGGATAGATTATCATTCGACTGGGATGGCTTAACTATGTTAACTAAGGTTTTTCAAGACTCATTCAACTCATAAAATGCTATTTTTACAAAAACACAATTACTTTAAAAATTAACTGTGTGAGCACTTAAGCACTGTAAAAGCAGACAATTGGCGCTTGTAAAACAGTGAATCATACTCCACGGAGTCTCCCAAAGACTGACTGTTCTTTCTAGTTACATTCGGAAACTCTGATACTTCAACTTGGAACTTGCAAGCTGTCCCAGATGGGAGCAAATCTATTTTTAGAGCAAAAACATGAACCAGCAGAGGGCGGTAACAGTTATGCCCTGTCATTTTAGTCTGAATATAGCAAAACTGTATGGTTTTGCCCCTGGCATTAGCCGTTAGTCTAGTGTGTGTTTATTATATTTACATTTAGTACGTAGGTCCTTTTATGAGCATTCTTTATTCCATTACCTCCAATAAAAGCAAAAACAATAAGGTTGTTAAAACGCTCATTTGAAGAAACACACGATCACAATGGAAACAACAGAAAACATGTAAGAAAATCACATGCACAGAAGACATTGTTCATGGGCCCAGAGGAACAATTCAGTATCACAAAGAATGTGTTGAAAGAGCTACTCTAATCAATCAATAACATTTAGCAAAAGATTGGAGAGAAAAACTACCAAATTGAAAAAAAAGGCAGGGGGGTTGGGGGTTGGCAGGTTTAAGAAAAAGGCTAGTAGGTCATCCAGCGTTTCAACATGGTGAAAGTAGCAAGCCACTATGGCTTGCTGACGAGTCCTGGTGACAAGCCCCAGATGCTCAGGCCTCTTGGGATGGGCACACTGTGGTGCTGTGTCCAAGGCAGATGGAAGACTCAGTCCCACACAGGGGTACATGGCTTAGTGAGGGGAACAAGGGCGGAATTCAGTTCCCTTTTGCCACCTCAGCTGGGGGACCAACCTGCATAAACAAACTGATTGCTAAGTAACTCCAACGCATGTGCCAGTCATCCTGGAGAGGGGGTGGTCTGCGCAACAGTTGAAACTGATCTGATTTGGAAACAGGTGTCAAGTAGAAATTATACTACTGAAAGGAAGCAGACTATGTCACCCCTAAATATACCACTTTGGTGTAAGGATTATTTGGAGCTGAAGGCACTGAAAAGCAGCAGGACCAAGAAAGGTGCCTTGACGGATCCTTTCCTCCTGAAAGCAAGATAAACCCTCCGCTATGAGAGATGTCCTCTCTGTACCAGGAGGAAAGAAACATTCTTATCTCCAGGGACAAGGGAGTAGAGGCTGAGAGGATTCTGTACGCACAGATTGTGTTAAATAATTCTCATCTCCCTTTAGCTTCCCCATGTGACTTAGTTACTTTTTCATAATTGCCTGTCTTTGTTCAACTTGGTATAAAAGCATTTATATTTTGCCACTTCTTTGAGTCCTCATTTTTGTTGTTATTGTTGTTTGTGTGTGTGTGTGTGTGTAGACTTCCAGGTACATATAAAAAGAAATGCGTATGCTTTTCTCCTGTTAACCATTCTTAAGTCTATTTAACTCTTGGGTCCAGCTGGAGACCCCAAAAAGATGGAGGTTAAGTTTGGCCTCCCTTACCGTAGCAGGGAGGAAAAGACCCTGTCTGGTTTTAAAGGTCTTAAAAGAATGAAGTGTTCACCTCTATGATGACAACACGTTGGAGGACCACAGCCGTAAACTTCTCTCGGCCATTAGGACCTACACAAGAAAGAAAAAATGCTTTTCAGGCTGTGGTTGGTCGTATGCAAATATGGCCACCAACATTCTCACCTTGGATGCTTCGAAGCAAGTGCAACAGTGGAATGGGTTTCCTTTCCCCTTGAATCGGGCCTGGCCTTGCAACTTGTTTTACTTGCTTTAACTTCTGTCCCTGTCAGAATGTAATAGCAATGACATTCTGGGAGGTGTGAACCCAGATTTTAAGAGGTTGGCAGCGTCAGCTCTCTCTTGGGAGCCAGCTGCCGTGTAAAAAGTCCAACTACACTGAGATCGACAAGCTGTAAAGTGTGGAAAGATTACAGGGAGCAGAACTGAGACACCTGGCTGGTGCCCCAGCCCATCAGCTGACTGAATGCAGACCTGAGAACAGGTCCAGGTACGGCCGGGGAAATCACCAGTCAACCCACAGAATCATGAAATGATACTGAACTGCTTTTGTTTTAAGCCTGGATTGGGCGGGGGGGGGTCATTCATTTCGCAAAGCCTAACTAGATCATAAAAGTAGAGGAGTTTCTTCTGTAATAACAGGTGTGAAAACAAAACAGAAACAGATGCCTCCATGAGATTTCATGGAAAGCAAAGTGAGTGGTCAGTCAGCAAAAAATCCACGTGTCAGGTAACAAGGTAACAAGAAAAAATTTCCAGTAGAACTTCTGAAAATGGCATGGGCTACATTGACCCTGGAGCGACAAGACAGATGAGCACGGATCCAGGCTGTTGGAAGGGATTCCTATCAGGTATAGGACACTAGCGTAGATCCCTGGTTTTCAAACTATTTCGGTGATGGAACTCCAAAATACAAAACTGATAAAATACTATGTTACTAGTAAATTATTTTAAAGTTTAAAGCATCACTTTCACTTATCAAAAAGGCCATCCATGAGACCAATAAATGCATTTTAATTAAAACAAACTGTAATGGCAGCTATATTTATATCCTCACTGTCTACTTCCTTTCTATATTTTGTTTTGAATGCATCGTATCTAGAAAATTCTAGTTAACCCAGGAGTATGCTGAGAGGAACTCAAGTTCAGGGATTTTGCCCCAAAGCAAAGGAAAATATCCAGGACATGGTAGGTGCTCAATTAATACTTCCTGAATGTGTAAAAAAGGAGCAGGCTTCAGGAGTGGAGTTCCTGGTCCGGTGCCTTTTTCCAGAAATGACCATTTCTAGGGCTGGCAGTGATGAAGATTTCTCCAGCTGGAAATGGGCTCAATCTGACCTTCCTCACTCATTGCTTCGTTCTGGAGCCATCTAAGGGAGTAGGCATGCGCCTCTTTTATCTATTCAAGGTGTGAGGAACTCTCAGCCAGTCTCTCCCGCTTCTTCCCCAGGAAGTCTGGCTTCCAGGCCGCGGAGACCAGCACCTTAATTAGCCTGTTGTTCCTCCTCTCATTTTCATTCAACTGAGAGAGCTGTTTTTGTTATCTTTGGAATTTTATCCCCTAACCTACCGTTTGTGTTTCTTCCCGAAAAGAGATGACTTCGTTACTTTCATTTTCATTAATTCAAATTGAATTTCATTCATTTCCATCGTAGGTGGTCAGGTGTTAAACACAAATCCACGGCCTTACTTTACAGTCTCTGGTGCTAATAAGCTCTGAATAGCTGACAATACTAATTCCAAGCAGCAAATGATTATTGGGCACCTGTTTCGTGGAAAGATGGCACTGGTCTTCACAAGCAGAGGCTATGGATTCCATATGCTGTACTTGGTTTCAGCCTTTGACTGAAACAAGTATGGATACAGAATTGCTTTGGGGTCACTCTAGCTCACTTGGTATTTTTAGCTGAAGCTACTCTTTTTACCAAGGCTCTTCTAATCTGCATCCGCAGATGGAGCATCTTGTGATGTAAAATGCCTCCACTCATGAAATGGTTTTCTCCTCTTCTGCCACCCCTTGCCAAGACCCAGGTGGCTGAAGGAGACATGGGTACAGGGAGGACGAAAATGCAAGAGACAGCAGCAACTGCGAGCAGAGTGACCTCGAGGGCATTGCTAAGAGGAGGTCCTTCTGGGCCAAGTCAAAGTTCAATGATCCTGGAGGAGGTTTTCTGGAATCTTTCGCTTTGTCAGTCCTTTTGCTCCTTCTCGGTCCTCGATGGCAGTGTATAGGTTATCTCTTTTAAATGGCACTTGTCACTTCGCATGGCAACTGTGAGTTTGTGTCTGCATTGTCACATGGGCCGTGAGCTCCTCGAGGGAGGGAACTCTGTTATGGGCATCCCCCATCCCTAGCTTAGTGGGTATAAAAGAAATGCTTACCAAAGGTATTCCCAATAGTTTTTTCTTTCTCTTGCACTCAATCCATGGTTTTCTTTTTTCTTTTTTTTAAATTTTTTAAAATTTTTATTTTTTATTATGTTATGTTCGTCACCGTACAGTGTATCATTCATTTTTGAGGTAGTGTTCCATGATTCATTGTTTGTGTATAACACCCAGTGCTCCGTGCAATGCATGCCCTCCTTAATACCCATCACCAGGCTAATCCTTCCCCCTACCCCCCTCCCCTCTAGAACCCTCAGTTTGTTTCTTGGAGTCCAAAGTCTCTCATGGTTCATCTCTCCCTCCGATTCCCCCCTTCATTTTTCCCTTCCTTCTCCTAATGTCCTCCATGCTATTCGTTATGTTCCACAAATAAGTGAAACCATATGATAATTGACTTTCTCTACTTGACTTCTTTCACTTAGCATAATCTCCTCCAGTCCCATCCATGTTGATGCAAAAGTTGGGTATTCATCCTTTCTGATGGCTGAGTAATATTCCATTGTATATATGGACCACATCTTCTTTATCCATTCGTCTGTTGAAGGGCATCTCGGCTCCTTCCACAGTTTGGCTATTGTGGACATTGCTGCTGTGAACATTGGGGTGCATATGGCCCTTCTTTTCCCTACATTTTTGTCTTTGGGGTAAATACCCAGTAGCGCAACTGCTGGGTCATAGGGTAGTTCTATTTTTAATTTTATGAGGCACCTCCACACTGTTTTCCAAAGTGGCTGTACCAACTTGCATTCCCACCAACAGTGTAAGAGGGTTCCCCTTTCTCCACAACCTCTCCAACATTTGTTGTTTCTTGCCTTGTCAATTTTTGCCATTCTAACTGGTGTAAGGTGGTATCTCAGTGTGGTTTTGATTTGAATTTCCCTGATGGCTAATGGTGATGAACATTTTTTCATGTGTCTGTTAGCCATTTGTATGTCTTCTTTGGAGAAGTGTCTGTTCATGTCTTCTGCCCATTTTTTGACTTGATTGTTTTTTGGGTGTTGAGTTTGGGAAGTTCTTTATAGATCTTGGATATCGGCCCTTTATCTGTAGTGTCATTTGCAAATATCTTCTCTCATTCTGTGGGTTGCCTCTTTGTTTTGTTGACTGTTTCCTTTGCTGTGCAGAAGCTTTTTATCTTGATGAAGTCCCAAAAGTTCATTTTCGCTTTTGTTTCCCTTGCCTTTGGAGACAAACTTCTTGAAAGAAGTTGCTATGGCCGATATCAAAGAGGTTACTGCCCATGTTCCCCTCTAGGATTTTGATGGATTCGTGGTTTTCAAAAGGAATCCTATTTTGGGTAGCACCTTAATACCAAAGCATTTTAAACTGAAAGGTAACAGCGGGGCTCCTAAAATTTGCATAAATATTTATCTGTGATTCATTAAGTGCCTTTTCTTTTGAAGGTTTGTCCTTTACCTTGCTGATGTTTGGCCTCTGGAAACATGTAAAGCTATGTGCAAGTTTTGTTTGATTCATACAGTTTTTAAAAACTAAATATTCATACAATACTAGGTCCTCTCTCTTTGGATGATAAGCATGTGATCTTCACCTGCCCCACTGGGGTCCCTCTCTGAAGGTTCCTCACTGCCCCATGCAAGGCTGCAGGTGCCACCGTGGTCCCTGTCCTCTGCCAACGCCCTGGAGACCGACTCGGTTATACCCTTCCTTCTTCCCCTTCTCTTCAGAAGATCACATGCCCTAGTTTTCCTGCCACCGCTCTGTCGATACTCTGTAAGACGCTTCTTTCTCTCATTGTTCTTTTCTACCTTCTGTATTCCACCCTGGCAGACAAGAGAGTATCTCTCTATTGGCCACCCCTTTCCCCGCTACCTTTCTCAGGAAAAGGAAAAAAGAAACAAAAAAACAAAACAAAACAAAACAAAACAAAAAAATAAAATAAAGAAAACCTAACTCATAGATAAAGAGTGAAAGAAGAGCAACTGTGGTAAGAACATCCATGTATTTTCACCAGCAATTACATGATGATAAGTAGTGCCACCAGTCTTTAAAACGAGAAATGTCCTTCAGAATGGGATCGGTCTTTATCCACCTCCTCACCCACATGACAGGAAAGTGACTCCTCTTTGGCTGCCCACAGAGTTTACACGTTTAAAAGAAGTACTCAATAGTTTCTTTCATGTTCATTTTTTTTTAATTCCTGGTAATAAGGTGGTATTTTTCTTACCATTTTTGTTTATCAATATCCAGTGCTTTAGCTACACATAGCGGATAAAGGAACCACTGGTCTCAAAGACCAACCTGCAAATTGTTAAAACATTGTTTCCATGAAGAACTGTGTCTTGAGGTCCAGAAAACCAATTGAAAGCATACTCCTGGAACACAATGTTTGCGGTATGGGTAGCAGTCCATAGTTACTAGTTTTTGTATACGGAAAAATTGGTTGTGCTGCTAATTCCTAACTTTCTTCTTGTGTGGCCATTTCTCTGGGTAATGTACTCTATCTGGCTTAGCCTCTTTGCTTTACATACACATGCATACAAAAATGATATCAAAAAAGTCAGGAATCTGGAATATTGAACCTTATTAGAGATCCATTTTATTCTGCCATATTGTCACACATTATTTAGAAAAAGGAAACCATAGACATAAAGCAAATTCCTTTCTATTCTACTCTACACTGGATTTTTAATATTCAACATTTCAAAGTAATGTGTATATTTACATTAGTTTACTTTATGCTTAATTTATGTAATCTATAACTTATATTAATGTGTATATTTGTAGATGTAATCATATATGTACTTGACTATATATCTTATCTTTATAATTTTCTCTTCTGTGTTATAAATGGGAGAGCTAATAAAATTACTCTACAGGTAAATTGTAAATTTATGAAATTGTATGCCACACTGCTGAGAGAGGCTGGAGTGGGAGGGGCAACCTATTTGGTCCCACAAAGCCTGAGGTGGGTGCCTTTGGCCCAAATTCTAGAAGTGTTGTCCTGAAAGGTAAGCTGAGCTGAAAGCTGGGACAGTCGATGTAAGTCACATTGCTCATGAAGAAGACCAGGAGAAAATCAGGAGCTGAGGTTTCAAGTTGGAAAGGATGGTTGGGGAGACAGGAATGAAGTTAGTTCCTGCAGATAGAGTGCCAATGCCTGCATCCTGGAGCCATTGAAGGGCCAGAGACCTTGAATTTTTCCCAAGAACTCAAACTTGGTTTAACATTTTTAAATTGGCCAATATAAGTAAATATATCAACAATCTAAATAAGAAAAAATATATGATCATCGCAATAGATGCAAAAAGCATTGACAAATCCACCATCCATTCCTATAAAAGCTTCCAGCAAACTCAGAATAGAAGGGCATTGGGTCAACCAGATACAGTGTATCTATGAGAAACCTACATCTAAGCTCACACTTAATGAATGGTAAGGGACAAAGCAGAAATCTATGTTTGAACCACCTGTATTCAACACCATACAGGAAGTTCTAGCCAGTGCAATAAGGAAAAAAGAGAAGTAAACGGCATTCAGATTTGAAAGGAAGAAGTGAAATTCACTAATGACACGATGCTGTTGAAAATCCTAGGAAATCCACCAAAAACATGTTTAGAACTAATATGTGCATTTAGTAAGGTTTCAGGATACAAGGTCAATATACAGAAATCAGATTCAACTCCATATACTAGCAACAGACAATTAGAGATTGAAACCATTGACAATAGTAACAAAAATATGAAATACTTTGGCATTCATCTTTGAGAAGAAGTGTAAGATCAGTTCATTGAAAATGTCAAAATATTGCGGAGAGAAAGTAAACATCTAAATAAATGGAGATATATACCATGTTCATGGGTCAGAAGACTCAATAGTCTTGTCTATTAGGATAGTAGTGGATGTATAGCAATAGTCCAGGATGTCAATTATCCCCAAATTGCTCCATAGATTCAGTGCAGCCCCAGTGTACTTTTTTAGTAGAAATTTATAAGCTGATTATATGCTTTATAAGGAAGTACAAAATATCTGGAATAATTTTTTAAAAAAACTTTGAAAAGGGACAAAGTTGGGTGACTTAACACTATTTGACTTCAAGGCATACTCTAAAGCTAGAGCATTCCAAACAGTGCAGGTACATGACAATAAACAAATAGATCAATGGAAAAGAATAGAATCTAGAAATAGACCCACACAAATATGGTCATTTGTTTCTTCAAATTTTCAAATTGAAAAGGCAATTTAGTGGAGAAAGGATAGTCTTTTCAACCAATGGTGCCAGAAAAGTGTATATCCTTATGAAAGAAAAATTAACCTTGATTTGTATCTCACTATATATAAACATTAACTCAAAATTGATGATATGTCCAAATATAATGTAATATAAAATGAAAACTATAAAACTCCTAGAAGGAAAAACATGGGAGAAAATAGTTGTGACCATGGGTTAGGCAAAGATTTTTTTTAGATACACAACCAATAAATGAAAAATTGATAAAGTGTACATCATCAAAGATGATTTCTACTCCCGAAGAAAGCTAAGATCATGAAAAGACAAGCCATAGCATCCAGATTATGTAAAGAATCTCAAAGACACAATTTTAAGAAAAATAACCCAATTTAAAATTGGGTAAAAGATTTGAACGGACCAGAGAAGATATACAAATGGCAGATGAACATGTGAAATGATACTCAGGATAATCGGTCATCAGGAAAACGCAAAATAAAGCTAGAATGAGTTTGTGCACACACTTAACAGAATGTCCAAAATTTAAAAGTCTGAGAGTTGATGAGGATGTAGAGGAAGTGGAACTCTCATTCACTGCTGCTGGGAAGGTAAATGATACAGTCAATTTGGAAACACATTTTGACAGTTTCTTAAAAAGATGAAAATACACCTACCATATGATCTAACCATTCTGTTTCTTGCTTATTTAGCTAAGAGAAATGAAAGCATATGTATGTTTGGACACAAATGTACATTTCAGTTTTATACATAATAGGCAAAAACTGGAAACAAGCCAAATATTTATCACCAGGTGAATGGATAAGCAAATTAAGGTGCATCCATATAATAGAATAGTACTCAGCAAAATATTGAAACAAACTACTGATACATGCAACAACATGGCTGATTCCCAAAATGAGTACGCCAAGTGAAAGAAGTTGGACACACACACACACACACACACACACAAAGAGCACTTAGCGTATGAGTCCATTTACAGAAAATGCTAGAAATTGCAAATTAATCTATAATGACAGCAAGCAGATCAGAGATTGACTGGTGTGTGGGGTGGAGCTGGAGGGAAGGCACGAGAAAACACTTGGAGGCGATGAAAATGTTCATTATCTTGATTGTGTGATAGCTTCATGAGTGTACACATGTGTCAAAATTTATGAAATTCTACCATTTAAATATATGCAAGTTTTGAGTATCAATAAAAGGGTTTATGTCACATGGAAAAATTTCCAAAATATGTTTTTATGTGGAAAAATTGGAAGGTTTATGGGAGTATTTATGGTACACCACATTAATACAGGCTTGTTTGATGAGATCAGTCGATGGATAGTATGGTCATTGAATGAAATTTCTGGAGAATTCACAAGATACAGATAACAGTAGTTCCCTCTGAGTAAAGAGAACTGAGGTTTGGGTGGTGAAGAGGACACAGATTTCTTCATTTTGCACTGTTCGACACCACTTGAAGGTTTTATGTGGTTTATATTTATATATATTTATATATATATGGTTTTATGTGAGATATATGTGAGAGAGATATATATGTGTATATATATACATACATATGTATATATCACACATATATATACATATATATATATAAAACCTTTGTTAAATATTTTCATCAGAAAAGGTCTGGAAAGAATTGGGCACAAGAAGTATTTCAAGAGTACTTTCTGTCCAAGGTAAATGGAGGAGTGGTCAGCGTTCAAAATCTATATAGATATCTGTAAAGCCTGATAATCCTGCATCTTCTGGGATTCAAATTTGTGTGTTGCCAAATTGCAAGAAATTCTAAACATTTATAAAAAACTGCTGAGCTGCTATATCGTGGCAGAGACTGCGATTTGTCCCCAAATATTTGTTCTCCTGTTTCGGAGCAGCAATGGAATTTTAACGGCTCAGAATAGTCAAATAAGCTGCCTTCCCCAGCTTCTCTCTCCTTCCCTTCCAGCCTCTGTCCCTCTCCCCTCCGCTTCTCTCCCCATCCACTCCTCTCTCTTCCTTCCCCATGGGCACCTCCCGAGAGTCAGATGGCCTGCCCGATAGCTGCAGGCCACCAGGACGAATGTCCCAAGAGAAACTGACAGAGGTTTCCTGTCCGCTTCTACCCACCTGGGAGATCGCTTCGCATCACTCTTGCCACCTTCTAAAGGCCTGGCCAGGTTCAAGGGGAGGGAATGTATCTATGCCAGTTCTGGTTTTATTTTTTAAAGATTTTATTTATTTGACAAGAGAGCGAGCGAGCACAAGCAGGGGGAGCGGCAGGCAGAGGGAGAGGGAGAAGCAGGCTCCCCACTGAGCAAGAAGCCTAACACGGGACTCGATCCCAGGACCCTGGCTGGGACCATGACCTGAGCTGACGGCAGATGCTATCCCGACTGAGCCACCCAGGCGCCGCTCTATGCCAGTTCTTGATGGCAGTGTCAAGGGATTTGTGGATAAGTTTTCGAACCACCATGAAGACCCTTCCTCTAAAGGCAGTGTGTGCACATAGCCTTTCCTTCCCTCCATCCTGCTGCCTGGATTGTGGCTTTTACCATCCTGGTCCTTGAGGTGAGGCAGGACCTGCAGAGCAACAAGGTGGAGGGGCTCTGGCTCATGGCGAACCATCACACCAGCCCTTTCCAACCTACTTGGACTCTTCTATCCTGTTTCAGAAAAATGTTATTTGGAGTTTCCCATCACTCACAGTCCACCCTAACCTGTGCTGATTAGCAAGGTCAGCAGGACTAGGGAGTGAAAACTTAAAAAACAAGAGGAATCCCATGAGAATGCAAGAAAAATGACATTCCACTAACCTACCACTCTTGAAAATTGTAATTGTCTTTATGGCTTTGTAGGGGGGAAATCTTACATTTTACTTCCTAGAGGTAGTCAAGGGGCCAGCCTTAAAGAACCAGGGTACCTTTGCTGGATTTGAATGGTATTGGGCGTGGTAGGTGTGTGGGGGGTGTGTGTACTTCGAGGGGTGTGAAGCTGGGTGCCAGGTAACGCATGCTCCTCTGGCTTATCTCATTAGATTCTTCGATGAAAACTCTCATAAATTCTCAAATTAGAATACTTCCATCGAAGCCAAAAATCATCTCTTAACCCAAAGCAATGTTTAACATCCATAGATGAGATTTTGGGCAGTTCCAAGGGCTGCTTAATGGGAAGTGATTATTTAAGCAAAGGAATTATATGACGACTAGCTATATACAATACATATATGAGTAACACAGTACCACCCACTCGCACCAGGATTGCGTTTTCCTACATAAAATATTCCTGCAGTCACTTTTTTTGGAGAAAAACTTTTCAAAGCACCTGTGAAATTATTTCATGAATTGTCTATCCTTTGACCATTCATCAATTGGGGGTTTCCTGTGTTTTATATCCTTTTGTGTGAGCTTTTTCTAAATCAAGAATCCTAGTAGAATTAATTCTGATGCATTTTAATGCCATTCTTCATTGTTAGTCATTCTCAGAAAATTATAAATATTTCATGTTGGGTATTGCCAAATGTTACACATCATGGTTCTACATGAATAATCTTTTGCTGATAATTGCTAGTGAGGCTTATGGTCTTCTGACTTGCTAGAGATCATGGAGATTTATTGACTTAGAGCTAATTAAATCGTTTCCTGCTGCATTTGAAACTCTGCCACAGAAACATGCCTGTCAGCGCAGCCTTTGTGTGGGAAGCCTGAGTTGGATTGAGAGACAGACATTTTTCCTAAGTGCTTGCTGGGGATGGGGGCGGGGAAATGAGATGGCTTCACAGAGATTAAGGTTCTGTACACAAAAACTTAACCATGGGCATTGTTTTGCTGTTTCTTGTTTGTGTGTATATTTTTGGTTTTCTGAGATTTTGGAACTGTATGTTTAAACTTGCTACATTTCCCTTCCAGAATTTCTCTATGAATAGGAATTCTATTTGGTGGTCATCCTGATTTCTTTTAACGTATGAGCTTCAGGAAAAGTTTTAAAACCAATGTATTTTGCTGCAACATTGTGAATACATGAATCATTTGGGATAATTTTACCAAAAACGAAACATATAGGTTTTTTTAATTTAGAGTATGACTGAAGAAGATTTAGGAGTAGAACTAACCATCCTTTGAGGTCACATTAAACCTTTGATGTCCCTGGGTACCTGGGTGGCACAGTTGGTTAAATATCCAACTCTTGGTTTCGAGTAAGGTCACGATCTCAGGGTTGTGAGATTGAGCCCCATGTTAGGCTCCACACTCTGCATGAAATCTGCAGCCTATGATGTCCCTTCACATCAAGTTTCTCAGATCAGAATTGATGGAGAAGCCAAGCTGTGGCCTGGAGCACAACCACCTTCTGCCACCACCCAGTTGTGTGGCCTCTTTGTTGGTGGTGTGTCATTTAAATGCCTCTGCCTCAGTTTCCCCCTCCAGGAAATGGTGATAGTAACTGTACTATCCTGTAGGGTTGTCATGAAGATTAAGGGACTCCCTATTCACAGGCTTTAAGATGATCAGTAAGTGTTGGCTGGTATTGTTTGTTTTTACTTTCATCATCATAATTACAGAAATAAAACTCACGTATATGCTGAGCTTTGGGGTTTACAAAGTTTTCCCATCCGCCATTGCATTTGACCTCAACCAGATGTAATTAAGTTTTGTATTATTTTGATGATTCTGGTTTAGAAACGAGGAAACTGAGATTAAAAAGGTGAAGAGTTTTTTTTTGAGAGTCCAACAATGACTGAGTGTTAAAACTCACATCGAGGTCTGCTAACTCCCATCTTCCCCAATCATTTACTACATCGCTGGGTTTTCCCATAGTATCACTGAATTTAGAACTGGAGGAAATGCCAGAAAACACTTATTCTGAGTCTTTAATTATGGAGATGTGGGAAATGAGTCCCCCCCTAAGAATAAAGATTTGCCCAAGATCACGTGCTTTGGAGAAGACCCAGATTTCTTGCTTATCATCTAAAAGCCTTTGCCACAACCATGATCAGATCGTAGAAATTCCAGGAAAGCCCCGAGAACATGGTGATAACGATCCCACATGAAAAATAAGATTTCCTTTCCATAACTTGAGAATTTTAATATCATGACTTTTCTGCAACCCGACTGCTGTGGGATTGCTGTAAAAGGCAAATAACACCCTGCCCATCTGTGAGTTATCGTCCCACCCAGACGATTCCTTTCACTTCCACTTTGTAGCACTTTGGCTTTGTCTTCTAGTAATTTCTCCCTTTTCCATGGCAATTGAAGGATCCCCTGGGAGCTGTCCTGCCTCGTGGTGCTGATGCTCGTGTTTAGCCCTTTCATGGGCTCTGATGGGTGGCTCCAACACAATGAGGTCAGTCTTCACATGCAGCTTCTGGAAGCAAAGAGGAATGAGGACGTATTGTAGCACCTGTCATCTTGTAGCCTCAGTGGGTCAGTGCACACAGCTTAGTGGTGGCAGCTTTCTTACACACTTCACAACAAAGGGGAGGTATCACATTTTGTGTGAAGTCAGCTGTCCTGCCCTGGCCCTGTATTCTGGGAGATGGAGGGAGGAAGTGATTTAAAGATAGGAAATATGTCTAACATCATGCCCGAAGGGGTGATTGAATTGCTCACTGGAATGGAAAAATTTCTGGAAAGGGCTCTCTCGCCCAAGTCCTCTGATGCAGGGGTGCAATTCTGAAACACTGCTCCTGCTTTTCAAACATGACCCATCTTTCTCACCTCAGAGCCAGCACACACGCTCTCTTTTCACCTGTAACCCTCCTTTCATGCCGGGTCGCTTTTCATGCTCAACAAAAATGTTTTCCTTGACCACGGTATCTAAAATAAGTCACCCAGCCCTGTTCTTTATATCCAATTTGTTTCTTTTATAGTGCAGGTGATAATTTTACATCACTTGTTTATTGATGCAATAAATCTTCTCTCCCTCCAGCTAGACTTTAAGATCCATGAATCTAGGTGACATTCAATTCGCAAATTCAGTGCCTAGAAGATGCTTAATAAACACGTGCTGAATGAATATATGTGGTTTGGCCAATTGGGTGCATAACTGAGATCACTGCTAAGGGTTAAACGGATGTAGAACATTTAGGGAAAATGAATTTATGATGATATTAAGGTGTGATAGTAACATAACAATTGATGGTTTCAGAACCAGAAAATCTGTTTATTCACGTTTGTTCTAGTAAGTGTGATTCCAGTGTCAGAAGTAGCCTAACCTTTGAAATCAAAGTAAAAGTGGCATAAAGGTACTTCATGGGCTGTGATTTCTCAGAGTCCCACCAATTCTCTTGGGATTTGAGCAGAGGAGCCTGATTTGGGTCACCTCTGGATCATCTTCCGTTTTTGCTGAATTAACTCGCGGAGATCTGGACTGCATGTACTCTCCTTG
The DNA here is from genome assembly GCF_009762305.2 of Zalophus californianus. Lineage (NCBI taxonomy): Eukaryota > Metazoa > Chordata > Mammalia > Carnivora > Otariidae > Zalophus > Zalophus californianus. The sequence goes on from NC_045596.1 coordinate 177,514,474, forward strand.
CCTTTACCCCCAGCGGCAACACACACACAAGGCTCTGCTCTCCTCTGACGTCAAAGTCCTGCTGGATCCTTCTGTAACAGTTCAACTCTGTCCTGCCAAGTAACAGCTTAGGGATTGTACAGTAAATTCTAAGCTGCTTGGCAAGATATTTTTCTCAGGCAAAAACAGTTCCAGCCCTAAGAGAAATGTGTTGTCTCACCTTGCTGCGTTATGCAAACTTCATTTGGTTATGAGGAACAGAATCCAAATGAAACGAAGATAAGCAGATTAAGGAATTTGTTGTAAGGAGTGTGTTTTCTAATGGAAATCAAGAAAGACCTCAAGAAAGAACTCAAGAACCAGGACTTGGGAAAGTGTCTCCTAATAAAAACAAGTAGTTTCTAAGGATCATAGGCAATTCCCACAGAAAGGAAAGTCCACGTGAGCTGGCCAGACACCCCCAAAAATGTCCATGATGTGACCCGCTGAGTGCACAAGATCTGTGCCCATGTCAGGTGGGTCACTGACTAGAGAACACTTCATGGGATCCATAGCACTTTTACACATAACCATCTGCAGATTTTTAAAAGACACAATCATTGTTTCACTTGGGAACAGAAATGAAAAAAAAAATCCTTTACCATTCAAATGAGATATGGATGAGAGAAGAAATAATTCATTTTTAAACTAATGATGCCAGAAATTATATTGACCTTTGAAGTAATCATCTTAAAAGCCTAATTAATATTTATTCTGTGTTGTCAATCTCAGCATTTCTTGTGTACCCACTACATGCCCCTGTGAGATACATAATAAATATTTAACTCCTACAAAACATGGGATATAGTGTAGGAGTGATGACAACAGTTGACTCCAGCTGTGGTCCTCCATCTCGTTCTCCCCTCTGGCCCATAGGTGGCGCCACTTTGATAACTAGTAGAGATCCTCTGGTGCACAGGTGGCCTGCCTTTCTTCCTTATCTTTCTTTCTTTCTTCCTTTGTCTTTCTTTTTCTTTCCTTCCTCTATCATTTTTAATTTATTTCATTTTACTTTTCTTGTATAAAATATATAGTGGCCACCACTGGAGCCGGGGTCCTCTGCATAGAGACTGTGGTGTGGTCTTTATAAGATGGTCAGTGAATTCCTGATAGGAAAACTTGGCGAACACTCTCTTTCCCCAGAGATTAGGGGTGAGAGAACTGTAGGTCTTGAAAATGGCGTCAAAAGTGGCCTTGGTAAAGTTGCCCACGATGGTAGGACCTCTGAGGTGTAGCAGCCGTCAATACGGGCCATCACCAGGAGCTTCTTGGGCACAGGGCTGAGATGCTGTCGGTGCCTCTGGGGATGGGGATGAGGCGCACCAGCACAGAGCCATAGCATTTGGTCACCTTGCATGGGACAGTGTGGGGCTTGCCGATCTTGTTCCCCTGGTAGCCTCACCGCACAGCAGATGACGGAGAGGTGCGCAGGGTGATGGCCCCATGGAAGGCAGTGGCGACCTCTTGGAGCACTCAACACCTGGACCAATGTGTCCATTGGAATCTCTGATGGTAACAAACACCTGGAACCTGGTCCTCTGGCCCGCTGGGGTCTGCTTTTGCACAGGTAGAATCTTTAAAACCTCATCTTCGAGGGAGGCCCCCAGGAAAATGTCAATGATTCAGATTCCTTGGTGGGCAGGGAGAAGAGATAGATCTCCAGGGATTTCATCATGTCCTTAACCGGGTGGCCCAGCTTGGTGAAGGAGACCCCCTCCTTGTCCTCAGCTTTGCCTCCAGGATCTCCATGGCCTTGGCTGGCCCCCACCAGGGCAGGGACCCCAGGTAGGGATGCTGCTGCCCCAACCTCCGCAGGGAGCCCCCGCTGCCTCCCATTGCAGGGCCCCGCGGCAGCACCTGTCATCCACCATTTGGTGTTTTCTCAGAAAGAAAGCCAGGTGTGCCCCTTTTAGGTAACTACCATGTGACCCTACCCCCCCTGCCCCTCCCCCATAAAAGCTGTGGGCGGAGGTTGGGGCTGGGTGGAGACTGGCTTGGAGAGTGGCTGCCTTCTGTCTGGATCCCCCGGCTGTGGGATCTGCCCGTCGGTAAATTATCCTGAATAACTGTGTGATCAGTACCGAGTGGCTTGCTTCCTTTTTCGGTCTCAAAGTGCCTTCTCAGTCTGGAGGATACATTGCTGTCCCTCCCCCACCTTCTAACAACTGGCTTGGTCAGCAGGGTACCGAAAACGGAGCAGGCACAGTAAAGGGGCCGTGCTGGGGGAAAGCCCGAGGTCCGCGAGGGGCCAGCGCAGGTTGTCCCTGCCAGGGGAGAGCCCCTTGTTCGGGCTCTGTGGGGCAGGGCACCTGTTGTCCCTGCAGTTGGTGGAGCTACTGAGCCGCTCTAAGCCAACGGGCTGAGAATGGCAGCTGGGGTGTTTCAACAGTGGGATCCTGGGGGCGATGGTATTATTATGTTAAATGGGTCTGAGATCTCAAAAATCGTCTATCACTGCTCAACTTGACTTGCAAAAAAAGATGATATACCATAAGCATGGATGAGAATCTGTAGACGCTTAGCTATTTGGTTGATTGGATAAATGCCAGCATTAAGATAACCTGGCAAAGCACAGGGCGGGTAGACTGGACCTCTCTGGAAGAACTGCAAGAAATTATAGGTGAACTGGGAATGAAACGTGGTATCTCCGCCCAGCGTTTTAGAGGCCCAGACACAGACTTATTTTCCTCTGGTATGAAAGGTCATATCTTACAGTCAGCCCTGGGGACGCGGTCTGGGGTTTGAGTATCTGTCCTTGCCCCTAGGGTTAATCGGCCCATTGCTACAGTAGTCACTATGGTGGTTGACCTAAGTAAGACCAAAGGAATCGTCATAGGGGGAAATAGGTGGGTTGAAAAACAGGGAAAACATGATCTTGCCAATGATAAAATGGTGGAAAGGGGGCCCAGCAAGGCCTCTCGTAAACAACTGTGGTAAGATTTAATATCCGGGACCCCTCCGGGACCCTGCCCTGAGAGAAAATCTGAAACAACCTGATTCAGGGCTGTTAAGCCTGTTGAAAGCGTTGCCTAAGGGAAAGCAGTTTTCTCCCTTGGAGGAAGCCTCAAAAAAGTGAGGTGGGTCACCAAGTACCCCTCCACTGAGGAATTTAGGGGGTGTGTACCCCCTACTACTAGAGACAAGGGGTTAGGCCAGCATTGCCCTCTAGTGTGAGCAACAGGGGGCAATCAGAAGGGCCCCCCCATGTGGAATTAGCCATTTATTGGTCTCCCACTAACAGCCTGTACTAGCTCTGCTAGACAGTGGAACTGAAGGCACACTTCTCTATGGAAACTCCTCAAAATTTGGGGGAGAAACAAAAGCTGTTGATGGTTGTGGCAGACAAATTATCCAGATCAGATCAGACAAACTAGTCGTTGCCTACAGGTTGGCGGGCTTCCTCTCCACTGTGTTCTAGCGTATATTTGGGGTGTAGATGTTCTTCAGGATCTGGCTCTACCTACAACAGGTGAATTTGGGTTGTGTAACTTGTGATGATTTACCTTCCCTCTCTCAAGCAGTCCCATCGTTCTAAGTGTACTTAAAGCCACGAGGATGGGAGATTAATACCTACAGAATCCAAAGGCTGGGTCAATCCATAAATCTCCCGGGTGTCCTCCTGGGGAAGACCAAGGTGATGCTGGCGGTGGTCACTGATAAAATGCAAGCCTTCCCAGTCCCGAAAACAGTAAAGGAATTACAGGCTTTTGTTGGTTTATTGGGTTCCTGGAGACCTTTTATTCCCATTCTAGGACAGTTATTAAGACCTTTATATGCCTTGGTTAAGAAGGGAAGCCAAGGGGGTTGGGGTGCTAAATTGGAGGCTTTCTTAATGGCAAAAATGGTAGTAAGACAAATAAAGGCCCTGGGGGTATTAATGCCAGACGTGAGTTATGAACAGAAGTTCATACCCAGAGGGTTTGGCCAGGGCTTGTGGCAAGGACAAAATGGGAAATCCATTATTATTTGCATAAGTTCAATAGGAATCTGGCCTCCTTTTACGATGACACCATTGGAAACATTGGTTATATTCCTGAAGCTTTGACTGAAATGCTATTATTGAGAGAGACATGCCTAGATTCCAATATGACCAGACAGCTTTGAGGAACTAAGGTTGACTTTATGGAGCCAGTGAAGCCCCTTGGGGAAAAAAATTGGCCTGGTATCTTGCTTACAGGGTTCCTGGGAGCCTTACCAGGTGAGTAAGAGAGGTCCCTTCCTGGTAGGCTCAGGAACCTCGGGAGATTTGGGGGGACCTTGAGAAGAGGGGAAGTAATCCAAACCTATAGATATTGCCGGCAAGTCTGATGGTGAGTATTTGGCTTGGTTCTTAGCCTTGAATGGCTGTTAAAGGTTCACTCTGAAATTCCTTATGAAAAGTTCTAGCAAAGCCGATTTAAAAGAATCTAAATGGCAGTCACTGTTCTTACTGACTTTATGTAAATAGGCCAAGTTTGTTAAAACTGGACTCGTTTTACAATTTAGTCTCAATTTCAACCTTTTGCTAGAAGCGGGGGTGACTTTGGAGAAGAAAAAATAGTTTCTGTCACATACCTCTATAGGTGTTAGATTCTAGTTCTGGTTAATTGTACTTGAATGTTTATAAAACCAGGCTGGATCCTGCATTCTGGTTTCTTTGCATATATGGCTAATTTTCTGCCTGATCGCTTGCACACTATAGGCCTGACTTTGAAAACCCAGCTGCAGGTCCATCTCCTGAAATGAGACCACTGCTTAACGGACCTGACCTAATTTACCTGGTTATAAAATGTGGAACAGGTGTTGTCTCAGACGATCCATGAGCGGTCCAACAATGGCTCTAGGAAGGATGGGCCTCAACTCAGCACTAGGGAACATCTGCAATTGGGTGCAAGACCATTTCATTGCTCAAATCATGATCTGTGCCCCTTTCCAGCAGGGAGGAGCTAGAGACGTCATCACCCCAATACCTCAAGAATAAGGAATGGCGACAGCCAGGGGTGGTGGTGGCTCATGGAGACCAAACAGCTACTGTGCTAAATAAAATGAGATTTGTCCGATCTGTTGCCTGTAAAACATCTGTCTTACGGCCCCTAGCCTCACATAGCTGATGTTCCTTTCTGTTGCCTCGGGAACGGTCTTCCTGTCACGGACCCCCACCTACACTGAAGCTCCCAGTTGCTACAACCATGAAGCCTGAGGAAAGGACCACTTTACCAGATCATTCATGCTACTCTTTATACTGCTGCTGTGGGGTAGGGATGCACTCCCGATATTTGGCTCTAGGGTCCTCAAGGATGATTGGCATACAAAGATTATGTAGGCGGTAAAGACGTTGGGGGTGGAGGGTAGGAGTGCTGACAACACTGCCGCCATTTTGGGCCCTCCATCTTGTTCTCCCCTCTGGCGCACAGATGGTGCCCTTTAGATAATTAGCAGAGAGTCCCCGCCGCACAGATGAAACGACTTTAGATAACTACCTTGTGACCCATCATTGCCCCTCACTTCATAAAAGCTGTGGGTTGAGGTCCAGGTGGGCAGACACTGGCTCTGGGGCAGATCTCTGCCGGATCCCACCTGTCAGTAAATTATTCTGAGTAACTCTGTAAACTGTAGGGAGTGGCTTGCTTGGTGTTTTGGTTTTGGTTTTGGTTTGTTTGTTTTTTGTATAAAAATGTCTTCTCAGGATTGAGGATACACTGCTGACCCTCTTCCCCCTTCTGACCTAGTTATTTTGCCACTTCCTACATGAGCTAACTGAGCTTGGGCGTTAAGAACCCCTCTAAGATTTCACATCTAGCAGCGATTAGTTACACTCTTCACTTACCTTTCAGGCTTCAAAGACTAAGATTAAAAAGCGTTCCCTTTGCAATATAGAGGTTATTTTTAATAGAAAAATTCTTTAAAAACACTTTGGCCTTATCTAATAACTTTTTCTTTTTTTTTTTTTTTCCCCAAATGAGAGTAGTCTTTGAGAACACAGCTCCTTCCGGCTTCTTCCGAAGCGGGGGTCACGGGGGCGCTGTGTCTCATCTTTAGATGTGGCAGCACCATCTAGTGGTAAAAAGAGGCATAGACCTAGTGAGTTGATTTTCTTCATTGGACAACTATCCCCCTTTTTAAGGGTGACCAAGATTAATTTGGGGCCTCCAATTAAAAATGACTAAATAGGGCGCCTGGGTGGCTCAGTTGGTTAAGCGGCTGCCTTCGGTTCAGGTCATGATCCTGGAGTCCCAGGATCGAGTCCCACATCGGGCTCCCTGCTCAGCAGGGAGTCTGCTTTTCTCCCTCTGACCCTCTTACCTCTCGTGCTCTCTATCTCTCATTCTCTCTCTCTCAAACAAATAAATCTTTAAAAAAGGCCAAATATGTTTATCTCCCTTACTTGGGAAAAATTCTTCAAGTAATAATACCGAAAGAGAACAAAAGGCAGTGACTGAACAGAGGAAGGACAGAGCCATAGCCCGCTGGAGGGCATGACGGATGGGAGCCAGGGCTCAGTGCTGAGGCATTATGATCTATGAATGCAGGCATGAGGCCAGAGGCTGGAAAGGGGGATGAATTAAAACAGACTTCACCCTGCTACCCTATAGGAGTCAGGAGGTTTATACCCAGGGGGATGAGAAGTCAAGGACAGCAGGTCCTGCTTAGATCAGGAGGATAAAGAAGGAAAATCCACACCATGAATGGTGTGTCTCCCACCTCCTTCCCACACTCAGTTTCCACGTTCTTTTCTGGAGGAACCGAAGGGTGCTGGAGGAGACCCTGGCCGTCCAGGAGTCCCTCAGGGAGAAGGCTGCTGTCTTCCCTGAGGCCAGCATTCAACAGCCCATCCCCGCTTGTTTGAGTCTCTAACATGAGTGGATGGCCCAAAGTCATCACAAATTTGGGGAAAACAGCAATATAAAAAATGAAGATCAAAACCAACAAAAAGTGAGTGGAAACAATATACAAGGAGGGGGACAAAAGTTCCACTTAATAGTGTTGTTGACCTTAAAGGTAGAATTGGCCAGTTATTTTACCAGCAGAAGACGGGTTTATCTGGGGATAAAAGAGAATTGCAGTCCAGGACAAACAAGCTACCACAAACCTAGAGTCAAGTCTGGGGAACAAAGGAGAGGCACCCTTTTTTAAGGAGGAGAGGGGTCAGTTGGGAAGGCTGTTATGAACTCAAAGTCCACTGGAGTAACCTGGGAGCTCCAAGTGTGGTGGCTTCTCATTGGCTGAGCTGTTGCCTGGGGGATGAGGAAAGGTCTGTCTGGCTGGAGTAGTAGAGTCCTATGCACGTGCAAGGTCAAGTGCATTTAAGGTCAAGTGCGTCTCCTCCTGTTGGGTCTGCAATTGACTACAAGTGATAGAGTATGAAAGCTCCTTGCTGAAACCTCCTGACTCCATTTTAGTGAGGTATCCCATTACTAATGTTCACATTTCCTCTTTGGATCAAGATCTTTCCTTGAAAACATTGCTGATCAACAGTCAAGTTCTTCATATTTCGCAGCTGTGTCTCTCTGTGTCCGTAAGGACCTTTCCTGGCTGTCTTGTCTCAGGTGGGAGGGAAAGTACATACCATTTGGAAACCACTTAAGCCACATTTGGGTAACAGGGAGGGTTGAAGTGAGAACTGCTCGGGCACTTCCTCTCTGAAGCCTCTATCTTCCTCGGATTGTGAGCACTGAGCAGCATCACTTTCTTGGGCACATCCTTTCTGCAAAAGATAACACAGAATCAAAAGCAACATGGAAATTCCAAACTGTATGATGGTCCCAAACCAGGACCCTAGGTCTCAAAGTAACCAACTGAGAATCTTTATTGGCACTTAAAGAGAAAAGGCTTTTCCCTATGAAGGCAAACTTGGAGTCACCTATGCCTCCTGGAGTCTCCTCTTGAAGTGGCTGTGAGGCAGAAGCATTGAACAGAATAACCAAGCACGTTTGGAAAGATACAGCACACCTACAAACACAAAGCAACAGTTAATGAACTTTTTGCAAGAATAGCAAAACTTCAAAGATATTTTAAAACAGTATTGCCATTTCAAAAGAGCTGCTTAGAACCTGATGTGTGCTCAATAATTGTAAAGTTGTAAATTCAGAAATGATGCATTTGGGTAAGGATCCAGAGTCTGTTAATAGTTCAAGTAAAAGAAAGAATTTTGTGAATTCTGAACCTTCTAACCCTTCAGAAGTGCTCACAGGATCATAATGAGGCTGTTTTTTAAAATGTTATGATCAAAAGAGTTCCCCCTCCCGTTTTTTTTTTTTTAAGATTTTATTCATTGGACAGTGAGAAGGAGCAGGGGGAGGGGGAGAGGGAGAAGCAGACTCCCTGCTGAGTGGGGAGCCCGATGCAGGGCTCCATTCCAGGACCCCAAGATCATGACCTGACCTTAACTGACTGAGCCACCTAGGCTCCCCTGAAGTTTCCCCCTTTTGCAAGAGATTGGGAGATGCAGATAAAGGGCATTTTCTTTCCACAAAAGAGATAGAAGAATCAATAGATAAAGGTATACAGGCTGGTCTGGACATCTTGGGAAAGCTGTCTTCAGATCTTGTCTGTTTCAATTCTAGAAAACCTTTACTTTTAGGTCACCAGATGGTGTGTGGGTCCCATCAGGGTTTGGTGCTTTCCTTAGGTGTATCCCATGGATCCAAGAGGCTATTCTCTGGAGTTTGGTGGCCAGGGGTTGGTTAGTGGTACCTGATGAGGGCCTCTCCCGAGAAGTTGAAGAGAGTCTTTCTGGAGGTGTCTTTTCCAATAGACAAAATCAAGTTGCAAGGTATGATGCTTTTAAGATCATTGTCTCCTGGGAGTGCACTGTGAAAAGATTGCTCTACCAAAGCATGGTTATTTTTAATAAAAGCAACCAGACCTTTAGAGTATTGAAGTATATCTCCTTTATCAATTCTGGGTCAAAAGAGGCAGGGGCCAAGTGCCATGGGCGTCCTGTGACTATCTCAAAGGGTGAGCGTTTATAAGTTCCAAAGGGGGTGGATCAGAGATATGGAAGGACTAATGGCAATGCCTTTGGCCAAAGTCTTGGGAGAGTCTCTGCGAATATTGCCAATTGAGTGTTAATTGGGCAGTTATTGTGTTCAACCAACCCTGAGAATTGAGGATGATATGCACAATGGAAGTGTTGTAGGACTGGCCAAACAGTGCAGACTTGTTGAAGCACCTGGCCAGTGAAATGGGTTCCCCAATCTCTATGCAGTTCAAAAGGGGTTCCCCAGGTAGGGATAATTTTTTTTTCTAACAGAATTGGCCTGTCTACAAGGGAAAGCCTTGGTCCAGTGAAGAAAACATGCAAACCATGACTGAAACATACTTCTGTCCGTGAGACGGGGGAAGTTCCTTGAAATCCATTTGCCAAAACTCAAATGGTCCACTGGGCAATTTAAAATGCCCAAAGGCAGTATGGACAGTTTTCCCAGGATTGTATTTTGGACAAGTGGGACAAAGTAGACACTTTTGTAGTTTTCTTAATATTTATCGACCAATATTGGCTCATGAATGCTATCATTTTGTCAGGAGACCACTGATTTAATGCATGTACAATTGTAAGTGGTGGGAATTTTAGAATTCTGGTGGGACTGGATTGTCATTTGGTCCAAATCAAACTTCTCTCTTTTTATCGAAGCAAAGGTTATTAGATTTCTGATATTGTTTCTCCTTTTCTGGGGCCAATTGTTGGGCATCTCTGGTCAATTTTTCCAAATTATCATTTGGAAGAATTCTGTTTGGAGGATGACAGAGGTTTGGCCATCGGTCTCCTTGAGAGCAGCATTTTTGGCAGAAATATCAGCAGGGTGGTTTCCTTTGGCCTCCAGGGAGTTGAGTCTCAAATGCCCAGGAACCTTAGAAATAGCTACAGCTGCCGGCAAAAGTATGACAACTGATACATTTTGGCCATAGGAGCCATTTTGAATCTTATCCCCATTGGAGGTAAGGAGACCTCCTTGCTTCGGTAACGTTCCAAAATCATGAGCCTACCCCAAAGGCATACCGATTATCAGTATAAGTGTTTGTGGTTCTACCCTTGGCTAAAAAGAAGGTTGAGTAAGGGTATAGGCATATAACTCAGCCTCTTGGGCTGAAGTGGCCAAGGGTACAGGTGCTGCCCCAGTGACTTCAAAGGGAGTTGCAGCGACATGCCCAGCATGATGTTTACCGTTTTTATCCTTTAAATAAGAAGGATCAGTAAATCATGAAGAGTCTGAATTGGTAGGGCTTTCTAAAAGTTATCACAGGGAGTCAAGAGGTGATCTGTGAACATTGAGCAGTTAGGAGGGGTTTCATCCATGAAGGAGTAGGGAAGGGCTGCAGGGTTAGGGTTATTGCAATAAGAAAAAGTTACAGGAGGAACAGTTAATGGGAGAATGTCCTGGGAGATGAGGCAGTAGGCTGGAAAGGATTGAGTGGGACAAGGCTTCAAAAAGGCTTTTGTTGCACAAGAATGCTAAAAGGAAACCCTTGACGGTTTCTTCGGTGGCCTTAATCAAAAGGGCGGAGGCAGGAATGGCTCTGAGGCAAGGGGGATGTCACCAAGCCACAGAGCCTACTTGTTCGCTACAAGACCCCATGGGATAATGATGGTCCCTGCGTTCTCAGCGAGCACTCCGAGAACATTCCACTCCCTCTCACATCACCAAGTTGATAATTAGGATGTCTGAGGGCCGGGGGCTTTGCTAGACTTTTCTTTAAAGTCTGAAAGGCTGTGTCACCTCCGTTTTCTAAATAGTAGGGTTAGGCTTGTCCCTTTTTACCAAAGTATTCCGAGGCTGAGCCTAAAGAGAGAAGTTTGGAATCCAATTTTTTAAAAAATTCCAGTATAGTTAGCATACACTGTTATGTTATTTTCAGGTGTATAATACAGTGATTCCACAATTATATACTCCGTGCTCATCATTATTTTTAATCGCCTTCACCTATTTCACCCATCTCCCCTCTGGTAACCATCAGTTTGTTTTCTCTACTTAAGAATTATGTACTATACAGTGGCTAACTGAACATAATAAAAAAAAAAAGAGTCTGGCTTTTTGTTAGGCTCTTTTCTCCTCTGTTTTTTTTCTTAAATCCCACATCTGAGTAAAATCATATGGTATTTGTCTTTCTTTGCCTTATTTCACTTAGCATTATTCCCTGTAGATCCATCCACGTTGTTCTAAATGGCAAGATCTCATTGTTGTTTTTTTTATGGCTAATATTCCATTGTATATATCCAGCATCTTTTTTATCCATTCACCTATCAATGGACAAGGGTTGCTTCCATAATTTGGCTATTGTAAATAATGCTTCAATAAACATAAGAGTGCATATATATTTTTGAATTCATGTTTTCATAGTCTTTGGGTAAACACCCAGTAGTGGAATTACTGGATAATATAGTAGTTGTATTTTTAATTTTTTTAGGACCCTCCACAGTGGCTGCACCAGTTTGCATTCCCACCAACAGTGCACGAGGGATCCTTCTGCTCCACATCCTTGCCAACACTTGTTGTTTCGTGTGGTTTTGATTTTAGCCATTCTGACTGGTGTAAGGTGATATCTCATTGTAGTTTTGATTTGCATTTCCCTGATGATGACTGAGGTTGAGCATCTTTTCATGTGTCTGTTGGCCATCTGTATGTCCTTGGAAAAATACCTGTTTATGTCTTCTGCCTGCTTTTTAATTAGATTATTTGGTTTTTGGGTGTTGAGTTTTATAAATTCTTTATACATTTTGGACACTAACTCGTTATTGGATATGTCATTAGCAAATATCTTCTTCCATTCAGGAGGTTGTCTTTTTGTTTCGTTGATTGTTTCCTTTGCTGTGCAAAAACTTTTTATTTTGATGTAGTCCCAACAGTTTATATTTGCCTTTCTTTCCTTTGCCTCAGGAGATGTAACTAGAGATACATTGCTATTGGTGATGTCAGAGAAATTACTGCTTGCGCTCTCTTCTAGGATTTTTATGATTTCAGGTCTCACATTTAAGTCCTGAATCCATTTGGAGTTTATTTTTGTGTATGATGTAAGAGAGTGGTCCTGTTTCATTCTTTTGCAAATAGCTGTCTGGTTTTCCCAGCACCTTGTGTTGAAGAGACTTTTTCCTATTGCATATTCTTATCCCCTTTGTCATAGATCAGTTGACCATAAGAGCATGTGTTTATTCATTCCTGTGCTATCTATTCTGTTCCATTAATCTATGTGTCTATTTTTGCACCAGTACCATATCGTTTGATTACTACAACTTTGTAATATAACTTGAAATATGGGATTGTGATAGCTCCAGTTTTATTGTTCTTCTTCAAGATTGCTTTGGCTATTCAGGGTTTTTGTTTTGTTTTTTTGTGGTTCCATACAAATTTTAGAATTGTGTGCTCTAGTTCTGTGAAAAATGCTTTTGGTATTTTGGTAGGGATCTGCATTAAATCTGTAGATTGCTTTAGGTAGTATAGACATTTTAACAGTATTGGTTTTCTCAATCCATGAGCCTGGAATCTCTTTCCGTTTGTTTTCAGTTTCTTTCATCAGTGTTTTATAGTTTTCAGAGCACAAGTCTTTCACCATCTCGGTTGAGTTTATTCCTAGGTATTTTATTCTTTTTGGTGCAATTGTAAATGGGGTTGTTTTCTTAATTTCTCTTTCTGCTACTTTATTATTAGTGTATAGAAATGCAACAGATTTCTGCACATTGATTTTGTATCCTGTGACTTTACTAAATTCATTGGTCCGTTCTAGTAAGGTTTTTTTTGGTGGAGTCTTTAAGGTTTTCTATATAGAGTATCACGTCCTATAAATAGTGAAAGTTTTAATTCCTCCTTACCAGTTTGGATGCCTTTATACCTTTTTCTTATCTGATTGCTGTAGCCAAGACTTCCAGTACTATGTTGAATAAAAGTGGTGAGAATAGACATCCTTTAAGGGGAAAACTATCAGTTTTTGCCCATTGAGTATGATTTTCACTGTGGGTTTTTCATATATGACCTTTATTATGTTAAAATATGTTCCCTCTAGACCTACTTTGTTGAGGGATTTTATAATGAATGGATGTTGTACTTTGTCAAGTGTGTCTATTGAAAATAGAAGATTTTTACCCTTTCTCTTGTTGATGTGATGTATCATGTTGATTGATTTGTGAACATTGAACCACCCTTGCATCCCAGGAATAAATCCTACTTGATTGTGGTAAATGATTGTTTTTAATGTATTGTTGGGTTGGGTTTGCTAATATTTTGTTGAGGATTTTTGTATCTATGGTCATCAGAAATATTGGCCTGTTCTTTTTTTGTGGTATCTTTTATCTGGTTTTGGTATGAGGGTGATACTGGCCTCATAGAATGAATTTGGAAGTTTCCCTCCTTCTATTTTTTGGAATCATTTAGGAAGAATAGGTATTAACTCTTCATTAAATGTTTGGTGGAATTTACCTGTGAAGCCATCTGGTTCTGGGCTTTTGTTTTGGGGGAGTTTTTTTGTTGTTGTTGTTGTTGTTACTGATTCAATGTCCTTGCTGGTAATCAATCTGTTCAGTTTTCTATTTCTTCCTGTTTCAGTTTTGGGAGGTTATATGTTTCTAGGAATTTATCCATTTCTCCTAGGTTGCCTAATTTATTGGCATATAGTTTTTCATATTCTCTCTTACAAGTGTATTTCTGTGGTGGTGTCATTTCTCTCATTTCTGATTTTGTTTGAGTCTTTTTTTTTTATGAGTCTGACTAGAGGTTTATCAATTTTGTTAATCTTTTCGAACAAAGCTCTTGGTCTCAATTATCTGTTCTATTTTTTTAGTTTCTGTCATTTATTTCTGTTCTAATCTTCATTATTTCCTTCTACTGGTTTAGGTTTTCATTTGTTGTTCTTTTTCTAGCTCCTTTAGATGTTAGGTTGAGACTTTTCTTGCTTTTTGAGATAGGCTTGTAGTGTTATAAACTTCCCTCTAAGAACCACTTTTGCTGCATCCCAAAGGTTTTGAGCTGTGTTTTCATTTTTGTTTCCATGTACTTTTTGATTTCTTTCTTTTTTTTAAAAAAAAAGATTTTACTTATTTATTTGAGAGAGAATGCCAGAAGAGCAAGAGCAGGGGGAGGGGTAAAGGAAGAGGGAAACGCAGACTCTCTGTTGAGCAGGGAGCCTGATGCGGGATGTGATCCCTGGGACACTGGGAGGCATGGGATGCGATCCCGGGGACCCTGGGATCATGACCTGAGCTGAAGGCAGACGCTTAGCCGACTGAGCCACCCAGGTGCCCTCTTCTTTGATTTCTTGGTTGACCCTTTCATTGTTTAGTGGCATGTTATTTAACCTCCATGTATTTGTGGTCTTTCCAGACTTTTTCTTATGGTTAATTTCTAGTTTCATAGTGTTGTGGTCAGAAAAGATGCATAGTATAACTTTGATCCTTTTGAATTTGAGGCTTGTTTTGTGACCTATCATGTGATGTATTCTAGAGAATGTTCCATGTACACTTGAAAAGTGTGTGTATTCTGAACAGAGCTCATATTTAAATGCTTCATGATATTCTATTGTCCAGAACAAAATAGCATATTTAACTATCCCTTTTTCTGGTAAGCATTTAAGTGTTTTCTATTTCTTGGCATTGCATATAATGCTGCCATAAACATCCTATAATCCTTGTCCTTGGAGATGTTCTACTATTTCTCCAAGAAATATACCTCAAAACAAAATTTCTGGGACGCCTGGGTGGCTCAGTTGGTTAAGCGACTGCCTTTGGCTCGGGTCATGATCCTGGAGTCCCGGGATCAAGTCCTGCGTCGGGCTCCCTGCTCAGCGGGGAGTCTGCTTCTCCTTCTGACCCTCTTCCCTCTCGTGCTCTCTATCTCTCATCCTCTCTCTCTCTCAAATAAATAAATAAATAAAAATCTTAAAGAAAATTTCTGGATGGCAGAATATGAACATTTTTAATTTAAAATTCAAAGGTTGCCTCTTCCTCCCAACACACAAATGTACACTGTCACCAGCAGAGTTCAAGGGTGCCATTTTCCCCATACCTTATGGTATGCTAATGATCTTTTAAATTGTTTTCTAGCCTAATAGGTTATAAAAATGAGGTCTCATTATTATCTTAATTTGTATTTTCTTGAAAATTATTGAGGTTGAACAGTTTATCATTTGTATTTCTTATCCTGTATCCTGTGAATTGGCCATTCGTATCCTTTGAATATTTCTTTTGGATTATTTTTTTCTTACTGATTTATAGGAGGTATTTATGTGTTCTGCATAGAGGCTTTTTATCTTACAAGTTACCAATATTTTATTCGAATCTTGTCTTTTAGCTTTAGGATGTCTTGATTATACAGAAGTGTATAATAAGTATGTAGTCAAAATTATCTAGGTTTTGTGTCTTACTTACCTTCAAGGTTAAAATATACTTTTATATATTTTCCTGCAATCTCATTTCTTTTTTATGTTTAGCACTTTATCTTCATGAATTAACTATGGGTACAGTAACAATCTTACTTTACTATGTTTTCCTAAATGAATTCACTGGCAGCAACACTATTTATTGAATAGCTTAAACTTTTCTCATTGAGGTGAAATGACTATATCATGAATGGTATGTGGTGGTCTGGTCCACTGATCTACTTGTCTATTCTGGGCCAATACCACGTTTTCCTTATTATTCATTATAGTTTTATGTTATATTTTAATATTGGCTTAAGAATATGCTTCTTCTTTTTTAAAGGACTAATAAATGAACCTAATTTGTATTTTTATACTTTTTTTTCGTGGGGTGTTGAAAACCATTTCAATGAGTTTGAACACTCCCTCCTGTGCTTTTCTCTAGGATTGCTGTAGATGCAAGGGGATGGATGGGCACAGGGCACCATCTCAGGGACCTGTGTGTATGACTGGGGTATATTCCCTGCAATGCACCCTGCTTCCTCCCTAGAAAGCCCAGAGTTTTACTTTTTTTCTTTTTCAAATTTTGCTGAGCCATTTCTTCCATTAGGGCTACTGTCTAATGGAGAAGGTCACAGCACAACAGAAATAACTAAAAATAAAGTGGCTATATATTGAACTGTTAATTTACCTGTTATCACAAAAGAAGGAAGTCCATGTTCTTTACCGGGAGTTCAGATGGGCTTTTCCAAGACTGTGGATCCTTCACATTTAGTAAATCTTATATCTTGTCTGCTTTATATTTTTCTTCCAAATGTTACACAGTCCAGTCTACTCAGTGAATGCCTATATTTTCTATTAGCCTGACATTGACCAGATTCCTTGTAAACTATAATCCTGGTCTTACTGTGTCAGAGTCTTTGGCCTTTTTCCTGAATTGGCTTTCATTATAAAGAGTTCTTTACTTAAAATACCTTTTGATGAGTCATCAAGATTAAATAGCACCACTCTGAAAATTCCTCTTGCCACCAAACGCATGCTCCTTTAACGAAATCATCCTATCTGAATTTGGTAAACAAGTTGTTCTCTTAGGCTACTAGAGATGAAATCTTCATGACTTGCCACTTAGGTTTTCCCTAAAATCAAAGGCATTAACACCAGGCATTCTACAAAGAAGATAAATTAATTACGAGTTTCTTGTTCTCGTCATCTTAAACCCCTAGCATTGATTTTATCAATACATAAACTAATATCCCCTAATAAGTTTCAAGCAGAGATAAATGTATGCATTTCTTTGCATTTATGGGGTAATCAAACATTATATGTGCTTATTGATGCAGGGAAGTTTATGAAATTTCAGATAGTATCTGAGTTATTTCTATCTAGGAAGTTGGCAGAACCATCCAGGGCTAACAGTGGGCTTTTGTGCCCAAGTGTACCTGTCTTCCTTAGTAATTACTGTAGTTCCTAGAGAATTCTAGGTTTTTGCTCATGGCTGCTCCGTCTAGAGTTCATTCATCTTTACCCAGTTAAACAAATTTCATCTTTAAGACAGCCTGGAGTCCCTAATTCCTGGAACCTTGTGCAACACCATAGCCACCCAACCCAATACTCTTACCAATGAAGTGACCATCTTTAGAATTTACATAATGCCCCAGGCATTTCTCCATTCATTGTTTCCACTATAATGAGCTCTCCCTGAGGGCAGGGATTCAGTGTTACTTTTGTTGCTCAGCACTTAGTGGGACATTCTAGATGTCCTTTGTGTGAATGAATACAAAAATCACAACTGCCCTGAAAGAACATTTACAGGTGGTTCTATAGCCAAAGCTCTCCTAGCCCTCAGTGATTTCTCAGATTGTGGGATCAAGGACTGGCTTGAATTTAAGATGTGGCAGAAGTCAGAGTGGACCACAGCAATGACAGTGTCAAGCACAGTCATTAAGAGGCATAAAGAACAATAACATGGTGGGGCACCAGGGTGGCTCAGTCAATTCAGCATCTGACTTCGGCTCAGGTCATGATCCCAGGGTAAGTCTCCCTGCTTAGCGGGCAGTCTGCTGCTGCTTCTCCCTCTGCCCCTCCGCCTGCTCACGTTCTCTTTCTTGCTCGCTCTTTCTCTCTCAAATAAAATCTTAAAAAAAAAAAAAAACATGGTCACAGATCATTGGAGAATCCTCTGGTTGATTTTCTGAGCCTAAAAGCAGGGTCTTGTCAATGGAATCAATGTAGTATCAATCAAAGGAGAGAACCTGCCAGTTCAGCTAGCTCACAGAGATGCAGATGTCTTTAGAACTAGAGTACTATTAAAAAGTTCAGTTTGAGAGGTGCCCAGGTATCTCAGTTGGTTAAGCATCTGCCTTGATCACAGGGTCCTGTGATCAAGCCCCACATTGGGCTCCCTGCTTGGTGGGAGCTCCCTGCTCAGCCTGCTTCTCCCTCTCCCTCTGCCTGCCACTCCCCTTGCTTGTGCGCTCTCTCTCTCTCTTTCTCAAATCTTTAAAAAGTTCAACTTGACAACTCACTACAGTATTTCATACTTTACCATCAACAGCAAGAAAATATCAACCAAATGGAGTACAAACTAGTAAGATTGGGTTGAAGATGAAAATGTGCCACATCTTGTCCTTAAATGGTATCTTTTTAAAAATTAACATATAATGTATTTGTTTCAGGGGTACAGGTCTGTGATTCATCAGTCTTATATAATACCCAGGGTTCATTATAACACATACCCTCCCCAATGTCCATCACCCCTACCCCACTCCTCTCCAGCAACCCTCAGTTTGTTTCCTAAGATTAAAAGTCTCTTATGGTTTGTTTCCCTCTCTGGTTTCATCTTGTTTCATTTTTTTCCTCTCTCCCTCTATGAATCTCTGCCTTGTTTCTTAAATTCCACATATCAGTGAGATCATACGATAATTGTCTTTCTCTGATTAACTTATTTCGCTTAGCATAATACCCTCTAGTTCCATCCATGTCGTTGTAAATGGCAAGATTTCTTTTTTTTATTATGTTCAATTAACCAACAGATAGTACATCATTAGTTTTTGATGTAGTGCTCAATGAATCATCAGTTGCATATAACACCCAGTGCTCATCACCCCATGTGCCCTCCTTAATACCCATTACCCAGTTACCCCATCTCCCACCCCCTCCCTTCTGCAACCTTCAGTTTGTTTCCCAGAGACCAGAGTCTCTCATGGTTTGTCTCCCTTCCTGATTTTTTTCCCATTCAGTTTTCCCTGCCCCTGTGGTCTTCCACACTCTTCCTTATGTTCCACATATGAGTGAAACGATATGATAATTGTCTATCTCTGCTTGACTTATTTCACTTAGCATAATCCCCTCCAGTTCCATCCATGTCATGCAAATGGTGGATATTTATCCTTTCTGATGGCTGAGTAATATTCCATTGTATATATATATATATATATATACCACATCTTCTTTATCCATTCATCTGTTGAAGGACATCTCAGTATCTTCCACAGTTTGGCTATTGTGGACATTGCTGCTATGAACATTGGGGTGCATGTGACCCTCCTTTTCACTACATCTGTATCTTTGGGTAAACGCCTAGTTGTGCAATTGCTGGGGCATAGGGTAGCTCTATTTTTAACGTCTTGAGGAACCTCCATACCGTTTTCCAGAGTGGCTGTACCAGCTTGCACACCCACCAAGAGTGTAAGAGGTTTTCCTTTCTCCACATCCTCTCCAACATTTATTGTTTCCTGTATTGTTAATTTGTGCCATTCTAACTGGTGTAAGGTGGTATCTCATTGTGGTTTTGATTTGTAATTATCCTTTGTGATGGGGTCTTTGTCTGGTTTTGGGATCAGGGTAATGCTGGCCTCATAGAACAAATTTGGAAGTTTTCCTGCCATTTCTATTTTTTGGAACAGCTTCAGTAGAATAGGTATGGTTTCTTTTTTAAATGTTTGATAGAATCCCCTGGGAAGCCATCTGGCCCTGGACTCTTGTTTTTGGGGAAGTTTTTGATTACTGTTTCAATTTCCTTGCTGGTTATTGGTCTGTTCAGATTGTCTATCTCTTCCTGTTTCAGTCTTGGTAGTTTGTAAGTATCCAGGAATGCACCCATTTCTTCCAGATTGCCTAGTTTGTTGGCATATAGCTGCCGGTAATAAGTTCTAATAATAGTGTCTATTCCCTTGGTACTGGTCATGTTTTCTCCCCTTTCATTCATGATTTTATTAATTTGGATCCTTTCTCTTTTCTTTTGGATAAGTCTGGCCAGAGGTTTGTCGATCTTATTCTTTCAAAGAATCAGCTTCTAGTTTCATTGATCTGTTCTACTGTTCTTCTAGTTTCTAGTTCATTGATTTCTGCTCTAATCTTTATTATTTCTCTTCTCCTGCTTGGTTTAGTCTTTATTTGCTGTTCTTTTTCCAGGTCCTTTAGGTGTAAGGTTAGCTTGTACATTTGGGATTTTTCTAATTTTTTGAGAGAGGCTTGGATGACTATGTACTTCCCTCTAAGGACCGCCTTTGCAGTATCCCATAGGTTTTGAACCAATGTGTTTTCCTTTTTGCTGGTTTGCATGAATTGTTTAAGTTCCTCTTCAATTTCCTGGTTGACCCATTCATTCTTTAGCAGGATGCTTTTTAACTTCCAAGTGTTTGTGTTCCTTCCAAATTTTTCCTTGTGGTTGAGTTCCAGTTTCAAAGCATTGTGGTCTGAAAATATGCAGGAATGATCTCAATCTTTTGGTATCAGTTGAGACCTGATTTGTGACCCAGTATGTGATCTATTCTGAAGAAAGTTCCATTTGCACTTAAGAAGAATGAGTATTCTGTTGTTTTAGGATGGAATGTTCTGTATATATCTACAAAGTCCATCTGGTCCAATGTGTCCTTCAAAGCTCTTGTTTCTTTGTTGATCTTCTGCTTAGATGATCTGTATATTGCTGTGAGTGGAGTGTTGAAGTCTCCTACTATTAATGTATTATTATCAATATGATTCTTTATTTTGGTTATTAGTTGGTTTATGTAGTTGACTATTCCCATGTTAGGTGCATAGATATTTACAACTGTTAGATTTTCTTGTTGGATAGACCCTTTAAGTATGATATATATAGTGTCCCTCTACATCTCTTACTACAGTCTTTGGTTTAAAATCTAATTTGTCTGGGGTGCCTGGGTGGCTCAGTTGGTTAAAGCGACTGCCTTCGGCTCAGGTCGTGATCCTGGAGTCCCCGGATCGAGTCCCACATCGGGCTCCCTGCTCAGCAGGGAGTCTGCTTCTCCCTCTGACCCTCTTCCCTCTCGTGCTCTCTATCTCTCTCATTCTCTGTCTCTCAAATAAATAAATAAAATCTTAAAAAAAAATAAAATAAAATCTAATTTGTCTGATATGAGAATTGCTACCCCAGCTTTCTTTTGAGGTCCATTGGCATGGTAAATTGTTCTCCATCCCCTCACTTTCAATCTGGAGGTGTCTCTTGTAGAAAGCATATGGATGGGTCCTGCTTTTTTATCCAATCTGAAACCCTGTGTTTTTTGATGGGAGCATTCAGCCTGTTCACATTGAGAGTAACTATTGAAAGATATGAATTTAGCGCCATTGTATTGCATGTAAAGTCCCTGTGTCTATAGATTGTTAATTTCTGGTCTATATTTCTCTTGGGGTCTTTCTTCCTTTGTAGAATCCCCCTTAATATTTCTTGGAGGGCTGGCTTGATGGTCACATATTCTTTCAGTTTCTGCTGGTCCTGGAAGCTCTTTATCTCTCCGTCCATTCTGAATGACAGCCTTGCTGGATAAAGTATTCTTGGCTTTATGTTGTTCTCATTTAGTACACTGAATATGTCTTGCCGGCCCTTTCTGGCTTGCCTGGTCTCTGTGGATAGGTCTTATGTTATTCTGATGTTCTTCCCTCCATACATAGGAAATCTCTTCCCTCTAGCTGCTCTCAGGATAGCTTTCTTGGCTCTAAGATTTGCAAGTTTCACTATTATATGTTGGGCTGTTAGTCTATTTTTATTGATTTTGGGAGGGGTCCTCTCTGCTTCTTGGACATGAATGCTTGTCTCCTTCCCCAGATTAGGGAAGTTCTCAGCTATGATTTGCTCAAATATAGCTTCTAGCCCTCTCTCTCTCTCCCCACCCCCTTGGGGATCCCACTAATTCTGACATTGGAATGTTTCATGGCATCACTGATCTCTCTACATCTATTTCAGTGGGCTACTAGGTGCCTATCCCTATCTTCCTCAGCTTCCTTCCTTTCTATCAGCTTATCTTCTGGATCACTGATTCATTCACTCTGGCTGTTAGAGTATCCAGTTTAGACTGCATCTTATTCATAGCATTTTTAAGTTCAGCCTGCTTAGATCTCATTTCTGCCTGTAGAGATTCTGTATTGTCACTAATGACTTCATGATTGCTATCCTGAAGTCTATCTCTGACATCTTGCTTATATCCATATCCATTAGATCTCTGGCAGAGGACATTGTCTCTGAGTCTTTGTTGGGAGTTCCTCCTCCTAGTCATTCTGTCAAGGGATGGTTGAGCTAATGAACAGAGTCTAAAATATCAACCACGACCCAAGCAAAATGCACCTTAGAAAAAATCCAAAGTGGTCAAAAGCTATCACAGATACACAACCAAAGCCAAGATGATCCAAAACAATAAAAAAAGAAAAAAAAGGGGGGGGCAGGGAGAGAGATTATAATCTCTCAGGGTGAACAAAGCAGGGTGATCTGCCTGTCCCTGAATGATTTTTAGTCTGTGTGTTAGAAGACACTACACCTCAAAATTGCAAAGAAATCAGAAATATATATACCAAGATAAAATCGAATAGAGTGAAAAATGGGCAGTATGGGGCATAAATCTTTAAAACATAGATGTAAAAAAAATAAAACTTACAAAGTGACTTAAAAACATTGGTTAGGAAATAAGAATCTATTTGAAATGGGAACAGGGTGAAAAAAAGAAAATAATAAAGAAATGTAAAATTTTAGCCTGAAATATAAGAGAGTTGTGAAGGAACACCTGGAGCTCCCTGTATTTTCCCCTGGCGCTGGAGTTTTACCGTCCTGTGAGAAATAAGCTTATCATTCACCTGTTCTTCCAGTCTGTTTTCTAGGGGAGGGGCCTGCTGCTCAGCTGCTCAGGGGTCTTTGCCTGGATGGAGTTGCACCACCCCTTGTCAGGGGGATGGGCTTAATGTGAGCTGGTTGGCCATGTGGCTTTTGTTCCCTGGTGTCTTTTCACTTCTCTTTAGAGGGTCAGAGCATATATGACCCAGCAGGAATCTCCAGCCCAGAGCCACAAGATTGCAGTTCCCCCCACCCTTCAACAAATCCTCTAGGTCAAACTGTCTCCACCTCTGTGCCTACCAAACTCTACAGACTCATGCAATTTGTGCCAGCTGCACCTCTCCTGGGGGAGTCATGGGGACCTGTGAGTGTCTCTGTGCTTTGTGACTTTGCAATTACTAGCAGCTGTGGGCTCGTGGGGGCACCCTCTTCCACAGTTCCCAGGTCACGCTGGGTGCTGGCCCAGTGTCCCTTCAGGGGTCATACCGCCCTGAGAGCTGTCGCCCAGTCATGGGCGTGGGTTCTTTGTGTGCCAAACCGCCAAATCCCGCGGCTCCTGACAGCTGTACCTCTCCCAGGGGAGTTATTGGGACCCGCAAGCGTCTCTGCACTTTGTGACCTTGCAATCGCTAGCAGCCAGGGCTCACACATGCACCCTCTTCCACAGCTCCCTGGTCATGCTGGGTGCTGCCCCAGTGTCCTTTTGTGGGCCAGACCACCCTGAGAGCTGTTGCCCTGTTGTGGGTGCAAGCCATTTTATAACTCCCCTAGGATGTTAAACAGCCCACACCTTCTAGTCCTTTTCAGGGTGGTCAGGCAGAGGGCAGTCTCCACTGGCTTGGCTCGTGGTTTATGGTGACCAAAGTTGAGAGTCCCTTCTGGGCTTGCTGACCATAACCAGTCTCCCTGCTCCACTGCTTGGGCACTCCATCAATTCAGGCTCCCCTATTCTTTCTGAGACTCCTGGAATCCTGAGACCACAATAATCCACCTAGAATTCTTCCCTGTTCATCCCCTGTGCCCTTTTCAAAAGGGAGTGCCTCTCACTAGAGCAGATTTCCAAGGGTCCCGATTTTTTGCTCCAGTGTTATATCACTTTCTGGTGGCCGGCTCATGGAGGCTTCCTCCCCACCTCTGTTTATCTTCCAGTATTTTCCCCAAAGATTCAAGGTTCCGCACCTCCTACCTTGCAAAAAGTAGTCGTTTTTTCTGCTTGTGGAGATCCAGATAAATCTTCTTACATCTCAGGTTGAATTCATGTGTGTTCAGAATGGTTTGATAGATATCCAGCTAAATTTGAGGGACCAAATGAAACGAGGCTCCCTACTCTTTTGCCATTTTGCCCCCAGCCAAGATTTTTCTGATGGCTGTGTAATATTCCATTGTGTGTGTGTGTGTGTGTGTGTGTGTGTGTGTGTGTGTATACACATATATATATGTATCTTCTTTATCCATCTGTCAGTAGACATCTGGGCTCTTTCCATAGTTCAAATATTGTAGACATTGTTGCCATAAACATTGGGGTGCAGGTGCCCCTTCTTAACACTACATTTGTATCTTTGGGGTAAATACCCAGTAGTGAAATTGCTGGGCATAGGGTAACTCTATTTTCAACTTTTTGAGGAACCTCCATACTGTTTTCCAGAGTGGCTACACCAGCTCGCCTTCCCACCAAGAGTGTAAGAGGGTTCCCCTTCCTCCACATCCTCGCTAACATTTGTTGTTTCCTGTCTTGTTAATTTTAGCCATTTTGACTGGTGTGAGGTGGTATCTCATTGTGGTTTTGATTTGTACTTCCCTGATGCCAAATGATATTGAGCACTTTTTCATGTGTCTGTTGGCCATCTGGATGTCGTCTTTGCAGAAATATCTGTTCATGTCTTCTGCCCATTTCTTGATTGGATTATTCTTTGGGTGTTGAGTTTGATAAGTTCTTTATAGATCTTGGATACCAGTCCTTTATCTTTATCTGTAATGTCATTTGCTAATATCTTCTCCCATTCTGTCGGTTGTCTTTGGTTTTATTGACCGTTTCCTTTGGTGTGCAAAAGCTTTTTATTTTGATGAAGTCCCAAAAGTTCATTTTTGTTTTTGTTTCCTTTGCCTTTGGAGACGTATCCAGCAAGAAGCTGTTGCAGCCAAGGTCAGAGAGGTTGCTGCCTGTGTTCTCTAGGATTTTGATGGATTCCTGTATCACATTTAGGTCTTTTATCCATTTTGAGTTTATCTTTGTGTATGGTGTAAGAGAATGGTCCAGTTTCATTCTTCTGCATGTAGCTGTCCAATTTCCCGAAAACCATTTGTTGGAGAGACTTTTTTCCATTGGTATTCTTTCCTGAATTGTCAAAGACTACTTGACCATAGAGTTGTGGGTCAATTTCTGGGTCTTCTATTCTGTTCCATTGATCTGTCTGTTTTTGTGCCAGTACCATAATGTCTTGATGATGACAGCTTTGTAATATAGCTTGAAGTCCATAATTGTGATGCCCCCAGCTTTGGTTTTCTTTTTCAACATTCCTTTGGCTATTTGGAGTCTTTTCTGGTATACCAACAATGAAAAGAAAGAGAGATTAAGGGGTCGATCCCATTTACAATTGCACCCAAAACCATAAGATACCTAGGAATAAATCTAACTGAAGAGGCAAAGGATCTGTACTCAGAAAATGATAGAATACTCATGAAAGAAATTGAGAAAGACATAAAGAAATGGAAAAAGTTCCATGCTCATGGATTGGAAGAACAAATATTGTGAAAATGTCTATACTACCCAGAACAATCTACACATTCAATGCACTCCCTATCAAAATACCACCAACTTTTTTCACAGAACTGGAACAAATAATCCCAAATGGTATCATTTTAATAGACGGCATGAAGCTTGAGATTTTGTATTTATTCATCTATTAGTATCAATTGTTACAAATTTTGGATCTTTGAAAGCTCATGGAGGGGGGAATTTTTAGATTTATTAATATTTATTGCTACAACTGAGGAAATGTGGCAGATGGTGCTTCCCACTGCATTGTTTTTTTTTTTTTTTTTTTCCTTCAATTTTCTACCAATTTAGTATGAAGAAACCTCTGGTAAACCTCTTCTGTCTAAAAACATGTCGAAACAGTGAATAGAGTACTTACAGGGTTGGATAATTGGAAAGATGGGAAAGTTTTGTTTCTTTTTAAATGTCCATATTATTTAATTTTCTTTTTAAAATGTGCATTATACTTAAATAACTGAATAATCATCTAAATCAGCAGGTGATGAGTGATCTGCCTAACCCTCACTTTTCAGGGTTTGGGCAGTATTCACTGCATTTACAAGCCCTTCTGGGGGAGCGGGAGGGAAGGAAGTCTCAGCCTTGACACTTACAAGCAAGTCCCCTTATTTCCTCTTATTTTCCAGCCCCAAGGACTGCAGGAAACAGGCTAGGAAGAGCTCTAAAACCTTGACATTTCAGCCTGCAGTTGATCTTCCTGAACGCTAGGTGGCACTTGTGTGTCTCTACAGGGAAACCATCTAGACAGAAATTTTTAAAAAGTTAGAAACATTTGACAAATCACCAGATTAACCCAAGGAGAAATGGAATGTATGTGTTTTCTTGACACATTTTTGTGAGCAGATCAGAAAATTTTATCTTGATAAATTCTATTTTCTCCTCAATTAGGAAAAGATAACATTCTGATATCTGTCTGAATATTCCCATATCTAAATTTAAACTCATATATAAGATTATGGACATTGACTTAACAATCAAAATGTGCATTGTGTATACATATTCATGTCATTCCAAATCTTTGAGTGCCCACATGTGGTAAAAAGTCAAGACATATCTTAGACTTAGCCGCCGCCTCAGTGTAACTGAGAGACATCTGTTTCCTTACAAATTTTGGGTTACATTGCAAATCTAGCTTCCGTTAATTGAACACAAGATGGCACGAAACCCAGCCCCAGCCAGTTCCTGGGTTTTCCCAATAGTTGAAATTGATGGCAGCACGCTTAGAGCCTTTTTTTGACCTTTTTTGACCTGTGTTTGCATCCTCATTAAGACATATACACAAATGCATTACTGATAAGGGGGGAAAAGTAACTCACATGTCTATTAACAGTAGAAGAAATAAATTGTGGTAGGTTCATAAAATGGAATGCTATACAGCAAGGAAAATGAACAACTGTAATATCGATTGAAATAAGCTGGACACAGAATATAGGATTCCATTTTTATAAATTCAAAAACAGGCAATGAATCAATGGTTTTAGAAGTTAAGGTAGTAGTTAAATTTGGGGAGGAGGTGAGATTAGTAATTCAGAGTGCGTACAAGAGGAACTTCTAGGTAGTAGTTATGTTCTTGTTCTTCAACTAGATTTCTTCATTTTGTGATAGTTCATTAAGCTATATATTTATGGTCTGTTCACTTTTCTATGTGTCTGTAATACTTTGAATTAAAAAGTTACAATAGAGGGCGCCTGGGTAGCTCAGTCGTTAAGCATCTGCCTTCAGCTCAGGTCATGATCCCAGGGTCCTGGGATTGAGCCCCGCATCGGGCTCCCTGCTCGGTGGGAGGCCTGCTTCTCCCTCTCCCACTCCCCCTGCTTGTGTTCCTGCTCTTGCTGTGTCCCTCTCTGTCAAATAAATAAACAAAATCTTTAAAATATATATATCTTTTTTAAAAAAGTTAAAATACATATAAATCTTTTTAACATCTCTGAACAGGCCAGAGATTTAAAAACTCCAAATGGATTAAAGACCTAAATGTGAGACCTGAAGCCATAAAAATCAACAGGTGTGAGGTTTTAGGATCTATCTAAATGCTATATACATAGCATAGAGTTTCTTTTTGTGTATGGTGTTAGACAGTGGTCCAGTTTCATGCTTTTACAAATAGCTGTCCAGTTTTTGCAATACCTTTTGTTAAAGACACTTTTTCCCATTGGATATTCTTTCTTGCTTTATTGAAGATTAATTGGCCATATAAGCATGGATTTATCTCTAGGCTCTCAGTTCTGTTCTTTTGATCTACATGTCTATTTTTGTGCCAGTACCAACTGTTTTGATTACTACAGCTTTGTAATATAACTTGAAATCTGGGATTGTGATACGTACATTTTTGTTCTTCTTCAAGGTGGTTTTGGCTATTTGGGTCCTTTGTGGCTCCATACAAATAGAGAATTAGGATTAAATTTTTTAGCTTTGTGAAAAATGTTGGTATTTTGATAGAGATTGCATTAAATTTGTAGATTGCTTTAGGTAGTATGGACATTTTAATAATATTTGTTCTTCCAATCCATGAGAATGGAATATCTTCCCATTTATTGGTGTCATCTTCGGTTTCTTTAATCCATGTTTTATAGTTTTCACAGTACAGGTGAAACCTAACCTTGGTTAGGTTTATTCCTGTTTATTCGTAGATATTTTATTCTTTTTGATGTAATTATAATGGGACTGTTTTCTTAATATCTCTTTGTGCTGCTTCATTATTAGTGTATAGAAATGCAAGAGATTTTCACATGTTGATTTTGTATCCTACAACCTTAGTGAATTCATTTATCAGTTTTAGTAGTTTTTTGGTGGAGTCTCAGAGTTTTCTGTATATAGTATCATGTCCTCTGCAAATAGTGAAAGTTTTACTTCCTCCTTACCAATTTGGATGTATTTTATTTCTTTTTGTTGTCTGATTGCTCCAGCTAGGACTTCCAGTACTATGTTGAATAAAAGTGATGAGAGTGGACATCCTTATCTTATTCCTGACTTAGGGGAGGGGAAGAGTTTTTAGTTTCCCCCCACTGAGTATAATGTCAGCTATGGTTTTCTCATATATGGCCTTTATTATGTTATGGTTTGTTGCCTGTAGACCTACTTTGTTGAGGTTTTTTTTTTTTTATCATGAATCATGAATGGACATTGTACCTTGTCAAATGCTTTCTCTGCATCTATTAAAATAATCCTTTTTAAAAAAATCATATCAACAGGAGAAAGAATTGTGTTGATTTGCAAATATTGAATCACCCTTGTATCCCAGGAATAAACCCCACTTGATCGTGGTGAATGATTTTTTTCTTTGTTTTAATGTGCTGTTTGATTTGGTTTGCTAATACTTTTTTTTTTTTCTAAGGGTTTTGGCATCTATGTTCATCAGAGAAATTGGTCTGTAGTTCTCTTTCTTCATAGTGTCTTATCTGGCTTTGGTGTCCCAGTAATGCTGGCCTTATAGAATGAATTGGGAAGCTTTCCTTCCTCTTCTATTTTTTTAAATAATTTCAGAAGCATAGATATTAATGCTCTTTAAATGTTTGCTAGAATTCACCTGTGAAGCCATCTAGCCCTGGACTTCTGTTTGTGGGAGTTTTCTGATTACTGATATAATTTCATCGCTGGTAATTGGTCTGTTAAAATTTTCTACTTTTCCCCCCTGATGTTTTGGGAGCTTATGTTTCTCAGGATTTATCCATTTCTTCTAGGCTGTCCAATTTGTTGCCATGTAATTTTTCATCGTATTCTCTTATCCTTTTTCTTTCTGTGATGTTGGTTGTTATTTCTCTTTCATTTCTCATTTTCTTTGAGTTCTCTCTCCCCCCACCCCCCCCCCCTTGTCTCTGTCTCAATGAATCTGGCTAAAGTTTTATCAATTTTGTTATATTTTCAAAGGATCAGCTCCTGGTTTCATTCATAGGTTCTATTAGGGTTTTTTAGTTTCCATATCATTTATTTCTGCTCTAATGGTTATTATTTCCTTCCTTCTACTGGTTTTGGGTTTTGTCTGTTGTTCTTTTTCTAGCTCCTTTAGGTGTAAGTTTGGGTTTATTGGAGATTTTTCTTGCTTCTTGAGCTAGGCCTGTATTGCTCTTAATGTCCCTCTTAGAACAGCTTTTGCTGCATCCCAAAGAATTTGGGCCATAGTGTTTTCATTTTCATTTGTCTGCGTGTGTTTTTTTTTAATTCTTCTTTGATTTCTTGGTTGACCCAGTCACTGTTTAGTAGCATGTTATTTAACCTCCCTGTATTTGTTTTCTTTCTAGATTTTTTTTCTTGTGGCTGATTTCTACTTTCATAGCATGTCGGAAAAGATGCTTGGTATGACAGCAAACTTTCTGAATTAGTTGAGGCCTATGAGGCCTAACGTGGTCTATTCTGGAGAATGTTCCATGCACACTTGAAGAGAATGTGTATTCTACTGTTTTAGGATGGAATGGTCTGAATATATCTGTTAGATCCATCTGGTGGAATGTTTCATTCTAAACCGCCCCTTCCTTGTTGATTTTCTCTTTAGATAATCTATCCGTTGTTGTAAGTGGTGTGTTAAAGTCCCCTACTGTTATTGTATTATTATCAATGTTTTTCCTTTATGTTTATTATTAGCTGCTTTGTGTAGGCTGCTCCCATGTTGGGTACATAAATATTTACAATTGTTTTATCTCCTGTGGGATTGTTCCCTTTATGTAGTGTTATTCTTTGTCTCTTGTTACAGTCTTTAAAGTCTCTTGTCTGATATAATTATTGCTACCCAGTTTCTTTTCACTTCCATTTACATAATAACTGCTTTTCCATCCCTTTACTTTCAATCTGCAGGTGTCTTTAGTGCTGAATGAGTCTCTTGTAGGCAGCATGTGGATGGGTCTTGGTTTTTTATCTATTCTGTCTCCCTATGTCTTTTGATTGGAGCAGTCAGTACATTTATATTCAAAGGTAATTTTGATAGGTATGTACTCATTGCCATTTTCTTACTTGTTTTACTGTTGTTTTTGTAGTTCTTCTCTGATCCTTTTTTCTCTTCTACCATGGTTTGCTGGCTTTCTTTAGTGATATACTTGGATTTCTTTTTATTTTTTACAAATCACTGGATTTTCATTTGTGATTACCATTAGATTTCTATATAACATCTTGTGCATATAGCCATCTATATTAAGTTGATGGTCGCTTATATTCTAAAAGTGCTAAATTTTTACTCCTCTCCCCCTGCACCACATCTTAAGTATGTAGTGTCATAGTTTACATTCTTTTATTTTTTGAATCACTTGATTGGTTTTTACAGGTACACTTAATTTTACTGTTTTTGTGCTTCCTTCTTTTCTTATTGCAGCTGATGGTCTTTCATTCCACTTAAAGAATCCCCTTTAACATTACATGGAGAGCTGGTTTAGTGGTCATGAATTCCTTTAACTTTTGTTTGGGGAACTCTTTATCTCTCTTTCTATACTGAATGATAGCCTTGCTGGATAGAATATTGTTGGTTGCAGGTTTTTCTCTTTTCACCACCTTGTGGTGGCTGCTTGCACATTGCCACACTTGTGGTGCTAGTTGGGATAATACACCTGTGGGAGGTGTGTTGGAGGGAGTGAGTCCACAGGAGAACTCGGGCATGAGGCACACTGATAGCAAGGTAGGTGGAGAGTGTTGGACTTGTGCTTGTTCCCACAGATATCCCTGTATCTAGGCTGGGGGGCAGGCAAGGGAAGTGGCACCTGGTAGCTCTTTTGTCCTAAGAGAAGTCTTCCAAAGATCCCCAGCCCTCCGGCATACACGCTGAGATTAGTAAATAAATCTCTCCATATACTCCAGGCATCTTTCAAATTGCTGCATCTCAGAGATTCTGTTGGTTGTGCTGTCTCCTTAAAGGAGGGAGCTCAGTTTCCCACTGCCCTCCTGGCTCTCCCAGAGCCAAGCCCACTGACTTTTAAAGTTCTAGGTGTTAAGCCCCACTGATTGTAAGAACTCATGAAGTTAGGCCCCTGTAGTTTTCAAGGCCAAATGTTATCAGGGATTTGTCTTCTCAGTGTGAGTGCCCTGCACCTGGGGTGGTTGCCGTTAGGTCTGCTCCTCTCCCTTCTGTGTGCTGCAGCATCCCTCCCTCACATGGACCTTCCTGCAGTTTGGCTCCTGGCCTCATCTCTTTGTGGCCTCTTCTCCGCATTAGCTTTGGAGAATCTGTTGTGTCAGTCTTTGGGTCATTATTTACACTGGGTGTTATCTAGGTGTATTCATGTGGCGAGGTAAGCCTGGGATCCTCCTCCTCTGCCAGTCGCCCAGTCTTAATTTTGAAAATCTTACCAAGTTGGTGGTAACATGAAATCATTTATTCATGTATATCCAGATCTCTAGTCATTCTGTTCATGTTTATTGAGTAACTAGTATATGTACATTCAGTAGATGTACATACATAGAAGTACATTCTATGTAAGTACATAGTATACATTCAGTATATGTATATACATAGTATGTACATAGTATACATTCAGTATATGTACATAATAGAAGCATTCAGATATTTTGAGTTGGGGTGGAAGGGTGGGTTTTCCTGGTGTGTCTCACATTTACCACCTAGCCTGAGTGGAGTTATAAATAGATGTTCTGGGATCCAAAAGCATGATTATTTTGAGTCTGACCTGCTGATTTGTCTCTTACGTCCCTTCCTTTCCTCATGTTTGGCAATTTTATCTCTACCTACAAATTCTCCACCTCCACTTACTAGAATCAGTTATAATCTGAGAAAGGAAACTTTCACCCGGTTGCAACCATGCTTCCACACAGCCTTTGCATCATAATCCTTATCAGTCTGATGTGAAGGCTGCATTAATGCCCCGAGGCTGCTGTAGCAAAGCCACCACCTTTTTTAGTCCAGCTTTGTAGCAAGTCTTGAAATCAGGAAGAGTGAGTCCTTCAACTTTTTTCTAATTGTTTTAGCATTTCCATTAATTTTAGGATTGGTTTGTTCAATTCTTCAAAACAAAGGCATCTATATGCATAACGAATATTGGTCTATAGTTTTTTTGTGATATCTTTGTGGCAGCCAAGGAATAAATCTGATTTTTAAGAAACCTATAAAATAGAGAAAAATTATAACACACTACTCTGGAATGAATTTCTTATCATTAAAGTAGCATTTGTAAAGATTAAAGAACATTTCAAATCAAGACATTAAAAATCAGTGTTAACCATGGGGCCTAGGTGGCTCAGTTGGTTAAGCATCTGACTCTTGATTTTGGCTCCGGTCCTGATCTCAGGGTCCTGAGATCAAGCCCCATGCTGGCATGGAGCCTGCCTGAGATCCCCCTCTCCGCCTTTGCCCCCCGCCCACTTCCCCCCCCAAAATAGCATTAACCTGAATTATGATAGAAAGTAGAAGAAAATCATCTTAGCAATGAAGACTTAATTACATTATGCTCAAATAACAGATTTTTTGGGGGGAGGCATCCATCTCTTTATTCAGGATTAATTTCTGGAAGTGGAAGCTCTGGGCCCAAACCCAGAATATTTTTATTTTAATTGATATTCCTAACTTAAACTCTAAAAGGGTTGTATTAATTTACAAGCAAAAAATGCTATTTCTTTGGATTCTTAACAATCCACGTCTTTGCTAACACGACAGGTAAATTGTATTAATTTTCATTTTTTAATTCAGTGAAGTTTAATTTAGTTTCCAGCTTTGTAATTTTGGTTTCTAGCTTTATCCATTTGCAATTCATTACCTTTTTAATATCTAATTTTAGCCATATGCTTGTTATTAGATTACTCATTTTTGTATAGAATAGCCTATTGTTCTATCATTGTAACATCCCATGGAATCTCACTGGAGATTGGAAACAGAGTTTTTAGGTCTCAGACCTTCTCTTTTAACCATCAAAAAGGTAGCGTCCTACCTGCCTCTTTACTATCCCTATGAAATATATCAGAGTTCTCAAGTTACCAGATTCCCTGAGTGAACAGAACTTTTTTTCAGCAGTGTGATATGCATAGAGACTCAAAGTCCCTATTTTGATATAATTTTCTTTTAATATCTGAGTTCTAGCTCTTCTATTTATAATACATTTTTGACCTTTGGACAAATCTGTCTAGTCCTATCTTCTTAAGTCCTGGTTTCAACTTATGCTATCAGGGGATTATCTCACCTAGGCTCTTGGTAGATATGCTACCCTAGGCAGGTGCTGGTCCTTGACGGGCAACACACAGTTATAGCAAGAAATGTTTCACAAATGGTATCTGATATGGTCTAGTTAAGATTAATCTTAACTATAGCTTAATTAAGATTAATAAAATCTCATTCCTTAGAAATAATTATCCATTGACCTAAAGTCAACCAAAGTCTTTTTTCCCCTAATATTAAAATATATAATTGTTTGGAGGGCAGGGGGAGCAACTAACTTGAAATAAATCAGAAAACATCTTCACATTAATCATTCTTCTCAGATGCTTCAAATTTGTACTTAATGCCTTTCTCCTCCTGGACATCAGAAAGAACACCTGGGTATTCTGGCAGAAGTTTGTTTCTCCAAATCAATTTCTTGAAAAAATATGTCACTTTCAAGTTCCTGCATAATCCTTGTCACAAATAGTCTAAGATGGCCTGGCTTGTTCATGGCTTCCTTATGAACAGAACTGCCTCCCGCTATCCAAACCATGTCCACTTTATTTGCTAATTCTGATTGCTCAATAAATTTTAAGGCATCATCCAGACTTTGGCCAAGAAAATGAGCTCCTTGTGGAGGTTCCTTGAGGTCTCTGCTGAGAACTAAATGAATTCTGTCCTTTAAAGGTTGATTCTTCTTGGGAATAGAGAACCATGTCTTCCTACCCATAATCACCAAATTCTGTTTACCTTCTACTGATGAGGTTGTGGTCATTCTTTGGAAAAACTTGCATTCATTCCTGAGCGGGGGCCAGGGCAAGTCCCCGTTCTTGCCAATGCCCATGTTCCGGGACGCAGCGACGATGCAGTTTAACCTATGAACCATGATAGGAATCATGACAGCAGCTGTAAACACCTCCCAGCTAGCTCACCAAACTGGGATTACCCCACCGAGCTTGGTGCGAAATTCAAGAACAGATTTAAGTGAATATATTGACGGACTTTGAGGAGGATAATGAAAACAGCCTAGGGAACGGAAAACAAAGAGGTGTTGAAATGTTGATTTGAAATGTTCTTTAATCTTTACAAATGCTACTTGCTATAACTGTGTGTTGCCCGTCAAGAAGGATACAAGAGGAAGTAAGAGAGATGGAAGATAGGGAAAGAATAGCCAATAGAAGAAAATCAGCAAATTATTTTTTTAAATTCAGGAGAACTTTTTAGAAATAAAAGGTCTGAATCTACACGTTAAGAGTTCATCGTATACCTAAGAAAACTGAACTATAATGTTCAAGTTTGAGTCCTAGCCTTACAAACTACTGGACTCTAATACAAACTATTAGACTCAAAAATTCATTTTACCTGGAGGCTCCAGGTAAAAATCTAGATCACTTGCCAGACTGATTTTTGTTCTTTTGTTATGCATGTATATACACACATCCTGCTGTGGAGCTGGGTTAATAGCAACTATTGCAACTATTTCACTTGCCACTTACCACCCTGTTTGGGAGTTGAGCATTTGAGTGCAAGAGGTAAATCACAGGTCTGTTCTAATTCCACGGATGTGGAAATATTCTTGGAACTAAAGGTATGTTTTTCTTTCACTCCCTGGGTTGCATAAAGAGTTCTTAAAACCTTTCACCTTGCCATTTTGTTTCTTTTTGTCCTTACTTAGACATGTTCTAGCATGTTCTACTGTTCAACAATGATTTACACTGTATGCTGCTACATCATTATTTCTTTACCTTCATACTCAATTTGTTGGTGATAGTAAAATTCACTTCAGTAGCCCCACGTACACACACCTTTTTTCCTCCCTTCCCCCCCCCCCTCTCATCCTTCCTTCCTTTGCCTTTTGGAAGTATCTGATCTGCTTCTGCTTTCTTGGAGTATCTTAACTAATTTCAGTGGCACTGGTTTATAATAAATCAAGTGGATTAAAGTTTGGTAATTATTCATTGAGTACTCAGCAATAAAGGCATTTCAGGGAATGCAGAAACTATTTTAAATATAGGGCACATAAGCATATGAGATTTTTCTGATGTAAATGTTACATACCATTGTTCTATTGTTGTTTGTTTTGTTTTAATTTGGATCTCTGCTAGTTGAAACTACACTGATAAGAATATCGTACATGAAATCTGAGTAAACAATACAAAACATGGAAAACGTACAATACATGATGGATGTTATAATCAGGACAGGCAGCAAGTAATAGAGGGCTAAGCAGAAAGGCCATTCATGCTGCTTGAAAGGTTAAGCATTTGTTTGACAGGAGAGTGATATTTTTAGTTCAGCCTTGGAGGCTAAGGAGAGTTTCACTATATAGTGTAAAGGAATATGGCTTCTAAGGCAAGAAACCAATGCATAGGGGTATTAGTGGAGGGTTCTTTGAGACTGTCAGGAAAGATGTGACAAAAAAGCAATAAGAGGCTGGGAAGCACTGTAGGCTGAAGGCAGAGCTGAAGAGGTTAGATGTTATCCTTCCTCTAAAAGGGACCATCAGAGGTTTTCAAGCGAGGGAACGGGATGACTGGATCAGAATTTTAGAAACATTTTTCTTGAAGTGGTGAAGGGGGTAAATGATGGAAAGAGAGAGACTATCAGAAAAAGTCATGAGAAGAAGTGGTCTACCCAAGTAGTCTTCAAACATTTTTGCTCATGAAGTCCCTAAAAAATTTGAAAAACAATGTTCCTCTTCACATATTTTAAGTTGAGGAATATGTTTTTATCATAAATTTAAATAATGACAAAAAGTGCAATTTTCAGGGGAAGGAAAGATAGCAGGGGAGTAGGGGACCCTATTCCAACTGGTCCCCAGAATTGAGCTGGATATCTACCAGACCACTCTGAGCACCCACGAAACCAGCCTGAGATGTAAGAAGATCTGGAGCTCTACAAGCAGAATATCGCAGGCGGTTGGTTTCGAGGTATGAAGCGGGGAGCCCTGATTCTGCGGGCAGATATCGGAGGATAAACGGCAGCGGGTGGGAGCCTGGCCGTGGGGATCCTACACTGCCAGTGAGTGACAGCCTCACGTGCTGGGGACCGGGCACAGACTCGCAGACCGGAAAGGACTTTAGGACAGCCCCTGGGGTGGAAACCCGGAGCTGCAGGGTTGCTCATGCAATCCATGGGCGGCTGGCAGTTTTAGAAGCACAAAGGGCAGAGATGTGCCCTGACCTGAAGGCAGGACTGGGGGCACTGCGGAGGGGCGCCCGATCCAGGCTGCTGCAGTTTATAGCAGCATGGATAGAAATGGAGACAGTGTGACCTGGAGAGCTCACTGAAGAACAGACTGTGATCTCTTTGCTCTGAGGCAGAGGGTTGGAAACGGTCTCTTCTGCTCTGACTTGCGGAAGAGACGCGGAAAACCACCAGGGAAAGAGAACAAAAGCCCCAAAAACTGATTCCCGCTGAGCCGATCCCCCGCCACAGGGGGTCAGGGCAACTCCGCCCAAATAGGGTTGCCTGAGTAACAGCGCGGCAGGCCTCTCCCCCAGAAGACAGGCTGGGAAAACAAGAGGCCAGCAACCCTAAGGTCC
The DNA here is from genome assembly GCF_009762305.2 of Zalophus californianus. Lineage (NCBI taxonomy): Eukaryota > Metazoa > Chordata > Mammalia > Carnivora > Otariidae > Zalophus > Zalophus californianus. The sequence continues at coordinate 177,551,250 of NC_045596.1, forward strand.
CAAGAAAATAGATGCATCTTGCTTGGGTTCTGGTCAATAATTTGGACTCTATACATTCCCTCAAACACCCATCAACAGAATGACTAGGAGGAGGAACTGCCAAAATAGAAAAGTCTCAGAGATTATGACTTATGCTGCAGATTTACAAATGGATGCAGATATAACCAAGATGTCAGAGATGGAATTCAGGCTAGCAATTGTGAAGACAATAGCTGGAATGGAGAAATCAATTAATGGCAACATAGAGTCTCTAAGGGCAGAAATGAAAGCTGAATTGGCAGAACTTAAAAATGCTATCAATGAGATCCAATCCAATCTAGATAATCTAACAGCTAGGGTAACTGAGGCAGAAGAACGAATAAGCGACCTGGAAGACAATATAATAGATAAAAAGGGAAAAGAGGAATATAATAGATAAAAAGGGAAAAAAGCGACCTGGAAGACAATATAATAGATAAAAAGGGAAAAAAGAAATTTCAGAATCCATGAAAATAGAATCAGAGAAATAAGTGACACCATGAAGCGTTCCAGTGTCAGAATAACTGGAATCCTGGAGGGAGTGGAGAGAGAGAGAGGACTAGAAGATGTATTTGAGCAAATCATAGCTGAGAACTTCCCTAATCTGGGGAATGAAACAAACATTCGTGTCCTAGAGGCAGAGAGGACCCCTCCCAAGATCAAGGAAAACAGGCCAACACCCCGGCGTGTAATAGTAAAACTTGCAAATCTTAGAACCAAGGAAACCATCTTAAGGGCAGTTAGGGGGAAGAGATTCCTTACGTACAGAGGGAGGAATATCAGAATAACGTCAGACCTATCCACAGAGACCTGGCAAGCCAGAAAGGCCTGGCGAGACATATTCAGGGTACTAAATGAGAAGAACATGCATCCAGGAATACTTTATCCAGCAAGGCTGTCATTTAGAATGGATGGAGAGATGCAGAGCTTCCATGACTGGCAGAAACTGAAAGAATATGTGACCACTAAGCTGGCCCTGCGAGAAATATTAAGGGGGGTTCTATAAAAGGAGAAAGACCCCAAGGGTGATATACAACAGAAATTTACAGGGACAATCTATAAAAACAATGTCTTCACAGGCAACATGATGACAATTAATTCATATCTTTCAACAATCACTCTCAACGTGAATGGCCTAAATGCTCCCATAAAATGGCACAGGGTGGCAGATTGGATAAAAAGACAGGACCCATCCATATGCTGCCTACAAGAGACTCATTTTGAACCTAAAGATACATCCAGACTGAAAGTGAAGGGATGGAGATCCATCTTCCATGCCAGCGGACCTCAAAAGAAAGCTGGGGTAGCAATTCTTATATCAGACAAATTAGATTTTAAACTAAAGTCTGTAGTTAGAGACACAGAAGGATGCTATATCATTCTTAAAGGGTCTATCCAAAAAGAAGATCTAACAATTGTAAATATCTATGCCCCCAACATGGGAGCAGCCATCTACATAAGCCAACTGTTAACCAAAATAAAGAGTCATATTGATAACAATACGTTAATTGTAGGAGACCTCAATACTCCACTCTCAGCAATGGACAGATCATCTAAGCAGAAAATCAACAAGGAAACAAGAGCTCTGAATGATACACTGGACCAGATGGACCTCATAGATATTTACAGAACATTCCACCCTAAAACAACAGAATACTCATTCTTCTCGAGCGCACATGGAACTTTCTCCAGAATAGACCACATACTGGGTCACAAATCAGGTCTCAACCAATACCAAATAAAGATTGAGATTATTCCCTGCATATTCTCAGACCACAATGCTTTAAAACTGGAACTCAATCACAAGAAAAAATTTGGCAGAAATTCAAACACTTGGAAGCTAAAGACCACTCTGCTCAAGAATGTTTGGGTCAACCAGGAAATCAAAGAACTTAAACAATTCATGGAAATCAATGAGAACGAAAACACATCAGTCCAAAACCTATGGGATACTGAAAAGGCGGTCCTAAGGAAGAAATACATAGCCATCCAAGCCTCACTCAAAAAAATAGAAAAATCCTGAATTCACCAACTAACTCTACACCTTAAAGAACTGGAGAAAAAGCAACAAATGATGCCTAAGCCACACATTAGAAGAGAAATAATTAAAATTAGAGCAGAGATCAATGAATTAGAAACCAGAAACACAGTAGATCAGATCAATGAAACTAGAAGTTGGTTCTTTGAAAGAATTAATAAGATCAATAAACCACTGGACAGACTTATCCAAAACAAAAGAGAAAGGACCCAAATTAATAAAATTATGAATGAAAGGGGAGCGATCATGACTCACACCAAGGAAATAGAAACAATTATTAGAAATTACTTTCAACAACTATATGCCAATAAACTGAGCAATCTGGATGAAATGGAGGCCTTCCTGGAAACCTATAAACTGCCAAGACTGAAACAGGAAGAAACTGACAACCTGAATAGGCCAATAACCAGTAACGAGATTGAAGCAGTGATCAAAAACCTCCCAAAAAACAAGAGTCCAGGGCCTGATGGATTCCCTGGGGGAATTCTACCAAACATTCAAAGAAGAAGTAATACCTATTCTACTGAAGCTGTTTCAAAAAATAGAAACAGAAGGAAAACTTCCAAACTCATTCTATGAGGCCAGCATTACGTTAATCCCCAAACCAGGCAAAGACCCCAGCAAAAAGGAGAATTTCAGACCGATATCCCTGATGAATATGGATTCCAAAATCCTCAACAAAATCCTAGCTAATAGGATCCAACAATACATTAAAAGGATCATCCACCACGACCAAGTGGGATTTATCCCCGGGATGCAAGGGTGGTTCAACATTCTCAAATCAATCAATGTGATAGAACACAGTAATAAGAGGAGGGAGAAGAACCATATGGTCCTCTCAATTGATGCAGAAAAAGCATTTGACAATATACAACATCCTCTCCTGATTAAAACTCTTCAGAGTATAGGGATAGAGGGAACATTCCTCAAGTTCATAAAATCCATCTATGAAAAACCCACAGCAAATATCATCCTCAATGGGGGAAAAGGTGAGAGCCTTTCCCTTAAGATCAGGAACACATCAAGGATGCCCACTCTCACCACCATTGTTCAACATAGTACTAGAAGTCCTAGCAACAGCAATCAGACAACAAAAAGAAATAAAAGGTATTCAAATTGGCAAAGAAGAAGTCAAACTCTCTCTTTTCGCAGACGACATGATACTTTATGTGGAAAACCCAAAAGACTCCACCCCCAAATTACTAGAACTCATACAGCAATTCAGTAATGTGGCAGGATACAAAATCAACGCACAGAAATCAGTGGCTTTCTTATACACTAACAACGCAACTGTAGAAAAAGAAATTAGAGAAACGATTCCATTTACAATAGCACCAAAAACCATAAGATACCTTGGAATAAACCTAACCAAAGGGGTAAAGGATCTATGCTCTAGGAACTACAGAATACTCATGAAAGAAATTGAAGAAGACACAAAAAGATGGAAAAACATTCCACGCTCGTGGATCAGAAGAATAAACATTGTTAAAATGTCTATGCTACCCAGAGCAATCTATATCTTCAGTGCCATCCCGATCAAAATTCCAATGACATTTTCAAAGTGATGGAACAAACAATCCTAAAATTTGTATGGAATCAGAAAAGACTCCGAATCGCCAAGGAAATGTTGAAAAAGATAAACAAAGCTGGGGGCATCATGTTGCCCGATTTCAAGCTATATTACAAAGCAGTGATCACCAAGACAGCATGGTACTGGCACAAAATCAGACATATAGACCAATGGATCAGAATAGAGAGCCCAGATATGGATCCTCAACTCTATGGTCAAATAATCTTCGACAAAGGAGGAAGAAACATGCAATGGAAAAAAGACAGTCTCTTCAATAAATGGTGCTGGGGAAAATTGGACAGCCACATGGAGAAGAATGAAACTCGACCATTCTCTAACACCATTCACAAAGATAAACTCAAAGTGGATGAAAGACCTCAATGTGAGACAGGAATCCATCAAAATCCTAGAGGAGAACATAGGCAGTAACCTCTTAGACATCGCCCACAGCAACTTCTTTCAAGATACATCTCCGAAAGCTGGTGAAACAAAAGCAAAAATGAACTTTTGGGACTTCATCAAGGTAAAAAGCTTCTGCACAGCAAAGGAAACAGTTAACAAAACAAAGAGGCAACCCACAGAATGGGAAAAGATGTTTGCAAATGACACTACAGATAAAGGGCTGGTATCCAAGATCTATAAAGAACTTCTCAAACTCAACACCCAAAAAACAAGTCAAAAAATGAGCAGAAGATATGAAAAGTCACTTCTCTGAAGAAGACATGCAAATGGCTAACAGACACATGAAAAAATGTTCATCATCATTAGCTACCAGGGAAATTCAAAACCACATTGAGATACCACTTACACCAGTTAGAATGGCAAAAATGGACAGGGAAAGAAACAACAAATTTTGGAGAGGTTGTGGAGAAAGGGGAACCCTCTTACACTGTTGGTGGGAATGCAAGTTGGTACAGCCACTTTGGAAAACAGTGTGGAGGTTCCTCAAAAATTTAAAAATAGAGCTACCTATGACCCAGCAATTGCACTCCTGGATATTTACCCAAGACACAGATGTAGTGAAAAGAAGGGCCATGTGCACCCCAATGTTCACAGCAGCAATGTCCACAGTAGCCAAACTGTGGAAAGAGCCGAGATGCCCTTCCACAGATGAATGGATAAAGAAGATGTGGTCCGTATATACAATGGAATATTACTCAGCCATCAGAAAGGATGAATACCCAGCTTTTACATCAACATGGATGGGACTGGAGGGGATTATTCTAAGTGAAATAAGTCAAGCAGAGAAAGTCAATTATCATATGTTTCACTTATTTGCGGAACATAACGAATAGCATGGAGGACATTAGGAGAAGGAAGGGAAAAATGAAGGGGGGCGGAATCGGAGCGGGAGATGAACCATGAGAGACGATGGACTCTGAGAAACAAACTGAGGGTTCTAGAGGGGAGGGGGTGGGGGAATGGGTCAGCCTGGTGATGGGTATTAAGGAGGGCACGTTCTGCACGGAGCACTGGGTGTTATATGAAAACAATGGATCATGGATCACCACATCAAAAACTAGTGATGTATTGTAGGGTGACTAACATAACATAATAAAATTTTTAAAAAAGTGCAATTTTCAGCTTATAGTAACAATATTTTACAATAAAACAGTATAAGACTATTTTTAAATGTATTCAGTGGAATAAATACAGCAATTTGATTTTTACCAATAACCATTTTTTTAAAAATACACAATCTCTTCTTTAATTCTTTTGTTCTTTAATTCCATTCCACTATCCTTCCAAGAAGGTTATAGAACATATTTTATATTTGAAAGTCTTTTATTAATCATAGTATATATATTTTACAACAAAACACACACATGTGTATATATATATATGTGTGTGTGTGTGTATATATGTATATATGCCAGACCTAAATCCCTTGAGGTCAGAAATTAAAAATTGACCTACTTGAAATAGTTTTAATAGCAGTAGGTATATAAGGAGAACACAAGTATATCAATGAATTATCCTGCCACCTTTCCAAATTATATAATGCTGTTTCTGAATATAACCAAAATTCACTCTGCACAAGATTTTTCATGTGTCAAAAGTAATAAATTCAACTTTATGTTCTAACTCTGAGGAAGGTAATAGTGTTTGATAATGCTACTTTACTTCCTGAGAATAAATTCCTAAGACATCCAGTGTTGTTTCTGAATTGCATAAGTGGAAAGTAAACCCAAATTCCAGATTCACATTTCTCTATTCTTCTGAATTTCGCTCTTTCAATATTGCTGCAAACTAAAGAACTGTAGCTAACCCCTGAAAGCAATGACAATTCCCACTTTTCTTTTGTCTTCTAAAACAAGAGTTGAATCTTCCCTGTCTTTCTTGCTTTTGTTCTTCTTTAAGGATAAATCAAAAATTTATTCAGTGAATAGAAAATTGAATGGCCAAAGACTGATGCTGGACAGTATCAAGTCAGAAATTTTTTATAAATAGAGTTTTTAAAATCCCAGGTTGTATAGTCTAGAACATTCTCCATTTAGGCACTTCTGTATTCCTGCCTTCTCTGAGTATATCTCTTTAATGATTCTGTAGAAGTCCATCTTCAGGGGTTCACTGTTATATACATAGTTACAATAATAATGGTTATTTCTCATTTGAGTAGCAGTATTCTGTTGCGTATTTTATATACATTGTCTCTAATCGCTATTTTGAAAGGAGGAAACTGAGGTTTATATATATGAAAATACCTACCTAAGCCCAAACAGCTAGTTAGTAAGGGGGCCTGGATTTAAACTTGGTTCCCTCACTAACTTCAATTTTGCTTAAAGTGGTATCCTTTGAAATACAGAGAATGTACTATAGTCTATGAAGCTGATGATAGGCTTTAAAAGTATCAGCCTTAAAAAGTTATTTAACTTTATTTTCTATATTGTTCCCATTACATAAGGAAAAAGTCTTATTAAGAATTCTGACTACCATTTTTTTAAATTTATTTTTTAAATTCCAGTATAATTAATGCAGTGTCATATTAGTTTCAGGTGTAAAATATAATGATTCAATATTTCTATATATTACTCAGTGCTTATGTAAGTATACTCTTAATGCCCTTCACTTATTTCATCCATCTCCTCCCCCCCACCCCGCCCAACTACTTCCCTTCTAGTAACCACTAGTTTGTTCTCTATACATAAAAGTCTGTTTTTTGTGTCTTTTTTTCCTTTGCTCATTTGTTTTGTTTCTTAAATTCCACATATGAAGGAAATCATATGGCATTTGTCTTTCTCTGACCTATTTCACTTAGCATTATATTCTCTAGCTCCACCCATGTTGTTGCAAATGGCACGATTTCATTCTTTTTCATGGTAGAACGATATTCCATTGTATATATATATATGCCAATCTTCTTTATCCATTTATCAATCAATAGACAATAGGGTTGCTTCCATATTTTGGCTATTGTAAATAATGCTACAACAAACTTAGGGGTGCACGCTATCTTTTCAAATTAGTGTTTTTGTATCTTTTGGGTAAATAGCCAGTAGTGGAATTACTGGATCATATGGTAATCCTATTTTTACTTTTTGGGGAATCCCCAGACTGTTGTCCACAGTGGCTACACCAGTTTGCATTCCCACCAACAGTGCATGAGGGTTCCTTTTTCTCTACATCCTCCCCAACACTGTTGTTTCTTGTTATTTTATTCTAGCCATTCTGATAGATGTGAGGTCATATCTCATTGTTTTGATTTGCATTTCCCTGATGATGAGTGATCTTTTCATGTGTCTGTTGGCCATCTGGATGTCTTCTTTGGAGAAATGGCTAGTCATATCTTCTGTCCATTTTTAATTGGATTATTTGGGTTTTTTTGGGGGGGTCTTGAATTGTGTATGTTCTTTATATATTTTGGATACTAACCCCTTATCGGATATATCATTTGCAAATACCTTCTCCCATTCAGGAAGTTATCTTTTAATTTTGTTTCCTTTGCTGTGCAGAAGCTTTTATTTTGATGTAGTTCCACTAGTTTGTTTTTGCTTTTCTTTCCCTTGTCTTAGGAGACCTATCTAGAAAAATGTTGCTATGACCAATGTCAGAGACATTACAGCCTGTTCTCTCTTCTGGGATTGTTATGGCTTCAGGTCTCACATTTAGGTCTTTAATCCATTTTGAGTTTATTTTTGTGTATGGTATAAGACAGTGGTCCAGTTTCATTCTTTTGCATGTAGCTGTCCAATTTTCCCAACATTTGTTGAAGAGATGGTCTTTTCCCCATTGGATATACTTGACTCCCCCCTTGTTGTAGATTAATTGACCATAAAGTGTGTGTTTTTCTAGGCTCTCAGTTTCTTTCTATTGATCTATATTTCTATTTTTGTGCCAGTCCCATACTGTTTTGATTACTACAGCTTTGTAGTATAACTTGAAATCTGGCATTGTGATACCTCCAGTTTTGTTTTTCTATTTCAAGACTACTTTGGTTATTGGGGGTCTTTTGTGGTTCATACAAATTTTAGGATTATTTGTGAAAAATGCTTTTGGTATTTTGGTAGGGATTTGCATTAAATCTGTGATTGCTTTGGGTAGTATAGACATTTTAACAGTATTTATTCTTAAGACCAGTCCATGGGCATGAGATATCTTTCCATTTGTTATGTCATCTTTAGTTTCTTTCATCCATGTTTTATAGTTTCCACAGTACAGGTCTTTTACATCTTCAGTAAAATTTATTTAGATATTTTATTCTTTTTAGTCTAATTAGGGTTGTTTTCTTAATTACTCTTTCTGCTGATTCATTATTTGTGCATAGAAATACAATGGATTTCTCTATATTGATTTTGTATCCTGCAACCTTACTGAATTCATTTGTCAGTTTTAGTAGGTTTTTGTTGGAGTCTTTAAGGTATTCTGTATACAGTATCATGTCCTCTGCAAATTGTGAAAGTTGTACTTCTTCTTTACCAATTTGGATGCCTTTTATTCCTTTTATCTGATTGCTGTGGCTAGGACTGCTAGTATTATGTTGAATAAAAGTGGTGAAAGTGGACATCTTTGTCCTGTTCCTGATCTTAGGGGAAAGGCTCTCGGTTTTCACCACTGAGTATGATGTTAACTATGGGTTTTTGATATATGGATTTTATTATTCTGAGGTTTCATGAATGGACTATACTCTGTCAGATGCTTTTTCTGTGTCCATTGAAATGAACATAGGCTTTTTATCCTTTCTCTTGTTGATGTGGTGTATCATGTTGATTGATCTGGGAATATTGAACCACCTTGCATCCCAGGAGTAAATCCCACTTGGTCATGGTGTGGTGAATGATTTTTTTTTTAATGTATTGTTGGATTTGGTTTAATTCTTTTTGATGATTTTGGCATCCACATTCATCAGAGAGAATGGCTTATAGTTTTGGTTGTTTTCTGGGTGTTTTTGTTTTGTTTTTTGTAATGTCTTCATCTGCTTTTGGTATGAGGGCAGATTTGGCCTCATAGAATGAATTTGGAAGCTTTCTGTCTTCTATTTTTTGGAATAGTTTGAGAAGAATAGGGATTGACTCTTCATTAACTATCTGGCAGTATTTGCCTGTGAAGCAGTATGGTCCTGGACTTTTCTTCATTGGAAGTTTTTGATTACTGATTCAATTTCATTGCCAGTAATTGGTCTGTTCAAATTTTCTATTTCTTCCTGCTTCAGTTTAGGGGGGGTTATGTGTTTCTAGGAATTTATCTATTTCTTCAAAATTGCCAATTTTTTAATATAATTTTTCATAATAGTCTCTTTTTAAAAATTTTTTATTGTTATGTTAATCACCATACATTACATCATTAGTTCTTTTTTTTCCAGAGATAAAACTTTATTTAAGGCATCAAGCAATATACTGAAAGAAGTGAGTCATGCACAAGTAATGTCCTTATTTCCATAATTGTCCATTTGATACTCTCTGCCCTCTTAACAAGGGAGTATAGTGAGCAAAGATGAGAAGCACACAGCTTTTATACATAACCATATCAGTATAAGTGTTTAAGAAAGTCCTTAAATTTTGTTTTCCTTCTTTGAAAGGAATTTCGGTTTTATTTCAGAAAACCAAAACAAACTAGTTCTTCTACTGAGGATGAAATTTCTCTCCAGAGTTATTTATGAAATAATACAGCTGCCTTTCTCTTTAAAAGGATTCTTGTCTTCTGGAATTCCTTTCACCAGAGGATCCTCTCCAGAACGTTCTTCAATGTAGTTCTTTATTTCTTCAGAACATTTAGACACCTGTTGCCTCTGCAACTTCACTTCTTTGTGAAGTTGCTCAACTTCCATCTTCAGCTTTTCCTTTTCTGGCAAATCTTCTATGTGAAAGGCAGGCATTTTCGCCCCAGAACCGGGCCCGGGGACAGCTCTGGAAGTGGACAGGCTGGGAATGCGGCACACCAGGGCGCACCCCGCCCGCCCGCCAGCACTGGACGGGACCGCCTCCCCGCCGTGCTCCCCAGGGCCCCGAGAGCTCGGCTGCCTGCCGGGTGTCCCCTCACGCCGGCCCTGCCCCGTGTCCTAGGCTCTTTCTCCGGCCTGCACGACCGCGGGAGGCCTGCCCCAGCGAGCCGGGGAGGGTTGAGTCGAGAGGGAGCCTGAGAAGCTGGGCGCTGCCCGAGCTCCGGGCGGGACGCTGGCCCCCTGCCGGGTCCCGAGCCGGCCACCTACATCATTAGTTCTTGATGTAGTATTCCATGATTCATTGCTTGTGTATAACACCCAGTGCTCCACGCAGAACGTGCCCTCTTTAATACCCATCACCAGGCTAACCCATCCCCCCACCCCCCTCCCCTCTAGAACCCTCAGTTTGTTTTTCAGAGTCCATCGTCTCTCACGGTTCGTCTCCCCCTCCGACTTACTCCCCTTCATTCTTCCCCTCCTGCTATCTTCTTTTTCTTTTTTCTTAACATATCTTCCATTATTTGTTTCAGAAGTACAGATCTGTGATTCAACAGTCTTGCACAATTCACAGCGCTCACCATAGCACATACCCTACCCAATGTCTATCACCCAGCCACCCCATCCCTCCCACACCCCACCACTCCGCAACACTCAGTTTGTTTCCTGAGATTAAGAATTCCTCATATCAGTGAGGTCATATGATACATGTGTTTCTCTGATTGACTTATTTCACTCAGCATAACACCCTCCAGTTCCATCCACGTCGTTGCAAATGGCAAGATCTCATTCCTTTTGATGGCTGCATAATATTCCATTGTGTATATATACCACATCTTCTTTCTCCATTCATCTGTCAATAGACATCTTGGCTCTTTCCACAGTTTGGCTATTGTGGACATTGCTGCTGTAAACATCGGGGTGCATGTACCCCTTCGGATCCCTACATTTGTATCTTTGCGGTAAATACCCAGTAGTGCAATTGCTGGATCGAATGGTAGCTCTAATTTCAACTGTTGGAGGAACCTCCATACTGTTTTCCAGAGTGGCTGCACCAGCTTGCATTCCCATCAAGAGTGTAGGAGGGTTCCCCTTTCTCCACATCCCCGCCAGCATCTGTCGTTTCCTGACTTGTTAATTTTAGCCATTCTGACTGGTGTGAGGTGGTATGTCATTGAGGTTTTGATTTGGATTTCCCTGATGCCGAGCAATGTTGAGCACTTTTTCATGTGTCTGTTGGCCACTTGGATGTCTTCTATGGAAAAATGTCTGTTCGTGTCTTCTGCCCATTTCTTGATTGGATTATTTGTTCTTTGGGTGTTGAGTTTGATAAGTTCTTTATAGATTTTGGATACTAGCCCTTTATCTGATATGTCATTTGCAAATATTTTCTCCCATTCTCTCAGTTGTCTTTTGGTTTTGTGGACTGTTTCTTTTGCTGTGCAAAAGCTTTTTATCTTGATGAAATCCCAATAGTTCATTTTTGCCCTTGCTTCCCTTGCTTTTGGCGATGTTTCTAGGAAGAAGTTGCTGCGGCTGAGGTCGAAGAGGTTGCTACCTGTGTTCTCCTTTAGGATTTTGATGGACTCCTGTCTCACGTTTAGGTCTTTCAACCATTTGGAGTTTAGTTTTGTGTGTGGTGTAAGGAAATGGTCCAGTTTCATTCTTCTGCATGTGGCTGTCCAATTTTCCCAACACCATTTGTTGAAGAGACTATCTTTTTTTCATTGGACATTCTTTCCTGCTTTGTCAAAGATGAGTTGACCATAAAGTTGAGGGTCCATTTCTGGGCTCTCGATTCTGTTCCATTGATCTATGTGTCTGTTTTTGTGCCAGTACCATACTGTCTTGATGATGACAGCTTTGTAATAGAGCTGGAAGTCCGGAATTGTGATGCCGCCAGCTTTGCTTTTCTTTTTCAATATTCCTCTGGCTATTCGGGGTCTCTTCTGGTTCCATACAAATTTTAGGATAACTTGTTCCATTTCTTTGAAAAAAGTGGATGGTATTTTGATGGGGATTGCATTGAGTGTGTAGATTGCTCTAGGTAGCATTGACATCTTGACAATGTTTGTTCTTCCAATCCATGAGCATGGAACGTTTTTCCATTTCTTTGTGTCTTCTTCAATTTCTTTCATGAGTATTTTATAGTTTTCTGAGTACAGATCCTTTGCCTCTTTGGTTAAATTTATTCCTAGGTATCTTATGGTTTTGGGTGCAATTGTAAATGGGATCGACTCCTTGATTTGTCTCTCTTCTGTCTTGTTGTTAGTGTATAGGAATGCCACTGATTTCAGTGCATTGATTTTATATCCTGCTACTTTACTGAATTCCTGTATGAGTTCTAGCAGTTTTGGGGTGGAGTCTTTTGGGTTTTCCACATACAGTGTCATATCGTCTGCAAAGAGTGAGAGTTTGACTTCCTCTTTGCCGATTTGGATGCCTTTGATTTCTTTTTGTTGTCTGATTGCTGTGGCTAGGACTTCTAATACTATGTTGAATAGCAGTGGTGATAGTGGACATCCCTGCCACGTTCCTGACCTTAGGGGAAAAGCTCTCAGCTTTTCCCCATTGAGAATGATATTGGCTGTAGGTTTTTCATAGATGGCTTTTATGATATTGAGGTATGTACCCTCTATCCCTATACTCTGAAGAGTTTTGATCAAGAAAGGATGCTGTACTTTGTCAAATGCTTTTTCTGCATCTATTGAGAGGATCATATGATTCTTGTTCTTTCTTTTGTTAATGTATTGTATCATGTTGATTGATTTGCGCATATTGAACCAGCCTTGCAGCCCAGGGATAAATCCCACTTGGTCATGGTGAATAATCCTTTTAATGTACTGTTGGACCCTATTGGCTAGTATTTTGGTGAGAATTTTTGCATCCATGTTCATCAAGGATATTGGTCTGTAGTTCTCCTTTTTGATGGGGTCTTTGTCTGGTTTTGGGATCAAGGTAATGGTGCCTCATAAAATGAGTTTGGAAGTTTTCCTTCCATTTCTATTTTTTGGAACAGTTTCAGGAGAATAGGTATTAATTCTTCTTTAAATGTCTGATAGAATTGCCCTGGGAAGCCTTCTGGCCCTGGGCTTTTGTTTGTTGGGAGATTTTTGATGACTGCTTCAATTTCCTTAGTGGTTATAGGTCTGTTCAGGTTTTCTATTTCTTCCTGGTTCAATTTTGGTAGTTGATACATCTCTAGGAATGCACCCATTTCTTCCAGGCTATCTAATTTGCTGGCATAGAGTTGCTCATAATATGTTCTTATAATTGTTTGTATTTCTTTGGTGTTGGTTGTGATCTCTCCTCTTTCATTCATGATTTTGTTGATTTGGGTCATTTCTCTTTTCTTTTTGATAGGTCTGGCCAGGGGTTTATCAATCTTGTTAATTCTTTCAAAGAACCAGTTCCTAGTTTCGTTGATCCGTTCTACTGTTCTTTTGGTTTCTATTTCATTGATTTCTGCTCTGATCTTTATTATTTCTCTTCTCCTGCTGGGTTTAGGCTTTATTTGCTGTTCTTTCTCCAGCTCCTTTAGGTGTAGGGTTAGGTTGTGTATTTGAGACCTTTCTTGTTTCTTGAGAAAAGCTTATATTGCTATATACTTTCCTGTCAGGACTGCCTTTGCTGTATCCCAAAGATTTTGGACAGTTGTGTTTTCATTTTCATTGGTTTCCATGAATTTTTTTCATTCTTCTTTAATTTCCTGGTTGACCCATTCATTCCTTAGTAGGATGCTCTTTAGCCTCCATGTATTTGAGTTCTTTCCAACTTTCCTCTTGTGATTGAGTTCTAGTTTCAAAGCATTGTGGTCTGAAAATATGCAGGGAATAACCCCAATCTTTTGGTACCGGTTGAGACCTGATTTGTGACCTAGGATGTGATAAATTCTGGAGAATGTTCCATGGGCACTAGAGAAGAATGTGTATGCCGTTGCTTTGGGATGGAATGTTCTGAATATGTCTGTGAAGTCCATTTGGTCCAGTGTGTCATTTAAAGTCTTTATTTCCTTGTTGATCTTTTGCTTAGATGATCTGTCCATTTCAGTCAGGGGGGTGTTAAAGTCCCCCACTATTATTGTATTGCTGTCAATGTGTTTCTTTGCTTTTGTTATTAATTGCCTTATATAATTGGCTGCTCCCATGTTCGGGGCATAGGTATTTACAATTGTTAGATCTTCTTGTTGGATAGACCCTTTAAGTAGGATATAGTGTCCTTCCTCATCTCTTATTACAGTCTTTGGTTTAAAATCTAATTTGTCTGCTATAAGGATTGCCACCCAGCTTTCTTTTGGTGTCCTTTAGCATGGTAAATGGTTTTCCACCCTCTCACTTTCAATCTGGGGGTGTCTTTGGGTCTAAAATGAGTCTCTTGCAGACAGCATATTGATGGGTCTTGTTTTTTAATCCAATCTGATAGCCTGTGTCTTTCGATTGGGGCATTTAGCCCATTTACATTCAGGGTAACTATTGAAAGGTATGAATTTAGTGCCATTGTATTGACTGTAAGGTGACTGTGACTGTATATTGTCTCTGTTTCTTTCTGATCTGTGCTGCTTTTAGTCTCTCTCTTTGCTTAGAGGACCCCTTTCAAGATTTCTTGGAGGGCTGGTTTTGTGTTTGCAAATTCCTTTAGTTTTTGTTTGTCCTGGAAGCTTTTTATCTCTCCTTCAATTTTCAATGAGAGCCTAGCTGGATATAGTATTCTTGGCTGCATATTTTTCTCGTTTAGTGCTCTGAAGATATCATGCCAGTCCTTTCTGGCCTGCCAGGTCTCTGTGGATAGGTCTATTGCCAATCTAATATTTCTACCATTGTAGGTTACATATCACTTCTCCCGAGCTGCTTTCAGGATTTTCTCTTTGTCTCTGAGACTCGTAAGTTTTACTATTAGATGTCGGGGTGTTGACCTATTTTTATTGATTTTGAGAGGGGTTCTCTGTGCCTCCTGGATTTTGATGCCTGTTTCCTTCCTCACATTAGGGAAGTTCTCTGCTATTATTTGCTCCAATATACCTTCTGCCCCTCTCTCTCTTTCTTCTTCTTCTGGGATCCCAATTATTCTAATGTTGTTTCATCTTATTGTATCGCTTATCTCTCGAATTCTGCCCTCGTGATCCTGTAGTTGTTTCTCTTTTTCTCAGCCTCTTTATTTTCCTTCATTTGGTCTTCTATGTCGCTGATTCTCTCTTCTGCCTCATTTATCCTAGCAGTTAGTGCCCCCATTTTTTATTGCACCTCATTAATAGCCTTTTTGATTTCGACTTGGTTAGATTTTAGTTTCTTTTATTTCTCCAGAAAGGGTTTCTCTAATAACTTCCACGCTTTTTTGAAGCCCAGCTAGTATCTTTAAAGTCATGATTCTGAACTCTAGATCCGACATCATACTAATGTCCGTATTGAGTAGGTTCCTGGCTGATGATACTACCTCTTGTTCTTTTTGCTGAGGTGATTTTTTTCATCTTGTCATTTTGTCCAGAGGAGAACAGATGAATGAGAGAACAAAATGCTAACAGGTTAACAATGTCCCCAGCAAATATACTCTATAGAAATCAGAAAAGACCTGAAACCAGGGGAAAAGAAAGGGAAAGAAAGAAAAAAGAAAGAGAAAAGAACGAAAGAAAAAAAAAAAAGAAAAAGATTAAAAAAAAAACGAATATGATCAAATATGATCAGGTTAGTGCATAGATCAGTGCCACACACTAGATTTTGGGCGTATTTTGGTCTGTTAGAAAAAAGTGCCTCCTAAAATTTTAAAGGAAGAAAGACTTATATACGTACAAAATAAGGGTTGATACAATGAAGGGATGGAAGATGACTGTAAAGATGAAAATTATAAAAGATTTTATAAAAGGAATTGATACAATAAGAAGTTGGTTGAAAAAAGAAAGAAGATTTAAAAAAAAAAAAGGAGAGAATGTGATCAGGCAGACTAGAACAAAGCCATACACTAGTGATTCAGGGTATATTTTGATCTGTTAGAAGAAACTGTATCTCAAAATTTTAAAGAGAGAACAACTTATATATATATGCCAAAAATAAGGGTAACTACTATGAAGGGATAAAATATGACTCTAAAAATGAAAAAAAAATGTTTTTTTAAAAAAAGGGAGTGATAAGATGTTGGTTGAAAAAGGGAAAAAGAGAAATTAAAAAAACAGTTAAAAAATTAACTTTGAAAAACTAATGAATTATGGTAAAAAAAAGCCATGAATTCTATGTGCAGTATTCCCCTAGCGCTGGAATTCTCCCGTTCTCCTTGATCGGTAAACTTGGTCTTGGCTGGCTGTTCGTGCTGATCTTCTGGGGGAGGGGCCTGTTGCCGTGATTCCCAAATGTCTTTGCTGGAGGCGGAATTGCCCCGCCCTTGCAGGTCCAGGCTAAGCAATCTGCCCGGGTTTGCTCTGGGGAGCTTTTGTTTCCTGCAAGCTTTCCATACGGCTTTGGAGGACAACAGTGAAAATGGAGGCCTCCCTATCTCCACCCCAGAGGAGGCAAGAACTTGGGGCTCTGCTCCTCAGTGCGCCCCCAGAGAAAAGCAGCCAGTCACTCCCGTGTCCCCGGTCTTTGGCCGCACTCCGTGCTCACCGGCCTGTGACCGAGCGTTTCTATCTCTGGCATCCGACCCGGTGTGGAGTCTCCAAACCTAGTAGATCCCTGCAGTGCGCTCCCGCGCCGCTCCTCCCAGGGGAGGAAGGGGAGTCTCTCCGGCTCTGCCGCTTGTTGGGTCAGTTTTATGGCAACCCCGAGCTGAGAGCCCGCGCCTCGGCTTCGTCTCTGCAGCCAGCTTCCCCGCTCCGATACCTGGGAGCTCTGCTGCACTCAGGCACCCCCGGTCTTTCTGTGACCCCGAGGGTCCTGAGACCACACTGTCCCACGAGGGTTCCACCCCCTGCTTAGCCACTGGAGCAACGTCCCTCAGCGGAGCCGACTTCTAAAAGTTCCGATTTTGTGCTCCGCGGCTCTAGCACTTGCCAGAAGCGGCCGACGGAGGCCCCCTCCCCCGCCGTCTATCCTCCCGAATATCGCCCCAGATTCACTTCTCTGCTCGTCCTACCTTCCAGTGAGTGGTCGCTTCTCTGTTCAGAGAGTTGTTGCTACTCTCCTCCTCGATCTCCTGTTGAGTTCGTAGGTGTTCAGAATGGTTTGATCCCTATTCAACTGAATTCCTGAGACTGGACGAAATCCAGGTCTCCTACTCCTCCGCCATCTTGCTCCGCCCCTCATAATAGTCTCTTATTCTTTGTCTTTCTGTGGTGCTGGTTGTTATTTCTCCTTTCATTTCTGTTTTATTTGAGTCTTCTCTCTCTCTTTGATGAGTCTGTCTAAAGGTTTATCAATTTTGTTTCTTTTAAAGAACGAGCTCCTGATTTCATTAATTTCTATTTTTTTTAGTTTTTATTTCACTTCTGATCTAAGCTTTATTTCCTTCCTTCTACTGGTTTTGGGTTTTGTCATTCTTCTTCTAGCTCCTTTAGGTGTAAGTTAGTTTGAGATTTTTCTTGCTTCTTGAGGTAGGCCCATATTGCTATCAACTTCCCTCTTAGAATAGCTTTGCTGCATCCCAAAGATTTTGGACCATTGTGTTTTCATTTTCATTTGTCTGCATGCATTTTTTTAAATTCTTCTTTGATTTCTTGGTTGACCCAGTCACTGTTTAGTAGCGTGTTGTTTAACCTACATGTATTTGAGTTCATTCAATTTCTTCTTGTGTTTTATTTCTAGTTTCATAGCATTGTGGTTGGAAAAGATGTGTGGTAGGTCTTCAGTGTTTCTGAATTTGTTGATGCTTGTTTTGCAGCCTAATATGTGATCTATTCTGAAGAATGTTCTCTGTGCACTTGAAAAGAATGTGTATTCTGCTTTTTAGGATGGAATGTTCTGAATATATCAGATTCACCTGGTCCAATGCATCATTCAAAGTCACTGTTTCCTTGTTGATTTTCTGTTTAGAGGATCCCATTGATGTAAGTGGGGTGTTAAAGCATTTTACTATTATTATATTTCTATCAATTACTTTCTTTATTGTTAATAGGTGCTTTATGTGTTTGGGTGCTCCCACGTTGAGTGCATATTTACAATAGTTATATCTTCTTCTTGGATTGTTCCCTTCATGATTACGTAGTGTTCTTGTCTCTTATTACATTATTTGTTTTAAGATCTATTTTGTCCCATATAAGTCTTGCTAGCTCAGCTTTCTTTTCCCTTCCATTTGCATAATAACTGCTTTCCCATCCCTTCACTTTCAATATGCATGTGTCTTTAGGTCTGAAATGAGTTTTTTTGTAGGCAGCATATAGATGAGTTTTGCTTTTGCATACATTCTATCACCCTGTGTCTTTTGATGGAATGTTTAGTTCATCATTTACATTCAAGGTAATTTTTTTTTTTTTTTTTTTTAGTAGAGAACACGAGTGGGCGGCTGGGGGGGGTAGAAGGAGAGGGAGAGAGAGAATCTTAAGCAGGTTCCACACCCACCACAGAGCCCTACATGGGGCTTGTTCTCACAACCCTGAGATCATGACCTGAGCAGAAATCAAGAGCCAAGACACTTAACCGATTGAGCCACAGGTCCCCCCCCCATGTAATTACTGATAGGTATGTTCTTATTGCCATTTTGTTACTTGCTTTATGATTGTTTTTGTTCTCTGTTCCTTTCTTCTCTTCTTTCATGGTTTGTTGGCTTTCTTTAGTGAGATATTTGCATTCCATTTCTTTATTTTTTGTAATTCTGTTACCAATTTTTTGATTTAATGGTTACCACTAGGTTTATATATAACATCTTGTGCATATAGCAGTCTATATTAAGTTAGTGATTGTTTAAGTTTGAACACATTCTAAAAGCACTAAGCTTTTACTCCTCTCCTCCCTCAACCCCCTTTTTAGATATATAGTGTCCTACTTTACATCTTTTATTGAAACCCTTGACTGATTTTTATAGATATACTTTTTGCTTTTGTGTTTCCTACTTATTCCTGCTTATTGATTTTTCCTTTCCACTCAAAGAGTGCCCTTTAATACTTTTTGTAAGGCTGGCTTAGTGGTGAAGCATTCCTTAAGTATTTTTTTGTCTGGGAAACTCTCTCTCCTGTTGAGAATGATAGCCTTGCTGGATGTACTATTCTTGGCTGTAGGTTTTTCTCTTTCAGCACTTTGAACATGCTACTCCCTTCTGGTTTGCAGAGCTTCTACTGAAAAAGCCTCTGATAACTGTTACATAGAAGGGAAACGCCTTAAAGTTTTCTTTTCTCTTGCTACCTTTAATCTTCTCTTTATCACTACTTTTTGCCATTTTAATTACTATGTGCCTTTGTGTGGACCTCCTTGGATTGATTTTGTTGGAGGGTGTCTCTGTCTCCCAGATCTGGAAATCTGTTTCTCCAGATTAGGGGAATTTTCAGCTATTTCTTCAAATTTTCAGCTTCCTTTTTTCTCTCTTCTCCTTCTGGGATCCCTATAATGTGCATATTATTACACTTGGTGGGGGTCACTGAATTCCATTAGTCTCTTCTCATTTTCTTTCTTGTGAAATTTTTTTCTTTGTCCTATTCAGCTTGATTCCTTTCCATTACTCTATCCTCCAGGTCGCTGATCTATTCTTCTGCTTCCCCTAGTCTATTATTATTCCCTCTAGTGTATTTTAATTTCAGTTATTGGGTTCCTCATCCCCGACTGGTTCTTTTTTATGTTTTCTTTCTCTTTGTTGAGGATCTCACGGAAGTCCTCCGATCTTTTCTCAAGTCCAGGCAGTATCTTTATGACCACTATTTTAAATTATCAGGCATTTTACTTAACTCCATTTCATTTAGGTCTCATGGTTTTGTCCTGTTCATTTGGGACCTAATCTTCTGTCTCATTTTGTCTAACTCTCCGTGTCTGTTTCTGTGTGTTAGTTAAGTCAGCTATGTCTCCTGCTCTTTAAAGTAGTGGCCTTAGGAAAAAGAGGTCTTGTGCCCTGCAGGACAGTGTCCCATGTGCTAGAACCTGGGGCTTCCCAGGTGCCTTTGTGTTGCACAAGCCCTACTATTGTGCCTGAACTGTGTTTGCAGTCCTCTGCAATGGCTTTCTTTGCCTATTGTGGGCAAGATTTGGTGCCTGTGCTCTTAATGTGCCAGTTTGGGGCGGCCTTGGGCTTGTGTTGAGTCAGACCAGATGTTTGCCAAGGCTGTGGTAGCACTAAACTGTGGAGTGCTCTCCCTGTGTTGTCCCCTGTGAGGCTGGTGTTGGTGCGTGGGGCCTGTGGTCACACCAGATGTCTGCTCCCAACGTATTGCTGGGACGAATGTCAAATTGATGTGTGGTTATTTCCCCCACCTCCAGCGGCTTGAGTCATTTGGAGTGGTTTTGGCCCTGTTGGGCTGTTTATACGCTGCCAGGCTTGTGGCACCATTTTGGGGGGGGGTCTCCTGCTGACGGTGGGTTAGAGTAGGTGGGTCTGTAGGAGAACAGAGGGACTGGTTTCACTGTGAGCAAGCTAGGCAGAGAGTGTTGGAGCTGCACTGGTTCCTGCAGGTGTCTGGGTATCTAGGCTGGTGGGGGGCGGGAGAAGGAAATGGTACCTGACAGTTCTTTTGTTCTCAGAGAAGTCTCTTCAAGATCCCTGCCCCTCCAGTGCATGTTCGGAGATTAGTAAATACATTTCCTTCCTGTATACCCGTCTTCTTTCAAACTGCTGCTTCTATGCTGTATCTCAGTGTGCGTGTTTGTTGTGCTGTCTCTTTAAGGGTGGGGACTCAGTTTCCTATTGTACTCCTGCTCTCTCCAGAGTGGAGTCTGCTAATTTTTAAAATTCCAGGTGTTATACCACTGATTATATGAACTTGTGATGTTAGGCCCCTCTGGTTTTCAAAGACAAATGTTAGGGGGATTCCTCGTCCCAGTGGGGGCCCCCCATGCCTGGGGTGCTTGGTGTAAAGTCTGTACTTCTCCCTTTTCTGAGCTTGCAGTGGTCCCCCCTCCCTCCTGTGGGACAGTCTTGTAGGTCAGCTTGGTTCCTGACCTCATCTCTCTCCTTACTACTGTTTTGGATGTGGCATCTTTCTATTTAGCTTTAGAGAGTTTGTTCTGCCACTCTTTGGGTCATTTTCTGGGTTATTTACACTGGTCGGGTGTTATCTAGGTGTATCTGTGGGATGGGGTGAGTTGAGCATTCTCCTACTCCACCATCTTTCCTGGAAGTCCTTTGGTTAGCATGGTTTAACATTTTTACCAATAACATAGGTTTTCACCTTTACTTCACTTCGTATTTCCTAATACCGAACAGTGAAAGGATAACGCCAAATACCCTGAGAGTGTTTTTAAAGGTATATACCTCTACAGTCATTCTTGACTACTTTACTGTTTCCAGTTTCCAGCCTTCAAGCTTTTGTGTACTTGAAACATAACAAACTTATCAGTATAACCATGATGTTCTTAAAGGTTTGTGTGGTCACAGTTTCAAAAGTAAATCCCAAGAGTATTGTAGATTGAACACATTAGTTCTAGATGGCTGCCCTCCCTACAAGAAAGACGTACAGGATTTCTAAAGAAAAATATATTACCTGTTTTACTGATTTCATTTTTACATAGTATTTTCTACTTTTTAATATACCATGGTAATCGTGGTATAATTCTACTTCTGAATTGTACTTTTTCACACAGTCTATTTGTTACCAATAATAGGCATTGGTTGTTTCTAAGTTTTTGCTGTTCTAGAGACATTAAAAGAGTATCATCATTCATGTGGATTCTATTTTCTTGAATCAATGTCCTTCCTCTAAAATAAGATTGGGTCAAAGAATATGACCATTTTAATGATCTCGATATATACTGCAAGGTAACTTTAAAAGATTGTCAGCAATTTATACTACTCCCAAAATTATATGACTCAGCCTGATTTGGCCATCTCACAATCTGGGTGAGGTGCTTAAAAGCAAGTTCTAATTCCATCGCTATAAAATGCACTCCCTGTCACGTGTAAAGCCTGCTATGTCAGAAAGTCAAGTGAATCATTTCCAGACCCTTCCTTACACATTGACCTTCTGAGATGTTTTATAACTTGATATGGCAGTAAAGGTCGAGCCAGATGCCTAGGTTCAAAGTCAGTTTCACTGCACATTAGCTGTGTAAATCCTTTGACAATTACTTAACTACTTAGTCTTTCAGTTTTCTCATCTGTACAAGGAGAATGCCTACTTTACAGGATTTTTCTGTGGATTAAATAGGGTCTTACTACATTTTGGAAGTAAGCCTATATTCTTTTCAATACCCTAAATCATGACCCCCCCAAAAATCCTGACGCATACATTTAATTTCGGTGAACAGCCGAAAGCTATTTGGAGGCAGGTCTGCAAGAGAACCCCTTTATTAAACTGAGTTATAAATGTTTTAGGTATAAAAATGCTTAGCATTTTTTAAGTGTTGGCATTTAAGCATTGGTTTATGAAGAAAATTCATATTGAATTCATATTAGGCCAGTCCTCTCCATTGCAGATCCATGCCAGACAACTGAGTTATTACTATTCTGTTTGTCCTCAGTCTACCTAAGTTTGCCTTGCTATTTCCCTTTAAATGGATCAATCTGGTCCCTGAGAAAGCAAAAATGATTTTTGTCTTGAGGTCTGAGAAAATTATCTTTGACGTTTGGGATCCCTGTTCATTCTTCTGGGATTGCTGGTTCAGTCACAGGTCGCCTGCGTCCTGTCGACCGTGGGAGAACATGGGAACACATGGCCACATGAGGTAGTTCAGGAGTCTGCAGTCTCAGTGTGAGGGCCCTCCATCCTACTCGGGATCTGTAGCTAATGTTTCAAGGGTCTTTTCTGGCTCAATGTCCCCATTCTGCGATTTGGCTGGAGAACTACTGCTGTTGCTACCTACTGCTCAGCCAAATGATCTACCTTTGTCAGGTATCAGCTCCCCAAGAAATCCTCTTGAGTCTTCTAAGACCCTCCCCTAGTTTGGGGTATAGTCTTCCAATTCTGAAACGCTGTGCTGTCCTCAGTCTTCTAGATCATGTTCTGTTCCCCTGTCTCAGAAATTCCTCAAAAGCATTTGTTAATTGATGGATTTTTGGTTTCACAATGTCATTAGATTTCATTTTCTTTACTGTCATTTTGTTGGATTTGGGGAAGAGAAGGCAAAAGTATCGCTCAGTCTAACCATTCTCTCAATGGGCATTTATTTCAGTTCAGTGGTCAGCCTATTAAATCTGTCTAAACTGCTAGACACCAGTCATAATACTCATGAGAGGGTTCATGCATTATTCAGTTACCTCCTGTAAGTGCCATTAGCAAAGTACAAGGAAAGTGCATTGGAGTTCAGAGTTCTATTTGAGTGAAGGCGTCCGGGTTCCTTGAAGAACAGGAAGATATGGACATGTAGAGACAGGTGTATTAAGAGCAGAGCAGCAACTAGCTACTTTGACTTGAAATGTTGAAAAGTGACAGAACTTAGTCACTTAAAGTGATAATGGTAAGAATCTGTCAGATTTTTGTTTTCCTTTCTGGATAAATGGTTCATAAGGTATAGTAGGAAAATAATTGTCCAGGGATCCAAGAAAATCTATAGACATAACAGAACATTCATCACAAAATTAGAGTCAAATGATAAAACTCATTAATTCCCGTTAGTATGTACATGTATATAGAGATAATTTCATGCCCATTTGTGTGTGTGTGTGTGTGTGTGTGTGCGTGCACGTATTGCAGATGTAGATTCAGCCCAGGTAAATCCTACTTCCTTCTCCTACATATGAGAACTATAGGTAAACTTTTCATGTATATTACTACCCGGACACTACTCAACAGGCATTTAATAGTTTATTATAAGAAAGTTTAAAACTTCAGAACTATTGACAAGGTACTTTTGGGGAATGGCCCACTCTTTACACAAATTCTCAGTGTAATTGTGGGGGCAAAGGATGGTTCACTAGGCAGTCATTTCTGAATATATTTTTTGTAAGAATATTCACTGTTCAATGACTTATTTATATTTGGAAAAATCCTACCTGGGAAATTGGGATCTGATGTTTAATCAAGGAGTCTCAAATGGGGGGTAACATGAAGAACTGTGTTTTATCCTAAAGGGACATGGCTTTTCTAAATGTTGAAAAACAGTACTTTAAAGGATTATTTTAGGGCCTAAAGCCGCCTTAAGACACTGCACGGTTTGGTCAAAAATGACCGAAAAAAGTATTTTGAAAGCTATAAGCTTATATCTCATGTCACGAAACAGTATGACACTGACCTAAATTTTAAGAAAAAAATTATTATGAATTTAGCTTTTATTCAAAATTAAATAAGCAAAAGCAAAAGTTTAAGAAACTTTTACAAAGTACTTACATAAAAGAAAGTTAACAGGGACAGTCACAAGTTTGCAACAAATAATTACAAAAGTATCTAGGGCAGCATGAATACAAACCATGTCACAGCATGGTGATCTAATTGTGATATGAATAAGGCATAGCTAACATTTGCACCAAGACCAGAATTAAAAAATAAAACATACTTTAAAAGCTTAGTTCTACATTAAGCTTCTTCTCTTCCCCCAGATCCTTAATGGGTTTAGCCTATGTAATTCTTTTAAACAAACACATCATGTCAAACTATAAATTATATAGATGGGCAGTTAATGTGAAAAGCCCCCTAAAATGTACAAACTAACTGGTACTGAATTGAGTTCTCCATTTACCTTTATGTACAATTAAATGTAAACCATATTTTCACAGTTTTAAGTGTTTTATGAATAGATGCACAGTACCATGGCAGGTTTGCAATTGTTCCTGAAAACTGGCTCTAGGTTCCGCATCCAAAGCCTGTTGGCCTTTAGGACGCAAGTATTTACATAAATAAGAAACTGTGTCATAGTCAATGGTCAAGACAGTTCAGCAAGAGCAGTATTTCCAACCAAGAGAGATACTCAATACCATAGTTTACATACTTGTGCAAACAGAAGCATTAGGACAGATATATCTGAGGCGAATTCAACTTGCAAAAACTTGTGTCGCTACTGTTGTAAACTTGGGCAATAACCAACCCTCAGCAAGGCCTGCTCTCTATGGCTTTTTTTTTCTTTTAAAATTTTAAAGCCAGAGAAAATGCACACACGCGCGCGCACACACACACCCCACATACACACAGTTCTCATTTTGTTTTAGAATATGGTACATAGTGCAACTTTATCACAATGTAGAGGTTTGACACACATTCAGTGTGTGTTTTTCTGTGCAAGTTCTTAGTGGTCTAAGTCCTAGTTGAAGAACCACATGATTCAGGAGGTTGAAGGGGAGGGGGGGGGAAAGGTTTCATTACATTTCTCAAACCAGCACTGGATGTGCAAAAGGCAGCAGACAATCTGGCCGTCAACACAGCCAGATTAGGGTAACTTTAAAGGAAGATCCAAGCAGTTAGTTACTTAGATTGGTCTCTAGAAAAATAGGTCAGTATGTGCTGTATCTTTGTCAACCGTTCTTTCAAAGACTTCATTGACAAAACGGACAGCTGGTATCGGGGATCTACAGGAAGAACTGCAAGAAGCCACCAACACCATGCGGGTCCATTAGGGGTTGCCTAAAAATAACCAACAGTTGATAGTATTAATAAAATACATATCTATGTAACAAACAGTAACAAATCAACAAGCTACTCTTCATTGAGCACTTTACTATGTGTCCAATCCTACCTCAAATTCTTTTAATAGGCATGTTAGGAAGGCTATTAAGCCCCTATAAAATGGGGAAACAGAACACCAGAAATGTAAATTGTCTAAGACTGAAACCCAGACCTGACTCTATGGCCAGCCTTCCTTCCTTCCTCTGCCCCACGCTGCCTTATGGCAGGGTTTCTCCGTTCCGGGCTGCTGACATGTGGGAACGTTCTTCAGCAGGATGTTGGACCTCTATCCACTAAGATGCTGCTGGTAGCACTTCCCGGCAGTGACAGTGAAAGTTGTCTCCAACTACATGAGGAGTGACGTAGCAAGGGAAAAAGCAGTTGAGCTGTCAAAGAATAAGACACTGCCCCAATGGACCGCAGGCACAAAACTGTCCTAACTGGGAACTACTTTCTTAAAATACATATTTAAAGCATTAAGCTAATCGATATTTAAAAATGCCTTCAAAGCACTGTGGAATCCTAGGCAAGATACAAGAAAAGGTCTCAGCGTCTAGTTTTGTTTGAAAAATAAACATTTCCAGCAAAGAAGTCCTTCTGATGTTGCAAGGGCTGTCTAGTGGCTATTGAAAGAACTTGGAATTTATACAAAAGAATTTTTAAGCCACTGCTATTGCACACTTGATTGCTTTTTATTGGAACCCGAGGTTTCAGATTGACCAAAGGAGCTCCTGAGATCAATGGGGATCCCTCTAAAATCTCCCTCTAGAATCAAACTAGAGTTGCTGTATTTGTGGACTCTCTGTTCTCAGCATCACTCCCCCCTCCCTCTTGCATTTCAGAGCAGTCAGAAACATTGCCCAGAATCCATTCCCTCACAGGGTTCTGGGTTAGACTTGGCTAAGGAGACGCATACTTTGGTGAGATGTGGAAGTTGGAAGAGAAGAAACCATTGTTCTCTGCCAACTATTGCAAAGTATTGGAAGATCTGCAGAAACCTTCTAGAGAATTCTTAACCACCTGCTACAGACTGATACTGGTGGGTACCTCCCTAATCGGCCTAAGAATTACAGCAACTTCTCTGGAAGTTCTTGAGAAGATGGTGCTTCACTGTGTCAGGCTGAGATCTATGGTGGCAGGTTCCCCATCTCCCATCAGTGATGTCCCTGATCTTCACTCCTCTAGCTCTGCCAACAGCTGTGTCAACTCTATATCTTACAATAAACCACCACCACCACCCCACCACCGCCGCCTGGATTATACAGCGTGGGGCTTTTGTTTTCCTAAGTCCTGACTCCCAACAATACTACTAGAAAGCAGTGCTAGAGGACTGAATAATAATTCAGTGAAAGTAAGGTTGAGATTTTACATTTAAATATACTTGTTCGATTTTAGGATTATCAAAGGCTATTT
This sequence comes from Zalophus californianus, assembly GCF_009762305.2. Classification (NCBI taxonomy): domain Eukaryota; kingdom Metazoa; phylum Chordata; class Mammalia; order Carnivora; family Otariidae; genus Zalophus; species Zalophus californianus. The sequence goes on from NC_045596.1 coordinate 177,578,257, forward strand.
CGATCACGTCTAATCAGATTCAGGTAGCCAGGATAAAACAAATGTGTGGCAACTGCTAGGATGGGAACACAGAAGGAGTACTCAATTCGGAGATAGTCTGATGTTAGAATTTCAAGTTCTGTTGAAGGATTCAGTTGGGATTCAGACAGACTTAGGCCAGCCTTTGAAAACCAGAATGAGGTGCGGTGTCCATCTTCATCTATTTATTTACAGCCATTCCATTATGAAATCTACCATCTGACCATCAACATTTTATCCCAATTAAAACGCTTAGCTCTAAAAGTTAGCGTTTTGATGGATCGATCTATCCGATTTTCCAGAATGGGGATACTTCTTTTTGTGCGTCTTACAGTACCTACTGCACAGACCGGCTTGCACAGAAAGTGCCTTCTATACATTAAACTTAAACCCGAAGGACTTGAGCAAGACCATCAAAACAATAGTTTCCTGAGGAGTGAAGTATTAAATGGAAAGAGACACAAATGAATTGAAGTAGCAAGGAAAAAAGTTGGAGATGAAAGAAGACTTCTAGAAAGTACAGAAAATGAGACCTCTCCCAACTGTCAAAGAACAGCTGACTGGCTCCAAGGCCAACTAGGTCTCTTAATTATGATTTACTAGGTGGGTACCATTTTACTAGAATGTTCCACCTTTCATTCCTTATCCCTCTTTCAGGCAAATCCCCCATGAAGGGCTTTCTCCTTCTGTGCGCTCACAGCTACCTCAGCTGACAACTCTGTCCTTGCCCATTCCTATACAAATTGTAGTGGATACCACTGCTCTGGAGAATATGGTCATGATTTTACAGACAACAGGGACAAAGGAAATGCTGTGCAAAAGGGAAAACAAAACAAAACAAAAACTTAAAAATCCACTAATTTGAGTTTATTTAAAAAAAAAGTGAGACTTTTGGAAACAATATCAAAGCCATCATACCTGAAGGTTTTCCTCCCTCCCAGGCATTGAGCCAAAGTGCTGAAGAATTTGGCTTCGAAATCTGTCTCTTAAATTCTGAAACCAGCTGCAGGCTTGTGAGTATACCAAATCATGAAGCTGTCTGAGATTCTTGATGTCCTCTTCATTCTCAACCTAGAAACACAACAGTCAGTCAGACTTGTGTCTAGTGTTCCTGTCCATTATCCCTAACCCTACAGAAATGAAAAAATAATATAAATTTAAAAACAGGCAATACCTATTTCAGTGCTGGATCAGAGTATTACACAATATACATTATGTGTTTCTGCCTCACCTAGTGCCCGTGGCCAGACAAAAGCAGCACCTGCTGAGCGCCATGCCGTCTTGTCGAAGAAGCAAAGCAATACTGCAGAACCCTCCCAACAGCCCCCAGCTGGGGGCGGGACTCCTGAGAGTGAGTTCTTGGAGAAAGGTCTACACGAATTTGGAATTCCTTTTTGTCTTTATGGATTAATGGCTTTTGAAAATGGCAGAACAAGAAGGAATACAGTTGCTGCAATAAAAGGGAAGACTGGGGGGAAGTTTAAGGCAGAGATAACATGGCAGAAAGCAGTAATAGGATGGAGAACAAGCATAATGACACCTTGTACCAGGGAACTGGATTAAAACAAGAAACTAAAACCAGTATATCAAAAGAGAGAATAAATTATGCCACAATGAAGTGCTTGCTGTGAAGGCCAAGGCTGGGGCTACCTCCATCATCCCTCCCTGCACCCTGCAGACTATTGCAAACACAAAATTAAATGCATCAGCCTTGAAGCCTAAGATCCCCTGTGAGGCCTCACAGAACATGGGAGAGAAAATAGAGCATTAACTCCTCCATCTTGCATTGATTTCTTTAGCACACACTTCTATCCCACTCGCTCCATGCCAGGGAGCGCTGAATTTCACATACATTAACTCATCTGAACAAATACCAGGCCTGACTCAGCCTTTCATACTTTTAGAATGACTCACTATAAAAACAACAAAGGGACTCTGAAAACATACTTTTTATTTGTGAAAGATTTGAAATGAAAAATACAACTAAAAAGCACCTGCTTTTTGCACAATGTGAATGTACTTAATGCCACTGAACTATAGACTTAAAAACGATTAAACTGGTAAATTCTGTTAATAAAAAGGTGGAGGAACCATACAATTGAATTCTGGTCTTGGAATGACTATGTAAGATTCAGTCCCCTGCTAACACACACTGGTCTTGACAGGAGCTAGAAATAACCTTGTGACTTGTTAAAACTATTAAAAAAGAAAACTACTTTGCACCTTTCCAAAATTCAAGCAAACAAACCAGGGGCTGCAGAAAACAAGAAATGACAAAAAGGCTAAGTGCCTGAGATGGAAAACAGAGCTGGCTAAAAGCAAGCAGAACTTTAAGACTTCAGTAGAAGTCACAGAAAACAGAAATACTACAATAAGGAAAAAAAGAAAATTGAGAAGCTTTTCCAGAAGAGACAAGAAATCATTATATAGATGAGGCATTAAGATGAGGAAAAATTATTAGACATTCCCAAGACTACAGAGAACTGTTTCTAAACATCAAATCCATAATGCTTTCAATATGCTATTCTATTGTCCCATATTTATATATAGTCATAGGGTTAGCCATATACTCAAGGGATTTTGTTATCAAATCCAAATGTGAAGATGTAAACTTACAAAAAGCTAAAATGGGGCATTACTTTTACAAAGAATATTGCCTTTAGCACATGATTCCATTAACCAAGCATTCCTGAGGCACAGACAATATCAATCGGCTCAGAATTTCAACTCACACAATACTTTGTGCCATAGGCCAAAAGAAAAGTGTCCCCATAGCATCTTAATAATAAGATAGGACAGGCGATATCAGACTGAGTTTACCAGAGAGGCAAGAGAGCATAATGATAAAGCACAGCACCTGGGAGCTAGAGCGCTCGCTTTAAGTCATTTTTATTACTCTACCCATAGGATCTTAGGCAAATTAACATTTTTTTACCTTCCTCATCTGCTAGCTGAGTTTTGAAAATTCAATGAGCTTACGTTTGTAGAAGTGCCTAATGTGAGCATTCAATAAACGATTAAAATGAAGGGCCCAAATAAGTCTATGAACAGTGGGAGCATGAGATCAATGGTTTTAGAATGTCCTTCCAAACGAAACTGCCTTTAGTTTGGTACCTAAACTAATTGCAGATGGTGAATTAGATACTGGAAACATCAGAGAGCCACATTAACCCTGTCTAAGAAGGTTATCACAACAAATCTCCCCAGGTAAGCTATCACCAATAAGTATAGTGATGGTACTTTCTCAGTGATGTCCTAGACTTTGAACACATCACCCAACTGTGTCTCTTTTATCATTAAGGTTATGTCACACACATATAGAACAGTTTTTAAAGGATTTTGTATTTACATTTATGTCACATTTCAATCTGCTGATTGTATCACTTTTGGCTACTAAATTTAATTAAAAAGGGCAGGGATTAGCAGCTTTCATAATTTAGATGGGTTGAAAGTTCAATCAACTGCTGTTAAGTGCTCACCATGTCCACATCCTTCTAGGACCATGCTGGGTGTAGAGCCTGTAGAAATGAAGATCTACATTCCGGACACCCAAGTTTGCCTGGAACTCTCAGTGAGTAAGAGCAAGATAAGCAAAAGGTAACCTGGAGCTAATCTGTTTAAGTAGCAGTGAGGATCTCGGATAGGAAGAACTGTTTTATGTGCCTGGAAAAATACCAGCCTATATGCCTGTACAGTGCCTAGGGCAGAGTACACCAGAGTGTGCTAAAAAAGCATTTTTTCATACCTTAACATCTTCCAGATATTCAATGTCTGCAGTGCAATATCCATCTTTCATTCCTCTTTTTAAAACCCTAAACCGCTTTCCTCCAACTGTATCAACCACAGACCTTCCATCAGGTAAGAAATGTACATTCCTAATTTGTAACATACAACCATAATCTGCAAAACTAAAAGAGAAATTCTGATTAATATCAAAGTTCAAGCAACAAGCATGCAAGGTCTCAATATTCAAATATAAACAAAAATATTTACGTACAAAAAAAGCATACCTATTTTGTGTATCAGTAACACACATCCCAAACTGTTTGGTTCCCGTCTGTATACTTCTTCGTATCATCAATCTGTATCTTGGCTCAAATACATGAAGAGGGCAAGGCACAGTGGGGTAGGCCATAGTGCAAACAAATATTGGAACATTCTTGGTCAAGCTGAAGAACAAAGAAGTTTCATTATCACACATCAGAACATTAAAATGAGTGAAGCTTGCAACGTTATAAATTAACATAAAAAATTAGCTCTAAATGAGGTGATTTTTATTTTTGCCAAGAACAAGAATCAGCATCTCCTTCATTAAGCTCACACAGATGCAATATTAATACTAAAAATCTGTGATCCTCTTATAAAAGTAAATCTGAATTTAAGATACCAGATTATATAGAACTAAATTATCTTTACAAATAAACAGTATAATTAGTATTTTGTATTAAAAATCTTTAAAATATATGTAACATAACAGTTAATCTTTTGTGCATAAAATACTCTTAGAGAAGGAAAAATGAGCTCCCACAATAGACAAAAAGCAAATCTTTAAGATTCTTAGTGCATTTGAAAATATTTTAATGCACTATCAAAAAACAGATAACTCAGTAACTAATTTTCACTGCCAGATTGGCAGGAAATAAGAAGGATAAAGGCAACGCCCAGTTCTGGCAAGCTTGTGGGAAAAACTGGCAGTGTGGAGAGTGGTTTGAAACCGTACAACCATGCTGAAGAAGAATCTGGCTGCATGCGTCAAAGACTAAAAAGTTCATATCCTTTGAACTTCTAGAAATAATTCTATAAGCACTTTAAGACTGTTTACTGTAACATTGTATACAGTAACCAAAACTTAGAAGAGGGGACTAGTAAAATAGACATAAACACAAAATGAAACACTGTGTTTTCATTAAAAGATCTATACGTGTTGGGCACCTGAGTGGCTCAGTTGGTTAAGCGACTGCCTTCGGCTCAGGTCATGATCCTGGAGTCCCGGGATCAAGTCCCACATCGGGCTTCCTGCTCGGCAGGGAGTCTGCTTCTCCCTCTGACCCTCTTCCCTCTCGTGCTTTCTATCTCTCATTCTCTCTCTCTCTCAAATAAATAAATAAAATCTTTAAAAAAAAAAGATCTATACGTGTTGACTTGGAACAAAATAAGGAGATTATAGACTAACATGAATAAAATGATCCCGTTTTTGTTTAAAATGTATTTATAGATTGTGACCTCCCTCCTCCCCTCCCCTTACAGGCTCATTTGCAGTATTTTCTAGGTTTTTTTCAAAAAGACATAATTATGTAAAAGTAATATTTCATAATACAAGTGCTAGTTCCTCTTTTAAAAATGTGTGTTCTACCATCACTGAGCACCCTATTTGGTTTTCTTTCAGCTCTTATGTTGACAAACAGTATACCTATTAATTAGGAAAACTTTTAAGTACCAGGGGATGAGCTACCTTTTTAAAAAAACAGCCTTTAAAAAAAAGCAGCAAGACTCCCTCCAACTTCCCTGCATCACACTCAGTCCCCCTCCCGTGACTACTTCATCTCTCATTGGAAGATTCCACTCTTCTGCAGAGTCTGGTTGTGTCACTATATTTAAAATTTCAAAAATGTATCTGAGGCTTTCTTATATCCAGCTTTTTGCAGTGTTGATCAAAAAGGTTCATAATCCTCATATCAGAATATTTTCTATCCTAAAATCATACAATAAAACCCATGGAAGACAAATCAGTATCCATTTCGGTAAAGAGAAGATTGGAAATCGTTCGTCTGTGGAAGGCCACTGGCCCAGTGAAGACAGTCAGTGGACATGTACTAAGTTTGCAAGCACAGTTTTTTCTTAGAAAGTAAGAAAAAATGTATTTTGAGATGTAATGGAAACAAAGGGTATTAAGTAAAAACAGCATGTGAAAATTGCAATTCTGTTCTTTTAGAGTGAAAGAAAAAGAGTTAAGAAATTAAACACCTAGGAAAGAAATTGAGAGAGACTCGTGTGACTGGAGCAAGAGGGAAAGACACGAAGGGAAAAGAACGTAAGAGGACAAGGAAGAAAGAATACAGAACACAAGCAGGTCCAATCTACCCAGCCCCGACCAGCCTTTGTGTGCTCGCTCTTTAGAGGGGTCTACAGCAGCGGTACCACTCTATCCCCAAGTTCCCTCCTGACACTAACTTAATCTGCTACCACTCAACAATCTTCACTAATTGAGAATTTGGCCCCTAAATCACTCCAATTTCAGACTCAGGCCTCAAGGTCCCACCCCCTTCCCGGCCTCTAATTGGCTACCGTGCCTGCCAATCAGGCCATTTCTCCTCAACCCCCTTCTTGCCCTGCCTTAGGGGGAACGAAGGTACTTGAGGGCTCCGTTCCCAGTCCACTGCCTTGAAGTCACTGTAGGAAATACCCCCTCTGCCTAAAAACCTGCTTGGGGCAGAGTTGAGTCGACAACCTCCAGTGGAAGATCTGGAAGTTACCAAAGAAACTTCTAAAGACTTCTGTCTGTTGAGGAGAGGGGGTTAGCTGACCAGGATTTGTTTAAAATACGCCTTTGGCTAGACTGGGTTGAACTCCAGACAGGATCCAGCTTGCTGGGAGGAGGTCTCTCCTTACTGGGTCAAAGGGCGGGGATTACATTAACTTTATGAGAAGAAACTTACTGTGAGAGCTCAGCAGTTTCTTCATCATATATTTTTTTTCTCTCAGACAGCTCATCAGGCAGATACTTCACTATCAATTCTTCCAACAGCTGTGTGACACAGTACCTCCTATCTGCTAGATACTAAAAGACAATATTATTTTACATTCCAGTGCTTTTCCTACGGTATAAAACAGGCAAAACAGTTGAACTGAATAGAGTAAAGCCTTAATTACATATTTACACAGTCGATTCTGAATGAATGGGTGAGGGGGAAGGAAGATGACAATGGATGGCGCTAAACAGGTCCACCTGCCCAGGCTGTGTCCAAGACCATTCAGGCTACACGGCTGCAGCAGAAACTGCGCCCTGTGCACAAGACCCTGGTCTGGCTGTGGCCACAGATTCCTTCTTAACAGTCAGGCCTGCCCTGCCCGCTCCTCACAAGCAAAACTATTCCCTTTTTGGTTCCTGATTTCAGTGGCAGAGTTTTCAGATCATTTTTCTTTCAGATTTTCCTTCCACTGTCACTTGCTATCACTCAGCCCCCCACTCTATATAAAATGGTATATTTGTACTACTCCCTCAACACTCGGGAAAAACTGCTAAAAGCCACCCTTCTCCCTCCGAGAAGCCTGCCTATCCTGCAAGGTCTGGCTCCAACTTTACCTTTTCCACAAAGTCTGCCTTAACTATTTTTCTGTCTCCCACAAAGCCCATTTTTACCGCCTTTACCACATAAAAGGCAGTTATCACACCCTGCACTGTATTATATTACATGGACAAGGAGACATTCTATTTCTGCAGATAAAAACTGCCTAAGGCTGGGGACTAAGTCAGAGTGTGTGTACAGAATTTTGGAACAATGACCAATATAAATTTCTTAAAACTAGCGAGGAACAACTCTTGGGAGACAATCACAAGATAAAGAGAAGCCATACTTTTAATCTGCAGATGCAGCAAAAATAAGGGTTTGCCATTATCCGATGAAGAACAGAGGAGGAGGAAGAGGGAATGTGAGGGGTTGGGAAACGGGTAATAGGAGTGGTTGTCAAACTTTAGCATCAATCAGGGCTTGTTAAAATGCAGATTGCTGAGCCCTAGCCCAGAGCTTCTGATTTAGTGGCTCTGGAGTAGGGTCTGAGAATTTGTATTTCTAACAAGTTCCCAGGGGAAGGGGAACACATTTTGAAAACCATGAGGCTACATATTCTATATAATAATATATAGTGTAATACTCATGTATTAAATTTGGGGAAATACAACCTCTCTTACATTACCGAGAGGAATCTAAATTTGTACAATATTTCTGGGGGACCTAGGCAACGTGGCAATTGGTTTTGAGTCTTATGAATATACGACTTTTGATTAGTAATTCAACCTTCCAGAAATTTTATCCTAAGGAAACAAAGATGCAAAGCATAGTATATATATAAAAAAAAAAACCCACCACTTACATACTCAACATTAGGGAAATGTTAAACCAATGGACTATTCTGCTATAAAAATCCTATCTTTAAAATACATTCAAATGAAAAAATGAGCAAAACAAAATAACAAGTAGGAAAAGTGTAAAACTATACAGCACATCAATATGTTCTTTAAAACATATATTAGATTTTACCTATTATACAGGGTATCTTTAGGACACAGGAAAAAGTTATTTTCAAACAGGATGTTAATTGTATTTTTAAATAATATGCTTATTTTGTTTTCCTTCAAACTCTAGACATTTTTTTAAGGTGAGCTATCTCTACATTTAAAGCCATGTATCTAATTACTAACTTGAGAAAAAACATAATAAATATACTACAGAGTATCTAAAAACCTGGAAACACAGGAAAAACAGCATGATTAGAGTACTTCACCTGAAAGTATATCAGCTGAAATGTAACTAACAAACTCTTTGTGAAAATTCTGTACATGGTTTTATGTCTTACATACTGTCTTGTTATGTAAGACCCATATCAAATGTAATAATACACATATGCTATTATGGTATCTGTACAGAGCTGTATTTTCTACATAGGAAATAACTATGTACATTCAATTGCAAAATGTCTTATCAATTTTTCATTATTTGGAAGGCACTTTTTTCTTTAAGCAATCCTGTCACCCACAGAGACCGGATCACTCTCCCTGATCAATGCTATCCTTGCAGTTGGAGCTTACCTCACCTTACAGGGGCTCCAGTCACCCAAGCAGGACTGGGAGAATACTGTCTTCCCACTGGTTACAGAAGATATGCACCTGAGATCTAGCTATTTCCCTAACACAGGTTACTAGCATTGACCACTGACTATACAAGGGGTGTAGGAAGCTGTGCCTCCCTCTCTTCTGTCCAGTATACCACTTTCTAGAGCTGGGCTGCCCAAAGAGTAGCCACCAGTGAGTAGCCACCAGTCACATGTGAACACTTACATGAGAATTAATTAAAATACAGTTCCTCAGTTGCACTAGCCACATTTCAAGTGCTTCATTACCACATGTGGCTAGTGGCTACCATGTTGGACAGCACAGATATAGAGCATTTCCATCAATGCAAAAAATTCTATTGGACAGAGTTGGTCCATACCTTAAGGGGGTAGGCCTAAGGCTGAAATCTAGGCTATTATTAAGGGTGGAAGACAGGGCAGTTGGGTTTCCCCAATACTGTCATCATTAAAATGGAACCAATTCTAGACCAGGTACTTGGCCATCCCCCACCTTGTTAAAAATAAATAAAGGGGGCGCCTGGGTGGCTCAGCTGGTTAAGCGGCTGCCTTCGGCTCAGGTCATGATCCCGGGGTCCTGGGATCGAGCCCCGCATTGGGCTCCCTGCTCCGTGGGGAGCCTGCTTCTCCCTCTCCCTCTGCCTGCCTCTCTGCCTACTTGTTCTCTCTCTCTCTGTCAAATAAATAAATAAAATCTTTAAAAAAAAAATAAATAAATAAATAAATAAGTACATGGGGCTTGGCCTCCAGGACCACCCTACTTTCCCCTGTGCTCTCTAAACTCACATTTCTCCAGCACTAGCATTTGTGTAATGAAGCGTTATCCTTCTTGGTCACGTAGCATACATAATGTAACTTATTCTGAACATGATAATCACTATTTCTGTGGCCAAATAGAAATCAATGTTGCCAAGCTTAAGAACAATAAACAGATAAATATAAAATGTTTACCTCTTTTAAGCTTTCTTTGCAAAGAGGACAGTACGGTGTATGATCTAAACAACGCTCAAGGCAATTCTTACAGAATGAGTGTCCACAAGGGGTTGTTACTGGCTCAAAAAACAACCTGAAATCAACCAAAATACCTGTTAGTTTACACATTAAACTATCCACTGGAAAAAGCGAATAATGGAACCATTATTTGGAAGGAGGGTCTAGTGGGCAGGAGAGGAAGGAAGGGGCAGTGACAAATGTAATTATGCCCTCCTGAACCTTTTAAAAGTTCTCATCAACAGGGGTGCCCTGCCAAGGGCCTAAAACTATAGTGACTAATGGAACAGCCACTCACCACATGGGGCTACTGAGCACTGGAAATGTGGCTGGTCCAAACTGAGAAGTACAATAAATGTAAAATACGAGATTTCGGAGACTATGTGCAAAAGAAATAATGCAAAATATTCACAATTATTAGTTGTATAGATTCTTATTTTATCATCACTTTAAAATGGCTTCTTAATATGCTTATAAAAGCCTTATTATGGAAAATTCATTAAAAAGAATAACCCAATAAACCTTACAGTTGGATCTTAAATATTAGACTTAACACCATATGTAATAAACAATATAGAAAAAAACTGATTTTACTTACACTCTAATTCTTTCCTGAAACATGATACTTCTGAATTTCCTAGAAGTATTGTTAGATACATAGGTACTTGAGAAGTCATCTGGCCTCCTGCCCTCGCCTCACAGATGAAGAAGCCAAGGCGCAGAGGTAGGGGACCTGCTCGGAACTCAGCTAATTCCTACCAGCCTGATGTGGCCCGTACCAGGTCTCCTGACTCTCCATGCACTGTTCCCTTGACTCCACCACAACTTAGGTGGAAAATGTTCTTTCAAAACTATTGGTCTTCTAGAATTATAGGCATTCTGCATAATGGAAATCTTTATCCAATTCTACTTAAAAAGGATTTTATAGTTAAGATATAAAAACAAGACAGAATCATATACACACAACCATGTTGTTAGAATTTTGACCCAAATCTGAAACCATGGATGTATCTACATTTCAGTAATATGTGTACCTTCCACAGTACTTTCCAATTTCCTAGACACTTTTTTATATTTAAGTCACGTGATTCTTACACCACCTGCAACGTAGGCTATGCAAATACTGACCCCACTTTCTAAGCAGGAAAAATCGAGAGCGTTCAGAGATTAAGATATTTGCCCAAGATGTGCAAGGTATTTCTATGTTTTGATTTAGTCCAGTATTCTGTCACTTTACAATGCCTATTAGATTACCTTTATCTACTCTCTATTTTATTAATATAAAATATTCCTCATTTATGAAACTTTACATACTTACCTCATGCAGAGAGAACACTCAAAATCTGAGACATCAATTAATTCTTCTGGGATGTGACCAGAAGTTAATGAAAATGTACAGACTTCATTGCGAGTTTCTATTAAAACAAAGAGACAGGACTATCTTTAGGAAAAAGTTTAAAGACCATTCTAAACAAGTAAATGTGTTCTCTGTGACTGTAGTGACATTTTTACCTCCTTGTTTTTTAAGCTTATTTCTTCCATCTTCATCTACAATCACATCCTGGTCTAAAAGAGACAATTTTCTTTTCAGCAGAGCACCTTTTTCTTGAACAGAGAGCAAAGGTTCTGAGGACACTCTTTTTAAACAGTCCTCTCTGGCAGGCATTTCTGTTGAATGTATAGCCTGTGCTGACCAAGCACGGTTTAGGCTTCCTCTGATAAGCTCTGACGTGACCTCTGGTACCTCTTCGTTCTACAAAAATATAATAAACAAGGGTGTCTGTATTTCTTCACTATTCTTTATTGCTCTCACCAAGAATCAACTGAAATGAAATTCCAGTGTCTCATAAGGTTCATTTTACTGTTCAGTTAAGAACACCAACTTTTAATTCTAAAACCCTGATAAATAAATGACTTTTGCCAGTAATTATGTAGCCCTAGAAGTCAACCTGATATGTTACAATGAGGTTTACGCAGTTATGCTAATATACTTGTTCCAACCGGGGCAACTAAAATAAATACCATGTTCTATATTTTCCACAAGACAAAGTTTTCTGATATGCCGGGTGAACTAAAATTGTGATTAATGGGGCACCTGGGTGGCTCAGTTGGTTGAGCGACTGCCTTTGGCTCAGGTCATGATCCTGGATTCCCGGGATCGAGTCCCACATCGGGCTCCCTGCTTGGCAGGGAGTCTGCTTCTCCCTCTGACCCTCTTCCCTCTCGTGCTCTCTATCTCTCATTCTCTCTCTCTCACATAAATAAATAAAATCTTTAAAAAAAATTGTGATTAATGAACAAATATTTTACATAAAAGTGTAAAATAAAAGGCTACAGATAAAATCTAATTAAGACAATGCTTAATAGGTGTAAGACTGTTGAATCACAGACCTGTACCCCTGAAACAAATAATACATTTTATGTTAAAAAAAAAAAAAGAAGACAGCAGGAGGGGAAGGATGAAGGGGGGGATCGGAGGGGGAGACGAACCATGAGAGACTATGGACTCTGAAAAACAAACAGGACTCTAGGCGGGCGGGGGGGGGGATGGGTTAGCCTGGTGATGGGTGTTAAAGAGGGCACGTACTGCATGGAGCACTGGGTGTTATATGCAAACAATGAATCATGGAACACTACATCAAAAACTAATGATATAATGTATGGTGATTAACATAATATAATAAAAAAAAATCACTAGCAAAAACAAAAAAAAAGTGCCTAAATAGATTCTAGTACTCCAAACGAAGAAAGTGAAAATCATAATGTGTAAAGAACCAGATGGACTAAACCCATGAAAATCTTTTCTCACCCCTTACCTGCTCTGGACTAAGCTCACTGGCAGAGTGAGACTCTTCCGTTACTGAAGGAAAACCAAAATGTTTGTTTTTACTACATGGCAAAGAGCTCCAGGAAGAGTCCTTCAGGCCTTCTTTTAAGTTCTCAGGTGATAATAAATCACATAAAATCTGTAAAAGAAATATTATAAAAGTAATGGAAAATATAAAATATTTGGCTACTGATACTTTAAAGTTATCTAATATTTACAAAATTTTAGAAAATTCATAGCATTGTTTTTAATGAGCAGAGGAAGAAGACATTAAGTAATAAGCAGAACTGCCAAATCATCCCAAAAGTCTTGTAATACCAAGGTGTGCCTTAAATGGGGGTCAGATCACCTCAAAGAAATAATTCAAAGGGCAGGCATCAGAGCAGCTAGACGACTAAGCTAAGAAGGTACCCAAAATAAAAACTGACTTTTTAATGAAGGATTGTAAAAAGAAGAGCTCTTAAGAGAAGTAGAAAATATTTACCTCTGAACTTTAGTGAGTCCTATCCTGTCAAAATGGTTCACAGTTCTCCCACCTCAAAGTAGATTGTGAGGCTGGACTTAAAAAGTGTTTAAGTGAACTAAAGAACTTGTCTAACTACAACACTCTTAAAATTCCACGTGTTTATACTGAATTTAGCTTCTCACTGAACAAGGAACCTGCATGGGCAGCTACCACTGCCCAGCTCTGGGATGGGAGCACCGTATGGCAGCTGTCCCATATAGCGGGGATTAACCTGAAAGGCAGCTACTGTATTACAATTTCTGGGTGCTTCTATCGGGAATACATCTACACATCTAAACGCTAAAAAAAAAAACAAAAACCCAATAACAACAACAACAAAAAAACGGTAGTTAAGTTAGGGGAAGAACCTGGCTAGAAGGAAATGAGAAGGACTCAAATGGTTTTGATCATCAAATAAGCTGTATTAAATGAACAGCAGAGCATTTCTTAAAGTCTAAATTCAGAAGTTTGGTTTTTCAGTTGTACTATCTCTCAAACTCACAAAAACGAGATTACTCGTGAATCATTACAATGTAAATAAAAAGATATATTCAATGTAAATAAAAGTGCATATCTGGTAGGAGCTCAAGCAACACCCCCTTTAATGAACATTTTAAAATTTGTGTTTTTACATTTCTCCTGGTTTCAAAAAAAAAGTATTGAACACTCAAGTACTCTAGAACCCAGCAGATCCAGTAGGTATTTACCAAAGAGATAGAAAAATATGTCCACAAAATGACTGGTACAAGAATGTTAGTTCACAGCAGCAACTGGTAACGACCCAAATGAAAATCACTACTAACTAATACCATAAATTGTGGTATGTTTCTACAACGGAATGCTTAGTGAACAATAAAATAAAAACTTGCTGGATGTATCTCAAAACTATTATGTTCTGCAAAAAAAAAGCCAGACACAAGAGTACACGTTGTGGGATTTCACTTGCATGAAGTTCTAGAATAGGCAAAACTACTCTATGGTAATAAAAATCTAAACAGTAGTTGCCTGGGAGGAGAGATATAGGGGATTTGCTGAAAAGGGAATGACTGAACTTTCCAGCATGATGGAAATATTCTACATCTGGACTGGGGTGCTGTTACACAGATGTATAATTTCCAAAAGACTGGACTGTAAAATCCACGCATTATATGTAAAATATACCACAATTTACAAACAGCATATTGGGAGAAAAATATTTCAAAGCATCAGCTGTTTTGCATTCACCTAACCTTATTAAAGGTCAATTTTTAAATATTTACAGAAATGTAAGGATATTTAGTAGCAGGGAAAATGCAAAATTATAAGCCCTTAAAAAGTCTGCCGTGTCCCCAGGGAGATACCACTAAGAAATGTAAAACAGAATACACACAATAGTGAACAATTTTTTGTTAAATCAATGGGCTAGAATGTATATGCAAACAAACCTCATGGAGGATATACTGATGTTAGCTGTATTCATGAGGCATTGGGGATCTGAGAAAATTTTCAAAGTTCTCATACTTCAAAGTGCACAAGAATCTCCCTGCGTGCTTGTAAAACTATGCAGAGATTCTAATTCCAACAGTCTGTGGTGAAGTCTAGGAATCTTTACACTTACCAAGCACCCAAGGTGATTCTGACAAAAAGCCACAATGTAAAAAACACTATAAAGGTGATAAATAACAGTCATGTTTTGTGGATATTGAGGAGAGCACCATGATGGCACTGCAATTATACCAGGGTACTTTCCAAAAAATTTTTTCAAAGACTCTAGTCTTTCCGGATGCTCTGTGAATATGTTTGACGAAAGCTGAATGCTACTCTCATGTTAGCATAGCAAAACCTCTGAGAACTTCTGAAGAAACCTGTTTAACTTGGTTTAACCCAACGTTCCCCAAAGTCATTTAGCCAGAGAACTCCTCCCTTTTTTCTTTACATCTACTAACACACTACAAAACAAACTCTGGAAAGTGGTATATGGATTACTGAGAAAATTAAGGCAGAACAACTTGGGGCAATACTATGAGCAACCATGAAAATAAGCAAAACTTAGGCTGGAACTTAAAAGCAAAACACAGGCCAATAAAAATTCCTGAGTTGGGGTCCCAAAGTGAGAAGAGAAAGGGCCAGAAAACTTCCCTAACCTGGGGAAGAAAACAGAATTTCCAGGTCCAGAAAGCACAGAGTTCCAAAGAAGATGAATCCAAAGAGATCCACACCAAGACACATTATAACGGAAAAAGAAAAATTTCAAGACAGAATCCTAAAAGCAGCAAACGAAAAAATTTACTATATGAAATGGAAATCCCACAGGCCATCAGATTTATCACCAGAAACTTTGCAGGCCAGAAGAAAGTGGCATGACCTAGTCAAAGGGCTGAAAGGAAAAAACTTCCATCCAAGAATTCTCTACCCAGCAAGACTGTCATTCAGAACTGAAAAAAAGATTAAAAGTGTTCCAGACAAGCAAAGTCTAATGGAATACATCACACTACACTGGCCCTACAAGACATGTTAAAAGGACTTCTCTGAACTGAAAAGAAATGGAACTAATTAATAAGAAGAAAATATATCAAAGTAAACATGTCAGTGGAAAACATAAAGTAGATCAATCACTTATAAAGCAGGTATGAAAATTAAAAGACAAAAATCGTAAAATTAACTAAAACTACAATAATTGGTTAAGAGATACATAAAATAAAGAGATGTCCAAGGTGACATTTAAAATATAAAAGGTGAGGGGGGAGAAAAAAATGTAGTTTTGGAATGTGTTCAAATTTAAGTTGCTATCAACTCAAACAGACCATTACATACAAAGGAAGTTATATGTGAACCTTACGGTGACCACAAAGCAAAAACTGACAGTAAATATGCAAAATGAGAAAATAAGCATAACACTAAAGAAAGCCATAAAACCACAAGCTAATAGAGAAAGAGAAGAAAGGAAGAGAGAGGAATGATGAAAACAGCCAAAAAATAATTAACAAAATGGCAATATACGCATACCTATCAAGATTTACTCTAAATGCAAGTAGACCACACTCTCCAATCAAAAGATGCAGGCTGGCTGAACAGATAAGAAAATAAGATCCATCTATATGCTGCCTACTAGAGACTCACTTCACAAGTAAGGACACACACACTCTGAAAGTTAATGGATGGAAAAAGATGTTCCAAGCAAATGGAAATGAAAAGAAAGTTGGTGTTGCTATATGCATAACAGACAAGACAGACTTTAAAACGAGGACTTCAATAATAGAGAAGGGCATTACATAATGACAAACAAGATCCAACAAGAAAACATAATATTTATAAACATATATACACCCAACATAGGAGCACCAAGATATATAAAGCAAATATAAAGGGAAAAACTGACAGTAGTACAATAATAATGAAGGACTTCACCACTCCATTTACATCAATGGACAGATCATCCTGACAGAAAATTAACAAGGAACCATTGGCCTTAAACGACACAGCAGACCAGATAAACTTAACAGATATATACAGAACACTGCATCCAAATTGCATCCAAACATTTCAAGTGCACATGGAACATTTTCCAGAATAGATCACGTTAGGCCACAAAACAAGCCTCAAGTTAAAGAATACTGAAATCATATCAAGCATCTTCTCCAACCACAATGGTATGAAACTAACGATTACGTACAAGGAGAAGAAAAAAAAAAAAACAAAAACCCCAAATGTGGAGATTAAACAACATGCTACTAAACAACAAATGGGCCATCAAATAAATCAAATAAGAAATTAAAAAAAAATAGCTAGAGACAAATGAAAACAGAAGTACAATGTACTAAAATCTTTGGGATGCAGCAAAAGATGTTCTAAGGGGTCTACCTCAAGAAATAAGAAAAATCTCAAATAATCTAACTTTATACCTAAAGAAGCTAGAAAAAAGAAAAACAAAGCCCAATGTCCTAGAAGAAAGGAAATAATAAAGATCACAGCAGAAATAAATGAAATACAGACAAAAAGAGGGAAGATCAAAGAACTAAGAGCTGGGTCACTGAACACATTAATAAAACTGACAAATGTCAAGACTAAAAAGAAAAACAAGGGCTCTTGCATTAGGGAGAAACAGAAAATTTGGACAGACCAATTCCTAGCAATGAATTGAATCAGTAATTAAAAACCTCCCAACAAACGAAAGTCCAGGAGCAGATGGCTTCAGAGAGGAATTCTAACCAAACATTTAACTAAGAATTAATATCTATTCTCAACTATTCCAAAAAACCAAAAGGAAGGACAGATTCCAAATTCATTCTATGAAGTCAGCATTATCCTGACACCAAAACCAGATGAAGACAATACAAAAAAAGAAAACTATAGGCCAGTTTGCATCTGATGAACACAGATGCAAAAATCCTCAACAAAATACTAGCAAACAGGATCCAACAGCACGTTAAAAAAATCATTCATCATGACCACATGGGATTTATTCCTTGGATGCAAGGGTGGACAATACTTACAAATCAATCAGTGTGATATATCACATCAATAGGAGAAAGGATAAAAACCATATGATCATTTCAATAGAGGCAGGAAAAGCATTTGACAAGGTAGAACATCTATTCATGATAAAACCTCTTAAAGTAGGTTTAGAGGGAACATACCTCAACATGATAAAGGCCATATAAGAAAAACCCATAGGTGGGCGCCTGGGTGGCTCAGTTGGTTAAGCAACTGCCTTCGGCTCAGGTCATGATCCTGGAGTCCCAGGAGTGAGTCCCGCATCAGGCTCCCTGCTCAGCAGGGAGTCCGCTTCTCCCTCTGACCCTCTTCCCTCTCATGCTCTCTCTCTCTCTCAAATAAATAAATAAAATCTTTAAGGGCGCCTGGGTGGCTCAGTTGGTTAAGCCACTGCCTTTGGCTCAGGTCATGATCCTGGAGTCCCAGGATCGAGTCCCACATCGGGCTCCCTGCTCGGCGGGGAGTCTGCTTCTCCCTCTGACCCTCTCCCCTCTCATGTGCTCTCTCTCTCTCTCTCATTCTTTCTCTCAAATAAATAAATAAAATCTTTAAAAAAAAAAAAAAAGAAAAACCCATAGGTAACATCATACTCAGTCGTGAAAAACTGAGAGCTTTCCACCTAAGATCAGGAACAAGACAAGAATGTCCACTCTCACCACTTTTATGCAACTTAGTCCTGGAAGTCCTAGCCACAGCAATCAGGTAAGAAAAAGGTACAAAGGCATCCAAATTGGTAAGGAGGAATTAAAATTCATTATTTGCAGGACTTCATACCCTCTATAGAAAACCCTAAAGACTCCACCAAAAAACTACTAGAACTGATAAATGAATTCAGTAAAGTTGCAAGATACAAAACCAATGTGTAGCAATCTGTTGCACTTCTATACACTAATAACGAAGCAGCAGAAGGAAATTAGGAAAACAATCCCATTTACATTTGCACCAAAAACAATAAGGTACCAGGAATAAACCTAACCAAAGAGGTGAAAGACCTGTATTGTGAAAACTATAAAACATGGATGAAAGAAACTGAAGATGACACAAAGAAATGGAAAGACATTCCATGCTCACTGACTGGCAGAACAAACGTTAAAATGTCTGTACTATCCAAAACAATGTACAGATTTAATGCAATCCCTATCAAAATACTAACACCATTTTTCACAGAACTGGAAACAATCCTAAAATATGTATGGAACCATAAAAGACCCCAAATAGCCAGAGCAATTTTGAAAAAGAAAAGCAAAGCTAGAGGCATTACAATTCCAGACTTCAAGTATATTACAAAGTTGTAGTAATCAAAACAGTATAGTATTGGTACAAAAACAGAGACATAGATTAATGGAGCATAATAGAAAACCCAGAAAGAAACTCACAATTATATGGTCAATCAATCTTCAACAAAGCAGGAAAGAATACCCAATAGGAAAAAGTCTCTTCAACAAATGGTATTGGGAAAACTAGTCAGCTACGTGCAAAAGAATGAAACTGGACCACCTTTTTTCCCCCCACTTTCTTACACCGTACACAAAATTAAATTCCAAAATGGATTAAAAACCTAAATGTGAGACCTAAAACTAAAAATCCTAGAAGACAGCACTGGCAATGATGTCTTTGACACTGGTCATAGCAACATTTTTCTAGGTAGGTCTCCTGAGGCAAGGGAAACAAAAGCAAAAATAAACTATCAGGACTACATCAAAATAAGAAGCTTCTGCACAGTGAAAGAAACCATCAACAGAACAAAAGACATCCTGCTGAATGGGAGAAGATATTTGCAAATAATACACCAACAAGAGGTTAATATCCAAAATATGTAAAGAACTTATACAACTCACCACCCCCCAAAAATAATCCAAATAAAATGGGGACAGCACATATATAGACATTTCTCCAAAGAAGACAGAGAGATGGACAACAGATTCATGAAAAGGTGCTCAACATCACTAATCATCAGGGAAATGCGAATCAAAACCACAATGAGATATCACCTCACACCTGTCAAATGGCTACAATCAAAAACATAAGAAATAAAAGGTGTTGACCAGGATGTGGAGAAAAAGAAACACTTATGCACTATGGGAGGAATGCAAACTGGTGCAGCCACTGTGAAGAACTTTGTGGAGTTCCCTCAAAAAACTAAAAAGAGAAATACCGTATGATCCAGTAATTCCACTACTGGGTATTTACCCAAAGAAAACAAAAAAAACACTAATTCGAAAAGATATATGCACGCTATGTTTATTGCAGCAATATTCACAATAGCCAAACTATGGAAGCAACATATGAATGGATAAAGAAGAGGTGTATATACACAATGGAATATTACTCCGCCATAAAAAAGAATGAAATCTTGCCATTTGCAACAACACGGACGGATCTAGAGGATATAATGCTAAATGAAATAAGTCAGTCACAGAAAGATAAATACCATACGATTTCACTCATATCTGGAATTTAAAGAACAAAACAAATGAACAAAGAAAAAAAGAAACAAAAACAGACTCTTTATATATAGAGAATGGGTTACTGCCAGAGGGGAAGTGAGTGGGAGGATGGGTGAAATAGATGAAGGGATTCAGAATACATGTAAAACGGTAAGCATCGAGTAATGTATAGAACTGTTGAATCACTACTACAGTGTACATGTGAAACTAATGTAACACTGTATGTCAATTATACTAGAATAAAAAAAAGGTAAAAAAAAAAAACCTTGTCAAATAAAAAAGAAAAGAGGGCTCTGATAAAATCAGAAATGAAATGTTATGATTGACACCACCAAAATATAAAGGATTATATGCCAACAAACTGGACAACCTAGAAGAAATAAATTCATAGAAACACACAGTCCTAAGACTGAATCATGAAGAAACAGAAAACTTGAATAGTCAATTACTAGTGAGAAGATTGAATCAGTAATCAAAAACCTCCCAACAAACAAAAGTCCAGGACCAGATGGCTTACTGGTGAATTCTATCAAACATTCAAAGATTTAATACCTATCCTTCTCAACTCTTCCAAAAAATTGAAAAAGGAACACTCCCAAAATAATTTTGAGGCCAGCAAGCCGACAAGAAACCACAGAAAAAGAAAAGTACAGGCCATTATCAGTGACTAACATTAATGCAAAAATCCTCAACAAATTATTAGAAAACCAAATTTAAAAATATAGCAAAAGTTCATACATGATGATCAAATGGGATTTATTCCAGGGATGCTCATAGATTGGAGGAACTGCTATTGTTAAAATGTCCATACTCCCCAAAGCAATCTACAGATTCAATGTAATCCCTATCAAAATCCCAATGGTATTTTTCCATAGAACTAGACCAAATAATTCTGAAATTGTAGAAAATCACAAAAGATCCCAAATACCCAAAGCAATCTTGAGAAAGGAGAACAATGCTGATTTCAAACTACAGAACAAAGCTATAGTAATCAAAACAGTATGATAATGGCATAAAAATGCACACATGCATCAATGAACCAGAATTGTGAACCCAGAATTAAACCGACACATACATAGACAATGAATTTACAACAAAGGAGCCAAGAACATACAATGGAGAAATAAGTCTCTTCAAAAAATGGTACTGGGAAAGCTGGATAGCCACATGCAAAAAAATGAAACTAGACTAGTATCTTTCACCATACACAGAAATTAACTCAAATGGATTAAAGACTTGAATAAAAGACCTGAAACCATAAAATTCCTAGAAGAAAACATAGGTGGTAAGCTCCTCAATATGGGTTTTAGCAGTATTTTTGTGAATCTGACTCCAAAGGCAAGGAAAAGAGCCATAATAAACAAATGGGATTGCATCAAACTAAAAAGCTTCTGCACAGCAAAAGAAATCATCATCAAAACAAAAAGGCAACCTATTGAATGGGAGACTTTTGCAAATCATGTATCTGGTAAGGGATTAATATCCAAGATATATAAAGAACTCCTACAACTCAACAACAAAAAAAAACCTAGTTAAAAAATGGGTAGAGGATCTGAATAGACATTTTTTCCAAAGAAGACATACTGATGGCCAACAGTAACATAACAGGATGCTCAACATCACTAATCAGGGAAATACAAATCTAAAACACAATGAGGTATCATCTCACAATGGTTAGAATGGCTATTATCAAAAAGACAAGAAATAACAAGGCTTGGAGAGGATGTGGAGAAAAGTGGACCCTGTACTCTTCTTGGTAAAGCCACTATGGAAAACGGTATGGAGATTCCTCAACAAATTAAGAATAGAGCTATACTGAGCAGCTATTCCACTTCTGGGTATTTATCTTCAGAATGCAAATACACTGATTTCTTGAAAAGACGTGTGCATTCCTATGTTCAGTGCAGCATTATTTACAATAGCTGAGAAATAGAAACAACCTAAATGTCCATCTATGGTTGAATGAATAAAGATATGGTATACATACACAATGGACTACCACTTAGCCCAGAAAAAAAAAAAAGTTATCTTGCTATTTGTGACAACATGAATGGACCAGGAAGGTATTATGCTAAGTGAAATAAGTCAGATGGAAAAAGATAAACATGGTATGATTTCATTCATACGTGGAATCTAAAACAAAAACAAAAAAGAAATGAACAAAACAAAAACTCACAGATTCGTGGTTAGCAAAGAGGAAGGGGGTTGGGTGAAATGGGGGAAGACAGCACCTGTATGGTGACGGATGGTAAATAGCCTTTTAGTGGTGATCTCTCATAATGTTGTAAGTGGAAACTTATATAATGTTATATACCAGTTTGGCTTTAATAAAAAAAAAAAATTTCTGAGCAGGAATATCATGATAACAATTAAGGATGATTAGTTTGGCTCCAAACAAACTAGTAGGAAACACCTAAATTTAAGCAAAAATAACACATTTAAATATCTGCAAATGAAATCTTTTGCTTTCGGTAAAAACTCTATACGCTAAGTATATGACCCCGAAAACCCACTTGTCAAACTGCTACTAAATTTGACTCACTGGACTCCTTATGTTCTTACCCCAAGTTTCTAATTAGCATTTTTAAAAAGACCTGTGTCTTAGACCTGCCTTCAATGATTATAACTGGTAAACCGATTACCTTTTCTACTTCTAGCTTTGCAGGCGCAAAATCCTCATCAAGGGCTAAGCACTGAAGAAACAGCTGTAAGGCATCACCTAAAAAACCAGCATCCTGGAGTACTTTTCCTTTCCTGAAGTAGACCTTCAATGAAAGCACAAATACACAACTTTTACTGATAGAATTATTTTTGAGAAAAATCAGTATCAAGAAAAAAAATGGTTTGCTTGGAAATGTGCATTTTGAAACTCTGAATGACTCTGAGAAACCTAAAGCATTTCAAAGGTATATTTACACACTTGCCTGGAGAAGCACTTATGGAAAAATGACTCAAAACCATATTTCTAATTATATCACTTGAGTAATAAATCCAGAGGATTCTTTCTTTTTTAACAGTTTTGAAACTGTCCATACAGATAGTTTTCCATCTTATTCTTAATATACATTTGCCTTGTACTAACCAGTCAAGCCAGCATGGGATTTGGTATTGTTTTTCATATTAATTTATAATTTTTAGAGCATGCTTACTATATTGTCCTCAAAGGCATGGTTTCAAATGGGGAAAAAGTCATACAAAATAGTAACTTCGAGCTTAAAGAACATATACGGGACATGAACTGATTTGCCTTGGCAATTTGATAAAAAATTAGTAAACTGATTACATATATTTGCCTCAAGTCTTTTTTAAAAGCGCATGGGCAAGGCAACCTCCCTTGTCCCTATTTACTGTATTAAATCACTGCCTCATCTGGTCCCCATTTTCCAACTTCTGAAGGACCTCCTCTCTTTCCCTCAGTATACCTCCTCCAACAATTTTCAGTTTGGATCCAGTGGGACCAGTTTCATCTCTTTGAGGAAATTTTGCATACTCAAGTCTCTTATTTTTTTTTTTCCTCTGTGCCTTAAATTCAGGTTGTTCTTTAGTTAGGAAACAAAGGCTTCTTATGATTTAAAAATTATTAGATAGCCATCCACTCAAAATACTAACCCTAGATTTCTAGAACTCTATATATTTTATTTAAAGAGTCAAGAAATCTATTTTGTTAAAACTTATAACCATAACTGAAATGCATGTCCCCTACAGGTGAAATTTTTAAATGTAGGTAAATGTAAAACAGTAACTTTACCTCCGGCCAATTTGGCAGTTGAAAGAGAACTGCATTTAAATCTTCTATGGCTGCTTTAAACTCCTGGAGACCAGCATATGATTCCGCTCGGTAAATTTTTAGAGTCACATCACTGGGCTCTGAAACAAATATTTTATAAAGGTTTATTTTTTAAAATATTATTGTCCAATCCACAAAATACATACTAGATTAGGAACTGACTTCGTGATTCTGGCTAATAACCACCAAAGTAGAGTATAGGTGCAACCCACTTACATGTTGAATTTTATCTAGAAGTTTTTTTTTTTAAAGATTTTATTTATTTATCAGAGAGAGAGAGACAGAGGCAGGCAGAAGGAGAAGCAGGCTCCTTGCTCAGCAAGGAGCCTGATGTGGACCTCGATCCCAGGACCCTGGGATCATGACCTGAGCCGAAGGCAGACGCTTAACCAACTGAGCCACCCAGGCGTCCTTATCTAGAAGTTTTATTGTAAGACTATATGTGGATAATTTTAGCATAGGAAATGATGGTTTCTAAGTACTGGACATATTTTATAATATGAATAATCACCTCTAAGAAAAGTGTTTTCTTAAAATAGGGAGGGCATTCTATACAGATTTGAAAAGCAGGTCTTAGATGTTTAGAAGATTTGCATCTTTATGGTAAATCTTAATTTTGTATACCTTAATTTCTAAATCCTCACTTATAAACAACCATACGTGCAACTAGTGCACACTGAATTTCCACACTAACAAAGACTGACCAAGGCTCAAACTTAGGAGGGTATACAAGGGTCCTGATTCTGGAGGAAATGGGTTGACAATTTAAGAGGTCAAAATTTTAATTCCTGCCATTAGCACAAATGGTACTGGATCATCCCCAAACAGATTTAATTTCGAATGTTTCTGAGAAAAAGCTTTGTTGATAATTTCACTACCATCCTCTACATCTGCACTTGAGAAACCAAATTAGTATCCAATGGCATTCAGAATTTCAGTTAGCTGGTATCACCTGTGATACTACCATCAATTGTTACAGGTACGTAGATTCTAAATCAGAAGTCTAAGCCAAAAACTAATTTTCAGCACATCTACAGACAAAAGTAATCTGACTCTTCTTTTAAAGCTATTCATCTTTGAAGCCTTCAAAAATATGTACTTATGAAATAAAGCATTCATTGTGAAAAGGGTATAAAGACCCATAATGCCTCATTAAAAAAAAAAACAACTATAATAAAACTCCTCAATAGCTCCCTGGTTTACTACTTTTTAAATGATGGCTTTCCTACAGATAACTCTCAACAACGAGACTGGCCTTTTTCAGCTGATGCTTATTAAGAATTGGAACTATATTGTTCCTTCGAATTTATACCAATGAAAATGTTCAAAAGAAGAATGAAATATTTCAAGAAAATATTTCATGCTTCCTAAATAAAAAAGACATCTAGAATATTTTGTCTTTTGTTTCTTAAAGTAATATAATTGGAAACCATTATCTCTGAATAAAAACACATGGAAACTGAAAGCTCAATATGATTCATCAATCAAGAATGAAGAGTCCTGACACAAAACTTGACCCTATAGGTGTTCAAAAGATTTTATTTTATCCCTGTCTTTGAGGACAATCCAATTAGAAAATTTTATTTTATTGTGAAATTGGATCGTGTAATCTTGATTTGACAAAAACAACTGGAGTTCAGAAAATTGAGAGCAGTGCGTGCCAAAGTAGTCCAAGAATGAGTAGTCAATGCAAAACCATCAAAAAAAACACTGACAAATTAAGGACTGCTCACCCAGAGCTGGGGTGCTTCCAACAGCATCCTTGAGCCCCCCTTCTTTGCATCTCAGAGGGAGGGAGTTCACCGTTTCAGCAAGCAGCCCTTTCCATTCTTGGTTCCCTTAGGGGCTTTTTTTCATTTCAAATTTTTTCTTTTACAGCAGGTTCCCATTGCATCACACTTGATGCCTTGCACATTCAAAACTTTTGAATATCAAATCCTTTTATCAATGCTTTCACTACTCATTAGAGGTTCTTTGGGTTAGCACTGAAGCAAGTATACGAGAACACCAATGTCATTGATGTATCACACTTCTCCACTCTGACCAAAGTGAAAAAAGTTTCCCCTCTCCTCTCAACACAAAAACACTCAGGCTCTTGAGATTCCCTAGAGGCGGGCCTAAGAAGTTAGTATATATTAGAAGAGAAAAGGTACACATAAAATTACAAGAGGGCTAGATTTTAAAAGTCTTGCTCCCCAATTTTTCATAGGTAATATTTTTATTAAGAACTTCAAATGTTAATGGAAATGACTTTATAAGGGGGAAAAGAAAACCTCTTCAAGTGAGTTGAAAATTCCTAAAGCTTCTTAAGAGATTAGGGTCACCCCACCCACTTATTTTAAACCCTTAATTCTAAAAAAGAGCCAAATGCACTAGAGACCCTTGAATCGTCAAGGCATACAGTGTCTGCCCTCCATGTAAACTTCTGCAAAAGGCAATTGTAAACCACCCCTCTACCCCCAAAAAAACAAAACCCAAAAAACAACTATCAGCGCAGCTATGTTAGTAACTCAAGTTTGAAAGAGTCAACAAATGTTTCCA
Organism: Zalophus californianus; assembly: GCF_009762305.2. Lineage (NCBI taxonomy): Eukaryota > Metazoa > Chordata > Mammalia > Carnivora > Otariidae > Zalophus > Zalophus californianus. Next base: position 177,604,692 of record NC_045596.1, read on the forward strand.
GTATGTTCTCTATGTGGCCTTGAGGACCCTGGAGTGAACAAGTCACCTCACTAAGCATGCTATCAGGTCATTACTGTGGGTACCCTAGTGCCTGGCACATTACAGACCCAATTTGTTGAAAAAGTGAAGAAATACAAAGATGTGGTTTGGGCTAATTTTACTAAAAGCATGATTTAACCCCCAGATCTTTATCTTCAGTTCTGAGCTTTTCAACCTGCCTTCAGATTCACCAAATTTATAACTGCCTGCTATAATTTCCTCAAACTCAGTACATTTCCATTAAAAAAAAGTCTTGGGACGCCTGGGTGGCTCAGTAGGTTAAGTGTCTGCCTTTGGCTCAGGTCATGATCCCAGGATCCTGGGCAGCTTCTCCCTCTCCCTCTGCCCCTCCCCCTGCTTATACTCTGTCAAATGAATAAAATCTTAAAAAAAAAAAAAAGTCTTTTTACTGTATTCTCTACTAGTAACACCCCTGACTTCCCAAATCAAATCTCCAACTTTGTCAATTTTACTTCCTTTATTTCTCAAATCTGTCCCTGCTCTTTTCCAATCTTAACTGCTAACAACTTTAGTTAAGAGTCCAGATCCAAATTTCTAAGATTTTTTCAATAGCTTGCTTACTGCTCTCCCCGCCTCCAGTCTTACCCTGCCTATACCCTCACCATCCAGAAGACCTGATAGGTATTTGAGCACAACAAATTCCTACACACCTGGCTCTTGACCCTCTCTCCAGCCTCACTTCCTATCATTATCAACCTCCCACTTTAGGCTCCAGTAATACCTAACCTCACCCCGCCCCTCATCTGCCATTCTATTTCATGCCTCATTCCTTTGCTCACAGAACTCCCTCCTCGTCAGAGCTCTACTTCAATACCCCACCTCCCCTTGGTCTGGGGAACTATTTCTCATCCAACAGGACTCAGCTCACCAATCTCTTCTCAAGATGCTTTCTTCTGAGACTACCCTCACTTGGCACATCATTAAGGATCAAGAGCAGGAACTCTGAGGTCACACTGCCTGGGTTCAACTTCTGGCACCTCCACTTACTTTTACTGTGCCTGGGGCCAAACAGCCAAACACCTCTGTACCTGTTTCTTCAGCTACAAAACTGAGGATGTTTCCTAAAATTTATTTTTATTTAAGAAACACCACTTACTATGATTTGCAACCTTCAGAACAATCCTACCTGGGTCTAGCACTGTCCACAGCTTCCCAGATAAGGAGGCTGAGCACAGAGAGTTTAAGTAACTTGCCCAAGATCCAAAAGCTAGGAAGTGATGGATTTAAGATTCTCCCTCGGGTGGTCCGGCTCCAGAGTCCTTGCTGTTCACCTCTGCAAATAACAGTATTTACCTCACAGGATTACTCAAGAGTAAGTTAATATATGCAAACTGCTCAGAACAGGGCTTGGTACATTATAAATGTTGGCTATTATGATTGTGTTTCTTCCCTGGATGTGCACTGCCTTCAGTCTAAATTCTGTTTTTGAGCTCCTTCCATTATTTCCTGTCTTTGTGTCCTCAAATCCTGGCTTTGCTAAATGTTTGGTGAGCAAGGGGAAATTCATTAAAATCTGTCCCCTTATGCTCAATTCATGCTCCCATTTTCTCTTCTCTTAGACCCAGTAATATTGCCAGTTGTCAGGCAAATAAAAAAAAACTGAGATAAAATTCTGCTTCACATCTTGAGGAAACCAGGTCTTAAGCTGCCAAGGCATTTCATGGGCTGAGGAGAGTTCTCCAGAATCCCAATTACTCATCTTTGTTCCAATCCTAAGGTTGTTTCCTTAGTTCATCTTCAAAAAACTTTTTTTCAGATTATAAATGTTTACTTATAAAATTTGAAAAACCTACAATATTAAGAAACATCTTTTACCCACCATAAAGAAATAACCAGTGTTGGCATATAACCTACACATTTTTCCTACGGTGTAGATTACATTTTTAATTTTATAGTTTTATGAATTCTACCTATAGACAGTTTATAAACTTCTTTTTAGTCAATGTAATTAAATCCACATGGTTTTTAATGGTTGCAAAATATCCTACCATATTCACAATCTATTTAAAAATACACTACTCAGCAGTTTGTACTTCCAATGTTTGCTAATATAAAAAGTACTACAGGGACCCCTGGGTGGCTCAGTTGGTTGATTGTGAGACTCTTAATTTCCGCTCAGGTCATAATCTCAGGGTCCGGGATGGAGCCCAGGCTTGGGCTCCACACTCAGCGGGGAGTGTGCTTGAAATTCTCTCACTCTGCCCCTCCCCCATTTGTGTGCTCTCTAAAATAAATAAATCTTAAAAAAAAAAGGTACAATGAACATCTCTCTGTATGCCTTTACGTATCTGTTTATTTCCTTAGTCACTGTCTATGAAGTTGAATGGCTGTGTAGAAAATTGTGTAGAAAATTATACATACATATATATATACAGTTTCAATACATTCTACTAGCCCTCCTTTTATAAAAACTTATTGTACACAGCAAAAGAAACAGTCAACAAAACCAAAAGACAACCGACAGAATGGGAGAAGATATTGCAAATGACATATCAGATGAAGGGCTAGTATCCAAAATCTATAAAGAACTTATTAAACTCAACACCCAAAGAACAAATAATCCAATCAGAAATGGGCAGAAGACACGAACAGACATTTTTCCAAAGAAGACATCCAAATGGCCAACAGACACATGAAAAAGTGCTCAACATCGCTCGGCATCAGGGAAATCCAAATCAAAACCTCAATGAGATACCACCTCACACCAGTCAGAATGGCTAAAATTAATAAGTCAGGAAACAACAGATATTGGCGGGGATGTGGAGAAAGGGGAACCCTCCTACACTGCTGGTGGGAATGTAAGCTGGTGTAGCCACTCTGGAAAAGAGTACAGAGGTTCCTCAAAAAGTTGAAAATAGAGCTACCATATGACCCAGCATTTGCACTACTGGGTATTTACCCCAAAGATACAAATGTAGGGGGCTGAAGGGCTAAGTGCACCCTGATATTTATAGCAGCAATGTCCACAACAGCCAAACTATGGAAAGAGCCAAGATATCCATCGACAGATGAACGGATAAAGATGTGGTGTATATATATATAATGGAATATTATGCAGCCATCAAAAGGAATGAAATCTTGCCATTTGCAACGATGTGGATGGAACTGGAGGGTATTATGTTGAGCGAAATAAGTCAGTCAGAGAAAGACATGTATCATATGACCTCACTGATATGAGGAATTCTTAATCTCAGGAAACAAACTGAGGGTTGCTGGAGTGGTGGGGGTTGGGAGGGATGGGGTGGCTGGGTGATAGACATGGGGGAGGGTATGTGCTATGGTGAGCGCTGTGAAGTGTGCAAGACTGTTGAATCACAGATCTGTACCTCTGAAGCAAATAATACATTATATATTAAAAAAAAAAGAAGATAGCAGGAGGGGAAGAATGGAGGGGGGGGAATTGGAGGGGGAGATGAACCATGAGAGACTATGGACTCTGAAAAACAAACTGAGGGTTCTAGAGGGGAGGGCGGTGGGAGGATGGGTTAGCCTGGTGATGGGTATTAAAGAGGGCACGTTCTGCATGGAGCACTGGGTGTTATATGCAAACAATGAATCATGGAACACTACATCAGAAAAAAAATACTAATGATGTAATGTATGGTGATTAACATAATAAAATTAAAAAAACTTATTGTACACTCCCACAAGCTGTGTATTTTTGTACTAGAAAAATACAAAAAAGTCATTGTTTTAATGTATTTTTCTTCAGTAAGTCTAACCTTTAAAACTATACATCTATTGGCTAGATTGTTTATGCATAAGAATAAACCTTCCATGTTCATAATCTTTTACTCGTTCTTCTGTCTTTTTCTTAGATTTATATGTTGACCTATTTCAACAATCTCAGTGGCTAACCAAAATGCCAAATTTCTTTGCTTCTATTACTTTTTCAAGTTCAGTATGGTAGGGCTTGGTTATCATAGTTAAACCAAAAGCCGCCTGGGTGGCTCAGTGGGTTAAGCAGCCGACTCCTTTGATTTTGGATCATGATCTCGGAGTCCTGCAATCAAGCCCCCGGGCTCTGTGCTCAGCGAGTAGTCTGCTTGGGATTCTCTCTCGCCCTCTCCCTCTGTGTCTGCCCCTTCCCCCCACCTCATGCTCTCTGTCTCTCTCTCTAAATCGTTAAATTAAAAGCTGCCCATTGACAAGTTATTAGTGATTGATTAATAAAGTCCAGGAATAGTAGTTTGGCATACTTATAATAACCATTGGATTTAGAACACCTGGGTTTATATCCCAGTTTGGACAGTTTACCTTACTCTCCACATCTCAGTATCCCCCTCTATACAATGTGTGTTGACAGCTAACACAATGCCTGGCACACAAATGCTCAATAAATAATAGGTATTGTTAATATTACAAAATATTTCAAAATAAGCTGAATAGCAATGAGATTAGCTCTCGATACAAGGTATCAGAAAGAGTATTTTCTTTTCTTTTACCCAAATAAACTGTTGCCAGGTGAGAAACATCTTTAGGGATTGGTAGTGCAGATTGGATAAAAGGAGGGGAAAGGAAAAAAAAAAAAAAGACTGATCGCATCCTACAAGGGGTGGGGTGGGAATTTGAACAGAAGCTTCTGTCTTGCATTTTAGAGTCTGTCATTCACCTTCTACAGTTAAACATTGTAACAATTTTGAAAAATATCTTTACAATGCAAGGCATAGAATACTATATAAATTCATTTAAATTTTCACTTGAATGTATCTAAGCCTCTTAGAAATATTCCACTAAATAGAAAAACCAATTCTGAATACACCAAAGGTTAATATATAAATAACTAGAAATCTAAGATAACAGATTAAAAAAAAACATGGAAATTATTTAAAACAGAGCACTTAATATTTACATAACCCATTTTCCCATCTTCTATATCAATAAGAATATGCCATTGTAACTAATCTTTGTAGTGACCCTGAAGCATTGCAAAAATCCTTAAAATGACTTCTGAATTAAAGAAAAGGTGAATCAGACATTTACTGCGTACAGGCTCAGTTTGTTAGAGGTCAGTTAAGCAATAAGCCCCTTTTCTTTTCAACAAATGCCAATTTGCTGCGATTTTATTTGTTTTTATTTTTTTAAAGATTTTATTTATTTGACAGAGAGAGACATAGCGAGTGAGGGGAACACAAGCAGGGGGAGTGGGAGAGGAAGAAGCAGGCTTCTCACCGAGCAGAGAGCCCGATGTGGGGCTCGATCCCAGGACCCTGGGATCATGACTTGAGCCAAAGGCAGACGCTTAACGACTGAGCCACCCAGGCACCCCCAATTTGCTGCAATTTTAAAAGAAATAAAAAAATACAAACTCTATAAGGACAGGGTCTTTATTTTGTCCACTTCTATATTTCCAGCACCTAAAACATGCCATGTATGTAGTAAGAACTCTGTAAATACCTGCTAAGAATACATGAGATTTATGATTTATATGCTAATTTTTAAAATCAATTTGAGTCTTAGAAGCAATATCCACATATCTGGTGCTTCTGCTTTCAGTTCTAACTTCGTTACTTACTTGCCTTAAGAAAGGCACTTAAAATTCTTGGAGCTCTCTTCTTCAATCTGTGAGTTAGGAATGCTAAAGTTGCTCTCCTACCTCACATGATCTTTTGTAAGGATCAGTTAAGATAACGGAAAGGAAAATATTTTGTGAACTATTAAACACCATATTAAGTGTCAATGTTAACTGTTTCAAGTGTTTTACAGATTAAGTTAGGCCATATGAAATGTACTGATGAAATTTAAATCTCTTCACATTAACCTAGTTAAGATATTAAACACCTTTACATTTTCCTCAAGTGTATTCAGTATTTACCTATAATTTGACTCATCTTTTTATAACTAAAGACTTTCAGGATCTGTATTTTATTGATGGATGCTAAAATGTTACTACTAATTCACATATATAGGCTAGAATCAGGATTTAACCCTCCCTCTGGTAATATTAATGTGGGAGAGAGAAAAAGACAGGACCTGACATCATAAAATTTAAATTTCAGCTAAATCATCTTCTAGTTGTAGCACAACTTTTACATTTAAAAAATATATTTTTAAAGACTTTACCTGAGAGAGAGCAAGAGCCCGAGAGAGCGCATGAGCAGGGGGAGGGAGAAGGGCAGAGGGAGAAGCAGACTCCCAATTCCCCAATTCGGGGCTGGATCCCTGGACCCTGAGCTCATGACCTGAGCAGAAGGCAGATGCTCAACCGACTGAGCCAGACAGGCGCCCCTAAAATTTTTTTAATTAACATTTATTAGGCACTTATTCTGTCAGGTGCTATTCAAAGCATTTTACATCTCAATTCTCCTAACAGCCCTAGGTAGTTGTTACTACTGTTATCTATCTACGAGGTACTCTTCTCACTTTTCAAATAGGGAAACCAAAACAAAAAGGTTAGACAACAGGCCCAAGGTCAGAGAGTAAGTGGAGGGCCATGCTGGGACTCAAGCCCGGGCCAAGAGCTGCCAGCACAGCTTTAACCACTAGGCCACATGGCCCCTCCACTGCCAGCCGCCTCAATTTCCTTCCCAGGTAAGGGTACTCCACAGGATTCTTTGTGAAGATCAAAGGATATACAAACATTTTTTTTAAATGCTTGATAATAGGCAAGAACTATATGATTAACACTAAAGACAAAAATTTACAAGTATTTTAAATAAACTGTTCTCCCCCTTATGACCTTTATTTTTTTTTTAAACCAGTTCAAACTGTAAAGTACAATGTTCTTTTGTCTTCTTTTGGCAGGGAGGGGTGTATATGGGGAGGAGGCAAGTCAGTGTTCATTAAAAATAAAAGGAAAATAGCATAGCAAAGTGGGATCATTTCAATAGGCTCTTAAGTATAAAGATCCAACACAGAAAAGACTTTTACATAATAGCCCTGAACTAAAGGGACAGAAAGTTATGAAACATCTGAGTTAATACCAAAAGATCAATAGACTAAATGTTATCTAAATATATTTCAATTCGACAGAAACTTATGTAATCTCAGTGGGAAACTTCTGATTTTGGAAAAGGTTTTCAAGGTTTCCTTTCTTGTCAACAGGAATGAATTTGGATGGGTGTGGGCTAACTGCAGACTAGATTATCTTTTTCTAGTTAATAGTGTTTAGTTTTTCATAAGAATTCTACAAAGAAATTGTAGTGGTCTTTTTTCATTATCAACAATGAAAAGTATCATTAGTAACTCCAACTGTACAATTTTAAACACATTTCAAATGCCTATCTAGTTAAGTAGCTGACTCTGAAAAAGTTAAAACCTAACTACAGATTTTTAACTCTACTAAACGTTTTTATTTATCCCAAAAATTGTTAGAACACTTCATATCTGTACTTTACCAACTACAATTTGTTAACTCTAAGATTTTTTTTCCCTATGTTGCACTAAAAATTTATGGGATGAAAAGAGTTATCCTTGTTACTAACATGCAGACACATTTTTGAGGATGGAATTAATGATTTTTGAAAGACCTCAGAAGAGGGAAAAACAGGCTCATGAGGTGAAAGAAGACTTGAGTTCTAGTTCCACAAAAGTAAGATTTAAATAGCTGAATAGGCAAAATTCCCATGTGCTGACCATGCAGACTGTCTTTAAAAAAGGAGAGTAGATACAGGTTTTTTTCTGTTAAAAATAATATCCTCAATCCAAGGCCCCAAATCTTCCTTAATTAAAAGATTACTGGTTATAGAACATTAAGCCAGACCTTAAATTAGTAAATGTGCTCACTGTTCTGTGGATTAAGACCTGAATTCTTATTAAGTGCCTAATTTAATTCTTATGGAGTGCACTATTTAATACTGCATAGTGCTATCAATAAGTTTCAGCCTTTATTTAATACTAGCAACAAAGAAAACTTCCCTGGAAATTTATCAACATTTTCAATGGATGAGCTATAAAGCCAGGACCAACCCCAGTGCAACATTTAGGAGAAATGGAGAATGTAATGTTGCCTGTACAACCAGCTACCTGTGTGACTGTAGGCAAGTCATGTCACTGCCCTAGCTTCTGCTTCGTTTTTAAAATGAGGACCATGGCCTAAATGGTCTGCACTTCCTCACTCAAACTTTATTTACCCAGAAAGGCGGAGCTGTCTGTATCAGAATTTTGTATTCCAACTAGATCTCTTTTGTTCGGGGTCTACCATTCTACTCCATTTTATAACTGCCTACACTTCCCATAAAGATACTGAAAGATATGAAAATATGCTAAGTTTATGTTTTGAACTCTAAAGGTATTAAATAATATACTATCACTAGTTCAAAATGACTAAGCACTTAGGATAAAAGACCCACAAAAATAGAGTTTCAGTTACAGTTTATAAATTTACCTAATACCTAATATCGGTTTATATTTTAGATGTCTCTCTCCGCGATTATTCCCGCCGGCATTATTTCATGCCAATAAAGACACCAATCTTGAAATATGCTTTATTTAACACAAGATTTAACAATGACACTATTGACATTTTGGGCCTGATAACTGTGTGGGAGGCTGTCCGGCGCACTCTCCGATGTTCAGCAGCATCCCTAGCCTCTACCCATGAGATGTACCGGCACTACTCTCACAAGGGGTGGCAACCAAAAAAATCTCCAGGGATTACCAGATACTGCTCTAGATAATGTCCTCCGGGGGTAAAATCCCCCCCGGGTGGGGGAACCACCGATTTAAAGAACTCTTCATTCTCCCTAGATAAGTCTGGCTGTGTCCCCTAAAACCACCTTAAGAGTGCTAACCTAGGCTAGGAAGTCGAAGCTGCTTCCGAAGAAACAGACAAAAGATCTAAAAGGCTCTTCCCACAGCCTGATCAAGAATGGAAAGGCAAACAAACGTGTCAAAGAACTCATCTGAGACTACCTCTTCATCTCGCCCGTGAACTAGGGGTATTCGAAAAGTAAGCACACGTGTGTTTACGAAATAAGTATGGTCTGAGAATTGGTAAACCATCAAGAGGAACCAGTGCTGCACACATTTTCAGGTAAGCCTGGACACCCCCTGGCAGCTCCGACACCCGCCCCAAGCCCAGGGGCCGGCGGGGCCTCCCGGAGCTGGGTGCGGGCGCGGAGCTCCCGCCACGCCCACCGGACGTCACCCGTTACACAACCCCCCCCCCCCACCCAGCTTATGCAATTCTGCCCTCCCGCGGCTTCCAATTGCCCCAGTGACTTTTGTGGGGTACGACGGTAAACGTTGCACGCCTAGCCTCGGTTGGAGAGATCCTCTCCCCACCCCTGCTGTCGTTGGCCCGCGGCGGACTCGGCCCGGCCCGGCCTGGCCGGCCAATTACAGGAAAGAGCGCGGCAGGAAGCGAGCGGCCGCTCCGGCTCGCCCAACTTCCACCCCATCCCGCGCTCCGGCGGCCTGGCCCCGACCACCCGCTCCGCTCGGGACGCTTCCTCCTGACCGCAAGGCCGCGGCTGAGGGAACCCCGAGCCTGTGCGCCCCTCCCCGCGCCGCGTCACAGTCGGCTCCGAAGGCGATCCCCATTGTGACCGAAGCACCCCGGGGCGCCGCCCCCTCCCACACCCTTCAGGACCCCGAAACCCTACAAGCGGGAGTGAGGCGGCCTCGGCGAGGCAGAAAAGGCCCCCTGGGGCGCAGACGAGCTCCGGGTAGCCGGCCCGTCGGGAAAGGAGGGTGGGGTCGCCCGGGCCCACGCCGCATCCCCGCGCGGTCACCTGCTCGCAGCGCCTCGCAGGCGGCGGCCAGGGCCTCCCGGTAGCGCCCCTGGTGCAGCAGTTCCCCGAGCCGGCCGGCCGCGCGGGCTCGCTCCCGCTGGCCCGGGAACCACTTCTCGGCCAGGTGGTTGAGGACGACGCTGGTTCTGAAGCCCGAGGCGGCGATGGCGGCGGCCAGAGGCGGCGGCCGCGGAGTGGTGCCCTCAGCATCAGTGGCGGCGGCGGGCGGCAGCCGGTCCCGGCAGAGGCGGCAGCGGGCACGGAGCTCTCTCCGCAGGCAGCGACGGCAGTAGCTGTGGCCACAGGGCACGGTCACCGGCTCGCTCAGGAAGCCCCGGCAGCCCAGGCAGCTGAGCAGCCCGCCCGCACCGGGGTCCGCGCCCGCTGCCAGGGTCGCGCTCCAGCCCAGCCCGTGGCGGAGCCGGTAGTTGAGCACCAGGCAGTCCACCAGGGTGCCGAGGCACTCGGGCCTGACCGGGGCCCCGCGGCGCAGCGCCGCCGCGTACGCCTCCAGCGCTCCCTTCAGGTGGCCGCCCAGTGCCAGCAGCTCGCCGCGGTGAAGCAGCAGCTCCCAGCGCTCCGACTCCGCCGCCGCGCGCTCCAGCCGGTCGCCGCTGCCGCCGCCCACTTCCCAGAACCGGCCCCGGCTCCGCGGCGTGGGGGCCATCTCCCGGCTCCCTCCTGGGGAGCTCCTCGCCACGTCCGGAGAAGACATGGCCCGCGGAGGGCTGCTCCGCCGCCGCCGCCCGCCGCCACGGTCGCGGAGCCTCCGGGGCGCGCGGCTCCGCACGCGGCCCGCGAGCTGGGGGGCGTGGCGCGCGGACACAGCGGGGCGGCGCGCGCCCGGGAAGCCCCGGGGGCGGGGCCTGGCGGGCGCGGGGCGGGGCGGAGCTTCGCTGAAGCGCCCGGGACTCCCCCGCACGGCCTGCGCCCCGGGTCCCGGAGGAGCCTACCGCCCGGCCCCGCCCCTTCAGAAGCCCCTCCCGGGGAGGAACCCGAGGTCAGATGATCCCCCAGCGGGGATCTAATTGGCTTTTCCCGAAATAAGGGCCTGGCGAGTAATTGAACAAAGCCTCTAGGAGCCCAGGCCTCCAGCCTCCTCGCTTTTCCTCTGGACGCCTACCCTCACCTGCCAAGCCTTCTCTCCTAATGCCTGCTTGGTGGGTGTTTTTCTGCCGGCGGCTAGTCTCCCGGGACTAAAGCCGAGATCGCCTGCACTCCCCCGACATACCCGGCGTCCTGAGTGGGGACCCGCCCTCCGTTCCTGGCGGGTGGGAGCTTCCCCGTGTAGATGTCAGGTGTACGTTTGCATTTTCTTTACACCCAAGTTACAGACGGACATGTAGAGGCAGAGGACCTAAGAATGCGCGAAGTCAGTCTGATGACTTGGTGACTCCTCAAGTCTAGGCTAGGTCAACTTTAGAAACAAAATAACCCCACCCACATTCCTGAGCAGACTCCCTCCAGAGGGCAAAACAGTTTTCCAGGGTGGCAAGTTACTGCCGCCTTTCCAGTTTAAAACTCACCCCCACATTCAGGAAGAAAGCCCACAGGTTCCCAAGGTGTCAGACGGTCCTCTTCACATCTCTTTCAATGCTCCACAGCTGGCTAAGGCCTATATTTGACATTTTTAAAGAGAAACCACCAAGATGAATAGTTTTCATATGTCACAGTAACCCTACAACCCAAGCAGGGTCTGCAGTATTGCCAACAGAAGAAAAAAAAAAAAGATCTGGGTTTTATATAACGGACTATATGTCCTTTAAACTTGATGTCAGAGTTTAAAGTTCTCAGCTGAAAATATAGATTTGATTATAGGCTACTAGATTGTTAATGCTGGAAGTGACATAGAACTTTTAGTTCTTTTTCAGATGGTTAGAAACAGTGACCCAGAGAGGGAAGGTTACCTGCCTCAAATCACACAGCTAATAATATACAGAGGCTCTGCTCCCTTCTTTCATTTCACTATTAGGTTACTATGTTAGATCTTAGAAATATGTTACAGGAGATTTTCAAAATGAAGTTGGTAAATGGAATGTTAACCTGAGCATGCTATGCCTGAAATTGGCTAACGTTTAATTAACATCCTTCTTTATATGGAACAGGCAGTTAGGCTCAAAACTGCTTTGAGTTACATATGTTTTTACTACACAATGAACAAATTTTGTAACTTCAGAAAAGATGTAGATATATTGCCCCAAAAGGAACAAGGAAAAAGCTTGCTGAGGAAAAACTGAGTTCCCACTCCGACGGGGTGCCCTGGCAAACTGGTTCATTTACCATTCCCATTACACCTGAAACAAACCGTAGCTAAGAAACAAGGAGCAACTCCTAATCTTTTGAGGTGGGGAATATTAGGATTAATTCATAAGCATAACCTTGAATTTAATCCTCACCCCCCCATATTACTACCTTCCCTCAATATTAATAAGAATGACTTTAGTCAGATGCCCACATACTCATTTGAGACTTGAAACAATAAGTGGTAAAACAAATATCCATATGTAGATGGACATTGACTTTTTGTGATACATTCCTGTCCTTAACAGCTGCTGACAAAAATGTACAATGGTAAATAATACACGTGTTCATGATTATACATGAAGTATAAATTGATAAATCTGCTTATAGTTCTTTCAGATATAGTTCGAATCAGGTTTTATTATGGAATTCCCTCCCCCCCAAAGTAAAATGTATGGTTCAGAAAATAGTGTGAAGTATCATCTGTCATTTGGGAGTTTCTTTCCCTAATAAATGTGACATGACCACATCTGATTCTGGTGTGAAATAAAATGGTATAATTACAATAATGTAAGAGGGGGAAAAAATGGGACCGTGGGAGGAATCTTGCCGTGATCTCCTTGGCATTTGTGAATGGTTATAATTCATGTTTGCTGGTTTATACATTTACATAACTGGTTCTCATTTATGTAACTTATTTATGTAAGAGACTGTACCGCCTCTCTGGCCTTTGTGTGCTGCACAATTTCCCTCTGAAACAGGAAGTCTGGGGCAAAACAATCCCAGACTGTAGACAGGTCACTCTTCCATCATTCCTTGCCACCAAAAGAGGATATGTACGCACTTTGATGTGACTGCCTTTTAAATTAAGAGGAGAGAAAAATTAGTACCTTTCTTCATTCATTTTCCAAAGTTCGGACTTGGGTCTCTGGCTCACCAGGCAGGCTGCAGAGGAGGAGAGGGAACCCATGAAATAGCCCCCTGGCCGGAAGGAGTGCCCTGGGGTGAAGCTCTCCCCTCTTTTCCTGCGAGCGTAAAGTAGTAAAATCATGAGATTTGTATTTCATTTCAGTTTTTTAGTGTTGTCTTCTAAAATAGATCAGTTATGTAAGAGAGTAAGAAGAAAAGCATATCTGTTTCCTAATTTGGAAAATGCTTATCACCATCATTCCCTTCCCCCCCCCTCCCCCCGCCACACCAGAAGGAGACTTTTCCTGATATAGTTAGGTAAACTCCTATTTAAGAACAACGTAACATAGTGCTTTTCCTGGACACAAGTCAGCTGAAGATGTGTATTTGAGCCTTTTTTTTTTTTTTTTTTTTTTTTGCCGTGGGTGAATTTACCATTTGTTTCTTCACATCCTTACCATTAAAAAAGAAAGACCGAATTTAAGCTTTAAAGAGCCAAGCAAAATTATGTCCTCTTCCTGATTTATTGCAGTTGGTAACATTCTAGTCACTGCATGGAAAACAGTAAACTCTAAAGTCCAATATAATCAGTACACACCGAATAGCATATCTCAACATAACGCACAGATGAAAGGGTCTTCAGAGACCACCTCTCATAGCCCTTATTTTATGTGTGTGAGAAACTCCTAGTTTAACGGAAGTCATACTGGAGGGGCAATCTGGGGACCTGGGGCTGCCCATTTTTGTGCTCTCTATCTGGAAGGAAGTCATCTGGAGCTCCTGGAGCCTCATTTGCCATCTGTAAAATGAGGGAACTGGAACCATCTCTCAGGTGCCTCTGCCTCTGGAGCTGAGCCCTAGGGGTTTGTTTGAACACAACTGAGAGGAGGCAGAGAGTCTTCCAAACTCAGGAACACAGCAACGTGACACCTGTTACATTTTCGCAGAGGCAAGGCTGAGAATAGAAGAAGGGGGTATCAGGAAGTACACTTTGCTGATGCACACCCAGGCCCATCCAGGGGAGGGGAGACCAATCTCTGGGACGTGAACGTTTCCAGTCACAGACCAGGGATCTCCCACTGCACACACTTCCTCGCCCCTACTGTAATTCTGTGAGAGGCTGGAGAAAAGTCTGGGGGGGGGGGGTGGTTATATAACTTGGGCATTTGTAGGGAAGTTTATATAAGATGCTAAAAATACAGTATATGATTGCTATAATGGTGTTCTAAGTGAAAAGCCCTAATGAGGACAACCTGAGTAGGTTAAATAGAGGTGATGCTAAATAGATATGTAAACCCAATTGTCTGCAGTGACTACTGTCTAAGCAAGTACAGTTTACTACTCATTATTAAAATATTCTGTTATCTTCATGGGGAACACTGTCGGTGTGCTCAGGGGGCACTACCCTTACCATGGGGTTCCATTCTTAATTCTTCTTTCCAATACTCTAAAAAATCTAGAAATACTAGGTATGTAACCCATATTCTATTTTATTGGTAGTCAAATTGATAAAATGAATATATTTCCCAGTATTAAGCTGTTAGAAAGAAATAGACACAGAAATAAATCCCATATATTATTTAATAAGCTTTAAGAATTAACCACATATGGATTCCTCTGGTACTCTCTATCTTCCTTCCTTGTCTGCACCCTGCCCCCATGCATTTAGCACTTATCATCATCTCATATATTATATATATAATTTGTCTCCACCCTCAAGAATGCAAACTCCTGAAGAGCTGGGATTTCTGCCCATCCTGGTCACCGATGTGTCTCCAGCACCTAGGGCACCGAAAACACACTAGACAATCTTTGTTGAATGAGTCACTGACAAATTAAATTAATGATATCACCTAATATTCTTTATTCTTGTTAGTGATGAAAATACATTTACCACTAACACACTAGGACAACTTATTTTCTTCATTCTCCTCTCTCTTATACCACCCTGGCCCAAGCCACCAACATTTCTCCTCCTAAAATAACACAATAAGTTTTGGTATTCTTTAGATAAGAATTTTGCAAGCAGAAACAGATATAAAGAAAATTATACTCAGCAACACTATATACGTTTATGCACATCAGAAAAACAAAGATATATATATAGATGAACAAGTTTGAACTGTGCAGGTCCACTTATATGTGGATTTCTTCTGATAAATATAGGACAGTACTGTAAATGTATTTTTTCTTAATAATATTTGCTCTAGCTTACTTTATTGTGAGAATACAGTATAAATACATATAATATACTATATATATGTTAATCAAATGATTCTGTTATTGGTAAGGTTTCGGTCAACAGTAGGTTATCAGCAGCCAAGTTTTGGGGGAGTTGAAAGTTATACATGGGTTTTCGACTGCAGGGGGTCACTACATCTACCCTCTGCATTGTTCAAGGGTCAACTGTAAAACCACCTAGCATAGCAAATGAAGCTTTAATAATTTGAAAATTATAAAACACTAATAATTTGGATAGAATCTAGCATGATTATTACTATTATTATTTAGAAATGCCTGCGAAACTAGAAGAGTAGAAAGTCTTCGAAGATTTGAGAAGACTTGGTGGGATGTCTACATGGGTCAAAAAGTCTTGGAGCCATCCCCAGCTTCTCTCTTTCTCTCATATTTCTCTCACATACACAAGGCTAGCAAATCCTTTTGGTTCTACCTTCAGAATGTATCCAGAATCTGACCCCATCTCACTCTGTCCCCACCCTGGTCCAAGTCGCCAGCAGCATCTCACACCCAGATTACTGCCACAGCCTTCTAACTGGCTCCAAACCCCTTTGTTCTCGTATTAGCACAACAACCAGGGTAATCACCTTAAAACATAAACAGTATGCTCCTCAAAACACAGAATTTACTCCTCATTTGTGCTCCGAAGAAAATCTAAAGTCCTAACGAGTAACTCAGAAGTCAGGCCTTGATCTATCCTACCCACCAGCCTTTCTGATCTCATCTCCTGCTGGTCTCTCCATTCTCACTCCTCCCTGGACACACTGGCCTCCTTAGGACCTTGGCCCTTTCTGTTCTCCTGGCCTGTGATGCTCTTCTAATAGATATGCTCAAGGCTGCTTTCTCTCTTTTCCTTGAAACATTTGTGCAAATGGCACCCTCTCCGTGGTGACTTTTCTGGTCTCCCAATCTCTCTGCCCTGTTTTTTTACCTTTAGAGTTTATCCCTAATATTTTTACTTATAAATTCCACAAGGAAACTTTAGGGACTGGAGGACAAGCACAAAGGGCTGGATGATGGAGACATTATTTATGTATATAATAAACAGCTTTATTTACTGTTGGATTTTCAGTGCTTAGAACATATAATAGGTCCTCAATAAAAAACAACAACAACAAATTGTTGAATGGCAGAATAAGGAAGGGGTTTTGGTGCTACACACAGGAATATGTGTGCTTTGCTGCCCACTTTCTTCTTGTGATGGCTACAGCCATTGTGCCACTGCTAGAGGGGAGAGTGAAGTTTATGGAATTAAGGATGTGGCACGGAACCTATAACACGGTTTCCTCTGCCGGATCTAACAAAATAATAATTCTATTTAAGAAAGATAAGTAGAAATAAAGTTGCAGTGTCAGCTTACTTGAAAAGGAATCAGGAATCCTAGCACCGAGTAAATGTACTTTTGGAAAATTCATGTATGTCCTGGCAAGCTGATAAACTCATTGGGCCCATCAACTATAGAGGAACCCCCACCTCTGTCCTCGTCCAGTGCAGTTTCATTTCATTTGTACATTCCCAAGATTATACAACTTGGTCAGGCTATCACCTGGCTCAGAGGATAAAGGCATCCGATGCACCTTTGCCTGGCTCATTTTCAGCTCCTGTGTGACTTTTTTAGAATCAGAGTTATTGAATTGTAAAAATCTAGGATTGCAATTCACAGAAGAATGAGTGATGTGTATAAAGTGAACATGTGTATAGTTTCCTCTGAAAGACTGGAATAAGTTATTTGGGTGGGGTAGGCGTTTGAGTTGGTGAAGGAGATCCAGCATGTTAAGTAGGCTGTGAGTAGATTAGGCCAGATGACCTGTGTCCCAAGATGATCCACAAGTTCTCCAAAAAAGGACAGATGATGACTTCAGGTGATGGAAGAGTTCACAACCAGGAGATGAAAATGTACAAACACGAGAGTCAGGGCAAGGAGATAATGGTGGAATGAGCTGCCAGGTTAGAGGTTGGAAGTTAAGAGAAAACCAGAGGAAGAAGAAGATATGGAACGTATCGGCTGGGTATGTGCTACAGACCATCTTTATTCAGTGTCCAGTGCATGCTATAAGCCAGGCTGGCTTAGGACCTTGGACAAGAGAGAAGGATCTTTTCCTATCCCTTTTCCGATTCTGAAATGGCTAGATGAAGAGACATTCAGACTTAGCGAAATAAATTAAGTAAACAACACAGATTCTGTCATCCAGTACGGAAAACTAATTATCATAAAAATAAACAGTTTTGAACAAGTTTAAAAATGATGGATACATCAAAATACTACTAAGGGAAGTCAGGCCCAACCGAAGTTTTAGGTTAGTCAAGAAAGACAGTGATGCTTTCCCGTGATCCACCCTTTGGTGTTTCTGTCAATAACAGAACACTGAGCTGGATGGTCCAGGGATCTCGCCCTGTAAGATAGTTCCTACATTCTTATGTCATGTCTTAATTCATCCCATTAGCTCCCTTATGAAAACAAATCACAAACACATAATAACTTCGAATAAAATGCCTTGCCATCAGAAATGTCTCGATCAGACCTGTAAGTAAAATGTGAAACATAGGAATATGTTCTGGTATGTGTATCAGTTTATGATGACCCCTTCTCCCCCTTAACAGGCTGGTTCATATGAACTCCCAGAATCCTGACCACTAATTTAATCTAATTCTGACCCCGATCTTTGTAAAAATTCAGGACTTGACGTCTCTGACTCTGACTCATTTGTTAAGTGATGACACTTCTCATCCAGTGCGGAGGGAACCAAACATTCCTGCAAACCCATTTATTACCAGGGTGACTTTGCTATGGGTGCCTTTGACTTTAGAGGATTTATTTATCCCAGTATCACTGTATCAATTCTCCCCTATTACATCAACTCAGGCCTGAAAAAATTAAGGCCTATCCCATAGCCAGTGCTTCTCCAGATTTAGATCAAACCTTTCTGAGCAGAAGGGGCATTTTGAGTAATAGAACGGCTCCGTCTTTGTTTCTCCTAAATTTGATGTAGCCAAGCTATTTGACTCCAAATATAGCTAGATAGCTCAAATACAGCTCTAAGCTTTCATCTACAGTTGACCCTTAAACAACACAGGTTTGGACTACGAAGGTCCACATACAGGAAGATTCTTTTTCCATAGATACAGCACAGTCTTATCAATATATTTTCTCTTCCTTATAATTTTCTTAACATTTTCTTTTCTCTACTTGCTTTATTGTAAGAATACAGTATATAATACAAATAACATATAACACATGTGTTAATAGAATGTTTATGTTATTAGTAGGCTCTCAATAGTTAAGTTTTGGCGCAGTCAAAAGTTATACTCAGATTTTTGACCAGGCAGGGGTCAGCGCTCCTACCCATCCCTACCCCTCTCATGTTGTTCAAGGGTCAACTGTGTATCTGTTAAAACAGCTTGCTTCAAAGAATATTTTGGATTTGTTTATATGATAACTCAAACTTGTTTTGTGTTTATCTGGGAAAAAAAATGAGCTACTTATATGTATAAGAAAAGTTTGCAAATGCAGAGATGGTGTCAGTTGAAGGACCCTGTATTGCACTCAGTAATGCCAAAAAGCATCTCACCCAGAGGCTAAGCCGCCTGGATTCTGGGTACCTATGGGAAAAGTTTCTCCAACTCTGTATGATGAGGGGGTTGTAACACATAATTTCTAAAGTCCCTTCCAGCTCAGAGAGACTGTAATTTTTGAACAAATATATCCCCTGCCTTTTGGTAATTTTCCAGTGGAAAACGATGCAGGCCCACGTGTAAAATCTTTAATTTTGTCATTAGAAGCCCCCCCACTCCCCCCCACCCCGAGGTTTTCCAGTACCCGTGGAGGCGGTGTCTACGCATGCGCGCTGTGCTTCCGCCCGGGCCTGGGCGTGGTCTCTGAGTTTGAGGGGTGGAGTCCTTAGCCTGAGGAGCCTGCTGTTGCGGAACGAGGACAAAGGGTGGTGTGACGTTGTCGGTAGGTCACAATGGGCAAGAGAGGGTTAAAGGTGGCCCCGGGGTTGGTCGCGTGGAAGGCTCAGGAGGCAGGCGGGCGTTTGTGATTGGCTCAGGTTGAGGGATGAAAAGCAGTAGCGGTGGGGACCAAGGGGGCGGCTAGGGGAGGCCCCTCCCTAGCGCGACCCGCGTCTCCTGCCCTCGGAGAGTATGTCAGGCTTGTCCCCGGCAGGCTGCAAAGAGCTGAGTGGTGGGTACTCAGCGCCCGCGCACCTTCCTGGTTGCTCCCTTCGGAGTGCTCGGAGCGCAGACCAGGCTCAGCCACCTGTCATCGAGGCCTGGGGAGCCGTGGTGGCCTGCCTGTGAGGTGTGGTGAGGGAGGTGTGGAGGAGCCCCAGAGAGCTATCTTGATAAAAGACCGCCATGAGCCGCGAATCTGTGTTCCCATATTACACAGCGGAAAGTAGTGTGTAGTGAGCATTTGTATTACTTCCACGGGGACACTGCAGCGACATCTGTACAAGGGAGAGTGTGCTATATTCAAGTACCCACCGATCTGTGAGAGAGACTATCCAGATCAGCAAAAGAGAAGTGACTGATGTACACCATGTGCTGGTGGTGACCTTGAGCCTCACATCCCACAGCCCAGCAACACCTGATAGAACTGTGATGCTGGCCCAGCCAGCCGCATGCTAGGAGAAGCATGTCAGGTGTGGACGACACCCAGGGAAGAGGCCTGGGCCTACTGAGACCTTGGAGCCAACCAGGCAGCTTTCCTTGAAGTTTGTAAAGATAGCCATCCAAGTCATGAGAAACAACAGCCCCACCCGAAGCTTGCCACTGGCCACATTTTTAACCTTCAGCTGTGTCCCCTTCAGGTACAAGGGATTTTTTTTTTTTTTCACTAGGAAAACCTTGTTTACCCCCAAGACCACCATGGAGGCTTACAGCTGTGCCCAGGTCATCCTAGAGGAGGCCACAGGGGACATACCTGTGTTTGAGGCAGAGCTCAGTGGTTGCGGAGCCCCATGGACAAGGGGATCACCATCAGGTCAACATCAGGAGCCTCCCCATCGTCCCTGAGGTGTTTGGGCCCATTCATTATGAACTGTGCTCCTTTCATTATGAACTGTGCTCATGGAAGTACACCGTTTCCTAATCACAGTGCCTACAGTGCCTGACAGAGGGGCAGCAGTGGTAATGATAGACACCACAGCAGGAGCTGTGGACAGGGAGGCAACGCAGTACAGACTTGGCACATTAATACAGCACCAGCAGGGAATAGCCTTCATGGATCCAGCAGGAAGTGGAACCCACATGTCCATTACAGGTGCTTATGCTGTGGCCTCAGAGGTCTTCACATAGTGGGAGGAAGTGCTTGCTTCTAGAGCGTACTTGCAGCATGTCAGCAAGAGCTGCTGGTCCCTCCCCTGTGGGTAGCGTGTGTGTGCTGACTGCAGGGCAGAGACGACCAGCAAAACTGTTGCAGAAGCAGCTAAAGGCCTCACAGCAGACCTCTTGCCTCAGTCTTGCAGAGTGAAGGCTACACAGTGGACGGGATGGAAGCCCGAGAGCCCCCCAGCCCAAGGCTGAAGCCCAGAGGGAGTGAAAGGAAAAGGAGAGAATTCCACCAGAAGTCCATTCCAGCACCATAGGACTGGGGAAGACAGACAACCCTAATAGCATCCTTCTTCTGCTCCTTAACTCCCTAATATAGGGGTGAAGGAAAGGAAAAAGCCCCAGCTGCCCAGGAGGCTGAGGACACAACTCCTCCCCCATGAAAACACCAGTCTCAGCCCTACCACAAAGGAGTCTAGGTTATCCCAAAATTGAGAGGAGCTGAACTACCACTAGTTCAGGGTCTTCAAGCAGAGAGTGTTCTTCACAAACTTCAAAGCCTGCCTAACTGCAGAGTAGAGAGGCGAACATCAAATCCAAGATGGTGGAAGGGGCGGCATGGGGGTCACCATGCAGTCGTCTCAGTGTGACTAGGGCTAGGGATCACTGGGACCATATCTGAGACCAAGGACAGAGTAATTAATTTTGAAGCCTATCAAAAAAGGAGTTAGAGCATGGAGACCTAGGTGTTTCCAGTTTAGCTTGCCTTAGATTTAAGTAAATAACTTTAAAAAATGAATAAAATACATTCTAGGAATTAAAACAAAACACCATAAAGCACAATTCAAAGGCACATCTCTTTTCATCATGAAATTCACGTACGTGTGTTGGTGAGAAGAGTCTTGTAGGTGATGGAAGAATCCGAAAACACCTGTATTCACACCGAGAGCGAAACTGTGACTCAGTGGGCCTATGCTGGTCAGAAGAGTCTCTTACCTTCTTTCTTAATATCTTTGGACTGCTGTAACAAAAATTCATACACCGGGTGGATTATAAATAAACATGTTTCTCACAGTTCTGGGGGCTTGGAAAGCCAAGGTCATGGTGCCAGCAGATTCACTGACTGATGAAAGCCCACTTCCTCATTTATGGCTGTGTTCTCACTAGAATCTCCCATGGCAGAAGGGACAAGCGTTCGCTCTGGGGCCTCTTATAAGGGCACTAATTACATTCATGAGGACACCACCTTTAGGGCCCAATCACCCCCCAAAGACCCCACCTCCTAATACCATCACTTTGTGGGGCAAGATTTCAACATATGAATGAATATTCAAGAAACACAAACAGAAAAAAACCTATAGGGCCTTCCTTTTCTCTAAAATGCACCTATTTAATTATGTAGCCCAGTGAGTCTCAAACTGCAGTGGACTGAAGAATCAGCAAGGGTACTCTCCAAAATGCTGATTCCTGGCCTTAGACAAACTGGGATAGGACCATCCTAAGTGATTCTGATGGAGGTGACCCAGGATCTTCACTTAGAAAAACCCTGGTACATAGTCCAATTTAAGAATCGACCTTGAGAGTCAGCAAGTAGGCCCTGTAGGTTTTTCATGTAGGTGTGTTCATCTTTTTGAACTCTGTGCTGGTTCATTTTAATCATACCTACGGTAGACATTCACCTGATTAACAAATGTTGGAATAAGAGCTTACTGTATGCCAGGCACTATTTTAGGTGTCTATCAGTTAAACCTTTGGATTTTTTAAAAGATCTA
This sequence comes from Zalophus californianus, assembly GCF_009762305.2. NCBI lineage: Eukaryota > Metazoa > Chordata > Mammalia > Carnivora > Otariidae > Zalophus > Zalophus californianus. The sequence continues at coordinate 177,626,857 of NC_045596.1, forward strand.
TTTTTTATAATGCTATACACAGTCTACCTAATTTTTTAAGCAGCTGTATTGTATGGGTGAGTGCTGCATAATCTAAGGGACAGAGGATGGGATGGAGAAGAGAGACAATAGCCCTCTTTGTTCTTATCCTTCTGATAATTACCTTTGCAAAGCAGAGAGCATGCACTGAGCTTCAAGCTTTATAATGTTGCCAAAGATATAAATACAAATGTGCCATGAACTATGTAGGAAAAGACAACTGTTTTTCAACAGTGGGTTGGGGGTGGGGAGGTCATGAAGCAGTGGCTATACAGTACAAAAGAAAATGACACATCCTTCTGTTGTTTCGAGAAGGTATCCAAATTGGGAAACAAACTTCTCTGTCTCCCCTCTTAGTGACTGGGGACTAGATCGAAGGAGAAATGACATACACATTTAAGGAAAGGAAATAAAATGCCTTATTGCCCAAGATACCAAATGATTGCTTCTTTCTTACAATATTACCTCGTCACAGTCTTGTGTCATATGTAGGAAAAAATTGGGTCCTTTAGCAAATGATAGTCACCGTTGGGAAATCCATTTGCTCTGGTTTCTACAAAAACAGAAGGAGAGGTTCACAATGTTGACATGTGTGGTATAAGGCCTAACGCTAAGGCCCTGTATTATGGACCACCTCGGCATCTGGTGAAATTGCAGGGGGCCTTGAATGTCCTCGTGGACCTCATGGATAAGGTCCCTCGCCAAATAACCCTCCTTATCAAGGAAACCAGAGGTTGTTCCTACTTCTCCTGGAGGAATGGGTTTCAGTCCCCTGGTAGCTAGCCGAATTATTTAAACAAGCCACCGAGGGAGCCAGATGCCACCTCCCTGTCTTGACACTACAAAGTCAGTTTGCCCCAGCCCTTAGCTGTTCCTTATTCTGTTCCTGTGTGGCCCTGCATGACATCAGTGTCCTCCTCTGGGCTGTAAGTCTATGTGACTCACGAGCTTCTGTGGGTCTCCTCTTCCAGTGTGGGTGTCATCGATTTGGCCATCCCTATAACCTTAGGGCAGGAATCCCTCCCTCACCAGCAGGAAGATTGGAGGTGATTAAAACATGTTTTATCCACTGAATAGGATCTTTGTTAAAATAAAACAAATTTCTGTATGTTCAAATAAAATAGGCCTGTGCATAATTTTAGAAGGCATTTTCTTTTTTTTTTTTTTTTACCAATAACAAGATGGTCAGAAAAAGTGATCTCCTCGGATACATTGTTTCTCTTCTAGCCTGTGCTTGTGATAGTCTGGTGGTAACGATCGAAATGCTTGGCCAGTTACACCGTGTCTGCAAGGGCCACCAATTATCATGGCCACACTGAGCCCAGAAATGAGTCAATCTGGGGTAAAGGAGGGAGTCATCATTTCTCAGGAAGCAAACTAAAGCCCGTACAAGAAACAGGGCCTCCCTCCAGTTTACGTGTAGGTTAGGAATATGATTAACACCTGTTGCTTCGTTAACCACAAATAAGAGCTAGGCTCCCAAGGGCCGCCAGCACAGCGGGCATCAGGGCTCCAGAAGAAGGTGTGAGGGGGAAAGAGGGGAGGAGCGGGTATGTGCCATCAAGTCCAGGTTCTGCCCCAACTGCATGTGCCCACCAGGGGCACGGGGACCCTTCGCAATTTCTGCCCAGGGATGGTTTCCACCCGGGAGTGTCTGGTGGCCAGGCAATGAAGGCCCACTCAGGCTGCGTAAAGATTATGTTACATAAACTTAGGTGAGGCCAGCAAGTAACGGAAGCGGCCGTTGACTTACCATAGGCAGCAGTGGGGTTGAGGGGCTGCCTCTGCTCATATTTGTGAGAATTCCCTCACAGTGCTCCCCTGAAGTGGACCATAAATGCTGGTTTGCACATCATCAAATGCACCTGGGTGTTCTATACTCAAAGTAGCTACCATTTATTAGCTCCTGTGTGCCACCCACGGCTACATTATCTCCTTTAATCCGCTTACCCATTTTTTGAGATAGGAATTATTATCCACATTTCACCAAAGAGGAGACTGCATTGAGTAATTTATTCAGAGTTGCACAGCTAATAAAAGGCGGAGTCTAGATTCAAACCTAGAGCCAAGGTTCGTCACGGCAACCAGGATGTGTCTGGGCATTTCTGGGGAGAAGGAACTAGAAGCAGGGGGGCTATCTAGGACAATCAACTCCACGTACAATGCTAATAAAGAGATAGGTCATGGCTTTACTACAAATACAGTTTTGTATCAGAGCAAGAAATCAACCAGGTGTCCCATAAGCATCTATGTCAGGGTCGACAATCCAGTTAAGATGAAATAGACACATAACCACATAACCACACTGTGTATTTTGATGTCATTTGCTCCACAGCTTGCACCTTACTGTACAGATTTGTCGAAGTCGTGTTTTGTGTTTTACATAAAGCATGATTCAAAAAAGGCACGCTCTGGCATTGATCAGCAGCCAGCACTGCATACTGGTTGCGTGTTTATTTCTCCTTCCCTTACCTAAGCATGTTTACATAACATCAATACCCAGAGCAGGAGCCAGATGATGTTATGCTAACTGATGGGAACAGAAGAGTTCTGCGGAGCTCAGCACTTCAGGACAGAGCTGCCTTCTGACGGTATCTAGTAATGAGAAACTCTCCACCTGGAAAACACACCTCCTGGAGATGTGAACTCAGTTCATTTCCTTTGACTGCTTCTCTTGGGTGGATGGTAGCCTGTCTTTAATTTCCACTGAGTAGTTAGGGTTTGATTTAAGCAACTATAAAATCCGTTGAGGCTTCCAAAAAAAAAAAAAAAAAAACTTGACCCGGCTGAATGTGTCATGACCTTCGTGAGGGTCTCTTCTTAAAAATTCATTGTTATGACGTATTTTCGACATAATGGTTTATAATGGCATTTACGGAGCTTAATGTTAGGTCTGAAGGATTCACTTGGAAATTATGTAATTTGAGCAACAGCTATGCTAATTGTGTTCGCTCAGAAGAGTGTTTACAGGGACATGAAATCACTGTTTTGGAGACACCGTCCTCAAACCAGAAGAGGTTAGTCCCCCTCACCACTTCAGCACTTACTTTAATTAGTATTTATGTACACCCTATAAATATGTAATTATTTGTACACGTCTGCTCTGTGGTCTCTAATTAGCTTTGACTCCTCTTTGTTACCTCGAAAAGGAATTTCTTTCAGATGCATGTATGTCTCCCTCCTCTCCCAGTTCCAAAACTAGCTGAATCCTCGGAGCACTGTGAACACACACCAGGATTTCATCTGGCAGCAAGAGTTTCAAGTCAATTAACGATCTCGCAGTTCTGCAAGCCTCTCATAGGAATCAAACCTAAATGACTCTTCCCAGAGACAAGTCATCTCTTGGGTAGTTTCTTGTCTTAGAGTAAAAACACTTCCAATTATTTGTTTATGTAATCAAATGGCCACGCCCTCCTCTGAGAGCCCACGTTAGAAGGAGAGTCAGCCTCTAAAGAAGCATCCATTTGTAGAAGATCTCCCTGTATCTAGAGGCCAAAGATAGTTTAAATGTATATGCTATTTCTATGTTATTTATCTACTAATTTACCTAATTTCCTATTCAAATTTTTTTTCTTAGCCTTTTCACTCAGAGCTATGAGCAACCCTTGATTCTTGCAGCCCATGCCTACAAGTATTTCTAGAGCTCTTCTACGAAAATCAGGCATATTAAAGCCTGAACTTCTCTAGTGGTTAAATTCGGAGGGATTTTTTTTTTTTCTTCACATTGTGAAGGATCCTTCACTTAACAAAAGGGACCAGGGACCTTTCATCTCTTCTTTCTGTAAATATTATTGAGCACATCTGTGAGATTAAAAAAAAAAAGAGTTCTCTGGATGACAATACAACAGTGTGAAAGTACTGACTGCCACTGGCCATGGCCCTCAGTTCCCTTCACCACCCACATGGTACCTCTTCTCTAGCAGGACAGTCTAGCACACTGACCAAGCAAGTGTGGCATGGTGCTCTGAAAGATATGTTGCTAGACCTGACTATCTAGCAGTGGGAACCTCATTTCCATACAGGGACTCAGAGAAGGCCTAACATCAGGAGGTATGTTAACATGAGATATGTTTAGCTTTCAGACCTGTGCCGGGAAGGGCTTCATGGTTGAGGGATCAGCGTGGGCAAAGGATCTAAAGTGGGAAAGAATTCAATCTATTCGAGCAACTAACGAAAGGCCAGTGTGGCCAAAGAAATTTAGGGGTGGAGAAAAATGTGGAATGAGAAGAAGTTGGAGAGGAGTCAGAATCCAGATCACTCAGGTAAAAAGGATTTGGATTTTATTCCAACTGAAAGGAAAGTCACTGAAAGGTTTTAAACTGGGGATTGACCCTGATTGTGGTATAGATGATGGGTTGAAGGGGGAAAGTAGAAACAGAATAAATGGGGAACTATTTGAGTACTTTCTCCTAATGTATCTAAAAATATAATTTGCCTTTAAAACACAAAGGAGATTATATTTTTCAGGGGTATATTTCAGGTAAAATAAGATGCAAAGTATATCCATTGGTAATTGTTTATTTCATTATATGCATCTATTTTTTCTTTGATTTTTTTTTTCTACACTGCTACTCCTTAATTTGCTTTCCCTTGTATTTTTCCCTAATTTTTAGGGGGTGTTTTTTGACCAAAGAGATCATTTATGATAAAGCTATGACCTATAATCTAACGTTCATCATATATAATGTATTACTATTGCTGTTATTTAAATATCAGATGATAAAAGCACTCTAAACAATATTTCACTGATTCAAAACATGTTCCTAAACTATTAATTATTGTCTTCCCATCAAAGGTCAACATCGTCTTTCCTTCCATCTTATTTGAAACATCTAATTCTTCCCTTGCTGATGAGCATGACCTCTGGAGATCAAGTAGGAGGTTCCTGAAGAAAGGGCACATCTCTGGAATATATTTCTTTTTTTTTTAATTTTCTTATTGTTATGTTAATCACAATACATTACATCATTAGTTTTGGATGCAGTGTTCCATGATTCATTGTTTGTGCATAACACCCAGTGCTCCACGCAGAACGTGCCCTCTTTAATACCCATCACCAGGCTAACCCTTCCCCCCACCCATGAGGTGTCTGTTTCAACAGTAAAACAATTTTTTTAAATACTTGAATTGTCAAAACTAAGGACTGGCAGAAAACACACATGGAATGAGGACAGAATTCCCATGACCAATAGTGAAAATAAAGTGTTGAGAAGGTGTACCAAGTCACGCTTTGCCTCTCTGCATCTTCAGTCTTCCCTTCAAAGAGCAAAAACCATGTACAGTATAAGAAAATACCTCCTCGGGACGCCTGGGTGGCTCAGTTGGTTAAGCGACTACCTTCGGCGCAGGTCATGATCCTGGAGTTCCAGGATCGAGTCCCGCATCGGGCTCCCTGCTTAGCGGGGAGTCTGCTTCTCCCTCTGACCCTCCCCCCCTCATGTGCTCTCTCTCTCTCATTCTCTCTCTCAAATAAATAAATAAAATCTTAAAAAAAAGAAAATACCTCCTCATGGTGCATAACTCGACATGCTCGGGCTGTACACACTAGCGAACAGGACTCTGTGTCCCTCTTCTTGGGCTTATGGTTTGAGAGGGAGCCGACGTGCCGTCATCCTTCCTAAAAAATTCCCACCCTCTTCTCTATGTCTATGTCTATCCAGATCCAGCCACTTTCTGAAAATAACTGTGATGGGAAGGGGTAGAAGAAAGACAGTGTCTGTTGGTTTAAGTACACTCACTGCTAAAACAAATAAACCCTAATATTTCAGTGAATGCAGTAGAAGTGTTTTCCTCCCTCACACAGTAGGATGGTGATGAGGAGGTGGGGCAAGGTCTGCTCCACACAGGGACTCAAGGATCCAAGTTGCCACATGTTCTGCCCTCTTAAACATGTGACTTCTTGGGGAGGGAGGTGGGAAGTTGTTCAAAGGGTATAAAGGTAACAGTTATGCAAGACCTATATATTTTAGAGATCTGCTATCAACACAGTGCCCCTAGTGAACAATGTGGTATCGTGCACCTTGAAATATATGTAGATCTCTTGTGAAGTGTTCTTATCACACACACACACACACACACACACACACACACACACACACACACACACACAAAAGCAAAGGGAGACAAGGAAAACTTTGGAGGTGATAGATATGTTTTGTTTTGGGTTTTGATGGGTAGGTTATCACAGGTATATGCATATGTCCATGCTTATCAAATTGTATACACCAAAAATGTGCAGTTTTTCATATATTAATTATACCTCAATAAAAAACATGTGACTTCTCATGCTCCCCTGAGCACCAACTGCCAGCGAACGGATGTGGGAAGAGAGAGTGGGCCACATACGGGAGTTTTTGCTTGGTCAGATCTAGAGGCGCTATACATCACTTCCACTCATTCCTCTGGCTAGAATCCTAACTGTAAAGGAACTGAGGTAGCTAGTCTGGCCCTGTGTCCAGGAAGAAGAGGAAACAGGGTTGGTGATCAACACCTCAGTCACATCGAGGATGTTGTGCTTCTCATGTGTAAAGAGCTAAGAGTAGGAGTGGGAAGTGGACTGCTGGAAATTGTGTTTTATTTACTCATTTGCTCACAGTTACCGAGAATCAGAAATTGGGGATGGAAAAAAATAATTCATTGTTTTGCAGTAGATGAATATCTATTAGAAATTTGAAATGGCGATCAACTTATTTCAACTAAAGATCTGAGGAGGGAATTTATTCATTACCTACATTCAAAGGGCAGAACGAAAGTGATTTATCTTTGGCATATTTATGTTGGCAAACAATGAGTCCATGCTGATTACGAGTAAAGACAAAAACTAAATGGGGCTTATAAAATTTTTCTTGGAAAAAAATTAAAGGAAACATCACAGGAAGACAGATTAAAAACATACCTCTGAACATGATTTGTTATCAAAACCATAGTAAAACACCCTAAACCGAATGAGAGACAGCAAAGCTTCTAGGAAATGAAAGTTGTGTGAGGAATGAATGGTCCAAGATGAGAGAAAAATGTAAAAGAGAGGAAATGGGGGGAGGGTCGTTAATGACATAAGAAAGGATGGAAAAGGCGCTAAGTATGTAATCCGAACGTTCAAGTCTTCTTTGGAAGTGCATGGGGTACAAGTGGAGTGGAAGAAAATGAATTGGGGATATGAAAACAAACTGGAATTTTCACAGAATGAAAAGAAAGTGAATAGATGTGCAAGGATGTCAAGAAAGAGAACTGAGCTCTCCATGCTGGTTGAGTTGGCTTTTGGAAAAAAAGCTGGAAAAATACTTTATGAGGGTGATTTAAGAGCTGTATATGGAGATTAAGAGTCCTTGAATTCCAGGCAAACGTGAAGTAAAAGATACAAAGAGACACATCCTGGCACATATTTTGATTTATAAGGATAAAAAATTTAAATCCTACCCGGGTCAAAAGACAAGCCACCCACAAAAAAGGGAAAAACAGGTGAGAATTCACCTGCCTCTGCACCTCTCGAGAGCTGGCAATGAGGAGAAATTACTATCTAATGCCACGACAAGAATCATTTGAGATCCAGCTCTTCCTAGGCAGCCAAATTGTATTTTACGCAAAATAAAGATATAGTCAGAAATGCAATCACTAGAAAATGTATCATTTGTGTACTTTTTTTGAAAAAATATTAACAACATACTCAAACCGACTAGTAGTGAAGCAAAATTGAGAGCTCAGGAACGGTACAGGAGTGCTTGGGTTGAGCACCAAAAGCAGTCCTATGTCACATTAAATCTTAATGATCTCCTAAATACAGCTGCAAATGAAATCATATCAGGATACTTCTTGGAAGACAAAATATATAATGTGAAAATAGTCTCGTTTATTTTATATACATCCTGCCCCTTCTCCATCCCTGCGGCAGCCTTGGAGGCACCTCTCTGGAGGTTCTGCTGAATACACTGGAAATCCCACCAGAGTGGCAGGTAAAAGGGAGAGGTGAAGGCACATAACAAAATGACATAACTGAGTAAAATGGCAAGCCTTTGCAAAGTTTGAGCAGAGGAGTTTATGATGTGATTTCCATCTTCGGAGGTTACATTGGCTGCTTTGTAGAGAACAGACCTTAGTTCAATGAGCTTGGGAGAAAGGAGACCAATTAGAGGGCTACTGCAAGAAATGGTGGGGACTGGATGAGAATATTCAGATTTGGGATATATTTTACAACATGCTTTTTTGGAAAGTCCAAGACAGCTTAAGACCCCCATAATGAAAGATTTCAAGTTGGGAAATACAACATCATCCTACAGTTCTAGGTCTTATTTAGGGGAAATCTTTTTATGTATCCAAAAGAAAAAAAAAAGGAATTTTTCCTGGTGTGATAATTCTTCAGGTTGGCAAAAAACAAATCAACAAATCTCATATTTCCTTTTATAGGAAAATTTTGTTTGTGGTTGGACTTAATTTCTATTTGGGCAAGGAGTGGCTCTTATTAAAAGACAAGCTTTATATGTTTAGTTACACAGATGTCCTTTATTTCTGAAGCTGTCAACAACATCTCCATGATTGCAAGTGGTCTAGGTTGATGTAACCTGCTATATTATAGAGCATTTGAAGTGCATTTGTATTTCCAGAGCTCAGAAAGTACATAATGAGCATTAATGAGTCTTCCCATGCAATTTTTAGCTCACTCCTGGCATTGATCAACTGTTATGCTTAGTGTGGTGAAACTTTCTTCCAGATAAAAAATCCGACTTTGGCCCTGAAGTCTGTTTTTCCGATGGCTATTAATCAATTTTGCAAGCTGCCTCAAATTCTTTTTGGAGATAGGCTGTCATAAATAAGTAAAAATAATTGTTGGTTAGTCCGGAAGTGGGGAAGTGCAAGCTCATCTACGTGCCAGACAACATGGATGGACATATTTATGTATATGGGGAAGCCTGATGCTTCCCTGTGGTTATGCGGGTCATGCTGCTTGCATATCACCCTCTCGTGAGTATCATGAAGGGTTGTAAACAACATGTAATCTAAGGGGCTGCTATCAAAACAAATTCGTTTCATGAGATGTGAACTGCAACTTCACTTTGGCAATGACTTGGGATCGCTGGTTAGGGTTTTTATAGCATGTTTCCGTAATGAGCCTGTATTCCTTATGAAGAGTGGGATTTACAGGAAAACAAAAATTCCCAAGGCTTTTTAAACAGAGACATAAATCGGCTTCCTCATTTCTGGAGTGCAAATAGGTTATATGGCTGAGCAATAGGTATGTAAACATATGTTGAGAAAATATTTGTATTTTATATCAAAGGTATTGTTTACTCTGTGTGTGTTCAACTTATATTTCTAAGTATTTACAAAAGGAAAAATCATGTGTCTTATCTCATGCCTCAGATAAAGTGGGGAAAAAAGAGCTGGCGGGCCTGAGATTGGGAAAAGATCATAAAATATTTAATGACCTGAGGACAAGAAGGAGAGGGCTAAGATCAAACTGTAGCCAGCAAGCCACCAAAGATGGCTGAGTCTCACCTGTCCTGATTGAGAAGTAGGGACCAGGAGTTTGGGGACCTATTTGTTCATGGAAAGAACTCACTGGAATGCATGCTGCTGAGGAAAGAAGCCCATGAGAGGAGCCACCGAGACAGTTGCCCCTGGGGTGTCAAGGACTGACATGTTTATAGTCTTTGGGTAAGCACATGAAGGAAAGGAAGGGATGAAGGAAGAGGGGAGGGTCCAAGCTTCTGGCATAGTCCTGCCATGGCCACTAAAAACAGAAGGCTATGAAAGCCACAAATCCCTAACCCTTGAAGTGATATGTGAGTGTCTATACCACACCAACTCTACAAGTAACAAATCATGTGATGGGTTTAAAATAGAATAACCCTAGAATCTATGGCATATGAATATTTGATCCACGAATGACATATTTTGCTTTGAAAGCAATCACCAGAACATTTCACATATAGTGTATTATGTATCTGTATTAGTTACGTGTCTATATCTATGTCAGTTATATATCTATGTTAGTTATGTATGCCACATATAGTCTAACTACATAGAGTGATACATGTCGGTAATAATATATATCTCTTTCAATATATATCGGTTATAATTTAAGAATTTCACAGGAATATATTAATTAGTAATTAAATCACCTCACAGTTTACTTAGACTGGTCTCATCTGTTAAAAAAAAAATACTTTCAGGAGCACCTGGGTGGCTCATTCAGTTAAGCGTCTGACTCTTGATCTCAGGTCATGATCTCAGGATCATGAGCTCGAGCTTCTCTTGGGGTTCCTTGCTGGACATAGAGCCTCCTTAAGATTCTCTCTCTCCCTCTCCCTCTACCCCTCCCCTCCTTCTCTTTCCCTCTCTAAAAAACAAAACAAAACAAAACCGGGGCACCTGGGTGACTCAGTCTGTTAGGCATCTGCCTTTGGCTCAGGTCATGATCCTAGGGTCCTGGGATGGAGCCCCACATTGGGCTCCCTGCTCAGAGGGGAGCATGCTTCTCCCTCTCTCTGCCACTTTCCCTGCTTGTGCACATTGCCTCTCTCTCTCTCTCTCTTTCTCTGTCACATAAATAAATAAAATATTTTTAAAAACGAAAACAAAAAAACTTTAAAAAACTAAATAGAGAATAACCCTTCTTTTAGAACAGCATGGAGGAGATAGAAAACAAGATAATAAAAATGCCTTAAAGGTGAAGGGGGGGAAATCAAGCACTAATATTCATATTTTACAAATCTCTGAGAGCTCAAGACTTTTTTGAGGATCTCTAACACCAGTATCTCGAAAAGTCAGCTTTGCTATGCATCTGGAGCCTGTTTACAATGTTTGAAAACTTTAATGTAAGTTCTAACTAAGTTCGTAGCTCTACAGATCAAGTACAGTAAAAGCAGTCTGAAAGTCAGCAAGACCCGACATGAGCTTGGGAATCTTCTTTTTAAGCCTTGCTCTTAAGTAAATCTGTAACTGTTTGTAGTTGTTTATGTCCTTATATGGAAAAAGAATGTATTTTGCTGGAGAAAAACAAAAATAATGAACTGGATTTATGGCTAATTTTTCTCACTTATCTTCTTCCACAAGACCTTAATCCAAGGATGTTCAGGGAAACAGTGCTCCAATTCCAGTTACCAGAAGGGCAAACACGGTATAGGAAACAGATATTTCATTTTTAGATTGCATATTGTAACATTCTAAGTCGCCTTCTTTCCACCAAGAACAGGACACTAAATTTCTTTCGGAGTGAGGAGGCCAGTGAAGCAGTTAGGGATGATGGTAATATTGTATCATGCTGATTTCCAGATTTGGGAGCTGTCCCGCAGTTCTCTAGGAGGGTGCCTTGTTTTTGGGTAATGCACACTAAAGTGTTTGTAGTCAATGAGCATCGTGACTATAATTTACTCAAATGGCTCAGGGAGGAAAAACAGAAGAGACAATGAGAAATCAAATGTAAAATGTTAATGACTAAGGTGACAAGAGGAGGAAGCTTTTTGAATCGTGCTTGCAACTTTTCTGTAAGTTTGAAATTATTTTAAATAAAAAATAAAGCATATACACAAAGACATAGTTTGAAGGGTGTCCAACTGGTCCAATTTTAGATTATTTGAGGTTCAAAAAAATTGTGACTAGAATTGTAACTCAGTGAATAAACAAGAATCCATGAATCCACAATGATAGAAAGAATGAAAAGAAGAAAGAAAGGAAGAGAGAGAGAGAGAGAGAGAGAGAGAAAAGAAAGACGGAAGGAAGGGAAGAAGGAAGGAAGAAAAAGAAGTGCTTACGACCAGAGCCTACTATCATGTCTCTTACTCTGGTCTTAACTCTGACGTTTTTTAGTAAAAAGAGAAATAATCCTTTACCGTGTCTTTTTGAGAGGAACTGTAATTATGATCAGTTGTGGAGTGATAGAAAGGTTTTTTTCAAAAGAATGACATCTCATATATATTAAAGAAATGATAGACTAAAAATCACCATTTAACAACTGTTACAGGGTCCCTCCGTTTTTGTCCCTGATGCACCGAACAATTGGTGACCTGAGAGCAGAATGTGAGGAGAGAGAGTTTATTGAGTAGATAAGTATAGTATACTTGCAAAAGAGAAAGTGGGCCAATGCTGGAGCCAGGGTGGCAATGGCCCCAAGAAGCACCAGCTGTATCCTTTTAAGCCTGCTTTTTGCATATGTAAATTTGGCTTTGATTGACATTTTTGATTGACAGCTGGTGGTTGTATACACTTTGGTTTCTGCGCAGGCGCCTACCCATGATCCATTCTGTTATAATTGTATTTATTAATATATTGCATATTTATGAGTTTCTAATGGGCTTTGTTGTGACTTAGGGTTACCTAAGGGCAAGTTGCACCTTTTGTGCGCATGTTCAGCTCTTTGGAAGTCCCCTTGCGGCTTTTATGCGGCTCTGTGGTTAGGCCTTTCCTGTTCTGTTAACTCTGGGGGTGGCTCCAAGGCTGTGGCTAGCATCTGCTTTATCCCTCCTCGCTCACGCCTGACTGCCTAACATTCCCCCCTCAAGTGATTGGACCCCAAATCTTTGGGAATTGGGGCAATGACCACTCTGGCTTCTTCCAGCTGTGAAGATTTGGGGAGTCTATCCCGCACTGACTGTCAAGAAGGCGGTGGTCGCTGGCGGTGTCCATCCAAGGGACTTCCGAAAGGGAGAGAGTGAGAGGCCTCTAAAGGTTGACTCCTTGGTTGAGGACCAGTTAGAGATTGATGGCCTATAATCTAGAGGAGACGAAGAATACCAATATATTGATTAGTCAGGGTCCAAAGAGTAACATCAGGAGAGCCCCTAGATGAAGGGAATAAAGGGTGTAACCCATTGCCATATGGAGGACAAGGGATTCCACCAGGGGTTTTGGGTGTATTTGTTTTCAAGTTCGGTGGCACAAGTTGTAAGTTCCCATATATCTTGTTGGACTTTTAGGGATGTATTGATATAAAAGCAACATTCCTCTTGCAAGAATAGACAGGTTCCTCCTTGTGCCACTGACAGCAGATCCAGGGCACGTGTGTTTTGGAGAACAACTGCAGCAAGAGAGCCCTCTTTCCAAACCTTGATTAGAACCTGGTCACCAGGTTCATGTAGCGGAGGTGCCTCTTACTTGGTGGTGGGAACTGTTAGGCTGTATTCCTTTAATGCCTTCTGATTTTGGATAGATGAGTTTGATCCCAGGAGTCTCTGGATCTATGAAGAAATCTGTAGTTAGGAAAGGTCACCCATCAAGGGCCTCCTTGGAAGCTATACAGAGAAGTGTGATTGGCAAGGCTTCTTTCCAATTTAGTGATATTTCCTTTGTGAGTTTTTTAATAATACCCTTTAGGTATTGGTTGGTCCTTTCCACCTTCCTGGAGAATTGTGGCCTCCAAGCACAATGGAGGTGGTATGTGATACTCAGTGCTTTGGAGGCAGATTGAACTATGGTGGCTACAAAGGAGGGCCCATTGTCACTCTGAAGTGACTTTGGGAGACCAAATTGAGGGATGATTTCATGTAGAAGTTTGTTGATTACTTCAGTTGCCCTTTCAGTCCATGTGGCGTATGCCTCTATGCACCCTATAAAGGTGTCAAGAAGCATGAGGAGGTATTTGTATCCTCTGCAGGGTAGCATCTGGGTGAAATCCATCTGCCAATCTTCTCCTGGGTAGGATCCTCTTTATTGGTTGGGTTAATTGTGGCTGACAGGTGTCTTGGGGGTTGTTATATATGTGCAGATGAGGCAAGAGGTTATTTGTTGAACCATCTGGGAGAGTCCTTTACCTTGGAATGTTCTGGAAATAGGAGTTTGTGAGGCATCTTGCCCTAAATGAATGGAGTCATGAAGGACTTTAACTAGTTTCCATTGAAGATTTTAAGGAATGGCCAAGATTCCATCTAACAAATACCATCTGCTGTCATCCAGGGAAAAATTCTTTTTGTTTGCACAGGCTTTGTCTTTTTCTGTATATTTGGGCTGTGGCAGTGGTAGAGGGCTGGGTATGAAGGCCCCCTGTAGGCAAGCCTGCTGGATTGGCAGGTGATCTGCAGCCTTGTTGCCCTGTATTATTTCTGAATCCCCTTTTTGAGGACCCCTGCAATGGACCACTGCCACTTCCTTGGGTTGGTGTACGGCCTCAAGCATGTGGGTTATGTGAGTTGCATATTTGATGGGTGTGTTTTTGGAGGTGAGGTATCCTCTTTTTGCCCAAAAGGCTGTGCAGGCAAGTAGGTCTAAGAAGGCATATTTGGAGTCGGTGTAGATGGTAACCCTCTTGTTCCTAGCCAGCTCTACTGTTCAGCTAGTTGAGTTGATGATTGTTTGGGAGGTCTTGGGCCTCTGTGGTAGAATAAAGGGACACTATCACATAACCAGCTTTTCTCTGGCCCTCTTCCATGAAGCTACTACTATCTTTCATCAGGATTTTGTAAAGGTTGGTCGGTGAGGTCAGGCCTAGGCTTTGTGGATGGAAAGGATCTCTGTGCATGAATGGAAGGGTTCTGTGCCATGCTCTGAGACTGGTAATAGGGTAGTGGAGTTGAGAGCACTGCAAGTGCAGACTGATATTTGAGAGTTTTCTAGTAGTAGAATTTGGTTTGTTAAAATCTGCTGTCAGAGAGCCAAGTTGAAGCCTGATTAGTCATGAGGTCTGGAATTTGATGAGTATTGAGGATTTGTATGGGTGCTCCCAATGTTAGTTTGAGAGCTTCTTCTGTTAGTAAGGCTAGGGCCCTCAGGGCTTGGAAGTTGAGTGGACATCCTCTGGCTGTGGGGGCAAGCCATCTAGAAAGATAAGCCATGGGCTGGGGAGTGGTCCCAAGTTTTTGTATTAAAACTCCCAGAGCAATGCCCTCTTTTTCATGGGCATAAAGTTAGAAAGTCTTGCTGGGTTGAGTAGACCTGTTGCAGGTCCCCTGCTTAAGAGGCTCTTTAATTGTTCATAGCTAACTGTTGTGAAGGTCCCCAATTAAGAGGAGTGGAGTCTGATTTGCCTTTTAGGGCCTCATAGAGCAGTTGGGTAATAAGTCCATAGTTGGGAATCCAGATTCTGAAGTATCCCATAAGGCCCAAGAAGGCCTCAGTTGCTTACAGGTGGAGGCATGGATAAGTTAATTATGGCTTGGATTTGTTCTGGGGAAAGACTGCATCTCAGAGGGGTTATGATAACTCCCAGGTAGGACTTCTGCTGCTGTGCCAATTGAGCTTTGGACTTGGATACTTTATATCCTTTTTTTGCCCAGAAGTTTAGGTTTTGGACAGTATCTTGAATGGCCAACTCTTGAGTGGGGGAGCAAATGAGCAAATCATCCACATATTGGAGGATAGCTCCCCCCTCAAGTTGTAAGTCTTGTAAATCCTTAGAGAGGGCTTGGCCAAATAGTTGGGGGCTATCCCTGAATCCCCTTGAAAGTACTGTCCAAGTAAGTCGTCGGGTGGGCCTACAGGGGGATTCCCATTGAATGCAAACAGAAATTGCAATAGGATGCAAAAGAAAGCATCTTTGAGGTCGAGGACCATAAACCAGAGACTGGGGGATGGTGCCTAGTATAACATATGGATTTCGCATGGTTGGGTGTCAGGGTATAACAGCCTAATTAAGGGCTCACAGGTTCTGGACTAGGCAATAGCTGTTGTTCTTTTTCTTAACTGCTAGGATGGGAGTGTTGCAGGGTAAAGTTGTGGGAAGAAGAAGTCCATGTTTTAAAAACTTGGTAATTATGGGTAGTAGCCCCAGTCTTGCTTTCAGGTCTGA